>NC_135275.1:21212500-22412500 GCF_051311805.1 Agelaius phoeniceus | reverse complement strand
ATACCCTGTGCACAAACACCCAGCAATATTTAATTATCAATGGCACCACGCACAGAGATGCAGCAATATTTAATTATCAATGGCACCACGCACAGAGATGCAGCAATATTTAATTATCAATGGCACCACGCACAGAGATGCAGCAATATTTAATTATCAATGGCACCACGCACAGAGATGCAGCAATATTTAATTATCAATGGCACCACGCACAGAGATGCAGGAATATTTAATTTTCAGAGGCATCACTGACTGCAGCTCCACGCTCACCATCACTGCCTACTCAGCAGATCCACCTCAGATTTACTGAGCTGCCTGTGTTCTCTCTGTTTTCTTTTCATCTCCCCGATTATTGCCCATCATTCCTGGGAAGCTCCACCGGTAATTCCAGCCTGGCTCCTGGGCACGGCCAGGGTGTGCTGCAGCATTGATCTGCCTTCCTGTGTGCTGCAATAAACATCAATCCCACGCCTCATCCTGCCCACTTTGAAATGCAAACCTGAGCCAAAGAGCCAACCTGAGCCTTCCAGTGCTGCTGATTCTTCACCCCACACAGAAAGCAGCCCTGAGTTCCCTGCAGAGCAAGCAGGGGCTGGGCTCACCTGCAGGTGGCTGCAGGCTGCACCTCAGGGGCTGAGGAGGATGGAGCTCCCCATTCACACCGAGCACCCTCAGGGGCTCCAACTCAGAGCAGCCTGGTGCCAGCTGGGACATGCAGGCTGGGCAGGGTGGCATTTCCCAGGTGTTTGGGGCCCGGGAGGTCCCCCCAGAGCTGTGTCCCTCTGGGATGCTCCTGCAGCACCCAGGCCCCTGGCAGAGGGGGACCCATGCCCTTTGCCGGAGCATGGCCAGGCGTGCCCTTGTCACACAGCTCAGGGTTCCCGTGGCTGGGAGGATTGCAGAGCATTTGCTCCCTCCTACAGGGCCACAAAGAGAGCTGGAGAGCGAGATAAGAGGGGGATGAGCAGCAGCAAAGGAAGCAGGGACAGTCCCCTGCACACCCATGCTCAGAGCCCCTGCCAGCACAGGCTCAGGAGCTCCTGATGGACCTCCTGGAGCACCAGGAGGCCAAACCTCATTCCCTCCAGCATCCACCCTCACCTGGCCACCCTCACAGTGGGTGACAAGCACACTGCAGCCACTGGAGCAAGGCTCATTAAGTTCATTACCATTCATCCAGGCTCTGAGGGGCCAGGGCACCGTGGGGCAGCAGCTGCAGAGCCCAGCCCAGCCTGGGCCACAACACTGGCACTGAGCCCGTGCCCTCAGAGGGGCCTGTGGCCATTGCAAGGGGCCCTGTTTTCTACTTGCAGCTTTGCTGCCTTGTTTGCCTGTGCTCTCTTTGTGCTTGGTACAAACATCTTCTTGTTTGGGGTGGGTTTATCCTCTGCTCTAAGCCATACAAACCCCTTCTAACTCACACACCCTTTGCCTCCTTGGTTATCCAGTGAGGCTGGCTCAGCAATTCTTGTCTTCTATATCAAAACTTGCTTCCATCTCTATTCCTTCATCAGAGTCTACGTTTAAAAATCTTTCTGCAAAGCGTCCATATCTGTGAGACTTTCTTGTCAAACTCTTATCCTTCCCAGCAGCCCTGGGCAGGTGCCAGCCCCTCACCTGGCAGGACAGAGCCAAACCCCCTGGCCAAACATGCTGTGAATTTATTCTGCCTCCTGCTCCCCTTCCAGAGCCCCCAGTCCCAGCCAGGAGCAGGAGCCTGACCCAGCCAGGGCAGACGTGGCACTGAGCAGCCTGGCAGTGCCCAGAGGGCACAGGGCAGGCAGGGCTGGTCCTTCCCTGGGCAGCCCAGGCACAGGGGGCTGATCCATCCTCACAGAGGAGCTGCACCTGCAGCAGCAGCAGGGAATTGTGCAGCAGTGAGAACAGCCCTCGTGCACTGAAATGCTGAATGAAGCTTTGAGAAAGGCACAATTCCAGTGGAGCCCAAGCCAGAGCTGCTGTAAAACCCCTCCTTCACAGGGGTTCTGCTGCAAAGTGCCTTATGTGTAATTAAATGATATGGATAATAAAAGCCAGGAATCAAAGGGAAGGCAAAATAAAGGTTTGAAGGTAAAAGATGTTTTCAGATCTGATTTCAAAATGATGGTGCATAAATGGAAAAGCAAATTTAACAATATTACTGTACTCTATCATTAGGAGGAAACGAGAGCGATTTACTTATCACTAAACTGCATTTTTTAAACAAAACCACCACTTAAAACAAAACGTGTCTGTGATAGAAGGACCATCAAAGCTGGGCTGTTCACAGCCAAGCAGACTGAGGGTAGGTTTCAGTGCTGCTCCCCAGGCTCTGTGTCCCAGGGAGGGCACAGGGACATTGGCACAGGGAGGAGGAGGAGGAGGAGGAGGGGGAGCTGCACCTCTGACCCAGCAAAGGCACCCAGGGCAGGGGTGACCCAGCACCAACCCCCTGGGCAAAGCTGAGACCTTTCCATGGCAGGGCCAGGGGAAACCCAGGCCAGAGGAGGCTCAGGGCATGGCCCAGGCTCAGGAGGGGCACTGGGAGTGCCCAGCTGAGGCTCATCGTGGAGGTTCATGGGTTCAATGTACAGAAAATGCAAGTCAGCTTTGCTGCCCACAAGCACCAGGGCTCTGTTCTGCATCTGCCTGTGATCTGCAGCTCCCCAGGCTTGTGGGAAAGGCACAGATTGCCCCAAATGCACAAAATGCCCCTCCCCAGGAGCAGGGCTGTGCTGAGCCTGTCCCTGCCAGGCTGCAGAGCTACCCCAGCCCCAGCCGCTCACCCAGCCTGGCCAGGCACAGCCTGAGCTGCCTCTCCCAGAGCCAGGGCTGCAGCCCAGGGACAGCAGCAATGTGGAGCACAGCCCTCGCGGGGATTCACACACCAAGAGCCTTTTGATTTATATTTCATTGCTAAACTCAAAGAAAGCCCAGCAGCAGCACGAGGCAAAGCACAGAGATGAGAGCTCCAGCTCTGAGAACCCTGAGCAGTGCCCGGGATTTTCCCCACCTGAGCCCTCCAGCCAAAGCTCAAAGGTGGCACTGCAGTCCTGCAGGGGAGGGAGCTCAGGGCCTCCCCAGCTGGGAACAGCAGCAGCAGGGGGACGTTCTCAGAGCACACCAGGGGGAGCAGAGACCATCAAATACAACTAACACAAAATAAAAATAAAATAAAAATAAAAATAAAAATAAAAATAAAAATAAAAATAAAAATAAAAATAAAAATAAAAATAAAAATAAAAATAAAAATAAAAATAAAAATAAAAGAGGAGCAGAGCCACAGGAAGGGAACGCCTGTCCCAGCCTGGTTGTGGGAACTCAGGCTGGACATCAGGAGCAATTTCTGCCCTGAAAGAGTGGCCCAGGCTGCCCAGGGAGGTGCTGGAGTCACTGGCCCTGGAAGCTGCAAACGAGGAGCAGAAACTCTGATCTGGTTTAGAGGACATGGGGCATCAGTCAGAGGCTGGACTGGATGCTCCTGGAGGTGTTTTCCAACCCTCATTATTCCATGACGCCCCCTCCCTCCCCTCCTCACTGCTCTGCAGCACACACACCCAGAAGGAAAAACTCATCTGAAATGTTGTGATCTTATTCTGGACAAATTGTACTGTAAACTCACCTGCATCAATTGCTGTAGTCTATTTTTTATTTTTCTGCTAATGATGTTTTTTACTCTGAAACTCAGACAATAAACCAATTCTGGTGTTGAGCAGCTCTCAAAGCACTGAAGGAATCGACCAGAGTATTTTCCAACACCAAGCAGGTTTTGGGCCAGCCCCCAGGAGCCCAGACAGGCAGGGTCAAACAGGAGCAGCAGGAGAGGCACCAAAGCAGGAGAAATGAGCAGCCTGGAGGGGCCATTCCCCCTGGCCCTGCCCAGGAGGTGCCAGGCTCTGACCCGGGTCCAGCCAGGGCCAGTGGGCTTGGGACAGGCTGGGACCTGGCGTGGGCACTGAGGCCAGGGGTGTTGCCTTGAATTTTTAAATTTTTCTAAGCCTTCTGACGTTTACATTCTTGTAATGAACTTTCTCACACGCTTTCTGTAAATACCTCATTGTTGTGCATTCTTTTGTGGAGGAGGAGACATTTGATGGGCTGTTGGTTTGTGCAGTGTCACTGGAGAGGTGGCACTGTCACCCTCCAATCCACTGTCACTTTTGGGAATCTATGAATGTTGGAGTCAGAAAATAAAGGTCCCTTTTCTCACCTTGAGAGCAGCAGTGTGTGAGCTCGTGCTGCTTGGTGCCCTGCAGTGACACAGGGGCAGAGGGAAGGAGCTTCCCCAGGCTGTGGAGGCAGGGAAAACGCCAGGAGGAAGAAGCTGATTGTGTTAAAATGCATTTCCCTGGGAGCTCAGGGCCTCTCTGGAGAACACCAGGGGCAGAAATCGCCCTGTGAGAGCAGCCCAGGGCTGGGCAGGGGGAGCTGGGACCCTGGGCACACCCTGGGGAAGGGACAGCAGCTTGATGGGGCCTGCAGAAATGCACGTTAAAAGTTAATTCTCATAAATATCTTTTACAGCTTGCAGCACTAATTACATTGAATTCATTTAGTTCTCGGACCGTTAAATAAAGTTTTCCATTGATTTACAGATTATAGCTTGATATATCACAGCAAAGCTCCTTCCTGGTTTATTATGCCCCTCAAAGCCTTTTTAAAAATATTATTCAGTCCAAAATCAATAGTTACACTTGCAAAGGAAAAAATAGCAACGTGGAAAGGCTCCCAAAGGGAAGCTTTAACCCCGGGGTGAATCTTACCCAGAGCAAGAAAACATCCCAGCCATGAAAAACAGGACACATGGATATGGAAATATCTGACCAAAACATCTCCCATCTGCACCCTCTCCTCCACTCACTCCCCACAAGAATTTTTTTCCAATAAAAAAGATGATAAACGGCTCCAAGGCTTTTGCATTTCCAAATCAGAGCCCATCCAAGGTTTTGGGCCATCCCCATTTGGATGGGGTTTGAAGCAGCTCTCAGCTAAGAGTGGACTGGTTTGGAGAAGGATGGCATTTCCCAGAGGGAGGGGGAAATCTCTACCATGGTAATTGTGTGGGGAAGATTGCATCTCCCAGATCAGGCCCCAGCAAGAGCAGCTCTGTGAGCAGTGCAGGAGCTGTGAGTCAGAGATGCTCAGGAATGACTAATTTGAATTTTAAAGGGGAAAATAAAAGGTTACAGCTCGGGGATGAAGGCAGGGTGGCTCTGAGGAGCTCTGGCAGATGGGGGGGAAGGAGGAGACAATTCCTGCTGGAGATGCCAGGAGGGCATTTCCCCTTGCTGGGGTAGGGCCCCAGGGCATTTCCCCTTGCTGGGGTAGGGCCCGGGCTGTGCCTGCCTGGCTCAGCTCACCCTGGGTGCTCTCCTGCTGCTGCTGCAGGCCCACAGCAACCAGCGACAGATGGGGGAACACCACAGCACTTGGCACTGCTGCTGTTAGGGATGCATCCCTGAGCAGGGCCTGCACATGGAGGGCCAGCACACAGGGAATGGCATTTTGGGGAGCAATTCCCCTCTCTGAGGCTCTCCCCCACACCTTCCTCTGCTGTGCATCCTTCAGCTCCCAGATAATAACAGAAATATTCTCCACAGCTTTAAAATTGCCATTAAGGGAAGGTAGCTCAGAAACACTGAAGTTTCAGACCGTATAACTTTCCTGCCACGGGAGTATTTAAATTGCATTTTGCTGCCTGTGATGGATCTGTCACCCCAGGAGCAGCAGAGCTCCTGAGCTGGGCTCTGGGAATATTAAAGAAGCTCTGCTCCAGGTTCATATATTTCAATCTCCTCTGTCTCGCTGGGCAGGCATTGCCAGGGCTGGCAGCTAAGTGGGTAAAAAATTAGCTATTTATTTATTCCCTCCCCCTGCATGCTCCCAGTAGGAGTAGCACCGTCACAGGCACTGGGGCTGAATCTAATAACAGAGCTCTGATTGTGTTAACTGGCTTTTCCTGGGAGCAGAGTGGGAGGTTCTGAGCTGCCACTGCCATGGGGTAACCCCTGCTCACATCCTCACCTCCTCCTGCTGCCCCCGGACCCCAGCACCCCCCGAGGGCTGTGGGATGGACCTGCCATGGCTGGAGAGAGCTGGGGCCCTGCTGAGCCCCTGGGCAAGGAGTGACAGGCTGCTTTGGGATGGCAGGGACATGGAATCCCACCCAGTGCCAGCCCTGCCATGGCAGGGACATGGAATCCCACCCAGTGCCAGCCCTGCCATGGCAGGGACATGGAATCCCACCCAGGGCCACCCCTGCCATGGCAGGGACATGGAATCCCACCCAGGGCCACCCCTGCCATGGCAGGGACACCTCCCACTGCCCCAGGCTGCTCCAGCCCCAGTGTCCAGCCTGGCCTTGGGCACTGCCAGGGATCCAGGGGCAGCCACAGCTGCTCTGGGCACCTGTGCCAGGCCTGCCCACCCTGCCAGGGAACAATTCCCAATATCCCATCCAGCCCTGCCCTCTGGCACTGGGAGCCATTCCCTGTCCTGTCCCTCCATCTGTGTCCCCAGTCCCTCTCCTGCCCTGCTCTTTCCCAGCCCAGAGCAGGGCAGATGCTGCTCCTCCTTCCCTTCTCCTTGCACAAAGCTTGGGCTGGATCTTGGAGGTCTTTTCCAACCTTAATGCTTGTGTGATTCCATAAGAAGCAGGTCAGGGTGTTCTCGTTAGGAGCTCTTTGGGGCTCACTGACCCCTCGCTGCACTTTGTGCTTGCACAGAAAATAAATGCTGCTATAAATAAGGATGGAGCTGCCTCTCCCTGAGCATCCCCACCTGGCAGGATTGGTACTCACTGCAGCTCAGCCCAGCCTGGAGAGGAGCTCCTATTACAACTCACACCAGAATGAAGCTTTTTCTTTAGCTGCACCCACTTCAGAAAGAGCAGTATCAAAACTGGCCCTTTCCATCTGAGCAGTGCTCTGCTAGGAAACCCCAAAGCCCTGTAACCCAGCTCACTGGATATCAAACCAGCTGCTTCCTACTGTACTCAGTGCCCAAGGCACTCATTTGCTTTGGAGATGCCAGCACACGATGGCCCTGCCCCGTGCCAGGGCAGAGCTGCCCCCATTGCACAGCAGTGCTGGATCCTGGCTCTGGGTGTCCCCTCTGCACTGACACACGTGGCAAGAGACAAATCTCTGGTTCCTCACCCACTGCACTGCTGGGGAAGGGATCAGCAAGGTGGGCAAAGACCTCTGGGATCAGCAGGTGCCACCTGGAGTGGCCACAGAGCCCTGGAGTGGCCACAGAGCCCTGGAGTGGCCACAGAGCCCTGGAGTGGCCACAGAGCCCTGGAGTGGCCACAGAGCCCATCTCCACCTCCTGTACTGCTCTGGGAGCACCCAGGGGTCACAGCAGAGCAAAGGCAGTGCAGGTTGCTGAAGCTGTGGGCTCAGAAATCACCTCCAGTGCTCTGGAATAGGCAACATGAGCGTGTGATGCATGAAGAGCAGAGAGATCCCAGACCCACATTTGCCCTGGAAACATCAGTGGGGTGAAAGCCTCTCTGGTAACCACACTCAGTGCACAACAGCAATAACCAGGGCTGCTACCTCAGCAGCAGCCTCTAGGGAAGGGGTTTAGAACCTCACCACCTACCAGGGCTTTGAAACCTCCTCCTGAGTCATCTCCCTGTGAAGTTTCCTCTCCTGTCACTGCGGTGAACGTTTCAAAGCAGACGTTACGCTTTCATTTCAATTATTCTCTTTTTCTGCCCTCTGTTTTTCAGGGAATGTCAGTTTTCTCCTCAGAATGGTTTATTTTATGGTTTCAGATAAGCTTTTAGGGATATTATAGGGCTGCTAGTCTGGAGCAGGCTCATCACACCCTCCCCAGTGTTTGATGCTGCCCTACTTTGAGGCTGTCTTACACAGACTATATTAAGCACACACATGCAAAAATGTTCCTTGTGATGTCTGGGTGCCTTGGAAAGAAACAAGTGGTGAAACAATTCCAAACAGGGCACACATTTCAGACTGACAAAATTATCCCCATCAGCTGGGGCAAGAAACCTCAAATTATCTCATTGATTAAAATCACATCCTTCCTCCCGCTGATCAAACGGATAATGCATTTTATTTATTTGGAAACAACCAACTCTGCTAAGTAGTACCTGCTGAAATTGAGCTCTCGAGATGAAATTAATGCCATTTGCTGCTCGAAACAGGAGGAAATGTGAAATACCTGTCTGGGGATGCAGGAGGAACATTTAACTTGGAATTCATAAATCCTTCCCTGACACCAGCAAGCTCAACAGAAAGCTCTTGGTAAATTCCTTTAAATTGAAACCTTAAGTGCTTTAAAAACACAAAGCAAAACTTCCGTGGTCTTCAGGTACCAAAGAGGCACCTAAATACCCAAAAACCACAGAGAGGAGATGGAGATGCCCAAGGCCAGGGTGGACATTGGGGTTTGGAGCCACCTGGGACAGGGAAAGGTGTCCCTGCCATGGCAGGGGTGGGACAGGTTAGCTTTGAGGTCCCTCCCAACACAACCCAACCCAGGACTGCAGGATTGCACAGCCCTTCCCTGGGCAGAGCAGCCCAGAGGATGGAAACCAATTCACCCTGAGGAGAACCAGGATGGAAACCAATTCACCCTGAGGAGAACCAGGATGGAAACCAATTCACCCTGAGGAGAACCAGGATGGAAACCAATTCACCCTGAGGAGAACCAGGATGGAAACCAATTCACCCTGAGGAGAACCAGGATGGAAACCAACTCTATCCTGAGGAGAACCAGGATGGAAACCAACTGCACCCTGAGGAGAACCAGGATGGAAACCAACTCCAACCTGAGGAGAACCAGAATGGAAACCAACTGCACCCTGAGGAGAACCAGGATGGAAACCAACTCTATCCTGAGGAGAACCAGGATGGAAACCAACTGCACCCTGAGGAGAACCAGGATGGAAACCAACTCCAACCTGAGGAGAACCAGGATGGAAACCAACTCCAACCTGAGGAGAACCAGGATGGAAACCAACTGCACCCTGAGGAGAACCAGGATGGAAACCAACTGCACCCTGAGGAGAACCAGGATGGAAACCAACTGCACCCTGAGGAGAACCAGGATGGAAACCAATTTCTGCAAGAGGTCTCCAGCCTGGGCTGCTCAGGTGGAGCCACACAACACCTGAGCCTCCCTGCCCAGCTCACAGAACAACTGAGAGTTTGCCACTCAAAAAGTCAAGAGCACTGAAAGTTTCTGACAGCAGCAATTCAGGCTTTCAGCTTAATGGAAGAAATGGGCAAAAAAAGCAAAACCCAGGACTGGTAGCTATAAAATTCTGTAGAGCAAATGTCAAAGAGTAATTAAGAAGAAGGGAGGATTTCTGTGGACCTGAATGAATAATGAGGAAGGGAGCTACTGTTGAAGTGACACCGCTTAATAATCTCATTGTAAAAACAGAGAAAAGTTGCATTCAGGGGAATTATTTTTTAATTATTTTGAATTGGTAGCTGGAAAATGAAAGGAAAATGGGTGCTTGTGCTGTTAAATGCCACTAATGTACAAGGCTCCTGAACAAAAAGGCTTCTCAATTAAATCTCTCCCAATGCAGGGCCACCACTTATCAGCTGAAATGCATTTTGTGCTGCCTTCCCTTGGGAACACCCCTGCTCATGGACTGGGAAATGAGGAACCAGATCCATGGACTGCTGGGCTCTCCTCCCATGGGACCAGGTCCCAGGGCTGCCCTGGGCTTTGTGCACTGCCCCAGGCAGAGCTGGGGGCTTCACCTGGGCCCTGCCATGCAGGCTGTGCCCCAGCAGTGGGGCTGGAGAGGACACACAGGTGGTGGCAGTGTCACCATAGGACACCAAACAACACAGCACAGACTCCCTGCTCCTTCCAAGGTGAGAAAAGGGACCTTTATTTTCTGACTCCAACATTTACAGATTCCCAGAAGTGACAGTGGATTGGAGGGTGACAGTGCCACCTCTCCAATGACACTGGGCAAACCAACAGCCCATCAAATTTCTCCTCCTCCATAAAGGAATGCAAAACAATGAGTTACTTACAGAAAGTGTGTGAGAAAGTTCATTACAAGAATGTAAACATCAGAAGGCTCAGAAAAACTTAAAAAAACCAGGGTGACAGTGGGAGCAGAATGCTGGGGCTGGCACAGGCAGGGGCACCCACACACCTCCCTGGGAGCCACCACCCTCTCAGCTCATGCAAAGCCAGCTGAACCCTGGGCTCAGAGGGCTGTGAGGGGCTTTCCTTGATCCACGGGGCACATCCCATCCTAACACACCTGGTTTTGTCTATGTCCTAGGGAAAGGGCACATCCCATCCTAACACACCTGGTTTTGTCCATGCCCCAGGGAAAAGGTGGGATCAAACTCCAGGAGTGCCAAGAAAACAGCTCCGAGCCAGTGACTGAGCATGGAGCTGCTCCCAAATCTGCTCTTTTCTCACCACATCTGAAACCCAGAGCTCAGCCTCTCCTCCCTGCCAGATGCACTTCTTCCCCCTGCACTAAATTATAGATGTTAGACCATCCAAGGGAGGAGTGTTAATTATTAATAGGAATTACCTGGATTGATTCACAATTACAGAATATTATTTTCTGTTACATTGCAACAGGACCACAGGAATTCCATTAAAGCCAAAATGAGCATCATCAATTCCCATTAAGGCACATGCAAACTGAGCACATCACATCTCTGTGGAAGGCAATGATCCCCATGAGCCATGTCCCCATGAGGAGTGGCACAGCTGGGGTGGCTCCATGTCCCTGTCCCCATTCTGGGTCCCCTGCTCCCCAAACCCCTCTTTGGGCAGCCCAGCTCCCTGACCTCTGTCCCTACAGGGGATCCCTTCCCTGAAACCTGGCCCATAGAAATGGGCACTTGGGGTTCCTTCCTCCTGATTAACAGCAGAGGGGGAAATGTGCCCTTCCAAGGGCTTTTCTCATCAGAGACATTCCAACAGGTGCTCCACACAACTCACTCCTTCCCCGCGTGGATATTTCTGCTCTGAGACTATAACATGTTACTAAACACTAAAATAGCCATTTATTTCTAAACTTTCTGCAGGAAAGTAAACATTGGATGTAAACAGGTTTTTTCCCATCCTCTTGAAGTAGAAAGAGACACAAGCAGGGTCTTTTTCTACTGAGCAGGCCACACAAATCCCACACAGGTGGTACAGCACAAATATCCAGATGGTTATTCTTTTTTGGTAAGAGTCTCTTTTTTCCCCCTACCGCTTGTGATTCTCACTTCTGAGGGTTATTTTAATTTTTCAAGGGCTCTTTAAACACAAATTGGATGAACTATAGAGGCCAGCATCCCAAAGACAAAGTTAATAGATTAAAGCCCAAATAAAGTGAAAACACTCCCCCACAATGCAGTGGCAGAAATCCCCAGTCTGGCTACAGCAGGCAGCTTTTCAATAAATAAACGCTATTATTGCTGATAAAATGTGATGGTATCTCCAGCTCAGCCAGTCCCTGTGACTCCAGGGACTCTGAGAGCATCAATAAAAGCCCCAGCTCCTGGAAGGGGGGGTCCTTGTCCTCAGAGAGGAGCTCAGGGCATGGGGCAGCACCAGCCCCAAAACCTTCTCCCTGCTCACACTCAGCTTCTCCTCCCTCCATCAGCCCTTCAGCAGCTTTTCCCCTGTCCCTGTGTAGGAAGAGGAGTTCAACAACCCCTGGGGCAGCTGGGTGGGCTCTGTCCTGTCCCAGCCCTGCTCCTGGGACCTGGCTGTGCAGGCAGGAGAGGGAAGGGCACAGGACAAGGTTTGTGCTCACCTGGGGTGATTCCCTGCTCCTCACTGCTGCCTCTCCCTCCTCTGTCACCCCTGGTGTCCCAGCCCACAGCCATTCCCTGTGAGCACATGGAAATCCTGGATTTTTACAGGTTTTGTGCCTTTGGATGGCTAACAGTCATTTGGGATAGTGCTTTATGAACCTGAAGATCTCAATTTGCATATCCTTCAACAGATTTGCATATCCTTCAATCTGAGCAGGAAAACTGGAGGGGACACTCCAAACTGGGGCACCAAAGGGAAATGGAAAGCGAGGGGAGCCAAGAATAGGTCACAGCTACACTGAGAAGCACCTGGGAGGCAAAAAGCCAAAGGAAAGGAGATAAATAACTGCATGAATAAATGAGGGCTGCTGCTGCCCTGAGCAGGCACGGACAGGGAGCTCTGCTGCAGTTCAGGATCTGAACAGGGAGCCCTGCTCTCTGACCCTTGTTCTCTGAGCAGGCTGCCCATGGCAATGAGGATTGAACCCTCCCAGGGAGCAGAGACTGGCTCTGAGCTGAACCCCCATGGCAGGGACAGGACAAAGCAGCAGTGACCCAGGGCAGGCCCTCCGTGCCAGAGGCTGGGAGGGACAGCAGAATTAAATGCACAACATAAAAACCTAAAGAGATGCAATTGAGAAACAGAACCCCCTGAACTGCTGTCATCTCATCACAGGGGTTCCAGGCTGTTGTCTCCTTATCACAAAGGTTTCATACCTTGGTGTTTCTGGTGGGCAGCTCCTCAGAGCTCTGACTCTTTCCTCTTCACAAAGCCCCCAACTTACTCCAGTTCCCTTCTCAACACCACCCCACTCTTTTATAGCATCTTCTTCTCATTGGGTACAGCTGTGGCCTGGTAAAGTCAGGCCTGTTCCTGATCTTTGATCATTGGCCCAGCTGCAGCTCCTCAGGGGTGAGATTACTTTCTATCTTTATTTTCTTATATTCTATCCCCCTCCACTGAACCTGTTCTGTGTATCACCCTAAAACCCTGCAAGTTTGGAATGTCTGGAATGTTCCCTACACTGAACCTGTTCTGTGTATCACCCTAAAACCCTGCAAGTTTGGAATGTCTGGGAGAGCAGGCACCGCACACAAGATGGGAGATCCATTTACAGATTTCTACAGAAATCCAACAGCTTTTCCCACAATGCACTAAACCCAGTAACTTCTCAAATCCCTTAGAAAAACATCACTTTCTGCTACAGAAAGTTTCAGTCAAGTCAGGCCCCAGTGATCATCTAACCTTGAGAAATTGTGTCTTTTTTTTGGTGGGACTGTAATAACTTCTGAGTGACATATCTGATCCACTCAGAAATGTCTGGGAATTAAGCAGGCATCAGTAGGCAGAGTCCAATTGATTTTGGAGAAAGCCAGGAAAGAGCAGAGTAAATGAGGCACATATTACTCTCTTTATCTGGTTAGCAGATTAATTTCCTCCAGCATCTCTGTAATCATTTATAAATAGCTGATGGCAGCTTCAGAAAATAAAAAGAAAAGAAAAATCAGTTCAAATTGACATCTCAAAGCCTCACTGCCCATGGAGAGAAATTTAATGGGATCACAGCTCGGGCTGAGGGCGCTCTCATGGAATGATTTCAGTGGGAAAGATCTCCAGGATCAGCCAGCCCAACCTTTGTGGAGGATCCCCAGACCTGAGGACCCAGGACACCTCTGTGGGAGCCCAGCCCAGCCTGGGATGCTGAGATTGCTGTGCAGAGCTGTGAGTACTATGAGTATTCAGCCCAGAGCTGAATATGACAGGGGATGTGTGGTGCTGCACAGTGGTGCTGCCCTGCTCTGACAGAGGCCTTTTGTGGGCAGCTTCAGTCCAAAGGAAACAACTCTGAGATCCTCTCTGGCTGCTGATGTGAGTTAACCCTTGAGACCGAGCAGCTGTTTATGCAACACCACAGTTCCCAGAACAGAAAATGCTTCTTGCAGGCACAGGGAGCCTTCCCAGTCCACACTGCTGCCAATCCACCCAGCACTCAGAGCTGCTGGCATTCGTGCTGACCCCAGGATGCTTTCCTGCCAGAGGAACGTGTTTCTCCAAAGGGGCACCAACTCCCATGGAAATTCTCTATTTCCCAGCAGTGCTGCAGCAGAGATCCAGTGGCACACCAGTAAAATGAATTCCACTTCTTGAGATTCCTGGTCACAGCTGCACCTCCCCAGAGCTCCCTTCCCACTAATGCTGATCATTACCACGTTATTTATTTGTTGTTTCCCATTTGCCCTCAGGAATCCACATCCTCTGGGCAACCTGGAGCTCAGCTCCCTACCTTCACTGCCACGAGTCTCTCCCAGAGCCCAGATGTCCCTTAAGCACCAAGAATGATCTGCTAATGGCTTTATGGGGTTAATTAACTGTTTCTATTTCGAGATAACAGAATCCACAATGAGGAACATTATCTTTAGTGCTACCTCTGCAAACAGAGAGTACAGGATAATTGCTAGTGCTGCTATTGCCCATTATGCGCTGGAATTAAGGCAGGGAATTTACACACAGTGATTACCACTGGTGTTTTATTGCCTGCCGTTCTTCTAAGGGATGGCAGCTCTCACAACGGGTGTGCAAGGAAACGCACGCTGTGCTCTCCCGACGCGAGCATCCTGCTGCAGAGCCCATCTCCAGCCCCAGGGCCCCTCTGCTGATACGGAGCCCACGTCCCTGCCAGGCCTGGGGAAAGCATTAACTGCACTCGGCATCATCCACGGCCTCCAGGAGCATCCAGCGGGATACAAAGTGATGCTCTATCAATCTGGGAGAGTCCAGAGGTGATGAAATGCCTTAGACTTCGTTTCAGCTAAAACCCTTGGAAGAGTCTGGAATGCTCCGGGCTGGAGATGCTGATGAGCAAAGCAGGTCACAGACCCCGAAACGACTGGCAGAAAACCAACAACAAACCTTGTTCTGTTCTGAGAGCAGGGATGAGCCAGGGGCCTGCTCTGCCCTCCCTCCTCTCGCTCAGGTGTGAGAGCCCGGGCCAGGGCCTCCCCTCCCTCGCAGGGGACAAACCCTCCTAAATTCTCCCTGCATTTAAATCCTCCCTGCATTTACTCCTCTGTGTTCAGCACCTCCTCCCTTGGTCCTCGCAAAGCCAAAGCCTGTGTGAGACACAGCAAATTCTGTTCAGGAGATTGCCCCATCCCAGAAAATTGTTACAAACAATTTCTAATCAAAACCGAGGCAGATAAGTGACGTTTGTTGTACTCCTCCCAGCACTGAAAGCTTTCTGCATTCTGCTCATCCCTGTCCCCCAATGACAAAGATGGCAATGAAGCTCCCAAATAAGCTGAGTGCATTGTAACTAAAGCTAAAGGGTCCCAAATTAAATATGAGCAGTGTACAATTTAATCTGTTTTCCTTTTTCCTACAACTCAAAAAAAAATCTCAAATTGTGCTTCTGCAGTTTAAGACATCAGCAAATTCTCTAATTGCTTTCCAGAACCATTGTTATTTTATGAAGGGACTCTCCATCCTCCATGTTCTACAGCTGGAAAATTAAATTACCCTTTGCAGGCAACATGCACAGGAGCCACAGGCACATTTCTGAAGAGACATTGGGATATTGGGCAGGAATTGTTCCTGGCAGGGTGGGCAGGCCCTGGCACAGGTGCCCAGAGCAGCTGGGGCTGTCCCTGGATCCCTGGCAGTGCCCAGGGCCAGGCTGGACATTGGGGCTGGAGCAGCCTGGGGCAGTGGAGGTGTCCCTGCCATGGCAGGGGTGGCACTGGGAGCACCTGGGGCAGTGGGAGGTGTCCCTGCCATGGCAGGGGTGGCACTGGGTGGGATTTTGGGTCCCTCCATCCCAACCCATCCCATGCCAGAATTGGATATCTCTGCACATCCAAGTGTCTCCTTTCCCAGCCCAAGTCCAGCAGCAGATCCCTTCCAGAAGGGAACCCCCAAGCCCCTGCAGAGGCACCAGGTGCCCCCTTTGCCCTGGCCCAGCCAGAGGCAGGCAGAGCAGGGGAGCTGCTGGGAGGGCTGGGGCTCCATTCCCTCCCAGCAAATGCAGCTCCTTTGCACACACAGACTCATCCAATTTTTGTCTTTTCAAAGCAAGAATTCATGGGCAGGTTCTCCTCTCTCTCACTGCCACTGTTCCATTCACAGCCCTGCTCTGTGCTCTCTGCTCTGCCCAGCTCCATCCAGCCACCACTCACTCCCCTCAGCAGCTTTTGTCACCTTTGCTTTCCCCCTCTTTGGGGACAGGCAGCACACCAGGCCTGTGGATCCCCCTGGAGCAACCTGGCTTTGCTCCCCTCTGCTTTTTGCTTATTTCCTTTCTTAGACACCTGCCAATTCCCCCAAACTCCTTTATGCTGTGGTTCATATACCAAAGCCTGCCTTGGCCATCCCTCATGTCTCCCCTGCCATGGTGCTCGATTAATTCATGGTGATTGCTGCCTCCTCCACCAACCCCTGTCTGCTCTGAGTCTGCCCAACAAACAACAGCAGTTACAGCTGGCCTCAATTAACACACTGCCTTGATGAACGTGCTGCCCCATTCTCAGTATCACTATCTCCACACCTTTTCCATGAGCATCACCACTGCCAATTCATTGATATCAGCATCAGACAGAAGTTTAGGGAGCAGACAAACTCAAGTGCGTCATTGCAGAGCTCGACAGAAAATTCCTTGATCAGATCCTTATAAATCCTCATCTGCGCTGCCATAGATTCATTTGGGGTTTGTGCTAATTCACTGCAGAGTCCTGTAATCCCTTGTCATAAATGTGAAGGATTTCACCCAGCCTATTAACCTGCAGAATTACAGATTGCCAGGGAGTAAATCATCCCCCTTTTCCAGTCACACCAACAAAAGGTTGAGAAAAATTACTCATTCATTTTTATAATCCTTTAATTCTCATAGATGTTCCTCTGGAAATTGATTTAAATTGATGAGTCACAGGGCAGGATTGGTGGGAATTTGTCAGGCTGCAGCCGGTGCCTGCGATGGAGTGATCTCAGCTCCAGCCCTGTGCCTGCCCCAGCTCATCCCTCTGCCACCCTGAGCGCTCAGCATCCAGCTCCCCAGGCTGCCACAGCAAATGGGATTTCACTCCGTGGAGCCTGACCTGTCCTGACACTCATTTTTCTGCTGCTCAGATGGATGAGAAGGGCAAGGCAGCGGCAGGAATTCACCTTCTGCAGGTGCCAGTGGCTCTGTGCTGGCCTCGGTGACACTCTGTGCCTGGCAGCCATTGCAGGGACAGGACACTCTGTGCCAGGGCAGCCATTGTGCAGCCCTGAGACCCCACAAAGGTCCCCTGGGGGAGCCCCAGGCCCCACACAGAGCATCTCACCCAGCTCCAGGCTGACCCACAAGGCAGCACCTGAAGGACTCAGCCCCAGGCACAGAAGGAAAGCACTTTCCCAACTCCCCACATCCTCTGCTCTGTCAAAATAATCCCAAGAGATTTTCTCCTGCTCTGGGTTATTGCTGGTCAGCTGCTCCCCAAGAGATATTTGCCTGATATAATTCACACAAGGATAAACAAAACTAACCCCTGACTCGATCATAATGTCTCTTGTCCTTGTTTTGTGACTAGAGAGGATCTGAATTTCAGAAAAGATGATGAAAAGCTACCAGCTTAGCCTGAAAAATCTCTCTCACAGGAGAAGCAGGAGACTGTTAAAAATAATTGAGTTGTCAGTAGCACATGAAGGTACCACCCTCTGCTGCTGGGAGTGGACTCAGCCCGTGCAGCAGGGCCAGCACACAGGCACCCACACTCGGCTCTGCAAAGGGCCTAAAATGCCTCAGAGCTCATCTGGCCAGCTTCTATGTTTGGTGTGGTTCTGTCCATTTAACACAAGTGGAATTAACCCAGGAATTCCATGTGCTGGCCAGGATGTCCCTGTGCCCCTGGGGCCAGCAGGAAAAGGAGACAAACGCAGCCCCAGGAGCTGTGAGCCAGCCGGGTCAGTGCTGCAGGGACACACTGACACTGCCCCCAGGGGACTCAGCATTCCCATTAGGAACCCCCACATTTTCATTCCAGATGTTGCAGGAACATTCAGCCTCTGGCACTCCGTGTTTGCAGCCCGTGGCACCTGCAGGCACTGAGCACCATTTTCTGGCTAAAACCCCTTCAAGTTCAGAAACTGCCCTGAGTGTGCAAAACACTCCTCTCAAGCTGTGAACCCCAGCACAGCCCCAGCTCCCATTAGCTGGATATAAAGCCTGTAATTACCCCCAGCAATAACTGCTTTCTGCAAGGGAATCTCTGCTAATTTTCCTTTGTCCCTGTGCTGAAAACCAATTCATTATCAGGTGGACAGGAGCAGTGAAATTCCAATTAAATGTGCAGTAAATTTCATTTTATTCCTTCAGCACAGCTTTAGCAGCAGGAGCTGCCACAATCCCGAGAGCCAGAGCAAGAAGAGCTCCAAGGTGGAAGGTGTCCACCAGGTGTGGAGGTGACATCAGTGAACCAAACACACCTGAGCAGGCCAGGTGTGCTCTGCTCGCACTGAAGCAAATAAACAGAAACCCCAGAGCCTTCAAGGGGTTCCTGGAGACTGAGCCAGGCAAGTCCTGCTCCAGCCCTGCCTGTCCTGCTCAGCAGAGCGACCACGGGTTTGCCATGCCAGAACAGAGCCAGGGGGTCATGGAGGCTGGCACAGCCCTCCCAGCCCAGGGAGTGAGTGCCAGCTGTGCCCAACCCATGGAGTGCCAGCCGTGCCCAGCCTGTGCCCAGCCCATGGAGCCCCAGCTGTGCCCAGCCCAGGGAGTGCCAGCTGTGCCCAGCCCAGGGAGTGAGTGCCAGCTGTGCCCATGCTGTGCCCAGCCCAGGGAGTGCCAGCTGTGCCCAGCCCAGGGAGTGCCAGCTGTGCCCAGCCCAGGGAGCCCCAGCTGTGCCAATGCTGTGCTCACCCTGTGCCCAGCCCATGGAGCCCCAGCTGTGCCCAGCCCATGGAGCCCCAGCCTGTGCCCAGCCCAGGGAGCCCCAGCCATGCCCACCCTGTGCCCAGCCCAGGGAGCCCCAGCTGTGCTCACCCTGTGCCCAGCCCAGGGAGCCCCAGCCATGCCCAGCCCAGGGAGCCCCAGCCGTGCCCAGCCCATGGAGCCCCAGCCTGTGCCCAGCCCATGGAGCCCCAGCTGTGCTCACCCTGTGCCCAGCCCATGGAGTCCCAGCCATGCCCACCCTGTGCCCAGCCCATGGAGCCCCAGCCATGCCCAGCCCATGGAGCCCCAGCCGTGCTCACCCTGTGCCCAGCCCAGAGCCCTGAGTGCCACCCCAGGGACGGGCACTGCAGAGCTCCCTGCACAGCCCCAGGGCCAGCCCAGCCTCCAGCACAGCTCCTTGCACTCTGGGCCATGCTGAGGAGGAGTTTACTGTCAGACCAGGCACAGACAGAAACACAGCACAGCAACCCAGCTGGAACTCGAGAGGAGCTGACGTGAGAGCCACTGACAGCCTGAGCAGAGGAGCTGGAATGACTGCCCCAGAATGCACTCATCCCTCTTGCTGCCCCTGGCACAGTTTGGAGTGACTCCTGCAGCTTCCCAGGAGCTTTGTACCCACAGCTGGGGTCCCAGAGCCCTCCTTGCAGCCCTGGGGACATGGGGACACCTGGAGGAACCAGCACGGCAGGGCACGAGCAGCAGCAGCACCGGCACAGGAGCCAGGAGGGGCTGAGGGAGCCCTGGGGCAGCTCTGCAGCCTCACACCTGTGAAACCCGCCAGGAATGAGTGTGTGTGTGTGTGTATGTGTGTGTGTGTGTGCGTGTTTGTGTGCGTGTGCGTGCGTGTGCCTGTGTGTGCCTGTGTGTGTGCCTGTGTGTGTGCGTGTCAGCAATGCTGCCCACAACACAGCCTGAGCCAGGCCCCCTCTGCTCCCACAGCCCCTGGCTGCCCACCCTGGAACTCTGCAGGGAGCAGCGCAGCCGTCCCCAGCCCCAGCAGAGCCAGGGCTGCCCCAGGAGCTCAGGGGAGGGGATTTCAGGGAGCCCGAAGCCCTGTGCATTGTAATTCCCCCTGGAAAGCAGGAGCCCAAAGGCCTGTGCATTGTAATAATTCCCCCTGGAAAGCAGGAGCCCTGAGAATGAGCAGAGCTGACACATGGGCTGGAGACCGGCAGAGCCTGGGATGAGTTACACAACAGCTCTGCCGGGTGAGCACTGCCCTGCCCTGCCCTGCAGCTCTGGCTCCTGCCCTGCAGCCCCATGGCAGCTCTGGCTCCTGCCCTGCAGCTCTGGCTCCTGCCCTGCAGCTCCCATGGCAGCTCTCGTTCCTGCCCTGCAGCCCCATGGCAGCTCTGGCTCCTGCCCTGCAGCCCCGTGTCAGCTCTGGCTCCTGCCCTGCCATGGCAGCTCTGGCTCCTGCCCTGCAGCCTCACGGCAGCTCTGGCTCCTGCCCTGCAGCCCCCATGGCAGCTCTGGCTCCTGCCCTGCAGCCCCCATGGCAGCTCTGGCTCCTGCCCTGCAGCCCCCATGGCAGCTCATTAACAAGAACTGAATCAGGAACATGCCCTGGTATCTGCCTGGCTCTGGGGCACAGCCAGAGCTCTCTCCCCAGCACTCCTGAGCCCCCAGTCTCTGGTTCCATGGGCAAAGAAGGGATTGTGGAGTACCCAGGGCTGGAGTCAGTTAGGGTGGAAGTCACTCTGGAAACAGACCAGTCACTTTTGCGTAACATTACTCTAAATCAATAAAGTTCTTCTCAAAAATGATCTTTCCAAAGCAGAGAGTCTGAATGGTGTCTGCTCTGAAATCTGATGAATGCAGTGCACGAGTGCTTTGTGCATCTGATACCACGGCTCTTAGATGTAACTCCAGAGCAGTATGGAAATGATAAACTTCCTGCCTGAAATTAAAATTGCTTGTCTTAAATCCTGCGCACAAAATCCTGGCAGCATCACAGCAAAATTGCTCCATGTGTTAAAATTGCTCCCAGGATCCAAACCCAGCTGGAAGGAGCCAACCTTCCATCCCTGGCTGCCCACCCTGAGCAGAGACAGTAATTCCCTTTTGGAAAAATCGGATTTACCCAGAGAGGCTGACTGGAGGCACAGCAAGCAGGCGAAAGGCAGAGAGGAGGGACAGGAACAAAGACTTCCATGCTGGACTGAGCTCCTGAATTTGGTTTATCATCAGCAACAACAACAACAAGAAGCCTTTCCTCAGAGCTGCCCCAGAGCAGAGGAGCCCGGTCAGTCTCCTGCCACCAGGGAATTGCTTTTCCAGGCAGCTCAGCCCCATTTAGCACTCAGCCCGCAGGAGGGATAATGCAAACAGACTTCATCGCTACAACTGACTGACTGGGAGGACACAATTCTCAATAAATCTAATATTTCCAAGTGCTCTTCCTGCCAAAGCAGCACTTTGGATTTGTGTTGGTTACAGGAGCGAGCAATAATGCATTTCAGATCTAATAGTGTCTGCAGCAGAGGCACCTCCGAGTGCTCTGCCAGCACTAAAGAGCTCCAGTGGCAGGAGACAGCCAGGGACAGACTGCCTCCCCCAGCCCGAGGGAACAGCATCCCACAGCCACACAGAGCCCTCAGCATGCAGAGGCCAAGCTGTGCAGAGAGCTTCAGCCCCTGGGCTGAGACTGCAGCAAACACCCCTGGCTCCTCAGAGAGCTGGGAGCGACTCCTGGGATGGTGTGAGGGAGCACAGCAACAGCCTGGCCTTCCAAAGCCTCTGGCTGGGCTGCTTTGTGGGGAAATGGGACTTGAGAACAGCAGCACCAGAGCTGGGAACATTCCCATCCTCCAGCCCCAGCAGCCGGGCTAGGCAGGGCAGCAAAAGCAGCAAAAGCAGCAAAAGCTGCCTGGCTGCAGAGCCTTGCAGGGAGGGAGGGTGGCAGGATGGGCAGGACTGGAGTGAGCAGCACAGCTGGGGACAGGGACAGACAGACAGACAGACACCTGTCCCAAAGTCAAACACATCCCTGTCAGGTCCTGGCTGGCCTGGAGTGCCCAGAGGGACCCTCTAAGCACAGCACAGCATCCCTGGCCTGGCAGGGGCTGGGACGAGAGCCCCATGCCCAGGGAGGAGGGAGGGGAGGGCTCCGTGCCCCAGCTGCTGGCTGAGAGAGCCCAGCAGTGATGGATTGGGTGAATCTACAGCTGTTGCCTCAAGCGCTCAGCACGGGCAGAGTTATGTGACACTCCATCATCAGCACGGATTCCACAGAGCCAGGAACTCGGGATGGCCAAAAAATAATCTGCCATTCATCAGCAGCGCCCCAGGAGCCAGAGCAGCGGGGAGAGCACAATGATTTCTGATGCTCATTGACTCTCATGCAGCTCCTCAGCTCAAAGGAAGAATGGCTTCTCATTCTTTTTGATTTCTGGATCACAAACACCCTTCCTCACAAACCCTGCCTGCAAGAGCTGCGGTTCTGCTTTGTCCCTGCTCCACCTGACTTCCCCCTCGTTTTTAAGTGTAACCGATTTCTTTTTCCTCCATCTATAAAAATAATATTGGCAGCAACATCTGACCAGAGCTCTTGGCTGCTTTTCCTCCCAGAAATTGCCGTGACTCCAGAAATTGTGCTCCTGCCAGAGCTGAGTCCCAGCAGCTCTTGGGCTGCAGGACCAACACCTCAAACACTGATGTCGAACACTGTCACATCTTTATTTTTGGCACATCAGAGACCACATTTCTATTGCTGTCTCCAAAACTTCACAGGCTTTATGGCCAACAAAGCAATGACAACCTACGTGGATGCTCAGTATTCTCTTAATGAAAGACATCCCAAGATTGAGCTATAAAAGATGCAAAACTAAGCGCGCTCACTCCGCAGGAGTTTTGACAACTAAATTTATTTCTTTTTCTCTACTTAACCTTGGGAATGTAATACTGCCACTAATGACTGCAAGAGAGAAGGAAGCAGTTTAATCTGAATGATTATGCTCCCTCTGTGGCCTGGAGAAATGGATTTAAGAAGTTTCCAGAGTTGCTGGATGGGTTGTGCTGGCTCCAGGGCAGAGGAGTGCTGGAGCCCCACTCATCCCTGCTCAGTGTGCCAGGGATGCCACCACAGCTGCTGTGGCTGCATTAAAGGGCAGGGAAAACCATTTTGGGGTGGACAAATACCTCTCTAAAATGTCAAGTTCCACTGATGGTGTGGGGGGCATTAAAACTTCCCAATTAAAGGGTATATCCTGCTTTTTTTGGCCATTCCACAGAAATACAAGATACAGGGGCAGCTGTGCCTGGTGCCAGAGGAGCTTGGTAAATCCAGGCCTGAAAGAGTGGTGGTGCTTTGATCACTGCTTCTCTTATCAGCCCCCGGCTGGAATTACAGCCTAAGCTCCTTACAGGGAGCTTTTCACTGCCCTGCATTCTGCAAGAGCTGCCTCAGGTCTCAGAGAAAGGTTTAATCTCCAGCCCACTGAGAAAGGCAGTGCCACTGTCCCTCTGCCTTGCTTCAGACGGTGGAACCCTTGTCAGGCAGGGTGACTGCACTTGGCTGAGCAGCCTGGCCTGGTCCTGGCTGCTGGGGCCAGCTCTGTCCTGGGGAGAGCTGCAGGAACCCACACCCAGCAGCAGCGAGGGCCCTTAACCAGCTGCAGGAATTCCTCTGAGCTGGCACCCTCTGCCCCTCCCAGGGCCACGTGGAGTCAGAGCCCTTCCAGTGCCCAGGCTGGTGGCACAGGTGCCAGGGCTCAGCTGGATCTGCCCTCTGAGACAAGGGGGATGAGGGGAGGCTCCTCAGGCTGGTGGCACAGGTGCCAGGGCTCAGCTGGATCTGCCCTCAGTAACTCCATCTGAGACAAGGGGGATGAGGGGAGGCTCCTCAGGATGGTGGCACTGATACCAGGGCTCAGCCCCTGCTGGATCTGGACTCAGTAACTCCACCTGAGACAAGGGGGATGAGGGGAGGCTCCTCCTGCAGCCCAGCCAGGCAAGTTTGCAGCCAGTCCCACTAATTAGATAATCCATTACCACCAGGGCACTATTTCACTCCTGACACTTTATTTTCCCTCTCCACAGCCACATTTCCCTCAGCACCCAGCATCACTCAGCTCGGTGAAGGGCAATTTGATGCCAAGGAAATCAGGAGGGAGAGAGAGGCACATCAAGCACAGAGAGGCACATTAGGAGCAGGGAGAGACTATTTCTTAATATTTCCTTCCTTCTTATCTCCCAATGACATTAGATTGGGCAGGCAGAGGGCTCCATAAAACATCCCATAAACAATTAGGAGCACCAAAGCCTCTCTGAGCCATTTGTCTGGAGGGCTGTGCTAGGAGGCTCCAGCAATGTGAGGAGTGTGTCTGTGCCACCGTGCCAGGTGCTGCCAGCCCCAGTGCCCAGCCTGGCCCTGGGCACTGCCACCTCCCCCAGGAATTCCTTCCCAAGCTCTGAATTAAATCTGACTTAGAAAAGCTGTGTTAGGGGCTGGACAGTGATCACCATCCATTCATTTATTTAACTACAGGATTCACTCAAATGAACAATTACACAAGGAAAAGAAATCCAGACATAAACTGCCCACACATGGTAAAGAACCTCCTGAAATTACCTGGGAAGAGCCTTAATTGCAGCAGTGCTTGAGAAATACTTTCAAATATAACATCATATCTAAAATTCGTGTTTTCCTTCAGTGCCAGTGTCCCACACTGGTGTTTGTGAAAGGCAAGAGGAGCACCTCAGCACAAGGGATGGACATCATGGTACCCAGCACTGGTGATGTCCACATCTCAGCACAGCCTGGCCTGGGCCATCTCCCTCCCTGGGGAAGATGTGACAGCAGCAGGAGGGCAGAGCCATGGCCCAGCACTGAGCTCTGGGGCAGGGATGCTGGCCCGAGCTCAGAGAAAGGGCACAGCAATTGCACTCTCAGAATTTCATTCCACTGAGAGGGAGTTCAGAGTGTTCCCAAGGCTGGGCATGGCCGGGAGCTTGATTTCGTTTGTGTTCTGGGCAGCAGTGCTCAGTGCTGGGTCAGACCTTGGGGACAGCACTCAGAGGGGGCTGTGCCAAACCCTGCCACAAACAGCTCAGGGCAGGGGACCCATCCCCACAGTGCCACAACAGGGCATGGCAGGAAACCAAACATCCCTGCAAAGCAGCGTTTGTACCCCTACAGCCCTGCAAATCCCACCAGGTGCCTTTGTTCCCCTGCTCACTGCCCCACACAGGAGCTGCTCCCTCCCTGGCAGCCAGGGTGACTTTCTGCAGGGCATCTCAATGTCTGAGTACACAAAAGCAGCTGAAATCCAATTATGATCCACTTGGGCCCCTGCCAACCTGCAGATGAAGTTGCCAAATTACTTCCCATTAACTTTTATGTCTCCCACAGCCATGCAGCGTTCCCCCCAGCCCAGCCCTCTGCCAGTAAGTGTTTAATTGCCAGCCCTCCTCTCCCAGCTCTCTCAGGCTGGTCTGGTGGCCCTGCACCCCTCCTGTCCCCTGGCACACAGAGAAACTGCCCACATCTAAAGGCTTGATTCAAAAATCACCTGAGCCCAAGGAGAGCCCTTCCCTCAGCTCCCCCAGCCCCAGAGGGAGCAGCTCCCTACCAGAACATGCCCCAGAAATGCTGGATGTGGGTAAATCCATGGGCAAAGCCACAGAGCCACCAAGGAAAGCCTTTTCTCCAGGCACCATCCTTTTGGGAGAAGGTTTTGGGACTGAAATGGGGAAACCCCTGAGCAGTCTGGAACAGAGACCTCCAGACCTGAGTCATTCCCTGATTACAGCAACTTCTGCTGGCAGCTCCCCTGGTCTCCTGTATCCCACAGCCCCACTTAGGAAGCACCAGTGCATGTTTGCCCTTATGTGACATCCAGCCTGGAGCACGTTTAGCACTGCAGTGAGAGCCAGGATCAGCCTCGTCGAGGGAAAAAAAGTGAGAAAGATGCAGGAGAGTGGTGAAAAATGTGAGAGGCTTGCAGCCCAGCCACTAAGGAAATTTAAGTGGTCTGATGTCAAATCATCACCATTTCTGGAAGCAGGAGGCTGTCAGCTGATGGATGAGGATGCACAAGCATCTCTATTCCGCAGGCAGGAGAGGCACTAAGGCTAAAATATCACCGTGCTTGGTGTGACAGTCTCACTTAAAGTCACCAGGTTTGGCAGTGTTTGCCTTTGGAGGCCTGTGCTACGGAAATTCAGTTACCCAGCTTGGAAAATTGCCTTTCAGCCATTCTGCTGGGCTGATTAATTAGGCTCCTTGAGTGCAAACATCTGAGGAACAAAGATCTAACACCTGATTTATTCACTCTGGGGAGAGTGACCCACCCCTGTGCCGCACTTGTGCTTCAGTTAAGAGCTCTCCACACGAGGAAGAGGAGGGCAGGGCCACGAGCACTGAAATGAGAGGAATCCTGCTGCTGGGCACTGCAGAAACGTGGCAAGGAAAAGGTTTCACCGTGTAATTTCTGTCCCATTAAAATCAGCTTTTTCCTCCCTGGGGGTCACTTCAATCCCAGCATCAGCCACACAATTCCAACACACAAAAACGCGACTGAAAGCCCACACCTCCATTAGCAAATCCTCATTTACCTGGGCATTCCTGCCTGGTACTGCTCCTGCCTGCAGGGCTCACGGTGGGAGGGGTGCAGAGGACACGGTGGCTCAGATAATGCTGGGAGCCTATAAATACCCCTGGGAAATCTCCTCTTTGATAACATCAGGCCAGATTTCAGAAGTTATTTACTCCCAGCACAGCAGCTAGCCCTACCAATAATCCTGCCAACTGCTCCAGGATTTCCTCTGTGCCAGCGGGTGATGGGTGGCAGGGCCAGGCCTGGGGGCTCAGTGGCTCCAAGCCCTGTGCCCTGGGCAGCCCCTTCCTACCCTGGCACACACAGCTGAGGGTTTGAGTCCTGCCTTCCCACCAGGAGCTGCCCGAGTGCTCCCACAAGGATTTGGCAATTCCGGAACTCAGGCATCAAAACCAAAGGCTGTTCCAGCACAGGGGATGCAAATTCCAATCCCTGCTTCCTTATCAAGGAGGGCCAGGGCTCTGGAGGGGGCACATGTGCTCCTGGCACACAGCTCACAACACCCTCCTGCCACACCAGGGGTAAACCATCTTTTATTCCAGCATCATGGAATCCTTGAGGTTAGAAAAGCCCTTCCAGATCACTGGGTACAATTATTACCCCAGCCCTGCCAAGGCCACCACCGCCCCTGTCCCCAAGGGCTTTGACATCCCTCTGGGGATGGGCACTCCACCATTGCCCTGGGATCTGCTACCCAGTGCCCCGGACTGCAGCCCAGCCAGCAGAACCCAGAAAACATCCCCTGAGGGTGCTGACCCGGCAGCCAGGGGTGTCCCTGGGCACCAAACCCTCCCCAGCGCTGTAACCCCCAGGCTGGCGCTCGGGAGAGCCGGGATTTGCAGCATTTCCCCTTGGATCTCACCCCAGCACCGCCCCAAGGAACAGCTCACTGGGAGAGTGCTCCTGCCAGCAATGCCAGCTCGGGGACAGCCTGGCAGGGAAGGGAAGGACAAACCCTGGTCCCAAATCCATCCCTCTCCTGCTCTAACTCCTCTGGCAGCGCTGGGATTTGCAGCATTTCCCCTCGGATCTCACTCCAGCACTGCCTCAAGGAACAGCTCACTGGGAGGATGCTCCTGCCAGCAATGCCGGTCAGGGACAGCCCAGCAAGGGCTGATTTGGGACAAACCCTGGCCCCAAATCATCCCTCTCCAGCTCTAACTCCTCTGGCAGCGCCGGGATTTGCAGCATTTCCTCTCGGATCTCACTCCAGCACCGCCCCAAGGAACAGCTCACTGGGAGGATGCTCCTGCCAGCAATGCCAGCTCGGGGACAGCCTGGCAAGGAAGGGAAGGACAAACCCTGGTCCCAAACCCATCCCTCTCTGCTGTAGCCCATCTCGGGACTGAGCAGCCTGGGAGCACAGCAGGGAGGTGCCAGAGGCTCACAAACCCCCGAGGGCTGCAGCTCCCAAACCCTGCTCCTCCTCCTCCTCCTCCAGGAGCACTCTGCCGCCCCAGCCACCGCCCTGCCGCCGGTAATTAGGGACCATCCCAACCCTGCTTTGATGCTGCTGTTCTTGTGGAAAGAGCAGAGGGTGGAGCTGGGCCCCTGTTGCTCGTGCTCAAGACTCATTAGAATGTGCTCAGGGATGTAGATGCTTTAAGGGTCTTTTCAAGTTTTGTTCCTTATTTTTCAGATTGATTTACTTGAAGGATCATCAGGGGAGCAACCCACGTGTGCATTTCATGCTGTATCCTTTGCTTTTGAACCAAAAGCAGGGTTTTTAACAAAACTGAGTGGGTTTTTATGCTGAGCCACATGAACAGATGCAGCAGGCGAGGGCTGGATCCCAAGTCAGGCACAGATCTGCAAGGCAAAGCCTGCACCAATTCCTCTTGGAAGCATGGAATATCCTTGGTGGGAAGGGACCCAGCAGGATCCCCCAGCCCAGCCCCTGGCCCTACACAGACACCCCAAATCCCACCCTGGCAGCGCTGTCCAAAGGCTCCTGGAGCTCTGGGGCCGTGCCCATTCCCTGGGCAGTGCCAGCACCCTCTGGGGATGAACCTTTGCCAAAATCCAGCCTGAGCTGCCCTGGCCCAGCCCCAGCCCCTCCCTGGCTCCTGTCCCAGAGCAGGGATGGGAGTGCAGCCCCAGGAATCTCCCCTCTCTCCAGCCCCAGCCCTCCTCTGGCCCCTGCAGACCCTCCCCATCTCCATGGTTTCCTTTGGCCACTCTCCAATGGCTTTAATGTATTTTATTTAATGTGTTCTTTTAGACAAAACTGCCCAAGGACCGGGGGTGAGGCCACCCCAGTGCAGAGCAGAGGGGACAATCCCACTCTGGCTGCTGCTCCTAATCCCCCAGGACAGGGACGTGGCCCTGGCTGCCAGGGCACTGCTGCCTCCTGTTGCACTTGGCAGCAGCCAGGAGCCCCAGGCCCTTTGCTTGCACAGCCAGGGGATGAGGAGAGCCTTCTCCCAGAGCTGCAGCCTGGCCTGGCTGTTCTCTGGGACACAGAGGCAGGGAAAGCTGAGCTGAACTGGAGCCATGAGTGTGCCCTGGGCACAGGAGCTGGGGGGGCTGACAGGAGAGGATCCCCGAGCTGCAGGCAGGGCTGGGGCTGCTCAGCTCTGACAGAGGAGCACAGCTGCCATCACAGCTCCCTGGCTGTGCTCTGGAGCTGGGAAGGCCCTTCAGGATGTTCTGGATAAATAAGCACTGCGTTAAGGACAACACTGACCTAAATTCCATCCTGGTGGAGCTGCTCCAGAGCCTCTCCAGAGGGAAAAGCTCTGTGCAGAGCCAGCCCTCCAAGGTGGAGAGCACCAGGAGCTGCTGCAGGCTCAGGAGCTGATTTGCAAGAATTCACAGGAAGGTTTAACAGCTCTTTTATCTTTGGCTCCCTTCTGGTGTTATTTCAACATTGATTTGCATAGTCAATATAAAACTCTTTACATCTAAACTGCCTGCAAGGATGACACCATCAATCCTCAGCTCTATTCACAAAATTTATTATTTGTTTCAATTTAAGAGAGATCATTGCCGGATTACACAGTTGCTGATGAGGATTTATATTTACATTTACAGCAAGCAAAATACACGTCTTCGTTTTTTGGGGTTTTTTTCTTAAGTCATCTCCAGCACTGTGAAAGAGGGAACCAAAATAAAATCAGTGTGTGCACTCTCCTGAATGCCTGCAGATCCTGTTCTGCCTCATCTTTCCTTCAGACAATATTGCAAATTAGTCAGCATCTGTATCACAGCAGAGCATGAGCTCGATCATGAGGCAGAATTAAAGGGTATTACTGAGACAGCCTTAATCTTCCATGGCTGTGAAATTGAATGCTCAGATGTGAAGGAAAGCTGGGATGCAAAGGGCCCCAGTTGTGCCTCCGTGACATCGCATCAGACACCAGAAACCAACCCCACCCAAACCAGGGCATGGGACTGAGCCCCACACAAACCAGGGCATGGGACTGAGCCCCACACACAGCCAGGGCATGGGACTGAGCCCCACACACAGAACCAGGGCATGGGACTGAGCCCCACACACAGCCAGGGCATGGGACTGAGCCCCACACACAGAACCAGGGCATGGCACTGAACCCCACACATGGCCAGGGCATGGGACTGAGCCCCACACACAGAACCAGGGCATGGCACTGAGCCCCACACACAGAACCAGGGCATGGCACTGAGCCCCACACACAGAACCAGGGCATGGCACTGAGCCCCACACACAGAACCAGGGCATGGCACTGAGCCCCACACACAGAACCAGGGCATGGCACTGAGCCCCACACACAGAACCAGGGCATGGCACTGAGCCCCACACACAGAACCAGGGCATGGCACTGAGCCCCACACAAAACCATGGCACTGAGCCCCACACACAGAACCAGGGCATGGGACTGAGCCCCACACACAGAACCAGGGCATGGCACTGAGCCCCACACACAGAACCAGGGCATGGCACTGAGCCCCACACACAGAACCAGGGCATGGCACTGAGCCCCACACACAGAACCAGGGCATGGCACTGAGCCCCACACACAGAACCAGGGCATGGCACTGAGCCCCACACACAGAACCAGGGCATGGCACTGAGCCCCACACACAGAACCATGGGACTGAGCCCCACACACAGAACCAGGGCATGGGACTGAGCCCTACACACAGAACCAGGGCATGGCACTGAGCCCCACACACGGCCCAGGGCATGGCACTGAGCCCCACACACGGCCCAGGGCATGGCACTGAGCCCCACACACGGCCCAGGGCATGGCACTGAGCCCCACACACGGCCCAGGGCATGGCACTGAGCCCCACACACGGCCCAGGGCATGGCACTGAGCCCCACACAGCTGCCAGGGAAGGAAAACACTCCTGGAGAGATTCACAGGCAAAGGAACCCAGTCCAGCAGACATTACACTGAGCCAGCCTGACCTGTTGAGCAGCATCACGCCTGTGATGCAGCAGATTTCACCAAATAAGTCTTTTAACATAAATCTCATGGGATTTGGAAAAAAAAAAAGCCAACCAACCAACCCACAAAATAACAGGGATGCATCACCAAAGCAGCTGAACTCTGCTTTCCCACGTAACTGAGGAGAGAAAATAACTGAGCTGTGATAATATTCTACATCACCCACAGAAGTTCATAAAAGTTACAGCTTCTCTGAAATAAAAGGACTTTGGGTGTGAAACGACCTGAGCAGAAGCTGAGTGGTGAGTTCAGCCTTGGAAAAATAAAGCAAAATTGTTTTCCAGGACAAGAGCAGGAGCAATGCTCCATCCCCAGCGCTCCCCGTGGGCAGGGGCAGCTCCTGGGAGCACGGGTGAGATCACACCTGGAGCCTCCTGCCTGCCTGGAGCTGCCAACACCTGCACTGCCCCCCTCCCCAGCAGGAGCAGGCAGAACCATCCATCCCCAAAGCCCCAGGCGAGAACTGAGGCCATCTGAACTAATGTGCAAAGCAGAGAAGGTGCAAACACAGCCAAAGCCACCAAAGCTGCACAGCAAGCTGCTCCCAAAGCTCCCAGCTCCAGCCTGGACCGACACAGTGGGGAGCAGGGTTCAGTTCATTTCCCTGAATTATCACCTCTAGAAATGACAGATCCTGCAATGACTGATCCATGACCTGAACAATCACCACATCATTAATGGAGATGAGAGCAGCTCTCTCTCACCAAACCTGCTCAAAGCAGGACGAGCCCTGGCCTCTGACTGAAGGTCTTGAAGAAGTGAATCATGCTCCAATGTGACCTCATTCACCTGCTCTGTCTTTTTTCCCCCTGTATTTTCTTTTCCAGCTACTTGCAACTATTACAAGTGCCTTATAGTGGATCAGCCCTGGCACAGGTGCCCAGAGCAGCTGGGGCTGCCCCTGGATCCTGGCAGTGCCCAGGCCAGGCTGGGCATTGGGAGCACCTGGGACAGTGGGAGGTGTCCCTGCCACGGCAGGGTGGCACTGGTGGGCTCTAATTCCAACCCAAACCTCCTGAGCCTCACTCAGAATGCCAGAGAACAGGAATTATCCCCAAAATGCAAGTCTGCAGCTCCCAGTGTGCCTGCTCTGTTACTGGAGCAGGCAGGCAGGGAAGGAGCCCAAGGGCAGCAGAGGATTCTGACATTTCCTGCCTTCACCTGTGTTTACATCAGCCTGGTATCAGCTCACTGACTGCAGGCAGGAGAAGCCCGTGGTACAAGCATCTCCCCCTCTGTACCTGCCCCAGCATTGCTCAGAGCCAAGGCAGTGATACAGATCCCAGCTGAGGAACCCCTGACCTCCTACTCACTGCCAGCCAGATCTGCCCAAGGCAGCTGTGCTGCAGAGTCACAGCGAGCTACTAATGCAAAGATAAAGACCACAGGACTCAGTCAGGCGGAGGAAATTTCCAGCCACAGAGGTCCAGTCCCCTCCTTTTTGCAATCTGAAGTCTGAGTCTGCATCCTGCTCAGTGCCAAGTCTGTGCTGCTGTCACTGGAGCCACCTGAACCTCAGAGCCACATCTTCTGCAAAGCACAGCCTGCATTATTAATGCCTGGACAATAAACACAACCTGCGCCTTCCCTTGATTTGGATAATTGCTGTTGTCTTCTAGTCACTCACTAACATTTGTCTCAGGTGTGCCTTTCTGAGGTACCCCAGAGCTACAGAGCTCTTGGCAGGGTGCAAACAGCAGCAGGTCCTGCCCATGGCCTGCTCCTGTCCCAGCCTTGTTTGTGTTTCCATGGCCTGACAGGGCTCACAATCCCCCCAGACTGGCCCTGGTTATCCTGTCCCAGCCTTGTTTGTGTTTCCATGGCCTGACAGGGCTCACAATCCCCCCAGACTGGCCCTGGTTATCCTGTCCCAGCCTTGTTTGTGTTTCCATGGCCTGACAGGGCTCACAATCCCCAGGACTGGCCCTGGTTATCCTGCCCCAGCCGTGTTTGTGTTTCCATGGCCTGACAGGGCTCACAATCCCCTGGCACTGGTTGCTCAGAGATGACTCACCCAGGGCAGTGCCAGGGGGTCAGGCAGCCTTTGTGCCCAGCCTGGCTGAGGGGGCAGATGTGGCTGAGCCCCCCCAGCACTGCAGCTGCAGATTGTTATTGGAACACAAAGCACCCCAAAAAGGCACAGGACCGTGAGCAGGGACTCAGCTGCCAGCCCAGGGCTGTGCCAGGAGCCCATGGCACTGCAGGGCATCCCAAACCACCTGAGCAGACGCTGGGTCAGAGGGCAGGGATGGATGGGATATTGGGCAGGGATGGATGGGATATTGGGCAGGGATGGATGGGATATTGGGAATTAGGAATTGTTCCCTGGCAGGGTGGGCAGCCCTGGCACAGCTGTGGCTGCCCCTGGATCCCTGGCAGTGCCCAAGGCCAGGCTGGACATTGGGGCTGGAGCACCTGGGACAGTGGAGGTGTCCCTGCCAGGGCTGGCACTGGGGGGGATTCCATGTCCCTCCCAAGCCAAACCCCTCCATGACTCCATGACCATGGCAATAAATTTGGACAGGATTATGGAGCAGACCTCCCCCAGTCTCTCCCCTCCCACAGGATGTTCCTGCAGGTTCCAGCTGCTTCCCCCGAGCTGCCCCAGGCTCCCAGGGCACACACGTGGAGAAGGAGCAGAGCTGGGATGTGTGCCCAGCCCTGCTCAGGGAGAGCAGCAGCCCTGCTTTGCATATCTGTTAAACCAGATTAAATACTGCTTAGTCACTTCCAGCAGCCATGGGAGAAGTGACCCAGAAATCAGCTGGAAACATGACATGTACTCATCCTTGCTTCTGCTGCCAGACATGGGTGCAGCAGCCACCAGTGAAGAAAAAAAGCCACATTAATTTCTCCCTCCATTGCTCTCCTTCACCTCCTAACATGAGTTTCTTTCACATTTTAAGGTCGTGTACCTTGTTTTGCAAAATTAAACCAACGCACAAACATAATAGCAATTCTTCTGTTGTGCTCCTGGAATCACCAAAACCATCCAGGACTTGCCCACGTGGCAAAAATTCAAATCCTAATTCAGTCAATTAAGAAATGAAGCAGCCTCAATTCAGCCTTTTACATGAGCACTCAGGATAAGGCTGGATCAGGCTTAATCCACTTCCAGAATGACCTAAACTCCACCAAAGCTCAGCCAGCTCTGCACAAAGAGCCAGTGTGGTTTAATAATCTGACCCAGGATTAATTATTACCTTTACACTGTGTTTTAGTCCAAGCCCATCCCCTGGAACAGGCCACAGCCATGCCCAAGAACATGCAACACTGGAGGGTTATTTTATTTTAATGCAAAGAGTCACAAACTCAGCCAAGACCCAAAAATCCCCTTGGAGCATCCAAGTCAGTTCATTTTAACATTTCTTCACTCAGTTATATTTCCAGACAGAAAGACCCAGTAGGAGCATATTTAATCTGAGCAGCATCTTGTGATGATTTATGTTAATTGATATTTAATGGGGTAATTTTAGCCTGGTGCCATTAGCTTTGAAACCTGAGAGATTAGAAGGATCTTACATTAACTTCTCCATGTACAGAGAAAATGGTGAAGGCAGAAATGCTAAAATGTCGAGAAGATCAGCCAGATCTTCTGCAAAGTGGATGAACAGAGTTCCTTGAGGGGCAATTCTGGAATTTCTCCTTCTTTCACTGGACTGAAGGGGAGATGGGGTGGGGGGAAAGTGGCACAAACATGAGAAAGGGAAGGAGCAGCTCTGGGCACAGGAATGGAAACCCAAGGGGTGCAGGGAGGGAGCTCATCACATCCCAGCACAGAACTGCCATGAGGAGTCACAGAAAGCTGAGAAAGAAACCCATATGTGAGCACTGAAATTGCATTTTTAGCTCTCTTCTCCCCCAGTGCAAGACAGATCAGTAAATCAGACACTGCAGGTCCTTCCAGCCTGGGAGCCCTTCCCACACATCAGCACAGGCCCTGGACACTGACTCACTCCAAATGATCCCAGGGTTTTTAACCATGCCCTGCTGATAAGCACTGCACCTGCACACGTTCTGAAACCCAGCTGAGATGGGCAATCACAGCCTCCAGTGCCCACCCAAAGCCAGCCTGGGCCACCTCCCTGCAGTGCAGGTGCTCTGGGGCTGCAGCAGCCATCCAAAGGCTTGGCTCTTCCTTCAGGAAAGGGGAGCCCACTGCAGCCTTCTCCTCCCCATCTCCCCCTTCTCCGAGTCAGGATCACCTCAATCTTTTGTATTGCATAATGACAAACCCTTCCCTCCCCTTCCCCTAACAAGGCTGCTCATTTAAAACACTTTTAAGTAGATTCCTTTGATTTGTACATTAATATTCTCCAGGCAGGGAAGAAATAGGACAGAAGTAGGACTTGCTGTAAGGAGGGCTGCTCTGGCTGTTTGCTGCTCAGTGTTTGCACCCTGGGTGCCCATGTGGCCATCCCTGGGGCACCTGGCCCAGCCCAGGTGAGCTGGCAGGGCTCCCCAACAGGACTCATGTTCCCAGCATCTCCCAGTCCCCTCAGAGCTGCAGCCCCGACCCCAGCAGAGCTCCCTGGAACCCAATCCCAGCTCCAGCCCCTCAGCCAAGGGCAGGACAGACAGACAGTGGCAGCAGGGGCACCGGCAGCACAGCTCTGCCTGGGGGGAACAGATCCACAGCAACACTGGGCCAATGCACTGCCCAGGGTGCTGGACTGCAGCATTTCCAGCAGCCTGGGGGGCAGCTGGGCTGGGCAGGAGGGCACCTGTGGGCCTGGGCACCACGGGAGCTGCCAGGGCCATGCCAGGCCCAGCCCGGCCCCGACAGCCCCTGCCTGGCCCAGCCACTCCCTGCACACCATTCCTGGAAAGGAAACACATTCTGGGGAACAGAGCACCCCACCAGCACTGCTTAAACACAAGGGGTTCTCAGCAACGGCCCCATCCAATTCTCCCTGAGGAAAATGGCCCCAAGGAGGCCCAGCCCTGCCTTCCCCTGCTGGGCTGTCCTTGGGCATGAACCCATCCATCCACCCATCCTATTTCTCTGCCTGGACAAGCAGCAGCTGAGAGCAGATCCAGCCCAGCACCTCCCTTGGAGAGGTGGGAGCAGCTCAGCACCAGCCCAGGGCCCTCACTGAGGGCACCAACCAAACCCTCAGGAGGGCTGGGAGATATTAATCTCATATATTCCACAAGAACAGCCCAGCTGCTCCTCTCCAGCCCCAGCCCAGCTTGTTTTTAATCCCTTGGAGAGCTCTGTGACCTGCCCAGCACAGCCCCTTGTCCACCTGGCCCCTCAGCACAAACACCCACCCTGTATCACAACAGCTCCGCTCTCCCTTTGCTCAGCCAGCACAGATTCATCTGAGCTATCACATCATTCACAGAAAACAAAGATACTGTCATGAAACGCAGATGTGAGGGAGAAAGGCGTTCTGTGGGTGAGGGAGGAATCCACAACATGACAGAGCTCCCAACTCAATGCCCTCCTTGTAGGGAAACACTCAATGCATCATTCCTGATCAATTGTACTTTCAAGTCACTTTCTTATTTATGGGTGACTGAGAAAACACTTGAGCTGGCAAAATAATTCACATTTGTTTGCACAGACAAAACCAAATTTAATAATGCAGCCCTTTTTGAAAATAAATAAAGTCATGCATTACAAAATGTGCATTTAGAGTCATTCTCTGTAGAAAATTCACAGCATGAACTCCAAAGTGCTCCTTTCCTTCCTCTGAAGTGAAAACCTTTTCCAGTGTGTGCGTGATACGTGCCATACTCCACTAATAAAAGCAGCAGCACCTGAATTTCTGTTGCTCCTACAAATTTAGACTCATTAATGGCAAAAGTTCCATTCAGCTCCCAAATCCCAGAGCAAAGTCCTGGCAAAGCCTCTCATCAGTGAGCAGGAGATGACTGAAAATTCCTTCTGCCAATGCAAGGGGCCGTTTAATGGATTTGTGGGGTCTGAGGAGCCAGAGGGTGAAGATGGGAATTACTGGGGACAAAGTCAAGCCTCAGACACTCCACAGCAGGAGAGAGTCAGTCCCTGGGAACTCTGAACCATGTAAAAGCACTGAAATACCCCAGGAGAGGAAAGCTAAAGGGTTTTTTCTTGAGATAACATGCTGAAATTCAATTGAAAGAACAAACTCTAAAAGCACAGGCATTACAAGAACTGAAAAGCCATCTTGCACCAGCACCAACCACCCCAAACCAGCTGGAACCATCCTTACCTGCACCAGCATTCCTTCCCCTGGGCTGCTCTTCCTCTGAGCCACCTTCCCCACCCCACCCTGCTCCTCTCTCATTTATCCCCTCCCTCATTAGCCCCCTCTAATTGGGGATTCCCCAGCAGGGGCCTGACCCCACCCCTGGCAGGGCTGCCCCTCTCAGCCCCATCTCCCCAGCTGCTTTCCCTGCTCCCTCCCAGGGCACGTGGCCGTGTTCTCCTGCCTCTTCTTCTCCCCTTCTTCACCTTCCCTACAGGGAGCAGCACCAAATCCCTCCTGGGGTGGCATTTGGGACATTTCACTGGAAGCCCAGGTTTGTTGTATTTGTGGGGTGTCCCGTGGCAGGGAGGGATGATGAATCTGACTCCATGCTCTCAGAAGGCTGATTCATTATTTTATGATACTATGTTATATTAAAGAATACTAAACTAAACTATACTAAAGAATACAGAAAGGATACTTACAGAAGGATAAAAAGATAATAATGAAAACTCATGATTCTCTCCAGAGTCCCAACACAGCTTGGCCATAATTGGCCAAAGAGTCAAAATAATTCACAGCAGAGCCCAATGAAACAATCACCTGTGGGTAAACAAGCCCCAAACACATTCCACATGTGAGCACAACACAGGAGAAGCAGATCAGATAATTATTGCTTTCATTTTTCTCTGAGGCTTCTCAGCTTCCCGGGAGAAAATCCTGGGCAAAGGGATTTTTCCGGAGAATGTGAATGTGACAGGGACATGTCTGACACAGCTGGGGAAGGTCCCTGTGCCTCCCTCTCAGGACTCCCACTCTGGACTCCCCCAGTGACTCCCTGAGTCCCTCTGCCTCAGGAGCTCCATTGCCCAGAACAGCACAGCCTGTCCAGTCCCTGGGTCGGGGAGTTCTGCACAGCAGGGAGGGCCCATGGCGTCCCCAGACAAAGGAACACAAAAAGGGAACCCTGTTCATTGTCCCCTGATCACTGGGGTGGGGCGCTGGGCTTTTCCAGCCCCCCAAACACCACCACAGCCCCACCCAGCTGGCACCAAACCAAGAGCCCTCAGATGCTGCTGCTGACCTTCCCTGAACGCCTGCAAAACACCTCAAGAATTATTTTGTGGTTCCTTATGGGTCTCAATAAACCCCCAAACCTGATAATGTTGCAATCATATCTAATCATTCATTTATATATATATATTTATTTTTCAATGTATTTTATATATGCCCTGCATTTAATTTTGCCCCCAAATGCTCTTAGGGGATTTGCACAGTTATTTTAATAGTCCTAATTTTAAATTCATTGAAATGCATTTATGCACCTTTAGACTGAACTCATTCAGGCATTTACACCACAGTAATGAATTGTAGGACAGCACTGTAGACACAGAAAGAAATTTTTTCCTTCTGTAGAGTTTATATTTCTAAATTCAATCGTGGGGTTCATTGGCATGCAAAGAGTCCAGGGACCTTTGTTAAACAACGACATTTAATGATAAATGTTTCAGAAGATGCACATTGAGAAAGTCTCTCCTATTTGAATGTCAGGAAATTAGAAATATTCTAATGAATTCCATTTTTTCACATCTTTCATCAAAGCCTTTGTAAAAAAGGTCACTATCTTCAGTTGTTATTTTAAAAAGCCTCCTGCAATTTGCCTTCCTGCCATAATTAGAGGCAAAGTTCCCAGAGCACCACACCACAACAATCCAGGGGGACTCTTCTTCCTCCTGATTGTCAACAGATTTCAGCATCCAAAGGCAAAAATGATGAATTTCAGAGGCATAATGAGGCCGCTGGTCACAGTCAACATTACATAAAGTATTTGCATTTCATGCTTTCTCTGAACTGGGAGCTCCCTGAAGTCTGACAGCCTGAATATGCTGAGATGAATTATTATTTTATTGACATTTTCAAACTACTCCTCTCCTTTTTTATTTTTTTTTCCCCCCTTCAGACAAAACTGTTTGAAGCCCCTTTGCTGGATCTGACCCACATTTCAAAGAGGCTCCATCCCCTCCTTGCTGTGGTGACTCCCAGCTGCAGGAGCTCGCTCACAGCCAGGTTCTCATCTCCTTATTGCTCATTCAGGTTCCATCCCAGCCCCAGAATCCGGGAGCTGCTGGCTCCCAGGGGTCTTGGATGGCTCTGGGTACCAGAATAACAACCAGCAGCCTGTCCCCCCAGGGCAGGGCTGTCCCCCGAGCAGGGATGGCCCAGCCCTGCTGGCAGCGCCTCAGTCCCGCCCAAATGGGAGCATTTGGTGCCTCCTAGGAACAAAATCCAGCTGGGGCTGCCCTGGATCCCTGGCAGTGCCCAAGGCCAGGTTGGACACTGGGGCTGGAGCACCTGGGACAGTGGGAGGTGTCCCTGCCATGCCAGGGTGGCACTGGGTGGGCTTTGAGGTCCTTCCCAAGCCATTCCATGGTTCTGAGGTCTCTTTCCCCATCACTTCCAGCCCTGCTGGGCTCCTGTGCAGCGCTGTGAGGCCTCGTGGAGGGTTTCTTGTGATTACCAAGAAATCAGGCCCTGAAAAATAACTCCGAGACATTCCATCTGCATTTAAAAGTCAAGTTCAATCTTCCCTTATTACAGCTGCAAAACCCCTCGCTATCTAATTCAGATAAAGTAACAAAGCTGCACTTCCAATGATTGGAACTAAATGCAGTTAACCTTAAAAAGTCACTTTTACAAACAGAGCAGATTTATCTGGATTTAAATTTTAGTTCTTGTGCAAAGGCTTGAGAACAGGTTCCTCCCCATTATTCAATTTAACAATAATAATAAAAACCTCCATGACAACTATTACAAAAGGACTCTGATAAAGCCTGAAACCTTTTTGATAATGAAACATACAATTTCCCTGGTTGAAGCATAATTCCCCAGGGAACATTTTAGAAAAGATACAGAAGAACTGTCGTGTCCCAATTGTTCATGTACAGAACCACACGTGAGAACAGCACATGGGGGAAAAAAATCAACTTTGAGAAAAGCTTAAAAAGAGATCAAGGGCGGCAGAGAGGAGACAACTGCAGTGTCTCATTAGGGCAACCAGAGTCATTAATGGGGGAGAAGCAGGAAGGTTGGGGTTCACCCCAGGGGGACGTGCAGGGCCCCCCGGGCCCTTCTGGGGTGCAGATCCCTCTCCAGAGCTGGCCCTGCTGCACCCCTGGGCCTTCAGCACTCCCTGCCTTTCACTTCTCAAAGCAACAAAATGAATGGAAATTTGAAAATTGTCTATAAAATATATGGGTCACAAGCTTAGGTTCCTTCCTGGGCTGGGGAATGTCCTGAGCATCTCAGAGCACTCTGTGCTGCTGCAGCCATTGCATCTGTGTGACTTTAAATATCCCAGCTCCTGCAGCCAGGAGTTACCATGAGAGCCTCCACCCTCATTAAAAGAACTGCTCAGCCATGGGTTTGTGTTTTGGGGTTTGAGGCAGCTCTGTGTCCACCAGGTTTTAGGAAATTTGTAGTTTTAAGTATTTTTTCTATTGGGGCAGGGGACGTTTTTACAAAAAATGCCAGTTCACGAAGCCCAAAGAGTGTGATCACATCTTGAACCAAGCACATGGTGCCACTCCTCTCTCTGTTTGTTATTTGTGCCTTTTGGCTGCTGTCTCCCAGGCCCTCAGAGGTGCTGCTGGTCACAGCCAGCAGCCAGGCTGTGATCTCTGAGCCCAGAACCATGTTCCTGTCAGCAAGGTGTGAATTTAAAATCCCATTTGGAGAGACAGAATGATAAAGTGCAAAGTGGGGGGAAAAGCCAGCTCATTAAGCTGACAAATCCATTGTAACAGAAGGACAAACCAGCAATACCAGGATGGATTTGCCTGCTCTGAGGTCCATCCCAGCAATGCCCAAAATCCCCGGGCTGGGTTTGGCTCAGGCCTGAGAGGCTCCAGCAGAGGCTTTGTGAAACTGCAGAGCAGAGCAGAGCAGAGCAGGGCTCTCCTGCTGCCCAGGGGACCAGGGCTGGCAGGCAGACATTAAAGACCTCGAGGATCCCTTTGTGCTGCAGGGAAAGCTCTGATCCTCGGGCAGGGGTGGGATTCTCACAGCCCTGCTCAGCCTCCTTTGGCTCCTGCCTGGGCCAGCCCCAGCACAGGCTCTGTTCTACCCGGGCACAAACCAGGTTTCATCTCCAGCATTCCCAGTCCCACTCCCTCGATGGGAACGTGCACCTGAGCACACCCAGCAGCACCTGGGTGCCAAAATCCAGGGCTCTGGGGTGGGGCTGGGCCCCTGCAGGGCTGGCAGCCCGAGGTCAGCCCTGGCACAAGGGCCAGCAGCCCCTCCTGCAGCAGGACACACTGCACAGCACTGCCACATCCCAGCAGAACGGGCCCTGCAGAGCCCTGGGAGCAAAGGGGGCTGGTGGCTCCCAGGATGGGTCTGTGCTGGCCCTGCAGGAGCACGGGCCACAGCCCAAGGCAAGGGCCCTGCCCTTGTGCTGACAAATCCACTCCAGGCAAAGCCCAGCCCTTTATGCACTGCCACTGCAATAATTGGGGTATTTTTAGTGCTATTTGGGCAGGGAAAAGCCCTGGTTGAGGTCAAACCTTCCTGGTCACCTTTCCCAAGACAAATCCTTAGCAGAACCCTCACTGGGAAGGATTTATACATCCCACACAAGCTCTGCTGAGTTACACACCCATTTCCATGACAGGCTGTATTTCATAGATCAAAAAACCCCAAACAATGTCTTCCAAATATATCTGTTATATCTGTGATGCCTGGAACGAGGATGAGCAGCATGGCTTTAAAATAAAACGGGAAGGGCTTTGTGGGTTTGGCATCTGCCAAAGGATTCAGGTTCAATAGCACAGACACCGCTTTGCCAACTGTTAAGGAAAACAGATTCCAGTTGTACCACATTCTGCCTGATTTATATGAGCACTGGGAGAAAGATGAAGGGGAAAAAATAACCTGCAAAGGAAAAAAAAAATGGTTTTTTACCTTGTTTTTCTGTTCTGCCCATGAACCTGCCAAGTTGGAGGCTGCAGGAGCTCCCCCACAGCTGAGCACAGGCACGGCAGACCCTGATCCTGTGGATCTGCCACACATCCCTGGGCACTGGCAGGTCCCTGGGGCTGCCTTTATCCCCAGAGTGGGATAAAAATCAGCTAAAAATCACATTGCTGCTTCCCTGGGCTTACAGCAAGCACTCACCTGCTGCAGGCAGGAGTCAGGTCATGCACTGCTCTCTGAAATCAGGTATTGCCTAGCCCAGGCCTGCCAGATTTCCTGGGTTTTGCAATGTAAAGCAGGTCCCAGAGCAGCCCTGGCTTTGCCCTTGCTCCCCACTACCCCAGGAGAAGCAGCTCCAGCCCAGCACCAGACAAGCAGCTCCACCATGCACCCAGACAAGCCTGGGCGAGTTCTCAGTCCAAATTAGGAATAAAACCAGCTTTGCTCAAGGAGGAGCAGTCCCTGTGCTCCCCCCTGCAGCTCAGAGCGCTCCATACCCAGCACAGCCTGAGCCCATTAGGGCCAATTCCAGCTCTCCCAGTGCTGCCTCCCTGCCAGGCCATTTGCTCCCTGCTTTCTATTTTTAAATTGCTCCAGCTCCTGAGTGTTTTGTTCAGTGCAGTGACGGGCTGTCATTTCCCTGAGCATGGCCCTGCCCTGTGCTCAGCATGCCAGGGAATTCACCCAGCACCTGGGCACCTCCCTGCCAGGCTCCCTTCAGGGCACCAGGAGCCCAGCAGGGCAGCCACCGGCTCCTGGGCCATGCAATCCTGGAATGGTTGGGTTGGAGGGACCCCAAATGCCACCCAGTGCCAGCCCTGCCATGGCAGGGACACCTCCACTGCCCCAAATCCCACCCAGTGCCACCCCTGCCATGGCAGGGACACCTCCACTGCTCCAGGTGCTCCAGCCCCAGTGTCCAGCCTGGCCTTGGGCACTGCCAGGGATCCAGGGCAGCCCCAGCTGCTCTGGGAAGAGGGAGAAGCACAAACAGTGCAGCACAGACATTGATTGCTGAAAATGCACTGTGAGAAAGCAGCCAAGGCAGAGCAAAGCAGTGTCTACCAGTAAAGCATGGCCTGAAGTCTGTCCATCACTGCTGGACAGAGTGACACACAGCAGCAGTCTGGCCCCAGCAGAGTGCAATGAACTGCCACAACTGCTTCTAGATTAGAGCAGGGATGGAGCCTCCCCGCTGCTCCTGCTGCAGGCTGTGTTGGGGGTCAGAGGAGCCCCAGGACCACTCCAAAGGCTGCACTTCACCCTGGAGGTCTCTTCCAGCCTTACTGTCACTGTAGGACACAAAATACAACCTGCAGCCCCCGGAATCTCTAAGGTGATAAGAAGGGCAGTTCATTTCTGACTCTAACATTTATAGATTTTCAAAAGTGACAGTGCATTGGAGATGACAGTGTTACCTCTCCAAGGACACTGGACAAACCAACAGTCCATCAAATTTCTCCTCCTCCAGAAAAGAATGCAAAATAATAATGATTAAGAGAAAAGTGAGTGAGAAAGTTCTTTACAAGAACGTGAACATCAGAAGGCTGAGAAGAACAGGGCGGCACCTTCCTGGTCCCACGAGTCCAAGGAACAGCCCCAGTGCCCCATGTCCTGCACAAGGTGCTGGGCAGGTGCAGAGCCAGGCTCAGCTCCTGGCTCCAGCAGAGGAGCACACCCAGAGCCACCCCTGGTGTCCCATGGCCAGGTTTGTCAGAGCAGGGCCATGGCAGGCACCGCTCAGGAGGCACCTCCAGCCTTTCCCTGCCAGCTGGAGCAGCACAGGCTGGGCTGGGCTTGAGCAGGGCATTTTACAGATGAGTTCTCAGCCCCATTCCTCAGTGCTTCTGTGCTCAGAGTTATTTCATTCTCTCCTGAAATGCAAGGAGATTCTTCCTGAGAAAATAAGCACAGGGGTGGGAGGCATTTTTTAACAATTCAATTCCCCAGCAAAATACATTTTTCACAGGTAGGAAAAATTGTATTTGGGATTTATTTCATTTCTTCATGGATTTAATGTTCTTCACAGTTTATCACATCACTGAAATATTCCTGAAGAAGGAAAGTGGCTTTTCCAGGGACTCCGTTGCCTCTGCTGTGCTCCTGTTTCACACTGAGGTGTTGGGGATCCTGCTGCGTTGTGGAAGGATTTGAGCAGCTGCCCTGGGATCCTCCATGGGGCTAGAAAGCCCCAGGCCATTGCTCATTTCCACATTTCCAGTTTGGCCAAACAAGAGCACACAAGCTGTCACTCCCTCGGGGCTGCTGCCACCCTGGGCCCTGGAGGCAGATGGGAAATTCATCTTTTTGTGCCAGCTTCCAAAATCCTGTGAAGGCCAAAACCCCTTCACCTGGGATGCCACCATTGTGCTGCAGGAGATGAAACAGGCAAGGAGCTCCCAGTGCAGAGAGTCCCAGGCTCCCTGAGGCTGGCACAGCCCTCCCAGCCCAGGCAGTGCCAGCTGTGCCCATGCCCACCCTGTCCCCAGCCCTAAGCTCTGAGTGCCACCTCCAGGTGACACCTGCAGGGATGGGCACTGCAGAGCTCCCTGGGCAGCCCCTGCCAGTTGTCCATCCCCGTTGTCCATGTCCATTGTCCATCCCTGTTGTCCATCCCCGTTGTCCCTGCCCGTTGTCCATCCCCGTTGTCCATCCCCTGAGTTGTCCCTGCCCGTTGTCCGTCCCCGTTGTCCGTCCCCGTTGTCCGTCCTGTTTCCATCCCCGTTGTCCATCCCCGTTGTCCATTCCAGCTGTTCATCCCCGTTGTCCATCCCCATTGTCCATTCCAGCTGTTCATCCCCGTTGTCCATCCCCGTTGTCCATCCCCGTTGTCCCTGCCCGTTGTCCCTGCCCGTTGTCCGTCCCCGTTGTCCGTCCCCATTGTCCGTCCCCGTTGCCCGTCCCCGTTGTCCGTCCCCGTTGTCCGTCCCCGTTGTCCCTGCCCGTTGTCCGTCCCCGTTGTCCGTCCCCGTTGTCCATCCCCGTTGTCCATCCCCGTTGTCCATTCCCGGTCCCTGCCCGTTGTCCATCCCCGTTGTCCATTCCCATTGTCCATTCCCGTTGTCCATCCCCGTTGTCTATCCCCGTTGTCCATCCCCATTGTCCAAGGCTTGCTGGGGAATCAAAACATCTTTTCCTCCTTTGCAAATCCTCCGCTGTAGCCACAGCAGACACATCTCAAAAAGATGATTTTCTTTGCACCATCATCCATGGAAAGGGTTGGGATGGAAGGGACCTTAAGGATCATCCAGTTACTTGGAGATTTTCTGTACTGCTGTCAGATAGAAAAACTACAAACCCACAAAAAGTCGTTTAATTAATTTTTATTGTCAATATAATTTCTGTGCATTCAAGCCCTGCCACAAAATTACCTGCTTTAAAAATCACTAAACCATCTCTATTAGTGCTGAATTTTATTCCTGCAAAAATAACAACTTCCTGCCAAATCTGAGCTGACAGTTTGTCTTTATTTTTGTAGTTATTCCTGCCATTTTTTATTAAATGGAATTTGGCCTTGATCCTATCCATTAGGACTGGGTTTTGGTGGGATCCACATGGGAAACAACTCCAGGCACTGGGGGCTGTCTCTGCTGGGGAGATGCTGTCTGTGCTCTGGGAGCTGCCATTAAATCCCAGGGTTCAGTTCCAGCCCCCCATTAGATTTACCTGGCTGTTATTGTCTCAGCACCAAGCTGTAGGTAGCCAGAGGTGCTTCTAAACCAGCAAATGCTGTCCCAGCACGCCAGGACATCCATGGGGACAAGGGCTCTGCTCTGACACCCAGCAGGGCAACTCCAGGATCACACACCCAGGCAGATCCAGGATCACACCCAGACAGATCCAGGATCACACACCCAGACACATCCAGGATCACACCCAGACAGATCCAGGATCACAGCTCCAGGCAGATCCAGGATCACAGCTCCAGGCAGATCCAGGATCACACCCAGACAGATCCAGGATCACACCCAGACAGATCCAGGATCACACCCAGGCAGATCCAGGATCAAACCCAGACAGATCCAGGATTGCAGCCAGGCAGATCCAGGATCACACCCAGACAGATCCAGGATCACAGCTCCAGGCAGATCCAGGATCACAGCTCCAGGCAGATCCAGGATCACACCCAGACAGATCCAGGATCACACCCAGACAGATCCAGGATCACAGCTCCAGACAGCTCCAGGATCACACAGCCAGACAGATCCAGGATCACACCCAGACAGATCCAGGATCACACCCAGGCAGATCCAGGATTACACACCCAGCCACATCCAAGATCACAGCTCCAGGCAGATCCAGGATCACACCGAGGCAGATTCAGGATCACAGTTCCAGGATCACACCCAGGCAACTCCAGGATCACACCCAGGCAGATCCAGGATCACACACCCAGCCACATCCAGGATCACAGCTCCAGGATCACAGCTCCAGGATCACAGCTCCAGGATCACACACCCAGGCAGATCCAGGATCACAGCTCCAGGATCACAGATCCAGGATCACACACCCAGGCAGATCCAAGATCACAGCTCCAGGATCACAGCTCCAGGATCACACACCCAAACAGCTCCAGATTGCCCAGGCTGAGAGCTGGCAGTGGCCAGCAGCCCCAGCAGGGCACTGCCCTGGGCTAAGGCAGCGTGCCAGCTGTCTGGGCTGTGCCCTCCCTGGCCCTGCTGGCACCCCTGGCACAGCTGCAGGGGCTCTGGAGAGCTGTTCCTGCAGAGCATCCTCCCCCAGCCCCTGTCACCCTGCAGAGCCAACACCAGCCTCCCCACGTTCTTCCCTAGTTCCCAGCAGCTTCAGCCTTTCCTCCCTTCCCTCTCCCCACCCAGAGCAGCCCAGCCCCAGCACAGCCTGCTGCTGGTGCTGCTGAAGCCTCTGAGGTGCTCCAGGATTCCTAAGCCACATCTTTTCTCTATTTATCACCCATGATTGATTGTTCTGGGCCCTAACATCATCTTAACGTGAGACAGGCAGGACCAAAAAGCCAAACAGGTGCCAGGGCTCACCCAAAGGTGCTCCATCCCCTGCTCACCCAGCACAGCCTAGCACAGCCCTCTCCTTCCCAGCCCAGGCCCTGAGCAAGCCCTTAGAGAAACAGCTCACATATTTACAGTGTAAGAATGCACAACAATGACATTCCTGTCTGTCTGTCTATCTATCCATCTATCTATCCATCTATCTATCCATCCATCTACCCATCTATCTATCCCCACATATACAACCATGCTGAGGGACATAAGCAGAACCATCATCAGGACAAAATCTTGTGACCTGTGCCTGCTCCAAACCCTCCCCTCCACCCCCACAGCTCAGCCCATCCTTTTCCCAAAAAGCCAGACCAAAATAGAGCTGTTGGATGTGCCCTGAATGTGCAAACACTGGACCTGCAGCACCTCAGGCAGCGCAGGGCACTGGCAAGGGGAGGTCTCCAGGCTTCTCCTCTTCCCAGTGCCAGTCAGAGGCTGGGCAGCCCGAGTGCCTCGCTGCTGCCAGGGCCCAGGGGTGATCTCCAGCCAGGAGCACGTCCCAGGGCTTTGGGAACATTTGCCAAGCTCGTTTCAAAGGGCTGGGAAGGGAGGCACCGGCCAGCATCACCCGACAGCTGAGGGAGAAGAGAATGCCCAGCGCTCACCCAGCATCTTAATGCTCTCCAGATCCCAAATGACACAGCAGAACTGTCCTCAGCACCACAGCCTCAGCCACAGGGGCCTGGGGTGCCCTCTGTCAGCCAGGGGCACTTTGTGCCCCCAGAAGGGGTGGGAGCCCTGGGGGAAGCTCAGGTGTGCCCGAGGTGCCTCATCCTGCACCTGACACCGGCTCTGCTGCAAAAGGCTTTGCTCCAAAACACAGCCCATGGAGGGGGACAGCCCCACAGCACCCACCCTGTGTGCCCTGAGCTGCCAAGGGATGGGACACACAGCCCATGGAGGGGAACACCCCCACAGCACCACCCTGTGTGCCCTGAGCTGCCAAGGGATGGGACACACAGCCCATGGAGGGGGACAGCCCCACAGCACCCACCCTGTGTGCCCTGAGCTGCCAAAATAGGGCACACACACAGCCCATGGAGGGGGACAGCCCCATAGCACCACACTGTGTGCCCTGAACTGCCAAAGGATGGGACACACAGCCCATGGATCTGGACAGCCTGAGCACCCACTGCACCCACCCAGCATCCCCTGAAAGGACAGGGCACACAGCCCATGGAGGGGGACAGCCCCACAGCACCACACTGTGTGCCCTGAGCTGCCAAAGGACAGGGGACACACACAGCCCATGGAGGGGGACACCCCCACAGCACCACACTGTGTGCCCTCAGCTGCCAAAGGACAGGGGACACACAGCCCATGGAGGGGGACACCCCCATAACACCCCCTGAGCTGCCAAAGGACAGGGCACACACAGCCCATGGAGGGGAACACCCCCACAGCACCCACCCTGAGTGCCCTGAGCTGCCAAAGGATGGGACACACAGCCCATGGAGGGGGACAGCCTGAGCACCCACTGTACCCACCCAGCATCCCCTGAAAGGACAGGGCACACACAGCCCATGGTGGCCCTGGGGACACCGAGGAGCTCCTGCCCAGCCCAAGAACTGACAGGGGCTGCTCCTGGGGCTCTGCAGGCTCAGGGCTGGGCTCACTCCAGCCAGGGGCAGCCAGGAGGGACCCGGGTGGGACAGGGCCACCACCTTTGCTGTCCATGGTCCAGGCAGGAGCAGGAGCAGGCTTTATTGCCATTAAAGTGGTGGTGGTGGCTCAGAACAACTGCACTGCCTTCAGCAGAAGGGCCTGGGAGGAGCTCATGAATCACCAGGAAGGAGCAAAGCTCTGGAAATCCTTGTTCTCCTTTAGCTCTCTCTGCCTGGGTACCCTCTGAGCACACTAATGGCCTGGTTATATTGGATTCCATGCTCTCCAAACTGCCTTCATTACATGCTTGGTATCTCCCAATATTATGATAAAATTCATCATGGTCCAGTGTCTGGGACACTCAGCATTGTCACTCATTGAGATTAATTTGAATACCACTATAAATAGAAATAACAACATCTGATCTTATGAAACAGAGTATTGTGCTGGATGCTTTCAATGCCTTCAAGCAATACTCATTTAATAGAATAAAATATGGAACAGAGTACATGTAGTTTTGTAGTATTACTGTTATGAGATTCCAAAGCAGATCAATAATTCTTATATAAAAATTAATGCCTTGAAATGATCCCTCCATTTGTCATTCCAGAGAGGTCACCTTACTTTGTTTCAAAGAGTAAATGGGGAATTGCACAAATGAACTTGCTGGAAATGTGCTCTCCCTGTTCCTGCACCCCTCGTTCCAGCCCCAATTACCCCTGAATCCTCTGCCCATCATCCCTCCCTCTCCATGGACGAGCATCCCTCTCCTGGCAGAGCCGCTCTCCTTCCAAATGACCCTTTGCAGTCCCTCCTGCCTCAAGAGAGACACTTGAAAACAGATTAAGAGCCAAGATTATTGCTCAAATTGAATTCCGCCTTGTCGAGAAAATGAATTTTACCTCCAAAACACAGCGTTCCAGAAAAATACCTTCACAGCACCTCCAGCCTCTCATTAGTGACTCCCCATGTGGAATTCCTGAAGGGAGGATATTCCTGGCCTTTTATTTATACAGGAAAAATCAGATCCCACATCTCTGGAGCAGCCTCCCAGCTGAGGCACAGCCCTGCATGGCTCAGGTGCTGACACACATCAGGGCCTCACTACCAACAAGGACAAATACATAGAGGCTGCTGAAATGAAAGCTCATTAAAGAACACAAAAACCCCTTTTTCTGAGAGGAGGCAAAGAATTAAAGGTTGCTGTTTCCTATTTTCAGCTTTTTGTTGCATTCTCTATGCGAGAAACTGAAAAATGTGGAGTTTCCTAAAATATCTTCTCTAAAATGAATCATTACTCCATTGCCTAAAAAGTATTGTCCTGTTTGAAGTGAGGAGAGGAAAATGCACCCATCAGGACAGGAGTTCCAATAAATTAGCATCCAGGGAAAAACACTGCTGAAATTTGGGAGCTTTCCTCCCAAGCCCCAGTGAGAGCCCAGGTACATTCCAGCAATGAAACCTCCCCAGCAGCTCCTCAGGGCAAGGTCAGCAGGAGGGGCTCAAACGTGGGCTGGGAATGGAAATTATCTCCCATGGAATGGGCCCAAACCCCACATTCCTGCAAGAAACGAAGGGATGGAGGCACAACCAGACTGCAGACATTTTCCTGGGAATTACAAGGAGTTTCTAGACACTGGCCAGCTCAGCAGCGTGGAATTCATCAGAGAGCAAACACTTCTGAGGGATCGGATGGAACCAGGGGAGCACACATGGTTCTGTAATTCTCACACAGCCCTGCCCGTCCTCCCTGTGCCCGAGGAGCATTCCCAGCAGGAGCAGGCTCCAGAGCTGCCCTCGCTCCCTGGAGCAGCTGAACCCCAGCCCCAGCCCATCCCCATCACATCGCATCCCAATCCCATCCCCATCCCATCCCATTGCATCCCCATCACATCCCAATCCCATCCCATTGCATCTCCATCCCATCCCATCCCATCCCCATCCCATCCCATCGCATCCCATCCCCATCCCCAGCCCCACAGCCTCCCCCAGAGAGCCTGGCAAAGGCGAGTGCATTTTGCAAGAAAAGAGCAGCATCCAACTCAGAGCTGCACTTTTAAGCTCCCTTCCTTTCCAAATAATCTCATTTTTGTGATGACTGTGTCTGGAGCAGAAGGCAGGACTGCAACTGTCATCTTCCTCCTTCGGCAGGAAGGAAAGGCAGCCAACACCCCCAGGGAGATCAGGGATGTTCCAATTTACACTCCCAATCTCCCTGCACTGCCTCAGCCCACTCTGCTGCAAAGTTCCCTGGAGGGGCTCAGGAACAGCCCCCTCTGGGCCACCAGAGCCACCCCTGATGAAATCCCACGGGGATTTAGACAAGAACAAAATTATTCTTGATTGACTCTTTCAAATTGCATCCACCGAGGACACAAACCTGAAGCAGTAATTTGTTCATTATTAAAGCCTGTCAGGAGAAGTCTGCAGGGAGCACAAAAATAAGTGCAGGGAGCACAAAAATAAGTCTTGCAGCATTAAAAGAGGAGTCAGATATTCCCCATATTGCATGGTTTTACTCCCAGAAGGTATGAAACACCCGGGCCATGGTTTGATCATGGAGTTCCATTTGTAGGGGAAGCTACAGCCCTGCAAAGGAACAGCATTTTCTCCAAAGCAAAACCAGCAGCCTAAAAACATCCTGCCTGAACTCCCTGGTGCATTTGGAAGCAGCTTTCCAAATTATTTGGGTGTTATTTTTAGGAGAGATATTTAATTTATGACCGGGCTGCCATTAACTGGTGTGCACTGATAGAATTCTGTTGGGAAGAAATCCCTGCCTTTGACACACTTGAATGTTGGTGCAGGGCCACCTGCACGCTCCAGCAGCCTGAGGGTGGTGCCCCTGGAGCATCACCCAGGGCTGGAACCCCTTCAGCATCACCCAGGGCTGGAACCCATGGAGCATCACCCAGGGCTGGAACCCATGGAGCATCACCCAGGACTGGAACCCCCTGGAGCATCACCCAGGGCTGGAACCCCCAGAGCATCACCCAGGCCTGGTCCCACTGCAGCATCACCCAGGGCTGGAACCCCCGGAGCATCACCCAGGGCTGGAACCCCTTCAGCATCACCCAGGGCTGGAACCCCTCTGCAGCATCACCCAGGGCTGGAACCCCCAGAGCATCACCCAGGGCTGGAACCCATGGAGCATCACCCAGGGCTGGAACCCCTGCAGCATCACCCAGGGCTGGAACCCCCTGAGCATCACCCAGGGCTGGAACCCCCTGAGCATCACCCAGGGCTGGAACCCCCAGAGCATCACCCAGGGCTGGAACCCATGGAGCATCACCCAGGGCTGGAACCCCTGCAGCATCACCCAGGGCTGGAACCCATGGAGCATCACCCAGGGCTGGAACCCCCTGAGCATCACCCAGGGCTGGAACCCCCTGAGCATCACCCAGGGCTGGAACCCCTGCAGCATCACCCAGAGCTGGAACCCCCAGAGCATCACCCAGGGCTGGAACCCATGGAGCATCACCCAGGGCTGGAACCCATGGAGCATCACCCAGGGCTGGAACCCCTGCAGCATCACCCAGGGCTGGAACCCCCAGAGCATCACCCAGGGCTGGAACCCCCAGAGCATCACCCAGGGCTGGAACCCATGGAGCATCACCCAGGGCTGGAACCCATGGAGCATCACCCAGGGCTGGTCCCCCCCTAAAGCATCACCCAGGGCTGCAGCACAGGCAGGCCCTGGGCTGGGCACACCTGCCCTGCTCCCCAGCCCTGCCTGGGCAGCCCTTCCCAGCAGGATGGGGTGGAGCACAGCCCCAGGGGATGCACTCACAGCCCCAGGGGATGCACTCACAGAGGGCTGTGGCACTGTCACTCCTCCTATGGATGGGCTGAAGCTCAAGAACAGAGATGGAAAAGAGAGAACCCAGCCCAAGGCACCTCCTGCCTCAACCCCTTCCCCTGGGGAAGCCATGGCCAAGCTGGAGGAGCTCCCCTGCACTCAGACATCCAGGCCTCTCCACCCTGCTCAGGGTGGGCTCTGCCCTGCTCTGGCCAGCCACTGCTGGTGCTCCTCAGCCATGATTTTAACCCAAGGACCTGCAGCAGGTCCCACCGAGCCCTGGGCAGGGGCAGACACTGAACCCGGGGTGCAGCCTCCCCTCTTTCAGACCCTGAGCTCGCACTGGGCCCTTGCAGCCCTCCTCAGCTCACTGCAGTGCTGCTGGAGGGGGCCTGATGAGGCATCCTGACCCCTGGAGATTATCCTGTGCCCACCCACAGTCCTGGGGAGCCAGCAGGAGCAGTGACCAGCCCAAAGTCCCATTTGGCTCCATCAGCACCAGCCCTTCAGCTGCAGAAAGGGAGAGGCAGGGCTCCAGCTGCCCTGTGCCTGCCCCACACACAGCCCTGGAGGGACCAGGGGGTGTCCTTGGGGGGACACCCCAGCTGTTCCCAGGCTCTTTTGTCCCAGGAGCAGCTGAGTGAGGGGAGAGGTGCAGGGCAGGGGCTCTGATCACAGCCGAGCCCCAGTGCCATGGAGATCCCCCCATGGTTGTGCACCCCAGGAAAGCTCCCACAAAGCCTGCAGCAGTAACTGCAGGGGTGAATGCAGCCCGAGGAGCCCGGCCCTGGCTCTCCTGCTGCTGCACCTGTTGGCTCTGGCTGAGGCTGCTGGCAGCCCCTGTGCTGGGAGGGAGCTGCAGGCACAGCCTCCCATGCAGAGAGGAAGATGAAGAGCCTGCATGGAGCTGGTCCCTCCTGGGGAGAAGAGCCTGAAGCAGCAGGAGCTGCCTGAGGAAGCCCTGCTGTGCCCTGGATGGGTTATGTATTTCTATATATACAGGTTTACACCCATTTGCTCCCTACATCAGGCACAGCACAAATACTTCTCTTCCAAGATATTGTCGGAGAAGCAGAAACTCCATCAAGATTTCTTTGCAGGGGCCTCCAGAGAGCCTTTACCCACCAGATGGGAGGGAAAAGCCAGTTTGGGCATGCAAGTAAACGTTCAAGAGCCATCCACCCTCCCCTCACCCACTGCCCCAGGCAGCAAAACCCACGGTGACCCCTGAGAAAGAAGCTGGCTGCCACACTCAGGAATTTCAGAGAGTTCTGAGGTTAACAAGATTTTTTCTGATTGGTACTTGGTTTTCTTCTTTCCGCTAACTTAGAGCTTCTCATCCACCCACACACAATGACACTTAGCTGTTGAACAGGTCTACTTCTCCTCCTAAAATAGTTATTTTCTATTTCTCTGTGGCTGAGCATGTTCTAAATTGTGTTTTGAAGGAGGAGAGGACAACAGGGAACAGTTTTACAGAATGAAAGATCTGCTTCAAGGCGGCTCATCCAAGCTGTAAAATAGATATTCAGTAAATTCCCTCAGCATGGGCCAGTTCCTGCTTTCTGGATGATCTGGTTAAATTGCAATTTTGAACAGATGCTTAGTCACAACACATTAAAATATTTAGTTTATATAAATATCTCTACATGGAGAAACTGCCCAAATATCTCATTTTCTACAAACTCCATAACGTATCACCAGAGGCTTTGCAGGTACTGTGGCATTATCCCAAGGGTGCCTCGGTTTCCCTCGGAGCTGGATCTCGGCGGGGAGTGCCCCGGGCTGGCAGCGGGATCGGAGCTGGAGGGCAGAGCTGCCTCCTGCAGCCTCCGGGCAGCGTCTGAACGGCGCTGGGGCACAGCGGGCGCCGGGCTCAGGGGGCTCAGGGGAGCGGGAGGCAGGGCACGGTGGGGGCACACACACGGACCCGGGCACCCAGCCCCGAGCCGGCAGCCATGCCACGCTGCCATCTGCCCCCGTGGAAGCGAGCGCGGCAAGGAGCGGCTGGCGGCTGTTAAAACATGAAATAAATACACCGGGGAAATGCCCGGGCACGGCTCAGGCAGCGAGGAGCGAGGAGCATGGCCCCGCTGGCCGGGGATGGCACCGGCAGCAGATGGGAGCGGGAGGCTCGGCGGCTGCCTCAGCACCCAGCGGCTCTGCCGTGACAGCCTCACAAGTTTCCAGCTGGGAGAAGCGGGCGATCTCTCCGCCCGCTGCACAAAAATAAAAAAAAATCCCTCCACCACCTTCCGCATGCGAAGGCGTAGGACAGGGAGCGAAGAACTCCGCTGCTCACGATGCATCTGGTGGCGCTTCTGTCACTGTCACCGCACCCGCGATCGCTGCCGAGCAGCGCCCGGCGCTCGCTGCGGGGCCCGGCGGCTGCAGCGGCGCCCCGGGGGGACACCCTGGCCCTTGGGGACATCCTGGTCTCGGGGGGACACCCCGGCCCTTGGGGGGACACCCCGGCCCTTGGGGGGACACCCCCTCATCTCGGGGGGACACCCCCTCATCTCGGGGGGACACCCTGGCCCCGGGGGAACACCCCCTCATGCCGGGGGATCCAGCCCCGGCCAGAGCCGGACAGATGGCCGCCTCGCACGGCCCTGGGGCCGGAGGTGAGCGGGGGTGACAAATCTCCGTGCCCGACACCCAGCGAGGCGCGGCGCCGGGGGCGAGACGGGCGCGATGGCAGCGCGAACGGGGGAGAGGCGAGGAGGGGGAGAACGGGCAGCGCTGCAGCGCATCTCCCACACACACACACACACACACACGCACGGCTCTGTAATCCTCCGGCTCTGTTCATCCCTCGCTCCTCCCGAGCCCCGGAGCCTGGGGCTGAGCCGCCCCCGCTGCCCCCGCTCGGGCCGGCGGGCTCGGGAGGGAGCGGGCACCGAGCCGGGCGGGCGCTGGGCGCTGGGGCTGCCCCGCACAGCCCCGGCTCACCCGGAGAGAGCCCCTCCCGACCCCTCCTGACCCCTCCCGACCCTGTCCCGACCCCCCGCGACCCCCGGGCCGGGGCCGCGGCCCCGCCAGCCGTGCCCGCACCGCCGGGATTCCGTGCGGGAGCGGTGCCGGCCGTGCCCCGCTGGGATCCGTGCGCCCGCATCCATCCCCGCCGAGCCATGGCTCTCTCTAACGCAAACCCAGCGCAACCAGCGCCTCTTCTCTTCTTTTTTTTTTCCTTTCCTCTTTTCCCTCAGGCATTGCTTCGTGCAAATGGGGCGATAAATCCAGAAAGCGCCACGCACCGTGGAGAAGGGAGAGGGCGGCGGGGAGGGGAAGCAGCTGCTCCGGAGGGAGGCGGATGGAGCACCTGGAGAGGCACAGGGGAGAGCGGCGGAGCCCCGCGGCACGGCCCTACCTGGAACAGCCGGAGGATGTTGGCCACCATAATGGACACGGAACTTCCCGACGCCCCGATCACTCCAACTACTTTCTCCGGCTTGACGAAGACGGGCGGCTCGCCGTTGGTGCACCTCACGTCGGAGGTGTCCTTCTGGATGAGCGCCTGCACGAAGGTGAGGGACTGCTCCAGCGCGTAGGTGTCCCGGGAGCAGGTGTCCAGGATGCGGGCGCCCAGCGTGACGTTGGGCAGCAGGTCCGGGTCGCTGTTGATCTGGTCCAGGGCGTAGAGCATCGCCTCCAGCCTGTGGATGCCGTTCTCCTTCTTGATGTCCCCGCAGGGGGAGCTCGGGGGGCCCTTGGCGTGCACGGGGAAGAGGCCGCCCAGGGTGATGTCCCCCTCCAGGCGGATGGAGTGGGGCGCGTACATCTCCTGCCCGCGGGCCGCCTCCCCGAGCAGCAGCTCCAGCAGGCAGCAGGGCAGCTCCAGCAGCGCCAGCAGCCGCAGCACCCTGCCCGGCCGGCCCATGGTGATGCCGCCGCCGCCGCCGCCCCCGGGCGCTGCCCCGCGCTCCCCGGGGGCCGGGCCGGCCGGGATGGGGTGGCCGGGGGAGGGCTGCGGGTTCGGCCGCCCTGCCCTGCCCTGCCCTGCCCTGCCCGCCGCGCTCCGGCACCGGCACTGGGAGCGCGCCGCGCCGCTGCCGCTTTAAACGGCCCCGGCCGCCCGCCCCCCGCCCGCCCCCCGCCCCGCCCGCCGCCGCTGCGCAGCGCCCGCCGCACCGCCCCGGCCGGCCACGGGCACGGGCACCGGCGTGGGCACGGGCATCAGCATGGGCACGGCATGGGCATGGGCACGGCATGGGCATGGGCACGGCATGGGCATCGGCGCGGCACGGGCACGGCATGGGCATCGGCACGGGCACGGGCATCAGCATGGGCACGGCACGGGCATGGGCACGGCATGGGCACGGGCACCGCCATGGGCATAGGCACGGCATGGGCACGGGCATGGGCACGGGCATAGGCATGGGCACGGGCACCGGGGATGGAGCCGCGGGGTCCCGGCCCTGCCCGCCCTGCCCGGGATGGGGCTGGCGGCTGTACCGGACCCGCCGCGCTGCGGACGGGGGAAGCGGGGGATCGCGGCAGCTCCGCTCCCCGCTCCCCGCTCCCCGTTCTCCGCTCCCCGTTTCCCGTTCCCCGCTCCCCATTCCCCGTTCTCCGCTCCCCGTTTCCCGTTCCCCGTTTCCCGCTCCCCGTTCCCCGCTCCCCGTTCCCCGTTCCCTGCTCCCCGTTCCCCGCTCCCCGTTCCCCATTCCCCGCTCTCCATTCCCCGTTCCCCGCTCCCCGTTCTGTTCCCCGCACCCCGCTCCCCGTTCCCCGTTCCCCGCACCCCGCTCCCCATTCCCCGTTCCCCGTTCCCCATTCCCCATTCCCCGCTCCCCGTTCCCCGTTCCCCGTTCCCTGTTCCCCGTTCCCCGCACCCCGTTCCCCATTCTCCGTTCCCCGTTCCCCATTCCCCGCTCCCCGTTCCCCGTTCCCCGCTCCCCATTCCCCGTTCCCCATTCCCCGTTCCCCGCTCCCCGCTCCCCGCAGCCGGAGTGGGCTCGGGAGCGCGGCTCGGGAGCGCCGCCAAAGGCGCTGCGCGGGGGATGCTCGCTGAGCCGCCGGAGCAGCAGCAGCGGCAGGAGCAGCAGCAGGAGCAGGAGCAGGAGCAGCAGGAGCAGGAGCAGCATCCTCCGCCCCGCTCTCCCGGCGGGGAGCGCAGCGCCGCGGGCTCTCCCCTCGCGGGGCCCGGCGGTGCCGCCGGGGACAGCCGGGGACAGCGGGAGCGCCCGGGCAGCCCAGGGCATCCAAAGCATCAATCCGGATTGTGCCATGGGAACGGGAGCCTCCGCCCGCCGAGCTGGGTACCAATGGAGCGGTGAGGAGGAGGAGGAGGAGGAGTTTGGATGTAACCCCGTACTCCCAAACCCGAAGAAATGCAGCTGAGCTCGTTCTATTTTAAGATCTCCAGACCCATTTTTCTTCTGCACGCCCAGATCTCGAGGATGCTGGAACATCCTGGTTTTGTTCCCTTTGCTCCAAAACTCTGACACCCAAAGGGACACCACCTGTTGCCATTCCCTCCTGAGCAGCAAATCCATGCCCTGGCACATTCCCAATTCCAGCTAATGCAGAATGCATCCTCAGATGCTCCCACCAAACCAAGCACATTTTTTGGAGACAATCTTTAATTGCTCCTTCATAAATACCAGACCAGGTGTAGCTGCTGTTCATCACCTGGCCTCTAACACACTCTGGGCCAGCAGAACCCGTGTGCCAGAGCCTGCCCAGTCACAGGATCACAGAGTGGTTGCATTGGAGGGACCTTCATGATTGTCTCATGCCACCCCTGCCATGGCAGGGACACCTCCCACTGTCCCAGCTGCTCCAAGCTCCAATGTCCAGCCTGGCCTTGGGCATTGCCAGGGATCCAGGGGCAGCCCCAGCTGCTCTGGGCACCTGTGCCAGGGCCTCACCTCCCTCAGATCACCCACACATCTTAGGAAAGTGATTCCTACACTGCCAGCCACAGAATGGCTGGGGTTGGAAGGGACCTGAAGGATCACCCAGCTCCTCAGAGATTTTCTGTAGTGCTGTCAGACTCCCACACCTCTCCCAGTCTCTGCCAGGGGGGTGGAGCTGAACCAGCCCCATCCCCATCCCTTGCACACACACCCCAACTCCTCACATCACTCCACCTGCTGCACATGGGATTTCCTTCCCAGTTCTCCCTTGTTCCCACCAGCTCCATCTCCTTTTCCATCTCCACCCAGGGAGAGCTCTTTAGTGCCTATTTACCTCTTGCCCACTTAATTAAAGCTCCTCAGTCTGAATCTTGCCTATTTTTATTATTATTAATATTATTATTATTATTATTAATGCTGACTCTTGTGCTTGGAGCCTCAAGTTTTCCTCAAGTGCTCCAGTTGAGGAAGGATGTGGACACAAATCACTTCTTCTAATAAATCCCATTGTTTTGCTGGAAGTCACCTCATGATTTTGAAAGTTTCCTGGTTTGCACTGTTTTTTTTTCCCTTTGGGCAAATCTGCAGTTATTAATATATCATCACATAAATTTCTGTCCTCTCAAAGGCACAGGAAACCCATCTGCTCTCCACTTCACATCCTCCTCTTCCTCACACCCTGGTTTCCTAAAGAATCAGTGTCCAGATTGCCCTCCAGGCTCCCAAGGAGCACAGGGCCTGCCACAGCTGATCAAGGCAGCCCCAGGGTCCAGCCCAGCCCTGTAGCTCATCTTGGATTAGCAGCAGATGCACCAGCAGAAAAGGACAGAGTTTTACAGTATGCAGATATATCTTTATTCTCCTCCTGATTTTATTGGTTTAAGCCCTGAAGCATCAAAGATTATTCTAATTACATTACAGAAATGGATGGAGCAATCAGTACTGTGGATCCTCCTGCTATCCATAGGAGTGCCCAGTCCCTCTCCCACTCTTGCAGAGTCCTTGGCTGCTGTGCTCACAAGGACCACTGGACATCTCCTGGAAACCCTGTTTGGCAGCCTGCAGTTTCCTGCCTTTGGAGCTGAACTCTCCTTCTCCTTGTACCTGAGCCCCATCCCCTCTGCTCTGAGCTACCCACACCCAATCTGGCCCTCTCAGACAGGAAACCAAATATAAAAACAGCCTGTGCATCTCTCACTGCTGTGTTTTCCTTGGGAGAAATACCAGCCTCGGGGAGCTGAAAGGCCTTTTCCAACCAGCAGATTCTGTCATGCTGTGATTTCCTTGGGCTGCCTGAACACCTGGGGTGAGGCAGCGCTGACTCAACCCAGCAGAGAGTGTGTCACACCTGTGCTGAGCAACATCCCTGTCCCACTGCACATAAAGGATCCCTCCCCTCCCCTCCCCTCCCCTCCCCTCCCCTCCCCTCCCCTCCCCTCCCCTCCCCTCCCTCGAGCCCACCTCAGAGCCACACTCAGCATCCACCACACTCAGAGCCTTCCACACTCAGAGCATTCCACACTCAGCATCCAGAACTCAGAACATTCAGCACTCAGAGCATTCCACACTCAGCATCCAGAACTCAGAACATTCAGCACTCAGAGCATTCCACACTCAGAGCATTCCACACTCAGCATCCAGAACTCAGAACATTCAGCACTCAGAGAATTCCACACTGTGCATCCAGCACCAGAGCATTCCACACTCAGAGCATTCCACACTCAGAGCCTTGCACACTCAGCATCCACCACACTCAGAGCATTCCACACTCAGAGCATTCCACACTCTGCATCCAGCACTCAGAGCATTCCACACTCAGAGCATTCCACACTCAGAGCATTCCACACTCTGCATCCAGCACTCAGAGCATTCCACACTCAGAGCATTCCACACTCAGAGCATTCCACACTCTGCATCCAGCACTCAGAGCATTCCACATTCAGAGCATCCAGAACTCAGAGCATTCCACACTCAGAGCATTCCACACTCAGAGCATTCCACACTCTGCATCCAGAATTCAGAACATTCCACATGCAGAGCATCCAGAACTCAGAGCCTTCCACACTCAGAGCATCCAGCACTGGGTCTGATGCACTGCTACCCCTCCAGGAGTGCCCAGGCACCCAGAACCAAAATCCCACCCAAAACCAAAATCCCACCTCCCATTGCCTGAGCCTTTGCAGTGCTGGGGACACGCTCCATCATCCCCTGGGGAGATTTGCTTCACCAAAAAATCTCCAAAAACCACAGAATAAACCAAAAATTTCCAAGAAAAATAAACCAAACCCAACAAACCCAACCCAAGCCTGATCTTTTAAGCAAGAGAATTTGTTTAGAAGTAAACACTGGTTAAACACATCCAAGAGAATATTCAAAACCATTTCTTAACTTGCCTGTCAAATAAGACTCAGCCAAGTTTCTCCTGGATAAGCAAAGGCTTTGCCAGAAAGGAAGGGGGTCATTTCTGGCCTCCTCCAGGGTGTGGTGTGATCTCCATCACAGGAGGATCCACTGTCAGAGCTGCTGTATAATTAAACATTGCCTTTATCTGGGCAGCTGGCAGAGCAGACACAAAATCCCATCACAGCCAAGCAGTGGAAGCAGCCCAAAGAGTGATGGAGCAGCAGGAAGGAGGAATAAAACAACCCTTCAAATATTGGTGATGTGGCAGAGGCTGCCACGCAGGCAGAGGTCAGCCTGGACAACTGTAATGGACGTGGTACAAGCAATTAATTTGTTGGGTGAAGTCAGGCTCGGGAAAGCAGCCAGAGCTCCTGCTTATCTGCTGCTCAGAAAATAATGGATTTTTGGAGCAGAGGCCAGTGAAAAGCTCAGATCCTTAACTCGGGGCTTTGTTGCTGCTGTTTACAAAGAGAAGGTGTCAGTGAGGCTCTGGTTTCCAGGGAGGACAGGGGACAGCAAATTTTCCTCAAGGATATGGTCGCTTAGATACCTCCCTGGATCCTTATTTATGTAAGAGAAACATTACTTTTACAATTGTAGCTTATTGAATTATAAAATATTAAAATATATTAAAATTATAAATAGATTGTAATTTATAAAAGATATGAAGTTATTAAATCTACAAGACATTATGGATTGTTTCCAAGACAAAACTGCAATGAACAGGTTGTGCTAAATGAAGTATCTGGGCCTGATTCTCTGCTGCAGCACTGGTGTGACCCTGTGGAAAAGCAGAGCAGCTCTGAGAGCCAAGCTCAGCCATCCTTGGACGCTCTCAGCATCACACACTGGGTTATTTCCCATTTAACAATAACACATCTCCCAGGTGCCCTGAGCCTCCTGTGCCCTGGCTGCTGCCACTGCCTCAGGAAGCAGCAGCAGCAGCAGGAGGAGGAGGAGGAGGAGGAGCCCTTGGCCGTGAGCTGAGGCCCAGCTGGTGACATCCAGGCTGGCCTGGCAGTGCCAGTGTCACCCCTGGGTTGAAGATCTGAGGGTGGATCTCAATGACCTTGTGCAGCACGTGGTTAAAGAGCCCTGGAGCAGGGATCAGGTGCCAGCATTCCCTGGTGGGCAGGGAGGAAGGGCCTGCAGCTCCCAGCAGCTTTTGGGTGCTCTGCCAGCAGCTCCCCTTGCAGAGCAGGAGCTCTGGGCCTCAGGGACGGGGCTGGTGGCATTTCCCAGGCCCAGGAGGAGCTGCCAGGCTGCAGCCCCATCCATCCCTGCCCAGCTCTGAAAGCCATGCAGGCCTTCCAGAGGAATGGATCAATCAATTACACAGGAGACACCTTCCAAGTGCTCCTCGGAGATCACAAATCTTCCAAGCAGGCAGCTCTATTAGATGGGCACTTCAGCCAAATCATTAAACTGGCTGCCACTCACAGGGAACAATAACTTCTTCTTTCCAAACACTTATTAATCTCTGTTACTTATTTACTAAGAATATTTTGATTCACTTAATGCTTTGAACATCTTCCTGCACTGCTGAATTAGAAATGATGGAATTGCACACTCAGGATAATTAAATAAGACAGCTTTCTCCAAATAATAATAGTGTTGTAATGTCAGACAATGAAGGGACCCAGCCAGCTCAGGCAGGTCTCCTCCTCCCCTTCTGGCTGTGCTGCCTGGACTTTTCCAAGGGACAAAGTGGCATTAAAGCTGATGGAATCACTCAGGATGCTCTTGAGAGGCTTTTCCCTCCCTGCCATCAGTGCCCCTTTTTCTGTCCTTTACAGCTTCGCCAAATTTTCAACACTTTAAAGATACTTGATAGATTTTTTTTTCTCCCAAAAGAACACAGGCAGAAAATGCTTTCTGTATTTCTGAAAAATACCTCGAACCAGTGACATCTGTCCCAGCCCCTGCTCAGGGCATGGCACTTGGTCCCCTTCAGGGCAGATGGACACACAACTCACCCTTGGGAGGCTTGGGCTGTGCTGCTCCTGCCAGCCCCTGGAACTGCCCCAGCACCTCCCTGGCAGGCAGCACCCACCCTGCAGGGCCCAGCAGGGCCAGCACCCACCCTGCAGGGCCCAGCAGGGCCAGCACCCACCCTGGAACAGCCCAGCAGGGCCAGCACCCACCCTGGAACAGCCCAGCAGGGCCAGCACCCACCCTGCACAGCCCAGCAGGGCCAGCACCCACCCTGCAGGGCCCAGCAGGGCCAGCACCCACCCTGCAGGGCCCAGCAGGGCCAGCACCCACCCTGCACAGCCCAGCAGGGCCAGCACCCACCCTGCAGGGCCCAGCAGGGCCAGCACCCACCCTGCAGAGCCCAGTAGGGCCAGCACCCACCCTGGAACAACCCAGCAGGGCCAGCACCCACCCTGCACAGCCCACAGGGCCAGCACCCACCCTGGAACAGCCCAGCAGGGCCAGCACCCACCCTGCAGGGCCCAGCAGGGCCAGCACCCACCCTGGAACAGCCCACAGGGCCAGCACCCACCCTGCAGAGCCCAGCAGGGCCAGCACCCACCCTGCACAGCCCACAGGGCCAGCACCCACCCTGGAACAGCCCAGCAGGGCCAGCACCCACCCTGCAGGGCCCAGCAGGGCCAGCACCCACCCTGCAGGGCCCAGCAGGGCCAGCACCCACCCTGGAACAGCCCAGCAGGGCCAGCACCCACCCTGCACAGCCCAGCAGGGCCAGCACCCACCCTGCAGGGCCCAGCAGGGCCAGCACCCACCCTGCAAACCCTGCAAATGAGTCCCTGATATTCTGCCATTGCTGCCCAGAAGTTAATTACTCTTATTGACTCTGTTTTTAGTAGCAGGGTGTGCACAGCAGCACAGAGACTCTCTGAGGGATGACTTTGCCTGTATCAAGTGCAGGTCAGAAAGGTTTTGTTTGGAATCTGCTCCCAGTGTGTGAGCCCAGGGCTGATTTCACAGCAGCAGGAAAAGGGGTTTGGGGTGGAAGGGCCCTCAGAGACCATGCCAGCCCCTGTGCCATGGCAGGGACACCTTCCATAAGCACACATTTTCACACTCACACCTTCCTGGCTTTGGGGACTTCAGTGATTTTTGTTGAACTGAGAGAGGACGCTCTTAGCAGAGAAGAGAAAACCATCCTGGGAGCTTGATGGGTTTTGTTGTTTGCTGTAAGAGAGTTACAGAAAACTCCAGGTCCTGTGTTCAGGCACCAAACCCATCCCCTCTTGGAGCAGCCCAGCCCAGCCCAGCCAGCCCCAAGCTCTGAGCAGTGGCTGCTGCTCCCCAGTTGCCCAGGAAGGGTCCCAGGGGAGTCCCCAGCCAGGAGGGTGCTGTGGCACCCAGGCCCACCACAGCTGGCACCCTGCTAATGAGCCCTGACAGATCCTGATAATGAATCATTGAGAACATGAGTTAAGCATGAAATAAAGCAAACACCAAGGATCTTATGTAATTCTTCCTACTTCAATGGCTGCAGGAATTGAGTCATGAGATTGTTTTGGAACATTTTATGACACAAGTCAGGAGAGCTCTTTGTAAATGAAGTTTTAACTTTTTTTTTCTTTAAGGGCCCTTCATGGCTGTGCACATTTTGTACAAGTGGAGATCTTTTCCTCATCCTCTTATTTACTCCCTTCATGCCCTTCTTCATTCATTTTGTAGCAAGCCTGGTCTGTGCAAGGCTTTACTCTGTGTGCATCAACAGCAAACTCAGGCAAAAACCATCGACAGCCTGGTGTCCCCAGGTACTGCTAACAGCTCCTTTCTGCTGCTGTGGGCTCAGGGTAGAGATTTTTACCTTTATTCTCCTGCTCTGATACATTGACTATCAGACAATCCTGGAAATTCCCATTTCCCGGTGCTGAACCATGGCTTTCTTTCATGCCCTGTCATGCTCCATGAAATGAATTTTCCCTTGGCTTCACCTCTCTCAGCACTCACCTGTTGGGCCTCTGGATCCTGGTGCTCATCCCTGGGGGAGCCAGCACTGGGTCCTGCTGTGCCATGCTGCATCACCCAGGTTATCCCATCCCATCCCATCCCATCCCATCCCATCCCATCCCATCCCATCCCATCCCATCCCATCCCATCCCATCCCATCCCATCCCATCCCATCCCATCCCATCCCATCCCATCCCATCCCATCCCCATCCCCATCCCATCCCCATCCATCCCCATCCCATCCCATCCCATCCCATCCCATCCCATCCCATCCCATCCCATTCCACCCCAATCCCATCCCATCCCATCCCATCCCATCCCATCCCATCCCATCCCCATCCCATCCCATCCCCATCCCATCCCATCCCATCCCATCCCCATCCCACCCCATCCCATCCCATTCCCTGCTGGGGCACAGGCCCAGCTGGTGTTTGGTGGGGGTTTTTCCATCCAGCCACACTGTGCTGGATGTAGAAAATCCTCTCCAAGGCACTGCCATGGGTGGCAATGTGGTCTAGAACCACAGGGTTGAGCTCAGGGTCTACCCAGCAATTTTTGACTCTTCCTCTTCAAGACTCACTGTGTTTTCCACATCAAAAACCAATTTACAGGGACTGGGAACATCTCCATCACCTGTGAGCTGCTCTAATAATGTGATTTTGTTCGAGATGCCTTGCTACTGTAATGAATGAAATCAGGTTTTTCTGACCCCATTTAAGGCTTTAGGAAATGCTGGTGCTGAAGTTCCTCTCTCAGGAAACCCTGGGCTAATGGGAGCTCTCCAGACTGGTGGTTGAGCTGAAGGAGTGGAGAAAGGAGCTCCAAATAACCTGGAGCTACCACAGAACAAAACCAAACCTGTCATTATTCACACCCCTCTCTGTGGGGAGCCTCCAATGAGCTCCAAAGGGCTGGGCTGGAGAGGGGCTCCAGGACAGGAATTGTGCCTGAAATTGGTGAAAAGGGCAGGAATTGTGCTGAACCAGGTGAGCAGAGGAGCTCCAGGGCAGGAATTGTGCCTGAAATTGGTGAAAAGGGGAGCTCCTGGAGCAGGAATTGTGGTGAACCAGGTGAGCTCCTTTCGTGAGGCACTGGCAGGGTGGGCTGCCAGCCTCAAAGCTGATCCAGTTCCACTTCCAGGTGGATGAAAACTCATTAATTTCAAAGATTGGAGCATGAATGTTCAATCCTTGGGCAGGGCAGGGGAGGCTCTCTGGAGGATGAAGGAGCCAGGACAGAGGAGATCCTGGCAGCTCCCACACTGACCTGCACTGGGTGTGAGCAGAACCAGGTTAAACTCCTTACACTGGAGATTAGGGGGCCACAAGGGTTCCAAACAGGCTCTGTGTGTGTGTGCAGCAATGTTTTCACACCCAGAGAAAATGGATTTTATCCTCAATTAGCCCAAATGGAGGCCTGCCCTCGGCAGGGTGCTCTGGTGGCTCAGGATTCACCGGGTACAAATGGCAGTGCCTGAGGGTCAGAGAGGGGAACTGCCTCAACACCCTCCCAGAAAAGCCATCCCAGCCTCAGCCATGATCACCAGCCCCTCTGGGAGGTAATTATTATTAGAAAAGGGCTTTCATGGAATCCAGCAGGGCAGGGGGGCTGTGCCTGCACTGAGCTCATGTTTTCCAACTTGTTGGCACTTGGCTTCTCTTGGTTCCTCCAGGAGAACCAAAACACTTTGACCCAAACACATTGGAATGAATATTTAAAATATTTTCCTTATTTTTGCCAGTTAAATGGAAACAAATATTATAATTTCTTGATATTATTAGGGCATTTTGTTGAAAAAATTATGTCAGAATGCTTATGTATATATTTATTGTGATATGCAGGGCTGAAGCCCAGATCTGATACAGATATTGGATCAAACCCTGTGCTCTGTGGCAATCTAATTTTATCCTGACACGTTGATTGCTCGCTCTTCATCTGTGGCTGCTGTCCCAAAGGGGCTAAGTGAGAGGAGCTGCATTTTTTTTTTTCCTTTCCTGTAAGATGACATGAAATAAATTCAGAAGAACACACACAAGAACAATGTGGGGTTTGTTATTCACGAGACAGCTCTGAGAAGGGAAAGAATTGGAGCTGAGATTCGTGAAGGATGGTACAAAACATGATGGAATTTCTGACTAATAAATCACAGAGATCCACTCCAAACCGAGGGAACTGGCCCGTGCAGGGGCTTTTGGAAATCCCTCTGTATTGTTGTCCCTGCTTTCCAGCAGCTGGGACAGGTGGCATTTCCTGGAAGGGCCAGGCCTGGGGCTCAGGCAGGCTATGGGCAGATCTGGTGGGGAATCACAGCTCCCAGGCCAGCCAGGGGCAGCCCCCAGTGCGGGTGCAGGGATTCCTCAGGGGTCGGGAGCTTCAGAGGGGGGAATTTCCCTCAGGGGCAGCACCGCAGGAAGGGACGCTGAGCTTCGCCACAGGGGAGGATTCGTTACCTGTCATTCCAACAAGGGCTTGCAGGGATTTCCACTGATTTCCATGGATATCAAATTCCAAATATAAAGCTGAGGAACAGCACCAGACTTGGCCAGCAAGAACCCTTGAAAACACCAAAGCAAAGGCAAAGAGGAGAAGAAACAAGCCCCACGTCGGAAAGGCACAATCAGAAGATCCCTGGGTGAGAAGCACATTTCTCACTCCAGCATTGGTGCATTTGAACAGAAGAGGCCCATGATGAACCAATTGTCCTCATTGGTGCATTTGAACAGAAGAGGCCCATGATGAACCAGTTGTCCCCATTGGTGCATTTGAACAGAAGAGGCCCATGATGAACCAATTGTCCCCATTTAGCTCTGCTGGGAGCAGCCAGGGCTGAGCCCCTGCTGTCCCCATGCCACCCCTCAGTACAGGGCAGGAGCCCTGACCCCTCTCTCTGGGATGGCCCTGGGGTCTCAGGCTCAGCTCAGCAAACACTGGTGCTGCTAATGACAGAGGAAAGCCTGCTGTCAATATTTGCAGAGCCAAAGCGCTGCCCTTAATTTTCTTGCAAATATTTAAGGAAAAAGTCAAACAGAAACTCACCCTCCCGTCAGGAAAACCTCATTTGCACTACCGACAATCCAGAACTTCTCACTGAACCTCTCTCACTTCTAATAACCCAAAACTTAGAAGTGTTTCTTAATTTTAGCAGCTTTTTTTTTTCTCTTGACCCAGATACCAACAAGCTTTTACTACTGGGAAATGCAATGTTCATGCAGCAGAGCTAAACCCATCATTTATTTCTGTATTAAATTTGGAGAGCTTCTCTCCTTCCTCTTTAATTCCCCACCTTGATGGTGCCCTGCATTCTCTCCAAGTTTAGAAGGTGCCTTGCATTCCCCCTCTGGTTCCTCCATTAGCTCAGGGCCCAACTCTGCCTAAATCAAACTGAGTATTTCAGACACACCAATGGTAGCTCAGGGTTGGCGTGAGCAGACAAGAATAAAATTGCTTTTTATAAGGTTTTTATTAAAAGCAATTCAGTTTGGAGAACCAGAGGATGAATTAAAAGAGTGGTGGTGCTGGGCTGTGTGTTAATTGCAGCCAGTTAATTTAATTAGGGGTGGCTGATGAGGGCAGGGCAGGGCAGTGCTGGCTGTGTGGGCTCTGGCCCTGCCACAGCCATGGGGGAAAATCCATGTCCTCAAGACATCCCCTAGATTTTCTGGTGGTTTGACTCATTAGCAATTTTCCTTTTCATGCTCTTTGAGGGGGAAAAAAAAGAAAAAAATGGCATTTTGGAGAAGAGAGGAGCAAGTAAAAGACAGGCAAACCCACGAGAGCACTTAGGGAGGAGAAAGCCCTCCTGTGTCCCTGGTGTTTGCTCGGGAACTTTTCCATTTACACCCGAGGCTGCAGCTCAGGGGTCACACGAGGCAGCCCCAGCCCTTGCAGAGGGCACAGCCCTGGCTCTGGGGAGCCACAGGAGTGGGCAGGAGCTTTTAGTGCTTCCAACCAAGACAGGAATTACAAACAGCAATTCAAATTCTGTCCCATAAATCACCAATTCCCATCGAAGCCACGCTTGGGAGTGGGCAGGATTGGGGTGTGCTGAGTTAATGTTTGAAATCAAAGTAACCACTGGCAATCCTCTTGAAACACAGCAAACTTCCTTTAGCCTCACCGCCAGGAAGGAGAATCTTCTCTTCCAAAATGGGAATTTCTACCATTGCTTTATGTCCTTTTCTGCGTTTATGAGGCAAAAGTTATCAAGGCATTTCAACCATTAATTAATTGAAACTTCTGCTTAATCGCCACCAGAACTAGGCTGGAATTCTCTAGATTGGAGTGTTTTGGAGTTAATTGTCCATTTTTATACCAATGAAATTGTGGATTCGTTCAAATCTAAGGAACATTTAAGGTTGGACTTGATGTTCTTTTTCAACTGTGATCATTCTGTGATTCTGTGAACACAGTCTTAAAGGAGGAAATTCAGAAGGAAAAAATGAGAATTAGTACATCCCTGAGGGAAACAGACCCACCCCGGTTCCTCCTGTGGCCAGGGCTCCATGTTGGGTCGCTCTTTAGTCAAAGCCTTTCCCTGGTCCTTTTCTGCGTGCTGGGAGAGCTCCAGACCCAATGGGAGAGTGGGTCTGGAGTGTGGGGAAGGTGGAAAGGGGCTGGATTCCATGGACTGACAGAGAGAGGAGCAATCTGCACCCTCTCTTGTAGAGGAGAGGCCTCCAGAGAACGTGGCTGTGCTGGAGGAGCAGCAAAGCCTGGCCAGCCAAGAGCCACACCATAACAGCCGCATTATTTAAAATTATTTAATTGACAGTGAGTGTGCAATCTAAGGCTGCAGTATAAGAAAAACCCACTTGAGCCAGATTGCTGGGACACAATCATTTGCTGATTAATCCCCAAAGTACACTTTAAAGGACACAGCCAAAGACTTCAGGACAATGGTCTTATTTTTACTGTGCCACATCATGTTTTTCATTTACCAGTGCAGTTCTTGCTAAAGACCTGTAATTTCATCTTTGGTTCACCCTGTGAGAGGCCTTTGCCTCGTCCCAAAATACTCACTCAGAAAAGCTTTCACCAGAAGCTTGCAACCAACAATAAAAACAATCACCTGAAACCACCCTCAATTTGGGGCACTTCCATCAATCCAGATCCTGCTGATGCTCCCACTGGAGCTCGGGCTCTTAAATGATTTCTCACTTTCATCCTGGCTCTGAAACTGCACAGAATTCTCACATTTGGGCAGCGCTGGAAGCAAGAACAGCAAAGCTGCAAAACTCCTGGGTCCCCGTGCGAGGCAGGGAGGATTTTGCCCTAAATGTCCCCATTTCCATCCCATCCCTCATGCTAATTGAGTTCTAAAGCTCGACTGGAGCTTCCTGTTGGCAGCTGCTGGCCCAGCGCGCATCCATTCTGGGGCCGTTCGTGTCTCCTGGGCTCTGGGTTCAGCTCCAGGTTTTCCACACTTTTCCTGTGCAGGGCTCCAGGGAACGATCTCATTCCCTGCTGCTGCAGCTCCCTCCCTCTCAGCAATAACAAACCCACTAATTCTCATCGCTCCAAGACACCAGAGCCATAGCAATAAAACTTGCAAACAGAGGGGAGAGAGAGAAGCACGTAAATATGATTCAAACCTAAGCTGAAGTTACTAAAATCCAATTGAATTCCAATTTCTTTTCCTCCTTCCCCTGGCTGATGTTTCCCCAAAGCTACTCCCTTGAATTACATGTGCACAGTCACCCTTCATTTCCATCAGCTGCATTCCCACGTTGGAAAAACCTCAGCATCTTGTGTTGCTTATGGATAAAACAATTTCAGTGGTGAAGGTTTTGTCCAGGTGAGTTCTGAGTGCCTGGAATGACTCAACAGCCAGGGATGCCTCTGACACCGGGAAGGGTTTGCAGGAATGAGACCAAGCAAATGTCTGACCCCCACTTCAAAAGGAGCAGAGCGTTTATAGGAGCAGAGAAAAGAGTCTGAGTGGTAGCAACCAGAAAAAAAGGGCATGAATTGGGTTTGGAGAAGCATGGGAATGTCTCACCATCATCAGCCCAAAGCTTCCTGCTGGAGCACAGGCAGGTGACCCAAGGGGTGACATCTGTGAAGGGGCCGTGCAGGGGTGACACTGATGCTGCTGGATTTGGGGACACTTTGGGTATTTCCAGGATTTCAGCCCTAGGGAACAAGAGGATGTTGGTTAGACTCGGCTGGCAGCGCCCCTGTCTGCTCCTTACCGCCCAGGAAATGTGGATTTGTGGCAAGCACAGCTTCCCAATTGAACGGGATTTTGGTGGGATGAGAGCATTGACCATACAGGAGGTGTTGAGCACAGGCCAGAAACCAACAGCAAAATAATCTCAGATCACCAAGAAATTGCTGAGATCCTCAAAGATCATCCACTGAAGGGAATTCCCAGAGCAGCTGGGGCTGCCCTGGATCCCTGCAGTGCCCAAGGCCAGGCTGGACACTGGGGCTGGGGGCACCTGGGACAGGGGAGGTGTCCCTGCCATGGCACCTTTAAGGTCCCTCCCAACCCAACCCAACCCAACCCAGCCCAACCCAACCCAGCCCATTCTGTGATTCCCCCTGCAGAGCACACACAATAAATAATTTTTTTCAGCACTCTCATGCAGGGTCTCCTCCAGGGGCAGAGCTTTGGGTGCAGACACAGGGGGGTCACCCAGGGGTGGCTCCAGCCCCAGGAGTGACCACAGGATCAGCCCTGAGCTCGAGCTGAAATGTGAAACCTCCCCTGAGCTCCATCAGCCTGTGTGGAGGCCTCTTGCAAAACCAGCCCTAATATTCAAAATTTAGCAACACCATCTGTTAGAGACTTTGTTAAATAAAAACAACTCATTACTGAACTTAGATCTGGGAGAAGGATCGCTTTCCTTCACATACAACTGATTTTCTTCAGCTGGAAAAACACAAATAGTTGTTTCCCAGCATTTCTGAACTGTTTCCAAAGGTTTCTGACAGCAGCCACGTTCCTAACCTGTAGCCAAAGAAATAACTGTACTATTAATCTGGAGCTGGCAGTAACTCCTGACATTTGAATTATGCTGCTGAAAGGTGTCTTTTACCAGCTGGTAAATAACGATCCCCTAATTACAGATATAAATCTGTGGAGGTATGAATGCACAGCTCAAAGTGATGAAAATGTTTAATAAAATATGGCCCAGAAATGGAGAATGTGATTAGATTCAGCACCTTGACCACGGGGGTTTCTGGATCTGCTGGGAGAACCAGAACAGCCCCTGAGGATGGAACACCCCCTGTGCCAGGGACAAATCTGAGGGTGGTTATCACTGGTGTAACTGGGGGTTATAATCAGTAAAACTGGTGGTTGTCATTGGTGTAACTGGTGGTTATAATCAGTAAAACTGGTGGTTGTAATGGTGTTATCATTGGTAAAACTGGTGGTTGTCATTGGTGTAACTGGTGGTTATAATCAGTAAAACTGGTGGTTGTCATTGGTGTTATCATTAGTAAAACTGGTGGTTATCACTGGTGTAACTGGTGGTTATAATCAGTAAAACTGGTGGCTGTAACTGGTGTAACTGGTGGTTATCACTGGTGTAACTGGTGGCTGTAATTGGTGTAACTGGGGGTTATCACTGGTGGTTTTAATTAGTAAAACCGGTGCTTATCATTGTCCAAAGAAATCTAAACAACCAGTGTGGTGTGAAACCCCTTCTTACCTACCCAGGCTCCTATGGCTGCTGCAGAGAAGAGCATTTATGATGAGCCCTGCTGGTAATCACAGACCGTTATTAATTTGGTTTCCCCAGTGAAGTTTGATGAAGATATGGTTTCCTTTTGGGGCCTGGATTTGTCACCTCTGTGACTCAGACTTATGTCATAGATCTCTAATGACAGAAATTGGAAAAAGCTCAAAACTGTAGTTTATTTTTTTAATACTTTTTTTTAAAATCACTTTTTAAAATTCTATCCCAAGCCAACTGTTCTACAAAAGCCATGGCAGCTTGATCTGAAATGGCTTTATTTTGGTGCTTCCCTTTCAGCTTTTTTGAGTAGTACATTTATTCATTATAATTTTTGTTGGTTTTTTGGCAATGGATAAACACAAATTCTTTTATTTAAGATTGATTTCTCTAATTGCAGCCTCATCAAAAATCCCCAGCAGAGCTTCTCCAGTGGCTTCCACAACTCCCTGACTGCAGTTCACAGCCTGAGACAAAGCTCACCCAAGTGCCTGCATGGAAGAGATCTCTGAGTGTGAATATCATGGGATGTCTTGGGATGGGAGGCACCCACCAGGATCCCCCAGCCCAGCCCTGGCCCTGCACAGACACCCCAAATCCCACCCTGGGCATCCCTGGCAGCTCCTGGAGCTCTGGGGCTGTGCCCATCCCTGGGCAGTGCCAGCACCCTCTGGGGATGAACCTTTCCCAATAATAGAACAAAAAAAAATATTATTTATATATATTTATATTTTTAATATATTTTATATATAAATATATATTATTTAATATAATATATTACATATAGATATTATATTAAATAAATATATATTTCCAGTTTATATATTATTATTATATTATTTATATAATTATATATATTATATTTTATATATTATTATATTATATATGATATATCTTTCTATATACAGGTGTACATACAATATGTTGTAAATAGTAACACAGCCTGGGGAATGGTGAGTGATCTTTCTCACTGCTGAGATGCAGCACAGCTCAGTCCAGGCTGGATTTCTCACCTGATAATTGTGATTATCAGCCACAAGGGCCACCTCAGGCCAGGTCTGGATCCCACCTCTGCAGCTTCCTCTCAGCTGAGCCTGCAAGGAAAGCTGGCAGGGAAGGAGCAGGGGGGTTCATTCCCAAGCTGCCAGTGCAGCTCCTTTCTCCAGCACTACAGTCATTAGCTCTGCAGCACAGCACCCAAATGATTCCTTTCCAGCCTCTGCCCAGCCTCCCCTGCCCCGCTCGGGGTGGTTCCATCTCGTTACTGCTGTGCCTCACTGCTCCATTATTGATGGCAGCACTGCCCATCCAAGGACTCATTAATCAGTCACGTTCCTAAATCCATGTGTTCCCCTGGAAGGAAGGGATCTCTGACATAACATCTGCCTGTGCTCAAATTACAAATTACAGTAATGAGCCTCTGCTTCTGCTCATCCCAGCCCAGCCATGGCAGGGACACCTCCCGCTGCCCCAGGTGCTCCAGTTCTGTCCAGCCTGGCCTTGGGCACTGCCAGGGATCCAGGGGCAGCTCCAGCAGCTCTGGGCACCTGTGCCAGGGCTGCCCACCCTCAAATCACCAACCCCACCACCTTCAAATCCCCAAAAACCTTCCTAATGCAGGCCTTACTGGGGCCATCTCTGGCGTGGGGATGGAGAACGTGCCAGGGGATCACTGTGCATTTCCTGGTGCCCAACACCAACCTTCCTCAGAACTCTGCTCAAAACCACCCCCACTGCCAGGCTGAGACCCAACCAAGGACCAAACCCAGCCCAGAGCCTGCCAGTTCCACACCAGCTCTCTGGGCTGGAGATTAGACCAATGAAAGGGGTTTTAGGAGGAAAACTGGTACAGGAGAGGAAGAGCTGGGCTGCAGAAGCTGGAGCTGGCATGCAAGGCTGAATTAATAGCTTAATGCAATTCAGTTCTTACTGGTTGCCTGGAAACTAACTTCGAGAAAAAAAAGAGGAAAAGCACAAACCATAATGGGTGTAGAGGGCTTAATAGGGAATTATTGATGCCACCAGACTGTCTGACAGTCTGATGGATTTCTAACCAAATCACTCCAAATGCTCCTTTATTATTATTATATGTTCTCTTCAACAACAAGGTGCAAGGCCAGAGGAGAGGAAATATTCCTGGAGCTGGGGTTAATGCAGGCAGGAGGGGCTGGTGTGTGCAGGGCAGCCTGGCTGCTCTCCCTCCGTGCTCAGCATCTCCTGCAGCAGCAAACACAGGGACAATCCTGGTTCTCCTGCCTGGCTGGAGAATCCCTGCCCTGCCTCTGTGTTCAGCATCTCCTGCAGCAGCAAACACAGGGACAATCCCTGTCCTGTCCTGCTGCTGTCCCTCCGTGTTCAGCATCTCCTGCCCATGTTCAGCATCTCCTGCAGCAGCAAACACAGGGACAATCCCTGTCCTGTCCTGCTGGACAATCCCTGTCCTGCCCTGCTGCTGTCCCTCTGTGTTCAGCATCTCCTGCAGCAGCAAACACAGGGACAATCCCTGCCCTGCCCTGCTGGAGAATCCCTGCCCTGTCCTGCTGCTGTCCCTCCATGTTCAGCATCTCCTGCCCGTGTTCAGCATCTCCTGCAGCAGCAAACACAGGGACAATCCCTGCCCTGTCCTGCATCTGTCTCTCCATGTTCAGCATCTCCTGCAGTAGCAAACACAGGGACAATCCCTGCCCTCCCCTGCTGGACAATCCCTGTCCTGTCCTGCTGCTGTCCCTCTGTGTTCAGCATCTCCTGCCCATGTTCAGCATCTCCTGCAGCAGCAAACACAGGGACAATCCCTGTCCTGTCCTGCTGGACAATCCCTGTCCTGTCCTGCTGCTGTCCCTCCATGTTCAGCATCTCCTGCTCGTGTTCTGCAGCAGCAAACAGAGAGAATCCCTGCCCTGCCCTGCTGGATGGAGTCCTGCAGAGCTGCTCACAGGCAGGAGCTACTGTGCTCCAGCTGCAAATAAAACTGCTCGGGCAGCCAAGCACTGCCCTGGGGAGGATTTGGTGCCTGCTCATCCCTGTGTTCATGGGGAGGGATAAAACACACCCTGCAAAGCTCCTGCCTCCCCAAAGGCTGGGGGGTGCTTTGGGCTGAGCAGAGCCTGGAGGAGATGAGGGATCACGGCAGGAAAAGGGGACCAGAGACTGCTGGGTTTGATGGAAAGCTCCTGTTCATCCCAGTAAGGACCTCATCCATCCCAGTAAGGACCTGCCAAGTCTGGGAGGGCACAAAGCTAACTGTTAATGAAGCACATTTTAATTAGCTGAGGAAGCAGCTCAATGGTTCTGGCACCACAGAGCAAATCCTGTCCCTGCAGCAGCCCCCAGAGCAGCTCCAACAGCCAGACCCTGGTGCCCATCTTGGGATAGTGCAGGTTTTACCCTGATTATTTTGGACAGGAATTAGGTCAGTTTAATTGCCCTCACCTTCAGATGAGCATCCACCTCTCTGCTGGGTGTGTAACTAAAGCACTGAGAGCACCAACCCAGGAAACCCCAGCACCCTGGGGCTGCTCAGACCCTGCCACACACCCCCAGCTCTGTGCCTCAGGGACAAGCCCTGGCAGGACTCCAGGGTGAGGACAATCAGGTGTTAGAAACAGCTTTGAGAACAGACCCTGCCTCTCCTCCCGTCTCTGAGGTGCATTGGATAATGTAACTGAAATATAGAACATATTGTAATATAGAACAGAGCAGGGCTAATTTTGAGTCTGCTCCTGATTTATCTGTGATGTCAAGATATTCTGTAGATACCTCGAGAGCATTTAAAATAGTCTCTAAATAAAGCAAGTCATTATTTCTTGCTAAAAATGGGGTTTAAAATGAGCTAGTTACTGAAAGAAAAAACAACAAACTGTAAATTGTTTTCCAATTCCATAGGTCTCTTTCCTGTTTCCAAGTGATCTGTGGTAATAAAGTCCCAACATGGAGATCCAGTGCCCCAACAAAATTATTTAATGACTTACAGAATGCACATGAAATCCCTACAAGCAAGCTAAGGCAAACATAATCACACACCTTTTTCATTACAGTTCTTTGGACACTGGAGGTACAAATGGAATTTAGCTCACCAGTTCACTTATTTTTCATTGCTATCCCATTACCCACAAGTTCTGTTTCCCACGTACATCTCTTTTTAGGAGTTCCTGAACCAACAAACCTGGAAGGTGGAGCTGTTTGAGCCCTCAGGCGTGAGAGAAATTTCTACAGGGTGTGACAAGCAGAAATCATTGTGCTGACACCTGCAGAGATCATTAAAATCATTGTGCTGACACCTGCAGAAATCAGTGTGCCTGAAACCTGCAGAAATCAGTGAAATCATTGTGCTGAAATCATTGAAATCATTGTGCTGACACCTGCAGAAATCAGTGTGCCTGAAACCTGCAGAAATCATTGAAATCATTGTGCTGACACCTGCAGAAATCAGTGTGCTGACACCTGCAGAAATCAGTGAAATCATTGTGCTGACACCTGCAGAAATCAGTGTGCTGACACCTGCAGAAATCAGTGAAATCATTGTGCTGAAATCATTGAAATCATTGTGCCTGACACCTGCAGAGATCATTGGAATCATTGTGCTGACACCTGTAGAAATCATTGAAATCATTGAGCTGACATCATTGAAATCATTGTGAAATCATTGAAATCATTGAGCTGACATCATTGAAATCATTGTGAAGTCATTGGAATCACTGGAATCCTTGTGCTGACACCGGCAGAAATCATTGAAACCATTGTGCTGACATCATTGAAATCATTGTGAAATCATTGAAATCATTGAGCTGACATCATTGAAATCATTGTGAAGTCATTGAAATCATTGGAATCCTTGTGCTGACATCATTGAAATCATTGTGAAGTCATTGAAATCATTGGAATCCTTGTGCTGACATCATTGAAATCATTGTGAAGTCATTGAAATCATTGTGAAACCATTGGAATCATTGGAATCCTTGTGCTGACGCCTGCAGCAGGAGTGGCCCTCCCCAGGCCCCCGTGTGCCCTCCTGGGCAGAATGCTCTGGGCACTCCAGAGCTGGGCCCAGCTGCTCTCTGTGTCCCTGCCCAGCCCTGGAGCCCACCATCCCCACTCCAGACAGCCTCACCAGAACCTCTCCATGGAAGCTGCTGGCTCCTCCTTGCCCTCTGGGGAACTGAAGGGATTTATCTCAGCTCAGGAGCTGTCTCCCAGCTGGTAAACTTGTGGTGGTGGACATAATGAAAAGCACCCCTGAGCCTTTTCTTCTGGAAGGAGGGAGATGTTGTCCTCAAGTTCAAAAGTGTCAAAGCCTGATTTCTTTGTGGCTGCTGGAACACGTCATTCCGAGGCTGTTACTCTGCAAAATAATTTGTAGATTCCAAACACTGATATTTATAGCTGAAGCACAACTCCTAAAGTCTCATGGTTCTAATGGGAATGTTGGCAGGTCCTTTATTATGTCACAGTGAGCAGTGGTGTTAAAAGTTCTGGAATCAAACTATCAATGCATGATAAATGGGGGGTGAGCTGCCCGTGTCACACCACTTATTAAGTTGGTACCATAAATTATTGCACTGTAAAAATCAATGTTTACTTCAGACTTCCCTCCCATATTTTCATTGCTATTTTCTAGAATTCATTTTAAAAACTACAAGAAACGAAAAAAGAAAAAAAAAAGAAACCCAAAACCACGTGGAACAGGAAAATTAATTTTCTTCAGGCTGAATTGTTCTCTATTACCTAAACAAAATAACAGCTGAGGGTGTGCAGTTATTAAAACCAGCCAGACAAGAGAGGATGAATTGGAGATGGATCAGACCGTGGAGTCAGATATTAACCAAAAATTCCAGGAGTTGAGTTAAAGAAAAGTATGATCTGTTTGGGGGTTTTTATGAGGATGAATCACTATTTATCAGCTAATTTAAACTTTTTATTCCCGGATGAGACCTCCAGGAACACGGAGTGTAGCATGAGTGTCCCTTAAATGACAGGCACAATGTTCTAATGTTGATTCTGCTGGATTTTGCACAAGGAGAAACATCCTCTGCTGGGGCAGGCACCCTCTCACCCTCTCCTGCTCCCAGGGGATGCTGAGAGCTGCCAGAATCTGCCTGGATGGCGCAAAGGGAGGAAAATCCTTCATTTCCTTGTCCTGAGCTCTCAGCCTGCTGGAACGCCCAGCCCTTCCACCCCTCCCCAAACGACTTCCCCCACATTTAGGATCCAACCCTGGAGTTCCAGGGATGTTGCACAGTTGTTAAATCCTGCTGGGCAAAACCCAGGAGCAGCAAAGGCCGAAGGGGTTGGTGTGGGAGGAGATCCTGTGGCCCTGTTTGCCCTGCAGAGCCCCAGGTGAGCTCGGGATCACACCTGGCCCACGGCTGCAAAAGTGTCACACACGTTCAGGAGCAGCCTGGCAGGTCCTGTGAGCAAAAACAGCAAGAAAAACCCACATTTTCTAGGTTTTTACACCCAAAGAGTGGAGCTTTTTTAGAAAAAAAAAAATGTCCCTGGTGTTTCTGCCAGTTTGGTTTCAGCTTCCACTTGGCAGGAGCTGCACGCCAGCAGCGCGTTCCTCACTTTGTTTTGATAGACTGTCTCCCAAAATCCCAGTTTTTGGGGATTCCTCTCCTCAAGCCCAGCACCCAAGCACTTCCAGAGCGTTCCTGCATTTATCAAGTGCCACCTGCAATGTATAGGCTGGCAAATTCTCCTTTCCTGCAGGCCAGGCACAGCCCCGGGATTTATTGCCCATAAGTCAGAGATTTTGCAAACAGCAGCATCGAAGAGCACATTAGCTGTGCCTCTGAGTGAGCACAGCCCATCTCCAGCGAGCCTTCCTGACAGATGATGCAAAGGGGAGAAATTAAGAGGCCTCAGAAGCTTTTATGGCTGTTCTTAGCTCATGTGTGTGTGCACATCGTGGGAGCGGCGTGCTGTGTTTGGCTGGCCATAAATAACAGGGTGAAGCAGCCAGGAGTCAGGGAGGGCTGCTGCAGAAACCTGAGAGGGACAATTGCCACCTCCCTCAGCACAGGAGAGGCTCCCAGAGCAGGGGCCTGTGGGGATTTGGGGTTCCAGCAGGACACTGCCTGGGTTTGCTTGGTGGCCACCCACACTGGGATTCTGGAATTGCCCTGCCCTAAAAAAATAATAACTTAAAAAAATTAAAAAAAAAAAAAAGGAGTAAAGAGTCTGAATTTTGCAGGGTAAAAGTTTAAATAATGAACTCTACCTACCTTTAAAAGAAGGCACTGAGGAAGAAGGTATGGCTGCCTATGATTTAACAGTTTCAGCAAGGATTCTGTGCAGAGTGCAGAAAGGAGAAGTCACAGCCCTCCCTGAAAAGTCTCTCAGATCTCAGGCCAAGATTCCCCCATCCTGCAAATAAACATTTTTAACCCTCTTGTTGGCCATGTTGCCACCTAACAGGGGGTCCTAGAGGTCGAGTACCTGTGCCTGTTATTGCCTGGGGCTTCAGCAGCTCTGCCAGGCAGCCTTTTGCAGATGCACAAACTCATTAATCTTGCAGGTTCAGGGTGCATCTGCAATCTTCTTGCATCCCACATTCCCACCTATTACCTCCAATTTGGATCATCTGCCTTGTTTTGTACCCGGCGCCGTCTGCAGAGGGATCAGAGCCAGCCCAGCTCCCTGCATGGAGAGTGCTCAGTGCTGGCTGAGGGAGCTCAGGGCTGGGCAGGGAAATCACAAATCCATCCCTGAGGGGCCTCCCCTCAGTGCCCACCCTGTGCTGGGAGCACGGCCTGGCGTGAAATAAAAATCACACATCTCCTTCTTTCTACAGTGGGAAGGTTTCACTGATTCAACCAATTATTCTGCTGTAACAATATGAAATTAAAGGGTTTTTTTGCTTAAAAGTAATAGACAGAGGCAATCTGAGCCAATCCTGTGTGTCAGTGTGGAGGAAGGATGTGCTGCAGAGCACATCTGGGGCAGATGTTTAATGACTGACTGCATGAAGCCTGTGTGCCTCAGCTGGGGCTGTCCTGCCCATCCCAGCATTTTTTACAGGGCTGCTGGGGTTTATGGCCCATCCCTTGATGGTTCTGTCCCTGAGGGACAAAGGCTTCTCAGAACCCCAGAATGGTTTGGGTGGGAAGGGACCCTAAATCCCACCCAGTGCCAGCCCTGCCATGGCAGGGACACCTCCCACTGTCCCAGGTTATTCTGAGTCTCATCCAGCCTGGCCTTGGGCACTGCCAGGGCTGCTCTGGGCACCTGTGCCAGGGCCTCCCACCCTGCCAGGGAACAATTCCTCATTCCCAATATCCCATCTGACTCTCCCCACGAGTGCCTTTGCGGTTTGAGGAGGAGGGGAGGCAGTTCCACAGATTTTGTGGTGCCCAGGCTGTGCAGCTGCAGGCAGGATCCCCCTGTGCCCATGCCCCCTGGCTGCCCTGCCCTCCCAGAGATCCCTTCCTGTGCCCCAGAGGGATGGGGGCAGCACAGCCCCACAGCTGCAGCCTCCCCCATGCCAAGGAAAGCTGTGCTGGCCCCAGGGCAGCGCGGGGCCCTGCCCCTGGCATCAGGGAGGGAGGCAGCAGCCTTGGTTTGCAGCAGAGATGGATGGGCTGCAATGACCCAGGCAGGCTGCAGCTCCTCCCCAGCTGGGCAGGTGCACAGGGATCCTCAAGGTCCCTTCCCACCCGAGCCATTCTGGAATTCTGTGCTATTTGAGTTTCTAATTGACTTCCTGCATATTACACATATTATGTTCAACCTTAAAATAGTACTTCTCTTTATATTATTTTTAATTAAGTGCAACATTTCTGGTTTGGGTTTTTTTTGTGTTTTTTTTTGTTGTTGTTGTCATCCTGACCTTTCCAGAGCACTGAGCTTTGCCAGCAAACCCAATCATTGCCCATGCTGCACAAAGGCAAAGCTAACTGCAAAATAATATTGGTGCCATCTATTTATGGCAGGTATAAAATCCCCCAGGAAGCTGGTAAATCCCCTTCTCTGTGCTCAGACATAAGGGGCCACTGCCTTCCTCTCCAGGAGGGTTTCATTATCCAATACTGGTGATTGATGCTGCTCCTGAGTAATCTTTCAGATAAATGAGCCCTCCCCACCTCATTTCCATAACTGTTTTATCTCTGTGTGAATTAGCTCCTCACACTTCTGCAGAGTTACCTCTCCAACAGGAGTTTCTTTACAGAGCAATAGAAACATCCAGCAAATAAAAAATACCCCAGCAAGTGCTGAATACCTCCCAACAAAGCTCAGATTCCTCTCTTTTAACAATTAAAATATTGGCATTTCTTTATCCACTCCTTCCTCAACAGGTGAGAAAATCCAAACCAGGGAACAAGGAGCAGGCAGAAAGGAGGGATGTTTTCTAGGAAAAACTGTGGCCATCCAATAAAACCCAATCCAGACATAAAATCCAACTTTGTGAAAATCCTCCTTTGTCAATACCTACAGGAGCTCCCTGAACCATCTCTTCTTTTGGGAAAACAGCTTCAAACTAAATTAAAAACCAGAGTCAGAAATGGGGTTTAGAGGACTCCAGACAAGAAAAGCCATTTGTTCTGAGGCAATCTGGGCTTGCTTAGATTGGCTCCCTCCATCCTGAGCTGAGGAAGGTGTGAAACAGGCAGAGAGGGGGCCTGGGTCTGAGTGCTCGGGATGAAAGGATCAATTCCAGCCGAGTTTCTGTTGTGCTCACTATAAACCCATTTTTCCAAGGGTCTCACATAAATCCAGACGTGCTCTGGCACTGAATGAAGAATGGAACTGAAACCAGGCTGGGGATTTGGGTGCGTGGGTGGCCACACTCAGCAACAGAGGTCTCACACCCCATTGCTGCTATGGATTTAACATGCTCTCTTCATCAAAAACAACTTCGATTTAAAAAGAAAATAAAATATGTTAAGCCCTTTAGTGAGGACAGACTGTGAGATCAGAGCAAAATCCAGGTGTGGAAAACTACAACCATAATTCAACTGCTCAGATATTTCAGTATTTTCAATTTAAAAGTCATTTTTGCACAAAAGTTGTCACATCCACAACTTGACCAGTGCCATATATAAAAAAATGTCATTCAGAATTATTTTAATCACAACAAATGTTCCCAAACCAGGTTTTAAGGCAGTACCTAGTAGTAGCATTTATCTAGAAAAGCACCAACTCTGCTGGCACCTCAGGGGCTTTGGGAATTTTTATTGCTTCTCTAGAATGGGGACACAAAGGCACAGCAGTCCCTGGGATGGAGAACACAGGGATGCAGCCACAGAATCCATGGATTCCCATCGAGGTGAATCCTGCAATTTATCATTCTGCAATAAAATCACAGAATTTGTGTCCCCACTCCAGGAGTTCAGGGCCACAGACTCCTCCAGACTCCTCTTTGCTGCCAAACAAGGCTGTGCATTAATGATGGAATCATTTTCATTTCTGTCAAGCTGATGACAAAATGTCCTCATAACATAAAAAAGACCCCAAAATTTGGGGACATCTGTATAAACTATAAGGAATTGCCACCTCTTAAAAAATCAAGATTTTTGTTGAAAACAAACCCATTTTTCTCCATATCTTGGGACCTTGTTCCTCAGGTTCTGTGTTTGTTCCTCAGCCTTGGGACAAGCTGAGTTTCCACTGAGACATCTTTCAAGCCTTGGCTCCCACATGTTCTTAGATTTCCCATCAAATTTTCCCATCAAATTATATAGAAAATATTTATGTTTGCACCCAGCCTGGCGTTACCTGTGGTGCAGGTGGAGCTCAGCCTTCCCCACCCCCTGTCCCTCAGCAAGGACCCTCTGGGTGTGGCAATGGGAAGGACCCAGCAGCTTTCACCTCTTCCTGTTCTCCGTGAAGGATTTCCTTTCCTTTGGAATGCTCTCTCTGAAACTGTGCCAAAACCAACAGCATTCCTCAAATTCAATTTGCTATTCCTTGAACAACAGAAGGAAACGTAACATTCTTGGGAATACAATATGCAAAATGTGCTATTTGAAAAACTCTGACAGCTTTGCCTGTGGAGATAAGGGAGAGCAGAAATAATAGCATTCCCTATGCAGAAATAACATTCCCTATGCAGAAATAAAGCTGGTGTTCACAGCACAATTGCTGTCCCAGGGGTTTCCCTGCCCATGGCTGGACACAGCACATCCCTGCTGTGGCTGTGGGAAGCAGTTCAGAGCCCATGGGAACTGCCCAAATTTCACCTTGCTCCCTGCTCCCATCCCCTGGGAGCTGAGCAGCTCTCACCTGGAGCCTGCAGGGTCTGATCTGCCCATTCCTGCTGGATCTGACTTATCCATTCCTGCAGGATCTGATTTCCCCATTCCTGCAGGATCTGACTTATCCATTCCTGGAAGATCTGGTCTACCCATTCCTGAAAGATCTGATCTAACCATTCCTGGAGGATCTGGTCTATCCATTCCTGGAAGATCTGATTTATCCATTTCTGGAGGATCCAATTTACCCATTCCTGCAGGATCTGATTTCCTCATTCCTGGAGGATCTGATTTCCCCATTCCTGGAGGATCTGATTTACCACTTCCTGGATTAATCTGATTTCCCCATTCCTAGAGGATCTGATTTATCCATTCCTGGATTAATCTGATTTATCCATTCCTGCATTAATCTGATTTCCCCATTCCTTGGAGAGCTGCTGTGCTGTCCCTGCCCGTGGCAGGGGTGCAGTGGATTGGTCTCTGAGGTCCCTCCCAGCCCAGCCCAGCCCAGATGCCAGGGCACAGTGCCCTCAGTGCCAGGACAGGAGGGGGATGCTCCATCCCCCAGGGATGCCAGGGCTGTGCAGGAGGAAGGCAGAAGCGCCCAGAGCAGTGCTGCTGACTCAGCACCAGCTTTGCCTCAGCACTCAGGGCTCTGTGGGCAGCTCCAGGCTCCCTTCCAGCCCCTCAGGAGAGCCTGTGCCCTTGCATGGATGCACACAAATCCCCACACTCAGACTCAGGCCAGCCCTTCCTCCCGGAGCCGTGGCCACCAGGACGAAGGCACAAACCCAGCAGCAGCGCTCCCCAGGCTGCTGGACTCCTCTCCCAGCCCTCACTCTCAGCCAAGAACTCCCACAGAAACGCTTTTATATCTCAAGACTACTTGAGAGGAACCTAAGTACTGCACTTTCACTGCCAAATTTAATTCCTTCGTGGAGCTCTCAGCTCACTTAAGGCTTGCCAGCCTCTCTGAGGGCTGAGAGCTCCTCAGGGCACGGCCTGGCCTCTGCCATGGGAGCACAGCAGGGCTGAGGAGCCCTGCCCTGCTGCTCTGTGCCTTTCTCCCATGTTCAGAGAGCAATCCAGCATCTCGAGTACATCTGGAGAGCTGCAGAGTCACCTCCTGCCAGGGGAGCTCCCAGGGACCCTGAGCAACCCCAGGCTGGCACAGCCCTCCCAGCCCAGGCAGTGCCCATGCCCACCTTGTCCCTGCTCTGAGAGCCACCTCCAGCTGCCACCCCAGGGATGGGCACTGCCAAGGCCTGGGCCCCCTTTCCATGGAGGAATTCCTGCTGCTGTCCCCCCAAACACTCAGGTACAGCCTGAGGCCATGTCCTCTCCTCCTGTCCCTGCTCCCTGGCAGAACAGGTCCCCCCTGGCTGTCCCCTCCTGGCAGGAGCTGGGCAGAGCCACAAGGTCTCCCCAGGCCCCTTTTGTAGAGGCTGAGCCTCCTGCCAGCCCCTCGGGGCTCCCCACAGTGCGGGGAGGGCAGGGGGCAGAGCTCCTGTGTGGATTGTCACGGTGTGTCGTGATAAAACCCTCCAGAGAACAGAGAGTGAGGCCAGAAACAGAGATGGTGCAGTACCAAGAGTCAATTGGAGAAACAAAATTAGAAACAATCTGTGTTTCAAAAATGTGGTCAACAGAATGCATCACCATGACAATTCTCGCTAGAAGCAACAAGAGAGGCTTGCTGGCACTGCTGAAGGAGGGCTGGTTCAGAGTGAAGATTCATCAAAATGCAATTTACAGCACCAAAAAAATATATCTGTAGTGGCATTTCATTGACTTTTATTCTTAAAATGTGAGAACCAGACTGAAGAAGCATTACCTTACACTGAATTCTGTGAGAATCCTGATCCTGACAGAAAACCAGAGACATCTTTAGCGTGTTCCTTAGTGGTTGCATTCCAGACAAAGCTAAAATAAGGATCAAAGATTTATATCACAGATATAAAATAAAATCCAATGAGAGTCTCGGATTAAGGCACACAGAGGTGGGCTTTAAATGATAAACATGGTTCTAAAAGGAAATGTAAAGAGAGGATTAAGATACCCATGCACTGAACAATAATTCCTTTTAGAGGTGCCACCATGTCCCAGCTGTGAGAGAAACACAACTTGCTGCAGTTTAATGATGGCTCTGTCAAAACATCCCACCCAGGGGCTGGACATCCCTCCCTGCCACGCTGGGTGAGGACTCAGAGCCACAGAAATGGATTGGTTTCATCTGGGGCAGCTCTCCTGGTGGATGAGGGCACTCAAAGGAGTTCTTTGCATCGTGGTGGGGACAGGGCTCAGCTGCAGAAAGAGAAAAAAGGGAGAAAAATCCATCTGGAGAGAGCCAAGGAGCCCGGAGGGGCTGGGGCTGCCCCTGGATCCTGGCAGTGCCCAGGCCAGGCTGGGCACTGGGAGCACCTGGGACACCGGGAGGTGTCTCTGCCATGGCAGGGGTGGCACTGGGGGGGATTAAAGAGCTGAACTATTCTGGGATTCTGGGAGCACAAAAAGCCCAAGGAAACACAGCAATGTTTTGATGACAAATGAAATCAAGAGCAGCTCTGGCTGGGGGTGGAGGTGGGATGGAAATCACGTCTCCACCTCTGGAGCTTCCCCCAGCAGCTCTCCCTCAGGGGTTACTATTTACTACATTTTAGGGAGTGCAGGCACTGAGGATAAATTTCCTCTCTTAAGCCCATAAATCTCTGCAGGTCTGACTGAACGCTCAGCATGGTATATGTGTGTGGCTGGGCTGACCTTGAGCTGGGGAAAAGTTTGTTAAAAAACTTCTCCTTTTGGAAAAAAACCTCACTGCAGGCTGACAAATCCTGCACAGCTGTCCATCAATTGCCACGAGTTCTCTTAATTTTTTAGTGCCTAACTAACATTTCTTTCTCATCAAAATACTTGGTGTCAAATATTTCATTTTGAATGCTATGCTATGTTAAAAAATAGTAAATCACTTAGCAACTGAAATGAAATATCTAATGTGAGGTCAGATTGGTTACCTTGTTGATTCTGGGATAAAATAACAGATTTTTATCATTTTTGCTTTTAACAAGCTTTTTTTTTTTTTCCTTTTTCCCCCAGGCAATTTTAAATTGCCAGGGAATAAAATAAATATATTATCCCCAGGTAGGTACTGTATAAGTAATATATGGTGGAGTTATAATAGAACACTGAAAAACTCCATTACATTGCTGTTCTTTTGTCAGAGGCAGGACTGGCTGGAGCAGCACTTGTATATCTCAGTGATATCTAATTCCCAGGGAAAGGCTCCCAGCACTGAGAGCTCAGGCAGCTGCAGGCAAACAGGCCCATCAAACACTGCCAGCACTGGCATTATTCACAGGGCTGGGGAGGGACAGGCAACAGCAGAGAGACAATGGCTGTTATATTCATAATTCATGGTAACATGAGCTCACCTCACTGCCAGTGCAGCTCCTGATGGGCCCAGGTCAGCCCTGATGGATGCAGATCAACCCTGATGGGACCCAGGTCAGCTGTGCTGGACCCAGATCAGCTCTGATGGATGCAGATCAGCTCTGATGGGACCCAGATCAGCTCTGATGGGACCCAGGTCAGCTGTGCTGGACCCAGATCAGCTCTGATGGACCCAGATCAGCTCTGATGGGCCCAGGTCAGTCCTGATGGATGCAGATCAGCCCTGATGGGCCCAAATCAGTCTGATGGATGCAGATCAGCTCTGCTGGACCCAGATAAGCCCTGATGGGCCCAGGTCAGCCCTGATGGGACTCAGATCAGCCCTGATGGACCCAAATCAGCTCTGATGGGCCCAGGTCAGTCCTGATGGATGCAGATCAGCCCTGATGGGCCCAGGTCAGCCCTGATGGGCCCAGGTCAGCTCTGCAGGACCCAAATCAGCCCTGCTGGACCCAGGTCAGCCCTGCTGGACCCAGGTCAGCCCTGCTGGGCCCAGCTCAGCCCTGCTGGGTGCTGTCCATGCCGAGCTGGCCATTGACAGCCACCCGTCTCTCCCAGGCAGGGCCACACTGAGCACAGGCAGAGCTGGGACATTTCCTGGAGCAGGGCCGTGCCTGCACTGACGTCAGCCCTCCCCAGTGGTCCCAGTTGTCACCGTGGGCCGGGCTGCCCAACACCTCCCCCGGGAGGGGAGCCTGGCCCCGGTGAGTCACGCTGCCACCAGCGAGGTGACAGAAGTGCCGCAGCTCCTCGGCAGCCGCGGCACGGCGAGCAGGCACAGAGGGGGCACAGCTCCAGCCCCCCGCTCTATTTATGGCTGCAGGCAGAGAAAAACACGCTCCTGCCACATTTTAAAATAAAATCTATGTGAGTTTGGTGAAAAACACCAGATGACTGCACACAAGGATGAGGGGATATTAATGCACACAGTGACACCTCCAGTTCTTGTGCTGCCTGCAGAGCTGCCAGCCTGGCCCTTGGGCACCTGGCTCCTGCCCTGGCTTCGGCCAGGGGACACACTGGAAACACCAGGAGCACCCAAAAAACCACGGGCAGGCCGAATTCTGGTCTGGCTTTGAAGCTGATCTGGCAAAGAGCACTGTGGGGAAAAAAGGAACACTGGGAAATTCTGAAATATTTTCCTTTTTCAGGCGTTTATAAATCTACAAAAGGCTCGTTGATGCATCTGGAACAGCTCTGGCTTTCTAGTATTTATCTAAAGTAGTAATTGTTCTGAGTATTTTACAGGATGTTCAGCCCTCCAAGTGAAGCTGTACAGCAGCAATTATAAAATGCAAAGGGCAGCACTGCTCAAATGAGAGACCTCAGCCACAGAGAGGTTTTAGCTTCTCTAAACCTCATTTGTAAGCAGGGATAAAATGGAAGAGTAAATGGAGGAACCTGATAGCTTCATGTCAGAAAAGACATGAACCGTGACACAGCAGTGTCAGCCGAAGGAAAATGAGCTGTTAAAGCACCTGGAGTGGAACAACACACGGTTTCTGAAGTGGCAGATTAAAAAAAACCCTGATAATGGGTCACGAGTGATGAAATTTATGCCTTGTTTCTGCTGTGCACTGGGACTTCCACTTTCAGATCTGCAGTCAGAACAGATTAGATTGCCTCCAAATGAAAGTGTCAAGGTAAAACCCAGCAAGTGTAGCTCAACAGCTCTGTACAAACATTGGCAGCGAGGGAAACAAGAAAACAAAGCTCATTGTGCTTTTCAGCCCCTGCACCTGGAGAGCAAGGCTGTAGCAGGGGCAGCAGCAATGGGATAAAACCCAGGGCCTGCAGCAGCAGTGGGGGGCAAGGAGGCCTTCAGTACCTGTCAAAAGAAGTTAAATAAGATTCTTTGGAACTAAACCATGATTCAGCTTTTCTAATATCACATAAAACTAAAAATTGGAAAAAAGGTGAGGGGTTTTTAATTGACCTTCAGGAGGAAAACACCTCTGGGTGCCTGGTGGCCAGGGTGGCTGCAGAGCCAGGCAGCTCCAGCCTGGCTGACTGCTGAGCAAACCACTCTCCAGCCATTTGTTCCCTCCTGCTCCCAGCAGTGCCTCAGCACAATTTAACACAATCCACTAACTAATATAACTGCAAGGTGTTTATGTTGCTAGGGTGAGAAGGGCAAAGAGCTCAGGAGCATTTCTGCTGCAAGGCTCGGTGCCGTGTGTCTGGCACAGCCATGGCGGCATTGCCACAAGGCTGGGCTGGAAGTGGGAGCTGCACTGCCTGCAAACATCCCCAGAGACACACTGTGGGTACGAGGAAAACTCCTTTTCCTCCAAGGTATTTATGTTTCTGGGGTGAGGAGGGCAAAGGAGAGCCCAGGGGCATTTCTGCTGCGAGGCTCGGTGCCGTGTGTCTGGCACAGCCAGGGTGGCATTGCCACACAGCTGGGCTGCAGGTGGGAGCTGCACTGCCTGCAAACATCCCCAGAGACACGCTGTGGGGAGGGGAACAACTCCTTTTCCTCCAAGGTGTTTATGTTTCCAGGGTGAGAAGGGCAAAAGAGAGCTCAGGAGTGTTTCTGCTGCAAGGCTCCGTGCCATTTGTCTGGCACAGGACGTGTCCAGCACAGCCAGGGTGGCATTTCCACACAGCTGGGCTGCAGGTGGGTGCACTGCCTGCAAACATCCCCAGAGACATGGTGTGGGGAGGAGAGGAGCCCCTTTTCCTCCTGGCCCTGGCTGAGCTGTGCAGACAAGCCCAGGGCTGGGTTGGTGATCTCTGGAGCTCAAGGATGGAGCGCACTGTGCCCGACCCCGAGCGCTCCTCGTCCCCAAAGCTCAGAGCAGCTTCTGCAACTCTTATCAATTGAAACAAGAGATCTTCCTCGGATCATAAACTCTGAGGGGAATCAGTAAATCCTGCTGTTTTATTGTGCTGACCTTTAGACCACCATCTGTCTTTTGGCTCTTCAGTTTATACAGGAGAAAATACCAGGAGGTGCTGGTGCATGGAGCTGCTCCCTCCACAGCACACACAGACCTCAAACCCTTCAGCACTGAGCTGGAAGTTACATTTTTATTGAGTGGCTGCTTTAAGCGATGGATAAGACGGGAAAAACACCCTGCTCATTTATAACCACTCTTAGTTAATGCCAGTGAGCAGGATTTTTTATTTGCTTACATCATCTGCTGCTAAAGTCCTATTTTCTCTGTTAAGTCTATGTTTTGAAAAGTCCTTGGCATTTTAATTGGCTCAATATTTCAATTCTCTGTCAAAAACAAGACTTGCTGAAAAACACCACCTGATTTCTCCATGGATTCCTCTTTCTCAGAGCCCCCAAATGCTGCTCCCCCTGGGCAGAAGTTTGCAGCACCAGCTGCAGTTATCACCTCAACCTCTCCCTCTGAGCAGTCTGGCAAGTTCAAAATCATCCCCACAGCATCGAGCAGGAGCACTCTGCCTGCACCTGGCTCACAGTGAGGATTCCAGACCCAGCTCTGCATTTCTGCTCCTCCACCAAAGAGCAACAAAGAAAGAGCCAGAAAAGAGAAAAAAAGCTGCAAGTGGCTCTGAGAGATGGAAGGGAAGAGTTCTCATGGCAGCTGCAGCTGAAAGTGTTACCTTTGGTGCCCAGCTGCTCCTTTCCTGCTGTCCATCTCTGCACAGCTCCAATCTGGATACTGGGATGGTGCTCCCTTGGGACAGGGCTCTGGAGAGCAGGGACGAGACCCCACAGGAGCTTCAGGCTGGAGAAACCCTCAGAGACATCAGTCCAGCCCTGCCAAGGCCACCACTGCCCCCTGTCCCTACGTGCCACCTCCACAGGGCTTTAAACCCCTGCAGGATGGGGACTGTGCCCCTGCCCTGCTGCAGAAGGGACCCACAAGGGCTGAGCCCAAGCCCAGGCTCTGCACAGGGCAGCCCCAAACACCACCCTGTGCATGAAGGTGCTGCCCTCCATGGAAGCATCACGTGGAGTGAGGACCTGCCTGACACCAGGGAAACGCTTGCCAGTGACAATTATTTCCATTTAATTTAGTGGAAGTAATGACAACCCTGTTTTTCCCCTCAGCACTGCCCAGAGCTGCCTCCTGATGCTGTTATCTGAGGGCTGGGAAGAAGCCAACAACCCACTCCCCAAAAAGGCAGCACCCTGCAAGCAGCACTCCTGTTGCCAGCTCCCAAGGATTCACACAGGTTCCCAATTCTGCTGCATTTCAGCCATTTTGCATTATGCAACCCCCAGTGTGCATTTCTGTTTCCTCCCAGTAACCCGGGCAGGTTGGAACTATCAGGACCTGCCAAAGCTTCCCCATTTTCAGATGCCTCAGGAGAAAATGAGCAAGGCCAGAGGTGGTTTTTTATACCAGCAAATAACAGTTTGCTTGCTTCAGTAAGTGAGAGGTTAATGGCTCTGCATGAGAAAACAAGGATCACGGCCAGTTCTGAGCGAGACTCAGTTTGGAGTTGCTTGAAAACTGAAAAGAAGGTCAGCACGCCCAGCCAGGTTCCTCTGTGCTTTTGTTTTATTCAGCTTTGCAAATCAGAGCTCTCTTCATTGCCTCAGTCCCTGGTGGGAGAGCAGAAAAAATGAAGTTGCAAGGCTGAACTGTTGTGTTATTATGTTCCCCATCTCATTATCCAAATTGCTGTGCCACGAGCAGATCCAGCCCAGGAGCCTCTCTTGATCTACAGCCTGGGGACCAGCACTGCTGGGCCTTCCAAGCCCTGGGGTGTGCACACGGGGCTGGAAGCGTTTGGAAATCTGTTTATAAGCTGCCCAGTGTAATTGGGAAGGATTTTTCTTGTGCCTTCGAGGTCACACACATCCAAAGGTGAAAGTTGCTGCAGCAGCTGTTTGAAAAGGATCAGGGAGGGAGAACAATCATCTGTGGGGATCAGGAAGGGGGAATCCCCAGGGAGCTGTAAAGAACCAAGAAATAAAGTAGATGATGCACCAAGAACAGGGTGAGTCAGGAGAGGAGAACCTGGGAGGAAAGTTAATGAAATTGGGACAAATTGCATATTGAAAGAGTTCCTAAATCTCCACAGCTTCCCCTCCATTCTTTTGCCTTCTCTCACCCCGTGGGTCCCAGCTGGAGTGGGGTCAGGGCCCTGCCTGCCCCCTGCTCTGGCACAGGCCTGGCCCAGCAGTGCCACTGGAGCCTGAGAGTGGCCCTGGGCTCTCCAGGGATTTCCCAGGCAGGAATTTCAGGCACAGCCCTTCAGCCCCCAGAGATGATTTCCTCCCCAGAGCCGTGCAGCCACGGGGGCAGAGAGGTCAGGGACAAAGAGGGGGGCAATTAGCAGGAGATCATTCCATAAGTGCATCAGTAACGAAGGGAAACTGCAAAAGGAGCGGGGGAAGGCCATTAACCAAGGAAGTTGAGTGTTTAATAAGCTTTCCTTGCCTCAATCTTCATGAAAAGGCTAACTGAGAGCAGATGGTCAGCACAATAATGCTGGAACAAAGAGGGAAGTTTATTATTTCCCACAAAGGCAACGGGGAGAGAGCCTGGCTAATTTAGATGTTTGCAAATTGGTTATGCTGATGAACTTTATCTTTGCACGCTTAAAGGACTGTGTGAATCAAGATTAGAGTTTCAACTGTTCTTGGGGAAGGCTGGAGAGGGAGAGATGGGCAAAGAGGAGCCACAGCTTTAGAATCATCAATGGTTGGGCTTGGAAGGGACCTCAAAGCTCATCTTGTTCCCCTGCCATGGCAGGGACACCTCCCACTGTCCCAGGCTGCTCCCAGCCCCAATTCCGGCCTTGGATCCACCACAGCTGCTCTGGGCACCCTGTGCCAGGGCCTGCCCACCCTCCCAGGGAACAATTCCTTCCTAATCTCTAATCCAAACTCCTCCTGTCACTCTGAAGTGCACTGCCCTGGCTCTCCATGCCCCTGTTAGCAGTCTCTCTCCAGAAGGATGAGGGACATTGCTTTACCTCCCAGCTCACAAGACATCCATTCCCAGAAAAGAACCTTTCCATAAAAGCAAAAAGGCACCCGAGGTGTGGCAGCAGCATTGCTGGGCTGCAGCATCCCAGTGCATCTCCTCCCACGGGACACTGAATGTTCAGAGCTTGGCTTCAGCTCCTGGGCCAGCCTGGCCTGTGTGACAGAGACCAGAGGCTGCTCCAGAAACAGCCCTGCTGAAAAGGAGGAGATGAATCCAGGTGCTGAGAGACCTACCTTGAACTGAGCATTATGAATTTCTTCATTAATGACTTGCATGACAGAGGAGGGGTGTGCTGCTTAAATTGGCTGCTGGCACTGCACAGGGACTGTGAGTGCAGGAGAGCAAGGGACTGAAATCCAGAAAGGTCCTGGCATTGCAGAAATCACCTTCAAAGAACACCTGTTACTGAGGAGAGACAAAGCAGCCCCACACCTGGGCAGAAATAATCAATGCTGGCATTCCAGGTGGGGAAGGCAGCTGAGGATGAGAGGCCATCACTCTGGGACAGCAAACTGAACTGTGGCCATCAAAATATGGAAATTATCCTTCTGCTGGGCTCAGTCCCACCAAGCCCTGCCTGGGGAATGCCATCTGCTTCACGCTCTGTGCTAGTGAGGCTGGGAGTGACACAAAGGGAACCAAGGGAGGGCAAGGGAGGAGGTCAGAGGCCTGGGAATCACCCCCAGTGGATGAAGGAAAGTGGGGGAATGGAGCCTTAAACCAGACAGGGACTGAGCTTAGAAACTGCAAATACAGTCAAGATTGCAGCAGAGACAAACCATGAGCTGCTGTCTCCCCAGGCATGGCCTGAGGAGGAGGATGGAGGATAAATCCCAGAGAGCCCCTGGCCATGGCAGAGCTGGGAGTGACCAACAGGGCTGGGAGTGACCAACAGGGCTGGGAGTGACCCCCAGGGCTGCTCTGGACACTGGGACCCTCCAGTGCCCACTCTGCCCAGCCAGGAGCTGGCACTGACCCCCAACACCCTGCAGACCATCTACCAACAACATCTTGGAATGTGACATGAAAGATTCAGGAAGGTCAATTAAGCTGTCCATGGATATTTAATAAGAGGGAAGATAAGAAAAATAACCAAATGAATGACTTGTTCTGAATTAGCCCTCCATTCCACCTGCAGTTCATTACTGACTCAGATTAATGAACGCTGGAAAGATATTACTCTCGTCTGGATACTCAGACTTTGCTACCTGATTGCAATTTTTGAAATGAAAAATGCAGTATATCAATTCTGGATGAAATTTTAACTAGAGTCAAACGCCAAATGCCCTCCAGCAGCAGGGCTGAGGTGTGAAGTGATTGCGTTGCTCTCTCGGGCTGCCCAAGTTTCCTGCTGCAATGGTTAATGCAGGAATGAGCCGGGAATTGGGGCTGGAGCAGGGAATGCCTGCATTGCTCCAGGCAGCTCAGCACTCCTCAGCTGGGCTGGGATAAATACTGAGAGCTGTGAAAAGACCCGACCCTCCCCTCGGGGCTTTGTGGGCTCCTTTTATTCATTTTCACCTTCAGCAAAGGAGCGTTTGCCAGGGAAAATGCTTTTGTACTTAGCAAAAAATAAAACCTGTGACTCACCAGGGAAGCTGGGAAGGAAAGGTCACCAAGTGGCTTCTCCAGACATTTACTTCATCCTTGCAGGACCTGGGCTCCTTCATGCGATCACTCAGCTCTAGATTTTATTAGACAGAACTTGGTGAAGGTGAGAATCTGGTGTTTCCTCAGGAGAGGCAGAGAGGGCTGACAAACAGCTCAGTGCCAGCTGATTTACCTCCCCAGCTCCTGCTAAATGATTTATTCCAATTGCTCAGCTGGGGAAATGGACTGGGACAGAAATCCTGGGATGAGGAACAGGGGAGCAGTGGGGACACTCAGCCCAGGCCAGCCCAGGTGAGGGGCTCAGAGGGACAGCAGCAGCAGCTCCTGCATGGGAAGGGGCTGAGGAGGGACAGCAGCAGCAGCTCCTGCATGGGAAGGGGCTGAGGAGGGACAGCAGCAGCAGCTCCTGCACGGGAAGGGGCTCAGAGGGACAGCAGCAGCAGCTCCTGCATGGGAAGGGGCTCACAGGGAAAGCAGCAGCAGCTCCTGCATGGGAAGGGGCTCAGAGGGACAGCAGCAGCAGCTCCTGCACGGGAAGGGGCTCAGAGGGACAGCAGCAGCAGCTCCTGCACGGGAAGGGGCTCAGAGGGACAGCAGCAGCAGCTCCTGCACGGGAAGGGGCTCAGAGGGACAGCAGCAGCAGCTCCTGCATGGGAAGGGGCTCAGGGGCTGCCCAGGGAGGTTTGGGGTGCCCATCCCTGGAGGGGTGGATGCTCCTGCTCACCCTTCTCCCCCTGCCAGGCTGGGCTGTGCTGTCACAGCTGGGATTCACATCCCCCAGGTCCCTCCAGCGTTTCACTGCTCCCCTTCCCCAGAAAGCAGCAGGAGCTCCTGGCTCTGAGCCCCTTTTCAGACAGAAACCCACCAAGTTCGCTTCACATGGGGCAGAATTACTTCTTTTAGCAAGCAATGGTCTCCTGCCCCCCAGAAATCACCTGGTGCCTCTCACCCACCCACTTCTTCCTCCTGTGCTGGGGTGATCCTGCCCAGCCCCTCAGTCCATTCCCCTCCTCCTGCACTCTTTTATGGAATGAGTCCAAACCCCATTCCTTCAAAAGCCCCACAATTGACAGCCCTCCCCTCAGCCCAGCTGTGTTTATGGCATCCTGGTGCCCTGATTTCTCTCCCTGCTGCTTCCCTGGCCAGGTGCTGCTGCCAAGCAGTTCCCAATGCCCAGGCTCCCTCCTGCTCTGCCTTAGGACAGCCCTTTGCTCTAACCAAGCCCACTTTGCTGAGAGTTTTAGTATTTCATTAGCTCGGAGCTTTCCCTCCCTCTGTCAAATCTCTGTGATTTTCTCTGTGAAATCTCCTTGATTTTACAGGGACCAAAATAGCTGCAGAACACTCAGCACTTGTGGGGTATCACAGGAGCCTGGCTTGCAGGGAAATCAGGACAGAGTGGGGCTGGGGTGATTTGGGGGAGCCATGGGTCAGAGCCTCAGGAGGAAGAGGAGGTGGAGCAGCTCTCACACCTCAGAGCCTGAAATGGAAACGGGGACACGAGTCCACACTGGGCCTGAGCAGGCACAAATTGCCAAAATGGGAAAATTGCATCCAAGATCCTTAATGGCTGGGATGAGGCAGATTGCTCTGCCCGCTCCTCCCCAGCCCTGCTCCAAGGAATTATCCCTGATAAATGATTTGTTTTCCTCCTGCTGCTGCTCAGGTGTCGCTGGAGCAGGAGAGTGGAGAATTACAGCCCGTGCTGCTGCTGCTGCTATTATTATTATTTGGCAGTAATTCCTCTAACTTTCCTCCCTGGAGGAAGACACAAGGAGCTGCTCTCCTGCTCCCAAGGTCATCCCACCCGAAAATATTAGCTATTTCCTTCTATTAGTTTCAATTATCCAACTGCAGAAAACCAAATAATAGCAAATTGACACCATTTCATGGCCTGCCCCAAATGCAGGGCTGGAACATTGACCCCGCAGCAGGAGCAGCTCCAGGGAAGTCTGCACAAACCCAGGAGGAGATGGGGGTCCCTGCTGCCCCAGCCCCTCCATGTGCACCCCTCGTGTTTGCAAAGAGGGACTTGGAGAAGCCACAAAGCCCCAGAGATCAGACTGGGCTTGGGCAGGGGCTGCCCTCCAATAATTACCAGGGGTTTTGCACCTGCCCTGCCTCAGCATCCCCACAGCTCCCACACTGCCCCTGCTGCCAGCACTGCTACAGCAAAATTGAGTTTAAGCTGCTCCCACAGCACGTCAGGGACCAGAACAGGTAAAGTTTGCAATACACCACCAATGTCAGTGGGAGTTGGAGGGGAATTTAAGGAAAAAAACATTTAGATTTTAGTTCTAGGCAAAAAGAGTGACTAAATAACAAGATTGATTTGCCAGCCCAGGAGGAAATGGAAAAGAGCCCAGACACTCAGCCAACTGAAAATGCAGTGACAGAGGGAGAGGGAAACTTCAGAGGGAATGACCCTGAGCTGGAGCTGACGAGCTTCAATTCCCTTTTTTTTTTTTAAATTTTAATTTCCAGCCTGGTTTATTCTTGCCTTAATTGCTCAATGGGAAAGTGCAATCCTGCAAGTGTTCCTAAAGTGATTTTTCCCAAACTGTTCCTCAAATTACCCACAGTCTAAGGCAAGCCATCGATATGAGTTATAGCTCTTGGTATTAAACTACCAAAACAAATTATTAGCATATAAAAACTGATCTGATCTATTCAGAGGCGTTGCTGTGAAATATGGCCCTTAGCACAGTGCACCTATCTGGGATCATAAAACTTGTCAGAGGTACCCAAAGTTTATTGCCTTGGAAGATTCATGCAGCAACCCTGGAACGCTTGATTTAGGTCTGAGCAGCCGTTTGTAATTCTTGCAGGCATGCAAGCAGTTCAGATTTATTTAAATAGAGAAAAAATAATTTAAGAAGACAAAGCAGCCTTTTCTCCTAATCAGATGAGATAGAAATTATTTCAAGGCACTCTAAGGAACAAATTTGTCATTTTTCTTGCTCTAATTGTATACCACAATAAATCCATCCGTGTGAATTCATTTCTTAAACTTAACAGTTATTTATTAACACAACAAAGCGTGTTCTCACTGTGCAGGGCAGTGTGATCCACCCCAGTGAAGTCATGGCAATCATTTGCTCACTGTCTGGGCACTGTGAAGCTGCTGAGGTGTCCCTGTGGCCCCAGCTCTCAGAGGAGTTGGTGCTTTCCCCACCCAGCTTCCCCCAGAGCAGGGGCTGCCTGGGACACTCTGGGAAAACCCATTTCTCTCACTGATGTGGCTCTGATTGAGATTTTGCTGCGTGAAGGAGGAATAGGGAACTTTCTTAACACAACAAAGATGTGAAAGAGAGAAAGAGCAGCAAACAGAGAAGGCCACAACACCGAAATCTCTGCCACCACAATCTCTGAGCAGCTTGGGCCGCAACCACTGCTTCCCCCTGACAGCCCCAGCTGGAACCACCTCCCATTCCCAGAACTTTTACCAAATATTTGGGAAATCAAACTGGAAACTGCTGTTTCTGGGATGCCTCTCCCCCAGGTAACTGCTGCAGCTTTTCCTGCCTTCACACACACTCCCAGCGATGAAAAGCCCCGGGTTTTGTGCATGCTCTGTCCTGGAGTTCCTGCTCTCTCCTGCAGTGATTAAAAAGATTAGCTTCAGTCGTCAGGAGTTGTAGAGAAAAGCACCGACGGCTCAACACTTAATTACAAAGGGAAACATAAACCCGTGGCAATTAACCTTTGTTAAAGCTCGCAGCAGAAAGGCAGAGTGTGTGCTGCCCTGTGTGCTCCACGGAGGAGACCCTGGACACCTCCTGCCCTCTGCCCTGCCCCAGGGTGGGCTGGGGATGCTGAGGATTTTACTGCCAGGTAAAGCAATGCTCACCAAACCTTGGACACCTCCTGCCCTCTGCCCTGCCCCAGGATGGGCTGGGGATGCTGAGGATTTTACTGCCAGGTAAAGCAATGCTCACCAAACCTTGGACACCTCCCTGCCCCAGGGTGGGCTTGGGATGCTGAGGAGTTTGCTGCCACATAAAGCAATGCTCACCAAACAAGCCAGAGGCTACAGAGAAACCCATCTTCAACATCTGAACAAGCCCCCCATTTGATCTGTTCACAGCACAGCAGAAGAGGAGTGAGGACACAGCCCCACCATGGAGGGAAGGACTGAGAGGCCTGGGATGCTCCTGGAATGGGGCAGAGCCAATGGGGGCAGCTCCAAGCTCTGGATGCAGCTCCAAGGGATGCAGAGCCCATCCCTGGGTGCAGCTCCAATGGGTGCAGAGCCCATCCCTGGATGCAGCTCCAATGGGTGCAGAGCCCATCCCTGGGTGCAGCTCCAGTGGGTGCAGAGCCCATCCCTGGATGCAGCTCCAAGGGATGCAGAGCCCATCCCTGGGTGCAGCTCCAGTGGGTGCAGAGCCCATCCCTGGATGCAGCTCCAATGGGTGCAGAGCCCATCCCTGGGTGCAGAGCCCATCCCTGGGTGCAGCTCCAATGGGTGCAGAGCCCATCCCTGGGTGCAGCCCCAATGGGTGCAGAGCCCATCCCTGGGTGCAGCCCCAATGGGTGCAGAGCCCATCCCTGGGTGCAGCCCCAATGGGTGCAGAGCCCATCCCTGGCTGCAGAGCCCATCCCTGGGTGCAGCCCCAATGGGTGCAGAGCCCATCCCTGGGTGCAGCTCCAATGGGTGCAGAGCCCATCCCTGGGTGCAGCTCCAGTGGGTGCAGAGCCCATCCCTGGGTGCAGCTCCAGTGGGTGCAGAGCCCATCCCTGGATGCAGCTCCAATGGGTGCAGAGCCCATCCCTGGGTGCAGCTCCAGTGGGTGCAGAGCCCATCCCTGGATGCAGCTCCCATCTGCCCCTTCCCCAGCCCAGCTGTCTCAGCTGAGGCAGTGTTTGAACACTTTGGTTTGTTCAGCTGCCCAGGAGGGGAAGTGGCCTCTTTTCCTGGAGCTGGGGGTAGAATTCACAGAATCACAGAGTGATTTATGTTGGAAACAACCTCTGGGAGCCTGGGCTCGCAGGCAGGCAGGCAGCAAACTCCATCAGAGCTCACCTGGACTCGCTGCACTCTGGGCTCTGCTGGGATCCAGAGCAGAGCATCCCTCACTGCTGGCACTGCCAGCAGCCACAGCTGATTTACTGCACTGCCACCCCAAGTGTAAACAGAAATGTAAGGGACCTCTCTGCATCCAAGGGCTGCCTGTGAGAGCAGAACAAGGAGCAGCTTCCAGGAAGGCATTCAAGCTGCCAGCACCTCCCTGAGCCACCAGAGCCCAGAGGCTGCAGGGGGGCTGGCAGGGACAGCAGCCCTGGCACCAGCCTGGGCACCAGCACTGCACCAGGACCTGGAGCTCACTCAAACCTTCCATGCACGGAGAGTGGGAGGCAGCAAAAACCTCTTCATTTGTTTTTCTATAACCTACATGGCTGCAAAGGTGTTTAAAATTACCAGGACTTCAAATTATGGTGCAAAATCATCTTGCAGTGTTTTCTTAGAGCTGTAAAATGGGATAGGCCAGCACAAAAGATGTAAATTTAATATTATAATATATTATATATTAAGGTTCCTCCAACCCAAACCATCCCTTTAGGGCCACAGGAGTGGGGCTCCTTAGAGGAATCCCATGGTTGTACAAGATCCTCCACCAAACAACAGCCAGGAAATGAATGAACAATAACCACAAACTTCTCTCTGAAGGAGGCAAAAAGACTGAAATAAATCACAGCTTAAACCTACTGCTACTTCTGTTCACGCAGCACCAGCCCGGATTTCCCACTGAGAATAAGGTCAACTTGAAAGCAAAGATTTAAGAAATGCAAAATACCAATGGTTTTATCAGCTGCTTGCACTGAGCTGGCAGCACAAAGTGCACCCACAGCCCCAGCCTCACGCCCTGGGCACTCCAGGCTGGCAGGGAGGAGGGAGAGCCCTGGGATCATTGACTGCAGGAATCCAATCCCAGCTGCAGAGCTGCCTCCGGTGCTGCAGGGCAGAGATGGATGGCTCTGTCCCCAGCCCGCTCCTGGGGGACAGCAGGAGCCTGGCAAGCTGGTGAATGCTAAGGATTTTTCTAAATGGCTGTCAAGTCACTTCCAGAGTGCAAGTAATGAAGTCACTTCTCTCTATTTGTTTTGTGCTCAGCCTAAACAGGGATCAGCTCGAGCCTGAAATATGTAAAAGGCCCAGATTTGTTTAAATTCCCATTGGAACAAAACAAAACTAAACTGGGGGGACGGGAGGTGTTTGACCTGGAGAAGAGAGGCTCGGGAACCTCTCACTCTCACAGACCCCAGCCAGGAGGGTGCAGCCAGGGGTCCATCAGTGCTTCCAGGTACAAGAGGAAATGGCCTCAGGCTGTGCCAGGAGAGGTTTAGCTTGGAGATTGGGGAAATTTCTGCCCCTAAAGGGCTGTCCAGCCCTGGCACAGCTGCCCAGGGCCAGGCAGGAGTCCCCATCCCTGGGGGATGTAGCAGACCTGTGGATGTGACACCTGGGACAGTGGGAGGTGTCCCTGCCATGGCAAGGGTGGCACTGGGTGGGCTTTAGGGACCCTTCACCGCAAATCACACAACAACCCGAGGATCCATCCCCCACAAACAGGGGGGTTCATGCACTCACCATGGAAAGAACCTTCTGGGTGCTTTTGGGGTGCCCAGCACTGGAAGGGGGATGATCCCACAGGGACATGCAGGGCTCAGGCTGGGCTGTGCCTCAGGAGAGGCTGCCCAGGCAGCAGCACTGCTCAGCCACGCTCCAGGGGCTGCTGCAGGAGCATTCAGGAGCTCTCTGTGCAACCCACTTGTAATGAGATACACTCAGACTGCTCCCAAGCACAAAACCTCTTTAGAGGATATTCCAGGGATTCTCAATGAAGTTACATTATCTCAAGTTAACATCCCTTTAAAAGCACATCATTCACCCTTAACCCTTGCAGTCTTTGGTGCTCTAAGGAAAGGCACAGCCATTGGTGCCACTGAGAGTGAAATGGAGCCCCAGCCCCCTGCACAGTCAGGTTCTCAGGCAGCAGGGTTTGCCTGCCACACCAGCACCCAGCAGGCCCCCAGAATAACCCTCAGTTACATGGCTAGGGGGCAGGAGGGCAGCCTGGGGTGCTGGCAGCTCTGTGCTCAGGCTGGCTCCTCCTGCTGAGCCCAGGGTGGGCAGCTCAGGGCTCCCTCCCCATGGGCTCTGGCCTTCATCACCCCCTGATGTCCTGATGGGAACCCTCCTGCACGTTTGGTGCCTCTCTGGAAGGCAGGGAAAGGAGAGGAGACACTGTGCATCCCAGCCAGGGAATATCCCTGAAAGGAGAGGAGACCCTGCACATCCCAGCCAGGGAATATCCCTGAAAGGAAGGAAAGGAGACATTTCACATCCCAGCCAGGGAATATCTCTGGAAGGCAGGGAAAGGAGACACTGCACATCCTAATGGGAACCCTTCTGCAGTGCTTGGTGTCTCTCTGGAAGGCAGGGAAAGGAAACACTGCACGTCCCAGACACATAAAATCCCCGGAAGGCAGAGAAAGGAGACATTTCACATCCCAATGGGAACCCTTCTGCAGCGTTTGGTGCCTCTCTGAAAGGAGGGAAAGGAGACACTGCACATCCCAGCCAGGGAATGTTGGTGCCTGAGCTGGAAGAGGAGTGAGAGCCCAGCCCTGGGCTTGGAGGGGCTGTGAGCACAGGCTCAGGAGCACCCCTGGGCTCAGGCAGCACACAGGGCTCCAGAGCACCTGCCCAATCTGGGTGCTCCAGGCTCTGAGTGGGCACAGGGCTCTGGGCTGTGCCCCCGTGGGGCTGGGGGCTGCAGTGGGGGCACTGAGGAGGAGGAGGAGGAGGAGCACAGGCACAGCACAGCAGCAGCTCCAGACCTGCTCCCACCCGGGGAAACAGAGCCCAGCTCACCTCCTTGTTAAAGAAAAGGAGCAAAGCCCAGCTCTCCATATTCCACTACACACAGAGAGAGACATACACAAAATAAACAACTGCAGGAGCTTTGTGGCTCTTTTTCTGATCCATTCAAGAAGTATTAATTGACCCAGGATTTTGAAAATAATGTCCAAATGACTGGCAAAGTATTTACCATCCATCAGAACTAATTCCCTCCGTGCAGCCATTACAGGGCTCCCAGAATTATTGGCCTCACCTGCAGCAGATGCAATCACAGCCAAGGCTGAGCACACGGACCAGCAGCTCCTCATTTTCTACTCATCTGACCCTCCAACTTGGTAATTTTCTCTTTTATAACACTCTGTGAAGAGGAGGGAAGATGATGAGTAGGGTAAGGAAGAATAGGTAACAGGAGATAATAATAAAAGGAGTCAGAACAGAGGTGATCCATAATTTACCACGGACAGCAGCACAAGGACTTCAGGCTTTACAGGGACAAAGCAGAACAGAATCTGCATCCCCAATATGGACATTTTCTTGCACCGTGGGTCCTTTCTCTTCACTTATTTCAGAATATGTTTTGTAAGGATCTATTTCAGCCAAAGAAAAATATCTTCTTTCCTGCAGGTACCTGGTGTTCCTCAGGTACAGTGGAACTGTCCAGGCACTTGGTGCCAGTGCAGGAGGGGCACTGGGGGAGGCATGGCAGAAATGAAGGTGCTCAACCAGACCCAGCCTGTCCTAATGCCCAGCTCTGCTGTGCTCTGACATGTACATGAAATCACAGCAGCAAGAGGTGCTGCTGCCAGCTCCTCTGGCACCACCTTCAAAGCCTGATGGTGGGAATGTACCTGAAATTGGTTTGTGTATTTGTTCTTTTTAAATTTTAAAAAATAGATGATTTTGCTGAGAAAATCATTGCAGTGGAAAATATTTCACCTTTCTAAACACAACATGGAACTGAAATTCAATATATTCTTTCTGTCTTACTCCCTAAACCTTCTTTCCTTACCTTTTCCATGAGCACGTGGATGAAGCTAATTGCTCTTAACGAACACAACTCTGATTACTGCTGGAATTCACACTGAAAACCTCAGAGCTGCATCAAGCCTCTCCTGATCTTCAGGCAACCACATCCACTCCTGGTGTCCCTTCCCGTGGTTCCTACACCCATGGCAGGGAGGAGGATTTGCCCTCAGGGTCCCATTCCTAAAGGAGTTTTTGACAGAAAACTGCTGGAGGTTGAGCACTTGAGGGTCCTACCAAAAAAATGCCTGAAATTTAGATTCCCATCAGAAATGAAGCTTTTTAAACAAATCCTTTTTTTAAAAAGCTACAGCCACAGAAAGGTTTTCAGGCTGGCAGAGCAGGCTAGTAAACAAGAAATTTCTAATAAAGTTCTCATGAACTTCTTGGAATGAGTTTCCAGCAGATCTCCCCACTGGGAGCCACGCAGGGAGCTCCTGGCTGGGACATGGGGACCAGCAGCACCTCTGGAGGCCTTCCAAAAGCCCAGGGAAAGGCCCTGGGAGGTGGAGGGGATGAAATGTGAGGCTGAGGACACCTCCAGCAGCATTACCCACACAGGAGCTGGCTGGGGAGTGTAAATCAATGTGAATATTGTGATTCCCAGTGCTCATTGCCAGTCTCCAAGGACACCTAGCAGGGCCCTTCCTCTCTCTGAATAGCTGATCAGCAAATTAAAATCCCTTCATTAGCTCCTTTTGTTTGAGCGGAACAATTGTGCCCAGCTCCCAAGGACTGCAGCTGAGGAGCAACATCCCAGAGGCACCACAGCTCCCTCAGGGCTTGTGCAGCACCACAAGCTCTCCCTTTTCCTGCCCATCACACCAAGCACACCAAACACACAGAGTTCTGTTGGCAAATTGGTGGGAACTGGCTGGGAAGGGAGAGCTGGGCAGAGGGGAGCAGCAGGATGTGGATGCTCCTCAGGATGCCTGAGGGGATGATCTGAGCAGGGACAGCAGGTCCTGCCTGTGCCCAGGTGAGTTCCCACCTGCAGAGCTGCCCCAGCCCAGGGAGGAGCTGGAGCTGCTCAGGGAGCCCAGAGGAGGCTCCAGGATGGCCCCAGGGATGGAGCAGCTCTGCTGGGAGGAAAGGCTGGCACAGCTGGGATTGCTCACCTGGGCAGGAGAGGCTCAGGGTGGCCTGGAGGGGATCACAGGAAAGATGAGAGAGGCTCTTGACAAGAGAGGGAATGCCAGGACAATGGGGATGGCTTCAACAAAGGGAAGGGAGCAGATTTAGGTCAGGTATTAGGGGTGAACTCCTCCCTGGCAGGGTGGGCAGGCACAGGGTGCCCAGAGCAGCTGGGGCTGCCCCTGGATCCCTGCAGTGCCCAAGGCCAGGCTGGACACTGGGGCTGGAGCACCTGGGACAGGGGGAGGTGGAATGGGATGAGCTGTAAGGTCCTTCCAACCCAAACCATTCTGTGACTCTGCTGATCCCCACCCCAACCTGCCAAAGCACCCAGGGAATTTCTGTGGCACAAGAAGGAGTGAGAGCCATTCTCCTGCAGTATTTTGTAGATATTTACAACAGACTTGCAGGGAGGTGCACTTCCAAAGTGTGAATTCACACTGCCTGAAGTCGTTGTTTCAGCTGTTACCTGTGCAGCTTCCAGCCTCAGTAAATTAGAAAATCCAGTTTTTCAACGAACTCAGCTAATAAATGCAGAGATGCCTCTCTGTTCCCTTGAAACAAAAAACTCTTCCACGTGACTACAAGCTGAGCATGGAAAAAAAATTCCCAACAAAGCATAAACCCAAACAGTTCCCAGAGAAAGGCAGCATGCTCCTTTTTTAACACATGAAAAATTATCACAATCAAATCCCATTGTAAAATGCACTTCCGAGTTTGTTTCCCTGCCTTTATTACCTACACTGCTGGGATTTCTTTATTTTTCCTGAAGTAGGAGCAAGTATCTAAATGAGAGGCAAATTGATGATATACAGCTGGAAAAGGGCTATGAAAAAATAAGGGGCCAAAATTTATCTCCATTGTTCCACACCATGAAGCTCATGTGTTATAAAGAGACATGGTAACAGAATAAATCAGAATGGCAGCAATGATCATAATCCTGATTCTGTGTGCCCCAGCCTGGATATCAGGAGAGTCAGGACCCTGCTTTTCTTGGAATGGAGCAGAGGAGGAGAGCAAATAACCTGGGATGGGCAGGAGGGAACAGCAGAGAATGGGAGACAGGACAGGGGGAAAGCAGAGAATGGGAGACAGGACAGGGGGAAAGCAGAGAGAGGGAGAGACAGGACAGGGGGAAAACAGAGAATGGGAGACAGGACAGGGGGAAAGCAGAGAATGGGAGACAGGACAGGGGGAAAACAGAGAATGGGAGACAGGACGGGGAAAGCAGAGAGAGGGAGAGACAGGACAGGGGGAAAGCAGAGAGAGAGAGACAGGACAGGGGGAAAACAGAGAGAGAGAGAGAGACAGGACAGGGGGAAAGAGGGAGCAGGAGCTGGAGCTGGCATTGGCCAGGGCAGGGAGGAGCTGCAGCCATCGGGAGGTTGCCAGGAGGATGCTGAGGTCAGCAGAGCACATCACAACAACCATGGAATCTTTCTGTGCACGTGGAAAAAAGGAACTGACGGGGAGCACGGGCAGAGCAGGACATGGGATGGGATGGGATGGAGAGGATGTTCCTCAGCTTCTGCAGGGAAAGGGGCTTGGGATGGCCAGGGATGGGGGAGGGAAGGACACCCCCCTGCCCTGGGTGAGGCTGGGAAAGCTCCTGGGCAGCACAGCTGGGGCCAGCAGCACGGGCAGTGAGGGGGGAAGAGGGAAAATGCCAGATCTGGGGTCAGGATCAGGGATCTGGGGGTCTGTGGGGCTGAGCAGGGCAGGGCAGGGCCAGCCCGGGGCTGGCACACGGATGAGCAGGGTTATATTGGCATTTCCAGGGGGAAAGGGCTGCTCTGGAAATCCAGACCTCAGCAGTGCCAGAGGATCCACACAGGACAGAGCATTCCTCATTCCTGCCCTGGGAACCCAACGTCTTCCCTTCCCTCTCCCACCTCAGTGTTCACTCCCAACCTGAGATGAAAATCTCCATTCCAGGGGAGCTGCCTCGCTGGAAGGCAGCACACAGCAATTCCTGAACACAGGAATTCCAGCTGGAAATGAGTTACAGGGATGTTCTTAGCATTTTCTGGAGGTGTTTTTCAGGAGGAACCAGCACTGCTGGATTATAAAATGCGTTACCTGCATTGCACCTGCCCAGTGCTTTCTGTCCCAGCAGCTTCAGCTCGGGCAGAGCTTTGCCTCTCCTGGCCAGAGGATGCAGAGGTGGGAGCTGCAATGAGACTCCTTAAATACTCAATAAAACCTCCTTAAATACCCACTGAAACCTCCTTAAATATCCAGCGTGACATCCTTTAATAGCCAACAAAGCCCCCTCAAATATCCAACGAAAGCCCCTCAAATATCCAATGAAAGCCCCTCAAATATCCAACGAAAGCCCTTTAAATGTCCAATGAAACCTCCTTTAACACCGACTGAAACCTCCTTTAACAGTGACTGAAGCCTCCTTTGAGTTCCCCTCCAACACCCTCCCAAGCCAAGCTCTGTGATTCCAGGATTCTCTGTGCTGCTCTCCTCTGCTCACCACACATTTGACCTCAGGGCAGAAGGGACTGTGAAAAACAGGCCTAGGAAGAGAGAACATTTATTTTCTGGCATGAATATAATAATGGTAATACAGTAAAATCTGGCTCAGAAGCTGAGGGCTTATGTATTTCACATTCTGTGTATTAAATATTTAAATTCGTGGAAATGTTTACTTAGATACTTATATTTCATGGGCTATAAAACAATAATAACCAACTCCAAATTAGTCATTTCCTTTCAGATAATAAAGTCACAATGAGAAAAAATTTGTAGCTTCCAGTTGTTCCAACCAGTGTTTGAAACAACATGAAAATCTCTTCAGCAGTCATTACAGCCTAATTGCTTTGGAAAGCTGCAAGAGAATTACCACAGCTTTTTGCTGCTGCTTGTTTTGCTAAAGGAAAGTTAATTTTATTCCAAATTATTAACTATTTCCATCTCCTTATTCCTACAAAGCAGAGAAGTGAATTGGGAATTTCTGTTCAATATTACAGACTCATTAAGGCTGGAAAAGGCCTCAAAATCCCCAAGTCCATCTTTGATTATCAAATTCTATCAAAAATTAAATCTCACAGTTCATTTCTCCTGACCCTTCTGGAGAGCAGCTCAGAGCCTTGCCAGTGAATATTTTGTATTTTGGGGTACCCCAACATCCACGTGCAGCTCTGCAGTCCCCGGTTGCTGTAAAGCTCATGAATGCTGCATTCCTCCTGTAAACACACAAGGAAGCACCATGAGCAATGGGATTTTATCAATATCTATTGGCATTCTTATTCGGTATTTAAAACCATCGCGTTTTAGCTAATTAAGAGGATATTTCATTTCTATTATTTGGGGGATGCTCAGATTCCTATCTGATGATGAAGCACTCAGGATGTCAGGTGGGATTTTTCTGGCACTTTTAAGAAGCTTTTTGAAGAAAAGCAAACACAAATACTCAGGCTGGAGGATAAAAACCTGATGTCCAGGCCTGAGGCTGGGGCTGTCCCTGTCCTGTTCCCCCCCAGCAGAATTCCCTGGGCATTTCCAGCCCTGCCTGCCCTGCCTTGGGGCTCCTCTTTGTCACAGACACATTGTATGGAAAATCCTTTCATTGGGATCTTTGCTCCTGAGAGGCCTCAGAAACAAAATGTAACCAATGGTTATCTGCTGCTGTGGAATGCAACAGGTGCATCTGGGATTGGGCTCATGTGGTTGTTTCTAATTAATGGCCAATCACAGCCCAGCTGTCTCAGACTCTCATCAGTCACAAGATTTTATCATCATTTTATTTTTTTTCCTATTCCTTGCAAGCCTTCTGATGAAATCCTGTTGTCACCATATCACAAAAGCCCCCACACCTTCTTGGTGATTTCTCATGGGCAGCTCCTCACAGCACTGACTCCATCTCTCTTCACAGCACAACCAATAAACTCCAACTCTTTCTCAAGCACCTAACCCCCTCTTTTGTAGCCCTCATCTCCTTATTGGACACAGCTGTGGTCTATTAAGGGCAGGCCTGTTCCTAATCTTTGGTGACCAGTACAGCTGCAACTCCTCAGGAGTGAGATTGCTTTCTGCACTATCTTTATTTTCTTACATTCTATCCCTCCACAAAATCCTTTCTTCTATTCTTTTAGTATAGTTTTAATGTAATATGTATCATAAAATAATAAATCAGCCTTCTGAAACATGGAGTCAACATTCTCATCTCTTTCCTCTTCCAGGGACCCCTGTGAACACCACCACACTTCTTCCTCCCCAAGAGCTGCAATTCCTGCAGCTCCTTAAACAACAGAAAGGAAATTCTTAGAATCCCAGAAAGGTTTGGGTTGGAAGGGACCCAAAATCCCACCCAGTGCCAGCCCTGCCATGGCAGGGACACCTCCCACTGTCCCAGGCTGCTCCAAGCCCTGTCCAGCCTGGCCTTGGGCACTGCCAGGGATCCAGGGGCAGCCCCAGCTGCTCTGGGCACCTGTGCCAGGGCTGCCCACCCTGCCAGGAACAATTCCATCCTCATAAACCCCCTTGGGCTGGAGGGTGCAGACCCCTAAAGTCAAACTTGCTCCTGCTGGGTGCACTCCCAGCTGGCAAATAAAACACCCAAAATCCATCCCCATGCCCAGAATGCCTCGGTGGTGCACAGATCTCACCATAACAAACAAAATATCCCTGACTGGGGTTTTCATTTCCCCATGCCCAGAATGCCTCAGCGGTGCACAGATCTCACCACAGCAAAGAAAATATCCCTGACTGGGGTTTTCATTTGGTGTTTGGGCATCTTTAGAAGCCTTAACCATCACACAGCACCCTAAGAACCCTAAAGAGGTGATGTTCCTGTGCTGCTGCTTCTTCCACAAAGCAAAACACCCCCCAGGTGACAGAATTTCAGAGAAACCTGCTCAGTATTTAGCCAACATCCTGGTTCTCCAGGAGCTCGCAGCAGCAGCCAGCACCTCAGTCAGTATGATTCATTGGATCAATAATTCTAAGGTCTTGTACCTAAAAGGTTGAAAAATGTGATCTAACCTGGCAGAAGAGAAATGATTGTAATGTTCAGCAAAACAGTTAATGAGGCTTGGAAAAAGCAGGCTTTGAGGGGAGAGAAATATGTCCAGGTTTAACCTTGCCCAGAGCTCCAGCAGAACGTTCTCTCCTCAAGGTTAACTCTGCAGCCCCACAGACACCTTCAGTTTTTCAATATTTCCACTCTTTTGCTGGCTGGCCTCTCCCTTTCCCCATTTCCATGCTCTGGAGCACCTGGTCTCTTTTCCAGCTCCCAATATCCCTCATCATTTCTCACTGAATGCTTCATTTCAGCAGCTCAGTTACATAGAGGCACAGAAATGCCTTTTTCCTTCTCTCCTACCTGCAAGTTTTGTTTTAAAGTCCTTTTTTCTTCCATCCGTTACCATCCACCCCCAAATTTGAAAAATCCCTTCTCAGATCCCTTTTGCACTCTTGGACTCCCCTCAGATAAGAAAATGCCATCTTGTGCTCCAGTACTTTGCGCTCAAAGCAAAACAAATAGCAGTGATGCTGGGAGCCAGGACCGGTGGTGTTATTTTAGCATTTCATTATTCTAAGGAAAACAGACACTGGCAACTCCAATTTCCTGCTCCATAAAGGCTCTTCCCACAATCCACCCAATCTGGGATGTGTGGGGGGATCTGCCCTGTACCTGTCCCTTACCTGGGCTCAGCCTCACACCTGCAGTGCCACACCAGCCTGGAAGGAAATGGCAGAGGAATCATTGCAAGCTGAGGATCCAGTTAGAGGGACTTGGAAAGGGCATGGAGGGCCAGGGCAACAGGGAATGGGTTCAGATGGGGAGAGAGCAGGGTTGGATTGAATGAATCCTCCTGCAGGGTGGGCAGCCCTGGCACAGGTGCCCAGAGCAGCTGGGGCTGCCCCTGGATCCCTGGCAGTGCCCAAGGCCAGGCTGGACACTGGGGCTGGGAGCACCTGGGACAGTGGGAGGTGTCCCTGGGACAGTGGGAGGTGTCCCTGCCATGGCAGGGGTGGCACTGGGTGGCATTTAGGGTCCCTCCAACCCAAACCCTTCTGGGATTCTGTGACAGCCAAAGCCCCACTGTGCTGCTCCTCAGAGAGCCCCTGCAGCCTCCCCACCTCTGTGCCTCTCCCATCCCAGTTCCCCCCACCCCTCTGTGCCTTTCCCATCCCAGTTCCCCACCCCTCTGTGCCTCTCCCATCCCAGTATCCCCCACCCCTCTGTGCCTCTCCTATCCCAGTTCCCCACCCCTCTGTGCCTCTCCTATCCCAGTTCCCCACCCCTCTGTGCCTCTCCCATCCCAGTTCCCCACCCCTCTGTGCCTCTCCCATCCCAGTTCCCCCTGGCTCCCCGTGCCAGGAGCTGAGCCCAGGGAATGCTGGGCTGCAGGGAACGCTCAGGGATTGTCAGGCTGCATTATCTGCAATCCCTCCCTCTGCACAGCATCCTGCCCACGGTGGAGACAATTACATGTTTCTGATCTCATTTCTAGAATTCACTTCCCTATCTAATCAACAATTATCCCTAACGAACTTTCCAGTGCTCATTCAAACTTGGCAGCTTCTCCTTCCTCAAGTGAGGCAGAGGGAGAGCCCGGTGCCTCCTGGCAGATCATGTTTTATGGAGTGATTTCTGAATAATCACACTGGAATTTTAAAGCTGTTTAACAGCCAGAGCAAATGGCAGGCAAAGGAACTGAAGTGAGGAGTATGACCTATGAAAATGATGCAAATTCATTGGGAAAAATCCGTTATTAGGGAAAGGTCTCCTGGTCACGGCTCCATCAATCACCCTGCAAAAACACAGCACGACTGGAGAAGCAAATAGTTGTATAATTCTGTATCCCTGCAGCCCTCTGAATGGCAATAATGGTGGAGGCAAAAGGAAATATTTGTGTCCTGGTTGAAGGTGCATGAAAATGTGGAACAGGTTATGAATTATCTGTTAGTTGGGATCTAAGTCAGAGACTGCTTTGCACAGATGCCTGACTTAACTGATAGCCCAAATGCTGAGGTCAAGGTAATCCAGCTGCTGTGCCCTTATCACAGATCCCACTGCCCCCAAATCCTGCTGTTCTCCAATATCCCACTGCCCCCAAATCCCAATGCTCCCAGTCCCACTGCTCCCCAATATCCCACTGCCCCCAAATCCTGCTGTTCTCCAATATCCCACTGCCCCCAAATCCCACTGCCCCCAAATCCCACTGTTCTCCAATATCCCACTGCCCCCAAATCCCACTGTTCTCCAATATCCCACTGCCCCCAAATCCCACTGCCCCCAAATCCCACTGCCCCCAAATCCTGCTGTTCTCCAATATCCCACTGCCCCCAAATCCCACTGCCCCCAAATCCCACTGTTCTCCAATATCCCAATGCTCCCCAATATCCCACTGCCCCCAAATCCCAATGCTCCCAGTCCCACTGCTCCCCAATATCCCACTGCCCCCAAATCCTGCTGTTCTCCAATATCCCACTGCCCCCAAATCCTGCTGTTCTCCAATATCCCACTGCTCCCAAATATCCCACTGTTCTCCAATATCCCACTGTTCTCCAATATCCCACTGTTCTCCAATATCCCACTGCTCCCAGGGATGTCAGAGAGGGAGGCAGCAGCTCCTGGGCACTCCCTGATGAGCAGAGCAGGACAGGACCAAACGCTCCCAAGTTTTGGTGAATTTTCAGGCAAGTACCAGTTGCAATTATTTCATCTACAACAGGATTTTGGTTTGGGTTTTTTTTTTCCCTTCTTTTTTTGGGGAAAAATAAAAATAAAAGCAGAGCTGAGTAATTTCAGAAGAATTCTGAGTTGTTTTGCTTTCCCAGGTACAATTGCCCTCCTGGAAACACAATAAATGCATTGTGATGGAGCTACTGCCAATTGTAACACATCCAAAAGGCGCTGCAAATATTAAAACACGGTGTAGGAACAGGGGCAGAGGTGTAATCCACTCCTTCCATGCACTCATTTTCCAGCACATGAACTTGCAGTGCTGGCCACGTCAGGACAGCTCAGACCTGTGAATTATCTGATCAATAGCAAACAAGAATGGAAGTATTTTCAGTTCACTGGCAAAAAAAGTCAAGGAACAGAGAAATAATAACAGCAGCAGTGATTCAATCAGAGGCAGCTGGAGTAGGTGGCACCAGGACAAATGTCAAGCACCCAGACAAATGGCCCTGCAGAAGGGAGAGACCAGGAGGTATCAGAGTGCCTTTGGAAAGGCTCTGGGGTCAGCCTCCTCCTCCTGAGGAGCTCTTGGTGCAAGAAAAAAATTACTCATGGAAGCAAAATCATGTGAGGCTGCAGCATTTGTCAAATTCATGGTCCCAGTTTTTAAGCCACGGTCACGTCGACCTTCCTGTCATTTTTACTGGAAAACAAAGAAAGGAAAAACCACAGAGCTCTGGAGCAGGCAAGGGGAGCTGGGCTGTGAATGCCCATGTCTGCAAATTCCTCTTGGCTTAGCAAAAAGATTTTTCTTGCTCCGAGTTTAAATTAATGAAAGGACAAATATGTTCCGAGTGGCAGGGGCGAGGCAGGGCCTCTCGTGACAGAAACACTTCATTGTGCCTGAGGACACAGCAGAGCGGGCTCTGGGCTGTGCAGCCCCAGACACTGGCTGTAAAACATTCTGCTCCCACCGAGCACAGGTGGAATGGGGAGTGCAGCTGCTGGCAGCTCCCAGAGCAGCCCTGCAGGGCTGACCAGGGCTGGGGGCTGCCTCAAGGATGTGCCTGCTGCCCATGGCCCCAGCCCAGCTGAGCCCAGCTCAGGGAAGAGCCCGGCTCAGCCTGCCCCAGCACATGGATGGGGAAGGGACAAATTCCATTTGTGTGCACGGGCTGTGAGAAATTTCTGCTGGAGAACTGGCTGGGGGTGAGGGACAGGGACAAAGGGCAGGCACGGGGACAAGTGCTGCAGGCCAAGGGCAGAAAAGCCCAGGGTTAATCAGGCAATTGTCTAAACTGGCCCCCAGACAGCCCTGCCTGGTGTGGGGGCACCACCCCAGTGTCCCTACAGCCCCTTCTGGGCTGGAATGGTCCCTATGAACCCCTCTGGATGGAATAAACCCTACAGGCCCCTGTGGGCTGGAATGGTCCCCACAGACCCCTCTGGGCTGGAATAAACCCTACAGCCCCCTCTGGGCTGGAAGGGTCCCCACAGACCCCTCTGGGCTGGAAGGGTCCCCCACAGACCCCTCTGGGCTGGAAGGGTCCCTACAGAACCTTCTGGGCTGGAATGAGCCTCACAGACCCCTCTGGGCTGGAATGGTCCCCCACAGACCCCTCTGGGCTGGAAGGGTCCCCACAGACCCCTCTGGGCTGGAATAAACCCCACAGACCCCTCTGGATGGAGTGATCCCTGTTCCCTGAGCCCTGCAGGGTCTCTCTCCGAGCCCTCCCAGGATGCAGGACTCCAGATATTTCAGCAATTGTCATTATTAGATCCCTGCCCAGGGTCAGCTGTTTGTTTCTTGTGGAGTTCAGGTAATTCCCTCTTCAGAAGTTATCACAGAGGATTTATTTAAGCTGCAGAAATCCCTGTGGACAAGAAATCCCAAATGCATCAGGCATCAGGATGTGGGAAGCTGTCACTCAGATTTACTGGCTGAATGCTTCCCAAGTGCTTTACAGCCAGGTTCTCTCAAAGCATTTGGGTCTGACTACACAGGAACAGAACAGAGCCCATCCTTTAACCCAGGTGTGTCAGTTTGCTCCCTCACTTCACTATTTTCTTAGTTGAATTAAGCAGTGCTGCTCAGTTCAGTGCTTTCTTTGTGCATTGAAAGATACTCCACAAAAAAACCACTGGAAAAGAGAAAACCTTCAGTGGAATAATCTTCCCAGTCACTCCCAGGGTGCTGCTCCCCCATCTGCCTCTCCAGATCATTGCTGAGGGCAAATCCTGCTTTGATCAAGCCTGCTCACAGGTGTGAGAGACTCCCTTAGCAGAGCTCCACATTCTCCACAAACATTTCTCACTGCCTCCCATAACAAGAGTAATGAAGATCTTTTGTTCCAGCACAGTGCTGGGCCCTGCAGGGGCTCTCTTCAGCCCTTTCCTAAATGGTAAGGGGGGGAAAAGCTGGAATCCAGTCCTGGGAAGTGTTCCCAGTGCAGGCAATGGGATTCTGCCTGAGTGAGGCCTGGAGAGCTCAGCTAATTGTCAGTAATTTTCTCCTTTCTTGTCCAGCGTGATGAAATGCTGGAGGAGCAATCAGCCTGCTGGGAAATTACACAGTGAGGAGAAAATGGGAGATCTCCCTGTGGGTCAGGGCTGCTCTCAGGGGCAGCTCCAGTCTTGCACAGATCTAAGAGGGAACTTTTTCAGATTTCTGCTCACTTGCCAAGCTGTCATCAGCCAGCACCTCCTTGATTTCCTCGCAGAGCCCTGGGGATGTGATGGCTCTCACAGCCCCAAAACACCCTCACCTGCCTGGTGCTCTGCTCTGGGACTCAGCCCCAGGTGAGGTGCTGGAAATGCACCTCACCCCAGAACCCCAAATCAGTGCTTTCCCCTCCCCTTCCAGTGCCACAGCCCCTGGAGATTTTCTGTGCAGTTTGGTCTTACCTGCTGCTTGGTCCAGGTAGAAATAGCAGAGCCACGCCTCTGCTGCTCACAGCCATCTCTGCTGCTACCAAAGGGACAGACAGATGGACAGAAAGCCCCAGAAGGGCACAGCAGAGCTGCACAGAGCAGGCTCCCAGCTCCTGGTGCTCTGGGAACAATGGGGGTCTCCGTCCCCAGGACACAGCTGGGTTTGTCACCAGCCCCGTGGAGTCACTGCTGCTCTGTCCTGGGGCACCTGCAGAAACAAAACTGATCCTGCAGAGTCCTGCTGGGGACATGGGCTGACAGGACAGCCTGGCCCTGTCCCAGGGCCACAGGACAGCCTGGCCCTGCCCCAGGGCCACAGGACAGCCTGACACTGTCCCAGGGCCACAGGACAGCCTGACAGTGTCCCAGCACCAAAGGACAGCCTGGCAATGTCCCTGGGCCACAGGACAGCCTGACAGTGTCCCAGGGCCACAGGACAGCCTGGCATTGTCCCAGGGCAGGTTGGACACTGGGCTGGAGCAGCCTGGGACAGTGGGAGGTGACCCTGCCATGGCAGGGGTGGCACTGGGTGGGATTTAAGGTCCCTCCCAGCCCAAACCATCCTGGGATTCTCATCCTGCTGGGCTGTTTTAGCCAGCTCCTTTGGGCCCCTGAGGAAAGGCAGGGTCTGTGATGCTGCTGAGGAAAAGGGAGAGGCTTTTCCCACACCTGTTCTGAGGCACATTCACTTGGAGCTGCTCTTACAGCACGTTCTCCACGCTGGGGCTGGCAGAGCTGCTCTGGGCTCTGGTTTTCAATGGAAGATCCACAAGAACATTAAAGCCCTTCTCTTCCTCTCTCATCTAACACTGTGATTCTCCAGCTAGGAATGAATTTTTTCATGTTTAAGTTTCTAAGGACACAGTCTTGTCCTTTTAATTGTTACCATCCCATTTTCATACTGCAGCCCTCCCAGTCCAACCCGCCCTCCATCCGCCAGACCTCCCCTGCCCCAGCAGCTCCTGGCAGCTTTTGTGGCAGTGCAGGTTCCATCAGCTCAGTGCCAGCCCTCAAAGTGCTCCTAACGAGCTCCACCAAGTGCAGCCCCAGGGAGCAGAGCCCTGCTTTCAGCATTAACCATCCCTCATTAGTGCCCTGTCCTGCACAGAGCTGCTGAACAGAAATACCTGAGCATAATGACTGGGAGGTTCTGTCTTCTCACCCTGCCTGGGATCTGCAGCTCCTGGAGGAGGAATCAGCCTGGAATCAGCCTGGAGCTGCCCATGCTGGAGGCTGCAGGGTGGCCCTGGCAGCTCCCACAGCTCCCCCACCCCACGGGCTCAGTCCATTAATTTAATTGCACACCAGGACATTCCAACTGGTATGGGCAGATTAATTAACAGCCCTGAGCTGCTGCTGCTGCTCTGTAAGCCAGCACAGGGAATTAATTTGGGTGCCTTGTTATGCAGGCACACCCACGGAGGCACTCAGGGGTGGCCTGGCACAGCGATGGCACCTGGGTGTCACTCCCAGGAGGGAACAGTGCCCAGCCAGGGGCTGGCAAAGGGCTGGAGGAGCTCTGGTGGCTCCAGCTCACTCCCCCAAGGGCATGGACAAAGGCCTGGAGGGACAGGGCACAGGGAATGGCTCCCAGTGCCAGAGGGCAGGCATGGGTGGGATGCTGGGAATTGGGAATTGTTCCCTGTGGGTGGACAGGCCTGGCACAGCTGGGGCTGCCCTGGGTCCCTGGCAGTGCCCAAGGCCAGGCTGGACACTGGGGCTGGGAGCACCTGGGACAGTGGGAGGTGTCCCTGCCATGGCAGGGCTGGGATCTCTTTCTGTCCCTCCCAACCCAACCCCTTCAGGGGCTCTGTGATAAATACAGATTTCAGTGAGCTTCCCCCATGACCTGCCCTTGCTCTTCCCTACTGATACCCAGGCCATAAAATCCTTCATAATTATTAAATTGCAGCATCAGGCCAGCCTGAGGCAGGTTGTGCTGGGGCAGAGCCAAGCCCTGTGGGGTTTGTGGGGTTTCTCTCCCCCCCGTCCATTTCCTGGGGTGCAGCTCTGCGCTGCCCCCAGCACTAACATCACCCCAGCCCTGCTCTGCCCTGGAGCTGTGCTAATGCACACACTGCTGGGCTTTCCACGTGCACAGATACTTACATGTTTATGTATTTTTGAATTTATAGATATATATATATTTTAATATATATAAATATATATATACATATATATAATTATATATTTTAATATATATAATATATATACATATATAAAAATATATATTATATATATTTATATATATTTTATATATATTTATATATTCAATCTTTTATATATTTATATATTTGTGTTATCTGTTTATATATTTATATAAAGTGTACATCTATATAAACTATCTATTTCTATATTATATATTTATATATTTCCAATTATATAGCTATAATATATATATTTATTATCTTATATTAATATTATATAATTATATATTTCCAGAATTTTAAATATATTTTATATATCTCAATATTTCTATATTTCTATAAAAGCAGGGGAATAAAGCCTGCATCACTGAGGCTCCCTGTGCCATGGCTCAGCCTCCCCCAAACACCAAGTCAGCAAAACCTAAAAGCTGATCCCAAAGCTCCTCCTGGGGCTCAGGGCTGGGCTTCCCCCACTTCTAATTCCCTCAGGAATGCTGCTGTTCCAGGGCATCCTGTGGGGCACAGGAGGGCACCCCAAACCTGCACAGGAGGGCACACCAAGCCTGCACAGAGGGCACACCAACTCTGCATCCCAAACCTGCACAGAGGGCACACCAAGCCTGCACACCAGCCCTGCACACCAACCCTGCACCCCTGCACAGGAGGCAGCAGCCCAGACCTGCAGGGCACAGCAGATAAAACCCCAATAAAAGCAGCCAGGAGCCACGGGCAAAGCTCAGCTGCCAGCTCTGATGCTTTCTGTTCTCCTGCAGCACGTCCTGGGCTTCATGTGCAATCAGCTTCTCCTTACAATTCAGCATTCAATGCTGGATAACTCACTGAGTAAATCTCCATGCTGTGCTCTGGGAACAGTGACTGTACTGCAGCCTCCAAACCCCCTCAGCCCAGGAACCCAGCTCCCAGAACAGCAGCAGGCAGGCTGAAATCCAATGTATTCCCTTCCCCAAAGCCCTGCAATGGCTTTGGTAGCACACGATTTTTCTTTTTGAAGGATTTCCCCTCTGCTGACAAGTAAATAAATGTGTAACTTTCCGCTCCTTTTAGTGCCCAAAAGAAAAGGAAGGAAGAGAAAGGAAGGGGGAAAGGACCTGCAACAGGTTTGCTGAATATTGGTTATTCATTTTCTGGAGCACAACAGGGACACTTTATAAACTAATCCAGCTTTACACGGCGCAGTGCTGCCTTCACTTCTGTGTTATTGGATAATTTGTCAGTTCTGGCACTTTGGCAAGTAATCAAGTAAGGAACAACTACCAGAAGCAGAAGGAAATTATTGAATCTGGTTCCTCTTCCTCCTCCTTCTTGTATTCTAAACACAAGCTGATTTTAAACAAAACACTGTTGGCAGAAGCAAAACAACCTTTAGGATTTATGAAAGACACAGCACTAAAATAAGCTGCTTGTGTTTGAGGGGGTTTTGATTTTGCTTTTCCCCCCTCCTTTCTGCCCAGATAGATCACTTTCCATTAAATGCTGTGAGCTAAACATGGAAAATCTCACTCCCTGCCCAGGTAAAGCTTCACTTTGCATAACTGGTGGCTGGGAGGGGAAGGAACATCGCAGTGACTGGGGCTTGGCCCCGAGCAGGGCAGGGCTGCAGGGGATTCTCCTGAGCCCAAAGCTGAAAGCACACTCCAATGAACCCCTCAGACCTGCCCTGCCTGGCTGCAGCTCCGTCTGACGGCAAACAGGGAGGCACTGGCAGGGCAGAGGATGCAGGAGGGAGCTGTTGGGTGTGGGCTGGCTGCTCCAGGGAATCCCATCCTCCAGAACAGCCTGGGAGCTTCAGAGCATCCCCTGAGGCACTGGGAGCTTCTGCTGTGCCTGGGGCTCCCAGGGCTTCCTGAACCAATCCTAATTCTGCTCATGCACCAGAGGGGGAAAGGAGCACCCCTGCAGGAAGCACTGGGCACTCGCTGGCTACTGAGTCATCCACGATCACTGACACAGCACCCGGACTTGTCTTGGAAATGGAGGGGTCACCCATGAGGTGCAGACCCTCTAAATGAGCCTGAGAGATGAGCAGCTGGCTGCACAAGATCAAGAAACCCTCAAACAACAAAAGTTTCTGCATCAGGTGCTGATTTCGTGGCTCACCTGCAAGTCCTCATGCCACCACCAACAAAGAAAACCAGAAAATCCAGAACAGGGACTTTGAATGTGGAATTCTGTTACTGCAGGTCCTCAGAAGGAAAGAAATCACCATCCCAAATGAATGGAATGGACAAAGAAACACAGATGTGCTTCCACCCTTGCTGGGAGAGCAAAAAATGAAAACATCTCACACTGACCCCAGATTTCATCTGTGCCCAGGACGTGGGGAGGGACAACCCTATGAACAACGAGTTGAACAGGACAAAAAGGCTTTACAAGCCAGACTGCAGACTGTGTAACCCTAAACCCCCATGGATACCACCCTGAGGAACCTAAACCCACATGGATACCACCTTGAGGAACCTAAACCCACATGGATACCACCCTGAGGAACCTAAACCCACATGGATACCACCCTGAGGACGTGGGCAGTGACTGTGGTGGTGCTGGGCTGGACCTGGGCATCTCAGAGGTCTTTTCCCACCTGAATTATTCCATCACTCTGCTCCTTTCCAGCGCTGGGAAAGGCATCAGCTCCCCACAGGCATGAATGGAGGGAGCAGCAAGGGCAAGGACAGGGGGGGATCTGTGACCTCCATCCTGCATCCATCCTTGCCTGCATCCATCCATCCATCCCTGCATCCATCATCCATCCCTGCCTGCATCCATCCCTGCATCCATCCTTGCCTGCATCCATCCATCCATCCCTGCATCCATCATCCATCCCTGCCTGCATCCATCCCTGCATCCATCCTTGCCTGCATCCATCCATCCATCCATCCATCCATCCCTGCATCCCCAGAGCTCCCAACACCTCTCATGGTTGCACTTTGCTCTGCTGGACTCAGCTCAGGCAATTCTGCCTTTAAATGTTCTCCTGCATGACAATGATCCCACCTCTGCCACCAATTAAAAACCTCCTTTGTCTGACAGTGCATTTGCAAGATTGGATAATGGGTGTGATTAAAGCATTTCCGAGAGGAGCACCCCAAGAGCAGCAGCAGCTGTGTCCAGCCTGCACAGACTCCTGGGCCAGGGCTGCCTGGGCATTGAGGGCTCCCAGCCCAGTGCCACCCCAGCTCCCAGTTTCAGGGCATGATCTCCCCCAGGCTGGCACCCGTGCCCGAGGCAGCTCCACAGAGCTCTGCCCAGAACTGCCAAGGTGACCCTGAGCCATGGGGAAGTGAAAATGGAGTTGGATCATTGCTGCCAGAAACCTGACTCTGCTCTGACAATTCAGTAATGGAATTGTGCAGGGATGATGACAGCATTTCTTGTGTTCCCAGGGTAGGGAAAGTGTGCTGGGGAAAGTGCAGCTACTGCAGCAAGGCAGAAATTGCCACTTCTTATCTAAACCTTCCAAAACCATCTTATAATCCCCTAGTCTGTTATCATTTCAATTTTTAAATTTATTTTAGTTTGACTAGAATACTAAAAAAAAAACCCAAAAAACCACAAACTTCCAAATATCCTACTGGGATCATTTTCATAGCCAGACAAGAGAGAAGAAACATTGCCTGAATCTCTCTGACAACTCTGAGCATCCACAATAAACAAACTGTCAAAACACCAGCAGAACTCACCAGTTTGGGGACAAACAGGTTCTTCCAGTCCCCTTTGGGGAGAAATTCCTGTGGCAAACCCTGCAGAGCCTGTCCAACACCCTGGCTACCAAAATTCCCCATCAGGGCACGGTTACCTGCAGAGCAGAGGGTCCCAGCTCAGCCTGCTCAGTCCCAGGCTCCCCGAGCCCTGGAGGTGACAGAGCTGTCCCCACCTCCCTGTCCCCATCCTGCCCATTCCAGGCTCCTTCCAGCCCCATTCCCATTTCCATTCCCCAACCCTGCCCTCCAGGCTCCTTCCAGCCCCATTCCCATTCCCCTGTCCCCACCCTGCCCATCCAGGCTCCTTCCAGCCCCATTCCCATTTTCCCTGTCCCCACCCTGCCCTCCAGGCTCCTTCCAGCCCCATTCCCACCTCCCTGTCCCCACCCTGCCCATCCAGGCTCCTTCCAGCCCCATTCCCATTCCCCTGTCCCCACCCTGCCATTCCAGGCTCCTTCCAGCCCCATTCCCATTTTCCCTGTCCCAACCCTGCCATTCCAGGCTCCTTCCAGCCCCATTCCCATTCCCCTGTCCCCACTCTGCCATTCCAGGCTCCTTCCAGCCGCATTCCCAGTTTCCCACTGGAGCTGCTGCCCCACATGGTTTGTGCCTGGGGAAATACAGAATTGGCACCAGGGAAGCCCAGCCTGCCCTGGAGCTCCTGGCCAGGCTGTGCCCCCTGAAGCTGCCCATGAAGCTGTGGAAATGGCAAGAAAATGCTTTTAATTTTAAATTGTGGAAAAAGGGTAGAAAGAAAGGGAGGATTTCCAGCACTGCAGCAAAACAACAGGCTATTCTAATGAAGTTAATCTGAATATGAAATTCAGGACAGAAACTACTCCTGGCACTTTCCTGCTGGGGCTGGGCTGCAGTGGGGCAAGAGCAATGCGATATTGAGACCTTCTTGGGTTTGAGGGGACAGAAAAACTCAGCAAATCATTACCAAGCCCAAGCAGAGCCACCTCAACTTCAAGGCGGTGCTGGTGCCACAACACCAAACTTCAATACCTCTCCTGAAAAAACCTGAGCACAAATGCTATCCCTCAAACTTTTAATAGAGCAGGAGAAGAAAGTGGACTTTGCTGTCCTTGTGTCACCACCTTTGTGAGAGCTGACAAGTGCCTGAGGGAAAGATCTGGGCTCCTCTGTTCTTCCCTCTTCTTTTATCCTTGCTTCTTTTTCTTTTGTATTTTTTTAAATTTTTGTTCTGTATCTTCCCTGCCTTTGTGCCAGGCCCCGGCTGCTCCTGCTGGAGCCTTCAGCAGTGCCCTGACCACCCAGGCAGGGCAGCAAGGCCAGGCTGAGCCCAGCTCAGGGATGGAGATCCTGGAGATCCTCGCTGGCCCCTCCAGCCCTGCCTGTCCAGCCACCCCAGCCCAGGTGATTTCCCCTGCTCAGGGAGAGCCTCAGGGCTCTGACAGTGCCAGTCTTGCACCAAGGCAGCTCCTGCTTCAAATCCTACAGGCAAGGATGCTGCTGAAGTTAATTCCCTCCAGTCTGCAGGAATTTCACCTGTTTTCCATTCTTTTTGCAGATTTTTAAGAAACCTGTACAGATATTTTCCAGCAGAGCTGCTGCAGCCACGTCCACCCCCAACCCCCAAAGAGCAGCAGCAGCAATTTCCTGGCAATGCCCCTCTGTTAGCTGTGGTTACTCTGGGAAAACACGTGGGGAGAGCAGCTGTGCCTCTGAAAAGCCATTTCCTGGTGGCTGCAGGAGCCCACGAGGGTTTCATACCCACCCACCTGGCTTCACCCCGTTTGCTCCAGCCCATCAATCTGCTCTCAGCCTCCTCAGAGCCCCTGCAGCTCTGCTTCCTCTGCTGGAAGAGACCCAAGGCAGAGCTTTGGCTTCCCTGGGCTGGGCTGGGCCGCAGGAGGGGCAGGGATGTCTGTCTGTCCTTCCTGCAGCAGGGATGCTCGGGGAGGAGGGGTGGAAAAGGAGCAAACACCAGCAGGGCAAAAGGAGCAAACACCAGGGGTGCAAAAGGACCAACATCAGGGGTGGAAAAGGAGCAAACACCAGGGGGGCAAAAGGAGCAAACACCGGGGGTGGAAAAGGAGCAAACACCGGGGGTGGAAAAGGAGCAAACACCGGGGGTGGAAAAGGAGCAAACACCGGGGGTGGAAATGGAGCAAACACCAGCAGGGCAAAAGGAGCAAACACCAGGGGTGCAAAAGGAGCAAACACCAGGGGTGGAAAAGGAGCAAACACCAGGGGTGGAAAAGGAGCAAACACCGGGGATGGAAAAGGAGCAAACACCAGGGGTGGAAAAGGAGCAAACACCGGGGATGGAAAAGGAGCAAACACCGGGGATGGAAAAGGAGCAAACACCGGGGATGGAAAAGGAGCAAACACCGGGGGTGGAAAAGGAGCAAACACCGGGGATGGAAAAGGAGCAAACACCGGGGGTGGAAAAGGAGCAAACACTGGGGTGCAAAAGGAGCAAACACCAGGGGGTGCAAAAGGAGCAAACACCGGGGGTGCAAAAGGAGCAAACACTGGGGTGCAAAAGGAGCAAACACCAGGGGTGCAAAAGGAGCAAACACCGGGGATGGAAAAGGAGCAAACACCAGGGGGTGCAAAAGGAGCAAACACCGGGGATGGAAAAGGAGCAAACACCAGGGATGGAAAAGGAGCAAACACCGGGGGTGCAAAAGGAGCAAACACCAGGGATGGAAAAGGAGCAAACACCGGGGATGGAAAAGGAGCAAACACCGGGGATGGAAAAGGAGCAAACACCAGCAGGGCAAAAGGAGCAAACACCAGGGGTGCAAAAGGACCAACATCAGGGGTGCAAAAGGAGCAAACACCGGGGATGGAAAAGGAGCAAACACCAGGGGTGGAAAAGGAGCAAACACCGGGGATGGAAAAGGAGCAAACACCGGGGATGGAAAAGGAGCAAACACCGGGGATGGAAAAGGAGCAAACACCGGGGATGGAAAAGGAGCAAACACCAGGGGTGCAAAAGGAGCAAACACCAGGGGTGCAAAAGGAGCAAACATCCTTCCTCCACAAAGAGCCCCAAGAGCCCTCGTGCAGGAGGTCAGCAGCAGGATAAATGGATGCAGGTCTTTTATCTCTCTTTGCTCTCTGGAGTTTCACTTCAGTGCAAAAAAACCCAAACAAAACACTGGTGTGTGAGCACAATTTAAATGTGTTAAGTTGGAAGAGTGGAATAATCAAAATCCTTCACTTTGTTTGATGCTACAGCAGTGACAGAACTGTAACCCAATAAAGTTAATTCATAGCTTGAGCTGTGCACTATCCTACCCTTAAAAACCTCAATAAACCAAAAAACCCCAAGTTGTTTGTGCATATAAAAACTATCCATTAACATCAATATTTTAGCAAACATAAACGTAACCTTGATCTTAAAACTTTGATTCCAGTTGCAGCTCCAGCACTGTAACCATAGAAATAATCCAATCCCCTCCTACTAAAACATTGTTTGTCCTTGATTGTTGTTTTTCTTAATTGAAATACTCAAGCTACTTGGAAGCAAATTGCATTGCAGCACAATATATTGCAGAAAAGTTGCCTCATTTTGTAACCTGCTGGTACACCACGTCCTACATTTCCCAGTTTTCTGGGAAGCTGCTTAAAGGCATCTTTAATTTTTAACAACTCCCTGGAAATGTGAAAAGGAAGGAAAGGTAGGTCATCATTTTGGGCATCCCATTTTTGGCAGAGCTCTTTGAACTGCACAGCTGTGGTGGTGTCTGAAGGGTCCCTCTGAGCTGCCCTCTCATCTCAGCAGCTTTCAAAGCAGCCAGGCTGGTGCAGGGGGGCAAGGAGGTATCTGAGCATTTTCCTGGGGACAGGAACCTGTGACACCTGCCTGTCTTGTGACAGTGACCTGTGACACCTGTCTGTCCTGTGACAGTGACCTGTGAAACCTGTCTGTCCTGGGGACAATGACCTGTGTCACCTGTCCATTGTGTGACAGTGATCTGTGACACCTGTCTGTCCTGTGACAGTGACCTGTGCCACCTGCCTGTCCTGTGACAGTGACCTGTGCCACTGCAGCTGTCTGTGCAGGTGGCTGCCCACAGCTCCAGCTCCCCCTGCACCCTCCTGCTGCTGGAGCTCTTCCATTCTGCCTTCAGAGCCTCTGGGTTTTCCCACAGGTCCATCCCAGCTCAATCCCATGTCACAGGGCAGGAACTCCTCTGAGGAGAGAATTCCCTGTCCCAGGTGCCTCTCCTGGGCTGGAGCACGGGTGTGATCCCTCCCCGGGGTGCAGAGGATCTGCTCTGGCTCCGTGGACACCCCAGAGCAAAGCCCCAGCCTGTGGTGTTGATGTACAGGATGGACAGACAGCTGAGAGCTGTTACCTGCTCCCAACACGTGCCCAGTTCCCAGGGACTGAGGGAACCCAGCTGTGGCAGGGCAGGAACAGCATTTGGGGAAACCAAAGGAGAGCCCTGCCTGCAGAAACCACACCTGAGATCCAAACCACGCCTGAGATCCAAACCACACCTGAGATCCAAACCACACCTGAGATCCAAACCAAAGCACACCTGAGCTCCAAAGAACACCTGAGATCCAAACCATGCCTCAGATCCAAACTACGCCTCAGATCCAAACCAACCCACACCCGAGACCCAACCCACACCTCAGCTCCAAAGCCCACCTCAGAGATCCAAACCACACCTCATACCCAAACTTCAGCTCCAAACCCCACCTCAGCTCCAAACCACTCCTGAAATCCAAACCACACCTCAGAGACCCAAACCAAAGCACACCTGAGACCCAAAGCACACCTGAGACCCAACCCACACCTGAGACCCAACCCACACCTGAGATCCAAACCAAAGCACACCTCAGAGACCCAAACCAAAGCACACCTCAGAGACCCAAAGCACACCTGAGACCCAAAGCACACCTGAGACCCAAACCAAAGCACACCTGAGACCCAAAGCACACCTGAGACCCAACGCACACCTGAGATCCAACCCACACCTGAGATCCAACCCACACCTGAGATCCAACCCACACCTGAGATCCAACCCACACCCCAGCCCCAAACCCCACCTGAGCCCCTCGGTACCTGCTCCACCTCTTCCCCCACCCTGGCTCCCCTGCCTGGCTGCAGATATTTGATTTAATGGCTTGACATGCTGACATTTCAGCAGCATGGAATGGGCTGCACCCTCCAGCCCCTCCTGAGGAATGCACCTGACACTGGCTGTGAGGAGAACACGATGCTTGCAGAGAGAAATACTTGTTGAAATTCATAGCAGATATGACATTTTCTGGTTTTTCTCTCTACAAAGGTGAAAATCTCCTGGCCATACACGAAACAAAGCAGCCTTTCCCTGCTCTTCCTCAAGTAATGAAAATCTCTTTATTCTCTTCTCTTTTTCCTCTGATTAAAGCCCACTATAAAAGGACTTCTTACTGTGCACCACTAAATTCAAAATGGGAGCAACAAATAGGTAAATTTTTTATACACCCTGAAATATTTAAAATCATTTAAATACAGTGAGTCTAAAACTCAGCATTTAACAACCTTTTCATGTATTTAACAAGCAATGAGGGGAGTTTTATATCAAAGTAACCATTTCCAGCAGAGGAATCTCCAGCTGTTGAATGAGAAGTGTCTCAGCAAGACTTGTTTGAATATTCAGAGTGATCTGCAGAAGATCCCAGTATCACTAGAGATGATACATGAATATCAGTGGATAATATGAGGTAATTACAGGGATTATCCCACCCCTGGGACAAAAAAAAAAGGGAATTTCAAGCACTCTTTAATCTCCCTGGGACAGGATGAACCTGATGATAACCATATTCTGTTCAAAAGAATTACTTGTACTAATTAAAGATGAAGGTGGCAGTTCAGAATCTATTCCTGACTGTCATTTCAGGTGTCACATCAATCCATTCCACTGAGAAAATAACAATCCAAGTGCTCCCTCAGTCCCAGCAAGCCAATCTGTGACATGAAATCACTTTGCTGCTGCTGCTGCTGGGAGTTTTCTTTTAGGCGCTCAGGTGAGTGAACATTGCCAACTCCACTGAACAGAGGCAAATGGATTTCCAAGGTGGAAATGCACCTGGGCAAGGGCTGTGTGTGGCCTGGGGGGTCAGAACAGCTCCAGAATTGCCATGGGGTGTCCAGGAGCCAGCCTGGGAAGCAGCAGGAGGCACCAAACCCTCCCAGGTGTGCAGAGGGGCAGGTGCAGGGCACGCACCTGGGGCCCTGCAGACACCTGGGGCCCCGCACACGCACACACCTGGGGCCCCGCACACGCACACGCACCTGGGGCCCTGCACACGCTCACCTGGGGCCCTGCACACGCACACACCTGGGGCCCCGCACACGCGTGCACACCTGGGGCCCTGTGCACACTCACCTGGGGCCCTGCACGTGTGCTCACCTGGGGCCCTGCACACACACGCTCATACCTGGGGCCCCGCACACGCACTCACCTGGGGCCCCGCACACGCACACTCACCTGGGGCCCCGCACACGCTCACCTGGGGCCCCGCACACGCACACTCACCTGGGGCCCCGCACACGCACACTCACCTGGGGCCCCGCACACGCGCTCACCTGGGGCCCCGCACACGCACACTCACCTGGGGCCCCGCACACTCGCTCACCTGGGGCCCCGCACACGCACACTCACCTGGGGCCCCGCACACACTCACCTGGGGCCCCGCACACGCTCACCTGGGGCTCTGCACGCACACCTGGGGCCCGGCACATGCACCTGGGGCCCTGCACGCACTCACCTGGGGCCCCGCACACACTCACCTGGGGCCCCGCACACGCACACTCACCTGGGGCCCCGCACACACTCACCTGGGGCCCCGCACACGCGCTCACCTGGGGCCCCGCACACTCGCTCACCTGGGGCCCTGCACTCACCTGGGCCCCACATACGCACACTCACCTGGGGCCCGCACACGCGCTCACCTGGGGCCCCGCACACGCCTGGGGCCCTGCACACGCACACGCTCACCTGGGGCCCCGCACACGCACACTCACCTGGGGCCCCACATGCTCACACCTGGGGCCCCGCACACGCGCGCACCTGGGGCCCCGCACACGCGCGCACCTGGGCTCTGGGGCACCTCAATATTTCTGTATGTCCCCGAGATGATCACAGCCAGAAACACCCACAGCTGCAGGAAAGGCTCATTCTCCTTCCAGCCACCTTTGGCTGGGGTGTTTGCCACAGGGAAATGTGAATTTGTGCTCCCCAAGCGCTTTGTGGAAGCAGCCCGGTGCTAAATCATGGCTGTACCCCCACAGCTCACACGGGGTGGAATTCCCAGAATCTCCTGGGTGCTCTCCTGGCAATTCCTGCAGGAGCACAGCATGGAGGTGGGGTGAGGAAAGCTCAGGACATTCTTCTGGAGGTGGTAAAACCCCAGGGACCTTTCCTGGCTGCTCTTAAAACAAAGCCAGCCCAAGGAAGCCCTCAAAGGAAGGAGCAGCTGCTGGAGCTGTTGCCAATCCATTCCCCCTTGCATAACTCCAATCTAAATCATTTCTCCACTGGCCAAATTCCCTCTTTTGAGCCTGCATTTAAAGGACCAGCAAGAGATTTAGCTCTTCTTTTTTTTTGGTCTAATTGCATCCATCACATTTCAACAGCTCCAAGGCCAGGTTGGGTGGGGCTTGGGACAGTGGAAGTGTCCCTGCCATGGCAGGGGTGGCACTGGATGGTCCTTAATGCCCCTTCCAACCCAAACCAGCCTGGAATTGTAGGATTCTATCTGTAAAGTTTGAAAAAAGCTACCAAATAAGCCCCAGATCCATTTGCACTGGATTAAAACAGTTCTTTTTGTTAACACAGACAGCTGGAATAAATATGGACAGCCACAGAAGTTGTGTGGGACAGAAAAAACTAGTTCTTATTTGAGTGAAATAATAATAATAATGAATTTGATTACCAGTAGTGTATGAGCAATCCTTTTCCTTCCTCGAGTTCCCTGCCTCATGTAAAAATGATTAAAAGTATGATTTACTAGGCAGTCTGTGGATTTAACTACCATTACCAAATGGCAGCCATGGTTTATGAGCAGTTAAAATGCAAATATTTGTTATCCCATCTCGCTGCTGGGTTCAGTTTTGCTGCAGAGTCATCATTAAGCTGCAGTACAATGTTTGTATATCTTAGTTAGCAAAAACCCCCAAAATAACAAAAACCAAACACCAACCCCTCATTTATTCAGCTTTCCTACATTTATATTCATGTTTGAATTTAAAATTCACTTTCCATGAATATTCTTCATTACCTGTCTCCACAAAGGTTCTGCCTGATAAATTAATTGGCTTTGAAGAAAACAAATTCAAGGAAAGAGAAAAAAGCAAATTCCACTTTGGGTTTTCCCTTTCCCCACTCCCACCCTCGAGGCCCCTCACCTCTGACAGGGATATTTTATATTTTATACCTTCCAGTCTGCCTGGGGATGTGCTGATTTCCTGAGGTGGAGAGGGAAAACATCCTGAGGAGCTGAACACCAGAATAGGGCAATTAAATGATTTTATGTCCTAATTCTGACACAATAACACAACAGTTATCAGCTAACATGATCTTTAAAGCTGCTTGATCCTTAAAGCTGCTTGTAAAGCTTTTATTGAGCAGAATAAATCACCCCAAACCCAGCCACTCCTTGTGCAGGCATTGGGGGCACCTGTGAGATCAATCAGCAGCAATTTTATCCATAACCCTGAGCAGACATTCCCAATTTTTTGCTTAAAAAAAAAATTAATTCCTAGAAGAGAGTTCAAGTGTTTCTTGTGAATTAGTGCAAGCTGCCCCTCCAAAGGTGCAGGAGAGGATTCCCTGTGAGAGGAGGGGCAGGGTTCCCTGAGCAGCTCAGCTGGAGGCACAGAGGGCAGGGACCCTTCCTAGGAATGCCAAAACATGGCTCATCTCTTCTCATTTGACTCTGAGCGTTCCCAGCTTTGGCAGGAATCTATTTCAGTCCCAAAACAATGTGTCATGCCAATCCCAGCCAGAAAGGCAAGACGTGAAATCCTCCATTCCATCGCCTCTAATGTACATAAACTTTATCATTCTGACCCTGGCACACCCTGTGTGTGTACAGAAGCATCCACCACAGCAAGCCCAAAGCATAACCCATCATATCCCACTAGTACAGACTGTTTCCAGGGTAAAAAGATTTGCCATCAAAATCCAGAAGGGGGAAAAGAGGAAATGAAAATATTTATCAGGTAAGCCAAGTGCACAACATTTGCACAATAAACTGCATGCCTTGGTTCCAAGGACAGCTCACCTCTCACCTCGAGGTCTGAGCTACCCTGCCTTTAACAGCATCTGCCAGTCTTGCCCTTGGGGGGCAAGAGGATATAGTTCCTTTTCCACTCAGTATTTTTAAAATAATAGGGGCTCCCCACACCACCAGCAAGCTGGGGAAGTGAGATTTTTACAGGGAAACTCCTGGGATGGCAGGGGCTCCAGCAGAGCTGCCTGCCCTGAATGCCCCCCAGGACAGGGAATGTTCCTGTCCCAGCACCTGGAGCTGTGTCTGCAGGGGCCCAGGCAAATAAAAACATTAAACCAGAGAAGGGAACGGGGCACGGGTGTTCCAAAGCACTTCTGGAGGGAACAGCACTTGTCAGGGGCTGACAGAAACGGAACAAAACCCCTCTGAGGTCTAAAAGGCAGGAAAAACCAACGGGAGAAGGTTTCCTGTCCCCTGCTCCCTCTGAGAGCTGCCTGGCACGGGCAGCACGGGGCTGGCACGGGCAGAGGCTGCAGCCTGTGGCAATGCCACAAAACTCTCCTTTGTCCCCTCAGAAAGGAAATAAGCCCAAAGTTCCTCTCCTTGGTTTGGTGCAAAAACCACCTCACAGGCCTGGGGGACTTCACCTCAAACTTAAGGATGGCCAATTGGACAGGAGCCAGAAAGTCCTGCCCGGGCAATTCACTACAAAGAGAAGAGAACAAAGAAACCAATGGCATTTCTGAGGTGTTTTACCAGGAGCAAGCACCTCTAGCACTTAGCTCCGTTTTTCTTTGTTTGTTATTTTGCCTTTTATTAAACCTTTTTGTTTCCAACACTGCAACAGAGGCCATCCTGCTGGTTTTTATGCTTCCAAGGGTACTGAGCTCTCTTGAGTGTGTTATAGACCTCCAAGAGCTTATGAGACCTAACTCAAAAAAAAAAAAAAACTACTTTATCAGCGGCCTCCTGAACTGCCTGAGTGAGCATCAGCTCTGTCTCCAGCCTGTTCAATATGAACTAAACCTTTCTGGGGCCGGGATGGAGCTTTTGGGATCACACTTCCCAAACAGCTCCTCTCCAGATTGCTCAGGGACAAACCCACAGACAGACAAAGGGACTCTCCTCAGGGGTGAGGGACAGAAATCCCCTGGGCAGCCTCTGCTGCCTTGGAAAACACCACAAAAACCACAATTTAACCCACACACAGAACCCGAGTAGAATTTCACATGCAGAAAACGTCTACGTGACTGACATCTCTTAGATTCCATATCTTAATAACAAATTTCATACTCAATAACGTACCTTAGATTCCATGGATGTTATCAGCAGGTGGAAATATCTGCTGGTGCAGAGCTGGCATGGCTTTGACACTATTTTCCTTGGAGAGACTCCCCAAAACCTAAAAGGAAGTGAGGTAATTGCAGCATTGAAGGCAGACCCCAACACTTACTTATTACATCTCTGCCTTTGACAGAAACATTTGGAGGTTTTAATTAATTCCACTCAACATTTAAACATGCTAGATGTCTATAAACAGGAGGATGGGTGTTTAACAAGGTGCTAATTGGGTTTATTAATAAAGTTCAGTGCCTGGGTGGAATTCAGCCCAGGCTGGACCTTGCTGCAGGTGCCACCCCTGAAGTGCAGCAGAACTGGGGACATTCACTCCTGAGGCTGCCTGCCCAGCAAAGGGGTTTGCAGCAAGAGTTCAAAATGCAGCAGTGATTTTTAGGGTTAAATATCCGATATTTTATGCCTAAGGTGGGATGGGAGCAGGAGGGAAGGAAAGGCCACAGATCTGGAGCTGTTGGTTTGCAAACACATGAAAGGCCTTTAAATCCTATTTCTGGAGGGGTTGGTAGCCAACATTGCAGCTGCTTGGAGCTCTGCCTGGAATGGATATTTCTTAATGAATCTTTTAAGTGAAAGCTCTGAAAGACTCAAAATTCATCTGGAGTGCAGTGAATTGGGAGCTTTATCCAAAGCCTATCAAAGACTCCCAGCACAAGCACAGTAAGTGGCACATTTAGCTCAGATTATTTATTTCCCCCTACACTAAACACAGTTTCCAGAAGCAAAGAGCTATTAGATCACTCTGTTCTTTCAAGGGATATTTCACCTGTGTTTACTAACTTAAACATGTTGTTGTATTGCACAGGATCCCTGGGTTTGGTGAGTGCTGCTCTTGATTGTACTAATTTACTTTATTCCCTGTGGAAATGGCTTTAATTTGATGAGCAGATGCAACAGGGCTTGGAAATTAGTGAAGGACACAGACCCAGAAAGGGGCCCCAAAACCTCCTTAAGTGCATGGCAATGCAGGGGTATATTATCACCTCAGAAAACAAAAGAGTTGAGGTAATTTTCTTTCCATTCTTCCTTTCACTTGTTATTTAGCTTTACATGGATAAAGGTCCAGTGAGACTGAGGAAAACTCACTCGCTGCCAGCTTGCCAGGAGCATTAAGAACCATCCACTTCTGGAATGAACCTTCCCTCCCTTCTTTAATAATTAACTTCTGGTGATCAAATACACCTCTCAGTCTGAAAAGGAAAAAAGGAAAAAATGAAAAAAAGGGGAAAAAAAAGGGGAAAACAAGGAAAAAAAAAAGGAAAAAAAAAAGGAAAAAAAAGGAAAAAAAAGGAAAAAAAAGGAAAAAAAAGGAAAAAAAAGGAAAAAAAAGGAAAAAAAAGGAAAAAAAAGGAAAAAAAAGGAAAAAAAGGAAAAAAAGGAAAAAAAGGAAAAAAGGAAAAAAAGGAAAAAAAGGAAAAAAAAGGAAAAAAGGAAAAAAAGGAGAAAAAAAAGGAAAAAGGGAAAAAAAGGGGAAAAAAAGAAAAAAAAAGGAAAAAAAAAGAAAAAAAAAGAAAAAAAAAGAAAAAAAAAGAAAAAAAAAAAGGAAAAAAGGGCACTGGGCACTTTTCCATAAAAGAAGAGCTGACACTGACAGGTTTTGGTTGTAACTGGGATCAGACAAGGCAGAGCTGGACCATCAGACAAGGGAACACCTCCCTGCAATCAGACTCACCTTGGCTCCCTGCTCCAAGACATTCAGCCATGGCATAGAAGTTAAGGAAAAGCTCAGAAAATTCAGTCAAAGAGGACATTGCCCATTTTCTGTGGCAAATTTGTCCATGAAGAATGGGGGAACTGGGTGGACACAAGGATTGAGGGCTTTGAAGGGCTCCTACAAAAAGCAAATTAGGGATTCCAGGATTTTTGGGTTGGAAGGGACCTTAAATCCCACCCAGTGCCACCTCTGCCATGGCAGGGACACCTCCCACTGCCCCAGGTGCTCCAGCCCCAATGTCCAGCCTGGCCTTGGGCACTGCCAGGGGCAGCCCCAGCTGCTCTGGGCACCTGTGCCAGGGCTGCCCACCCTGCCAGGGAAGGATTTATCCCCAGTATCTAAACCTCTCTGACTGAAGTTCCCAGAACTAAATACACACATAAACCTGGCTGCATGGAGTGGTTGCCAAGCCTGGTGTTTTCAATGGATACTTCAGTGTCTGGTCAACACCAAACAAAATGAGAACTGAAATCAAACTGTCACAGGAATAAAATTCAATTGAAAGCTTTGATTTACTTGTTTTGGGGTAAATGAAAAATCGACATCCCAGTTTCCAGTGACCATCACAGGAATGCAGTTTAAATCCCATTGACACTTCCCCTGTACTTCCAAACTCACTCTGAGGAATCTGAAACAGTCTGTAGTAACTTCACCTTCAAGAGAGGGAGACAGGTGGTGGCAGACTTAAATATTAGAGGTAACAGAGGCCTAATAATGGCGAGAAGAGAGTGATACAGATGGCAGAAGCAGTGTCAGTGAAACACCTGAGCTTTACAGAGTGACTCCCTGGAGATGCAGCAAGGCCAGTGACAAGATATTTGAATGAAAAGGGAACTGCACTGAGTGCTGTAGCACACTGAGTGTTCGTGTCCATTGAACTGTAGACACTCATCCAGAGGGTGCTGGGGCCACTTTCCCACTGCTGGGCAGCCACATCCAGCAGGGCTGCTCAGAAGTCACTCATGGACAAACTGGTGCCCAGCCCGTGCTCTGGGCACTGGGGACACCTGGCTTTGTCCTCAGCTGGGACAGGGAACACCCCAACCCTGCCAAACCCAGGCACAGCTGTGGGTGCTTCAGCCTCTGCTGAGTCACAGAACACGAATAAAACTGGAACAGAGACAGGGCTGGGTCAGCCTGAGAGACCACAGCAAGTTCACAAGGTAATCTCAATAACTCTGAAGAAAAAGAATTTAAAGAAAACCAAAAAAACCTGTGTAGCTTCAGCTCCCTCAGGTTTCTGTCAGCCAGAGCTGTGCTCTGACACAGAAAGCTCGTTCAGGCACGATTTCTTTTTGGTTTCATTCCAAAGCAGCACAGAAATGGCTTTTACCTGCAGAGAAAATTAAAACCTTCCAGCAAAGCTCTCAGCCCCTTTGGGACACATTTACTGCAGGAGATGCATCTGTGCTGGGGCCTGGCATCGCTGCCTTCAGTTCGTGATAGAAACCAGAAACAGCTCCAGGCACGGGCAGAATTCTGCTCTCCATGGTCCTGACAGGAATTCTGCTGTCCTGGAATCCCGACAGGAATTGTGCTCTCCATGTCCCCAACAGGAATTCTGCTGTGCCCAGGAATCCCGGCAGGAATCCTGCTCTCCGTGGTCCTGACAGGAATTGTGCTGTGCCCAGGAATCCCGACAGGAATTCTGCTGCACCCAGGAGTCCCAACAGGAATCCTGCTGTCCGTGGTCCTGACAGGAATCCTGCTGTGTCCAGGAATCCCGACAGGAATCCTGCTGTCCGTGATCCCGACAGGAATCCTGCTGTCCATGGTCCCGACAGGAATCCTGCTGTCCATGGTCCCGACAGGAATCCTGCTGTCCATGGTCCCGACAGGAATCCTGCTGTCCATGGTCCCGACAGGAATCCTGCTGTCCGTGGTCCTGACAGGAATCCTGCTCTCCGTGGTCCCGACAGGAATCCTGCTGTCCGTGGTCCCGACAGGAATCCTGCTGTCCGTGGTCCTGACAGCACCGAGGGCTTGGAGATGTGATGAGGCCATGGGGTTCTCTGCTGGGGAAGATAATACAGATTTATAATACACATTTCTGGTGCCTGGACCCCAGAAATCACAGGGGGATAATTAATAAATAAATGTATTAAGTGCGTGTCTTAGCCAACATCCAGCTGGGCAACTTTGTAGTGCATTCAAGAGAAACGTTGGGAAGGGAGGACATTAAACAGGGTAATCCCTATCAGAAGGGTGTAAAATATCCTTCTATCTGTCAAAAACACTGAGCTGTCAGCAGCCTAAAAATAATAAAGACAGATCTCAGTTTCTGTCAAATCAGACTGACACAAAAAACTTGAATATCAGTGTAAAAGGGGGGAAAAAAAATCAATGTCAATCCATTTCTCCACTCCAAAGCAACAATCTAACAAGACAATTTGAGCTTTAGCATGAAAATGATTACTGAGAGTTCTTTAAATGTGTTCTGCAAGAAACTGAACCGAAGGGATTGGCTTCAAAACTGCCACTTTCCTGACTGAGATTTCCATAAGTCCTCTATTATTTCCAGAGACAGCAGGCACACACCAGCCATGGATCCTGCAGCTACTGTTGCTTTCCTGATAAAGGAGAAAGCCAGAGGGACTGGAACTGATGCAAATTAGGGAGGTTTCTTCCCTGAGCTGAAAAACTCCCAGGGCCACCTGTGATTTCCAGATTTCCACCCTTCTCAGCTCCCAGCTGTGGCCCTCGAGCAGGGAGGATGTTTTCCACCTCAGCCACAGCTGCTGCAGCACCATCAGGCTGATATTCCAGAGAAAGAAAAGCCCCAGCAGAGCACATTTCCCTCATTTATCAACCAAGCAAGCCCCAGCAAAGCTCAGCCCAGAAGCACCAGCCCCATTTTTAAGCACTCAGTAAGATCTCACTGATACGTCCAAGTGAGACACGGTGCCACATCAATCTTCAAAATAACAAATCCAGCAAGAAAAACCTCCAGGGAAGGACAGCAGCTCAGTTCCATGGGGAGAGTGAAGGACACAGGAGATGCCTGTTCATGTCCTGGGTTTGTACATAAAGGAATTTAAAATGGAATGAAAAGGAATTCGTACATAATAACCTGAAAAAGAAATGGGATTTTTAGCTGAGTTGTGGGAAAAGCTGTAAAAATACTATTAAATTATTTTTTGAAAAATAAAACAGTGAACTGCATAACTTGGAGAAGCCTTTTCAGCCAGGACTCTGGTTTTGAGCTTTAGCCTGGTAGAAGACATCATTTAATGGAACTTTGTCCCCTCAAATGGGCTCAGCCTGAGGTGGTGACCCAGACCCTGGTCCTGAGCCCAAGCCCTGGGAGTTGAAGGCAAAATCCATTGCTTGATTTCCATCCAATAAAGTAGCAAACAAGTTCAAACCACAGAGTATCATTTATGCAGCCACACTCTGGTGGAAGCGAAGGGAAATTCTGAATAAACTGCTCACAGCACACACAGTTCTGCTCCAGCCACATAAACCATTCCAGATTCTGGCAACGGGCAAGAAGGAAAACCAAAATTACCCCCGGTTATCAACGGAAGGATTTCTTTAATTGCTTTGTGCCTAACAGCAGAGCTCAGCACAGCCCAGCAGGAACCTTCAGGTGCTGCAGGTGGAACAGCAGCCCCATGAAAAGGTCAGCAACTCCTCACACACCCTGTCAGCTCCCATCCAGCTCAAGAGAAAAGCAGCAAAGCCCTCCTGCCCCTCTGCCTGCAGCAGATTCCCCCTGCACGAGTTCCCACTCATTGGAAAGCTCCATGGACACACAAACAGAGAGAACCTTGTCCATTATTGAATTTCCAAATCTCATTTTTTCACCCTGTATTATTTTGAGATGTAAGCCATTTTGCATTGCCAGGCTGCACCAAATCCTTTTAATGATTTCCTTTTGCCCATGGAAGGTGTGGATTGCTTGTTTCCACACGCATTACCCAGGCACTAGGGAGGTGTGCCCACAAAGCTTGAACCATGGCATTCAAAGTCCATTGAAAAAACACTCCAAATGTGGGGCTTTCTTTAAGATCAAAATGCTACATCACCAAAAAACAAGTGCATAAAATATATGTGATATATATATATATATATAAATAACATTTTAACCAATTTGCCTTAATTTTTAACTTTTATAATAGAGCAATCTCAAACCAGAAATCAAAAGCACTTCATGCTCGTAGCCCCAGATGCCACAAGTTACATTTACCTGGTGAGATGCCCACTAGGCCAATGCCCACTGCACTCCTCTCCTGCCCCTACACTGGCTGCTCCTGCTCCGTGTAAAACAGAGTGTGCCTGGAAAGCCTGGAATAAACCTCATGTGAAGCCCAGACAGAAACATCAGGCTGAGATAAGCCCAGCTTACAGGCCCTGCTTCAAATGTGGCTTCAATGGCAAAACAAAGCATTAGAAAATAATAATAATAAAAATAAACAAATTAATAATAATAATAATAATAATAATAATAATAATAATAATAATAATAATAATAATAATAATAATAATAATAATAATAATAATAATAAAAACAAAGGCAAAATAAACCTGTGAGCTCATTCTCACTGTTGGAGCCATGGGGCCGTGTGGAGCTGCTCGGAGCCTCTCCCAGTTTGGGGATTAAACAATGCTGGAGTCATGAATAAGCAAAGCCCCGGTGCTGTGCTGAGGCACAGCAGAGATAGGAAATTGCAGACATATCACTGCTGACAGGGCTAAGCAATAGGTGATTCAGATAAGTGGGGTTGGAATAAAATATGATTAAAGCAGTCTTTCCCATTCTGCTTTGATTTAAGAGTACAAAGTGCAAACTATTCATCTTCTGTCTAGAGGCAGTAAATCAGCTGATAAGAGAAGTGAAATGTAAGTGGGGTGCCAGGAAAAGCAAAGCACCACGTGCCAGCCAATTGCTGCTGGAAAGGAGGAGCACAGGCTGAAATAACAACGCACAGGCACCCACCCCAGGCAGCACCAGCAGCTGTGCAAGGTCAGGAAAGCACAGAAGGCAAAAACCAAAACACTGAGGGAGGAAAAGAGGGACTATCACAAGGGTTCAGGTTCCTTGCTCAGTTTTCTTTTGATTTTGTCAGCATATCACAGAAGTGATGGGGTTTAGGGAGCAGCAGAGGAGCTGCTGATGCTCCTGAGGGACTCTGGGGTTCTGCAGAAGGGAACACACCAGCAGCTCCTCCCCAGCCCTGGGAGGGTGGCCACAACAAGGCTAATGTCCACTTACTATGGGTTTGAGAGTCAGGAATCGTCCTCCTCAAAGGTAAAATCCATCCCTGGGAGGGTGAAGCCAGGGGGCATCACCAGCAAAGGAAGAACCCAGCACAGTTCCCACTTCTCACTGTATGAAAATAAGGGAGAAAGGGAAAAAAACCCACAAGCAGAGCACTTGTTTGATTCAGGTGTAATTCCCCCAAAAAGTGCATGAATTAACAACTCAAGACTAAAAAAATGGAGAATCCAAACCCTAACTCACACTTCCTTTCAAACCCTCCACTTTTTAACGTTCAGTTGAACATTATTTTGGTTTTATTGTATGATAGACAACCTAATCACTAAGTGTTTGCCAAAACTGGTGGGTTTTTACCAAAACCACGTTGTCATTCCCAGCCATGCCCTGGCACAGGCAGGGATTGCCAGGGCTGGCTTCACACTCAGAACACAATGCACAGGGGGACACAAAAAATGCCTCTTAAATGAGGCAAACACCTCCCCAGCCCCACCCCTCCTCTGAGCTCACAGGACACCTCTCTCCTCCTCCTCTGAGAGTGTCTGACAAAGGGAATTCAGTGGGAAAGCCCAGATGCAGGAGGATACACCAGTACTGTGTAGAAATACTGTGTAGAAATCCATTCAAACTTCATCCTGCAAATGTCCCCAGCCCACCTGAGGCAGCCCTGGGCTGCTCAGGGCAAGGCTGCACCACAGCCAAGTGCCACAGGTTTCAAATAGGCACAGGAGAAGGTCTCTATTTTAAATAAAATCCTTAGACTGAGGGTAAAATATAATATTGAGCTACTGAGGAACAGACCAGGGAGCCTCCTGAGGAAGGATCAATGTGCCAGCCAGGAAGGGATGGAGCCATGAACCACAATTGGCATCCTTTAGAGAAACAGCAAGGCAAAATGAGCTAGAAACGAGCTGAATGGGTGAAATGAAGGGGATAATCCTGCATTTTTCACAAAAGCCTACAAGCAGATTAGTTGCCAGCACCAGCTCCATTCTTGCAGCAGGATGGTTTGGTAATTATTTTGTTCTTCACCCATTTGTGAGTGAGTAATGATAATGAGAATCCCTGCACTGCCTCACCTCTGCTGCACAATAATAACACATTTTACCCTCACATTTCACCTGCATGACACCAAATTCTCTGTGGGGCTGGGGCTGGTGGGGTGAGGCTGCATCCCCAACAGGGCAGGGCAAGGATGGAATTCTTGACATACAAAGCCACATTAGCACTGGGAATACAAGGGTAAAAAGTGATTCCCAGTCAAGGGTTTTTTTCCTAAGACAAGACACAAAAATATCCCTCATTGACTGAACTGGAGCACAAACCTTAGAGCCTGGGGGACGTTGCCTTGGGCTCTGCTGTCCAACACGAGATCCTGGCACTGCCAGGACCAGGCAGAGGGCAGCCAGCCCTGCCCCATCCTCTGGCCACAACACATCCCTCCTGCACTGGCACTTTGCAGCTGAGGTGAATTTTTGCTGAGTTTGCAAGCCTGGGCAGGCCAGCAAACCCTCCTGAGGTTTATAAACCCCGTGTCATTTCCACAGGCCTGTGGAAAAAGTATTACCTGCTGTTTAACTAATGTCAGCAGTTACAGGGATGGGAACAGAGAGGAGGGAAGGGATAGAGAGTATAAGCACATCTGAGCCCTCCCGATTTGCCTTAAATCTCCACTCCCACTGCAGGGAGCAGCATTAGGGTGGATTTGAGAGTGGCTGCACTGGAGCTGGGTTTGGAGGCTCCTCTGCTCCTGCCAAAGCCCTTAGCCAGGGAAATGGAGCAGTTCCAGCACCCTGCCATCCAGGTGAGGAGCCCGGGGCAGGCTGCAGCTCCCACCAGGGGCTGGCACTGGCACAGTCAGACACAGCAAAAGGAAAAGGGGGTGATGTAAGGGCATGGACTCCTGTGAGAGCCCAGCTCACACTCTGCACATTTGGACAGAAGAGCTCCTCTGTGTCACTCTGGTTTCCAGCAGTGCCCAGCCTGCACCTGGGTCATCTCCAGGGTCATTATGGGGCTCCCTTGCTCAAAGGGGCCCAAACTGAGGCACTCTGGTGCAGAGTCTCTTCCTCAGGGCTCCTCTTCCCCAGATTTACTGCCGGTGATGGGCAGAGCAGCAGCACAGGGATAATCCTGCCCTGCACTCCCCCGGGCAGGCTCTGCTCAGGAACACATCCAAATCCCTTCTGCAGGTCTCCTCAGTGCCCTAATGGGATTGCAGCATCCCCGGGCAGGGCAGTTCCAGCTCCCAGCCCCGTTAATCCCAGCCCATCGAGCAGAGGCTGAGCCGGGTTTGCAGCGCGGTTACAGAAGGAGGCTCGGCACCGGGAGCTCTGCACAGAGCTGATGGCAGGGACTCAGCTTCTCCCGAAGGACATTTCGGGAGTGAATCCTGCTGAGCACCCCACGCTCCGGGACCGGCAGCACCTGCAAACCCCACCTGAGGCAGGGGCTCACCTGGGCAGAGCATCACTGGGCAGCGAGCGGAGCTCCCTCCGAGCATCGCTTCCTCCCTGCCCACCGAGAACTCCGGGCCGGTTAACCCCGGAATGCCCGGCTGGTTAACCCCGGAATGCCCGGCTGGTTCACCCCCGGAATGCCCGGCTGGTTCACCCCGGGACTCCGGGCTGCTTAACCCCGCTTCATCCCCGAGCTCCGGGCTGGCTAACCCCGGTTCGTGCCGGGGCTCCGGGCTGGTTCTAAGCCCGGTTCGTGCCGGGGCTCCGGGCTGGCTCTAAGCCCGGTTCGTGCCGGGGCTCCGGGCTGGTTCTAAGCCCGGTTCGTGCCGGGGCTCCGGGCTGGTTCTAAGCCCGGTTCTGCCGGGGCTCCGGGCTGGCTCTAAGCCCGGTTCGTGCCGAAGCTGCCGGCTGGTTAACCCCAGTTCACCCCGCAGCCCCGGCCGGCTCGTCCCGGCCCATCCCGGAGCGGGTGCGGCAGCGCCAGCGGTGCCAGCAGCGCTGCGGCGACCGCAGGGTGACACCTACTGACACCCGGAGCGGCACCGAGCCCTGCCCGCAGCCTCCGTGAGCTGATTTCAGAGCCCGGTTAGGAGCGGATAACAGGATGGGATTTGTTAATGGAAGATATCGGTCACCGTCAGCTCTGGTGGCCATGGAAGGAAAGACACAACTTCTGTGATGGTGTTTGGATCAAAAAGAACCTCAAAGATGATTTGTTCCACCCCTGCCATGGCAGGGACTCCTCCCACTGTCCCAGGCTGCTCCAGCCCCAGTGTCCAGCCTGGCCTTGGGCACTGCCAGGGATGCAGGGGCAGCCCCAGCTGCTCTGGGCACCCTGTGCCAGGCCTGCCCACCCTCACAGGGAAGGATTTATCCCTAATATCCACCCAAAATCCCCCTGTTTCAGTTTGAACTCATAGCCCACGTCCTGTCCCCGCAGTTCTGGTGAAGGTTCCCCCTCTGCTGCCCTTCCCAGGGCTGGCAGGATGAGCCCCTTCCCTCTCTGCAGCCCTGGCAGCCTTTGCCTGTAGCAGCACTGACTGATTGCTTCCTATTTCCTTTATGTTGTGGCTCAACAATTCCAATTCAATGGAGTAATAATAATAATAATAAATATTCGGTATGGGAGCCCAGAATCGACTGTTAACTCTTTATCCATAACAGAGCCTTGCTCTGCAAGAAAAGCAAACACTGCTACAATAGCCTTCAGAAGAATCGACTGTAATTATTATTTCCCATCGCACGAGAACGTCTTCAGCTGTTCCCGGGGGTTTTGCCGTGATTACCGAAAGCTGCAAACTCTGACACAGAAACACACGAATTCCCTTTTTCCCTTTCTCGAAATAGCACAGGGAAAAAGCCCTCTCTGTTCTCTGCCACCTCCCGAGCAGATGGCGATGCAGCAGCACCTCCCTCCCCCGGCCAGCTGGGAGCCCCGCTCCGGGAGAAAGAATTCCTGCCCCCGCTCCGGGAGAATTCCTGCCCCCCGCTCCGGGAGAATTCCTGCCCCCCGCTCCGGGAGAATTCCTGCCCCCCGCTCCGGGAGAATTCCTGCCCCCCGCTCCGGGAGAATTCCTGCCCCCCGCTCCGGGAGAATTCCTGCCCCCCGCTCCGGGAGAATTCCTCCGAGGATTCCTCCCCCGCTCAGGGACAATCCCTCCCCCGGTCCCGGAGAATTCATCCCCGGATCCGGAACAATTCCTCCCCCGGTCCCGGAGAATTCCTGCCTCCGATCCAGGACAATTCCTGCCCTACTCCGGGACAATCCCTGCCTCCGATCCGGGACAATTCCCCCGAGAATTCATCCCCGGATCCGGGACAATTCCTGCCCTGCTCCCCGGGACGATTCCTCCCCGGTCCCAGAGAATTCCTGCCCCGCTCAGGGAGAATTCCTCCTTGGTCTCGGACAATTCCTGCCCCGCTCTCCGGGACGATCCCTAACCCCAGCTCCCCGGGACGATTCCTCCGACAATTCCTGCCCCGCTCCGGGACGATTCCTCCCCCGGTCCCGGAGAATTCCTGCCCGCTCCCCGGGACGATTCCTCCCCGGATCCGGGACGATCCCTGCCCCGCTCCGGGACAATTCCTCCGAGAATTCCTGCCCCAGTTCCCCGAGACGATTCCTCCCCGGTCCCGGACAATTCCTGCCCCTCTCCGGGACGATTCCTCCGGGAATTCCTGCCCCAGTTCCCCGGGACGATTCCTCCCCGGTCCCAGAGAATTCCTGCCCCTCTCCGGGACAATTCCTCCGAGAATTCCTGCCCCAGTTCCCCGAGACGATTCCTCCCCGGTCCCGGACAATTCCTGCCCCGCTCCGGGACGATTCCTCCGGGAATTCCTGCCCCGCTCCGGGAGGATTCCTCCCCCGGTCCCGGAGAATTCCTGCCCCAGTTCCCCGAGACGATTCCTCCCCGGTCCCGGACAATTCCTGCCCGGTCCCCGGGACGATTCCTCCCCCGGTCCCGGAGAATTCCTGCCCGCTCCCCGGGACGATTCCTCCCCGGATCCGGGACGATCCCTGCCCCGCTCTCCGGGACGATTCCTCCGGGAATTCCTGCCCGCTCCCCGGCAGGGGTGGGAGGTGCGGGAGCCCCCCGGATGTCCCCGCCCGTCCCCAGCTGCTCCTGCGCTCCAGCACCTCCACTCTCAGCTCACTCGGAGCTCCAGCAGCTCCCAGACCCGTCCTGTTTTCCCTTCTCTCCCAGCTCATCTCGATTCCCACCACTGGAATTTCACCTTTCCTCTTGCCCTCCCTCCCAGCTCTGTCCTTCATGGAAAGGATCAAACGTTTCTGCCACTCCTCAGCACCACAACCTGCCTACAGCAAGGCAATGTTATTTTTCAGACAGCGAGCACAGCATTGGAGAAAAGCCTTTCCAGAATCCTCATTCTGCTGTGCCAGGTCTCTGTGAACGGAGCAGAGCAGCGTGGAACTGGCTCTGCCCACCCTGCTGGGTGACCCAGGCTGCTCCCCATGAGGACAACACAGCCTGGGGAACGGGGACAGGAGGCATCCTGCCCTCCTGGGCTGAAATTCCTGCTAAAAGCCAGCCAAAAACCAACCCAAACAGCAGCTGAGACTGCAGCCACCGGGTCAGGTGAACACACAGCATCCACCCCAAAATTAACTGATGAAAAACACCACCATTGCAAGCACCATTGTTCAGGCACACTAAAGCAGCAGGAGGTTCAGCAGGGCACAGAACCAGGGCTTGGACATTCAATTCCTCCCAAAGCTCAGCCCTGTTTTTCTGGGCCTTTTCCTGTGTTTTTCTGAAACGCTGGCAAAGCAACAGCTGCTGGTTCTGATCGAGACAAGGCCACATTCAAGCACCTCAAAAATATTCTCCATACTGTAAAGCACAAAGGGGCTTAAACAGATTATATTTATAAACAGAACAGCACCTGGTTTGGGTTATAATTATCCTCTAAATAGAAATTATCCTCTATCATTTGTTGCTACTGTATAAAAGGAGCTCTGCTCTGATCAATAATTAGAAATCAATTACAGAGCTCTGTGTGACAGTGATTATTGCTCTCATGGTTTGGGCACCTCTTACCAGTATTTGTAAAGGTGTTAATCCATCCTAATAATTCTTAAATCATGTATGAATACAGAAGTGCCCGTGGCATTATTAAATTCCTATTTAAGTCCAAGAAAAGCTGCCTGTTTAAATTATACAGAAGTTAAATTTCTCCTGAAAAGCACTTTGAAGTGATTCTGTGCAAATACACATTTGCCACGAAACCACCTCTTTTTTTACCCAGGTGACCTGGCAATGCTGCTCTGATCCAGGTTCTGGAACCAATTCTGCTTTTACTCTCCCCAGGATGTGATTTATCATTTTTTGCTGTTCTCATTAATGAATCCAAGGCCTGGGCAGTGCTTTGGGGGGTCTGCAGTGATGGGTTCACACCCCAGCCCTACTGACTCACCCTCCTGAGGCACGAATCCCATTTCTCTCTCCTCCAGGAGCTGCTCCACTCTTCATTTCCCATTTGAGACATTTTAGTGACCCAAGAATCTCGGAGTACTGAGCACTGTACGTTCAATTGTCAAAAACTTGGCTGTTTCCCCACTTTTTCCTTGGAAACCAGGCCTGGATTCAGATTCCTGGGAAAGCCCCAACAGCTCCCACCACTGAGCCCTGGACAATGTCCTGTTCCCTCATTTTCTGACACATTTTCTATGGGAATTTCTGTGCTCTATTAGAGAAAATCCAGGGCTTCCTCTCCCAACAGATTCATACATTTCAATTGTTGTATTCTTTCCTTCTCTAAGAAGCCAACCCTACCACACTGTAATTCTCAGATGCTGTAGCTGGAGCTAAACTGGTCCTCAGGCTCCAATAAAGAACCAAAAAATAGGGTTGGGCTCCCTTCTCAGCAACAGAGACAATTTCCTGAGTGGCTCTGTGGGCTCCAAGTACAACCCCAGGCTCCCACAAGGCCAGATTTAAATACAAACCCAATAAAGGCTCTTCCTGCACAATGATCCATCACAAAAGCCTGAACACCACAGCCACATCCAAACTGAGGAGCCCCAGGGGCATGGGAAGAGCCCCAGGATGCAGTTCCAGTTTAACTGAACCAGGCTCACCTGGAGAATTGAAATCCACACTGAAAACACAGGGCTCAACCTACCCACAGCATTAATTGGAACAATAAATAAATCCTGCAGTATTTCAACCTCTAATTCGAGATTTTAAATAAAGGCCTCAGAAGGTGTTTCATGTCTGTTTACAGATCTGGCTTTGTTCAAAGCTGCTTTTCTAATGGAACAAAATCAGGGGGGATTTATTTCTATTTATTTCTCTTGCCAGCTTCAGCACCCACAGAGTTCCATGGGCTGGAGAAAATGGGAAGCAGAAGCTGCCAAGGGAGCAGCTGGGCAGGAGGGGCAGCGAGGTCAGAGACTGCAGCCCAGGGGCTCAGCCCAGGGCAGTGAAACCCCTCTGTGCTTGGCTTTCCCTGGAGCATCCCTTCCTCCAGAATGGAAAAATGAGATTTCCCCTTCCCCAGGCCTTGCAGCAGGGCTCTCTGTAGAGAGAGCATTGGCAGAGCATTAATGCCTCTATTCCCACTTTGGATCAAACAAGCAAGGATTGAAAATCATCTCACTGAATTACTCGGAGCCATTGCTAATTTGAGGGGTTTGTGTGCTTTTCCTTGCTCCAGATACTGAAATGGAAACATCTCCCAGGCTCTTCCCTCTCTAAATTACTCCTCAGCCACCTTTGCTTATCTCTATTGTTTCTGAGAAAAACCTGTTCCTTTACAGACATCTGCACTGGTGATAAAGTGTGATTGAAAAGCTTGGCCTGTCAGATAGGGAGCTGTTATCACAGCTTGATTTGGAGCTGTGGAATTACACTGGATAATAGCAGCTCCAAACAACACTCCTCTCAAATGAATTTATGAATGGCCTTTGCCAGATCTGAGGATAAACTGGTGGTAATAGGAAGGAGGCTGTGAGCTGATGGATCAGCCCATCATCCATGAGCCCTGGATATGCTCGTGCTGCACTGGGAATTTCATGGAGCAGGAGAAGTCCCTTTGCACTAATTAAATGTCATAGATAAACTTCTCCAATTTTTAAATAATTTATCCTTCCTTCCATTCAGCTCAAAGCCCCAGGGAGCAGAAGGGGTGGGACTGGAAGCACATTCCTATTGGGAATTGCCTGTGGTAGTGCAGAACCCTTCCAGATCCTCCTGAGCAGGAGCTCCAGGCCTCTGCTGCCAGGGCAGGTCCCAGAGCATGGCCAGGAGCCTGCTCACACCTGGGGCCTTGGGGAGAAGGAAAAATGCACAAACCCAGAGTGCCCTGTGCCCTCAGCAGGCACTGGAGAGTCTCAGCCCCAGGGCCCACCCTGAGCTGCTCAGGGCAGAGTGGAGACAGGCAAGGACCTCTGAGGCTGAAGGAGTTCACTAACCCAGGAACTGCCAAAGAGGGATTTTTATGATCACAGAGGGGAAAATGCCCCCCAAACCCTCCTGCCATCAGCCCCTGCAGTGGTGCCAGCTGCCCCAGGGTGCCAGGGTGCTGTGAGGACAGCTCTGGTGCCACACACACGTTAGGGAATTTCTGCCTTAATGAGATGCTCAGATACAACATTAATAGGATCTGACATCCCATGGAGAAAAACAGCAAAGCTCCAGAATTTTAAAGAGGGAGCCTTGAGCAAACTCGAGACTGCCATGAAAGCTTGACTGCCTTCATGCTCAGGACTCTGAGCTGGGATGGTCTGGGACAAACCTGTCCCCATGCAGGAGATGAAAGTCCTGCCAGGAGCTGACCCAGCCCATCTCCTCTGTGCTCCAAATAAACCAGCTCAGAATGCAGCAGAGACCTTCCACAGCCTCTCTGCCCAACCACAGATAAACTCACAGCACTGGAAACCATGAACTCACACTGGCTGTGAAGTCTTCCTTTGGCCCTAAATAAAACTGATCACCACAAAAATATTTGGGGTTTATTTAATGACGGGAGAGCGTTCACATTGCCAGACAAGAGGATGAGTTCACACAAGTGGCCATAGCTGGCTGAACAAAATAACCCCCAGTGGGTAGGAGATGAATAACCTCATCACCCAGGTGAACCAGCCTCTCTGAGCTGAAGCACAAGCACCCTCCTGGTGTGGAGCTGCAGAGCAGGGCACGGGCTCTCACTGAGGTGGACACCAGACAATTCACAGTTTGGGAATTACATCCAGATCATTCCCCCCTGGAGCAGGGTTCCATGGGTATCTGGGGCTCAGGAAGGCTGAGTGCTGCCCTGTCCTTGCAGGGCTGCCTGGCACGGCCATCCCAGCCCAGAGCCAGCCTGGCACTGCCAGGGACCAGCCAAGCTCCTGGTGGCTGCAGCTGCACCTCTCCTGGGCGTCACATTGCTCAGCACAACAGAAATAAAACCAATTCTTAGCCCTGGTCTGAGACTGAGAAAATCACAGAATCCCAGGATGGGTTGGGTGGGAGGGACCTTGGAGCCCACCCAGTGCCAGCCCTGCCATGGCAGGGACACCTCCACTGTCCCAGGTGCTCTAGCCCTGTCCAGCCTGGCCTGGGGCACTCCAGGGACCCAGGGCAGCCCCAGCAGATCCCACAAACATTGCAGTCTGTGCTCCAGGCGGCAGGGAAGTCCCTGCTGGAGGTGAGGGTGGGATCCTCCTGCTCCAGAGGCTCCTGAGTGAGGGTTTGGAGCCACAGCACAAGGGGCACACTGAGCACAGGGACTGGAGCCAAGGGATCAGGGTGGCTCACAAAGGAAGGCAAAGCCAACAGCATCCCTGCTCCTATTCCTATTTCACTGAAATACTGTGAAAACACCCTCAGAAACGTGGCCATAAAACTCCTGTTGTGGTCACTGCAGCCCCCAGACAGCACCAGGGCCAAGAGGAGAGGGAAAGAGCAGCCAGGCTGCTCTGCTGCTGCCCAAAGCCTGAAAATACTTCAGAAAATCTTCACTGCAGTGAAAGTTTCCCAAGACCCTAAGGAGCTCCTGTAGGAGCAGCCACAGCCATCAGTGGGGTGTTTAACAGCCTCCCCAGGAGCTGGATTTATGTAACCAACCTCAGGCTGACATCAGCAAGGGCTTTCCTGCTCTTTCCTTCTCCCAGTCCCAATGTAAGAATATTTCTCCCAGAGAACAGACACTTCCATTTACAGTAAGGTCATTAAAAAAAATCTAAAAAGTAAAAAGAAAAGGAGTAAGTTCTTTAAAGCACCTCCATCTCTGCCTCATGTAAGTCTCCTACAAACACTCTGCACCTCTGAGCAGCCCCTCCAGCCACGTCCCAGGCCTGGCTCCAGGGGCAGCTCCACACGGATGGAGGGGCTGAAGGAGCAAGCCCTGACATGCTTTATGAGTTAATTTGCTGTTATTTAGGGCCCTGCACAGCTGCACTAAATCTTCACATCCTTTTTACTGCTTTAAGTAATGCTTTAACTTCTCGGTAGCCACACGAGCTGGTGTTAATCCTTCTCTATTTATTTGTTCAAGCCCCTGGGGAGCTGCAGAGTCTTTGCTAGAGGACGAGCAATCCAGTCCAAGTTATGGAGCTCCACTTTTTCAAGGCACTTTTCCCAGTCAAGCACAGATGAGAGAACAGGAAATAAGGGGGGGAAAATTACAAACCCCCAAATCCATTCAGTGCTCCCCCTTAGGAATGGATGCTTTATTTCAGAACCAGAGGAACACCTTTCTACCTGAGTCACCCAGCTGAGGGACAGGACAGGGCTCCCCTGCATTTTCCCTGATTCTGCTTTTCTTTATACAAGACCATTTCCTCCTCACATTTCTGTAGTTTCCTACAGAATCTCTACATTAAGAGGTACCTGGATCCCTGCATGACAACCAGAGAGAAGGAAGGAAACCACAGCAGGGGTGAGGCTGGGTGACCCAAAGGTTGGAGCTGCACAGGTGAGCTGGCATTGGGGTGTAGGTGATACAACCCAAGGTAACACAAGGTGAGTCACAGAGCATCTCCCCCCCAGGTGTGACCATGCTAAATCCATGAACTCCACAAAACACCTCGGGCCTTTAACTCGGCTGTTTGAGTCCCAGGTTGGAATTGTTTCCTTACCCAGGGAATGTTGGATAAATTGATTATTCCATCAAGTACACCAAGTGCCATCCTGTGGCTGGTGCTCAGGAGAGGTTTCTGCCCATCTCTCAATAAAAATCCAGCGTGATGTTCATATATTTTTCATTTTCAGTCCAGACTTCAGCAGTTTAACTAAAAAGTTCAGCCTGAAGCCCCACAGTTCACAGGCCATAAGAATCTCAGGCAGGCTGGCCTTGGTTCCACTGGACATCCTCCACAGGAGCCTTTTTGTTTTCCTTTTCTAATTTATTAGCAGGAGTTCTTACGCTTGGCTAAACTTAATGGAACAATTCCATTGTTCTGCTGCTGGCCATGAAAGTGGATTATTGCTGTTCAGTGGCACCAGTCTCACACGGGGGAAAATGCACCTTGAAGGAATTCTGCTTTATCCAAGGATCCAAAGGCTCCTGCACCCAGACAGCACATCCAGCACAGAGCCCGAGTTTATACTGAAATGATTGTAAAATACTGGGCAAATGTCTCCTACTGCAATGGAACAGGGTGACAGAACAGGCTCCCTTTTTATCCCTTATTCTTGGATTTGAGGTGCAAATTCTGTCCAACACAATTCTCCTTCTTTTGACTGAGTGAACATGATTTTTATAAGGACAATAAAGACCTGGAGACCAGAGCTCAGCCTGTGCTACCAAGAGTACTAAGCTAAATAAACCTTTAAATGAATAAATACACGGCATGGGTTTATCAGTATTGAGGAGAAGCCAAAGCTCAGAATTTAAGCTGGACTCCCAGGCAGCACCAAACCCCAGAGAGCCTTGGAACCCCAGAGCAGAGGCTGGAAAAGCCCTTTGAGCTCAGAGCCCAACCATCCCCAGCCCTGCCACGGCCACCCCTGCCCCTGTCCCCAGGTGCCACACACAGGCAGGGACTGCACATCACCCTGGGCAGCTGGGCCAGTGCTTGCCAATGTTTTCCATGAAGAAATGTTTGTTAATGGCCAACCCACACTTCCCTGGCAGCGTTTGAGTCTTTGCCTCCGGGGACTCAGAGCAGAGCCCAGCTGGCAGCACTGAGGGGCCAGGACACAGCCAGGGCCACCAGAGCAGCGCAGCCCCAAAATCGGGGGTTCCAGGGGCTGCAGGGAAGAGCCAGGCCATGGGAGCCATGGTGGTGTTTGAAACAGGACAAGGAGGTGCAAACAAACCAGGCTGAAGTGGGTTCCAGGGCCTGCAGGGAAGAGCCAGGCCACGGGAGCCACGGTGGTGTTTGAAACAGGACAAGGAGGTGCAAACAAACCAGGCTGAAGTGCTGCTTGGGCTGATAAAAATGTGTCAGGATGTGCTGCTCAGCAAAGGAGGCTGCTCACTCAGGGAGGTTATTAACTCAGCCTGCTCTAATTCCTGTCACAAGGGGCCAGCACAGAAATAGGCACTTGGAGACTGCAGAGGTGTCCCAGAGGTTCCCAGAACAGCTTTAAAGGCTTTAACCTTTCACGAGTGGATGCTGCTTCTGATTCAGAGCACTCAGTCCCTGGGGAGCAAAAAACACCCCTGGTTTTTTGAGCTTTACCCTGAGAATATTAAAGTGAATATTTTTTAAATCCACATTAATTACAGGCCAAAAATAACCATATAAAAATATCTCATAAAGAAGGTGAAACTGTTCTGAGGTAGAGCACATGTGATGAACCAGTGCTTCCAATTAGTTCTAAATTAAAATCTGCAGTAAACTGCCATGAATTATTTAAGTTTATCTGGAAAGATAGCCAATTTTTAGGGAAAAAAAAGTTCTTTTACTCTGGATTTACTGTGCTCTCTTTTCCCAGCAACAAAGCTGTCTGATCAAAGGGTTTCTCCCTGACTTGCCTACCCCACAATGCCGTGGCATTTCTCAGATGAGAGCACTGAGCACACAGCAGCACACGCTGCAGAGCTCCAGGAGACACTGCTGAATAATTCACTGTGGGAAGAGAGATCAGATTCCAGCCTGGGATGAAACGAGAGCCATGACGTGATGCTACGTGGGCAAACTCAGGCCTAGCACAGCATTTATTCAATTCTGGGGATGAGCAAAGCCCAGGGCAGAGAGCCATGGAATGGGTTGGGTTGGAAGGGCCTTAAATCCCATCCCATCCCACCCCCTGCCATGGCAGGGACCCCTTCCACTGCCCCAGGGTGCTCAGAGCTCCATCCAAGCTAAAATCCCTCCAAACCACAGGAGGGAAAGGCGTTCAGCGATGCTTCCCAAAAAATCCTGCAAACACAAAGGCCTAAAAAAGCCACCTGAGCTTGGATGTCACATCCAGCAACCACGGGGGGACAGTGACCATGACAATGCCTGTGCTGATGCCCCAGGGCCACCCCCACAGCCCAGGGTGGCAAGGCAGCCTGGATGGGGCCTGCAGGTCACAGGAGAAACAATAAAACCCTCCTAGGGCACACAAAGTGCCAGCTGGAGACAGGGCTCCCTTCCCCAGCCTCATTCCCTGGAAATTCCCCCAAGGGCTCTGTGCCCAGCACAGAGGGAGTGGAATTTTGTGTGAGAGAGGCAGGTGGGGACAATGCTCCCTAAAACCCCAGTTACTGCCCTGCACAGCCAAACCTGCTGAATCTCCTCAGTGCTGTGAGCTGTCCTCTCACAGGCTGGAGGCTGAGGGTGTCCTGGGGACACGGCAGTGCCACCCAGAGCCACTGCCCTGCCTGTCACCAGGAGCTCCTGGCAGGGCTCATCGTGCCCAGGGCTGGGATCTGGGAGCCAGGGTGGATCAGAAACAAATCCTCTCATCAATCCCAATTAGCAGGCATTAATGCAGGGCACGGAGCAGTTCTGGTGAACACCAGCTCGACTTCTTGAAGGGGAAATTGAATTAGAATCTTCCTTCCAGAAGTGCTAAAGAATGGGTTGGTTTGGGCCATAGGAAAGCTGTGGGTAAGAGCCAGGTGAGTGTGATCCCAACCAGTCCTGGGACTTCTGAACTACACCTGCAGCTTGGTCCTGGGGCCAAACTGTGCAGGAAAATCCATTCCATGAGCACTGTAGATGGACACTCCTGAATTCCATCTTCTGATCCTCTCGTGGAGAAATAGAAACAGCCAAAGTTCACCCCAAAAACTAAATTAAAAATCAATACTCTTTTACTCAATGGGGTGTGACCCCTTTGCTCCCCCTGCCTTTTTTTTTTTTTTTTTGCACCTCCTTTTCTTTCAATTGGCCTGACCCCAGTGTTTGAACCCCTCATTTGCAGTCCCACAGCATGGCAGAGGGAAGGACATGGAAATGTTTCATGCAGATGAACCATGCACAAGGGAAACACGCACATAAACCACACAGAACCTGTTCTGAAAATAGCTATTGAAGCAAAAATTGCAGGTTGTTTACCTGCCCATCACAGCACCCATCAGCAGGCAATTAAGCCATTAGGACAGAAAATCACAGATAATTTCCCCAAATTCCAGCACAGCTCCATGAAAGGTTTTGGAGCATCTGCCCTGAGAGCTCCAGGAGAGCCCTGGTTCTGTGCCAGGGGAACAGAACTGTGCCAGGCCCTCCACTGCAATCAGGGCTGAACATTATCTCCATCCCAGAGGAGGTAATTGCACATGAGAACGGGATCTGAACTGGAAATAGGGATCTGAACTGGAAATAGGGACAGCACGGCCAGGCAGGCTCAGCCCGGGCTGGGCACTGACATTTTCCCAAGGAAATTGCCAGTTCATCCCTCCCTCACCTTTCCAGTTCAGCTCCCAGGCTGCGCCATCCAGAAGGAAATGGGTTCTTCCCTTTCCATCTTGAACCACCAGAACTCCTAAAAGTTATTTATGGAATCCTAAGGGTCACCCACCAGTCAAATATTCAAATGTTCCTCATTACAGGGGGTTCTGACCTTTGCTGTCAATTTGCATTTTCTGTACTTAAATAAATCCAAACACTTCCTAATCACTCTTTCCAACAGGAATTTTATGATTAGTTGGATAATTCCTTTAAAATATGCAATTACTCTTTCCTAATGTATTCATTACTCTCTCAACACAGTATTCTTGAAACATTACAATTTCTCATTGAGAACATATTTCTGTATTCATTTCCATAAGACAGTTTTAAAAACTAGATTAATATACTTTCTACTTCCTATATTAAAAAAAATCCTTTTTGATTAAATCTGAGTTAATAATTTGCAATTAATATCTCATTTGATGGGTTTAGGTTTTTTTCTTCCCCCTCCTTGAAATTATCCTTACAGGGAGGAAATCTTTCATCACTTCATTCAAATTCCATCTGCAAGCCTTGAAATCTGACTTGTGAATAGTTCATAATATCTATTAGCCCATAATAATCACCTAAGTAGATAGCTCCTAAAATCATTTCAAACAGCAGAGGAATGGAAAAGCCTGGTAGTCAAAACAGTTGAGAAATTAAAAAAAAAATCAATAAAAGCTGCTGAGCAATTAGCAACTCTTAGAATTAACCCATTTTGCTAATCTAAAAATAAAAGGGTCCCTGAGTTCACTTAAGAAGACAGCTTGGAAGCTTCTTTCCCCGGCTCCCAGTTTTGCAGTGCACAGGACACAGCAGAAGGGAAATCAGATCTCTGCCAGTGCAGAGCTGGAGCTGCGAGCTGGGCACTCACCCAAGCAGAAAGCACCACTCTATTCTTGGATGGTTTTGCTTCTGTGATGGCAAACCAGGAGTGAAATCCAATTATTCCCCCAAACCTTCAGTTTCCCAGCACGTAACAAACCCTCCCAAAGTGGGATTCACAAATCTCACTCCTGAAGGATTTCCATGAAGCAGAACTTCATTAAACCAGTGCTTCCAGGGAAGCATGGAATCTTTGGGTTGGGAATCATGGAGTCTTTGGGTTGGGAATCAGTTTAAGATGGAATCCAGTCATTAATGCAACACTGCCAAGGCCACCTGCACCCAGCCTGCAGATCCCTCCAGGAATGGGCACTTGGTACAGAACAACTCCCAAAAGCACCACAATTCCCAATCAGAAATGCTTTGTTTCAGCCCCCTCCCCTCAGGATCACAGCTCCCAGCACCACCCCTGTCCCTGGAGCAGGGGAGATCCCTGAGCTCCAGCATCCCCCAGGGAAACCCCTCAGAGCTCCAGCAGGCCAGGGCTCCGTGTCCCAGCCAGAGATAACCTGTAAAGCTCCTACAAAGCCACCAACGGCCAGACCTGGCACAAACAGCGGCCCGGGGGGCACAAACAGCGGCCCGGGGGGCACAAACAGCGGCCCGGGGGGCACAAACAGCGGCCCGGGGGGCACAAACAGCGGCCCGGGGGGCACAAACAAACAGCGGCCCAGGGGGCACAAACAAACAGCGGCCCAGGGGGCACAAACAAACAGCGGCCCAGGGGGCACAAACAAACAGCGGCCCAGCCCCACTCCAGAGCCCTCTGGGGCATTCCCAAACTCATCCCCCTGAGACACCCTCAACAGGCTGTGAGAGGAGCCAGAGCCAGCACGTTACTGGGCAATAAAAATCAATATCCATCCAGGAATCTCTGAGACAAGAAGTGCTGGAAATGCTGTCATGGAATTTATGGATAAATAGCCAGGCTGTTGCTCATTAGTCCCAACTCCTGCTGGACAGGGTTCTCAGCAGCCTCAATGTTACTGCAATAACATCAGTGGTACAACGGTGATGCTGGAAATTACTGCCCGTGCTTTCCACACATCAAAACTACATTTTTATTGCTGGACAATTATAAATAGCACTCATAGCTCTGCCTGTTTGGAAATTCCTGTGTTAGCTCTAGAATAAAACCTCTGCCCTGAGTGAGGGACTATGTCACATTTGGGTGTGGGAGCCTCCTGCCATACCTGGGAGTTTGCTGGGCTGGAACTTTGGGTACAAAAGGAAACCCAGAGGATGCTGCAGCAGGAAACAGAGTTTGGGATCAGCCTGCACACATCTGTCATCGGCCTGGCTCAATTCCTTTGGTATTCCCAGTGTAATTTGGTCATTTGGAGCTCCACATCGACAAAACCATTGCCATGCCTGGGCTCTGCAGCTCCTCTGACAGACCTGTCCAGCCAGCCCACAGCTCTGACTTTGTGCTGGTGTTCACAGGGCTCCCAGGACCAGGGAAGAGATGAGAATCTTGACTCCATGTTTTCAGGAGGCTGATTTATTATTTTATGATATATATTATATTAAAAGAAAATGATATATTAAAACTATGCTAAAAGAATAGAAGAAAGGATTTCATCAGAAGGCTAGCAAGGAATAGGAAAGGAAAAGAATGATAATAAAATCTTGTGACTGACCAGAGAGTCTGAGACAGCTGGACTGTGATTGGACATTAATTAGAAACAACCACATGAGCCCAATCCCAGATGCCCCTGTTGAATTCCACAGCAGCAGATAACCATTGCTTACATTTCATTTCTGAGGCCTCTCAGCTTCTCAGGAGAGAAGATCCTAACAAAAGAATTTCTCATAAAATGTGTCTGTGACGTGACTTCTCCTCTCCTGAGGATGCCAAGCACATCATGCCCTGTGCCTCAGCTCCCACTGAGTGCCCCAGGAGAGCACACAGAGCACTGGCACTGCACAGCTGGGACAGGAAATGCAACAAGGCAGGAAAATCCACAGCCCAGGCTCCACCAACAGCACCAATGCTCCTGGCTGCACCTCCAGTGCCCCTCTCAGAGCAGAGTGAAAACGCCTGAATTTTGGGTAACCCCCCTTGCTGCCCTCTCACCCAGCCAGCTCTGAGGGGGGAGAGAGGCAGGACCCCCTGCCCTGCCCCAGAACATCCCAGGGACAGGCAATAACCCACACCTGGGTCACTGAGGGTGAGTGGGGGCCGCAGGACTGTCCCCGTGTCACCCCTGCAGAGCCACGCGCTCCTCACGGGGTGTGTCACCCCTGAGAGCGGAAAATGGCATTTTCTGAAGGCCACACAATCTGCCAGGACTCTGACCAAGGAACAGAAAATCCACTGAGATTTGCAGTGATGTTTTCTGGTCATCCACAGTGATCATTTTAGTCAAGTATCTCATAACTCATGGGGAATTTACCAGGATCACCACTGGGGAAACATTTCTCCACTGTCTCCTTTCCTTAAAATACAAGATGCCTGATCCAAAATTGGGGGGGAAATTATGTCCTTTGCCACCTTCAGTTTTTTATGGCCAAGCTTTGATTTAAGAAAATCCCTTTACGAGTAACAGCTCTGTTTTTCAAAGCAGGGCACTTGGAAGCAACAACGTTCTGCAATACAGAAAATATATCAAGGAATTTTCATAATGCACAATAAATTGATTTGGATTTTTCAAACTGGTCAGATTTACACCCTTCTGATGACACAATGCCTGGAGAAAATCTATATTATTGCCCTTTTTAGTAACCCCATTACATCATTGCTGCTCAGAGGCAGCAGAGTGTCTGCACAAGGACGTGCCAGAGCCCAGGATTTATTGGCAGAGAGGATGCAGAGGAGCACAGGAGTGAGCTGTTAGCCTTTGTGTAATGTCTAATTGAAAACGCCACCACAGCCCTGTAATTTAGGGGATTTATTGTGCACAGAGTCAAAAAAGTTATGGACAAAGTGTTAATAAAGCAGGACCAGGAGGGGGATAAATGTCCACACGTGGGGAAGATCCAAAGGGCAGCAGAGGTTCAGGGAGCTCAGCACCTTCCCAAATGGCAGAGGAATTCTCAGCCTCTACAATACTGAGGTTCTTGCTCAAATCTGTACTTGTTTATTAGTTTAAAATTAATACAAATTAAATTTAATCCTAAGTGAATCACATCCATCTTCAACCAGAATTCAAGATACGTCCAAAAATAAAAGTTCATCTTTCTTTGGGGAAGTCTCCTCACTCAACTTCATTTAAAACTCCACATTTACTATGGACTCATTTTTCTCAGTTTTAGAAGGAAACAAAGCCTTTATTCCTTTTTTTTTTATCATTCCAGTGCCATATTCTGCCCTCCAGCAAGTCAAGGCAGGCTCTCCCTGATCCCTGTGCTCCTTCCAACACCATTTCCTATTCCTATAAATATTTAGGTATTTTTCTTAACAACACATTTCTTTCAGAAGTTCTGCAACTAAGTGAAAACAGACAAAACTGAGTGGTCTGGAAATTCCTCAGGATTTAGTGATTTTTGAGCATTGAATGTTTCGAGCAGTTTTCCACTTGGATGATAAAATAATGAACACAGAGAGAGCTCCCCTCAAAATAGATTCCATCCATAGCTGAAGACGTTGGAAAAATTAATAAATGAAGAGGGAAAAAGCTTTTAAATAAATCCTGGGGAATTCAGAGTTCCCCAAATCATCTTCTCAGTGGTTTGAATGAAAACCCCTGAGCTCCAACCTGCAGCTTCCCAGACCCACAGCTCCCTGTCCCTGAGCCAAAAATCACATTTACCACATTGAGCCCATAATGATCAAAGGTCCTGGAGCCAAATTGCCCAAATGTCAGTGCCCCTGTCAATCTGGGCAGCCCCAGCAGAGCAGGGAACCTTCCAGAGCTCTGCTCAGTCGTGCACTGAACAAGAACATCTGCCCAAAGCCAGCCAGCATCAGGAACACAGACCTGGCTGCACAAACTGGGAGCAAGGGAAGCAAAGAATCCACTCAGCAGAAAGCCAGGGCCCAGAGTGGACATGGCTTTTATGCAAAGGAACTGAAATCCCTGCAAAACAGGACAGAAAATGTTAATTCTCCCAGTAAAACATAACTATCTCTCAAGTCTGCAAAGGACAGCTGTGACTGGTGCCACAATCTGGAGTGCCAGTGACAGGAATTACAGCTCCAGCAGTTATTCACTCATTTTTAATCATCAAAAAGAGATTTCAGTCATCTCCTCACAAGTCCCACTGCTGTTAACTCGTCCCACCACAGCCTGACTGCTTTCAGTGCCTTCTCAATTATTTCTGCTCCTCTGCCCAAGCTGCAAACCCGCATTCTGCAGCATGGGCCAGCTCAGAACCTGCTCTGAACACAAACACTTTCAACTTCATGGGAGTTACCTGAGCCCTCAGAGCCCCCACAAGCACAAAAGCACCTGTGCAGGTGCTGCTCAGGTCAAATGCTATTTGTGGGGTGGGGATATTTATTTTATCATCCAACTGGAAAACTGCTCAAAGCATTCAATCCTCAAACCCTGCAGGAGCCCCATGCTGGTCACAAGGATCCATCTCTGACACCCCACATTTAAAACCAGGTTTGGAACCCCTTTGGGCCAGACTGATACAATCAATAAATGTGGTGATGGGCCTGGCTGATTGGAAATGGAATAATGAAATGAAATGAAGTTAAATTAAATGAAAATTCATTCAGGATGGAAAGTGTTGGAAGATTTGGCTCCTGTGGGAGGTGCCCAACACCCTTCCTGGCTTTCTTCAAGGGTTTTCCTTTAGCCCCCCTGGTTTGGGCAGAGATTGAAACTCCTCCTGACTGCCATGCCCATCACTGAAGTGTTTTACAGGCCTTGACTTTTCTCTGCCTTTTTTTATAACCCAGAATGTGGCTTCCCCACAGAGCCACACAGTCCTGTGTGGCCTGAGCCCATAAATCTTCATTATTGAGACACTGATATTCAACTACAAGCACCTTGCAGGGAGGAAAAACCAACCCTTATTGCCACTGACAGAAAGGATGGCTGGCAGAGCATGATTTAAGGTAATGAGCACAATTAAGAGCCACAATTAGACAACAGAATATTAAAGGAGGAAATTTAACACATGGCAAATAAATACATGGCTGCAGCAGAGCTGATGCTCCTGAATCACTCCTTCAAAATCTGCCATGGAAAATAACCTGGGCAAAGTCCCTCTGGGGGAGGCAGCACTTGGCAAAGGCAGGGTGAGCAGGTTCCACCTCTCTGAGGAGAGACCTTGTCACCATCACATTCTCTGAAAAACCCCTGGCCCAGGATCTTCTCCTGGGAAGCTGAGAAGCCTCAGAGAAAGGGAAAACAAATTCTTATTTCATTTGCTTCTCCTGTGTTGTGCTCACATGTGGAATGTGTTTGGAGATTGCTTCATTGGATTCTGCTGTGAGTTGTTTTCACTCTTTGGCCAATTATGGCCAAGCTGTGTTGGGCCTCTGGAGAGAGTCACAAGTTTTCATTATTATCTTGTTATCCTTCTGTAAGTATCCTTCCTGTATTCTTTAGTATAGTTTAGTATAGCATTCTTTAATATAGTATCATAAAATGATAAATCAGCCTTCTGAGAACATGGAGTCAGATTCATCATTCCTCCCTGCCACGGGGCACCCCACAAATACAACACTGAGAGCCCAACAAAAAGAGAAATGCAAGATGTGTTCAACCCAGGAGAGCTCTGGGCTGGGAGGGAGGAGACACCAAACGTGTTGGGAACAGCCCTGGGACAGCCCTGGAGCCTGAGCCAGGCTTAGCTGATCCCTGAGCAGGGTCTGGCCCAGGTGGGAACAGGAGAACACAGAGGAGGAAATGACCCTGCTCTGAAGGCTTTGGTGAAGGCGCTGTTTGATCCTGTTCCACAGCTCTTTGGGACACTGCAGGAGCTCTTCTTTCCTGCATTTCCCTTTTCCAACCTCACCAAGGCCACGATTCCAGCCAGGAGCTCCTGCGGACCCCACACATCCCCAGAGAGACCCACCCTAAACACAGCAAACCTTTCCCCACCAGCACAGACCCCACAGACAGCCCCAGGCAAGCAGCAGCAATCTGCAGCAGGGAGATTCTCCTGAATCCCATGGGAACATTCCCCTCAAACCCCAGCAATCCCATGGGAATGAATATTCCCCTCAAACCCCAGCAATCCCATTGGAGCATTCCCCTCAAACCCCAGCAATCCCATGGGAATGAATATTCCCCTCAAACCCCAGGAATCCAACTGGAATATTCCCCTCAAACCCCAGCAATCCCATGGGAATGAATATTCCCCTCAAACCCCAGGAATCCAACTGGAATATTCCCCTCAAACCCCAGGAAGCCAATTCCAGCCCCCAGTGACTCAGTTTTAGTGCTGGGTGTGGGGACACAGAGCCCTCCTGGAGCTCAGTGAAAGATGCTGTTCATCAACAGGAATTCCTGTTAAACACCAGGAGCTCAGAAGTAAAAGAGCAGCAAACCAAGCGTGCTTTAGGTAGAATTTGCAATTAAAGAGTTCAATCCTATTACACACCCTTTTTCCAAGAGGCAGAACACAAAGAGCTCAGCTCTCAATCTTGTGTCTAATTTTGTACATCTTTGCTCAAGCCAGATGAATCTCAGTGTATACAAGGATTGCATGGATGATCAAGGAGTGGGAACAGAGTTTGAGATTAAAACAAAATTGCTTATTTAGCCTGGGAAATTAGCTGGGTTTGGTGGCAGTAAATAAAAAAGGAAGAGGGAAGAAACAGTTCTACTGTAGGACAGAGCTGCACAAAGGAAAAGTGAACTGCCCAACAACCAAGGTGGGCAAATCGAGGTTTCTAACAATAACAAAAATCAAATACTGGAGTAAACTTCCAGCTCCAGGGAGGAGGAAGGGGGTGAAGAGGTTCCATGGTCAGGCTCCATCTGCCACCCCCTTGCTTCACTGCTGCACTGTTGGCTGGCTGCACCCACAGCCTCTCTGCAGACCTGGAGAATTATTATTGTTATTGTTGTTGTTATTATTTTGGCCTTTTAATGCCTCTCCTCAATTCCCTGTTTGCTGCTGGAGTTTGGGGCAGAGACAGACCCAAAACCCCAGCCCAGGAAAAAGCCAGACCCAGAGAGCAGAGAGCACCCTCCTGGCTCCAAGGGCTGTGACAAACTGTGTCACATCTGGAAAAGCCAGCCCCAGAGAGCACCCTCCTGACTCAAAGGGCTTTGATAAACTGTGTCACATCTGGAAAAGCCAGACCCAGAGAGCAGAGAGCACCCTCCTGGCTCACAGGGCTGTGACAAACTGTGTCACATCTGGAAAAGCCAGACCCAGAGAGCAGAGAGCACCCTCCTGGCTCACAGGGCTGTGACAAACTGTGTCCCATCTGGAAAAGCCAGACCCAGAGAGCACCCTCCTGGCTCACAGGGCTGTGACAAACTGTGTCACATCTGGAAAAGCCAGACCCAGAGAGCAGAGAGCACCCTCCTGGCTCACAGGGCTCTGATAAACTGTGTCCCATCTGGAAAAGCCCCAGCCCCACAAGGCAGGGGCCAGCCCCAGAGCCCCAGGCAGGAGCAGGGGATGCTCACACTGTGGGTGCAGCCCCACAAACCCTGATGCTGCTACAGCAGCCCCTGGCCAGGAGCCCTGCCCTCCTCCAAACCAACCTTTCTATGCTGGTTCATTAAAATAAAAGCACTGTGACAAGACTCTGAGTCAGCCAGGGCACAGAGGTAAAACTTTATAGAAAGACATCAAAGACATTGCTGCCTCTTCTGTTAAGGCAGCAAACTACCACAACAGAGCTCTCCAAAGAGAAAAAATGCATTCTACAACGATAAAATAGATTGAAAAGACACAAATAAACCCACCTGCTTGTTGTCTTCACTCTGCTCACACCTCCTGCTCATCCCAGCAGCCTCCAGAGGCCCAGAAAAGGCCTTTTATACCCTTGGGGTGTTGGTCAGAGCCCTCCTCACCCCAGAGGGACCCCAAAGTGCAGCTGAGCATCCCTGGGCTGGGCTGCTCCAGGTGAGCAGGGCCCAGCCCCAGCCCCTGATTTGGCACCCCCAGCTGCAGAATAAATAATGGTGCCAGAGGCAGGAGCAGGTGCAGCTCAGTGGGGGTAAAGCAGCAAACCAGGCAGCTCTGCCACAGAGATGCAGAGCCCACAGGGAAAGGGGTGCCCTGCAGAATGCCTGTGCTCAAAGGCAGAAATAGAATAATATTTTATTTACAAAAGAGCCAAAAAACAGAAACAGCCGTGCTGGAAAAAGTCATAAAGGGAGCAGAGCTGAATGTTAAAAATGAGAAACCTTCCCTTATGGTTGTGGGATGAATGAAGGATCTCTGCAGTCCTCAGCAGAGATGTTTCCCATACAGGCAGGACACGGTGTCCCTCAGCCCTGTGAGCACTCAGACACCCCATAAAACCTCCCCAGGCCCAGAGCCACGGGCTGGAAGTGCCTCTGCTGCTGCTTTTTAAAGCCAGCAAATACTGACTGAGCTCCAGACTGGTTTCAGGCGTGATAAAGCAGAGATGCAAACCAGAAATTTGTGTGGCTTCGTATTAATCAAGCTGTGTATAAGCCCAGAGAGTTTTCTTACCTGGCCATATAAAACCCCCACAGAATCCACATTTATCTCTGTGCTTCATATGAGACTTTTGCTTTACTGCCGTCCTCTCCTTCCCTGCTCCAACTGCAGCACCCCATGGTTTAATTACAGCTAAAATTTGTGTTTGCAACTGACTTTCCCAAAGCCCCACAGAAATCCTCCCTGCACAACAGCAGAAAAATTCTGGGGTTCACTGGGCTTTTTCCTGCATTAGGGGAATGGAAATTCAAACGTTCAGGGCAATCCTGCAGATATCCTTTGTGGCTGCTGGGGGTTAACCTGGAGCTCTGACAGGTATTTCCACAGGCTGGGAAATGGGAAATGCTGTGGTGGGAACTGAGCTGGAATTCCCAGGTGGTCCTGGCTCATCTGCAGCGCTCCCAGAGATCTCTCAATTGACACCTTGAAAAATGATGATGATCTGCTACAAGTTGGCTTAATTAATTGAAGTGTGCAGCCCCCTCCTCCCCCACATTAAACACCTGATGTGCAGAGCCAGTAACTGGATAATTACAGTGGGAGAGCAGGGACACGAGGCAGAGGGCAGGAAAACACAAGAGAGAGATTTCTGTTTCAAAACTCAGTCATCCATAGCAGAGAGCCCTGGGTGAATTGAACACCTAAACCCCATTTTTGCTGTGCCCAACAAACAAGCATTTAAATAGAATTTTTCTATGGAAGACAGCAATATTCTGTGGCTCCCCAGTGCCAGAGGACAGGGCTGGGTGGGGTATTGGAATTAGGAATTGTTCCCTGGGAGGGGCTGGGATTGCCAGAGCAGCTGGGGCTGCCCTGGATCCCTGCAGTGCCCAAGGCCAGGCTGGACACTGGGGCTGGAGCACCTGGGACAGTGGGAGGTGTCCCTGCCATGGCAGGGCTGGCACTGGGTGGGATTTGAGGTCCCTCCAACCCAACCATTCCATGGTTCTGTGACATCAAGGGCTCACTGTGGAGCTCCATTGGTATTTTTTCCTCTTCTCCCCAGATGGGCTGAACTGGGATCTCAAATCATGCTGAGAAACAGCAAATGATGGAGATATCCCAGCAGATCCCTCATCACTGCCAGGGATCCAGGGCTTTGTGATGCCCCTGAAGCCTTCCCATTGACAGAGTCCCAGTTCCCCTCCCAGGATGCAAAGGTGTCACTGTCACATTTTCTGAAAAATCCCCTTTGCCCAGGATTCTTCTCCTGGGAAGCTGAGAATTCTCAGAGAGAAATGAAAACAATAATTATCTGATTGCTCCTTCTGTGTTTGCTGCTTCAGAATGTGGTTTGGAGATTGTTTACCAACAGGTCATTGTTGGATTGGTTTCATCTGAGCTGTTTTTACTTAATCACCAACCATGGTCCAGTGGAGTTGGGACTCTGAGGAGTCACGAGCTTTCATGATCATTGAAAATATCATTATAAATGTATAAAATATTATAAAAATATAAAATATTAGTATAAATATCATTATTATAAAATATCATTATTAACTATCATGATCATTCTTGTTAAGGGTTCTGATGTACCAAGATAATATAATATAATATAATATAATATAATATAATATAATATAATATAATATAATATAATATAATATAATATAATATAATATAATAATATATACAATAAATTAGCCTTCTGAGAACATGGAGTCAGATTCCTTCAATCCCTTCCAACGCTGGGGCTGCCACGGTGCTGTGCAGGCACAGGTGAGGCTGTGCAGGACAGGCGAGGCTGTTCAAGATGTTCATGATGATGTTCAGGCACAGGTGAGGCTGCTCAGGATGTTCACGGTGCTGTGCAGGACAGGTGAGGCTGCTCAGGCTGCTCCCGGTGCTGTTCATGCACAGGTGAGGCTGCTCCTGGTGCTGTTCAGGACAGGTGAGGCTGTTCAGGATGTTCATGCACAGGTGAGGCTGTCCAGGCACAGGTGAGGCTGCTCCCGGTGCTGCTCAGGCATAGGTGAGGCTGTTCAGGATGTTCAAGGTGCTGTGCAAGACAGGTGAGGGTGCTCAGGCTGCTCCCGGTGCTGTTCATGCACAGGTGAGGCTGTTCAGACTGTTCAGGCACAGGTGAGGCTGCTCAGGATGTTCATGGTGCTGTGCAGGACAGGTGAGGGTGCTCAGGCTGCTCCCGGCGCTGTCCAGGCACAGCTGAGGCTGTTCAGGCTGCTCATGCACAGCTGAGGCTGCTCCCGGTGCTGTTCATGCACAGGTGAGGCTGTTCATGCACAGGTGAGGCTGTTCATGCACAGCTGAGGCTGTTCAGGCTGTCCAGGCACAGGTGAGGCTGTTCAGACTGTTCAGGCACAGCTGAGGCTGCTCCCGGCGCTGTCCAGGCACAGGTGAGGCTGTTCAGAATGTTCATGCACAGGTGAGGCTGTTCAGACTGTTCATGCACAGCTGAGGCTGCTCCCGGCGCTGTTCATGCACAGCTGAGGCTGTTCAGGATGTCCAGGCACAGGTGAGGCTGTTCAGACTGCTCAGGCACAGGTGAGGCTGTTCAGACTGCTCAGGCACAGGTGAGGCTGTTCAGACTGCTCAGGCACAGGTGAGGCTGCTCCCGGCGCTGTCCAGGCGCAGATCTCCCCTCCCGGCTGTGATTTATTAACCCCAGCCACGCCACAGCGGCGGAGCCAAAGGAGCCGATTGCTGTGCCCAAAGCCCTCGGGCTCCCGTGGTGCTCAGCCCAGCGCAGCCCCTAAATCCCAGCCCAGCCTCAGCAGCCCCTGCAGGGGAGCTGGAGCCCGGGCTCGCAGCGGCTCAGGTGAAGGGCAGTGGAACAGATGATTCCTGGCCCAGGAGAGCCCATCCATCCCGACCCTGCTGCGGCAGGAGCAGTCTCTGCTGGCAGCTCTCATGGCTCTCCCTGTGCTTGTAGAACACGAATTACAGCAAAAAATCATCTTTAGAGCTGTGTACAGCTAATTTATCAGTGCTCCTAACATTCACATCACTCCTTGTGCTCTTCTCAGCTCTGGAACGTCTCGATATGCCTGCAGTGAATATGAAACCCTGTCTTCTAGATAACCTGCATTTATTTAAATTCCTGTGTCTCTTTTGTCTGGCACCTTTCCCAAACAAACCGATAAAGCACGGATGTGTCAGGGAATCAGATCCCAGCGGCAGGAGGTGCTCAGGATGTGCCTGATGTGTGACTGCCCATGCCAGCAGCCTCCCTGTGCCAGCTGTGTGCATCCCCCCAGCCTGGCAGGAGCAGGCCAAGCCCTCCCGAGGGAGCAGAGCCTGGGGCTGCTCTCATTTGGTGCCTCTTGGCAGGGCTGGAGCTGAGGGAAATGAGAGGCAATCACAGCATGAGAGCCTCTGCTACAGCAAGGGAGCCCTTCCCTGCTCCAGGAGCTCCAGAACTGAGCCTAAAACCTGGCCTGAGTGGGCCTGAGAGCTGGCACAGCAACGTCCCTGCTCCTGCATGAGGGATGGCAGCTTAACCCCTGTGCTGGCATGGGCAGAGAGATGGAGGATCCCAATCCCAGCACAATCCCAGGACAATCCTATCCCAATCCCAGGACAATCCCAATCCAGCACAATCCCATCCCAATCCCAGGACAATCCCATCCAAATCCCACCCCAATCCCAATTCCATCCCAATCCCAGCCCATCCCAATCCCATCCCAGCCCCATCCCATCATCAATCACAGCACAATCCCATCCCCAATCCCAGCACAATCCCATCCCCACCCCAATCCCAGCCCAATCTCAATCCCAGCACAATCCCACCCCAATCCCAGCCCAATCTCAATCCCAGTCCCAGTCCCATTCCCAATCCCAATCCCAATCCCAATCCCAATCCCAATCCCATCCCAATCCCAGTCCCAATCCCAGTCCTATCCCAATCCCATCCCATCCCATTCCCAATCCCAATCCCCTCCCAGGGATGCTGCAGAGCACTGCAGGCAGCAGGGGCTGAGCTGTCCCCCAGCCCCAGCCCCAGCCCCTGGGGACACCCAACCCCAGCCCCAGCCCCCTCAGGCTGCCCCCAGATCCAGCCCAGATTCCCCCAGGGGATGGGGACGGGCATTTCCCTGAGCTGGGCAGGCTCAGGGCCAGGCTGAGCCCAGAGCTGGGCAGGGAGGGCAGGGGCAGGGCCCAGCTCACCCCCTCTGCTCAGGCACAGCAGCGCTGAGCTCTGCTCGCACCCTGGGCTCCCCCTCTGTGTGTGTGTATGGGGGGCACAGGTTCAGCACAGCCCAGCCCTGGGCACCCCAGGGCTCCTTCCTGCTTGGCACTCTCCACTCGGGGTAATTACACATAAGGAGCTTTTTCCCCTTTTTTGGAGAACATCATTTGCTGCTTGATGAGCTGTGCTCATCACTCCAGAGGCCACAAACAGGGGAGGTGCTGAAATCTGCCAGAATCAAGGAAATAGGTGTGGAACACAGGGAAATGAGAGCATGTTACGTAAGATTAAAAATTAGGAGGCTTCTAAGAAGATAGAGAGGGCCCTTTTTGCCAAGTGGGGCTGTATTAACAACTAAGGCCTCCATCTTATTCAGATTAACCAGAATAAATAATATCCTGGTCTCTATTTTATTCAGATTAACCAGAATAAATAATATCCTGGCATGTTGATCTCTCAGATGCTGCAAACACATCCCAACACACCATTAACCTCCCATTTTGTCTTTCTCACCATGGAATAGAATCCCAGACTGGTTTGGGATGGAAGGGACCTCAAAGCCCACCCAGTGCCACCCCTGCCATGGCAGGGACACCTCCACTGTCCCAGGTGCTCCAGCCCCAATGTCCAGCCTGGCCTTGGGCACTGCCAGGGATCCAGGGGCAGCCCCAGCTGCTCTGGGCGCCTGTGCCAGGGCCTGCCCACCCTCCTGATAAAGATTTTTTTCCTAACATCCCATCTAAACTCTCTCTCTGTCAGTCTGAAGCCATCAGATCCCCCTTTGTCTTGGCAAAATATTTTATTCCCTCCAAAGAATTTCCAGAGAGATTTTCATTTTATACCTGGTGGGTTTAAGGATGTTTAGGTGAGCAGAAGTTGAGCAGAGGCAAACTGAGGAACAGATGCAGAAAACAATAGTGAAAGAGCATTTGGAATACATTGAATTTTCAGGAAACGAGTCTGTGGCAGCTTTTCAATGTTGTAGAACCACGTGGGATCACTGGGATCAGCTGCTGGTGGGGTCTGGAGCCTCCCACCAGTGAAGGAGTCAAGGGTGGCACTGCTGTGGGAATTCCTGGTGTGGTCTCCTGGTGGTTCATTCCTTTATGCCCAGTGTGAACCCCATCCTGGGGATCTGTGTGACAGGGAGCAGCAAGCTGGTTCTAACAATCTGATTTTCTGCAGCTGTTTTGAAGCTGAGGCCCTGAGAAGTGCCTTGTGTTGGAATGGGCCAGCCTGAGCTGATCAGTGCTGCTCAGCTGCCCCGCTCCTGGGGAACACAGCACTTGGCTTACCCCAGCCTTGCTCCTCCTGCCTGAGTGGGCTTCTGCTCTCTGTGCTTTTCAGGAGGACAAGAAGCTCAAAAAGGCAGGTAATGGTTTATTTTCGTGTTAAATTCAAGCACACCTGGTGCAAAAGCCAGCACACAAAGGGCAGCCTTGGCTCAGAGAGAAGAGCTGACAGCAGACTCTGCACTGGTACAAGCAGAGCTTCTGCTACCTTGATTTGCATTTATCAATTAAAGCTCTTTGTATCATTTCTTTTTCCCTCCTTGTTAAACTCCAGCCTGTTTGTTTCTGCTTTTGTTATTTCTGCTGGGCATTGAGCTGGGGCTGGACTCAGGACACAGCTCCAGGGCGATGGTGCCCAGTCCCTGCAGGGATGCAGCAGGGAGCAGAGTGTGGGGCAGGGCAGCACATCCCACCCTGCCAGCTCTCCTCACCAGCATTTGCTGCCCAGGGCCTTTGTCCTTCCACCCCTGCAGAAAATCCAACTCCCCAGGGCCCTTCCAAAGTGTGCTTTGCCCTCCTCAGGGCAGTGTTAGTGCCTGCAGCTCCTGCCCCCTCACTGTCCTGCACTGGCAGCAGCAGGGCCTGGCACCAGGGCTGTAACCAGTGCTGTCCAGGAAAACACAACCAGAACAATTTATATAAAATGATCTGGCAGATTGCCCTGCTCTCCTCTCCCCCTCTTTCCAGCAGGGGAGCAGGGCAATTAGTTACCTTTTTTTTTTTTTTTTTTAGCAAAATATGGTTTTATAACAGAATCCCAGGATGGTTTGGGGTGGAAGGGACTTTGAGGCCCATCCAGCCCACCCCAGGCACCTCCCACTGCCATGAACCCCAAATCTCATTCCAGAGCCTCAGAATGTGCAGGGAGGAGAATTCCCAGCCCTTCCCAAGCCCTGGGGGCTGACACAGGGCAGGACTTGGCTGCAGCCCACAGCTGATCCCTGTGGAGTCCAGCCAAGGGAGCAGCAGGGAGGCAGCTCCTGCTTTGGCTTTATTCTGATTTTTGCTCACACAGGCAGGAATGCTGTTTATTAATAGCAGAAATTAAGCAACCCAGCGTTCCCAATGTGTTCAGGACAGGCAGGAAGGTGGAGGCACCAGCACAACTGCTCCCTGCAGCTGGGTCAGGCGGATCCCACCCAGCAGGGAGGTGCAAGTGATGCAAGGAGCCTTTGGTAGAACTGGGCAATGTCCCGAGTGGGAAGGGACCCCTGGGATCAGAACCCAGCACCCCAGCAGTGCCACCCTGCCCCGAGGCACTGTCCAAGCCCTCCTGGAGCTCTGGCAGGTGTGGAGCTGTCACCTCCCTCCTGTGCAATGAGAATTCATTACATGGGGTCCCCCTCTCCCTTTGTTTCTGGGGTTGTGTCTTCCCCAGATCCCCATGTACACTGAAATCACACTTCCCTCCTGCTGCCTGCTGGAAGATGTGTCAGGAAGTGTTTTACTTGGAAACACTCAGAGAACATCTTGGAAAAGCAGAAAACAGAAGGAAAAGCCTGCTCTTGCCAGGAGATTTTCCTTTTCCATCCCGCTGCAGAGTGACAGCCCAGCCCTGGCAGATGAGAGAGGGGCTCTGGGGTTTGCACAGCCCGAGTGCCACAGCAGCTCCTGGCTCTGGATCTGGACAGAAACACCTTCTCTGCTCTAAATCTTTAACATCAGATTAAAAATGAAAACCAAACATTCATTTTTAAAGGATTTCTTAAAAATAAAAGATAAAATAAAAACACTTTCAGTTGCTGAAACCAACACCCAGCTTCAGCTCCCTGCCCCTTGGACTGCAGGAATTTCATATAAATACTGCAAAAGAAGATTTGTTACTACCCCTCATCACTCAGCACCTGCAAGTTTGTTCCAAATCCCAAAATCCATTGGAATGGGAGCTGGATCCTGCACAATCCAGAGCAGCAGGGCACTGTCCCCACCCCCAGGGACCAGGCTGGGGGTGCCTTCCCCTCCTGGAGCAGGGCCTAGAATCCCAGAATGGTTTGGGTTCAAAGGGAACAGCAGGGTCTAAAACCCCAGAATGGTTTGGGTTCAAAGGGAGCAGCAGGGTCTAAAATCCCAGAATGGTTTGGGTTCAAAGGGAGCAGCAGGGCCTAAAACCCCAGAATGGTTTGGGTTCAAAGGAGCAGCAGGGTCTAAAATCCCAGAATGGTTTGGGTTCAAAGGGAGCAGCAGGGTCTAAAATCCCAGAATGGTTTGGGTTCAAAGGAGCAGCAGGGTCTAAAACCCCAGAATGGTTTGGGCTGGAAGGGAGCAGCAGGGTCTAAAACCCCAGAATGGTTTGGGCTGGAAAGGAGCAGCAGGGTCTAAAACCTCAGAATGGTTTGGGTTCAAAGGGAGCAGCAGGGTCTAAAACCCCAGAATGGTTTGGGTTCAAAGGGAACAGCAGGATCCAAAACCCCAGAATGGTTTGGGGGTTGGAAGAGCCCTTCAATCCCATCTCATTCCACCCCCATGGGCACCTTCCTGTCTGCAGAGAGGACTGGGATGGAGAAGTTTCACTCCTTTCCCAGGCAAGCCTGCAGCACTTTTCAAGCACAACTTCAGCTGATGTTGGTGCTGTCACATGAGAACCTGCCTGAACTTTTGCCTCTTAGGCAGAATAATGGGTGCCTTCAAATGGCAAAGGAAACAGAGCCAGGGGGAGAGGGGAAGGCAGGGATGTGGGAGCTGGCAGAACAGCAAGACAGCATTAATTACACACAGCCTGACAGGTGGAGGAGAAAATTCTACACTGCTCAAAAGGTAAAGAATTAAGAGATGATGGAGAGCGGGGAAAAGTGGTAATTTCTTAGAGCTGTTTAAAGAGTTTACCAAGCTCTTACTGGAAGTCTGTGTGTCAGAAAGAGATGGAAGACAATCCAGGACAAGAGGGAAATCTAGAAAATGCACAGATTTGGAATTCAGGAGAACTGGAGCAGATAAAAGGGAAAAACCAAGAGTGTGAAGGGCACTTGAAATGATTTTAGATGTCAAAATTAGCTGGAAATCCTTGAGAATCCAAGGAAAAGGTCCCCATAGCTGGAGATGCTCTGGCCCTCACCTGTCAGGGAGGGGGAAGGTACAAAAAACACCTGTGACAATTTCAACCCAATATTTCCATTTAAAAATCCAACAGGCACAAACCAACGTTGTTTATGGGGAAGGGCTGATGTGAAAATGTCCTGAACTGGCAGAACACAAAGCTGAAAAATCCTTTCCATTCCAAAATAGAAAGAAAGTTAAAATTCAAACTTGATACAGATCAAAGTGCCTTGAAATGCCCAGCAAATGGAACCTATTGCTTGCAGGAAAAACAGCAATAAAGAAGCAAAACCACTCACCTCAGTTTGGGCAGGGAGAGTTTCTGAAGTGTTTTGCAGGATGGGAAAACAATTTCACTGAGATGCTCCTGAGGGAAAGCAGGAGAATATGGATTATTGAATTGGATATTCAATTTATAAAAGCAAGACAAGAACACGTGGTGGTGTGGTGTTACCTTTGGCTGGGAGAGGCAGGAATGAGAACTGGACCAGATCCAGGGCAGCAGCTCCCAAACACGCTCCCACCTCTTGTGAGGGACAGGAGGGAGCTTCGTGCAGCCCCTCTGCCATTGAAACCCTTTCTCACCAATAGTGAGACACCAAGGTCCAAAGGAAAGGGTGTGGAATGTGAGATGGGGTAAATTAAAAACCTCCACGGCGAGTGAGCAGGGAACCCCAGAAGGTTTGGGTTGGGAGGGACCTTAAATAATCCCACCCCAGGGACACCTCCCGCTGGCCCAGGCTGCTTCCTGCTCTCACAGACACATTTTCTGAATAATCCTTTGCTAGGATTTTTTCTCCTGAGAAGCCTCAGAGGAAAAGAAAAACAATAATTATCTGCTGCTGTGGAATGCAACAGGAGCATCTTTGATTGGTCTCATGTGGTTGTTTTTACTTGGTGACCAATGACAGCCACCTGTGTCAAGGCTGTGGTCAGTCACAAGGTTTTATTCTCATTCCATTCCTTCCTTTCCCAGCTTTCTGATGATAATCCTTTCTTCTATTCTTTAGTATAGCTTTAATATATCGTTTTCTTTTAATATAATATATATCATAATATAATAAACCAGCCTTCTGAAGCATGGAGTCAAGATTCTCATCCTGGGACCCCTGTGAGCACCACCACACCCAGCCCCAGAGCCCATCCTGGCCCTGGGCACTGCCAGGGACCCAGGGGCAGCCCCAGCTGCTCTGGTAACCTTATTTCCCCAATATTTTATCCAAACCTCCCGTTTGGGCTGCATTTGTCCCAAACTGCAGAGGCAGTGCTGAAGGGCCTGACTGTGGGGAGTGAAAGGAATTCACACAAACATCCATCACAGGGATGGAGTTACCACTGGTATTTTGGGAAAGGGAACTGCTAAATGACTCAGGGTGGAGAAGAGCTATAAAAAGCCATCAAAAAGATTGTGCAAGGATCCCTGGATAGTTTAAAACAAATATTTTAACTCCGCTCTATTTTGATAGTGTCTTAAAATAATGTGAGAGTGGATATTTTTATGGTGAAAGCAATGGCACATCCTGCTAATCCAAGTTATTTGTATGCAGACAGAATGCCAATCTTGTGCATTATGGATTTGGGAATGTCCTTCCAGCTCTGGTTTGTTTAACTCCTTCTGTGCTCCCCCAGGAAGATCCAGAACACATCCACTGTGGTTTGCTTCCAGCTATTCCTGCCTTTCAGCCTGGTGTCCCAGCCACACTGGGGCAGGGCTACTCACCCTCTCCCAGCGTGGATCCAGAGCATTACCAGCACTGAAGAACTCCACATCTGCAGAGAACCACTTGGAAAAGCTCTAAATAAAACAGAAAAACTCTCTGGGAAAACTGGAATTTGGGCAAACTCCAATGCAAGGCAATTGCACAGCACCTGCAGAAGGAGCAGAGGGGGAGCTTGAATGGCAGCAGCAAAGCATGGGACAGAATTTCCTCCCAGGGTGGTGATCCCAGCACATCAGCTCCTGCTTTCCTCCTGTCCCCTGGGATGGGTCCATCCCCCCTGAGCTCAGGGTTCCATGCAGGGAAGGTTTTACTGCACCCCCATGGGCTTTCCCAGCTGTTTGAATTCCTGTTTGATGTCAAATCTCCTCTTGAGTCCCCAGCTCCTGCTCCTCTCTCCTGTTTGTCCCCTGTGTCCATGGGATCTGTGTGCCAGCCCTGCCACGCTCCAGATGAGAGGCAGGAAAGTTCTGTGCTGCTCTCCAGGGACGAGCAGCACTCCTGGCACTCCAAAAGGGATCACAGAGATGATGAAAAGGGGAGTGAATACAGCTGGGAAGCTGGAGAAAGGAGCCTTGTTTTACCAGGGAAAAGAGGAACTGAAGTGGTAGGGAAAGGAAAGGGGATGAGCATTGTGGTCCCTGGGAAATTAGCAGGGTGTGATTGGAACAAACCATACAAACAGGAGGGAACAGAAGGATGAAACTGGGTTCAGGCTGCCAGGAGCCCCCATCCCTGGAGGGGTTCAGAGGCTGTGGATGTGGCACCTGGGGACATGGGCAGTGCTGGGAGAGCAGCAGGACTCAGTGATCCCACAGGGCTTGGCCAGTCTGGATGATCCTGGGGTACAGGGAGTTTTGATTTCTGTGCCTGGGATCCATCCTGGATGGACACAAAGAAGAAACAATTCTAATTCCTGTCTTTTTTCCCCTGGCTGATATGAAGAGATAAGCACCACTGCCAGAGGAAAATCCCATCCAAGAGAGCTCCTGGGGAAGATCATTCCTTCAGGTGGAGCTGATTTTTACACATGAGTGAAGGTTCAGAGGGACCTACCCCTCAGTACTTACCAAACTTGTGTTTTATCAGCACAACGCATTCAGCACTGGCATTAGAATATTGAATAAAACATTCCTAAAAGGAAAAGCTCGGTGCAAACATCTCCTTTTGCTCTCAGGTACCATCAGAGGTGAATGACAGGGCTGTGTTTGTCTGTTCCAGCCTGAACAGTTGAAACAAAGAGCAATTGAAGGGGAATTCATGGGAAACTGCCCAATTTGCCCACACGTTACTTGAATTCCATGAATGGATCTTTCTCTTGCAGCAGGCACGAGGCAATCAGCCTTGCACCTTACATAAATGCCCTACATCATCCCCGTAGTCACTTTCTGCTCCTCCAAATCCAACAGAATTATTTATAGCCTGCCATGAAATATTCATGGGAAAGTGTCCATTGCCTGAATTTCTGCTAAAGAGTAATTTAACTTGGGTTTTTGCTCTTCTTGCTATCAGAATAATTTAGGTCAGGCAAGAAGCAACAATATCATTTGCCTACAAACCCCTTGTGAGGAGCATGACAAAGCTTTTGGGTTTGGAGTGGGTATTTTGTAAAAACCACGGTGTGAACAATGGGCCCAGTCCAGCTCAAGTCAATTTTCAGCCCAGTATTTCCAGCTATTTCAGCCTGTTGGAGCCTCAGAAGCATTTTTAATTGCCACAGCATTCCCCCCATATCCAAAGTGCTGTTACAGAGCAGGCACAGCAAATCTGCATTTCCTGGGGCCAGGAAGAAACCAAAGCAGCCCCATCCCCTGCCAGGGCCTGCAGCAGAATCCTCCCCTGGCTTGGAACTCCTGAAAGAGCAACTCCAAAGGCACAGGAGCAGCCTGGCTCCTGCTCTGGGGCTGAATGCAGAGAAAATTGGTGCTGTAACCTCAAGGGTTGTTGAACAGGGGCCAAATAATGTCATCTTTGTGCTGACATATTTCACATTAGCACTGAATAAATCTCCTGGCTAAATAAATATTCCTTTCCCCCCCCCATCTTCAATATTTTATAGATTTATTTTTTTAAACCAATATGCTCATCTTTACCTGCAGATAATAAATATGCAATAAAGCAGAAGCAATAGATGGGGGGGAACATTAAAGTGCAGTACAATAAATATATATTGGTGTGTCAATAAAGCTGCAGATCCATTTATTTATTTATTTATTTATTTATTTATGTGTGTCTTACAAGGAATGATCATTTCCACAGGCTTTGAACTGCCATTTTCCCTGGGAGGAGTTGGGATTTTATGGCTGGCAGATGTCATAAAAACATCTCCATTGGCACTTGCCAGCAGGAGCTGCTCCAGGCCTCCCTGCAGGCTCTGCTGTGGGCAGGGAGAGCCCTGCAGTGCATGGGATCTCCCTCAGGCCTGGTACCTCCTGTGGGTTGGTACCTACTCCAAACCCAAGAGTTTTGCCATGCTCCTCACCAGGGGTTTGGAGGCAAAAGGTGTTGCTGGTTCTTGCCTGTCCCAAATTATTCTGACAGCAAGAAAAGCAAAACCCCACCAAAAACCTGGGAGAAACAAGGGATGGAAATGTCCCCAAACCCTCAGTGTCCCCCTGGCCTGTCACAGCTGGGCTGGGGTGGCACAGGGCTGCTCCCTCCCTGCTGGGCTTTGCCAGTTCTGCCCCTGGGGACCAGCCCAGGTGTGCCTGCCCAGCTCCAAACACCCCAGGCAGCCCCAGGGGCTCAGTGCCCCTCCTTGTGCTGCTCTGCTCACTGCCAGGGCACAGGGGATGCTCTGGGGGGGGGGACAGGATCCATCCCCAGCATCCCAAACATCCCCCATTCCCTCCTTGTGCTGCTCTGCTCACTGCCAGGGCACAGGGGATGCTCTGGGGTGGGACAGGATCCATCCCCATCCCCAGCATCCCCCATTCCCATTCCCACCCTGTCCTGCTGTGCTCACAGCCAAGGCACAGGGGATGCTCTGGGTGGGACAGGATCCAGCTGCACCCCCAGCATCCCCCACTGCCACCCTTCCCATCCTGGCAGGAGCCCCATCCTGGCAGGAGCTCTGCCTGGCATCCCAACACAGCCCTGGAAAAAGCTGCATGGGCAGCCCAGCTCCTCCCCTTGGAGCAGATCTGCAAGGGATGCAAGGGAGTCCTCCTGATTGTGCATTTCACTATACAGACACCTTAAGATTGTAAAAAAATCATCTAGAACACTCCAACCAACCCTAAAAATCACCAAATACTATTAAAACTTACATATAAGAACTTTAGAGGGTTTTCATGTGATAGATTCAAGTATCTAAAGAACTCCTGTATCTAGAAAAACACATGACAAATATAAATATTACACAGCAACTGTTTAGACAGTCAGACAGAAAAATAGAAAAATGCCTTTTCAGAATGGCACTGCCTGTCAATCTAAATGTCACATTTCTCAATCAAATTAAAACACACCTCTGAATATTTCAGCACTAATTTTGCAAACTTCCCACAGCACAGTGGTTCCAAGCCATTCCTCCTGCTCTCCTCTTGCTCCTGTCAATTTTGCCCGCCTGCATATTAGATGTGTATTTATAATTAAAAAGCAGCCTTTGCTGCAGTGTTAGCCCAAAAAGGTTCTGCACGTCACATGCCACAGGATGTAATGGATAAATAATGGGATATTTCTCCCTCACCTCGGGAAGCTGCTCCCACACGATGCAAAGGGACTCGAACAACGCACCTGAATGTCAAGGAGTGGAACAGGAGGAATCAAAAATTCCCTGCTCCTGCACAGGGCTGTCATTACCATTGGAAATAATCCCTCTCCCCCCAAATTCCTGCGGATGATGAAAAGGAAGAAGTGTTCTCAGCAAGCAGGTGTTTTTCCCATTGCTACCAAATAATTTAGGGCAGAATGTAATATTTTGACAGCGTGGCTATGTGGGAGTGTGAGCAGCTGTCAGGCAGGAATTCCCCTCCCAGAGAAAGCTGCGTGAGAGGAACAATCTGGAAGGACATCAAAGGCTCCCTAGCCCGGGAGGTGGAGCAGAGAGCAGGCTGTGCCACACAGCATCACATCCTCGGGACCTGCTTGTTTGTTTTACCAAACAGGGGGAATTAGCTCTCATTCCCAATTCTGCCTTCCCAGCCCCCACAGAGCCAGCCCGTGGAAGGAGCTGGGAGCTGAAATGGTTTGGTTAATAAGGCACTGGGATGGTGATTGGGGTTTCACTGCCTGCGGAGGCTCCACACGTTCTGAGGGATTTTGTGACACCACTGAAATCCTCATCCCTTTTCTCACAATCTCACCCTTTTCTGGGCTGCAGCCAGGTAGGAACTGTGAATCTCAGGTCCTAAGAGCAAAGCAAGGTCAGGCCAGCCCAGGTAATGAAAACCTTGGCAAAGGTGAGTGCAAATTAATAGGAGATCTTGGGATCAGCTTGGGTTCAGCAGGGGCAGCCTTTCAGTGGGACCCATTGCCCAGCCCCAGGTGAGCCTGGCACAAATGGCACTGGGACAGGACCTGGGATCCCCACACCTGGGGTTTTACTGTTCCTTGTGCTGGAGGCACTCAGACATCACACACAGGGCTCCTTTGTGTTGTGCCCTGGGCAGGGGATTTCCTTCCAGCACCTTTCCCTCCCACAGGTGGGATAAAGGCCCCAATATTCCATCTAACCACCTTTGCCCTGCTGAGTGCTGGAGCAAAGCAGAGGTTTTGCTCTCACAGTCGATCAGGACACACCGTGCCCAGCCCAAGTGGATCCCAGCCTCTGCCTGCCCCCATTCCCAGATTGTCACCTCCTGTCCCCTCAGAGTGCATTGGGAGCAGCCTGGGCTCTCCTGGGGCTGGGACCTCCTCTCCATCCTCCTCCTCCTCCTCCTCCTCCTCGCAGGAGCTGCCTGAGGAGCCATGGCCTGATTTAACCTGCACTAATTCCCTCAGTGCTGGCAGTAAATATTGGGAATTGCTGGAGAGCACATTCCCGTGGGGAGGCAAAGGAGCCTTTCCATATGGGCTCAGCCTGGGCTCCTTCCCTCAGGAGAATCTGCCTGCAGATTTAAATAGAAAATAACCCACATTTAAATCCCAGCCTTCCTCTGATTCTCCGCTTTCTTTCTGCCTCTCTCCGCCCCCTTTCATAATCATATTTAAACCCTGCAACCCAAAAGAGCTCTCTCCAGCTCCGTGTAAATTCACATTCCTGGGAGTTTTCCTCCCAGTTTGTGACAGTGTGATTTGCTGCACAACATCTAAAGCTCCACCATGTCACTTAATCCTTTTCTATTTCAGTAAAAGCACAAATCACCAGTGGGATTTGGTGGGCTAGGAAAGGACAAATCAAAACTAAAAGGCAACATTCCTCTACCTATTGGAGAGTTCAGTTCACCTGTGATAAAACCTGCTTTAATCAGCAATTCTTCTTTACAAGAACTTTCACTGTAACAGAGATAAATATGCTAAAAATTCCTCAAAATATGACACGCTTTTCTGTTCTTCATTTATCATTTTTGTGTGAGAATGGATTGTCTTTACATTGCACAACCCATCTGTTCAAGCACCAAGTTACCATTAAATAAAAGCCAGCATTCAGGAATTCAGTGGTAATGGCAATATTATGAGTGCAGGAAAGCTGTGCCTGCATTCCCAGCTCTCCAGGCTTCCCTCTGAGGACTGCTGCATTTCCTCTGCATCCAGACTTTGCTTTAAATAAAATAAATGTGGTATTTACCTATTGACAAAGCCAAGGGGAGGAATTGTTCCTGCCACCAGCCTGGCTGCTAAAAATAAAGGCAGAAAATTCTAATCTCAAGAGGCAGTTAAAAGAAGCAAGGAAATTCTTCTGCATAACACAACAGCTTTCCCTTTCCAAGGTCCCCTCCACACAGACACTTTCTTTTCCTGGATTTTTGCAGTAGGAGGGGAAAACCCCATTTAAATTTCCCTGCAATAGCAGAGATTGCAGCAATAACCCCTGACCCAGCAAAGAAAAACAAACCAAAGGAAAATCTTTGGATTTCAAGGAGTTTGCCTAAAATAACCTCAGAGAACATCTGAGGTGGAGGGTGCTGCAGAGCAGTGGTGGGAGCAGAGCAGCACTGGCAGAGCCAAGGCTGTTTCCCTTGGAAAAACCCCAGATCAGCTTACCTGGCCTGAGCAGTAATTAAAACATGGGAGCTGCATCTCCACAGAAAAACTTCATCATACTCAGAAACTCCAGCCCCAGCACTGGGAAAAAAAAAATAATTTCAGTAATTTATTAAATTAGAGGAGCAGAGATGAGGCTTAAAGGAGTAAAGTAAAAAAAGAAGACACAAACCCAGTGTCATGGCAGTATGGGAGAAATATCCAATTTGAGGAGCAGGAAAGCATGGGATAAAAAAATCTAATTATGGACCCACTGGAGGCAGATTCCAGTTATATGGATTTAAACTCAGCAGTTAGCTTGGGAAGATTGGAATCCAATAAATCAAAGTTTTCCCTTCCAACCCAAACTAATGGATGTGGATGGCTCTGTGATACATGGGGAGGTTCCTGTTCTGACACTCCTGGATTACAGCTGGGGCAGGTGATAGACCCCGAGGGAAGGGAAGGGAAGGGAAGGGAAGGGAAGGGAAGGGAAGGGAAGGGAAGGGAAGGGAAGGGAAGGGAAGGGAAGGGAAGGGAAGGGAAGGGAAGGGAAGGGAAGGGAAGGGAAGGGAAGGGAAGGGAAGGGAAGGGAAGGGAAGGGAAGGGAAGGGAAGGGAAGGGAAGGGAAGGGAAGGGAAGGGAAGGGAAGGGAAGGGAAGGGAAATGCTTGGCTGTAAGATAATGGAAAATCTTCTAAAATCCTGTCCTTGCAGCCCACTGTCCCCCCGAGCAGTCCCCAAAGCAAACACAGCTCTGCTCTAAAGCAAATTGTCACTGCAAGCCTGGACCAGCGTCAGGGGGGGCTGGCCCAAAGCAGCTCCACCACTCTGAGCTCCTGCAGGAATTCCCCCATCCCAGCCTCTGGAATGACCCCAGGAAGGGCCAAGGAGCCCCAGGAAAGGCCAGGAGAGGAGGGACAATGTGCTGCTTGCAGGCTGGAGCGGGAGCTGTGCTCAGAAACAATCTCTGCAGCATTGCCATCCCAATCCCTGGCAGCCAGGCTGACCCTGCCACCCCTCCTGCACTCAGAGACGGCTCTGCAGGAGAGAAGTGCCCTGCTTGTTAAGCAGCACTTCCTCAGGTGAGCACTCCATTTGAATTTCTGTTTAAACTCCGTTTCCCAGTGCCCTGGAGTGGCTGAGGGGCCTTTAGGAACTTCCCATTGATCCTGGCTGAGCGATGAGGGAACGATGAGCCGGAGTTTTGAGCCCTGTTATCGTGCCAGAAGGAAAGTGGTGCCTGCAGCAACTCCTGTGAAGGATCCAGCATTGCCTGGGACAGAGAATGAAGCACAGCTCCCTGCACAGCTCCCTGGGGAGAGCAGCCACTGTCCCAGCCCATTAGGCACAGAAAACATCCGAGGAAGCTTCACATTTTGTGTCCTTCTCCCAGCCATCAGCTGAGCTTTTTCCCCTCTCTCTCCACTTATAAAAGATAAAATCAAAAGAGTCAGGATCCAAAGGAGACTCAGTGTGGGTGAAAACAACAGCAAAGCCTCTTGTTCCCTCTCAGCAGCCCCAGCAGACGCTGCCCGGGCCACGTGTGCCACAGCAGCTCCTAAAGATTCAGGGAAAGGTGATGAGTCAGTTCCTCTATCTTGATCAAATTCAGCTGGAACTGCAACAGCAGCAAAATGCACTTTTATCTCCAAGAGGGGGAGAGAAATAGAGGGCACAGATTAGACACAAAGGACAGAACCAGCACATTCCCAAACCCGAGAGTCTCATTAAGGCACGAGGAGAGAAAACCAGTGACAAGTGTGCTCTGCTGCGAGGCACAGAGTGGAAAAGGTAAAGAAAATGTACATTATGCACAGGACATTATAATTCCTTACAGCACCAAGTTTGCAGTGTTTCAGTTGAAGAGAAGGAGCCAATTCCTGATGAAAGGCTGAGCCTGCCTCAGCCCCGAGCAGCTGATGGTGAGCACGCTGCTGACTTCCAGCTGGATAAAACACAATGGAATGCAGGAGAAAAGGGGATTAGACCGTGAAATATAAGTATGACACTATTAAAGAATATTATGATACTTCACAGTGTAGAAAGAATAAAAGGTGGGATCACTGGGCTGTGAAAGTTCCTCTTTCCTCAGATAAATTCCGAGCGCGGCGTTACCTGACAGAGGCAGAGGGGAGCTCTTGCTTCAATAGTTCCTCTAATTGGTTCAATTCCTCCAGATACCCTGGGAAGCTGAACACCTCTCACTGCCATTCCTGGAGGCAGAGGGGAGTCTCAGTGCTGGTGGTGAGGCAGGCTGGGCTTCACCACCCAGGGACCCCAGGGAGATCCCCCTGCGCCCACGGGCACATGTGGAACAGCTGCATCCACAATTGGGATTAAACAGAGGGAGATTCCATGGAATACAACACCAGAATCTGGGATTAAATGGAGGGAGATTCCATGGAATCCAACACCAGAATCTGGGATTAAACAGAGGGAGATTCCATTGAATACAACAAACACCAGAATCTGGGATTAAATGGAGGGAGATTCCATGGAATCCAACAAACACCAACAGCTGCTGCATCCAAAACTGCAATTAAACAGAGGGAGATTCCATGGAATACCACAAACACCAGAATCTGGGATTAAATAGAGGGAGATTCCATGGAATCCAATACCAGAATCTGGGATTAAATAGAGGGAGATTCCATGGAATCCAACAAACACCAACAGCTGCTGCATCCAGAAATTGGGACTAAACAGAGGGAGATTCCACGGAATCCAACAAACACCAGAATCTGGGATTAAACAGAGGGAGAATCCATGGAATACAACAAACACCAGAATCTGGGATTAAACAGAGGGAGATTCCATGGAATACAACAAACACCAACAGCTGCTGCACCCAGAAATTGGGATTAAATAGAAGGAGATTCCATGGAGTCCAACAAACACCAGAATCTGAGATTAAATGGAGGGAGATTCCATGGTATCCACAAACACCAAGAGCCCTGGGCAAGAGCCTGATCTCTGCCCACAGAGTGGGAAATGGGTGCACTGGGCAGGACAGGAAGGATAAACAGCAATACCCCACCTACAACAGACCATGAATCCCACCGTGTGAATCCCACCGTGTGAATCCCAGAAATGCTCCCAAAATCCCCCTGTGTGACAGAAATCCCAACGCCAGCAGAGCCTGAAGAGGCCTGGGGCCCTGGGAGTCACCTTGACTGAGGCAGCCACACAATAAAAGCCTTGTTTGGCCTGCAGTGTTTGAAAATGACTCCGTTTGATCTTGAGGGATTTTTTTCCCCCTCAGTGCTCATCTCTCCTGTTTTAAAGGCACCTCAAGAGATGTTTTCTGAGAAGTTGTAAGCATTTGTTTTCTCCACAAGAGTGCTTTGCCATGTGAAAGGAGTGCAGGGCTGCAAACCCACTGCTGGGTGTTGGTGATGCTGGGCACCCTTCACCACACAGCACCTGCTGCACAACAGGCAGTGAAAATCTGCCTCTGCTGGGCAAAAATACCCTTTTCCTATAAAAATCACCTTAAAGGCAGCCCCATAAGTGGTCCTACAGCTGCCAGGGGGGAGTTCAAGCCCTTTCCCAGGGCAAGAAGGAAAATGTCCCTGGGAAACAAGCAAGGCCATGTATTGGAAAAATAATGGAAATTTAGAAATTTAGATTATAAACCTTACAGAAAAAGATAAAAAGTTCATATATATATATATATATTCATATATATATATATAAAAATATATATTTATTATATATATATATATAATATACATATATATAATATATTTATATATATATATATATATGTTATATCTACTTTCCTGAAAAATAATGCCAAAATAAAGAAATAAATAAAATATTTCACTAACAGTTTTTAAAAGGTGTTTGAGGCTCCCAGTTAAAATGAAACAAAACAAAACAAACTCTTAGCAGGCAGCTAAGGACTGGAGCAGCTCATACTGAAGGGATCTAAACAAGATAAATAGGAGGCAGAAGGGGATGACACAGCAGCTCATTAGGAATGGTTCACAGAACAATCTTATCAGTGAAAACATTTCCCCCCTCGTTTTAAGAAAGCATTAATTTAATAGGAAAATTAATTCTGAGCCTTGACTAAAGGAAGCCTGGAGCCTTTCAGCAGGGATGGAAGGAACTTGGGTGTTTGATTTCCAATTTATGCCCCAGACAAGCCTGGAAACAGCAGAAGTTTGATCCAGGTTAAAAATCCATTCTTCCATTCTTTCCCTGGCGGGAGCTGTGGGCAGCTGGGGCACGCTGCTGCTGCTGCTGCCCTGGGGAAGGGAACTGGGGAGCATCCTGGGGAAATGGGGAGCTGGGAGGGAACAGCTTTAATGCTATTGCTGCCATTTCCCACCACAGAGGCACTGGTGGAACTCCAGAGCTGGTTCTGAGCTGGAGGCTGAGCTGGACTCTGAGCTCCTGGTGGGTCCCTTCCATTCACATCCTGTGAAAGGCCTTGATTGGTTTTGTTTGCTCTGAATAAAATGTGGCATTTTCCACTCTGTCATTTTTGGGCACTGAAGCATTTATTTTTTTAACAATCTACCATCTAATTTTTTACTTTTTTTTTTTTTTTTTTTTTGGAACTGAAATACTTGCACCCACTTGAAATTGAAAACTCCAACATTTCATTTTCTTTTTTAAATATGGGCTTTTGCAGGAGCGATGGCAGAGATTCCAGGGGCCTGGAGCTGGGTTTTCATTTAGATAAGCTGCCCGTGGCCAGAGAGGTTATTTACCTTATCCCCACCATCTCTGGGCCTGGGACAGCTCCTCAGGAGCATCAGCAAGTCTAAATCTTATGCTGCCAGGGCAGGGGGAGCAGCAGAAATTATCTGCCATGTCAGACCCTTCAAATATGCAGTAATTCCATAACCATTGGGTTCCTCCAGGCATTAATCATCCCAGATAGTGCAGCAGCTCTTGTCTCCCTCTGCCACAAACCCAGGAGGAGAGCAGAGCAGGCTGCACCAAGCCCAAGGAAGAGCAAATTCAAAATTAAACATATTCTTCTTCTCCCATAAAAGTTACTCGTCCCTTCTTAATCCCAAACTGCTTGAACAATAATATTTCCCCAAACTCATTCCCCTGGTGGGAGCTGCTGGAGATACAAACACAGCAGCATTTGATCCAGGGCTCATTACAGTGCTAGGAAAGGCTAAAGGGACCCAATCACTGCACCTTCTGACAGCCCAGAGGAGCCAGAACCTCTGTTAGCATCAAACTAAAGAATGATCCATTTATTGCTCTAATTCTCCATTTAGGACTCACTTCAGGAGCCCCCCTCAAACCTGAGCCCTGTGTCTGCACTGAGGGAAATGCTTCACGTGATAATGACCTTAAACCATGCCCCTTTCTTGTGAACCATGAAAACGAGCTCCTAAATGAGGAATGTTTCTCATTCCTGCTGGGGAAACTGAGGCACAAAGCATTTCTGGCTGTTCCCTGCAGGAACAGGCTTCACTGACCCAGGTGGCTTTCAGCCTGCTGGGTTTGGGTCTCAGAGCCCAAACATTTCCCAGAATAATCCCAAAGCTGTGCAGCTGCCTGTGAGCAGCACCCTCCTGGAGCCTGGAGCCAAACCTCAGCCCCTCCTTTCCTCCCATCCCGCTGCAAATCCTCCATCCAAATCCTCCCTCCCCTGCAGAAAACAGCCAAGGACACAAAGGGGGTGCCCAAAAGCTCAGCAACCTGCAAGTTGGGATTTTATAGGATCACAGAACAACAGAATCTCAAAACAATTTGGGTTGGAAGGACCCTAAAGCCCACCCAGTGCCACCCTTGCCATGGCAGGGACACCTTCACTGTCCCAGGGACACCTTCACTGTCCCAGGTGGCTCCAAACCCCAATGTCCAACCAGGCCTTGGGCACTGCCAGGGATGGAGGAGCTGCCAACTCCCACCATTTCCTTTCTGCTGCAGCAATTCAGTTCTGCTTCTAAAAACTCTCTGTGTTTTCCAGCCCAAAGCCAGAATGAGCAATCCCAGCCCAGGAGGAGCTCCCGGAGCCTCTGGCCAGGGTGGCAGTGCCAGCAGTGCCCTGCAGCAGCTCCTGACAGGGCTGGGGAGCTGGCAGGAGGCTCAGGACACCTGGAACACCTCTGGCAGCAGCCAGGGGAGCAGCAAAGAGAGCAGGAGCAGGAGGGTTTCACCAGGGAAAGCCCAGGAGCTGGGCTGGGGATGTGCTCAGAGCTCAGGGCAGTCCAGAGGAACCCAGCCCAGCCCTAACCCATCCCTGCCCCAGTGGGGCACCAGCCTGGGGGCTCACACAGCCTGGAGAAGAGCAGAGCAATTGCAGAAACTCCATTTAAACGAGCTCAGATCTGGCCGGGTGCGCTGCCAATTTCTCCTTGCACATTCCTGCCTTGTACAAAGGGAAATAAGAGCAAAATCTGGCCCCCAAATTGCCAACAGCTCTCTGAATGCTAATTTAGGCTTTTCAAAGATCCAAGTAGATACAAAAGCACAGCACAGGTTTGAAAAACAACCAGAACTGGCTTTAAAATGTCTGCAGCCTCTTTTCTGGATGTTCCCCAGGCAGAGCACAGCTCCTCCCTATGGCTGAGGAAAATCTGCATTTTACCTGTGCTGAGCCAGGCCTCACACCTGCAGCTCCATCGTGCTGCTCTCCACCCAGAGGCTCCTCAGGTGCCAGCACAGTTTCCCTGGGGAGCAGCTCATGGCTCCAGGAGGAGTTTGAGACATCAGGGGTTGGTCCCATGCTGGAGAAGGATTTTTCAGAGTTACCCCAGCATGGCTGACAGAGCCCAAACCTCCCTCCACTGCCCCATTCCCAGAGCTGCAGTCACCATGGAAAGCCAGGGGCCAGCAGGTTGGAAAGTTTCTTTCACAGATTTCTAATTGTTTTTTTTTTTTTTATTATCATGTACAGCTCCTATCCCTTAGCACTTCACATCAGCAGTTATTTTAATTAAGCTTCCCAATGTCATGATTTTCATTCAATTCAATCGTTTCACTGAACCACTGCCAGCTCATGTTTTTAAAAAATTGATGAGCCCCTCTATGAGTTTGTACACCAGGCAGAAGCTGTGCAGCTGCCTTAGGGTTGTCAGCCCAGGCACAAATATTCACATTGTGGCAACAAAAATGCCCAGGAATGCCATTGTACAGCACAGTAACCTGCATGGCAATTAACCAGCAATTAATTACTTTAAAATACATTCAGCTGACTGTTGTGGTATTGTGAGGGCCTATAGGACGTGGTGAGAGATGAGAATTTGACTCCATGTTCTCAGGAGGTTGAATATATTAATTATATTTTATATTATATTATATTATATTATATTATATTATATTATAATATTATTATTATATTATTATTATATTATATTATGTTATGTTATATTATATTATGTTATGTTATAGTATATAGAAGACATCAGAAGGGTAGCAAGGAATGAATAATAAAAACTCATGACTGACCAGAATCCTGACACAGCTGGACTGGGATTGGTGATTAATTAAAAACAATGCACATGCTGGGTAAACAATTCTCCAAATAACATTCCAGGGAAGCAGGAGAAGCTGAGGCTTCTCATCTTGCCAGCAGAAGAAATCCTAGCAAAGGAATTTTTCCAAAAACATCACAATAACAGCCGAGCACTTTGAGAATGGGTTGATTATTCATTTGGAATTTGAAATTTGGAATTTGAAACCCCCGAAAGAGCCCCCAGCCCCGTTGCCTGCACTGGTGCTCCCCATGTTGTGCTGCTGGCTTGGCAGAGGCTGCCACTCCTCAGCAAGGAGGGAACACTGAGTGCAGCATAAATTCTGATAAATTTTAGGGCCTCATTTGGAGGCTCTGAACGTGTGCATGATGCACATTAACAAATATCTCGTATTTTAGCATCGCAGCTTCCCTCTCCCTGCTTATTGTGCATTTCATTTTCTTCAGTGAGTCAGATGGGGACAGAATATTCCATCTCTGGGAGGGAGCAAATGCCCCATCAAGCAAAACAGACACTTCTGGATGAACTTGTGCTCTCCAGACCAGTTCCCCCACAGATAAATAAACCACAGGGAAATTCAGGTTATCAAGTAATTCTCATAGATATGATGGACTAGAAATGGAAAATATGAAAGGAAAATTATCTCCAAGTATTTCAAAGTGACTGGAGAAATAAACTCGCTTTTTGAAATTATAAGATACACAATAATATTTCTATTTAAATTCTGATTTTTATATTTATTTGTTAACAACAAGCATTTCAACTTCCATGCTTTCACCTTGTATCCCTTTTTAAAATAACGTAAAAGAGGATTTTCCAAAGAATTTACAAAAAAATTAGAGAGAAGCAGGGAAATGGGAAAGGTGCTCTCCCACAGGCTCACCATTCCTTTTTCTAGAGGTTTTCTCTCTGTAGCATCCTGTGATCAAAATAAGAACCACAGTGGCACCTTCCAGACTGCAGAGAGATCATTACACTGACAGATTTGCAGGATCCCGTTATCAGGACTTATCAAATATCTGCATTTATATTGGAAAATAGGAAATTGCTGTTGAAAATGAGGCAGAAGAAGCGGGGTGGAAGGCATTTTACCCGTGCAGAATTCAGGTGAAATCCTAGCAGAGACATTTATTGTACTCTTTAGGAATGCAGACACAGCCCGGCCTCCTGATGCATGGTGCAGGGGGTGATCAAAGCCTGGCCATGGGAGGACAAGGTTTCCCAGCAGAGGACAAGGTTCTCCTGCCTTTCTGTGCAGCAGGGAGGGAATAAAGGCACATTTTGTCTCACCTGAGCTGGCAGCAGCTCCATGAGTCGATGGCTCTTGCTCCCAAGCCAAGGGATCAAAGCTCTGTGCTCTGCCAGATCTCAGCCCACGCTCAGTGCAGCCAGTTTGTGACTGCCCTCACTCCCTCTGGGACCCTCCCTTCCTCATTCCTTCAGGATTCCTGACTCTTCTATCCCATTTTCACCCCAGGTGTTTGCTGGGGGTTGCACTTAACCCCTCCCAGGGCTCCTGTTTGAGCCCAGGGGTGTCACTGTCACATTTCCTGACAAATCCCTTCACCACGATTTCCTCTCCTGGGAAGCTGAGAAGCCTCAGAGAAAAATGTAAATAATAATTATCTGATTCACTGCTCCTGTGTTTGGCTGCTTTGGGATGTGGTCTGGAGGTTGTTTACCAACAGGTGCATGTTGGATTGGTTTCTTGTGAATTGTTTTCACTTAATGACCAACCACCATCAGCTGTGTCGGGACTCTGGAAGGAGTCACGAGTTTTTATTATTCATTCTTGTCCAGCCTTCTGTCTATATCCTTTCTCTTTCTTTAGAATATAATATAATATAATATAATATAATATAATATAATATAATATAATATAATATAATATAATATAATATAATATAATATAATATAATATAATATAATATAATATAATATAATATAATATAATATAATATAATATAATATAATCTGCCTTCTGAGAACATGGAGTCAGATTGTCTTCTCTCACCTCATCCTGGGGACCCTCACAAGCTCAACACAGGGGAGCTCTGAGCCATCAAACCCAGGCTTGTGAAGCCTTTATGAGCCAGCACAAATCCAGGGACAGCACCCCATTGTCATTCCCAAAGGGAATTTGCATTGTCCACAATTTCTCTGGTGCCCAGATTGCAGGGTACCCCAAGAGCCAAGTGCAGCTCTGCTTTTGGGATGTTTTAGGCTAAACCCAGTTGATGATGGTGCCTGAACTGGTGCTGAGCTCTCCTCTTCCTCTGCCCTCGCTGTGCTGGGTGTCCCATGAGTGTCCTGAGGGATCAGCCACCATTTCACAGGGAGGGACGTGTCCCTGCCAGGGCTGGCTGGAATGAGATCAGCTCCCCACCCAACCCAACCCAACCTATCCCAGCAGCCTTTGGTGCTACAGATTGCAAACGTGGTGACAAAAATCAGGAATTATCCTCTTCCAAAAACAACCCAGAGATGGAAGAATAACCCCAGCCTCTGCTGATCCCTGCTTGCCCTCCCCAGGACAGCAGATCTGCTGCTGGTGCCACAGAGCAGGGGGACTCCCCTGACCCCTGGGCCCCACCTGCAGCTCCTGGGAGGGCAGGGGGAGCTGTAAATCCTCTCCTCAGGCACTTGGCAGAACCAATCTCCTTTAATCTGCTCTCTTTATGGCACCTCCTTGGGCTGACACAGCTGGGATTTATGGACTGTCAGCAAAGTCCACAAGGCCAATATCTTCCTCCAGGAGCTCCCTTGCAGTGGCCAGGGAGGGATTTAAAGGCAGCATTTCACTCACTGGAGCCTCAGAGCTGCAGTGTTCCAGCAGCAGCAGCAGTGTTCTAAGGCAATAAAAATGTACATGTGTTGGGCAAATTAACACAGAATTAGGGCACTGCTTTGTTGGAGTGATGTTCCTGTAAGGAAAGTGGAGCTGTGGGGAGGTGTCTGTGCACCAGTGACCCCTGGCAGACCCAGGGGCCTGCACCACCCCGTTCTTTATCAGATCCAGGGGATTCCCAGGGCTCAGCAGCCTCCCCAGCGCAGGCTGAGGGGATCCAGCTCTGGGGCACTGGCACTGATCAGTCCTGAGCCCCCACACCATGGGTTCCCTCCCCTGCTGCTCCCCAGGGAAGAGCTGGGTGCCTTTTGTGCAGAGCTTACATTTAGAGGCTGGAAAGAGAAGAGGCCCTTGAAGATCCAGAGGATAAAAATAATTACCTTTGATTCTGAAAATCAATATCTTTTCTTAACCAATCTGGCAAGACTGCATCCAAGTAATTAGTTAAGGAAAAAATTATTTATGTAAGATTAGTACTTAAATGTCTCCAATAAAATATTCATTGGCATAATATTGAGGGGGTAATTGTGAAGTATTAACTGCCTTAGCACAACCAGGTCGAAAAAACAACAAATATTCTGGCTTGAAGGGAGTCAACAAGAGATGAGAAAGCTTCTTTCCAAGAGCATGGAGTGACAGGAAAAGGGGGAGCTGCTTCACAGTGACAGGGGGCAGGGACAGATGGGACATTGGGAATTAGGAATTGTTCCCTGGAGGGTGGGCAGCCCTGGCACAGCTGGGGCTGTCCCTGGATCCCTGGCAGTGCCCAAGGCCAGGCTGGACACTGGGGCTGGAGCAGCCTGGGACAGTGGGAGGTGTCCCTGCCATGGCAGGGGTGGCACTGGAGGGGATTTTGGGTCCCTTCCAACCCAAACCATTCCATGATTCTGTGACTTTACAGACCAAAACCGAGTCACAGCCAGACCAAGTGACTGACCCAGGGTCACACAGCCCATCTGCAGCAGAGGCAAAACCAGCACCAACGTGTTCCAGAGCAATCCAGTGGTTAACCCCAGCTCAGCCTCCCTCTCCCAGCCCCTGAGCCATGCTGTCAGCACCACAGGACAGGGGCTGGGATGTCAGTGCAGTTCCACTCCCTGGAATCTCATCCCAAAGGATTCCTCTGCCTCCATCGGAGTGAAGCCATTCACATGCACACGAGCATCTGCACAACTGCTCCCTGGGTGAGAAATATTTCAAAACATGCCCCCTGCAAGGGGAGAAGCATCTGCCCCCCTCTTTCCTCCTACATGTGTATTTTGCATCTGTAAACCATAAACATATGATAAAAGCACTGCAAGCCTCGGTGGAGCTGGGAGGCAAAACCGATCAGTTTTGCTCTGCCAGTTTGAAAATGGCTTTCTTGATGAAACTCATGAGTCTGCTGGAGACTGAGACACAGATGGATGAGCTGAGCATATGATAAACCTGCTGCATGAGTTTGTAGTTAATTGCCCATCATCTTTTTTGTCTCCCCATAAAACATTTCACGCCCACCTTGCACAGCAAAGGTAACCCGAGTGTCACAAACCATTTGTCTCCTGAGCCTGCCCTGCTGCACTCCCCGAGCTCTGGTGCTGAGGGAGCCGTGCAGACAAGACAAATCTGCTGAACCCTCTCGCAGATGAGCCATGCTGCATCTTTTATCAAATGATCTCCATTCTCTAATGAGGAGAAACACCTCCCAGAGTCATTTGCATGCTAATATCTTTATTTCTAAAACAATAAGCAGGCTGGGAGCCACCAGTCAGCACAGACACTGCATTTCCATGAGCCAGGGGTGGAGAGAGGCCAAGGAACCAGGTCCCTTGCCCTGGGCACAGAGGGGACTTTGGGCTGAGCACAGAGAGGGCTCCAGGACAAGAATCATTCCCTGGGTGGGGATAACATCACTGCTGGGCTGTGCAGGGCCAGGAGATGGACTTGGTGATCCCTGGGAGTTCCTTCCAACTCAGGATATTCACAGAATCTCACACTGCTCTGGGGTGGGAGGGACATTAAAGATCATTTGTTCCACCCTGCCATGGCAGGGACACCTCCCACTGTCCCAGGTGCTCCAGCCCCAGTGTCCAGCCTGGCCTTGGGCACTGCCAGGGATCCAGGGCAGCCACAGCTGTGACAGGGCTGCCCACCCTCCAGGGAAGGATTTCATCCCAACATTTAATCTAAACCATTAAACATTTAAACGTTTAAATTTAAACATTTAAACGTTTAATGGTTTAAACCTACCGCTGAGCTTTAAACCATTCCCCCTGTCCTGTCACTCCACACTTTTGTCAGAAGTCCCTCTCCATCTTTCCTGGATCCCTCCATTCTCCCTCGAATCAGGTTTCACACCCTGCCCTGCCCTGGGAGCTGCTGCAGGGTGCCCGTGGTGGGGCTGGCACTGCAGGCACCCAGAGCTCCCCACACTGCACATCACCCCTGCATCCCTCTCCCTGTCCTTTATTTCCTCTGGGGGACAAAGCTTGCAGGAGCAGGTCATTCCAGGGCAGCAGCGAGGAACACAAAGCACTGTCAGGCACCACAGCTCTCAACCTGCCCTCCGAAGCTCTGCTGGTGCTCTGCCCCTCCCTGCCACAGCTCAGGGGCACACAGTGTCACTCTGCCATGTGCTGGGGCTTGTCCTGCCTCCCAACACCCTGCTCGCCTGAGCTGCGCGATTCTGCTGGGCAGCACTCACTGAACCAAGGGAAAAGGGAGGAAAAAGAAACCTTCCTTGCACTGAGGCCATGCAGAGCAGATGGAGCCTTTCCTCCAGCAGAGCAGTGTGCCCAGCAGGCTCCCTGAGAGCCCCAGACCCTCCCGGGCTGGCAGAGCTCCCCAGGACCCTTCTCCTCCCATTAGCAAAGCCTAATGGGCAGGTAAAGGAATCAGCCCCACTGTCCCCATCGTGCTCTCCAGCTCATGGCCCCGATTGATGGGATTTCCATCTGCAGCAGAGAGATGTTCCTGCTGCCCTCAGGGCACAGGCTGGCTTGGCCTGCCCGGAGCAGCAGAGAGCAGAGGAGCTGCCAGCACAGGGCCCCTGGCTCTGGGAAAGCTGCTGGGAACAAGGAGGACTCTGCTGAACACCTAATTTTGGAATTTGCTGAATAGCAGCACAAAGGGCTCAGGGAAGAGGAACAAACTCCTCCAACATCACCGTGCAGCCTCTGCTGAGGCACGAACCACAGCACAGATAACAGAAGTGGCATTTGCTCTATTGGGCCCTGCATTTATGATATTGTTAACCTGGACTTGTTCTATTGGGTCCTGTATTTATGATTTTGGTTCTATTTTGTTGTATTGGCAGCTCTCCAACTGGGCGACTCACACAAAGTCTTCACCTTGCTCATGAAGCTGGTATTTTTTATACCTGTGCATGCAGACACATTTGGTTGATTTTGGTTATGTGCTTATGGGTTTGTGTCCTTACAGCTCTCAGTACATTAAAACTGCCTGTTTGCACTGCCCTTTTGAAATTTCACCTCTTTTTTTTTAGCCTAAAATGTAGTTTTACTCTATGAAATACAAGAATATTATAGAAAGGTAAAAATTGTATTTATCTAAGACTATGACTGTTGTAAGCACTTGAGAAGTGATGGAAATTATTAAAACCACTCCTGTCCTGATATAAAGCCAAGAATGGAAATAATCTTGTCAGCAAGCAATTAGAGAGCCTCTGCCTCTCTCAGGGCTCTGTGGAAGTGCCTCAGAGATGCCCATTTCTCCCTATGGACCTGAGGAGAGCCATTCCACACGCTCTGATTTTCTTTCTGACTGCATTAAAACAAACACTCAGTGAGGGAGGTTTCCCCATCTCCTTCAAAAGGCTGCCACCATATGGGGGATTGGTTTTAATACAAGGCTCAGTTTGGGGTTTTGCAAGCAGAGCTCGCTGGAGCCTCAGCTCAGCCTCGGGCCCAGGAGGGGAACAGCTCTGGGAACTGTGGCACACAAGCAGCTCTGTGCCACAAAGGCCTGGGGTTACCTTCCCCTTACAAACCTGCACTTACTGCTCCACATGGCATTGCTTTCATTCCTGTCTCACCCCCTGGTGTCACACAGCTCTGTGGATCTGGAACTGCAGCACTCCAGCTCTGCTGGAGGTGAAGGATCCTTGTCACTGATTATCCCCTCACCACCTGCTCCAGGAAAGGCCCTGCCCATGGCAGGTTCTGGTGGGACCAGACCATCTTCAAGGTTTCCTCCAACCCAACCCATTGTGCCACTGAGTTGTTCAATGGAAAAATGAGCTCACCTGCCCAGCAGCAGTGTGAGGATACCCTGGATCCAGAGGAGTGGCATTCCCAATCCATGGAGCTGTGGGCAAGCACTGAAAGCTCTTACTCTGAGAATAAACATGAGGTAAAACACATTGTCTTTCTATGGGAATTAAGATAAAGCAAATGAGAGCAGGTGAAATGAGGGAAACATAAAGCCTTATGTTACATGAGAATTTCTCCACCAGATCTGACACTATTCCACACTGGAGCACATCAGCTGAAGAACTAACCCCAAAATAGTACTTGAATTTGATAAATAGAATAAATCCTCATCTCTCAGTGGAACAGATTAAGCCAGAGGTTCTTCCTATCAAGCTATAAATGTCATGTGAAGATCAAGTTCCCATCTCACAGAAGTGTTTGTTCAACAAAGCACGGCAGGGCCTTCCCAGGGAGCTTAAACAGAGCAAGAACCTGCAAATAATCCTGCTCTCAAATTTCATTCAGGGCAGTGCCACAGCCCTGCCCTTGTCCAGACAACCACAGAGCACTGCTGAAGGCCAGAGCTGGAGCTGCCCCCTGATTCAGGTCATTGCCAGGAGCTTTTGCCCTGCAGATCTGTGGTGTTGTGAGGGTCCCTAGGACGAGGTGAGAGATGAGAATTTGACTCCATGTCCTCAGAAGGCTGATTATTCTATTCTATTCTATTCTATTCTATTCTATTCTATTCTATTCTATTCTATTCTATTCTAAATGTTATACTAAAACTATACTAGAGAAAGAGAAAGGAGACATCAGAAGGTTAAACAAGAATGAATAATGAAAGCTTGTGACTGACTCCCCAGAGTCTGACCCAGCTGGCTGGGATTGGTCATTAATCAAAAACAATTCACATGGAACCCATCAAAGATGCACCTGCTGGCAAACTATCTCCAGACCACATTCCCAAGCAATCAGATAATTATTGTTTTCATTCTTTTCCGAGGCGTCTCAGCTTCCCAGGAGAAGAAATCCTGATGAAGGAATTTTTCAGAAAATATCATGGTGACACAGATCACACCCCTGTCTGTGCAGGGCAAACCTCGGGGCTCTGGGCACCTCTGGGTTTGCAGAGTGTGACTTTGGAACAAGAATTGCACTGAGAAAAAGTCTGAGTAACCCAGACTTGGCAGTGCCAGGCCACCAATTCTGGATGCAGAGCAACCACCCCAGGATAAAAATGATGGTTTAATCTGAATAATTAATTCCTTGGGCCATAATTATATGAATGGGAAGGCATTTTTTCCTGGCCCTTTCTTGGCCCAGCAAACTGTTGGAAATAAAGTGTCCTAGCTCTTCCTGGGGATCCCTCTAGCTCTAAATACATATTGGAGGAGATATTTCTGGGATGGCATGGAAAAGTTGGAAGTTTCCTTGCACAGCAGATGTGGGGCTTGTGTGCAGTCCTACTCTGGAATAGACGACAATAAAAGTAATAAATTCAATGTATTCAGCTCATTTTACCTGGATCTGGCTCCAGCAGTTCCCTTAAAGCCTGGTGCTGTTGGAACACTCTGCTGATGCCTCCACTGCAGTCAGGGGGTAAAAAAGGAGGCACAAACAAGGAAAAAAGGAGCTTTCCCAGCCCAAGGAATGAGCTGAGTGTGCCCAGCTCCATGCTGAACTCCAGCAGCTCGGGCACAGAGCCGTAAAACACTTGGGCTGCACAAGCTGCTGCCTTTTCCTCACACACAAAGGAGGATTTCACCACGGAGCAGCTGCTGATGCCAAGGAAACTGGAAAGATAAGGAGCGAGAGGAAAAGTTATTACATTTAAAATGTTATCATTAGCACCAACAGGTTTAAAAAAACCATCATAAATATTGCCTGCCACGTTCCCTCCCCACTGCCATGGACCCAGCCAATGTTCCAGCTGCTCCTGGTGGCTGTGGAGCTTAAAGGAGGTTTTATCTCCAGTAAGTGTTTATTTCACTCTCCATAAAGTAAAAGGCACCACAGTTTAGAAATAATGCGTTCCCAGCCCTGAGTATTATGGGGAACCCATTATTTTTATTGCTTGCTGTGTAAAGGATATTTCATATTTAGGGAACGGAGCTGTTCCCAGATAAATAAGGAGGTAGGAGCTGCATTAAAGCCTTGGTGCAAAATACCCATCCAATTATGAGCCAGGCAATGCAGGAGTACATTGTACCTGCTCCCACAAGTTTTATAGCCCTGAGAACAATCCCTTATTTGCATATGCAATTACTGCAGTTGCATTTACAATTACATCAATTGTCCAATTACATCAGCTGTGTTTCCAATGAGCTAAAAGGGAAAAAAAAAATGAAGTACTCATTGCTCTTTGCTGTAATAAAAATGTGATTTGCATTCACAGAAAAAAAGATTTCTGTTTGCTGGCAGATGAAATTAGACTACCTTGGGGTATTTTGCTTTTCTTGCACGAAGCCTAAGTATTTCTGTGATATTAAAAAAGGTTGGAGCTGTTTGATAACTTGAGACTGCACAGTAATTTCTTCTCTTGGGCCACTGTAATTACTGTGCAGTTTTCCATTGTCATCAGAGAAATTATTTTACATTTAGAATTAATAGGACACAGTCTCGGGGCAGATCCCTTAAAGCTTTCTTTTCCTAATAACTTAGATCATTAGGAGTCACATACATTCCATTTCTCAGAAATGTGCAAATGAAAGAAGTCTGAATTCCAAGCCAGAATTCTCTTTCCAGCTTTAGCAGCATCTGCTCTTTCTAATAACTCCACAGGTGGTAGGAAATCCCTTAATCTGCTCATCACCAATTTCCACGTGTGAAATGAGAGCTTCTGAAAGTGCAGCAACAATCAGAAAATACAGAAATGGAATCCCGGATTTTTTAAGCGTATGGAGCATTTCCAGGATTTTCAGCTCTTACTTTAACAGTTTAGGAACAGAAAGTTTTGCTTATTTTCTTCAGTGCTGCATAAAGGCTGTGATTTTCCCTGTGCTGCAAATTTGGGCATCAGCAGAGAGGAATTTCAGGGAGATGTTCCCAAACCTCTCCCCATCCTCTCGGTGAGGCTGTGCAGGGGACAGGGGGAGCTGGGTGATGCAGGGCCACCCTGGGCCCTGGAAATCCCTTCATTTGGGGCTATTTTGTGGTTTTTCTAAGCCCATGACCAATTGATGCCCTCAGCCCCGAGCAGATGGAGGTGGCCAAGCCACCACCCATGTGCCCTGACCCTGGACACCCATGAAGAATTTCCAGCAGGGGATGCTGGAGCCCCTGTGCAGGTCCTGCTCCCACACCTACAGAGATGAAATCCCCCCAGCCCCACAGTAAAGTCTAAAGGTTAAAGAAGAAAATAAATCTGCTTTGGTGGGTGAATGCTGCACCTGGAGGAAGCAGAGCCTGCTCTCTCCTGAAGAAAACAGCAACAAAACCGACCCAGCACCTGATTTGCTTTTCCTCTCCTCAGAAACAGATGGGAATAACTCTGGGGAAGGGAAGAGCTGGCTGGGGGTGTCATCTGTGTGTCAGCTAAATTCAGGCTCCTGGTTAGATCAGCCTAACCAGGGCAGACAGGCTCTCTCTGCTGCCTCTTCACCTCAAGCTAGGGAAATGAGAAAGGTGGTTTGGCACTGCCAGATCCTTCCCTGGCTTTGGCACTTTCAGACAAATACACATGAATTAAAAAGGCCTGCAAAACTGGCTCTTACAAACACTAGAAAAGCTTATTTAATTGTTACTTCAGGTCCAAAATCAAACAAATACCTCTGTCACTGAAGAACAAAAATGGAAAGTGTTGAACTCCTGTCAGTTGCTCGGTTTTGACCTCGTCAGAGGTGACAGTCTTGGCCCAGGGGTCTCCTCCTCCTGCACAGTGTTTATCTGGTATTATTTTAATGCATTCTTACCTTTCCTATTTGCTGCTTTCAGATGTGTTTTTCTCTTTCCATTACATAACAGCACACCCTGAAGCTGAACAGAAGGCAACAGCAAGAACAGGTTTGTGACCAAAGCTCAGCTGTTTCCACCCAAAGCTGCTCCCCTCTCCCAGCAGACACCTCAAGCAGCTCTGGTCTAGAGAGCTCATTCAAACCATGAATCAGACCTTGGGGGGAAGTTTTTCACTGGTGAAAGTGAAAATGTTTTACTTCCTTTGAAATAACTTTCCTTTTACTCCGAAGTTATTAAAAGTGATGGGATGGAACAACTCCCACGTACCGTGGAGAAACGAGGAGCTCTTCCTCTCAGCTGAGTTCCAGCCCCATAAGTGGAGTCTGGGAGCCCTTGAAGTAATTTTGGCACTCCAGCTGTGTTGAGAGGTTTCCAAAGAACCCTTTATTAATGGTGAGAGTGTCCCTGTGGCCTCTTCAGACCCTGAGCATGGTGCTGCACACACCAGCGCTGGCCCTGGCACGCATGGCTCCCTGGAGATGTTCAGGGTGCAGCCTCCTCCTTCCCTGAAGGACAGGAAAAACCCTCAGCACAAAAGGGTTAATGCCAGAACATCTTTTTACTTAGTCTGACAAAGGTCCTGAGGAGCAAAACTCAGTTTTTATACAAGAAAACAGGGAATATATTGGATGTATTTCTGAAAGCAATCATTTCTCTTGGTGATAACATTCATTCTTGTCTCCAGTCACATTTTGTTTTCATGTGTAATTTGTGTGTAACTGTATATGGGGCTGCAACTGCAAACCTAAACAGCAAGTGTTATAAATAAAGACCTTCACAGAAAAAAGAAATGCAGCAGCAAAGTGCTTTAATTTGTATTTGCCAGTTCTGGGAACAATTGCTGTGGGATGAATGCCTGGCTCTTTCTGTCAGGGAAACTTTGCTATTAATTCCTCAGCCTGAGAACAACTCTCCACTTAGCAAAGAGCTTTGGGGTATTACAGCTGGGACAGCAGTTTTACAGCAAGCATCCACAAAGGATGGACCAGCAGAATTGTTGGCTGTTTGCTTGGAAGATGGAAACCCATCCCAGAGCCAGACCCAGTCATGGCAAGCATCACCTGAAATTCATTAACATCTTACTGAACAATATTAAATTCATTTATTTCCCTCGCCCAATGCTCCTCTCTCCCCTTTTCCCTTCACCAGCTGCTTCCAGCCCAGCTTTGGGTCCCACACCAGGTCTGTGTTTGAACCCCTCAGACAAATGGGTTAATTGTGCTTTATTGGTTCCACAGTGTCAGGAGACTGCACTGACAGAGGCTCTAGAAGCCACTGAGAGCTCCTGGAACAAAAATAATGTGGTCCTTATTTTAATGTTAAATTCACTTTATGAGCAGCAATATAGAGGGAAGGTATTTAATTAAATAACAAGGCTTATCTAGACATTAAACATTTGGCTTTGAGCAAATTAACTAGATAAATTTAGACCCAGTGTGGGAGGACTGGACTAACACATAAACCCACTGCACAATTTAGGAAACAACCTGGAAAATCAAGAGTTCAATATTAAATGTACAGAGGTGTCCAGCACTGAAGATTTCAACACAAATCATGTGGAACATTTATGACTTGGAGGATTTCTTATTTCTGACTCAGATTCAGCAGCACTAAATGAAGGAATATTTAGTGATGAATTAAACATTTGTGAAAAGGAAGGAGTTTAAAATGCTATGCCTTAAGAACTTAAGTTGACCATTCCCCTTTTCTTGCCCTCTGCCTTCTAAGCTCTCTTATTGGAAAACCAGATTTCCATGAATAAAATAAATTTATTTCACTCTGCCTGTTGAGCAAGAAAAAAGCTTTGTGCAACTCCCAGCTGTGGCTTTGAGATACTGCTGCTCCCCAGTTCTTGGCAACTTCTCTCCCTTATTAACATGCCTATTTTTATAATATTTTAATAATGTTTTTATGGTGTCTCAGTGTCACAGCGCTCACTGGGTGCCCTGCAGAGGTTTGGTGAGCTCTGTTGCATTTGTAGCTTCTTTTCTCACATTTTTGATCCTCAGAGCTGCTCGAGGTCATCCCTGAGCACAGAAAGCTGAGCTTGTTTGCCAAAAATAAATATCAGCAAGAACTGAAGAGACACCCATGGATCTCAGGGCTCCAGGGAGAGGGAAGCCTGGTTATTCACTGTACAGCCCACAGGGGCAAAGGTGGACACACATCAGCCAACCCACGTCCTTCCCAAACCTCTCCTTCACCAGCTGGCACTGAATAAATTTCCAGGCAAATCCCAACAAAAATTATGGAAATTGCTTCTCCTACTACAGCACAAGGAAGATGCAAAGCTGTGTTGTCCCATCCAACTGGTAGTGACAACTTTAGCACCCAAAAATAGGTGGTGAGAAAGGAGGGAAAGGAGGAACCATCTGAGCCTGACTTACGTGAGTGCTTTTTTTGGCTTGGAACAGGAATTATTGCCAGCAAACCCCCACACTCTGACAACCAAGGCCACCACAACCTGCAAAACAAAGCACAGTGACACAGATTGAAGTTTCCTAAAAATCTCTGAAGGAAAAGATTGCGGCATGTCCACTGGCCCAAATGAAATTTTGCTCCTGTCCTTTGTCCAACAGTCAGGTGTTTGAACCACCTCAGAACTCCGAGCACACACGATGAGAGGCAAATTCCAACAAAACTGATTGCCCATCTTTAACTGGAGCTCTTTGTCATTCCTTTTGCTGGGTTTGAAAGCAGAACTCAGCTGTGTTTGTTCAGCCCCACCACCCCGTCACCTTCACTGTCAAATCCAGTCACTCCTGACAGATGTAGGACAACCACCTCTCCCAGGAATCCTCTCACAAACAGAGAGATCAGAGACACTCCGAGTGCTTCATTTGCCTTTTTTTGGCAGGGCATTGCTGCTTTTTCCCTCCTTTAAATCAGCACTTTGCTCCCCCCAATGCCTGTGCTTTGACAGCGCTGCTTCACTCAGCAAAACCCCCAAGCCCCCCTTGCTTCCCTGTGATCTGCAACTTAACAACACATATGCAAATGAAATTAGTGCTGGCAAAAATAATTATAGTTCCTCATGGGAGGATTAATAACTGAAGCCTGCCCTGCTTAAGCTGGGGTTTAATTCTGTTATAGGCACTAGAAGAAGTTAATTCTGTGTTCAGTGTTGTGTGTGGCAGTTTAGAGGTGTTGAGTGAACGTAGAGGTAATTAAGTGGAGGGGAGAGGGGGGGTATGGGGATACATTCCTGAATCCTGTACAGAGAAAATCATGGAATCACAGAAAGGCTGGCATTGGAAGGCACCTGAAGGACCATTTAATTCCAACCCCATTCCATGCTCAGGATATGTTCCACTAGAACAGGTTAATCAGAGCCCCATCCAGTGTACAACCAAAAATTTTATATACATATATATATACACACATACATCTATATACATATAAACACATACATATCTATATAGAGCGATATATATAGAGATCTATATATAAGAATATATTAAAATCCACTAGTGCTCATTAGCAGGTGAACGAATGAGCAGCCCAACCCTTTTCTCCTGGATACACCCCCTGCCATCCATCATTTGCAAGGGAACAGGATTCCTACCAGGTGTAATGATGCTGTATAAACCGTGCCCTCAGGCTGGGAGTATTTAATAAAAGAACAAGCTCCTTTTTATACAACATTTGTGGGAACAAATCAAATTTAGAGCGGGCTGTAAATCCCTCCCTCGTTACAGCACGGCTCTGCTCTGGCTGGGGGAAAAGGGACGGGGAGGACACCCACAGAAAAGCAGGAATCCAGCAGCAATGGACAGGGGGCTGCCCTTCTATCCCAGGAATTCTCCTGCCTGGGAAGAGCTGGGTGGGAAAGCCCTTCCATCCTTTCCGCCCCCCTCCACCAGCAGGGAGCAGAGCCCCAGCCCGGCCAGGGGTGCAAATCCCAGCTCAGGAAAGCCCCAGACTGCAGGGATTTAGCACCTTCCAGGCTGAAATCCCCCGGCTTTATCTGCCTGTTTACAGCCCTGATGAGCTGGATTAGCCGAGTGCGAGCCGTGGCTACAACAGCTGCTTTTCACCTAGGATTAGCATAAAAATCAATCAGCCCCCCTTCTGGAGCCAGCAAACTCAAACTGGGAGAGCTCCAATGAAAACAACGTCCAGGTGGAAAATACGAGAGTTTGATGGAGCCAAGGAACACACGTCCAGGTTGGACCTGACCTGCTGCAGCCGTGTGCTCGCATTTGTTTAAAATCCACAATTCAGAGCTTGTTCCAGGACTGAAATGAGGCAAAGCTGATGTTATTTGATTAACTTGTAACTGGATTTTAAATTGCTGCACACATTAAGCTTTCCAGTGTTTCACCAGAGATGGTATTTACCACAACAAGCTGCTTTTTTTGCTGTGATATCTTCTGGAAAAACACACTTCATTAGTGGGTCGGACATCTCATTAAAGCCCACAAAAAGGGTCTCAGAAACATCCTCACAAACACACTACAGCCATTTCAGAGTCATTGATTTGGGCTTTTCTCTATGGTCAATGGCAGGGTTGAAATAAAGGGAAGACTATCATCAATAATCCAGTAATAAATAAATTTACTGCTATGTAAAGCAGCCAGGTGGAATGATAATTTACAAGCATTGCATTTATACAAATTCCAGTCTCAAAATACTCCATTCTTACGTGCAGCCAGACACTGTGATAGGACTATCAGGTCTCTAAATGGCTGTGATATTGTCTGGCTGCATTGGTGCTGATTTATTGGAAAGCTGCAGAAATCAGAGCATTTGGTGTGAGGCGGAGGCAAAACCTGCAGGTGAAGGTCACAAACCCCCAGCCAACCTGACACTTGTCCAAAACTGTGTCCAACTTACCCCTGCAGAGCGCTCCAGGCAGGTCTGAGCTGTTCCATCTCATGGCCACAGCTTCCACCTGCACTTTCTCCACAGGAAAAGCCAGGCAAGACCCCTTCCCATAATATTACAACTTCTCTTTCCCCTCCTCAGGTAAATTTAAGTTCATTTGCAACTCACAGGAGTGTCCTTTTTAATATTCTAGCACCAGCAGTGCCTTGGACCACCAAGAAAAATCCATTTTAGCTTCAAATCCAGTGTGTCCCACAGAAACCCTCATTTGCTGCCACAAACACTGCTGGTAATTTATTGTGGGTGTGTGTCAGGCACCCAGAGATGTTCCTGTGCTCCCACACAGAGAAAACACTGCAGAATTTACTCAATCTTCAAGCAGGAAAATGGGTTCTGATTTAGTTCTTGCTCAGCTGCTCTGGTTCATGCCCTGCATTCAGAGAATCAGCTTTTCCCCTCAGAATAAGATTTATTGCATTTAGACCAACCAGGATTTCATATTAACCCCCTTTCCTGCCTTTGCTTTTTCTTAACTGATTAAATTTAGCATTTCTACTTCTACCTGTCTCATTTAAATACTTCTTGCATGCACTTTTTTCCCATAATAACCAGAATTATGGACTTACCTCAGTTGTTCACATTAACCACCATAAATGGAATTATGTATTTGTTTACAACAAGCACCCTTCAGGATCAGATTTTCACCCCCAAAACCAGTATAAATTGTGATACAACCACATACAACAGCCTCCAGAGGAAAAAAAAAAAAAGAGAGATTTACTGTGCAATCCTGAATTTAGTAGTTCTTTCTTAAACAGTGAAACCTTCATAAGCGTGGGTCATTCTCCCCAGTATTCTCAGTTAAATATTGCTAAAAATGCAGCTTTCAGATACTTCAGTGCAGAACCACCACTCCTGCAGCTGTTTTCTGACCAGACCCTGAGGACAAAAATAACTTGTGGAAGGGATAAGTGCTGAAGCACATGGGTGGCACAGCTGTGAGCTCATTAAACTTTAAAAGTGATTTGAATCAGACACTGAAACTCCTGTCTGCAGTTCATTCCACTGCTCATGCAGGGCCACAGAACGGTGAGAGGCTTTGATTCCTCTCTTTTCCAGGCAGGCTGGCTAACACAGCGTTTGCAGGGATCCCCATGGCAGGGAGGAACGATGAGGACGACTCCATGGATATCAGAAGGCTAATTAATTACTTCATTATACTATATTATTCCAAACTATATTACATTACATCCAAACTGAATCTGCCAAGCACTCAGCTCTGCACACACTGCCCAGAATCTCGTGACTGTCCCGACAGTCCTGACACACACACACACACCTGGCCTGATAGGGCAAGGAACCAAACCCCATCACTGTGGGTAAACAATCCCCACACTGCATTCTGCTGTGGCACAAACACAGGCACAGCAAATGAAGTAAGAGCATTCTTGGGAAGAATTGTGCCTTGCTTTTCTCTGTGCAGAGAAATGTGGGGCTCCACACTCAGCCCTGACAGGCCCAGGAACCAAACCACCCTCACTGTGGGTGAACAATTCCCACATTGCATTCTACTGTGGCACAAACACAGCAAATGATAATTGTTTTTCCTTTCTCTGAGGTTCAGAGAATGTGAAACCCAGAAATATTCTTGGGAGGAATTGTGCCTTGCTTTTCTCTGTGCAGAGAAATGTGGGGCTGCACACCTGGCCCTGACAGGCCAAGGAACCAAACCACCCTCACTGTGGGTAAACAATCCCCACACTGCATTCTGCTGTGGCACAAACACAGGCACAGCAAATGAGATAAGAATACACTTAGGAAGAATTGTGCCTTGCTTTTCTCTGTGAAGAGAAATATGGGGCCACACACCTGGCCCTGACAGGCCAAGGAACCAAACCACCCTCACTGTGGGTAAACAATCCCCCCATGGCATTCTGCTGTGGCACAAACACAGGCACAGCAAATGATAATTGTTTTTCCTTTCTCTGAGGTTCAGAGAATGTGAAACCCAGAAATATTCTTGGGAAGAATTGTGGCTTGTTTTTCTCTGTGCAGAGAAATGTGGGGCCAGGCTAACACAGCAAGGCAGAGGGAACGGGGTGAGGGTGATTAGCCAGGTGCTAATTGAGTTTGTAGGCCCTCCCGGGGGCTCTCTCTGCTCAGCAGCAGCCAGGGAAGGAAGGACAAGGCTCGGTGCCACAGCAGGCTCTGGCTGTTCCTGCTCCACCTCCTGGCCAGGCTGCAGGCAGGGATGAGCATCCCTCGTGCTGCTCACAGCCCAGGGAGGCTCCCAGCTGGAAATGTCATCAGGATGGTGGAGAGCCCTTCCATACCCTGGCTGCCCTCCTGCTCTGAGACATCTCAGACCATGGGGAGGCCAGGAGTGAGCAGGGAGAACCCTTCCCACCTCCTGCATCTGCCAGCCCCATCCTCAGACTTCCTGAGAGCTGCTTCCCAGGGCCAGAGGGCAGGGCTGGATGGGATTTGGGGCAGGAATCGTTCCTGGCAGGGTGGGCAGCCCTGGCACAGGCACCCAGAGCAGCTGTGGTGCCCCTGTGTTGTGTTATGTATTACAACAGGTCTATTATCATTCAAGTGCAAGGATTCCATACTGCCAGAGCTTTGTGCAGCTCCTCCAGGCACTGACTGTTCCTGCTCCTTGCAGCAGCCATCTGAGTCCTCTGCCCACCAATCCACTCTTTTGTGCCACTTGTTCTTATTGGCCACAGGTGTTGCCTGTTATCATCCAGCCTGCTCCTTATCTTTAGTAATAGGGTCCAGCTGCAACTCATTGGGGACTAAGATTACATTCTACATTACCCACACTGTGTCCTCCTGTACCCCTGGATCCCTGGCAGTGCCCAAGGCCGGGCTGGAGCAGCCTGGGACAGTGGGAGGTGTCCCTGCCATGGCAGGGCTGGCATGGGGGATCCTTAATGTCCCTGCCAGCCCCATCCAGCCTGGGAGCATTTCCTCCTTTCCAACAGCCAGAGCAATGCCAGTCTCCTCCCCTGGGCTCAGCAGACAGTCACAGCTCTCTCTCTCTTCCCTCCCTTTGAGGCCAGGCCCTCCCCAGGCAGGCCAGAGACTCTGCCAGGTCACTCTGCCTGGGGGGACAATGCCAAGGCCCAAAGGCAAGAGGCCAGCCAAGGACTGGCACAGGCTTTCCTCAGAGCCAGCTCCTCCTCCAGGCCAGGAGGCTCCTTCCAGAGTCTCTAATTGAGCTGGAGGTGTTTCATTTACTCTGCCTTTAGCAGGGATATAAAACTGCTGCAGATTTTGTAATATCCATTAATGGGAATAACCCCAGAGCTCATTTTTGTCTCAGATATCCAGATTGATTCCTGAACACAAACCCACCAGCTATCTGACAGCACTTAATAGCTATTGCTTCTTCCTTTTTTCCCCCCACAATACAAAAAAAAAAAAAAAAGTTTTCCTCACTTTATTTTTAAAGCTGAAACATAAAGGAATCTCAGAGCATTTCATTGTCCACCATCAGTAGCCACTACATTTCATTTATTCATTCATCTCCTCACTGTCAAACAAATGCACCTTCACACTTTCCTGCATTTATAAGGACAAACTTAAAATATTTTATCTGTTTTCCACGTGGCTTTCCTCATGGTTAATTTGTTCAGACTTTCAGACAAAAACACCTGCATTTATCTCCTCCGGCCAGGTGGAAGGTACTTATCCAACTGTGCATGAAATAAACAAACATACCCATTGCTGCCTGAGGGAAAATGTTCTTTATAACACAACTTCCACATTGCTGAAGATGCTTGAAAAAGTACTTAAAAAAAAAAAAAAAAAACCAAAGCAATCATGTGATATTTTTGTAATGTAATGTGAGCAGCAAGGCAGAAATCTGGCCTGTGACATGATGTGATTCTGTTTCTGGTGCAAATGGCCTGAACACAATCCCAGGACCATCGAGGCTGGGGAAGACCTCCAGGCCATGGAGTCCCCACCTTGTCAGCAGCCCAGAGCACTGAGTGCCACCTCCAGGGACACCCCAGGGCTGGGGACTCCATCAGTTTGAGACACACCTGCTGCACATGAGCCTCCTCCTGAACCCCCTCATTCCCCTGGATAAACACACTTGTCAGAGGTGTTAAACACAGAGTGTGACAGCAGCACATCCCTGTCACTCTGCTACTGCACTTCTCACTGGGACAGGGGCTAAAACCCAAACTCCACTAGGATTTAATGTCACTATTTAATTGCATTAACTTAAAACCTTAACAAAACAGATTTAATGCAGATGTTGAATGGAACTGCAGCAGGGATATAATTGAGGGCTGTTACCCAGGGAAGCTTCAGCAGCAGAGGGTTATGGTATTTTTAGTGCCTTATTAAAACAGCACAGACAGGAACATTTTCAGGGACATCTTGTCACATAAATAACTGGACCATTACTTTCATACATTGTACACTATATAAAATGGTAATAAACCTTATAAAACAGCTCTGCATTATAGAAACATATTTTATATTCCATAAAATATTTGCAAGGTCAGGGGAAGCACCTGGGGACCAGGGGTGCTGCTGGAGCCAGGAGAGGACATCACAACTGGGAGCAGCTTCAGTTCATAAAGCAAATGAAAACATGACCCTACAGAGAGCAGGGGCTCAGGGTGGGCTCAGCCCAGAATTCTCACTCATTGTTGAACCAGAACATCATTTCTCACCAGATAACATCTATCAGAGAAGATATATGAGCCCCAGACAGGTCCAAAATATGTGCTGTGGTTTCCTGGAGTAGCTAAAGAGCAAAGCAATTCAAAGTTTGGGCTGTTTCTTGTTTGACTCAGCATGTGAAAGTCATTGTCCTCGCTGTGCTCTCCCGAGGAGGGCCATGAATCAGGTATAAAAGCCCAGAGTCAGAGCTCCCTCCCAGGGCTGCTGTAATTTACAGAAGCCTTGCAAGGCTGTGTGAGGCACTGGGGTTTGATTTAAGAGCTCCTGTAACCGGTTGGAGCCACAGAGAAACTCTGGGTGAACTCAGGCCTGTCTGGGAGAACATCTTCAAACTGTCCCAAACCCAGCTGGGGGTTCCAACCCCACAGCCAGCAAAACCATTTTATTCACCAGAGACTTCTTACGGGGCCAAAGGATGTGTATTTGAGATTGGGCAAACACCAAAACCCCACAGGGCTCCCACCAGGACTTACTGGGCACTATTTGTCACCAAGAGCACCTCCTGAAGGCCACCACTGATGTGCCAAGTGCTTGGCAACTGCATGGGGACAGGGCAGAAAAATAAAACCACCACAAAACTCTGAATTATTAATGGAATTCACTGTTTATAGTGCCCTCCCTTAATAAGGGAAGGGAACAGCAAACAGGAAAATTATAGAATACCTCTTAGAATGGTTTGGGCTGGAAGGGACTTCAAAGAGCATCTAATTCCAACCTCTGCCATGGACATCTTCCTCTAGACCAGGCTGCTCCAAGCCCCATCCAGCCTGGCCTAGATATCAGATAAAATATTTTAACCCCAGACCATCACATTATATATCAAATAGAATATTATATCCCCAGCCACCACTTACCCCCCAGACTGCAACATTTGCCAAGGAAATTGTGAGCAGACTGACTCCAGCCCAGCACAGGGCTGTGATCACTGGGCACTCCCTCCCTTTTCCTGTGCAGCAGCAATTCCTGCTCCCACCCCTCTGCAGAGCAGGACCTGCTCCCAGGTGGAATCAGCACACAAAGAAAGGTTTAGAAAGGCACAAAACCCACAGGTTGGGCTTCTTCCCCCCTTGAAAACTGAGGACTGACACAGCCAACTCCAAGCCAAGAAAGGGGAGGGACTGCTTGATTTAAATTGTCCTGTTCTGTACCTGTGAAAGAAAAAATATTTATATTAATTAATTAGGAAAAACCAGGAGGACAACAGGGCTCTCTGCACTGGTTTATGAAGAGCAGTCTCAGCTGCTGGGATGTTTCAGCAAAATCATCTCCCAGTGGCTGAAACAGAGCTCAGGCTTTAAGAGGAAAGGAGCATCAGGACCAAGCCCAAATGTTGCTCCAAGAAAAGGAAATTTCTTTTCATTACTTTTGAGCCCATTTCTTCCCCAGCAAACATCTGAGAAATTGTTGATGGCTGATATCAGTGGATTTTAGCTGCAAGTGCTTGGGGTGTGCTGTGGAGGGCCAGGAGTGGGAACTGGATGATCCCCGTGGGTCCCTTCCAATTCAGGATATCCTGTGATATTTAAATCTGATATTTCAATCCCTGAACTGCCCAGCTGGGTGCAGAATTCAGGCATTTCACTCCTGCTTTCCCCAGCCAGGAACCCTCAGTGAAGCTGGAAGAGTTTTCATTCTGTAGAGACCAACTCCTCACTCCCACTTTCAGAACGCCTGAAAGAATTTTAGATTTGCTTTAAAATAATAAACGAGTACTTCAAAAATCCTTTTTCTCACATCCCCTTTTATGGTGCTCACAGCTCTCCATCAGCTCCATGGATCCAGGAGCACACCCAGGGGACAGGCAGGGACAGAATTCCTGCTGCTCTCATGGACTCGCTGACTCACTGGTGGAACTGTGGAGAAGGCAATAAAAGCCAAACACATAATGGCTGCACTGTAGAGAAAATGCTCAGCAATTAAATTAAAATGAAAGATCTTTATATGTGCCACATTTGCATCTTCTCACCAGGCAACTCAAAAAAAAAAAAAAAAAAACCACATAAAGAAGTAAAGGAAATATTTAAAGTTTACTTTACAAAGTGCTGAGAAAAATGAAGTCTTGCGTACGTGGTTTTATTTATGAAAGTGGAGAAACTAAATTTATTTTTGGATAGGAATTTTAAAAGTGCTAAAATTGGGCATTTAGGCACTGGAAAAGTGTTCCAGAAGTAACACAGCATACCAAGATTATCTACTTAATGAGCTTCCAAAAATAAATTGAATCAAAACTTTGAAGCTTAGGTACAGTGCATTAAACACTGGTAAATTAATAACATGTAACATGTAAATTAAACAGGAGTTCTGCCTTCATAGCAAACATATATGGAAAACTTCACCTCAAATGGACAAAAATTAAAAGCACCTTGAATATTCATCACATCTTCAGATCACCTATTTTTCTGCATTATACTCTCATTAGAGTCACTAAAATTAATGTATAACTATCAGAGAGAGAAAATGTTAGGAAAAGTGAGTCTGTAATGTTCTTCTTAGGAATTGTATTAACTAATTAATCCTGACAAGCAACAATTTCACTCTCAGGTCATAACGATTTCAACTTGAGCTCCCGAATAGCTTCCTGCCACTCTTTATTTCTCACGAGTTAAGTGGTTTTTTTAACAACTGCTGACATTCCCTTTCACCCTCTTTTACCTTAAAACCAACCCCCTTTCCTTCACTCTCTGCCTGTAAAAAAATTTGCTCTCCCTCCTTTTGCTAAGCCCTCTTTAACTCCTGGAAGGGGATTTAAGGTCTCCCTGGAGCCTTTCATTGCCCAGGCAGTCGCAGTCTCACACCTTTAAATCACACAGGTTTCTGACAGAGAAGAATTGCAGATTTATTTAATGTCCTGCAGAAGGTAAATAAAGAAGGGAACACCTTGCAAACACCGCCTGCACTGGCTGAGTTTGTTTAGCCCCAGATCCAGCATGCTGCAGGTCCCAGGGCTGAGGATTAGCAGCAGCCAAGGACAAGGACAAAGGGTTTGGGCTGAGTTCTGGGACAAACAAACCCACCTGAGGCCCCAGGGGGAAAAAATGCAAATGAGCAGCTCTGTGTCTAAATATTGGCTTTCAAAACAAAGGCTTGCTCTGATTATTCAGGTAATTCAAATGATCAGGGCACTGGCAGAGGGAATTCCTGGAAACTTTGGCTGTCAACTGAAGGAAACAGAGTGGGACACCCAAAGTGGGTTAAAAAGATCAGCAAAGCTGTACAAACACTGGGTGAGATACAAAGGTTCACAGGCATAAAACAAGCTGGCTCTGCCTGTGCTGGGCTGTTGCTCTGCATCCCTGAGCCTTGTGCCACATCAGGAGTGTTTTCCCTGGAGCTGAGGCAGCTGGCTGGCCCTCAGGCCTTGGCTAAAGGCAGGCCCAAAGCATCATCCTCCAAATGGGCTGGGAAATCCTGCTGGGCCAGGGGGAAACAGCACCCAGGGGCTGCTGGGGACACCGAGTCCCTCATTCCACCCACGGGAAACTGAGCACTCTCCATGGCTTTCTGAAAACTTAGTCCTGCCAGCCTAGAAGGGCTGGAAAGGATAAATAATATGTAATATTTACTAAAGGCTGCTAATTGCAGAATTAGTGTCAGGGTAACGAGACTCACAGAAGATAATGATGTCCCTAGAAGATACACCTGCTGCTAGCTCAGAAATGTTCCTGGTTTTCATAGAGCTACCACTCAATCCAGTGCACACAGAACCTAAAGCAAGACAACAACCTCTCTGGTACAAGGAAAAGCTACGAACTTGCAGTGAGACAGAAACAAAACAAAACCTAATCTATGCCATCAGCTCCAGGCCATTCCCCTCTGTCCTGTCACTACAGGACCTTGTGATAGGGCAGACTACATTCATGCACACAAATATCTAGATCACTAAAGTGTCTTTTTCATAATGCAGAAATCCCCAAGTGTCCGGAAGCCAGCTCATAAAATAGGGACATAATACATCTGTAATATCTTGGAATTTCACTTGATTAAAACACTCCTCTCCTCACGGTGGGAGCTGCTCAGAAGTGTGGCTGAGCATTGGACACCCCAGCCCTGAGCCCTGTTGTCCCCTCGGGAAGGGCTTTGGACATTTTATTGCTCAGACTCTGCAATTGCAGAGCTCTGTGACCCAGCTCAGGCCCAGCCTTGCCAGGAGCGTTTGCTCAGGGAAATGATGGGACAGGACTACAGGGCAGGGAGCCCTTCAGTCACTCCTTCCAGGGGCTGCTGAGGAGCTCCTGAGCTGCTCCTTGGGATGAGCAGCAGCTCCCCAGGGTCACTGAGCACACCTGAGAGAGAGAGAGGGGGGACCAGGAGTTCTGGCACTCAGCCACTGGGTCAGGCTGAATTTACAGCTGCACGTGCAGGTACTGCCCTGCCAGTGCAGCCAGAGTCTGCCTCTGCAACTCCAGATGGAGTGTGCTTAATGTGAAGGCTGTACACACATTTTTAACAACTGCTGCAATAGCTACATCCCCCTTTTCAAAGGGATTTGTGCGCTGGTAGGAGAAATTCCACATGATTCCACAGACACTTGGGACTTCTGGAGCTCTGCTGTTGTATCATCATTGATCTCAGCCTTCCACTGTGACATGAAACCTGATCTTGGACATGAATAGCTCTGAGAAATAACAGCAGATCTGAGATTGTGCACATTGTATTCAATATTAAATAAAGCTCAACATTTCCCTCTTTCTTCCTCTGCTGCTTTATGGATCCAATAACCTTTATCTGCATTCCAGATGTCGGGAGAAGAGGAACTGCTGTTTGCAAAGCATTTGCAAATGAAAAGCATTACATAAATGTAAGGTAAGCTATTATTGCTATAGTTCCTTGAAGCTGATAATACCATTACACCCCCAGGGATGCTGGGCAGCCTCTCATAATGAAGTATAATTCAGCACAGTGAATAAAGGAATTATGCAGAAGCAACAGTTTCCTCTTCTCCTTGGACTAACTGCACTCCACGTGGCTTTCTCTGCCCTCAGACACCTGTGCTGCTTCCAATGGGACATTGTGTTCTGGGAAAACAAGCACGCCTGCAAAGATTCAAAATGCAAATGAAAAACCTTTGCTGCTTTACATTATCCTTTAAAACATGGTATCAGAAGGAGAAAAAAAAAAGAAGAAAATGGTTTTATGGCTTTAAACTGAAAGAGAGTAAGTTTAATTTGGATTCATTAAATTAATTGTTGCCTGTCAGGGTGGGCAGGCCCTGGCACAGGTGCCCAGAGCAGCTGGGGCTGCCCTGGATCCCTGGCAGTGCCCAAGGCCAGGCTGGACAGGGCTGGGAGCACCTGGGACAGTGGGAGGGGACAGATCCTTAATGTCCTCCCCACCCAAAGCAGTCTGGGATTACTCCTGGGATTGCTTGTGGTGAAGTGTACCCAGCCATCAGGGGCTGACAGAGCCTTTGTCAGCCACAGGCACACAGAGATGCCAGCTACAGTTTTTGAAACATAAGTTAATCAGAGGAAATAAATAAGAATCCAAGAGAAATCAAAACCATTGGATTGCAACAAAAGGGCATCAGTCTGATCTAAATATCCTCAAAGCCAAGCAATCCAACTTGGCCAAGCCTTCCAGCTGATTTTGGGAACCACCAGCTGCTTATAAAGAACAGGCCCCTGAGGGCCCATCAGTAACACCAACACTTAATGAGCTGGCTCTGGGCATTCCCAGCTTCATCTTCCAGGGATGAGAGCTGCAAACTTCTGCTTCCAGATTAGTGCTGTCCAAATGGCCTCTCCCCAGAAACTGTCTGAGCTAAGAGTACTTAACAGAAGTTGATGAAAACTCCAGTGCTGCAGATGCTGGCACCTGGCAGGCTGAGGAGAGCCAAGCTGCTGGACACCCTCAGCATCCCCTGGGTGACCAGGCTTTTACAGCATGAGGTGATGCCTCCACAAGACACAAATTAGAGATTTAGGAGCCTATTTGGGCCATATTTCTGCCAGGCCATCCCCCTGCCCAGCCTCCCAAGGGACAAGGACACAATTTAGCATCTCTGGCTCCAGACAAGAGAGAAGCACAAGGACTGAGAGTTCCTTTTCAGAGCATTCTTGCTGTGAGGAGAGGCTGAGGTTGATTTGTTTTCCCATTTTCCTCCTACTTACACAACCTGTATTTAACTTTGCCCTAAACAAATACTGCAAGGGACAAAAACTTTCCCTCAGTGCCCTGAGAGCTACAAAGGGAAAAAGGAAGCCAAGCATGCCTGTAAATATATTTGTGAGAGACACACAGATTTTCTATCAACATGAGCTTTTGGACTTTTTAAATAGTGCCAAGCTCAGAGGCAGAAGGTTACACAGGATTAAAAACACCAGTAAATTCTTTTCCTGCCTTAAGGTCATTGAGACTTGTGCCTGTAGATACATTGCACAAAGATTTCTGTAGTAAATGCTCTATTGCCTTTGTCTCTAACTTGTTTTTCCTTTGCCTTTTTAGTGTATGAAATAATTTTCAAATCATTAGATACAATAAATTCTTCTAGATGTTTACCACATCCTTGGAGGTCTGCATCCTTATCTTCCTCCACAATTTTCCTTTATCCAATCTCAAATCTAAATCGCAAAAATAATACCCAGGAAACAACATTAAAATCTCATTGTCTTCTCTGCAAAATCCATGATATTTAGCTCAGTTCTCTGTGACCACCTGCTGCTGTACATTTTCCCCACAGAGAAATGACTAGAAGTTATTTTATGAGGATTTTTGGTTTCGTAAGAGTAGAACTGCAGAGTAGAAGAGCTCTAGGAGGAATTGCCCCCCAAGATCTGCCCAGCTCTGAGCTGTGCCATCATTGTACCTGCCCTGCTCACGTGGGACACCTGCCTTGCTCCTCCCACAAACACAGGATGGGAATTGTCCCCAAATGGGCCATATGGATACGGTGCCATGGCAGCTTTCAGCATGACAAACCTCAGAGAAAACAGCCACAAGATTCAGAGCTCCCTCGTATAAAATAGATTTCTAAAAGCTCTGATGTTACCTTGAGGGAGGAGAAGTTAAACTGGATTTTCAGCCATGGCAGACAGCAGACTCCTGATCCATTTACCTCAGGGAATAAAACACCATACCAAGGATGGCAGGGAAAAACCACAAAGGAATTATTTTCCAGCTCACCATCTGAGACCAGGGTAGTGAGCACCCCAAAGGTGTGGCCAGCTGGGGAATCCTGCAGGCCTGGGCAGCCGAAAGAGCACAGAGCTGTTCCTCTCAGCACTTTGCTCAGCTGAGACTGGGAGCCACAGAAAGGATGAGCTGCCTTCCTGACACAGCTCTTTGGTGGGGCAAAGCACCCACAACCACAGATCACAGCTCCCCAGAGCACCCAGGCACACAGAGTGCCGGGCACCCTTTGCACATCTCAGGGTGTTTCCCAAAGGAGCACACACACAAGGACAGAAGGGAAGGGGCTGTGACAAGAAGAGAGATTTCAGATGTATTAAAGAATACCTGAAAAAGCCTGAATATGGCACCCCTCCACAGCTGTTATCATTTTGATAAGAAACACAATTATTTAAATTATGAGAAGTTAAAACCAGGCATCACCAGCCCCAGTCTTCACTGAGGTCAGTATCCATTGGCCCCCACACACACCCCCATGGCTGCAGCAAACAGGAATTTTGGGCTATAAAGGAGTGCACTGGCTTTTTTCAACACAAATTTTCCATTTCATGCCCATTCCATTTTCTGTTACAGAATTATCCCCACAACCACAGAGATCTGCCGCATCTAAAAGCACAGCATGCAATCAAATTAATTTCTGAATGTGGAGGAAATCAGGGACTCTTCACTGCAAATTTCAGAGCCAAGCTCTGTTCTGAGGTGCATAATAAGATTCACAGCACTCCTCTAACAACTGAGATCAAACATTTACTGCAGATGCACTGGAGGCCATGAGGAGACCCAACTGCAGCAGCTCCACGTGCACCTGCACGCCCTCCCTCCAACACCTTTCCATCTCACTGCTCTGGTGAAAAAGGCCTCATTTCTTTGAGATGTGTTTATCCTACCTTGCTGCAGGCCAGCTCTCTTCAGGATTTCCTTTCTCCTTGTGGCAGCCTGACTGAATTTTAGAGGTGATGTCTCCCAGCTCCCCTCTCTGGGTGCTGTCCAGCACAGCTCTCCTGTGCCAGCGTTACAGATGCCATCTGCCAGGGGAACACGCTGTGCCAGCCCCTCCTGCTGTTTGCAGATGTTCTGGAAGCGCTCACCAGTGATGAGAACCTGGAAAAATCCAGCAGCAACATCTTGGGATAACGGGTGGCTGCAGTTTGCAAACTGCCATCCAAGGTGGATAATGGACTTGGCAGAGCACAAGCTGGAAAGGAGCAGAGTCTTCACACAAAGCAGCTTGGAGGCCACTCAACCATCCCAAAAACGCTGGCATTGGCACCCAACCTCCTCTGCAGCCAGACAACCCCAGGGGAGCAGCACATGGGCACCCTGAAGGACAAGGTCACAACTTCAAGTGAGACCAGCCCCAGTTTTTAAGTTTTTAACGAGAGTTCATGGCTCAGTGCAGAGCTGAGAGGATGCCCAGCACTCAGTGCCCCCAGGGGAAGCAGCACAGCCTGGCACAGCACCCACCAGGGCTGGGGATCCAATCCAGCTGCCCTTCACCAAGTGCATCTCCCATCATGTCTGTCCCCTTACACCATCACAGTCTGATCACCCCAGGAGAAATCCTGCAGCACCTCTGATGCTCTGCTTCAGCTGCAGGTGCCTCCAGGCCTCAAACTGTGATGTGCTAACTCAGAAACATGGAGTCACACACTGCCTTGGGTTGGGAGGGACCTTAAAACTCACCCAGTGCCAGCCCTGCCATGGCAGGGACACCTCCACTGTCCCAGGGTGCCCCAAGCCCTGTCCAGCCTGGCCTTGGGCACTGCCAGGGACCCAGGGCAGCCCCAGCTGCTCTGGGCACCTGTGCCAGGACCTCCCCACCCTCACAGGGAAGAATTTCTTCCCCAAATCCCATCAGAATCTACCCTCCTTCAGCTTAAACCATTGTTTGTTACTTCATAAGAAACCTTTTCTATTTGAACACCTCCTTTCCATTCTGCCTCACTGCATGGAGTCAGAGAGCTGTGATCACCCCTGGAACAGCCATTCCTTTGCCTTGCTCTGGCCTCTCATGCAGAGCAATTTTTTACCTCCATTATTTAGCACTTACAGCATCAGATATTGTTTTCCAACACAGAAGAGGAATAAAACCAGTGAAACAGGAAAGAAAGGAGAAAAGAGAATTCCAGGTCTGGGTTATTACATGCCAAATTTCTACCCAGAATAAATTTTCACAATGGATCACATTGCAAATGCTGACAGACTCTTAATTGGAGCTCCACAGAGCTCACGCACAGCTACAGAGCAACCATTTGGAAATGTCTTGTTTAAAATACATTGAGGTTATTCAAAGCAGATATTGATATTCTCGTGTAGTACGAGATGCCAACAACGCCTCGCAGGCATCTCGGAGCAGCAGAATCCTTTCCAGCAGCAGGTGGGATGAAATGCTGACAAATGGGGTGGAAGCAGCACACAGGAATAAACTCTATAATATCCTATTTGTTTCCCCAGCCTGGCTGCTCGTGTTGTTATTTCTCAGGAGCTGGCAGCTGAGAGCAGCCGGAGCAGAGCCCATTCCCGCAGCTCCGTCCCTCGGGAGCTCGGCAGCAATTTGGGCTCCGTGTGCTCTCCCCAGGAAAGCACAAAGTGTCTCTGGGGCCATCACTGCTGCTGAGCAAAGCTCTGCTCTTCCCTCAGAGCAGCTTTATTAACAGCAGCACCTCTGCCATCCCGAGAGGCACAGGCTGCCAGCTCCCACCCCGCTGCCCCTCGTCTTGGCTGGCACACGAGGGACAAACAGCTCCCGTCGTGCCCAGCCTCACAGGGCAGCAAAATCCCTCCTCTAGGCATGGACTCAGACTCTATCAGGTGTACTTACATCTTAGGAAGAGCCAAGATATAAAATTCTTACTCAAGCAGAATGAAAGAGCAAAGGGAAAAAAAAATCAACACCAGGTTTTCAAAGCCTGTAAATTACCAAAAAAACCCAGTTATTTTGTTCTACAGACCTTGTTTGGGACCCATGCAGGGAGGGCTTCAAACGCCTGAAGAGAATCTCTTGAGGAGCACAAGCTCTTTGCAGAGCTCTGACTCTGCACAGTTCGGGCTCAGTGGGAGCCTTGCCAGTTCCTTGGCTTGGCCAGATTTTGGCCAGGCACCACGGCAGGTTTGCTCATCATTTATCATTATGTTGTCTCAGCTCGTGTTGCCTTAGCCATGAAATGAGACAATAAATATTTGCCTCCCTCCCACAGCTGGGGGGAGGTTTAATAAGCTCAGGCCTGCTCACTGTCTGTGGGAATGCCAAGTGTGGAATTGCATTGGAGTGGAGGAGCAGCACAGCAGTAAATGCAAAGGTCTGGTAAACTGTGCTCCAAATGACCTCTGAGGGGTTCCCAAATCCATGAGTGTTCCATCACAGAAAAGCAGTTTGGGGTTGCCATCCCACACAGCAAGCACAGGTGAACTGACCACAGCACAGACAGAGGAGTCAAGGGCACCTTGCCCTGAGTGCCAAACCTCCTTGAACAGAAGGTAAGCTCTATATTGGGATTATTTTTTTTCATTCAGAAATCACAGCATCCCAGAATCACTGAGGCTGGCACAGCCCCCCCAGCCCAGGCAGTGCCAGCTGTGCCCATCCCCACCTTGTCCCCAGCCCTGAGCTCTGAGTGCCACCTCCAGGAATTCCTGGGACACCTCCAGGGATGGGCACTGCAGAGCTCCCTGGGCAGTGCCAATTCCTGAGCACCTTTCCATGGAGAAATTCCTGCTGCTGCCCAGCCTGACCCTCCCCTGGCACAGCCTGAAGTGTTTTCCCCTTGCTCCTGGTGGCAGGAATGCTGCTCCCTGCCAACACAGGAATGTAAAGTCAGACCAGAATCCTTATAAACAGCATTCTGCCCTCTTTAGTAAAACAGTTTCCATTGTTTCTCTAAGCTGTCCATCCAAGCCTTCTTGGCACCCCATTTCTGCACTGCAGCACCTCCTCAAATGCTGTCCATGGAGAGGAACCTGGATTTGCTCAGTCTGAGCTAACACAGCATTTGTTACAGATCCCCAAGGGAATGTTCCTCCTCCCAGGCTTGGGGAGGGATGGGGGGAACAGGACATAATGGACATTGAGCATCCTCACTCTTTCTGTACATAGAGCAAAATAAATTAAGCTGAGGAGAAAATGAAGCCTTTTTTGGTGAATTTCCACAAGGGGGTTATGAATAATGCTCTTTGAATTCCAGGATGAAAAATGACTGAGCACAAGAATCAGGATTCTTCTGTCAAGCTGATTCTTCCAGGAAAGGAAGCAGAGAACATTGATCCTCTCTGTGCTGGATACACTGCAAGCCTCATCTTTGGGGAAAACATGAGTACATTTTCACCTTGCTAGAGAATTATTAAAGAGAAAACACCCTCAGTGTTCTCTGTAGCGCTCCTCAAAACCCAGGGGCTGCCACAGCTCAGGAAACCTGCCAGGAACCCACAGGCTCTGCCCTCCTGGAACCACTTCACTCTCAAGTGCTTCTCCAGCACTTCCACAGCAATTAAATTGAGATTTAGCACTCAGATATCCAGAAAAGCTGTTTCACAAGTGATTTAAACTCGGGTTTAAGCACAAACACTCAGAACTTTCCCAGACCCTTTGTATTTAGGGTGCCACAGTGCAACCAACACACAGCCCAGAATAATGCAGTCAGATCCATTTAATGCACTGAGGTTCTCAGCTCGTGGGCTGAAGGGTTAAAATGTCTTCAGCCTCTGCTTTACTCAAGCACAGAATTTTAATGCTGCCTCAGAGCAAACATCACTTATCTTGTCTTTTACTATTGCAGTTTTTAAGTCTCACCACAATCATTTGATTACACTACAAGATGTGCATTTAATGCTCAGTATTACCTGTGGGTTTCTGAAATAAAAATGCATTTTATGCATTTTTACATCTATAAACTGTTCTTTTTTGTTGCTGTGGTAGAAATCCTGCTCACTCAGAATCAGTTTGCCTTTGAGTGGAGCAAGGACAGATTATTCCCCAATGCTGGCATGCCCTTGCACAGAATTCAACTCAAAAGATTCCCAAATATTTGGGGTCGACTTCAGAGAAGTGTTTTCTACTTTGCAGGATAATAAAGTCCTTTGCAGTAACAACCATGGGACTAAGTGACAAATACAACTTAATCAAGGAAAAATCTATTTCAAACAGAAGACAAATTGCCTCAGGCCTTGGTAATTATCTCTCCGGGATTAATAATCAACTCTAATTTAATAATTGGCTTAATATTTCCTTTTTCAAGTTTTCAATAATTAACCTGCAGTCTCTCAAAAATAATATTCCCAGGCACTTCACAGAATCATGTTATTTAATGAAAATAAAGTTAGATAAGCTGTCACTGGATTAAAAATCAAAGGGTAAATTCTGATATTTAGAAGACTTTCACAACCCACAGATGTGCAGGGAACAGGTACTAGGAGTGCTGTCATTCCACGTGTGGGAGCAGCAGGAGGAGGTGCTGGAATACCCAAAGCCAGGCTTTAAAAGCAAGGCAGGTTAACCTCAAGGAGGTGCTGGAATACCCAAAGCCAGGCTTTAAGAGCAAGGCAGGTTAACCTCTAGGAGGTGCTGGAATACCCAAAGCCAGGCTTTAAAAGCAAGGCAGGTTAACCTCTAGGAGGTGCTGGAATGACTAAAGCCAGGCTTTAAAAGCAAGGCAGGTTAACCTCTAAGAGATGCTGGAATGCCCAAAGCCAGGCTTTAAGAGCAAGGCAGCTTAACCTCAAGGAGGTGCTGGAATACCCAAAGCCAGGCTTTAAAAGCAAGGCAGGTTAACCTCTAGGAGGTGTTGGAATACCCAAAGCCAGGCTTTAAGAGCAAGGCAGGTTAACCTCTAAGAGATGCTGGAAGACTCCAAGCCAGGCTTTAAGAGCAAGGCAGGTTAACCTCTGGAGGTGCTGGAATACCCAAAGCCAGGCTTTAAAAGCAAGGCAGATTAACCTCAAGGAGGTGCTGGAATGCCCAAAGCCAGGCTTTAAGAGCAAGGTTAACCTCCAGAGCAGTGAGGGGAACGTGCAGTCCCACATCCCACACCCCATTCCCACAGAGCACCCACCTGGCACATCCTGCATGGATCTGGGAGTTTGTTTGCCATCAGAGCCCTCTCAGTGATCTCTCCTGGCCAGCTAAGGGAGTGCATCATGAACAGCTGAATTTATAAAATCTTTTCACACCAGAGCCATGCAGGGGCTGCCAAAGGTCAGGAAATAACCAGATGATGCTGGGAAAGTGCTGGCCCTTCTGCAGTGGGGTCTGGCTGCTTTAAATACATTTGTGGCTGAACTGCTGAAGGTCATCCCTGGATATTTCAGGATTTTTTCTTTTCTTACACAGGAACTTGAAGCCACACAGCATCTCCTTGATAAAGCATTTAAAGACGCTCAGCTCAAGGCACAGGGCACCCCCTCAGCCTGTGGGGGCTGATCTGCAGCACGCCCTGGGGGTTCTCCAGCATTTCCAGACCTCCCTTATGGCTCCTGACACTTGTGGAGGTGCCCATCTGAAGGGCTTTTCATTCTGCAGCTTTGATATCTGCTGGTGTTTACTAGAAAATCTCATTCTGAAAGCAAATCACAATGCAGAACTTCACATGGCTTTTCAGGTGTCACACATTAGCTTTAATTCTGCTGAGAAATGGGTTCTCCTTTCATAAAACCCCAATCCTCTCCAGCAGCATGACACAAAGTGCTCTGATTTCACGTGGCCCTTTCATTCCCGGAGCAGGAATTCCACGCTGCTCTGAGGAGATTGGGGCTGGGGCTCAGCATCCCCAGGAGTGGCACAGGGACACAGCAGAGCCAGGGCTGCTCAGTTCAGTCCATGTGCCATAAAGTAATTGCAAATCTGAAAAGCTGAGCTAGAAATAACAGGCTGAAATAACACCGAGATCTCTGACCAAACTCACCCACAGGACTGAATTATTCCCTCCTTCAGCTTTGTGAAATCAGCCCAGATGAGGTATTTCAGAGCAGAGTGGCTGGATCCTGTTAACTTTTTGTCATGGCTCATTTCAGGGAAGTTGGGTCTCAAGTCAGCCTCAATTTGGAACTTTGGCAGTACCTGCAAAGTTAAAATGCACTGGGCAGAGAAAGTCTATTCATTTATTTTCTAGTATCATTATGAATCCAGAAAGCAGTTACCACCAATTTTATCAAGAGAGAAATATAATAAAAATCAGTCTCCTAGCCTCATGGGATTTCTAGGTGTTTTTTAAACCTGTTTTCTTTTCCCAATCTTCTTTCACCAAAACACTTCCGTTGAAGGAAGCAGAGAAAGAGCTGTTCTCACGCTGCTCCAAAGTCACCTTGCTCCTTCATTTTGCCTGTTTACTACTTTATTACTCTTCTTATTCAAAGTTTCCTACTTTATTATTACCTGATTTTAAACAGAGATAATCCAGAGCTGGGAAATCAGATTCAGCTGATGTGGGGGCAGCTGCACCCATTCCTTAAAAACCACCCCCATCCCTGTGACCACCTTACCTGGTCCCACACCAAAACCTCTATCAGTTTTTCCCAGCTCACAAGAATCAAGGAAAAGCAGGATTTCAACCCATTACAAATCCAAATAACTCAGGGTCCAGCAGTCATTCCTTAATCTGCTTTGAACTCCATTTCCCTTTTGAGCTGTTCCTATCACAGTGCTCCCTTTGCCCAAACAGAGCTGGTATTTCAGGATTCCTACAGAAATATGTTGCTTTTCCTTTTTTTTTTTGCCTGTTTATGTTAATTTTCCCCTTCATTTGCACCCTCAGAAGGGAAAAAGCGTGCATAAAAAAAGGTGAAAATGTTTTTAAGACCTCTAGCAATCACTAAAGGCAGGGCTCCAGAAGGCAGAGTGCTCCCTCCTGCACTGCCTGCCCTGGAAATATTCATAGTGCTGTGGGAGAGCTTTTTTTCCTTCCTGCTGCCTTTTGAAAATACTGATAATATGAATGTTCCCATTAGCAAGAAATATGTCACATCAAAATTAATGGCATTCAGCCAATAACAATGAGACCCTGGCTGTGTCACACTACCTCAATCCAGGGCAGAGAGCAGTTCTGCCATGCAGGCCTCACTGAGAGGCAGAGATGGATGCAGGGGATTGTCCAGGCTGCAGAGCCCTGAGGAGAGTGCCCCAGGTGCCAGTGATGAACTGCAGCCCCCACAGACCCTTCCACTGCTGCTGGGCACCGTCCTGGCCCCAAAACTGCAGCAGCAAGGAGGGAAGTGGGAATGTTTCACTTCACCTCCTCACAGTCAGGAAGGGGCAGACCCACTCTGGGTGTTTGACCATCTTGCTTTGCTCAGTTTCAGGTCTTAGAAGCAAACCAGTGTCCTCTGCATAATATCTGACTCCTTTTTATTGAAATATTCAACAGCAAGTTAAACACTTGTTAAGACAACCGAGATAAAAAGATTTCTTTGCTTGCTTTTCTTATTCAAAAAGTACTCTCAAAAGATAAAAATGTGTTAACAGCTTAGCTAAACTGCAGCAAGACCAGACTGGAGGTATCTGCTACAGCCTCCAAGACTGACATTAAATCTTTATTCTACAGAAGGTTATGGACAGATCAATGCTCCGGGGTGATTAAGTGACTAAATCATTTCAGATGAGCAGCAGATGTTTCACTGGCAGGCAGTGGACAAAGGGAATCTGAAATGAGGTTGCAAACTGAGGTGCCCACAATGACACTGGCACAAGCCTTAAATATTCCAGATACAACAAGAATGTGACATTGTGACAAATTAGCAGTGCCAGCAGCTCCTGTGGTATGAAATTGAGTATTAATGACAATAAAAACACAGCTGCCCATGCTCCAGACACTTTAACTGTTTCCTGGCATTCCCAGTGGTATTCTGAGAAGTACCCCAGCATTTATCCTGTTGATATGATTAGATAAACACTTCTGAAAATTGTATTTGGTGCCTTTAAGAACAAGTCTGCCAGAGCTGGTTTGATGAATGCAGTAACTTTTAACTCAATCTAAATCTCCTCCCAGAGTAAACTGCCCCTCACCAAGACTAACCTGGTTTAAATATTACAGCTTAAATTCAGAATTTATACCTGGGAAAAATCCCTCTGTGCTTAGCAAACAGGTCTTGTCTTCTAGCTCCAAGTCCTGTGGCATCCCAGCCTATCTGTGGCTGGAGTTTGCTGCAGACATCTCATTGCACTGGGAACTCTTGATGATTTCCTTTAAATTTCCATCAGCAATGTTTGCTATGGTCCAGGCTGTGTCAGAAAAGATCTTTTCTCAGTTTCACTGCCAGTGACCAACACTGGTTCCCATTCTCCACCCGGGCAGAATTCACAGGGCAAGCACAGCAATAAACCCCCAAAATCACCCTTGGCTGAGGATTCCTGGGGCTTTGGCTGCTTTAAGTCAGGAAGCCCTGGATGCCACCTTGCAGGGGATGGAGTGCTGACCCCCACAGACTGACACCAAACACAATCAGCTCCCACAAGAGCCTGCTCAGCACCCATCACCTCACAATGCAGTAGATCATGCTATTAATAAGCAATAGAATGAATTAATAACACGAAATCCGAGAGCAACAGCTTCAAAGCAAAGGCCCAGAGCATCTCCTTGATGTTCTGTGAGCCTCCCCAGGAGCAGAGCTGGCTCTGGAGATCAAACCCTGCCCCTGCAGCTCTCCCTTCCCCTCCGTGCACCTCATCCCCACCCTTGTGTCAGGGAAAACGGCTCCACCGAGCCCTGCAAGCCAGGCTGAAAATACGGGGAAAACAAGCAGTAAATTGTTATGAGGAGAACACAGAATTAGATGTAAAATTGCTGTGGACTCACTGCACTTTCAAAAACCTATTTGGCTGCTACCACTAGAGAGTGATCTTCCAATATTTCCCTTGCTTTAAAACAAGCACGGTTTGTTTTGCAGTATTTCTGCAGAAAGAAAATTACTCCTGATTATACTCTCTGCAGGAATCTATTTTTGAATCTATTTCTTCTTTTTCCCCCCTCGACTCTTTTTTTGAAGTTCAGATATGCTCTTTTCAGGCTGACAGTAAAATCAGGAACTGATTGGAGCCGCTCTGAACAACAAAATCATCTCAGAAGCCAAGAGATGATGGGAGAGCTATGAATGTAAACGAAGGAGCTCCAGTTTTACACCTGTAGCACAGCACAAAATGTCCAAAATAATCAAATGATAATTTAATTTCTTTAATCAGTCAAATATATTTGTTTTTATACCAAGTGCTTGAGGTTTTTTGAGCTGCATTTATTTCACGAGCCATAAAGAACAACTGTTTGCCATCTGAGAATAAGATTAAAACAAATAGATATTTAATTTATTTATTATATTTAACCATGAGTATTTCTTGAGCAATTGTTTACTATTTGGGATCTGTTTGCTTGCTCTTTGACCCCACATTCAAATATAAATTAACTTCACTCAGATGTCACTGGGACTGTTAGAACTGAGTGAAGGGATCAGGGCAATGCTTTGGAAGGTGTCAGAAATCATGGAATTATTAAGATTGGAAGAGACCTTTAAGATCATGAGCCCAACCATCTCCAGAACAATGGAGTAAGTACTACAACAATATCAAAGATGTAATATGCAAGAACTAACTGCTGCTGTTGCTTCATGAATATTTGATGGTAATATTAAAATACTATAATCACCTCTTCTAGACCCAGCTCTGCTGAAATGCCAATGAGATCAAGGTGATTAAAGGCACCACAATATTCATTAAGGCTCAAATACCAGCACCAATGGTTTCTTTTCCATCACAATTACACTGAATTATTAAAACATATATTCCATATGTTGTACATCAAAGTTTTACCTGTGGAGACTTTGCTGGCATGAAAATGCAGATCTTAATGTGGGTTAACAACACAAATGAAGTAAAGGCCCCATCAGACAATGTGATCATTCAAAACATTTTTGGATTGCCATATTAAAACTTGGAACGAAGTGGCAAAGCAGCTCCACTTACTCTTAAGCACAGCAGCCAAAATCCTCCATGGAGAGTGAGCAGGAACCATCCAAAACAGTGTTCAGGGCACCACCTCCACCCCGAGACAATATCTCCATGCATTTTCATTTGAAATAGCCACAATTTTCAGACTTACTTTGTGCATGGCCTTGTGAACATCCCCTAATTTCAAAGAAAAAAGAAGTCAGTTAAATTTACAGGAAAAGCCTGTAAACTTATGCATTTTTAATTTATCAATTTATAAAGAGATTTATGTAATTTATAAACAGATTTTGAAGCTTTTGGAACCCTCAGCTCTGCAATGTTGTCAGGCAGCTCTGGGTTACACACGTTGTTCCTGAAGGAATCTGCTGCTCTAGATGAACATTGGTGTGAGAGGCTGCTCCATTTCCCTGGCACCCTCAGCTGCAGGTAAATCCTGAGCCTGTGCTGTTACCACGGTGACTGCTCCAATCCTCTCCCAGCTCCTGCAGTTCCGGGGGGTTTGGACAGCTGGGTTTGGATACAGCTCATGGGGATCCATCTCCAGTCCCAGTTCCAACACCAACAGCCCCACATTCCCCCTTTTCCAAGGACCACTCTTCCCTCTTGAACTGCTGATGAGACAAAGGTGATCCCTACTGCTGTAGGGATTTACTGGGAAAGGGAAAAAACCCCAAACCAAACCAACAACTGTGGTGAGCAAAGCATCCCAGAAACTCTGGGCTTGCCCAAAGATGATCCAGGTGATCCCTGCTGCTGTAGGGATTTACTGGGAAAAGGACAAAACCCCAAACCAACAACTGTGGTGAGCGGAGCATCCCAGAAAATCTAGGCTCATCCAAAAGGGAATCAGCAGCAGCAGCAGCAATGGCAGACAGAGAATTCCAGAAGGGCAGCAGGGCAAGGCAGGAGAGCTCCATGGAGGGAAGGGCTCTGCCAGCACAGCCCTGCTCACCTGGGATGGAGCTGCAGCCTCCAAGGAGATGCCCTGGAACTGCTTCACAGCCCTGCACCAGCCACTTCCCTGTCACTGCATTGCCCCAGGCAGCCAGACCCACACCTGGTGCCCTGTTCTTCTAAGCCTTCTGATGTCTACATTTCTGTAATGGAGTTTCTGACACACTTTTCATGTAAATAATGGTTGTTCTGCATTCCTTTCTGGAGGAGGAGAGGATTGATGGGCTGTTGGTTTGACCAGTGTGGCTGGAGAGGTGGCAATTTCATCCTCCAATCCATGGTCACTTTTGAAAGTCTATAAATACTGGAGTTCAGAAATAAACTGCCCTCTTCTTGCCTTGGACATCTCAGCTTGTGCATGCTGTTCATTTTGTGTCCTATTGTGACACAGCCTGACCCCAGGGAGTGGCTGTGCTGCTCCAGCCAGCCTGGCCAGCTCCTCAGGGCTGCAGTGAGTCCCAGGTTGGTCACGTTTTCACTCAGGGAAATGCTCCAGCTGGGATAAAAGATTCCATCCTCTTGCTGAGCTCTGTGAGCTTTAATGCTTTTGTGTGGTGGTGCTCCTCCTTTGATCTTAAGCACATCTTTTATCCCACAGCTGTCCACGGGAGATGAAAGGAGGGGACAGGAGGTTAATCAGAGCTGACAGACTTGGTGGCGTTCTGGGAGGGAGCCCTGGTGTTGGTGGAGCAGGGAGGAGCTGGGCTTGTGCCAGCTCTGGGTGCTGCCCACGTGCCAGCCTTGTCTCCAGAATGGAGACTGGACGTGGAGGGATGGCACCCTGATTTTTTAAGATTTTCCAAGCCTTCTGATGTTTACATTCTCATAACGAACTTTCTCACACACTTTCTGTAAATAACTCATTGTTTTGCACTCTTTTATGGAGGAGGAGAAATCTGATGGGCTGTTGGTTTGCCCAGTGTCATTGGAGAGGTGGCACTGTCACCCTCCAATCCACTGTCACTTTTGGAAATCTATAAACGTTGGGAGTCAGAAAATAAAAGTCCCTTTTTTTTTACCTTGGATAAAGCAGCGAGTCCAGGTCGTGTTGTTTGGTGTCCTACAGTGACAGAGGGACAGCTCAGGACAAGGAACTGCCTGCTCCAGGAGCTCCATGCCCATGCACAGAGAGCAGGGATGTTCACTGCTCAGGGATGAGGGCACAGCTCAGGACAGGGAACACTCTGCTCCAGGAGCTCCATGCACAGGGAGCAGGGATGTTCACTGCTCAGGAATGAGGGCACAGCTCAGGACAGGGAACTCTCTGCTCCAGGAGCTCCATGCCCATGCACAGAGAGCAGGGATGTTCACTGCTCAGGGATGAGGGCACAGCTCAGGACAGGGAACTCTCTGCTCCAGGAGCTCCATGCCCAGAGAGCAGGGATGTTCACTGCTCAGGGATGAGGGCACAGCTCAGGACAGGGAACTCTCTGCTCCAGGAGCTCCATGCCCAGAGAGCAGGGATGTTCACTGCTCAGGGATGAGGGCACAGCTCAGGACAAGGAACTGCCTGCTCCAGGAGCTCCATGCCCAGGGAGCAGGGATGTTCACTGCTCAGGAATGAAGGCACAGCTCAGGACAAGGAACTGCCTGCTCCAGGAGCTCCATGCCCAGGGAGAGCAGAGAGCAGGGATGTTCCTGGCACTGGCACCGTGAGTGCCACACTGACACAGGGGATGGGGACACCCTCCCCAGGTGTCCCAGGCCACTGAGGTGGGTGCTGCTGGAGGGAAGGGATGCATCCAGGGGGACCTGGACTCGCTGCCTGCAGCAGAGCTTTGTCTGCTCAGACATAACTCAGCAGAGACAATGGAAATGCTCGGGACTGTCACACGCTGCCGTGCCACAATTCCACCCATTCCCACTGGGATTGCTCTTCCCGCTGCTTTGTGCCTCCTGCTCTTCTGTTCAAGTGGAAGGCAGAAAAAGTGAAGGCCATTCATAATTCAGAGCTGCAGAAACAAAAACATCCTGAGGGCTGCGAAGTCTAGACAGACAACAAACGAAGTTTGGGCACACCATCTTTTCTCTGGGCTCTCTTTAAGGACACAAACAGCCCACCTTTCCACAGAAATCCTTTTGACCTTAGTTTTGTATGTCTTTAGCTCAGTTTCTGGAGACTTTTCTACAACTGTGCCTGTCTCAGGAATGAGACAAGTCCCAGCATTGTGCTGGGATGGGCCTGGAAAATTTTAAATGGAAAAACTCAAGGGGAGAAATGTGGTCAATCTAAGGGGCACCAGGGCTGCACACTCCAAAGGCCTTGGGTACTTCAGACCTGAATAGACAGAAAACCACCCAATTATACCCCTGGATCAGAAAAATCCCAGGCACAGCTAAAAATCACTTAAACCCCCACTGTGGGCACTCAGAACTCCATAGAATTTTAGGCTTTGCTTTTTTTAATTGCCTTTAGAGACATCTCCAAAAAACTACACTAAAATGAGCTTTTCACTCCAAGCAAGTTCCCAGAGAATGGGGCCTTTCTATAATGGTATCAGCTGCAACTTGTGTTTTAAGGCAAAAATGTTTTCTGAACAAAAATAAAGAGTTTAGTGCAGTGCATAAATGGCTGAAATACAGCAGCTATTACAGGAATGGAAAGAGGACTACAATGCCTGCCTAAATTGATAGCTCCATTTCTCAGTGAGATACACAGACTGGTAAAATAAACCATGTATTACAGTAATGGCAGAGCAGAGGAGCACCTGGAGAGGTCTCTGTGCGTAACAAATGTATATGAACTTGTCTCTGCCATCTCCCAACACACAATTACTGATTTACCGTGGAGTTTCCAAAGGCATCCTCACAAATGGGAGCTGGTGGGGAAGGCTCTGCTGTTAGTTCAGTTTTTTATTTGTACCCAACAGCAAAGCAACACTGGGAAGGGCTCAGCTCCTCCCTCAAACTCAGGGCTGGCAGCAAACCCGGGGTAAAGGAGCAGCCCCTGCTTCTCTCACTCAGGTAATCATCATTATCATGGCCAGCTACCCACAAGGACGTGCCCTCTGATGTGCTGTGCCATTGAATGGACATGTTCCACACACTGCTCTCCTCCCCTCACAGGATTTCATTTTTTTGAATGGCATTAGCCAGACAAGATAAAAATGGGATAATTAACACATCAGAAACCACCCAGCTGCACTGCTCATTCCCTGTTCATTCCTGAGTGCAGATCCACTTGTGGAGCACTGCATTTGGGAGCTGGCAGCATCCCTCACTCGTGCCCTGGCAGACAAAGGTCAGCAGCCAGCCTGGCAGTAGAGACCAGGAGCTCTCTGCTCCTTGCTTTCATCAGAGCACTGCTCAGGGGCTTCAGCTGGGACCAGGGACCCAGCTGGGCCCCATTTGCAACCCAAAGCAGCCGCATTTCTGCTGTGAATGATCCATTATAGATCACATACAGCAAAACAGGCCTGTAAGGGGACTGGGGGCATGGCTCAGTGACCCTGTCAGGGCCAGCCCCTGATCCTGCAGGGTCAGAGCCCTTGGGCAGTGCTGTCTGTGTGCAAGGGGACTGGGGACATGGCTCAGTGACCCTGCCAGGGCCAGCCCCTGATCCTGCAGGGTCAGAGCCCTTGGGCAGTGCTGTCTGTGTGTAAGGGGACTGGGGGCATGGCTCAGCGACCCTGCCAGGGCCAGCCCCTGATCCTGCAGGGTCAGAGCCCTTGGGCAGGGCTGTTTTACATAGCACTAAAGTTCTATTATCATTATAGTGCAAGGATTCCACACTGCCAGAGTTTTGTACCTCCTTGATGCTTCTCACAGGCAGCTGCTCCAAGCACTGACTGCTCCTGCTCCTTGCAGCAGCCATCTGACTCCTGATCCCACCAATCCACTCTTTTACACCACCTGTCCTTATTGGCTACAGGTGTGGCCTGTTAACATCAGGCCTGCTCTTTATCTTTAGTGATGGCTCCAGCTGCAACTCCTTGGGGGATAAGATCACATTCTGTACCACCTTCATTTACCCACACTGTGTCCCCCTGCAGGGCAGGGCTGGAAGGGACCAGGAGCTGGGGAAGGGGCCAGCCCCTTCCATCTCACGCTGCCTGGGCAGGGGCCTGGCCCCACTCTGGAGGTGGCTGAGCACGAGTGACCCCCCAGCCCTGCAGCAGCAGCTGCCCCACCCCAAACCCTGCTACAGCACCCCCAGGACTGTCCCTGGCAGGGACACAGGGCCAGCCCTGCATGGCGAGGGCACATTCAGGCCTGTCCCCAAGCCAGAGCTCACCCACATCAGTGCTGGACTCACCCTGGGCTGTGCTGCACTGCAGGACCAAGTTCAGCCTCTGGGCTCTGCCCATCCTGCAGGATCCAGCTGGGTTTAATTGTCCCCAGGTCCCCGAGGGTTTGGCAGGAATGAGGCTGGCTCTCCTTTCATCCAAGCTGATTCACCCTGCAAAAATGCAGGGAGAATTGCAAATAAACAAGGCACAGGGTGTTCCAATTTGCAGGAGTACACAGAAAGGTGAATTCATGGGGTTTTCCTCCTTTTGCTCTGTTAAAAATGAATGTGAGAACCATAAACTGTTCTATTTGAATACAATTTCTTTTTTAATTTGAAATGTCCTTTTCTCCCCACCCCCAAGAGCCTGCTGTTCCACATGATATTGTTATGGCTCAAAACTGTTTCTGTGGAAATGGTCTGCAGTCCTTGGCAGTGAGGAGGGAGCTCCAGAACAGAAAGGCAGCAGCAAAGAGGCTTTGCTGGTTCTGGCACATCTACCAGCACCCTCGGGCAGAGCTGCTCACTTCAGCTGCTCCACTGTGTCCCCAGGGCTCACCCAGTGCCCAGCACAACCCTCAGCACATCCTCACCCCAGCTTTGCCCTCTCTCACCTCCACCAGGACAAGGAGCTGAATTCCTTCAGGGCCCCAGGCACAAACTGGGGTAAATCACCTCACACAGTCCTTGGGTTTGTCCTTTTTCCAGTCAGTTTTGTGCTGTTCAGGATGTTCCAGTGAGTCAGAAGTGGCTGAAAGCACAGGAAAATGAAGCTGGAGCCTGCCATGAGAGCAGGGTGCCAAATCTCTGCCTGTCAGGAGGCAGCTGTGGGCTGGGAGCCATCCCTGCACACCTGCAGGCTCCAGCACAAGGGATCTCCTGGCACAAGGCTCTGCCCTGCTCCCCCTTCTGCCCAGGAAAGGTGGGAAGGGGCAGAACCACCTCCCTCCATCTATGCATGTATAAAAATGAAGATATTTACAGACATCTGTTTTTGAATAGATCATGAAGCCATTTGGATATTTGTATTTATCCCCTGGAGATGCCATAGGACACACATTTAACCTCAGCTCTGAGTTGCTCCATGCCTTCCTTCCACAGCCTGACCCTGCAGGTACCTGGGAGAGGCAAAGCCCAGCTCCAAAGCCAGCATCCCACAAAGCCCACACTTCATCTTCTGGACCAGGTGCTCCTAAACCTGCAGGAAAGGAGGCAAGAAAAAAAAAACTGACCCGAGGGGGCACTTCAGACAGTGACAAGGAAGCCCAAATTCCATAATCATTTGTTTCCAAGACAAAAACTGAAGTAGGAGAAAAAGAAAGCAGCAAATGGGCTTCTTAAAATATAAACTTCTTAAAATAAAATATAATCCTGTCAACTGTTGTCTCACTGAGAGCTCAAGTGCTATGCTAAAGCTGCAAGGTGTATTAAGAGTTGAAGAACCATAAACTCGACCATAACTCTCAGTAATTTATGGCTGCCTGACAGTTTCCTTCTCCTGAGCCATTTACTTGATGTATACCTGACGTCACCTCCAGTGCACATTGAAAGAGAAATACAATGGCATGGGATAAACAAGTTTGCTTGGGAGACTTTCCAAAGTTGGCCTGGAAAACACACCTGGCTGAGGAACTTTCTCACTCCTCCCCATCCACACATGGCCCTTCCCACACACACACACCCTGGGCCAACATGCAAATTCTGCATCTCCCCTCCTTCCACCCTCTCCAGCATATATTCTAAATATATGATTGTTTGTTTCCCAGCCAGGGAAAGATTTGAGAGATTTTCACCAGGCTTCTCTCTGAAAGCTGATGAAAACAAAAGGTGCTGGGAAAGGGGAGCCTTGTCCCCATTGCCTCGGTCCAGCAGAGCACTCCAGCACCCAGACAATTTCCAGCACACAGATAATGTCACTGTAAACAGTGCTAAAAAGCAATTTATAAGATCAAGGCTAGAATATCCACAACCTTTCCTCATGGAGCCTCAAAAATACAAGGGAGCCTATTAAAGCAGCTTCCTAATATAACATCTCCCTGAAGAGCTGATCCTGACCCTTTTCCTTCTGCAGAGCAAATGTTTATGGAAATCCTCAACAATTAGTCCTGGCAAGGAGGAAAACCTCACTCACGTCCCCCTACAGAGCCAAAGCCCTCGTGGCAAGGAGCTGCTGCTCAGCACCCCTGCACTGTTCTGCCCTGTCATTCCCCTAGCCAAGGCTCCCCAGCTCCCAGACACGAGGTTGGGTTTCTCCAGGCTTCACTCCTGCTCTGCAGCACCCTGGGAAGGTCCATCCATAACCCGTGGCCAGCCAGGAGCAATGACAAAGGCAATTCCTAACGCTGCCACTGCAAAATCCTTGTCACCGGGAGCACAGTAGCCCATTATTAGCTTGTCAGGAATCTCTGATTTAAAGGCCATAAAAGCTGTATTTTTCCCGGATTTTGCTATCCCAAGGAGTTTCTAGCCTGTAGGATGAAATTGCCAGAGGAGGGGAACTCTCCATCCAGCCCCACCTGCTGCTGCTGGCACGGGCTGCAGGGCTGTGCAGGCACAGGGTGAGGGCAAGCAGGAGTGCAGGGCTCCCTGCTGGAACAGGAGCAGCCTGGTGGCACTGGCACAGCCACACGCCCCGAGGGACAGGACCTGCTGCTGCACCAGGGTTTGCACCTGCCTGGTGTGAGATTTGGGGACATTCAGGGGAAAACAAGCAGCTCACCTCCAATCAGTGCAGTGCTTTGCTCCCTCCTGTAGAAAATTACTGATGGAGGGAGAGCTGGAGAAGGTTTGGAATGAGAGAATGTGCTGAGCTGGAAGGGACCCACAGGGACCATGCAGCCCCAGCCCTGGCCCTACACAAACCCCATAACAACCCCAGCTGTCCAAAGCTCCTGGAGCTCTGGCAGCCTCAGGGTTGTGCCCATTCTCTGGGAGCCTGGGCAGTGCCCAGCACCCTCTAAATTCCACCTCAGCAATGTGGCTCAGAAAATTGTAATCTCCAAAGATCCAGAGACCCAAAGAGAAGCTGGAATGCTTCATTTCAAAGCACTTCTCACTCAGTCCCTCCTCCTGCCTGCACCCTCCCTCTGGCATAGGACAATGGATTCCAAGAAGCCCATTGAGGTAGACAACAGATTTCCCATAAATTCAGAAAATGAGGTTAAAAGTGCCTGTCCCTTGTCATGGGCAGTTTTTCCCAAGGAGCTGTTTGCAGCAGATTTTGCAATACTGTTTTCCCATAACATGTAGGCATCTGCATCCTGTTCTCACTTTAAAATCCAACAGCAGAACTCTCATTTTCCATGTGGCAAGAGAATGACTGCCCAGCTTCTCTTCCAGGAGAGCAGAAATGTCTGGGAGGGAAAGAATCTCACCAATTTGGACAGAGCTGCTTGCACCAGGGAAGAAAAGGGTTATTTCCCTTCTGTCAAAACAACCTGTCCTGAAATGTGCTTCAATTTTCTCACAAAATGGACCAGAAGGGAATGGGGAAAAAAAAAACATATCAGAAAGACTGCTGAAAAGAGAAAATGTTCTCACTGAAGAATGATAATATAAGGCAGAAATATTGGGAACTGTTTCAGGGAAAGGAGAGGCCTTGGAGCTGCCTGGCACAGGCACAACCTTGGAGAAATTTGAATTATAGGACAGAAGCTTAAATCCCACCCAGTGCCAGCCCTGCCATGGCAGGGACACCTCCCACTGTCCCAGGTGCTCCCAGCCCAGTGTCCAGCCTGGCCTTGGGCATCCAGGGGCAGCCCCAGCTGCTCTGGGCACCTGTGCCAGGGCCTCACATGGCATGGAACACTTGGAGCAGATCAGGAACCCCTCTGAACCCAAGGCTCCTTGCAGGAAATCACCAAAATTGTTACTGGAACCACAACTGGCTAATGGGAAGAAATCTTCCTTGCTCCTGTTTGCTTGGCAGTGCTGGCCCAGCTGGGCTCCTGTGGGTGACAGCCTTGGGGTGTCCCCAACAAACCCCAGCTCTGCTGGCAATCCCCAGTACTCCAGGCTGAGTTTTGCCATCAGCAAGGTCACAGCCAGCAGTGCTTTGTGACTCCTGTGACACTCAGAGCACCAAGGAGAAGCCCCAGGATTTCCAGGAGCACTCCAGCCTCGCAGGAGGAGCTGTGACCCCAAGGAGCTCACAGAGAGTCAGAAAAGGCGTGAAAAACCCTCCCGGGTACAAACATGTTCTGTTCGTGTTTTCTGTTGTGCTTTTTTAAAAACTCATGAGGTCTTGAACACTGCACAGATCCAGCAAGCGTTGAGCTATTAAAAACAACACAGAACATTAAAAAGTACTTGGGTTTTTTCCCCTCCATAAAAAACCAGAGCAGCCGAGTGGAAAAAAACTGGGAGAAGAGCTCCTGCCTTGTGAAGGTTCCTGCAGAGCACAAACCACCCCTGCTCCTTTCCCCCCTCCAGGCCCTTGTTCCCTCTGCAGGCTGGCCCTGGACCCTGACCTGCCCTTGGGCTGGCTGTCCTGGGAGATGCTGGAGTTTGGCCCACGGAACACCCAGACACTGGAACGAGGCACCGAGACAAACAGATTTAAAATCCCATTAAGCTGTGAGTCAGCAGAGACAAATCAAACTATTTAAACAAGTGTTTCTGGTTGGGAAGGCAGGGTGCTGGCACGCAGGGCTGGGCAGGAGGGGATACCTCCCCTGGCGCTCTGTTTATGTGGAAATAAGAGTTTCACCAAATGCTTTGAGTTACTGAGTGAATTCCCAGCAGAAGGCAGAAGAGCGGGGAATTTTCATAAATGTAAATAGGAGCTCAGCACCTTTGGGACACTGTTTGATTTGCTAGCTGGCCATCAGCACTCTGCTGGAAGCAGAGGGGCTCCTGGCACATCCTGCCCCTTTTCCCCATGCCCAGCTGGGCACAGCCTGGCAATGCACAGTGAGAAACGATTCTCACAGGTGGAATGCAAGAGGCTCCTTCTGCCTGAGGCAGCAGCAGCTCCTGCCCATCCCATCCCAGCTGCAGTTTGCACATCCTATGGGCAGGACAGTCCCACGGCTCTTCATGTGTTTGCTGAATGTTTCCCTGAAAGCAATCCACCGGAAATAAATAAATAAAAATAAACACAATCAACAGCAGTGCACTGAGCAAAACAAGGAGAGCAGAGCTAGAGAAGCTGAACAGCACTGCTGCAATGCACTCTGCTGGAGGAGAGCAGAAATCCTGCAGACAGGAGGGCGATGCCAGAGGAGCAGCCCCTGAGCCCTTCAGCCCCGAGTGCTGCCTTCCTAAAGCCCTGCCCTGAACCCTGAACAGGACCCACCTCAGCCAATACACAGAGAGGGGCAGGAGCTGACCAAACACTTCTTGTCACCAGAGTATTCTCTGAAAAGCCCCTTCGCCAGGGTTTCTTCTCCTGGGAAGCTGAGAGGCTTCAGAAAAGAATGAAAACAATGATTATCTGATTGCTTGGGAATGTGGTCTGGAGATCCTTTACCAGCAGGTGCATCTTTGATGGGTTCCATGTAAATTGTTTTGAATTAATGACCAATCACAGCCAGCTGGGTCAGACTCTCTGAGTCAGTCACGAGCTTTCATTATTCACTCCTTTCCAGCTTTCTGATGTATTCTTTCTCTTTAGTATAGTTTTAGTATATAATTTCTTTTAATATAATATCATAAAATAATAAATCAGCCTCCTGAGAACATGGAGTCAAATTCTCATCTCTCTCCTCGTCCTGGGGACCTCAAATGCCACACCTCCTGAGTGACAAAACCCAGCAAACAGGTGCAAAAGTACAGAAAAGCTTCACCCCCTCTACATTTCAGCTCAGGAAACAATTCATTCCTCTCCCCAGGAGCCTTCCAGAGCCCTGTGCCGCTCTGCCCAACAGGACCAGGGACAGCTCCAGGGGCTCAGCGGCGCTCCTGGGCCATTCCAAGCTCTCAGCATCTCTCTGGCGTTTAAGGAGCAGCTCCAATTCCCAGCAGTGGCTCAGACTGTGCCTCCCAGGAAATTCCACCCCCAGAAGCCACCAGGACCCCAGTCAGGATTTGCTCCTGGCCTGCAGCAGAGAAACCTCGGGCTGTGTTTGCAGGGGAGGCGCACAGGGAAAGCGGGACAGCGCCAAGAGCCCGGAATCGCTGCTGGGAAAGGGGATTATGAGCATGACCAAAGCACTGGAACAGCCATTAATAAATAATAGTGATGATAATGGGGGAATAATAACTTATTAACAGCCAGGAATAAAGAAAATTTCCATGCTCTAGGGTGCTACTCAATATGAGGAGCCACTCCAGACATCAGCTCATTAACAAATTGTCTCAGTTGCTCCCTGAAATGATTTGGAGGACGTGGTTTGGGTTTGAAAACGCCGCATTCTGGGTGATGACAATCACAAACCTCCGTCGTGGCTCCAGGAGAAACGAGCAGGTTTAAAATAAAAGAGCAAAAAGCATTCAGGGGCTGTCACATCAACGAATGAACCCAGCACTGGTGATTTTTGGAGGCGTCCCCCACTGCACATGGCCATGGCACAACACCCTGCCACCCCACAGAGGGGACAGTTCTGAAGGACATCTGAATAAATCATAAATAAGCTGTAACATGCAAATAAATGTCTCCAAACTCCACAAATAAGGAGCTATTTCTTGAATAAATTGTTTCCTGAGCATCATGGCTAATAATTAATTTGCCAAATTTCGGAATTTTCAATATGCCCATAAAAAATACATTTTTACCTGAAACATCCATACTATTTATATTACTTTGACACTCACTACAAAATTCAACCCTTTTGGTGACTGGGCATGCTTATTTGCTGCTAATAAATAGCATTTATATTTGTCACTATTTTTCTTCTAAATATTAAATCACAGACTGATTTTGTTAAATATACAGCGTGATGAAAAATTATATGTGATACTTAATCAGATCAAAATAAATTCAACCTAGCACTGACATCTCCATGAGATAGAAACGTTCTTTTATTTTTATTTTCCAGTTCGTTTGAGCTCTATTTATGTCTGTGGAGTAAATACCAGTAAAATTAGGCACTATTTATAATTTCAAATTATAGCTGTGCATATACAGCAGGATAATATTTGTGTTCCCAACAGCTGCTGGGAAGGAGGGGAAAACTGGAAGGATGAGGTTTGCTCTGCCCTTATTTCCACGTAAAACAACCCCATTACCCCAGATCCTATGGAATGCGTCATTCTGCAGGGATAAAAACCAAATTATTCTAAAGTCTCCATTTATCCAGATTCCCAGATAGGAACCTTTTCTTCAAACCCTGGCTCAGGTTGCTCTGAACCCATCACTGGAGTTACTTCCAACTGGAAATGAGCTTTAGGAAGGGTTTTCAGGCAAGTGTTCCCCAAAGTAATCCTCTCTGGGCACTGGAAAAGATTGAAGGCACTAATCTGGCTCTCCCCTCTGCAGCTCCAAATGTATATCTATTAACAGGAGATAATAAATCATCAAAGCCTGGCACAGCCAGAGACAACAGAATGAGTTGGACAGCGAGGATTAAATAAAGTTTAATAAAAAAGTATTATGAAGCAGTGATAAATGGGAACCAATACTTATTGTGCAGTTCTACCATATTTCTTTGACATGAAATATCCCAAAATGTCCAAGTTACTCCCAATATTATTTGGTTTTCAGCTCAGAAAGCATTTCAGGCAGAGCCAGAAACTCTTACTGGGGATCCCAGTAAATGCTGCTTATTAAATAACTGGGAAGGGACAGGTCCTGCCTCAGCTTGTCTGGGAATGGCCACAGCAGCCTTGGGAGAAATTGCATTTACAGCAATCAAGGAGAGAGCAGCGGATGGATTCTCTGGGATTAAACAGCCAGGAAAGGGCAGGGGATGGGGAACCAGGGCAAGGGGAACCAGGGGCAAGGGGAACCAGGGCACGGTCACTCACAGGAGGCTCACGGTCACCATCCTCCCACGGGCACTCCAGGGCTGCTCCTCAGCTCCTCTCCCAAGGAAAGCAGAAGGATCTGTTTAAAGCCTTAAACCTGCAAGTCAGCATAGCTGGCACTCTCATTTCTCCATCATCTCCAGTCTACTGAGGGAAAACACTACATTAAACACAATGCATTAAAATTCAAACACAAATGAATATTTTGGGCAATTCTTGCTCAGATTAAAGGGATTGATTAATTATTTCAAGTACTGCCAGGAGGTCCCATACACTGAGCTCCTCCTGGAAAAGCAGCAGCTGTTATTTTGGAGAGGATAAACAAACAGGAGTCTCACAGGGACCTGCTGGTGTCACCTCCCAGGCCCACAGCTCCATCTCCCAGGTTCACTGCTGGAGAAGCAGTGGAAATGGCCTGGGTTTATTCCTGCACATGGACGTGGCAGAGTGGGAGCAGGCAGGAGGAGAATTGAGAAGCACAATCTCTTGAGGAGTGTTTTGTTGGGATGGATGGATGGCTCGTGTTTAAAGCTTAATAGAGCTCAGGCAATTTCACCTCGCTGCCCATCCAGATGAGGAAGAGCTCATAAATGGGTGAACTCTGAGACAAAATGAGACCTTTTCCTCCATCCAGGGAGATTGCTGCACCTGGAGTGCAGGAGCCAGGGATATTTCCTGTTTGTAAGGAGCTATTCCCAGTGATCACTGCTGCATTCTGGAGAAAAATGCCTTCAATTTCCACGACCAGAATGCACCAAGTGATTTGGCCAACTCAGATCCTTCTTTGTTAAACATTCCATTGCTCTTGGCAGAGCAGTGAGAGCCAGGCCTGCTGCTCAGTGGAACCACAGCCCTTGGATGCAGGCACAGGGGAGATTTCCCCTTGGGAATGACCCAGGGAGACAGGTGGGTGCAGAGCCCCAGCAGCAGCACCACACCACGATTTCTGCCCCTGTCCTGATCCCAAACACAAGGAGAGTGATGCCCTGGGCAGGCTGCCCTGGAACAGAGGCTGGGCACAGCTCCAGAAAAAAGCAGGGATTCATTCAAAGCATCTCCTCCATGGATCCACCATGGGCAGCACCAGAGCCCAGCCAGGGCTGCACCCAAGATGAACCAAAATGGCCCCAAAATGAACCCAAGATGAACCAAAATGGCCCCAAAATGAACCCAAGATGAACCAAAATGGCTCCAAAATGCACGGCCGGGCACAGGCTCTGTCCCTGGGATCAGTTCTGCTCCATTTGCACCTTGCAGTTCATTGTCCCATTCCAGCTTTAGCCCCTGCAGTCCCATCCTTGTTTTTCTCTCTCCAGCCCATGGTGTTTGTGCTCTTGGGCTGAGATTTGGATCATTTGTCCTTGGTGCCCAGCTGAAGCAGGAATTGTTTTGTCTCCCTGCTCTGTGCACAGAGCTCACCATGCCCTGATGTGAAGCCCAGCCCCACACACTAAAGCAGCACAGAATGTGAAACATAGAAAAGCTCAAACCTGAGGCATCAAGAGGAGCCCATTCTCATTTCCAATCCCATTCAGCCCATCCCTCCACCCCTCATTCCCAGCTCCAGCTCTGCTCCCCCCTGTCCCTTTAAGGCTGTCAGGCAGCCTGGGCAGGGTTGGGATAATTCAGCTTCCTCTGCTCACAGCAGATTAGATACCGTGGTCAGTGAGTCTGAAAAGAAGAAATGCAGAACTCATTTGCATCAATGCTTTCAATTTGCTCAGAATGTTTTCTCTTTTAATTATTAGCCCAGAGTAAACTACTTATCAATTAATTGCTAGAAAATGGAAGTGAGTGTGTGTTATTGCTTAAATCTCTAATTGGCTAGACTGTTGCTTTCGTGTTAAATGCTAATTAAAGTTTTGAAACAGGCAAACATTACTTAACTTTAAATGGCTTAACGAGACCCACCAAGGAATAAACATTTACATTGCACATTAGTTTTATGCCAGATCATGGGAAACCCAAAGTAAAGATGACAAGAGCTGATTTTCACTAATAAATTACACAATTTATATGGATTTTAATTAAATTAAAAAGGTCTCTTTCTTAATCTCATTTGTCAACTATCTGGTAAATATTGCAGATGACACTTACCCCATCAGTGTTTAGATGTATTTTTTTTTCTTCTCAGAACCACTGAACAGTTTGGGATGGAAGGGACCTTAAAGAGCCTCTGGTCCAACCCTCTGCCATGGTCATCTCATTGCCATGAGGATAAATTGGGATTTACAACCAAGTTTATCATGTCACCATAATCACCTCAGCAAGAATTTCATTTTTGACTTCCACACACTTTCTAAACCTATGGAACAACTGAAAAATATTCCTGAAAAAAACATCAAACTAGGTAGTGATGTTAAATAAACTTTGTGGAACTCAGGCAAAGTTAAAACTATAGGCAGGAGAAGAGCTGCAGCAGCCCCAAATGTTATTTTTAGTGTGGCATTTCAAGCCTCAGATTGAGTTCAGCTACTGGAACCAGAAATGTGAGAGATTAAAGCTCAGCCAGTCCCTGAGGCATTGCTCTCTCTGAAAAAGCCTCATCAGAAAAGGAAGGTCTCACATGGGCAACGCCACCTTCTCAGGGCAGGCTCTGAGCAAAGAGGGAGGTGCTGGCATAAAGAATGAGCTGCAAACAAAGCAGTTTGCAGCCAGCACAAACACTGAGACTTCTTCTGATGCTTCCAATTTGGGAGTTACAAATAGTTTCATTATAACCCCAGATCTCAATGAAAATGCATCAAGGGTTCATTGTTCAGTTCAAGCATATCTGCAATCTCCATATTCAATTAGACACTGGGCAAGGCTGATTTATTTAGATCCTGGAAATCAAACAGGGAATCGAGGCCTTGACAAAGAGGGATGAGGGAATAACAGAGAGCTTCACCCCTATGCTCTAGGTTCTTATCAAGTGTTCTAAAAACACCATTTAACCCTCCCAAACCTGTGCCCTCAGCAGAGCTCCCAGGACCCTCCTCACCTTTGAGGGAGCAGAGTCAGACAGGCCCGGGTGGAAATGAGGAGCTGTAAAACCCAGCCACAGCCAGGAGTACTCCTGAAAATGAGAGAGTCATTTAGAGCCCTAAAGATGGGATTTCTGAGTGCTTCAGTCATTACAAGTGTGAAAGTCCCATTGATTTTCAGTGGAACTTGATCTCCCTGGGCAGGTGAAAATCCCGTTCTGAATGCCAAATAAAGAGGCCAGCAAGGAGCAAGTTTTGGCTAAGATCTGAATGCCACAATTCCACCTGGATGTGCCCTGAGCACCTGCAGGGCCATCCAAGCTCCTGGAGCAATTTCAAGCTGCTCTTTGAAGCAGGAGTCTCTGCCAGGGGTTTATTAACCTGGAAAGGATAACCAGGGAGCTGCTCCAGAGCTGTGTTCCACACCCCACTCCCAGACAGTTCACAAAGCAAACACTGCCTGCTTACAGCCAATTATTGTCACTGCTCAGCACATTCTTCCTTTTCTGAAATCAGCAGAAAGAAAAAATTCCCTTTTTTTTTTTTAGCCCAAATGGTTCTGCAGACTGACTGAGCCATTAACAGGGGCCCTGGATGCCCCTTCCCTGCCCGATAATGAGCATTTCCCAGGTTCATTTCCCAAGCCAGCCCTCAAGGCTGTGTTCTGCAGGGATTCAGGCACACGGGGAGGGCACTGCTCCTTTTTGAGCAGCTGGAGCTCTCACACTCACGCTGGGGGCACCGGGGAATTCAGCTCCATCTCCAGCTTCTTTCATTAACCTGATACACAGTAACAAATTAAAACTTCAATTACCTGCGAGTCAAAATGGAGAAGCTACAGAGACTGAGGAGACAGGGGAAAGCGTTTAGGCTGCTGAAGTGATAGGACTTTTTTCAGCTCTAATTGATTCCTAATTTCAGGCTGTTGCCATGGCAGCCACACTCCTGCCTGGTCCAGGAGCCAACCGTGTCCCTCTGGATGCAGCAGCACCTTGGGATCAGGAGCAGTTTGGTGGAACACCACCAGGCAGGGATGTTGGATCAAATTCAAATATTGGGCAAAATCACACCCTCCTTTTGGGACTGTCAGCTTCAGCTGGTTGTGGTAAAGCTGCACAGGTACAAAGCAAAGGTTGGAGACCTGCAGGAGTTGGAAATGTTCTGCATGTCCAGGATACCCAGTCAGTGCATCCATGAGAGGCAGCAGGGACAGAGCTGCTGCAGGCTGAGCTCCAGGATGGGTTAAAATTCCTCCTCTGGCACAGCTGATCCCTATCTAAGATCATCACTGTAAAAAAACCTCTCCACGTTTAAGGTCCTGCAGGGAGAAAGTTCATGAGAAAATTGCCTGATAAAATAAGAGGGGAAGAAAAACCACAAGAGATTTAGGAAAGAGTTGCCAGGGATATTAGACTGAGCTTGAGAACAGATTCTATCTGATCAAAGCTCATTCCTCTCCTGAAATTTTAATAAGTCTGAGGCTTGTCTGGCTGTTTTGCATCCCCACCGTTCCCTGGCAGAGAGGGGCTGGGGGTCTCAGCCCTGGTCTGGGGAGAGAGAAAGACAAATCCCTGGAGCCCAGGTTAGTTAGACAGAAACCTCTGTTTGCTGTTTAATCGAAATAAACCATCCCATGAGACAAACTGCCCTGCTGGAGGGGAGCACAAAACCTTCCGGAGGCTCTCCTCGCCTGCACCTTGTGCTGGGCATCAATGCAAAAAACTCCTGGGGGAGAGAGCTCCTTCTCAGGGGGACATGTCCTGCTGAGGGCCCAGGCTCCAGCAAAGCCCCTTTGTCACCTGCAGAGCCCCTTTGTCACCTGCAGGCAGCCCCACCAAGAGGGAGAAGTGGGAAAGCTGTCAGGAGAGGTTTCTGAGGAAAGCAAATGTGAGACAGGAACTGGAGCCCAGGTGAACAGGAATCTCTGAGTTCAGCTGGTTAAGAGGCAGCTCAAAGGTACCAGCCTCCTGCAATGCAGAGTGATAAACAAAACAAGCACATAAATAAGTGATTTCTATTAAAAAGAAGCTCCTCAGCACATTTTGGGACAAGCACCCAAACCTCCCCATTGAATGCAATTCCAAAAAGAGCCAGTTGTGAGCTGACAGTGTTCGTTGGCATTGTCACAAAAATGTAAAATCTGCCCAGAAATAAAGTCCTTACAGCAGACCAATTATTTTCCTGCTCATGGCACAACCAAACCCAGAAACCTAGTGTCCCACAGAGTTTTTTATTTCTAAAATACAACACAGATAGCTCTGATCACCCCTTGAAAGCTCACAGGAGAACAGCTTAGGAAAACAATTGTTTACATCCAAATGTTTTGGGTCACTGTTCTCTCACTGAGGCTGATAAACATACCTGCTAAAAAGCAGGAGCCCACAGTGATTATTCCAGCAAAATAAGCTATAAGCAAATGAAATTTTGCTGAAGGCTGTTACCAGAAGAATTCTGTCACCCTGCACTCCCTCTTTTAAAATAATTAATTCCATTGCTTGCTTTGCTCTCTCAGCCTTCAGCTCCTCCAACACTGCTGATTCCAAAGGAAACATTCCTGCTCTGCCAGTGTGAGAGCTCAAGCTCTGATGTCAACATCTGAAATCCATTTGGGATTGCTGGGTATGCTCTGTGCCATGAAGTGCCTGCTGCATCCCTGTCTTCATCCCAGGGGCCATTTCAGGAATGGGAGTGTGACTGTGGGTTATATTATACACAGGACACAATCCCATCCCAGTCAGCCCTGTCTGCTCTCTCCAGCTCCACCCAGATGTGTGGGTTCCACATCACAGAAACATTTCAGCTCCCTGCATCCAGCCCAGCTCCTGCCCTGCCAGAGGCCTCAGCTGCTTTAAAACATCGAATTTCCCACCTGTGAAACCCAGCCAGAGAGGTTTAATGCACTGCCAGCACCCCCTGCACCCAGCACAGGGGGCTGCAGGGGGACAGGGGACCTGGTGGCCATGCCTGTCTGGGGAGGAGAGAAGGCACCTGAAGGGAATTCCCCACCTGCCTGAGCAGGTGAAAAATGGAGCTGGAGTGGGTATTGTTCACACGATTTGATGTCAATGGGCTGCTAAAAGCCACCCTGCCATTGGTAAAAATAATATTTCAATATTAACTTTGTTATTTAGGTGAAATGTCTGTGGTGTAACAGCATTGCCCTTGCAGCTGTATAGGTGATGTATTGATGCACTGCACATTCTGGCTGAAGGAAAAAATAGTTGTGATATTTTTAATAAAAACCTCATTTTCCTGTTCATTTTTGTACACAGCAAACAGATTTCACCGTAGGTGGTTGGATCTAATTCATTAGCTCCATCATCACTGATATCACAGAATAATCTCCCCATGAGCCCAGCTGCCTCCTTGCAGCTCCTCCTGAAGGTACTTGGAAATCCAATTTCCATGTTGAATATCAATCAGCCCCTTCTGACTCGGCCAGTGAGGCACAAAATGGGATTTTGGACCCTTCCCTGTGCCCCAGGCTGGAGGCTGGGAGGGGACAAATCCCCTGGGGCTCCCTCTCCTTGGGCTGGGACATCCTGGGCTCTCCTTGGCCTCCAAAAAACAAACCCTGTAAAGCAAAATGCTGCAGGACTTCCCCCAGGTCCTGCAGGGGATTGCTCCTGGAATAATCACAGAGGCTGGAAAAGCTGCTCCTGGTCATAGAATAATCACTGAGGCTGGAAAAGCTGCTCCTGGTCATGGAATAATCACTGAGGCTGGAAAAGCCCTCCAAGGCCAGGGGAACATGAATTTCCTGGAGTTCAGCTGGTTAAGAGGCAGCTCAGGAGTAACACTACATTTAGGAGTACATCTCCTAAAGTACAGAGTGATAAATAAACCAAGCATATAAGTTATTTCTATTAAAAATGAACTCCCCAGCAAGTTACCAAGGCCATCAGTTCCAACCAGTCCCAGCAGTGCCCATGTCCCCAGTGCCACTTCCACAGGGCTTTTAAAGCCCTGCAGGGAATGCAGCAGGAGCAGCACAGGGATCAGCCTGTGCCCTCCTATAGAACAAGCACAGAGATCAGCCTGGGCCCATCCTATAGAACAAGCACAGGGATCAGCCTGTGCCCGTCCTGCAGGACAAGCACAGGGATCAGCCTGTGCCCTCCTATAGAACAAGCACAGGGATCAGCCTGTGCCCATCCTATAGAACAAGCACAGGGATCAGCCTGGGCCCATCCTATAGAACAAGCACAGGGATCAGCCCGTGCCCATCCTGCAGGACAAGCACAGGGATCAGCCCGTGCCCATCCTATAGAACAAGCACAGGGATCAGCCTGGGCCCATCCTATAGAACAAGCACAGGGATCAGCCCGTGCCCATCCTGCAGGACAAGCACAGGGATCAGCCTGTGCCCATCCTATAGAACAGGCACAGGGATCAGCCCGTGCCCATCCTGCAGGACAAGCACAGGGATCTGTTCAGCTCCAGCCCCCCATGCCTTGCTGCCCTGACTCCCCAGGATCAGGATACAAACCAGTTCCCCAACCCAAGGGTTTGCAGGGAGCAGGCAGGGGGTGTCACCCAGCCTGGCCCCTCTCCTGCAGGAACCCCTCACAGGGCACCTGGGTCTCTGTCCTTTCCTTTCACCCTTAGATAATTTAGATGGGGGAAACAAGTCAACAAAACTGCAGCTTTTACAAGTTTATCCTCAGCCAAAAAATATCCCATAACCTTGAGGAGATGAACTTCCCCAGCAGTGATTTCAATGCATATTGCTACAATCAAAAGACAATTTTGTTCCCTGACAGTTATGATATTTCTCAGTGAAAATATGGCCTATCACTTCCATTTCCACTGATTCATAAATCACATTGTTGCCTTTTGCAACACTCTTTCCAAAACATTTCCATGCACTTTGGCTCTACCCTGACTAACCCTTCCAGAGGGGCTTTCAGTGCCCCTGGCAGCAGCAGGTTGTACAGAACATTGTGGTATGAATTCTTGGGCACAGGTTGTATTTTTAAGGATATTTGGCATTTCATCCCACATTTCCCACCAGTAAATCCCACCCACTCATGGCACTGATCCACTCTGAAGACCTTAAACCTTACAAAAAACAGGTCTGAGTAGTAGAAAGGTCATTAAATAATAACAGGGATTTCATCTCAGATAGGCAGCATGGGGAAAGGCTGATCCCTGTGCCCTGTGTTTGGGGAGGTGGGCAGGATGTGAAGTGCTCAGAGGAGGATGGGACACAACAGGGAGAAGGCTGAGTCTGAAGGACTCAGGAGAGGAGCAAACCAAACCACATTATTGGGATGCAGCAGTGGCCTTGGAGCCCATATCCCAACAGCACCCCCAGGAAAACCTCCTGGCTGATAAAATATTCCTCCCTGGAATTGCTGCAGCTTAAAAGCAAGAACCAACGCAAGGAGAGAACAACAGCATTTCAAATTGGAAAAAAAAAAAAATCTCTGTTTCTAAGCCAGTTTAGGAAACAGTAAACACATCTCCACATCTCCAAATGCCTTCCAAAAGCAGAGCTGGAATGCTGGGCTGTCCCAGAGAACAGGAGGGGCTCCCAGCATCAGGACCTGCCCCTGGGAGCCCCAGGCACTGGAGCTCAGGATCTTCCCCAGCCCCAGATCTGAGGGCATTTAAGGCCAATTTCCAGCCCCAGCCTCATCTGCACGGTGGGAAACCCCACTGGAACAAGGGCTTGCCAAGCGTTTTCAACCATCCTGTTCCAAGGGATCAGCCTCAGTGTTGGTGTGCAGGTCCAGCCCCACAGCAGAGGGGAGGTTTGTGAGAGGGAATTTCTCCACAATTCCTGAACCCACGTGGATCCAGGTTTGGCAGCCACTGAGCTGGAAGTGGTAGCAGGCAGAGAGGATGGAGGAGGACATTTCTTCCTCTTCTCTCTCAGTTCCCACTGCCACACCAAAACACAGCACAGGACAACCCTTGCTGTGACCCCTGTGGACACCTCAGAACTTCCATAGGGAACATAATCCACCCTTCCATCATCCCCTGGAGCCTCATTCTCTGAGAGCCCTCTGTAGGCACCTCAGAACTTCCATAAGGAGCAATAATCCATCCTTCCATCATCCCCTGGAGCCTCATTCCCTGTGAGCACCTCAGAACTTCCAGAAGGAGCAATAATCCATCCTTCCATCATCCCCCTGGAGCCTCATTCCCTGTGAGCACCTCAGAACTTCCAGAAGGAGCAATAATCCATCCTTCCATCATCCCCCTGGAGCCTCACTCCCTGTGAGCACCTCAGAACTTCCATAAGGAACATAATCCATCCTTCCATCACCCCTGGAGCTTCATTCCCTCCATGGTGGCCACAGAATGGCGGCAGAGGAGCTGCTCCCCAGCTGAGGAGCCCTGGCAGGCAGAGCCCAGGTGCATTGGGAGCTCTCTGGTGACTTCTCTGTGCCTGGCAGAGGCTGCAGCTCCATCCCCACAGCGCCGTGCCTGCTCCATGCGCTGATCCCAGCAGTGATTGATCATCACTTCCACAAACCCCTCCCAAACCGTGCTGCAACTCCTTGAACAGAGCACCCAGAAAAGGTTGGAGCAGCCTGTATCAATATTGCAGCAAGGAGCGTGCACGCAGCCCATCTGCACTGCTCAGGTGAGCGCGAAGCACAACAGCAATGAGGCACTTGGTGCAGTTATTGCCCAATCTGCCAGCATCCCCGGGCTGGCTCTGTCACAGGAATGGGCTCCTCTGCAATCTGAGCTCACTCTGGGAGCTGTGGCAGCAGGAAAACGGGGCCTGGGCGGGAGCCCAGCCCTGCCCAGTGCTCCCAGTAAAAGCCCTGCCCTCCTGGGTCACCATTTGCACCCCAGCCCTGCCCAGTGCTCCCAGTAAAAGTCCTGCCCTCCTGGGTCACCATTTGCACCCCAGCCCTGCCCAGTGCTCCCAGTAAAGGGCCTGCCCTCTTGGGTCACCATTTGCACCCCAGCCCTGCCCAGTGCTCCCAGTAAAAGTCCTGCCCTCCACAGGTCCTCATTTGCACCCCACTGCAGAGCATCCTCATTCACACAGCTCACCTGCTCAGGCTGAGCCCCTGACCTGAACAGCAAAAGGGATTTCTTCCCAGAGCTCCCTGTTATTTATTATTAATGCAAAGTTCTGTGTCCTTCAGCAGCACAGACCATGTCACCCTGCCACTCTCCTGGCCCAAAATGCAACATTTTTTTTCTGTTTTACTCTTTCAGTTGATCTCAAAACCCAATCAAGTGTTCAGAAGCTCCCATGTGTGTTGTACAGTTTAAATGAGCTACACTAAATTACATTATGTACAAAGCACAAGCCCAGTGTACAGAAACGATGCTGAATTTTGGGTTAGCCCCTTTGGGGGATTGTTGCTGTTATTTTATCCCCACCTAGAAATGCAACTTAGGATGGAGTTGCTGGCTCCAATCAGTGTCTGGAGTTTAGTCTTTCTCAAGAACTAAGGAAAAGCTTTGCTAAAAAGGGTTGGAATCAGCTTCATCCAAGCATTTAAAACTGTGAAAAGACAAAGACAGAGCAGGCAATTCTCTGTCAGTTAACTCATCATGGAACATGGGGACAGAAATAGCAACAACCCCAAATAATCAGCAACCAGCCCCCAATGGCAGAAGAGGAGAATTTGCACACGCACAGAGCTGGGTCTGCCTCCTCCCAAAGTTTCAGTGCCTTATTGGAGTCAGGATTCCTCAGGAATGATGGACTGTTCTGCTTGTGGCTTTGCTGCTGGATTAGGTATAACTGTTATTAAATAAAACATCTGAATTTCGAACTGCTCTGTCAACCCCAGCCCTGACAATAGCAGCCATGTACAAACTGCTGGTAAGGTCTGGGCTGTGGGGCTCCCATTTGTTCCCACTTTGGGAATCCAAGGGATTGGGCTGCTCTCCAATGGCAGGACAGCAGAGTAGCAAATATTACAGAGCAAGCTAAGGATACAAGAAAATGTAAAAGAAAATAGTCCCTAAGCAATTTAATACTAAATTAAAAATTGAATCCTAAACCAATTCCCCAGTAATGGACTATTTCTAATTAATTACCTTGTGTGTCTATAAAGATTTTTGTGGACCTCCCAGGCATGAGTCATTTTACCTGGGCTGTTTCTATAGGAACTCATTTATCTCAGTGAATGGGTCTCAAACCACCAGGAACAGTGCTGAGCTTCACCTCCCAGCCACAGGGGCAGGTCAGTGTGCTGGGGGAAACTGAGGCACAGGAGGGATCAGAGGGATTTGTGCTCTCCAGACACACAGGACTTTGTGGACTTTCAGGATTTACCCTGAATTTATTTACACAGCAGAACTGTGCCTGTCTCTGCAGGGCTGGGATTAAAACCTGCTGTTCAGGAGAGAGAAACTCATCCAAGGCAACAACACAAGTTTCCAAATTTCAGTTTGACTCCACATCACAGGCAGGAAACGCTGGAGAATCTCCCGTGTAACAGTGACCCTGTGCAGTCAGGAGCAGCAGAGATCAAATAGCTGAGCAGAATTTTGCAGGAATTATTTGTCCAGTTCACCCCTGCAGAAGGGCAGGGATGTAACAAAGCCTAAAGATCAGGCAAAATCCTGCTGAAAGCACCACAGCACCCCGGAGAGCTCAGCCCTGGGCTGTCTGTGGATGATATCAGTGCAGCAGAGGGGGGAGGCTCAGCTGGCACAGATCCGGCCTGGCCGTTCCCTGGTCCCATCCCACAGCCCAGGGACGGGATCAGGGCCGTTCTCACTGAAATCCTGCACGCTGCTTTGCTAAACACCAGCTTGGCCAGGCTGGGGAATCGCCCACCCCACACCAGAGTGGGGCACACGGCCCAGCAAACTGGGATCATCCCCGAGCTGGGCTGGGCAGGAGGGGCCCCCGAACCTCCTGAGGGATCCCGCCCGTGCTGCCCATCCCACCCAGCCCTGCACGCCTCCCCCAGCACATCCCAGCCACTGCCACCTGCAAAGGGCCCCCAGTGTCCCCATTCCCACAATTTCTGCTGCAATTCCCCTGCAGGCCCAGCCCAGCCCCTCCCTCTCCACTCAGGATCCCTGGGAGAGCTCAGGCCCATGGAAGCAGCAGGAGCAGTTTGCCCCACTGAGAACTTCCTTGAGAGCAATTTCCTGATTGAAAAAAATTAATTCTAGGAATTATTTTGTGAGGCATCTGCTAAGGAGTTATAGCAGGGCTCTTTTCTCTCTCCTAATGTGCAGGTTTTTCAGGAAAACACCAAATGAGAGATAAATTCCCTGTGATTTTCCTGAAGAGAGAGCAGGGGCTGATCTAACAGCAGAATCCCACTGAACCAGGAGAACTCCAACCCATTCAGGAATGGGCATAGGATAACTGGGAGTACTGGTGGGTAGCAACAAGGAATTCTGTTTCTAAAAGGACAATTTAAAGGGCTCAAGTGCTGCCTCAGTGGGTGAGAGCCTCATCCATCCTGCAGCAAAGCAGATTTGAGCAATGTGAGCAGCACTGAGCTGTACTTTGCAATTATGGCCAAAATGAATTTATAACTGCATTAGTTTGCCAGGTCCCTGCATGTCAGTTATCCAGAGCTGAATAATGGGCAGTTACTGCTAATATTACTGTTCCTGACCTCTCCCAGCCGCTCCTTCCATGATCCCACCAGGTCCCTTCCAGCTCAGGATATTCCATTTCCCACAGCCCCCGGCTCAGATCCAAAGCACAGGTGAGGCTGGTTTGGGAAGAACCAGGGAATTAAAAAGTTCCAGAGCAGCAGCAGTGATGCTCCTCAGGCTGCTGTAACCCAGCAGGGTTTTATGGACATGTGTCTCAGACAATCCAGGGAGGAATCCATAAAATGCAGAGTTCAGCTTCACTGACACATCACAGCAGGCACACAGGGAACAAACAACTCAGAGCAAGCTCCTTTACGATCCTCCAGACTCTTCCCTCCTTTACAATCACTTCTCTTCTAAAGGATGTAACTACAGGTTTTGTTTGCAGGTGTTTTTTGCTTCCGAGCAATCTTCTGTTCTTTAACTTATTTATAATTAAAAGGTGTGTGAAATGCCAAGAGATTATTTGCTGTTCCACGAGGGATTTAAAGAACCATCACAATAAATCAATGACAGGTTCACTATAAAGGGAGGGAGATGGACACTGTCAATATGAAACAGCAGTGAACTGTAAAAATAAGAATTAGGCTGCTGAGCTGTTTGTCAAACATGTGGAAGCACTGACAGGGAAGGCAAGAAATTCTATTAGAATCACAAACAGCTTAGGTTGGAATGGAACCTAAATCCCATCCAGTGCCAGGGCAGGGACACCTCCCACTGTCCCAGGCTGCTCCAGCCCCAGTGTCCAGCCTGGCCTTGGGCACTGCCAGGGATCCAGGGGCAGCCTCAGCTGTGCCAGGGCCTGCCCACCCTGCCAGGGAACAATTCCTTCTGTACAGAACCTCCATTTCCCCTCTTCAGGTGCTCTCCAGGCACCCCGGTCTCTCTTGTACTCAAAATCCCAGCAAAGACCTCCCCTGCTCCCTCCAAAGCAGGCAGGGCCAGAATTCTGCTCATCCCAGCAGAGGTCCCAGCACAGGACAAGGGCAGTGCTCACACCCCCTGTGAGCCCATACCAAATTTCCCAATATCCCAGGAATTGCAGGAAGACAATCCCTGCACAGGGGCTCCTCTGGGCCAGCAGGGTCTGGGGGCTTTGGGGCAGCCTGTGGGGCTCCTTCCAGGGACATGCCTGCCAGAAGAGGGAAATCCAAGCACTGGAGCACCAAAGAGGCTGCAGGAAATGCAGGAGCAGCTCCCTGCAGGCTCCCCTCTCCCAGGGATGGGTCACTGCTGGGCAGAGTGCTCTGCTCAGGCCAAGGTGGAGCATTTTGGGGGCAGTCCATGCTCCTCAGAGGGGCAGGAGGGTCACTGTGGGAGCAGGGATGGGTCATTGATGAGCAGAATGCTCTGCTCAGGCCAAGGTGGAGCATTTTGGGGGCAGTCCATCCCCCTCAGAGGGGCGGGAGGGTCATTGTGAGGAACAGAAACCATGTGCAGACACCACAGAGCCAGCTTGGAGTCCCTGAGGAATCCATAATTTACACTGGAATCCAACATCTGCTGATCCCATGGTCCCACGAGAGGATAAATGAGCAATAACAGCCTCAGGAGATTCCTCAGGGTTGTATTTCTGCAGAGGAGAACATCTCCACTGCCTCAGACAGCTCACAAATCACACTGGAGTGGAACTCACTGATCACAGCATCCAAAGACACGAAAATTCACTCAGTGGGCACCAGAACCGTTCACTGAAAGCTCCACCACAGAACAAGCCACAATTAACTCCTTGCTAGCCCCTCCTGGATGATCTCCTCATGCCAGTAAAAGTCAGTTTTATTGCCCAATGCAGAGGCTGCTGAGCTCCTTCCCTCAGCCCTGGCACAGAGGCAGCGAGGCTGGGGTGCTGTAACAATTCATGGCTTTGGAGCGCCATGCAAATGAGCCCATTCACATGCACACATCCCGTACTGAAATTACCCTCCCTGCCGGCTGCCACTCGATTGGAGCAGCTTCAGATCGATGGGGATTCTCCCCAGCCTTTCAGGTCCGTTCTCCAAGCAGAGCCTGCCTCCCTTCCCTCTCCTGGCATTTATCCCTTCCAGGGCTGGATGCAAACGAGAGCTGAGACCCACAGGGGTTCAGAGGGGTTCACTGCTGATAGAAAAGGGAGGTTTTTTATGGCCACAGAGCCCTCCAGCCCCAAATCCTTTTGGGGTTTTGGGGATGGCAGATTGCTTTGTGCTGTCCCACAAGCAGCACCGAGCCAGCCGCTGCTTGGAGTTAAAGCTGGCAACAAGTGCAGGCAAGAGCAGCAGGAAGGCTCTCACTAAAAGCAGGAGATGCAGCAGGAGATTTTATTCCAGTTTTGTCTTTTCCAAGACCCACAAGATAAATGTACATCACTCCACACAAGCTCACTCCCTTCCCTCCGCAGTTTATCCCAGATTATTTTTCCCAGCCCTTGAAGGAACGTGCCACATCTGTTTAAACCTGAACAATTCAACAACAGAGATGCTTTACAGAATCTTTCATTTCATTCTTTACTCACAATTAGACTTCCCACTAATTCCTGTAGCCCTCAATTATGAGCACAGTTTAACAACATACCTGAAAGAATTTGAGAGACATTTTATCTCCCGATGCAGCCCTGAAAAAAGGCCATAATTGCTTGTCATTCAAAGGAAATTAAAAATCATTTGGGGAACGATGTGAATGGAATTTGCAATGAATCTCAGGGTTTTTTTCCTCCCCAGGAGGAGCCCTGTGCATTGGAGGGCCCTTCAGCAGCCAGATGAAGGACAAGGACTGCTCTGGGTGTGGATTCCACCACACCAAGGGCTCCCGACACGGATTTCGATGTTCAGCTTCACCCTCAGCTGACCTGGACCTAATCATGCTGCAATTCCCCCTCCCCTGCATGGGAATGAAGCTGTCAGCAGCTTCTGGAAGCCCTGGCAGCCAATAAAAGGCAGGAGCTCACACATGTGGCAGCCACTCATCCCATCTCCTCCCAGCTGCTGGGGTCCTCAGAGCACTGACCATCACTTCCCTGATGCCACCAGCACAAAATCACAGCCAAATTAATTCATCCTCAAGCAGGTGGGTTTTCAGGCACATCAGGGGATATTCTCATATTAATAAAAAGAAAACCCAATAAAAAAACCCAGGTTTAGTGCCTGTCTACATTTATTTTTCTCTTTAAAGGTTCAATTGAGAATAAACCATGTATTTTTTCCTGTAGAACATCTGTCCCTGTAATCCATAACACATTTTCCTATCAGAAGCCACACAGAAATAATAAGGAAATAGATTTTCACAGGGAAATATTTTTCCTAATTGAAATTTAAGTGGTTCATTTTTTTAAATAAAAGTGTTCATGTTTTTGGTGATTTTAGTACAAGCTCAGGGCAAAACCAGCCAGAACATCTCATTTAAGGCCCTTGATAATTACAGAAATTAGTGACACGGCATAACTTTGTCTTTCCATTCTCAGCCCCACCTGCCTGTGCAGCTCCCTCATTTGCAAGTCTTTAATTACATCATCAGCCCTTCCCCACTGCTCCCTGAGCACACCGAGCTCAATCCTCCCTCCCAAACCAGCCTGGATTTAATATTTCGGGGTTGCCTCATTTTTCAGTGTGTGTGCCTGAGCCTTATCTGCTGCCGACTGTCCAAACATTGCTCCCAAGAAAGAATTTTTCATTTCCTTTGGGCTTTTCTTGCCTGTTTGTCGCTATCTGACTGCTCCACAACATTAATTAAACTGACAAGGTAAGGCAGCAAAATTATCTCCACTCTGCACACAGGGGGCTGAGGCAGAGAGTTCAAGTTGAAAGGAAAGCTGGCCATAAACTCCACAAAAATATTGTGGCTGAAACAAACTCCCAAAAGCAGCATTGCCTTTCTGTGAGGGCATGGGAGGAGGACCTGGACAAGCACAGGTTTCAGGTGAATGCAAAGAAAACAGCCTGAACACAGAAAATCTCCAGTCAGCCTTTGAAGGCTTGGATTCACACTTTGAGCCTGAAAACAGAGCTTGGTTCAGAGCAGCCCAAACCAGCCCCACATTGGGTGCTCCATGTTGGGCTTCCCAGTGAATCCATGGATGGAACTGGAAGTGAAGCAGCCCCAAAGAAACAGCATTAAGGGAACAACATTAACCTTTCTAAAGGAAAGGCTTCAGAGCAGATGGAGAAGCAAACACCACTCTCCAAGTTCAGGTAATGAGGGATCCTCACAGCCCCAAAAAGGCAACATTAAGGGATCTAAAGGAAAGGTTTTGGTGCTACTGAAGAAGCAAACACCACTCTCCCAGTTCAGATAATGAGGGATCCTCACAGCCCCAAAAAACCAACATTAAGGGATCTAAAGGAAAGGTTTTGGTGCTGCTAGAGAAACAAACACCACTCTCCAAGTTCAGGTAACGAGGGATCCATGCAGCCCCCCAGAAAAAGCAACATTAATGGATCTAAAAGCAACATTAAGGGATCTAAAGGAAAGGTTTCAGTGCTGCTGAAGAAGCAAACACCACTCTCCCAGTTCAGGTAATGAGGGATCCTCACAGCCCCAAAAAGGCAACATTAAGGGATCCAAAGGAAAGGTTTCAGAGCAGATAGAGAAGCAAACACCACTCTCCAAGTTCAGGTAATGGGGGATCCATGCAGCCCCAAAAAACCAACATTAAGGGATCTAAAGGAAAGGTTTTGGTGCTGCTGAAGAAGCAAACACCACTCTCCCAGTTCAGGTAACGAGGGATCCCTCAGCACCTGCTGCATCCCTTGGGGGCTGCACTGCAGAGCTCCTGCTTTGTGGGGTCAGCACTCACTTTCCCTGTTCTCCACCACCAGAATAAAGCAATAACAGAATAAAGGGGCTGCTTGAGCCCCCCCAGCCCGGGTGCAGTCACCAGGGAGGCAGAGGCAGCCCCTGACTGACCCCAGGGGTATTGGTGAGACTTTAGTGCAAACTGCAGATTCTCAGGAGTTGGAGTCCTCCCCCAGCACAGCAATAGCTGCTCCAGGAATAACCTGGAGGAGCTGGGGAGTGGAGCCCAGCATCGCTGCTGAGCTGGGGCTGCACCTCCTCCCAGCCCTGGGCAGCCCCTGAGCCACCCCAAACCCCAGCTCTGGTTCCATAGGGGATTCTGCTCCTTCTGCACCCACTGACAGCCTGCTCACGGCCCAGTTCGCTGAATCCCATCAGAGTCACCCAAACAAGGCCGAAAGGAGGTGTCTAGACAAGGACAGATAATTCTGGATGCTCCAGTGGCTGTGCTCTCCTCTTGGCAAGGCAGAGCTTCGTGAGAGTCCCAACGTGCCAGACACAGCCCCAAAAATAATTTATAGACTTTCAAAGCCAATATTTTCAAAAATAAATGACAAATATAAAGACAAAATCATCAAAACACTTGCAGAAAGCAATGGTTTAAACTGCCAAAGAAATGTCATAACATTTTGTCTGAAAATTATTCATAGCCTTCCAATCAGTTCCAGAATCTTCTGCTTCTTTCCCTCCCTACCAACTGCTATTAAATGTAGCAAGGTACTGACTGCAAGGCTTTGCCTCTGCTAAATCCCTTCCCAGCATGTCAAGTGTATCAATATTTGAACAGGCAATGGCAAATTCCACAGCCTTACGGATATATTTATTAATTTCAATCATCAGGCCCGGGAGGTGTGAATGAGGGCACTGTCATTTAGGGCTGTAATTAATCATCCTGGACACTTCCCTGTCAGGGCCCATAAATCAAGAAGCAAAGTGTTTCTCCTCCTGAGTGATATGGAAGCAGCATTAGCAGGGTGACAAAAATCTAATGCTGTCAGTGAGTGGGAGATATTTTATCTGCCTTTGACACGGGGCTGTTCCACACGGGTGCCCTCCACCTCAGAATTTATTTTCTGCCTGTAGAGCACACATTTTAAAAATATGAACAGAGCAGAACAACGAGGCTGAAGTCCGAAGTTGCCAAATGCCAAGACAGAGGAAAGTTTCTGAAGGAAAGGGGAAAAAAAGGCCTGACACATCAACCCAAGGTGTAACAAACACATGTGGGAATGAGAAGGGACAAATCCCTGTTTACAGGGGGTGCTGGTGTTCACAGGGGTGCCAGGATGAGGGAAGGGATGAGAATCTTGACTCCATGTTTCAGAAGGCTGATTTATTATTTTATGACATATATTATATTAAAATAAAATTATATACTAAAACTATACTATAAGAATAGAAGAAATTATTTCATCAGAAGGCTTGAAAGGAATAGAATGGAATGATAATAAAATCTTGTGACTGACCAGAGAGTCAGACACAGCTGGGCTGTGATTGGCCATTAATTAAAAACAACCAACATGAGACCAAAGATGCTGCATTCCACAGCAGCAGATAATTATTGTTTTTTCTTTTCCTCTGAGGCTTCTCAGGAGAAAAAATCCTAACAGAAGGATTTTTCATAAAATGTGTCCATGACAGCAGGACAGTGCAAGGCAATTCCTGGATTGAACAGCTCTGACCAGCCCCTGCTCAGCTCCACACCCAACAGCCACAGGGTTGTTGAGGAAAACACCAGGAAAAATGAGGCTTAAGGCACCGATTAAAGTAGGAAGAACTAAATCTCCTTTTCCAAGATGAGAGAAGCCTGAGTGCACACGTGAGAATCCCCTGTAACACACAGGACACTCCATGGTGAGGAGGCTGCCAGGCTGGTGCTCCTCAGCTCCTGGCAGAGGTCACCACCCTGCCCTGCCCTGCCCTTGCCTGCTCGTATTTCACACCAGAAATGTCAAATATGAGCCACTAAGCCTCCAGATTTTCACTGCTTCAAGAGATTATTTTCATGTGCAGCTATACAGGACCATTTGTTACCTTCAATATTTGGATGGAGCTGCTGAAAGCCAGACCTGAACCAGCCAGGCACAGCCAGGCTGGTGAGAAACCTTCATTTGAAGAGATCCAAGCCCTGCACAAACAGCTTGTCTGAAATGCATTCAAACACTCAAGACACTTTTGAAAAAACCTCATTAGATCCTGGGAATAACAGTCAGCATCATTTTATTGGACATTTCTCCCCTCTCCAGGTGCACCACATGCCCCTTGGATTATTCACAGCATCTCCTGCAGGCACTCTGACACCTCTCCCAACACAAATTACCTGGGGCTGCTCTGATCCCCAGGCAGGAGCTGGAGCAGGCTGATTTTAGGGCTCCTGCTGGTACCTGAAGCACCTGAGAGGGATCTCGGGCAGCTGCCATGGGGAACACTGGGCACTGAATTTTCTGGAAGGGTCCAGCTGAACAGAGCCCAGCCCTGAGATGATAAAACACTGTCATGAACACACCTCCCCACCTGGCACTAAACACAGTTCAAGGCTCCCCCCAAGACCTTTCATCTTTAAATATTTGAGATCTCAGCACTTCAATTCTGCCAGTAACAACTCAACCTGCAACTCCTTACCCCACTTATTCGCAGGCTACAAACTTTATAGCCAAAATCAAACCTAAATATACCTATTGGCATCCACCACGGGAAAAGAAATCGTAAAATTTCTTATTTAATCACACAATTCTATCACCAATCTGCTGAAAAAATAGATGCACAAGGGCATAACTGCCTATGCTCTGAGTGCTAAGGTGGAATTCTGCCCACAGGCAGTAACTATAAACCCAGGTCTGAGATAATCCAGTTGTAAAACACTGAGCATAAACCACATGCTTTTAGCCTCTGATGGAAGCATTCTTCTCCAAAGCACAATTTACATTTAAATTGATATTGTAGGGAATCAAATACTCAAAATAAGTGTCAATGTTTTCTTCTTCACCGAGTTGTTTCCTAATTGGATTCAAGTGTTTTGCCTAACCATTTCATAGTCTTATTTTGTTCTGGAAATTAAAAATGAAATCTTTCATTATTCATGATGCCTACCTTCTGGGAAGTGCCTCGGATTGTTTTTGTTAAGAAAATCAGAACAGGCTGTTTCCATTTAACTGCTGAGACCCAGCAAACAGAGGGGAAGCAGCAATTCCTCCCGATGCAGTGACAGCAGAGAGTTCTGATGGAAGCCAGCAGAAACACCCACATCCAAAATGCCTCTCCTGGCCTTCCACTCCAGGGACACAGAGCACCTGGGAACGTGGTGCTGGGGTCAGCCCTGCCTTTCCTTGGCTCTGCTGCTCTTCAAACCGACCCCAGAATCTCAGGGATTGCAAACCCAGACTCTGGGCTCCCCACAGGACAACTACAACGCTTCAAAGATAAACTAAAACAAATGCTTTTTCAGCAATAAAACAGCCATTCCCCGAAGAGAGCTTTGTAAGTGAATTCTACAATTAATGAGACTGAAGAGCATCCTTGAGCAGGGTAGATCTGGTGGCTCCAGGAGCAGGAGGTGCCCACCACACTCTGCATTCCTGGCAGGGAACAGAATCTGCTCAATTCCTCCTCCCCTGCTACAGGGACAAAGCACAGGGGCTGCCATGGGCTGTCAGACACAAATAAAATGCACTCAGAGGTGAAAGAACCCCCTTGAGCAATTCCCTACCAAATTTTGTTGTTGCTGCTCTGGCAAAAGACACGGTGGGAACAAAGTTCAGTGAGAAAGTTCTTTGTGGCTAATGTAGAAAACCAATCAAGCACCAAGATCTCTCACAGAAGCCACACGAGGTCCAAGTGGCTGCAATTACAAACTGCTCGAGTTAGCAAAACCCTCCCCAGCCCCATTTCATTTCTGTCCCGAGTTTGAGGAACCCCTGAGGGAGCTGGGGGTGCTCAGCCTGGAGCAGAGGAGGCTCAGGGGTGCCCTCATTGCTCTCCACACCTTCCTGAGGGGAGGCTGAGGACAGGCGGGGTCGGTCTCTGGCAGAACCAGAGCACGCAGCCTCCAGCTATGGCAGGGAAGGGACAGGCTGGACAGCAGCAAGAAATTGTTCACTGGAAGGATAATAAAGCACTGGAATGCTCTTCCCAGGGAGGTGGTAGAATCACCATCTCTGGATGTGTTCAATAAAAGCCTGGCCATGGCACTGGGTGCTGTGGTTTAGTTGAGGTGTTGGGGCACAGGTTGGACTCCATGATCTCGGAGGTCTCTCCCAACCTCATCGTTCTGTGATTCTGAGCGCTGCAGGAGGAGCCCCAGACACGAACCCCAGCTCCGAGCTGTTCCACAGCCAGGCGTGCTGGAGCCTCCCAGGCTGGGCAGGTTCACTCCTAATTCACAAAATCTCCTCTGCACCTGGCTCCTGTCCTGCTCCTGCAGGAGCTTCGGGCTGCAGCTCCTGCCAAGCGCTGCTGCTGCAATTCCCTCCCAGCCGATAACATCAGCAGGGGAATTTCACTCATCGCCTCTCCTTAGAGCCAAATGTGGCGCTAATTTGTGAAATATTTCACCTGACCCGTCAAACCAACCCAGCACTCCCCTGGCCTTTCTTCCCTTAGCGTGATAACCGATTCAAAACCACTTATTCCACTTCATTAAAATCAAAAGTCGTCCTGAAAAACAATAGCTGGGGCTTGAATTGAGTCGAGCTACACATCATCAATGCAGCAGGAAAACAATAGCAAAAATCAGAATATTGTTTGTCTCTAAATAACCATCACCTTCGTAGGGGTTTATTTTTCACATTGCACTTTTACTTGTTTATATTGGATTTAAAATGCCCATCTCAGCAGCCCAGGGCAGTGCCCCCAAGCGAAGGGAACATCCCATCCCATCCTATGGAACAGAGGAGCAGCCCCATCTCCAGGGTCCCCACTGGGGATGGACAAATGGGGTCAAATTTAGCCCCCCTAAAAGCTGCCAGACCCTGCAAAGCCTCATTCAACCACCCAAGGCCAAAAGCACAAAGATTCCTTCCCAAAAATTCCAACTCTCCCAGAGGAAAAGGAAGGCTAAAATAACAATTTCTATAAAACTCAACAGACTCAGCAAGCTGCAAAAAACACAGATCCTAAATTAAGGAGCATAAAGGTGAAAGGAATGAAGAGAATTCACTTTTATTGGCACAAGAAAAACCTTTCCCTTAACCAAAGGGCAATGGCTGGGTGCAGTTCAGGTTCTTAAACACATTTATGAAAAGCTTTCATTCAGGAGACATCTATACTTTCAACCCAAATTTCCACCTAATAAATTTTTATCAAATTATTACAACACCATCAGGAAAGAAGAAAGTTTTAGGACCTCATTCCCTTTTCCCTAGAGGGTGACCTACAGCACAGAGCTGCTTGCAGGGGGGCAGAGCAAGCAAACTCAGGCTACAAAAATGGATTTTGAGAGTACAGAAATTAAATACTGCTGTACAGTTTGGGTTAAATAAATTCACCCTGGCACTTGAGTTGGCTGACACAACCTAAGACCTAAAAAATTACCTTTGGAAGGAGCTGGATGAGGTCCTTGGCTGGAGGGAAACCACAAACAAGGTTCCAGCTCAGAAAAAATAATGGAGGAGGAAATTGGGAGCTTTAAATTCGCTCTGCCCCCACCCCTGGGAGGGACCATCCCGTGAGGACAACCAAGGGAATGGGGAACAGCTGGGATGTGCCCCAGGATCTGCCAGGGCCAGGCAGGAATTGGTGCCATGGAATGGAATTCTGGAATTCCCAACACTGCTGGGGCCCTGCAATCCCAGCGTGTGAGCTCCTGTCACAGGCACCTCTTATGGAAAATCCTTTCCTTGGGATTGTTCCTCCTGAGAAGCTGAGAGGCCTCAGGAACAAACTGTACCCAATGGTTATCTGCTGCTGTGGAATGCAACAGGTGGGTCTGGGATTGGCTCATGTGGTTGTTTCTAATTCATGGCCAATCACAGCCCAGCTGGCTTGGACAGAGAGCTGAGCCACAAACCTTTGTTATCATTCCTTTCTATTCTATTCTTAGCCAGCCTTCTGATGAAATCCTTTCTTCTATTCTTTTAGTATAGTTTTAATATAATATATATCATAAAATAATAAATCAGCCTTCTGAACATGGAGTCAAATCCTCATCTCTTCCCTCATCCTGGGACCCCTGTGAACACCATCACCAGCTCCCATGCTCTGAAACAGGGAATTCCCAGCCCTGCAGTCGGTGATGAGGCTCTGCAATCACAGGCTGTGAGCTCCATGCCAGCTCTGAAATGGGATTCCCAGCCCTGCTCTCACTGGTGGGCTCTGCAATGACAATGACATTGTGTGAGCTCCATGCAGGGCATTCCTGCCTGGAAAACTCCCCTGCAGGACAGAGCAGAACTCCTGAGCTGTCTCTCAGCAACCCAAGCCAGCAGCAGAGCTTGTTGGAATTGTCATTTGCTCGTTTGACAAAGAGATGAAATAATTCAAATTAAATAAAGACTAAAATTAAACTGAACTTCTGTGCAAACCCCACCTTTCTGGAGGTGTGGAATTCCACTTGCCCTGGAGCAAAATGTTCTGTTTCAGCTGCCTGGAAGTGAAATAAGTGGCACAATTGGGTAAAGATTTTCTGTGGTCAGGTGTGATCAGATTTATTTCCCTCAAACTGGAAGCTCAGAACTCCTTACATTATTCCTCTGGGAAGGGTAAAGTCAGAGAGACCTCAGATACTACTAAATTACTCTGCAGTGGTTAAAATATAACAAATGTTATTATGTGTCAGTTAAAGAGGAGGCCATCATTATAATAACTGTACAGCATGCACACATCACAAAGATTTTTATTCAATTGTGTTGGAAATTACAGTCACACCTTTCAAACACTGAAGTGACAGATTTCTCTGCCAGCACTGTCTCAGAGACTGTTCAGAAAGCCCTGCTGTTGTTCATCAACCTGTGCAGAATAATTGGCACTATAATTTTATACCTGTCAGAAATGCAATGTGCAGCATTGACTAATTGCTATTTTGTGTGCTCAGAAAGGTATAAAATCAATGTAACCACCGTGGGAATCAACAAATCCTTTTGTGGAGCTGCAGAACACTAAACAGAATTATGTTTTTGGGAGCTCCAGATTGGCTTCTATCACACATCATCCAACAACTGTGAGAGCAATCCTGTAAAGCACTTAAGCCCCCTCCCCCTGGTGAGAGACCTGGGAACCTGGCAGCTTCTCCATGAGTTCATGCTTTGCACGACTGTGGAAATAATGGAAGTTCTCTGAATCCCCAGTGATTCACTTTTTCCTCTCCTGGCCTTTGAAACTTTGCCTAAATGAGTGAGCATCAAAAGTCTGTAAAGCTTTTTAGGTTTGGAATGAGTGAATACGTGGCAAGGCTTGTGAGAGGGAAAAATCCTGCAAAATGCTCCCTGCTCCTTGTGCCTCACGTTAGAGAGCTTCACCCATTGCCTGTGCATGAAATAAATGTTATTTTCTTCTTGCTGTGCCCCCTGCTCCCACTGAAACAAACAACAGAACTTCTCCTCCAGAAGCCTCTTCCATGAATGCCACTTTTATCAGGCCCTGGAAAGAACTTCATGAAGCTGGAAGTGCTGCCATCAAATTTCATGTCTGTGTGTTCCAGGAAACAAAGGCTGTGTGCTGGTTTTACAGCAGGTCTGGGCAGTGTTCTCCTCTGTGCAAACAACCTTTCAGTCCCTCCAACGGGGCTATTGGCAGCTGCACTGGATCCTTGCAGATGCAATAAAGGCAGAGAAAAAACAAGTTACAGCCCAAATAAAAGGGTTTTAGCAACAGGTAAGTGCAGAGGAAGGCAGCGCCAGCCCAATTTCCTCAGCTTGCAGTAATGGATGTGCAGAGAACAAACAAGCAGAGCCCCTAACGAGCTGATGGCTGAGCAGGAGAAATGTTATGTACATTAAATAAATCTAATAAATTTAAATGGATTCATTTGGTTTGAAATGCAGCTTTTCATTCCTACACAGGTTTCTGTTACATCAGTGAATCTCACGTGTCCTGCAGCAGCTGGGGCTGTGTCACCACGATATTTTATGAAAAATCCTTTTGCTAGGATTCTTCTCCTGAGAAGCTTCAGCTTCTCCAGGTTTTGTTACTTTGGAATGTGATTTGGAGAATTGTTTACCCAGCATGTGAATTGTTCTTACTTGATGACCAGTGACAGCCACCTGTGTCAAGGCTGTGAGCAGTCACAAGATTTTATTATCATTCCATTTCTTTTCTGTTCCTTGCTAGCCTTCCTATGAAATCCTTTCTCCTATCATTTTAATATATCATTTTGATATAATATATATCATAAAACAATAAATCAGCCTTCTGAAACATGGAGTAAGGATTCTCATCTCTTCCCTGGTCCTGGGACCCCTGTGAACACCAGCACAGGGCTGGAGGGCAATGACCCAGAGGGTGGGGCCTCCAAAACCCACCAAGGTCACCCAGTCCATGTCCCCAAGTGCCAAAACCCACCAAGATCACCCAGTCCATGTCCGCAGGTGGCAAAGGTCACCCAGTCCATGTCCCCAGGTGCCACATCCACGTGGCTTTTAAATCCCTCCAGGGATGGGAGCTTGGATGCAAGGCATAAAATCATGGGGGCCAAAATAAAATTGCTTTTCCCAGGCCCCCCTCAGCTGTGGCCCCACTTTTCAGCAGCCATCGCCTCTTCCAGTAGGAAACCACATTCTTCTGATAAAACCACAGTGACTGGCATTTGCTTTTGCATTTTTGGCATTAAAAAAAAGCATTTGCTTTTGCATCTTTGCATTTGCTGTCTTAATACATTTAATTAATCCATAACATGAACAGAGGCAGCACGAGAACAGACTTAAGGCTTAGCTTTAATAAGCATTAACTCGGTTAGGCTGGGTTTGGCAGAGCAGCCCCTCCTAATTCTTCTCTTCCCAGATTGCAGCCCTGGAAATTAATGATGTGTCACTGGACTTGCCTGGGCTCTAATGAAGCAGTTAGTCAAGTACAAGTAAAGTCAGGTGGAAGAAGCTGCCTCTTCCTGTTTGCAATGAAGCCTTTCCCCCTCTTTGGCTAACAAATTCAATTAGTTGAGAGGAAAAATTTAATTACTCTCATGCACCATCTTCATATTTGTGATCAAAGACGTGCCAATCTGGGAGCTTTGTAGTCCCTGCTCTGCTGGAATGGGAGAGAAGGAAGAGAAAGTTGGCTGAATATCAGGATAGATTCAGAATTATTGTTTTCTCCAAGTTAAAAAAAAAAATATATATATATATATATAGGGGGAAAAAGGTTTTATGTCTTCCATTTAAATTAAAAAGTTTATTTTAGCAGAACAGTGAGAGCAGCACTGCTGTCATGTCTAAATGAAGTGAACATAATTATATCTGTCTAATGCACTGTCCCTAAGCCACACAGGGACCCCTGTCCATCTCTTGCTTCTGAAAATAATTCTTGTTTGATGACAGAAATGCAAAAGTTCTAAACTTCTCACCAGCTCTGATAGCATCACACAAAACTCTAAAATGCAGGTGACTGGCACTCCAGTGTACCATGGTTATAGCAGAAACTCAGAATTGTCTGAATATGCTCTACTAACTGCACCTTAAAACACATTTTCTTTTCTTCACAATAAAGCCAGGATTTTGCACTCCTTTGTGCCATTTTCTTAGCAAGATCTCATTTTAAAAAAAATGCCCAAGCAATTCTACACCCTTCAATTTCTTGGCCTATAATCCAGTGGCAATGTTTCCCTTAACCTGTTTTCAGTCCTGTCTCCTGAAGAGTCCCTGAAACCTCAGGCAGGACTCGCTCGCAACAAAAACCCCCCAACAAAACCCCCCAAACAAAACCCCCAATAAAAACCCCAAGAAAACCCCAGCACAGCTCCCAGCCTGGCAACAAAACCCCAAACAAAATCCCCAACAAAACCCCAGGGACCCCAGCACAGCCCCCTCCTGAACCCCCCTGGGGTTAAACTTCTCCTGAATTATGGGGCTGTGCTCCAGTGCCCTCGCAATCTCCAGTACCTGCCTGCTCCCAGGCAGATCATACATCAAATAAATCCCCAGGGCCAGTCCAAGCCCCAGCGGCCTCCAAGATCTCTCTTTCTTTTTGCATCTGTAAGCTGGAAAAAGTTATGCAGTTCTGGGCACTTTCCCTTGCTCTGCTGTTAATGATTTCTCTCTTTTTTCCCCCAGAACTGATGTTCAGCATCCCCCAAGCCCTCTCTGCAGGAGGAGGAGCTGTTTCCTTTGGCAGAGCAGAACTGAAATACAACAGAGGAGAAACTTGGAGTGTCCTCTGCTGAAAGGAAGCCTGAAATTTTATTTCTTTGCTTTCTTCATTGTTTGTGCAGGCAGTGGTGAGGATGGGCTGGGATGTGTGGGTTCCTCATGTCACTGGCAATGCCAGCATCACCCTGCACGTGTCCTGAAAATTGAAATAAACAGCAAGCAGGGCTTTCCCCTCCTGGTCCATGGGAGAGGAATTTTTCCTTAAACCATGGATATTTCAGCACTATAGATGAGTTACCAAAGAACCTTTTTGTTCCAAATGTCACCCTTGGATTGACCTCTGGAAGGCTCCTGGGACTCCCAAGGGCAGCGGGTGCACATCAGCAGCAGAGCTCTGAGGGTCCTGCCCCAGCTCTGGTCAGCTTTGGGCACTAAACTTTGAAATGAGCCCTTTGCCCCTGGCCTGCAGCCTGGCACTGCTGCTGGGCACACCTGAGCTGCTCTGCTCACCTGGCAGCCAGAGGCACAGAGGTGCCAGGTCCTGCTCCAGAGCTGCCCTCGTGTCCTGGCCATGCTCTGAGTCAGGAATTTCCCTCTGGGCTTCTCCTGTGCCTTCCACCAGGTGTTATCCCAGTGCTCTGTCATGGACACATTCTATGAAAAATCCTTTCCTTGGGATCTTTGCTCCTGAGAAGCTGAGAGGCCTCAGGAACAAAATGTAAACAGTAATTATCTGCTGCTGTGGAATGCAACAGGGGCATCTGGGATTGGGCTCATGTAGTTGTTTCTAATTAATGGCCAATCACAGCCCAGCTGGCTCAGACTCTCTGAGAGTCACGAGCTTTTATTATCCTTCCATTCTTTTCTATTCCTTTCAAGCCTTCTGATGAAATCCTTTCTTCTATTATTTTAGTATTGTTATAATATATAATTTTCTTTTAATATATATCATAAAATAATAAATCAGCCCTTTGAAACATGGAGTGAAGATTCTCATCTCTTCCCTGGTCCTGGGACCCCTGTGAACACCACCACAGAGCTCCACTGCCTTTCCTCATTCATCTGCACACCCACCCTGCGTGGGTTATTCTCCCCAACAAAGCCCAGAACAAAAGACCCAAGATGCCCCAAAGCTGGCTGATGCCTGAGGTCTGAGTGTATTTGCAGAGCGTTTCTCATCCTCTGGAGCCCCACAAGCAGGGAGCAGCAGCAGGAGCTGCAGCTGAGGCAGGGGAGGGGAGAGGACAGGGGGAAATGCAGACTCTCAGCACCTCCTCAGAGCCAGCAGCAAAATTACAGAGAGCAATTCTAAATGAGCTTCCATCCCTGCAGTTCCTGGGGGAAGCAAACAGTCCAAATCCATCTGTTTTCTAAAAACACCTCTCCCACCTTAAACAAACACCAGTTAATCCCAACAGCACAACAAACACTCGCTGTTTGCACAGCAGCAGAAGTGAAGCAGTAGGGAAAAAATGGAATTTGTAATATTCTCCTCCATCTCCAGCAGCAAGAGCACAGCAGTGTATTTTTCAAACTGCTTCTTTGTGAATATGCATGAAACACATGTAGTGGTGTGGAACAGGCTCTTCTTTCAATGGGCAACTCATTTTTCACACACAAAAGGAAAAAAAAATAAAAAAGAGCTTTTTTTGAGCTTTTTTTTTTGTTTTTTTGAGTAGCCACAGAGCCTGCTGCTTGTCTTTTAAATTCAAGCAGAGCACGGAGCCAAACAGGAAGCTCTGAAATCCTAAAATTCCAAGAGCCTTAGGAAAGTTCACAGAATTCCAGAGTGGGTCAGGCTGGACGGGAGCACAGGGGTCCCCAGCCCCACAGCCCCCCCAGAGCCCTGGGCTGTGTGCAGGGGCTCTGGATCCCCCATGAGGAGGCTCCACAGCCCCTGGGCAGCCTGGCAGGGCTGGGCACTGCCCAGCTGGGGCTGCCCACACACCCAGCCCCTCCTGCCCATGGCTGGGCCCAGGAGCAACCCCGAGCTGAGAGGCAGGGGTGGCAATCACAGAAAATGATCAATGTCAGGAGTGTGGCTGCACTTCTCTTCCAGAACCTTCATCTTCAGAGGGCTCACCCTGTCACGGACACATTTTATCAAAAATCCTTTCCTTAGGATCTTTTCTCCTGAGAAGCTGAGAGGCCTCAGGAACAAAATGTAACCAATGGTTATCTGCTGCTGTGGGATGCAACAGGTGCATCTGGGATTGGGCTCATGTGGTTGTTTCTAATTAATGGCCAATCACAGCCCAGCTGGCTTGGACTCTCTGGCCAGTCACAAGAATTTATCATCATTCCATTCCTTTCTGTTCCTTTCACAAGCTTTTATTATCATTCCATTCCTTTCTATTCCTTTCAAGCCTTCTGATGAAATCCTTTCTTCTACTCTTTAGTATAGTTTTAATATATCATTTTAATAATATATATATCATAAAATAATAAACCAGCCTTCTGAAACATGGAGTGAAGATTCTCATCTCTCCCGTGGCCCTGTGAACACCAGCACACTCTCTCCCTCCCACCCAGAGCAGGTGGGGCAGGCTCTGGTCCCTGACTCCTGAGGAATGGGAGCCAAAGCAGAGCCTGGGGCAGGAACAATCTGCAATCCCCCCTCCCAAACGCTGCTGGGCTCAGGAGGACACAGGCAAGCTGTGGATGATGCCATGATGTTGGATGTTGGATGTTGGTGAGCTGGTGGATGTTGGTGAGCTGTGGATGATGCCATGATGTTGGATGTTGATGTTGGATGCTGGATGTTGGATGTTGGTGAGCTGTGGATGATGCCATGATGTTGGATGTTGGATGTTGGTGAGCTGGTGGATGTTGGTGAGCTGTGGATGATGCCATGGTGTTGGATGTTGGATGTTGGATGTTGGTGAGCTGTGGATGATGCCATGATGTTGGATGCTGGATGTTGGATGTTGGATGTTGGTGAGCTGTGGATGATGTGGAACTGCTGGATGATGCCATGGGGTTTGGTTTGCAGGAGCAAACAAACTCCACAGCTTTGTGAAAGTTGTAAAGCTGGTGTGTTTATTAGAGCACGTGGAGATTCCTCTCTTTAAAAGACCCGCAGGCCTCTGGGAGCTCCAGATCCTTTTTTATCCCCCTCTCAAGTACATATGCAGGCAATTTCACAATAGGTTCATACATATTCACTTTTACTGATCTTGCGTAACATTTGCTGCTAATTCTTCTTTATCAGAAAGAGTTCCTAGGTCAGGCTGACCTGCTCTCACGGCAGTCTGTCTGTCTGTCCCCCTGTCTGCTTCTCTCTTATTTCTTGATCTTCAGCTGCAGCAGTTTCTCTGAGCCTAGGCTTTTTACAAGAACAGGCAGTCAGACTAAACAGCTGTGATTTCAACTCCAGGCTTGACTCAAAGACGTACATTTCACCTGAATCAAAGGAGATTTCTACTCTAGAAAGGTTCTGCTCTGTCTCAGGATCCTGCAGCCTTTTGGTGTTGGTGCCAGGGAGGTGCAGCTGCCCCAGGGTGTCCCAAACGCTGCCCTGCAGGAGCAGGACAAGGGGAGCTCACTCTGCTCCCTCCCTGCAGCAGCAGCAGCAGCAGTGCCAGGCTCAGAGCCCTCACTGTGATTTACAGCACTCATTACAGCCAGAGCAAACACTGCCTGGCTACACACACAAGATCCCATCTCCATCTCAGCTCACTTGTCTCCCTTGCCCAAAGCCTCTTCCTCTCTGGCATTTGCCTTGCCCATCCTCAAGACTCCTCCATTTAGAATTCCACAAATTGCTTCTTCCTTGTCCGCTGGCATCCTGAACCAAACCTGGGGTTATCCTTTCTCTTCTTCCTGCTGCTGTAAAATGTTGGTTTGGGTGGTTTTTTTTGTAAATTAAAATAGAACAAATTGCAGGTTACCATCACTCAGAAACTCAGACTGAAACCTTTCACCTGTCACAGTGCTGGACCCCACTAAACTTCCTCCTTCCCCTGCATCTGGGATTCCAAACCAAACCTAATCCCACAGGTCCCAAATCCTCACCCCTGAAGTCTCGTGGCATCCTGAAGCTTTTGTGTCTTTAACTTTGGCTTTTTAAGCCTCAAACAAATCCTTTAAGCCTCAAACAAAACAAACCAGTCCCAACCATCTCTAACAAACTGGGTTCCTTCAAGGGTCCTCCCTCCTCATCCTCACCACCATCACCCCCTACCACCATCAGGACAGCTCCCCAAAAGACAAAGGGGGGGATTTCTCCTTATCACAGGAATTTCAGAGGGTTAAGACAACAAACTACTGATTCTGTGAGTGTAGGAGCTGCTTTCCTGAAAACTCTTTCATTTTGCCACGTGCCTGAAAGAACACACAAAAATCAAACAAATAGGGCAGGAGTTTCAATGACCATGTTTTTAAACCATGTTTTTAAACCTTTCTTATTTCAAGCAGGTGATTTAGCAGGAACTTACACAGCAGAAAGGGCCTTTAAATATTTCACTTCCCATTCCTACAGGGGAGTGCATGGCCCTGATTTTCAGCTGGAGTAATGAGGGCAATGAACAGAAAATTTTCAGAAATTTTTCCAGAAATCCCCTCAGAAACTCGGGGAAATTCCTTCCTGGGAACAGTTAAATATTGTATTTTATCATATGAGGAGGTGTTCATTATTTTGGGGCTGCATTTCATTTAAGCAGTAACCACTGAGAGATGACAAAACCCTCCTGGATCACAGGATCCCAGAGTGGTTTGGGCTGGGAGGGCCCTTCAGGACACCTCATCCCAAACCCCTGGCACAGGGGAAAACTCCCACCCTGCAGAATCCAAGCCAGCCCTTTGGGATCTTGTGTGACCTCCCAAAAACCAGCTCCTCAGCAGGAAAACCAAACACTCAAGCACTAAACTACAACCATTAGCCAGGCAAAACCAGAAACTTTTCAAAAGGGTACTTTGACATCGTTGTTTAAAGTCAATTATCCATTTGTTAAGGAAGATGTTCCATCACTTTGCATTTTGTAGGGAACAAATATTCTATGGTGGCTGCTGTTCCTCAGCTGGGGAAGTGACATGTGACAGCTGTAAAGATTAATTTGTGCTACGTGTGCTCCTAAGGGAGAGGGATGTGGAGGGGGGGGAACATCCTGAAACATTCCAGGCAATTAATTAACAACAGAATGCTCAAATCTAATTAAGAACCCATCAGCTCGTTGGTGCTGGGGCTTACACGAGGTGTATGAAGGGATCTGCAGTGAGGGGAGGCTGCAGGATCCCCCCTGGATCCTGGCCTCTGGGATTCCTGGCCTCCTCTCAGGGCACTGGGTGCAGAAAAGCAGGGATGAGGTGCAGGAACAAGAAACGGAATTCTTGCTGAGCTGGGATGACACTAAGGCTGTTTTCAGAGCACAGCCAAGCTTTTGGGGAGTTTTACAGCAGAACTGCTGCTTTACATCAGAATCGGGAGCAGGAATGAAGTTCAAGGACACACATTCCAACCAGGATTGGAGGGATTCAAGGGAACAGGCACCTGCTTTACCCAGGCTCAGCACATCCACAAAAACCCTGTGCAAAACCACAGAAAAGCCTTTCCCTGCCTCCTCTGCTTCCCAGAGCTGCTCTGGAACTTCCCATCCCACATTCCTGTCCTGCCCTCCCTGGTTATCCCCCTCCCTCTGCTAAACACAGACAGATTGCTGAGAATGGGCAGTAAATTTCCAAAAGTGCCTCTTTGCTATCAAAAACCTCTGCCTTAGCACCACAGACAACACTTTAAAAAACCTCCTCAGTAAATCTCGAATCTCATCAGAGCAGCCAGAAGTATTTACTGCCTCTGTTTCCATTGGCAGCCTCAAACCTCCCAGCTCCTTTCAGCCTCATTCCCTTCTTTCCCAGCCTTGGGATTCCTGGTGTTCACATCCTGCAGGAGCAGCTTCCAGCAGCTTGGGGCAGGTGCTCCAGAGGTTCCTCTGCAGTATCAGTGCTGTGGGGCTCCTCTGGAGGGTCATTCCTCAGCCTTGGAGGGCTGGTCCCTGGCAGGAGATTCGCTGCTGCCTGCTGGATGGTGCTGGTGTCATGGAATCATGGAATTGCAGAATGGTCTGGGTGGGAATGGACCTTAAAGATCATCTCATCTCATCCATCCCATGGATCCCATCCCACCCCATGGATCCCATCCCATCCCATCCCATGAATCCCATCCCTTGGATCCCATCCCATCCCATCCCTTGGATCCCATCCCATCCCACCCCATGGATCCCATCCCACCCCATGGATCCCATCCCATCCCATCCCATGAATCCCATCCCATCCCACCCCATGGATCCCATCCCACCCCATGGATCCCATCCCTTGGATCCCATCCCATCCCATCCCTTGGATCCCATCCCATCACATCCCATCCCATCCCTTGGATCCCATCCCACCCCATGGATCCCATCCCATCCCTTGGATCCCATCCCACCCCATGGATCCCATCCCATCCCATCCCACCCCATGGATCCCATCCCACCCCATGGATCCCATCCCATCCCACCCCATGGATCTCATCCCATCCCACCCCATGGATCCCACCCCATCCCATCCCACCCCATGGATCCCATCCCATCGGTCCCATCCCATAACATCCCATGGATCCCATCCCATCCCATGGTTCCCATCCCACCCAGTGCCAGCCCTGCCATGGCAGGGACACCTCCCACTGTCCCAGGTGCTCCAGCCCCAGTGTCCAGCCTGGCCTTGGGCACTGCCAGGGATCCAGGGGCAGCCCCAGCTGCTCTGTGCCAGGGCCACCAACAGGCACAGAGGTCATCCATGGATCTGAGAAAAGCTCCAAGGGAAATATTATCAGAGGAACTCTCTCCTACAAGGGACAGAAAAGTCGATTTATGCCCATAAACGGCAATAATCGTGGCATGTAAGGTGATATTCCAGTCACCAGCTTTTTTCCAGCGAATAAACTGGAAAAATAAAATTTTCCAGCAGCAAAAATGCTGCTGAGCTGTGTTCAGATCAGTGCAGCTTCCATGGAAATGCACAAAATAAGCATCAAATTTAAAGCACATTGGAACTGGACAGGACCTTCAGCTGTGCCTGTACTGAGCACAGCACACAAAGTGGCAGCTTGTGCTCCAAAGGAGGATGGAAACAGAGGCAAACAGCAACTCCCACCTCCACAGCCCTGTGGGGATGGTGAAGGTCCTTGGGCACCCCTTTGCACCCCACTTCAACTCCAGGACCTCTGTGGGAGCTGCAGGAATGTCTGGCTGCACACCTGAACCACAGCAATTAAGGAAATTAAATTAAAAAGTTGCTTTTTCACAGAAGCCACGGTTAGTTAGGAACTGCTCTGTTCACTTCTACAAGAATTACATGGCTTTTAATTGAAATATCCCTGCCTAAGTGGTCAAATGTTAATATTTTAATGATCTTTACACATTTTCCTACCTCCTCTGTGCTTTTTTCAAACCCACATTACCATCCATTGGGCCTCTTATTTCTCCTATTTCTTCTCCTAAACACAAGTTGCTCTGAAAGATCGCCAGTAATTTGCATAAAATATAGAGCTGTTACTTTTCTTTTCTTAAAGGAAGCAGAATAATTGCAAGCTGCAACTACTGGAGCTGAAAATAACTCTCCAGACAGTTGCACATGCAGAATTCGATTAAAATGAGCTCATTTCTTTAAATGACCTGATAATTTGTGAAGGGAAAGAAAAAAAACAACCCTATCAAAGTATTTTCATCAGTAGAGAATGTTACAGCCCTTAAACCAAGGAGGAGGTGCCTCCCTGCATGCAGATGAGGCCAACAGGACCTAGAGAGGCCAAATTAACAGAGGCAGAGTTTTGTAGACTATTTTGAAATAACCATCACTCTCTTCTTCTGGAAAATGCAGCAGGGGCAGATGTGGGACATTGTGGTGTTTTGGGGGTCTCCTGTTGTGGGGAGGAAAGATTAATTAGATTCTATGTTCTTAGAACATGTTATATTATATTATGTTATATTATATTATGTTATATTATATTATGTTATATTATGTTATGTTATGTTATGTTATATTATATTGTACTAAAGCTACATTAAAGAACAGAAAAAGGATACATACAGAAGGTTTAACAAGATACTAATGAAAAACTCATGATTCTCTCCAGACTTTCAACACAGCTGGACTGTGATTGGTCATTAAGTAAAAAACAATTCACATGAAACCAATCAAACAACCACCTGTTGGATAAACAAACTCCAAACTACATTCTAAAGCAGCAAAACACAGGAGAAGCAAATGAGGTGATGTTGGTTTCCTTTTTCTCTGAGGCTTCTCAGCTTCCCAGGAGAAGAATCCTAAGCAAAGAAAATTTTTCAGAAAATATAATAGAATTTTGTAATATATAATATATATAATATATATATATATATAAAATAAAATATAATAGTAACAGGACATCCTGTGGGCCTGGGGGAAGAAATCCCATGGAAAACCCAGACGAATGCTGGAAGGGTCAGTGCTCGAGGTTGAAAGCTGAGATCAATCCTTTGCTGCCTCCTCCCTGGCCCTGGGGACACCCCAGCAGCTCCTTCCTGCAGGAGCAGAAGGAGGAGCCTCAGAACCCTGAGTGCTTTGGGTCGGAGGGATCTTGAAGCCCATCCTGGCTCCAGGGCAGGGCCACCTCTCCCTGTCCCAGGGGCTCCAGCCCCAGTGTCCAGCCTGGCCTTGGGCACTGCCCCAGCTGCTCTGGGATCCCAGCCCAGCCCCTGCCCACCCTCCAGGGGAAATGTGTTCAGATCAATGGTTTTCCCTGACCACGGGGGCAAATATCACCAACATTTCACTTTGTTGGGCAATTTCATCAAATTTTCCCAAATTTTGCTCAGCCAAGAAGCACTTCCTCGTTTCTGGGGGTCAGTTCAGAAACAGAGCGTGAGAAAGTCTGTCAAGCCCTCACTTTGCAGGAATTACCATCAGGTACAACTCCTTGCAACAATAAATTCTGGCTGGTTTGATGGTTAACCTCTAGTATTGTCAATATTACTGGAACCCCCTTGAGTGGGCTTTGCAGGTTTATAAATACATCCAATTATCATGGTTTTGATGAGATTTCATTTAAATCTAGCAAAAAATATTCCCAAGTGAATCATCTATTATTCATAACTGAAGATGAATTCAGCCTCCCTATCACAACTTTTCCTCCTCCTCCTTTTTCAGACCCATTGCTTCGACATAAATTAAATCCTTCACTACATGCATCCCAGTCAGATTTCCTTTTGGAAAGCCATATTTTAGAGAAAGCAATTACATTTGGTCATTGATGTATCTCCCAGGCTTTCAGGGCCCCCCCAGAATAGAAGAGGGGGCTGAGATGTTAATCTGAACAAATGTTACACTTTGGTAATAACTCAGAGGAGCAATCAGAAATGATCATCCCGTGGGATGTCACCCACTCCAGGCACAGCCAGGGGAGTGTGGGCTGGGCTGGAGGTGCCACCGGTCACTGCTCACCAGGATGGGAGGAATGGGGACAATTTCTGCCAGCAAACCTCCCTGCACTGGGCTGGGGGAGCCCAGCAGGACCATCCTCACCACGGAGCAGGAAAAGCCTCTGCTCGGAGTTAAACCCCACAAAACCCCCACCTTCCTCCTCAGAGCTTTTTCCCCCTTTTCCCCTCGTTTGCTGGTGCTTTGCACATTAATTTGTCATTTTCCTGGTGCCGTGCAGTGGCTGCAGCTCTGTTCAAGTGCTGCTGTTTGGCCGTGGGCTTCTCCTGACTGAAGATCCCTTCAGGCTCCAGCCCCAGCCCAGAGCAAGTTAATTAACCCCAGTGCCCCAGGCTGGCTGTGGGATAATGCTCAGCTAAGCTGTGGAAGACGGGCAGCTTGAGAGGATTTTTAAAATTATTATCATTACCATTATTATTATTATTACTATTACCATAATTGTTATTACTATTATCACTATCACTCCTAATTAAGCAGTGCCTGGCCCTGGAAGGGCAGAATCCCCGTGCACTCCTGAGTTTTGTGCAGACACGAGGGGGAGCAGAGGCAGAGGAGAGCAGCTTTGCCCCCAGCTCAGCACTGGTGGGGCTGAGAGGGACAATTCACCCCTCACGGGGGGGAACATCCTGCTCTGAGCTTCCACTGCATCCCTGTGGTACAGGAAAAGCACATGGCATGGAGCCAGGGAATTGTGGAGGCCGGGAAATGCCTCCAACCAAGATCATCCTGCCCACACCTCAGTCACCAGGCCCAACCTTTGAGCAGCTCCTCCTTTAGCTGCTCAACCCAGCACAGATTTAAACAGGGATGCAGGGTCTTTCATTAACACCTGCTCAGGGATGGGATTTATTCTGCAGCCTGGGCTCCACGAGCTGCTCCAGGGAGCTCCAGCACCTGGGACCTGTGTGGGGCATCCTCACCAAGCACAGCTGGGTTCCAGTGGCTCAGAGACGCCCCAGAACAGCTCAGAGACCCCCAGATCAGCTCAGAGATCCCCAGAGCAGCTCAGAGATGCCCCAGACCAGCACAGAGGTCCCCCAGATGCCCCAGACCAACTCAGAGATCCCCCCAGACCAGCTCCATTTTAACACCTGAGAGCAGGGGCATGTGGATGTCATTAACATTAAATCACAAGTCAATTAAATAAGGCAGCAGCTCTGTGCTTTTGGATGATCCTAAATCAGAGGCAATGATTCATTCTCAGGCCTCTTAAGTGAGGGTGTTTAATGACATGCTGGGAAATGGAGCCTTTTTGTAACAGGAGAGGAAACTCTGCTGTCTTTAACAGCACTTACTGAATAATTAACCTGCACCCCTGTCATTACTTAAGAGTATTTGCCATTAACCCAATAGAAAAACCATCTGAGGCATGAAGAGGAAGAATAACAACGAAAATGTACAGCTTAGACCACATTACTGGGATAACACCCACATTTCTGTCTGAGCCTAATAGAGGCTATGCAGTTTAAATCAGTGAGTACAAACAGAAAACATTTGTTCAGTGCTTATTCCAGCTTTGATTCTGGAGCTGAGCCTGACCCTCTCCTGCCATGGCCATAAATCATCCAAAAACAGGTGGCTTTCCCCTTTGTTGGAGTTCAACTCCTTTGTGCCACACTTGACCAGACATGATTATTCCTTTGTGCTGCCAGGATTGCAACCTTTTCCTGGCCAGGAGCTCGGTGAGAATGTCACCACTGCCAGCTCTGAGCGTGGCCCTGGGAGCCTCTGCTCACTCTCTGCAGCAAAGGTGCCCTCTTCCCTTTCCCACAGGAGACAGATGTTTTTACATGATGGATGGAAGGGGTTTGACTCATCTGCCTGTTACCCACAGGAGACCCCTCAGCACTGGGCTCTCTAATCTCACTTGCCCAACTGAGAATTATTGAGGAACTGTGTGTCCCATTCATGCTTTGCCTCAGTTTCTCCCAGCTTCAGGCTCAGGCCTGTTCTGCAAAACCATCTGGGAGTCAAACATTTGAGAGGCAGTGTTTGCAGAGTCAGTGTTTGCAGACTGGAGGCAGTTATTAGCTGCAAACACACACTTGATTAATGGACACAGAATTAACAGATCCCACGGGTAATTATCCTTCTCCTTCCAAAGTGATGCCAGACAGAGCTTGTTGGGTGCTGTCTGTGCAGCTAAGTGACCTTCAGTGGGGCTGTTAAAGGTGGCCTGATAATGATTTGATTATTATTTCATGCAAATTAAGAGTTACCTCTCCTAAAAGAGCTGATTTTCAATTTCATCCTTATTTGCACACCGCATGAAACCATGACATTTCAGAGCTCTCCAGAGTCTGTCACCCTGCCTGGCACTGTTACTTGCTGTTACCCAGCTCTTTTTTCCTCCTTAATTTATTTCCTAACTCTGTCTTTGTTCTCCCCACAGCTGAATAGGTGCATCCATCCCCCAACACAGCAGGTCCTGGGCCAGCAGCTGGGCTGGGCAGCTCCTGGCCATGGAACCTGCAGCTCCATAAAAGATCCATCAACCCCTTCCACCCCTCTGAGCAAACCTTCAGCAGCCAGAGCACTCAAACACATCAACTGCTGCTTATGGGAAAGCAAACCTTACTTTCTACTCTTAAAATATTGATAAAAAAGGAGTAAGAGAGAAGCTGGGGGTCTCTGACAACCCAAAACCTGGCTTCTCTGGCCAAGCTCTCCAAATTCCATGTTCTGCTTGGGAAAAGTCACTTTTTTTTCTCTAGGTATTTTCTCAGTATTTGCATTTGAACAAGAATCCAAAATAATGCAAAAGCTTCAAGGTCAACAATCCTTTTATAGAAGCAAAAACCCAAGAGAGAAATTTAAGCAATTATTCTTAGCCAAAGGAGCAGTCAGTTCAAATAAATGTATCAAAGCCTCCAAATTATCAGCAATAAAGTCTTATGTCATCTAATAACCACAATGATGACAATAATTACTGGGACAATGATTTAAAGCTCAGCATTTTTATAGTGCCTAATTTAACAAGTACAGGTTGCTTATTTGTGCCTTTCCAGACTGAAAAAAGCATTTGTCTGGCTTTGTTTATTGTCTAAGATGAGACTTGGGGAAGACAAAAAGCTTCCAGAAATTCCCCTGTGTCCTGCAGAAGGAGGTGCTGGTGGAGGCACAGTTTTCATAGGCAGAAAGTTTGCAGCTGTCAGTCTGTATTTACCAATAAAAGGGAGGAATCAGAGCAGAGGAGCAGCAGACACCTGGAAAACAAAGTCAGAATTTGGGAACCACCTCAGCAGCCATGCAAGTGGTGGGAATGATGGCTGAGCCTCATGCCCTGTGTGCCTGGGAGGCAGGAGCAGGGAGCCTGGGCTGAGAGGGGTGCTGGAAACAGCTCTGCAGGACTGCTGGGATTCTGAGCCCCTTCCTGTTGACAGATCACAACAGCACAGAACTGAATTGTTTAGGTTGGAGAAGACCTTGAAGGTCAAACCCAGCACTCCAAGGCCACCCATGTCCCCAAGTGCCACATCCACAGAGGTTTTTACTCCCCCCACTCTGCAATAGGCTCAAAATCATGCCCACAGTGCTTTTGTCTCTGTTTTAATCTCTGTCATTTTTTAAATGAGCCTCACTCATCAAACAAGGAGTTCAAAAAGGCTTTTTTTCTTTTTTTTATAAGCATGAGAAATAAAACACATTAAAAGCTGAAGAAATTCCCTCTTACTCTGGACAAGGAGAGATCAAAGACAGAACATTTCTTTGCATGGATCCTGAAAGGTCAGATCTCTGAAAAATCTGGAAAACACTGAAAAACACTCTGTATTCATCTGGAACCTGCAAAACTTCTGAGATCACAGAATCCCAGACTGGTTTGGGTGGGAAGGGACCTTAAATCCCACCCAGTGCCAGCCCTGCCATGGCAGGGACACCTCCCACTGTCCCAGGTGCTCCAGCCCCAGTGTCCAGCCTGGCCTTGGGCACTGCCAGGGATCCAGGGGCAGCCCCAGCTGCTCTGGGCACTCCCTGAGTAAAGAATTTCTCCCTGACACCAATCTTAACCTGCTTTTTCAGCTTACAGAATCACAGAATTTCTAGGTTGGAAGAGATCATCGAGTCCAACCCATGTTCTAACACCTCAACAAGATCATGGCACCAAGTGCCACATCCAGGCTTTTTTTAAACACATCAAGGGATGGTGACTCCACCACCTCCCTGGGTAGATGATTCCAGTATTTGACCACTCTTTCTGTGAAAAACTTCCTCCTTAATTCTAGCCTGTATCTCCCTTGGCACAGCTTGAGACACATTCCCCGTGTCCTGTCCCTCCATCCCTTGTCCCCAGCCCCTCTGCAGCTCTCCTGGAGCCCCTTTAGGTCCTGGAGAGGCTCTGAGCTCTCCCTGGAGCTTCTCCCCTCCAGGTGAGCACCCCCAGCTCCCCCAGCCTGGTGTGAGGTGTCACCCACTGCTCCCTCTCTCTCTCCTGCCAGTGACTCCCGCAGCCTTTCTCAGGGAAATGCTGATTTTCCTGATTTCCCAAATTACTCCTCATTAACATGAAAAAGATAATTTCCATGTGGCAGCATTAGCATGAATAAAACATCCCTGGGATAATAACCTGCCTGGGGCTGGAGGTGCTGACCTTCAGAAATGAGCACAGACCTGGGGCTGGGTGCACGAGTGACAAAATCCAGGGACTTTTAATGTTCCTGAGCTTGGAGGAGAAGAGAGAAAATTTTCCATTGCTGAATGTTCACATTAGGGGCGTTTTTGAGCTAATACATTTGAATATTCACATTAGGGGAGTTTTTGAGCTAATACATTTGAATATTCACATTAGGGGCGTTTTTGAGTTAATACATTTGAATATTCACATTAGGGGCATTTTTGAGCTAATACATTTGAATATTCACATTAGGGGCGTTTTTGAGCTAATACATTTGAATATTCACATTAGGGGCATTTTTGAGCTAATACATTTGAATATTCACATTAGGGGCGTTTTTGAGTTAATACATTTGAATATTCACATTAGGGGCGTTTTTGAGTTAATACATTTGAATATTCACATTAGGGGCATTTTTGAGCTAATATGATTTGGGTTCAGAATTTCTGCATGCTGGCTGCCAGAAATAAATGACTGTGAGAAGGGGCTGCTGTGAGGGCATGAGCTGCACACCCTGCACACTCTGTACACCCTGCACACTCTGTACACCCTGCACACTCAGGGCATGAGCTGCACACCCTGCACACCCTGCAGGAGAAGGGGAACACGAGCAGCCAGCCCAGACTCAGCCCTGGCCCAGCAGCTGCCCCTGGCAGCATCCAGCACATGGAGAGAGGGGCAGGAACCCCAAAGGATGAGGAGGGCAGGGGGTCAGCCAAGCATTTGAGGAGGTCTCACCTTGGTTTTTCCAGCCACAGAGCTCGATATCCTCTCTAAAATATTTATCCCTTTAGGTTTGCACATCACATCCCTGCAGCCTTTTTTTTTTTATTTTTTTGAGCACCAGGACCTCAGTGCAGCAGGAAGCTGAGCTATTGATTACAGGCTGGCTCTAATTAACGAGGCATTCTGATCCTGTGATCAGGGTCCTTAGTGGGAAAAGCTCAATTCCTTCCCTTTAAACCCTGCTGTGGTGGTGCCTCTGCTCTCACGGGTGCCAGCAGGCACACACACAATTGCTGCTGCTGCAGTCCTGCAGAGGCACCCCGAGGTTCCAGCCCTGCTCCTGGCCCTCCTTCCCTGCAGTTTCTGCCTCCAAGCATGGTCATTTGCACCCATCACCCCTGTGACAGAATGTGCCAGCTGTTGGGTGCTGGCAAATCCCCAGCAAGGGTCAAGGACCTCGCACCAAGCAGTGCCCCCACTTCCCAGCCACGGCCATTGCAATTGCTCCACACAATTTCCCAACTCCTGTCCCTGCCTTGGCCCTCCAAGGGTTTCAGAGCAGTGGAATGCATTTGCCTGGCCAGAGGAAGCCCAGAATAAATTCCTCCCTGACAGCCAGCTCTGCAGCGTGGCCCAGCACACTCTGATGTCAGTGATGTGTACAAATGGATATAAATATTGAACTTGGAGCCATTCTGCACTGTCACATTAACAACACCTCCTCCTCCATGGCTGGGGAGGGCAGGGGAGGGCAGGGGAGGGGTTTCCTTCTGCATGGCACCCTGGCCATTTGTCATGCAAGTGGTGCAGATGACCAGTGAGGAGCTGTGGGAAATTCATCATCATAATGAATGGCCACGAGTGCAGCTCCTTCCCATAACATGTTATCATTGCAGTAATTAACTGCCTGCTTGTTCACTTGTGCTCCAGAGTTGTTGCACATAATCCATCACAGTTTCCAGAGGTAACAGCACATCTAACACATCCTCAGCCATGGAATTCCATGGCTTGGGCACACAGGGAGCTGCTGTGACACCCCTCACCAGCACAGCCCTTGGTTTGTGTCCCTCACAGGTGCTCCACAGGCCCGTGGTGAGCACAGAACTGCCCTGGGTTGTGGGAGGAGCTGGAGGATTCCCTGCCTTGCACGACCATAAACACAGCCTAAATAATAAATATTAAATAATAAACAATAAAGCTTCCCACTGCAATCAAGGGCAATAGGTTTGCTCTGAGGGTGCCACTTTGCTGTGCTGTGTCAATGCAGAGGAATTGCTCCAGGCAACCCCAGCAATTAAACTGGAACGAGGCTCAAACCCCATCCTGAACCTCCTAAATAAAACTAAAAATAAAAAAATAAATTGGAATGTGCATTCCAGAGCAAGGTGGGTACCACGGGCAGCTCAGGGGCTGTGGGACAGACCTGCTGCTCCTTTACCCCTGGGGACACAGGGCTGGGGGTCACTGGGCACAGCTGGCACAGCTGGCACAGCTGGCACAAGCACTGGCAGTGTCAGCCAGGCCAGGGGATGCTCCCAGCTCCAGCCCCTCCATCCCCACAGCTGGGAGAGCACCTGAGAGCTCAGGAAGAGTTTTTCCCTTCAGATAATGCATGGGGGGTCAATGGCTTTCATCTCTCACAGTGCTGGTTTTAATACTTCTTCAAATACTGGAATTCTCTGCACCTTTCCTGAGCAGGGGCACTGGGCATGCACCCACCTCCTCTGCCTCCAGGAGCTTCCCAGCTCCTCCTCTGCCCTAATGCTGCCTCCATCTCTAAGAGAATTTATTCTGATGAAAGGATTCACTTGGCAGAGAGGTTTGAGATATCCCAGCTCCTGCACATCTGCTGTATTTTCCATAGTGCTTCATTCCACCCCAGCTGGAGGAGTCAAACCCCAGGGAATTCCCAAGGGCAGGCAGTGAAAATCCAGGGGTGGGGAGGTGGCTGCACAAAAGCCCCCCCAGAGCAGCCCCAGGATTGCAGGGATAAGAGCAGCGTTGGTCACTGCAGACAAATGAGATTAGCACAGCAAGACACTGGATGATTAAAACACTTGTCCTTATGCAAAATTCAGCAGATATTCCCAAATGTCCGTGGCAGACAAATTGCACCATCTGGTCAGCGAGATAAAGTCTTTAAACAAGAACTTTGCAGGCCGAAGGTTCTCAGCTGTGGAAACAGGTCGTGCTGGTGCCCTGTGATGTGCCAAATCGAGGGCAACCCGCTCTTCCTCTCTCTCCCACTTCACTGCAACATTAAAAACCACACATGGTGCCTTCCCAAAGTGACACTGCCCAGAACAATAAAGGATCTGATCTCAACTCTCTCTTTTTTGCAGTGCTCATTCCCTATTTTGTCCGATTCCAGATGCCAACATTATCGCTAAAACACCATTTTTCTTGTTAGGAAGCCATCTAATTAATAAATACATTTATATATGAGCTAATTAATAAATATGGTCTATCTTAATATACTTACCACATATTCAGCAGGGTCTGGAGCCCTTTGAGCAGTGCCTGTGGAACCACACAGGAATTTCTCATGTAATGTCTGTGAAACGAGCCCAGGAGCCACAGGGAGCCCCGAAAGCCCCAATGAATGAACATCTGGGGCAAAGGCAGGGGCAGCCCCTCCATTTACCTCAGCCCAGCTGGGTCAGCCCTCGATGCAGGCGCCGGGGGCCTCCTCACATCAAACACCTGTAAATTGGCCATTATTTTGGCGTGTGCAGGCAGAGCTCCCCAGCCCAGGTAATGAGGGCACAGCTGGAGCCTTTCCCCAGGCTGGCAAGGCCAGGGCACCTGAGACAGCTCCTGAGTGCTTAAAGCACAAAATCCATCCTGAAAGAGAGATGAACTGACACTACATAATGACCTCGGTGCCTGGGCAGAGCCAGCAGCTCTGCAAGGAGCAGCAGCAGCAGCAGCTCTGCTCAGGGGAAGCTCTGCCTTGTCAGTGGGAGCTCACAGACCCAGCAGCCTTAATTACTGCTTTATACATTGCACTAATTTCCTTGATTGTGCTGTGAAATCAAAACACATAATGAAGACCTTTTTCCCCTCTAATAAAAGCTGTCAAAGTAAATAAATATTCATCCCCATCTGCCCCTCTGGATGAAAGGAGAATTAATTGATAATTTTCAGAGCTCTGTAACCTCCTGCCCGGTGCTCTGCTCACTGAGGGCTTTCTATGGAGTCTGCCTTGCTGAGATCCTGTTAATGCAAGTTTAAAATCAGACAGGCATGGTGCACCAAATCAAATCTGTTTGCTAGGCTGCCTCACACGGCCAAACACCCATCTGTTCCCCAGGAGCAGGCTGGTGTCTCATTGCCAGCAGCAGGCTGCTCTCAGATGAGCTGGGTGCAGCCCTGAGCACGGTGCCCATCAGGACACCTGCACAGACCCTGAGCTCCCTCTCTGGGTAAGTTACTCCAGGTTGGAGCCAGCCCTGAGCCCCGTGCTGGGTTTAGGGGATGAAATGATACAAACCCAGGTGATGGATGGGGGATCTGCCCCCATCTGTGGGTGACCTCCTTTTCCTGCCCTTGCTGCAGATTTGGGGCGCAGAGCAGAGATGCTCAGGGGGGCAGCTGGGCAGAGGGGAGAGGCTGCAGGTGCTGCTCCCCTCCCCAGGAGGGCACAGCCGCGCCTGGAGAGGCTCTGGGAGGATGTGGGGACATTTAAAAATCATTTGCAGTGCAAATCCAACTCCTCCTTGTCACACAGGACGCTGGAATGGCAGCGTGCGCGCCGTGCCAGGATGAGAGGCAATAATCACAAAGGTAAATGCCACTCCAGGGATTTGTTTCCTGTGACATTTGCAGGAGCAGCCCTGGCTGGACACTCTGCGTGTCCAAGATGCTGCAGCCTTCCAGGAACTCCAGGGGAGGGACACGGGGGTCACTGCAGATGAGCAAACATCAGTGGGGCACAGGACAGAGCCCATGGGATGGGGAGGAGGTGCACATCCCCAGGGAAGCCAATTCCACCTTTCCACAGCTGTCCCAGGAGTGCAAAGCAGCAGCTCTGGGACTGGGGGGTTTCAGTTTGAGCAGGATAATCAATGCAAAGCCCAGCAGCAAAAGCTCCAGCTCCAAACGTTGCAAGCAGACCCACGGAACAAGTCAGGAGTGCCAGGTTTGTGAGCAGTGGTGAGGGGGATATATACATATTTTATATCGATATATTCTCACACTATGGATCTCCTGAAAAGGAAAATCCATCTCATTCAGAACCAGATGCTGGACATGAATTTATTAAGATGAATGAAGCTACTTCATTCCCCTTTAGTGCCTGGAGGATGGAAACTCAGGCAATATTGCCTCTCCCTGGCATCAGAGCACTCCATTTCTCCCCGAAGTTCTCAACAATAATTCATGTCTCTGCATGGCATTGATCAGCCAGTCTTTGAGATCCTGTTCTTTTGTCTACATCTTCTCCTGCATTCAGCTCCTAAGACCACGGGGAAGAAAGGTTTCTGGCAGGAAAGATAAAAACTATTTATTGTACTGACCTTTTTGATTAATGGGTGGAGTTAGGTGTGAAATCATTTTTATCAGGTGAACATAATGACTTGCAGGACAACAAAAAGGGCATTTCAATTTTTTATCAAAATCCTCAGCGAGAGCACAATCCCCCAAGGTGAACCTTGGGGACAGCCCCAGTAGCCAGGAGTGAATAAATATCTCATAAGTCTGGTATTAGCTGAGGGCTGGCTCATGAATCAGCAGGGATCGTTTGAAGGAGCCAGGCTCTCCTGCTCCCTGCCCATGGACAGTGAATCCATGGAGCTGTGCTGCGAGGAGATGGAGTCAGGCAAACTTGGACACTGCATTTTCTAAATAACTCTGTTATCAACAACACCTCTGCTGGGCTTCCTGCTCTGAAATCATCCACTTGAGCCTAATTAAGCAGACATTAATGAGATCAGAGTGGCTGACTGCCTGTTAGTCTCTCAAAACATGATAAAGCCATTCCATTTCTGCCACAGTGCTGCAGGAACCTGTCTGCCCACTGTTTATCAGCACACAAAGACCCAGCAAAACCATGGAACTGCTTCCTTGGGCCCTGTGACCCTGATCCTGGGCTCAGGACATTCCATGGAAACCAAATCAAACCTGCACACACACAGTTACACCAGGCACTTCACAATACACATCAAGGCTTGTGTACATTAAAAAATACATTTTGGATCACTGGTTGAATTAATGAGCCCTTAAAACTCGTTCAGAATGAACCCTCCTGACCCCCACCAATGGGGTTTGAGCTGTGTTTGTGTTTACCCAGCACTGAATCCTCCCAGACACTGGAAAACTCTGACTCTTGGTCACCTCCCATTTCCCTGCATCTGATTGCACCAACTGGAACACACAGACCTGGGTGCTTAAGGCTATAAAAGTGGAAATGTTTCAAGGCCAAATGTCCTTTTAATAACACTTTTTAAGCCCAGCATGGCTGAGATTGCAGGCTGTGGTAACAAAGCAAGGATGTTTTTGGCAGAGGGCTGGAAAGGGCAGACAGAGCTCTGTTATCTTTGTACCCCCAGCCTCCTCCAGTCAGAGAGAGACAATTTGGTAATAAAACAGGGGCTCCTGGGGTGGTCTGCAGGCTGAGAGAGTGGGAAGTGTTCCCAGAGGATTTGGAGCATCCCTGGGGTTTGGGCTCTCTGGGGGATTTGGTTCTCCCTGGGGGATTTGGTTCTCTCTGGGTGTGCAGGGATGGAGCTGCCCCTGTCCCTGTCCCTGTCCCCGTCCCTGCTGCATTTCCTGGGCTCACCCACTCCAGGGCATCATTATGAGGAGTGTGGAGCTCATTCCTCCCTGCATCATTTCAAATAAGCCTCCCAGGCAAGCAGCAAGGAGAGCTCCACGGAAAGCAGTGGCAGGCTTTGAAGTTGGAGTCTCTGTTCTGTTTCCAGACAGATTTTGATTTAATGATAGATGCCTGCCCTGCCAGGGAAGAAATTTCATAATGAATCAAGCAATGTGGGTATAAATAGAGCCCAGGAGAAAGGAGAACAGGAGCAGAGGACAGGCTGGACTTTGGGTCCAGCCCAGCTGGGCTCAGGTCTGGGCTCAGCCACCCCTCAGGCTTTGCCCTGGGGTAAAAGCCTGACTGGGGACCATTTTCTTGGTCAAGCAGCAGCAACCCAGGCACAGCTGGGGCCAAAATCCAGCGTGAGCTGGGCCAGAGCCAGCAGCCAGCCTGTCCCAGGGCCCTGACTGGACAGGGCTTATTCCTGAACATGGAGGGCCCCATATCTCAGCTACCCCGAGGGTGGGATGCCCACAGGCTGTCAGCAAATTATTTAAAGGCTTCAGAGCCATGGAATGGCTTGGGTTGGAAGGGATCTTAAAGCCTCTCCAATGTAATCTCAAAGATTATGTAGTGTTATCTGGTTATTATAAGTTGCTTTTTGTTACTGCTCCAGTAGCTATAAATTCCAGTTGGTGACATCAATTATATTAATAAATCACCCTCAATTTACTCATTATAATTTGGGCAACACTTAAACAACTCAGTTAAGATGTAAATACATTTCTCACCCCAGACAAAGCAGTGCCTGTTTTTCCTCTGCCTGGGCATTCAGTGACATTATTAATGCCCAGCAAAGCACTGCAGGCTCATCCCCAGCAGCAGAGGCGCCGTCTCACAGGAATTTCAAACACCCCGAGTGACCTGGGTCTGCAGAGGTTTCACCTTTCCAAAGGCATTGTGGAGCTTCCCCAGACAGATCCCAACAGAAAGGGTTAAAAGGGCAGTGAGTGGCCACTGATGGCTTTCACTGAGGATTTGGGGTTCACCCGTGATGAGATCACTCTCAGAGCCACCTTTCCCTCCACCTTCTGGGAGAATGTGGGACAAATTCTTCAAAAGAGCAGCTGAGGGGGAAACAAAGAGCCCAGGTGGGAGGTGCAGTGAGCAAAGGAGCGAGGCTCAGCCAGGCCGGGCTTTGTTCACATCTGTCACGAATTCCTCTGCTCCTCCCAGCTTCCCCCTGCCCTGGGGCAGCACTTGGGTTTGTGGCCCTGGGTCAGCTGCTGTGGCCAGGTGACAGGACCAGGTGACAGGACCAGGTGACAGCCCCACTGACAGCCCCAGTGACAATCCCAGGTGAGAGCCCCAGGTGAGAGCTCCAGTGACAGCTCCAGTGACAGCCCCAGGTGAGAGCTCCAGTGACAGCCCCAGTGACAGCCCCAGTGAGAGCCCCAGTGACAGCCCTAGGTGAGAGCCCCACTGACAGTCCCAGCCAGTTCAGAGCTGCAGAATGTGGAGCCAGAGGCCGGTGCTGGGTCACCCTGATTTTTTACGATTTTCCAAGCCTTCTGATGTTACATTCTTGTAATGGACTTTCTCTCACGCTTTATGTAAATAACTCATTGTTTTGCATTCTTTTATGGAAGAAGAAAAATTTGATGGGCTGTTGGTTTGCCCGGTGTCATTGGAGAGGTGGCACTGTCACCCTCCAATCCACTGGCACTTTTGGAAATCTATAAATGTTGGAGTCAGAAATTAAGAATTCTCTTTTTACCTGAAGAAAGCTGTGTGTCCTCATGGTGTCGTTTCGTGTCCTGTAGTGACAGGTGCTGCACTCTCAGTGCACAGGATCCCCCAGAGGATTCCTGCTCCCTTTTCCCATTGCCCCCTCCATAAAAAGCAGATCTCACCCAGCTCAGGGCAGCCCTTTGGGACCTTTCCTGCTTTCCTGCCCATTCCCATCCCACTCCTGCAGAGGGACCAGCACTCTCCCCTCAGTCACCCTGACCAGCTGAGATTACAGAGATCTTCTCACCTGTTTTGGGGGAAATGGCCCAAGAGGCTGGGAGCACTGCATGCAGGCACCCACAGCTGGAAGGAACCTCCTCTCCCAGCTCCCCACTCTCCCTCAGCCACGTGCAGCTGTAATTCCATCTGGAGTGGTGGAAAACGCACTTCCTTTCTCTTTCAGGATTTATCTTCCAGTTCATGCATGTGGTGCTGATATTCATCTTAAAAGCCAGCAGCGAGATGAACCCACTGTGACTTTCATTTCTCAGATCCAACATCCTTGTCAGCACTGGAGAGCTTAAGTGCTCTTCCTTTCACACCTATTAGGTTGGAACAAGCCTTAAAAGCATAAATAACCTTCCCCACAGCATAATGAAAGACCTTATTACAGCCTGGGATTAATTTTTTTCTAATCTATTTACAAGCAAAAAGGTCGAACTGAAATTTGACAGTGAGGAAGGGAGGCAGGACTCATTATCTCCAGAAAGAGAGGAGAAAATGGATGAGCATAAGCAGAAGATAGTTTTGGAGCTTGAATCCACATCCTAGCCTCTAATTAAAAATTACCCAGCAAGGCACTGCCTTGCAAACACCATTAGCTACAGGAAAAATGAAATTCCTAATTACTGAGCAAAAATATTTTGATCTCATCTTTTCTTTTGTTTTTTTTTTCAATTTTAAAAAGCCATCTTTACTGTTCAAACCCCTGTTCCACTCCTTCTCCATGTAACAGCTCTGCTTTATCCTTTTATTATCAAAGGACCAGCAGGACACGCCCACACACGGAGCCCTTATTATTTTTGTCATTAAGCTGCCCTCACAACCCTCACCTTGCTGCCCACAAATCCCATCCCGTTCCCTCTGGCTGCAGCTGTGGACAGGAGAGGCACAGCTGGGGTGGGGATGCTCCTTACTCAGCTCTGCTGCTGTCACAGCTCTGGAGAACAACCTTGGAATGGCCCAACTGGCCAGAAGTGGTGGAGAAAAGGGGCAATCCCCGCAATCCCCGCAATCCCCGCAATCCCTTCAGTTCCTGCTGTTCCTGCAATCCCCGCAATCCCTGCAGTTCCTGCAATCCCTGCAATCCCTGCAATCCCCGCAATCCCTGCAATTCCTTGCAATCCCCGCAATCCCTGCTGTTCCTGCAGTTCCTGCAATCCCCGCAATCCCTGCAATCCCCGCAATCCCCGCAATCCCCGCAATCCCCACAATCCCCGCAATCCCTGCAATCCCTGCTGTTCCTGCAGTTCCTGCAGCCCTGCAATCCCTGCAATTCCTGCAATTCCTGCAATCCCCGCAATTCCCGCAATCCCCGCAATCCCTGCAGTTCCTGCAATCCCCGCAATCCCCACAATCCCCGCAATCCCTGCAATCCCCGCAATCCCCACAATCCCTGCAATCCCTGCAATCCCCGCAATTCCTGCAATCCCCGCAATCCCTGCAATCCCCGCAATCCCTGCAGTTCCTGCAATCCCTGCAATCCCCGCAATCCCTGCAGTTCCCGCAATCCCCGCAATCCCCGCAATCCCCGCGATCCCTGCAATCCCCGCAATTCCTGCAATCCCTGCAATCCCCGCGATCCCCGCAATCCCCGCAATCCCCGCAATCCCCGCAATCCCCGCAATCCCTGCAGCCCTGCAGGTGGTGGAGCTGGCTGGGGAAATGCCGGGAGCAGCGAGGGTGGTTGCTGTGGAGCCCTGGGCAGGGAGGGAGGGCACAGAGCCCCCGGTGAGTGCCCAGGGCAGGCACTGCTGGGCACACAGACCCCATCTGGGAGCGGGCTGGGCTCTGCCCGGCAGCTCTGCTGTTCCTGAGGCTGTGCCTCCCTCTCCAGGCAGCCCAGGGGCTGGCACTGCTGCTGGCTCTTCCATCCAGCCCAGTTTCCTCCTGATATCCCACCTGACCCTGCCCTTGGTCGGTTTGAGACCATTCCCCCTCGTCCTCTCACTGCCCCTGTAATTATTTGCTGTAATAATTACCATTCTTGTATTATTTGCACTGGTGCTCCTTGAGTAGCTGACTGCACTCCCTGGGCATCAGAGGAGTCAGTGGCCAGAGATAATTTGTATTTATTCCATGTGCTAGCTGTATTTGTACGTGTTTATTGCATTTAAGTGTGCAGCCAATTTATTTATTTAACTCAGTGAGAAGAGTGCCAGGAGGTTTTTCAGTTTGTTTCCATCTTCCCCAGCTGTAAATAAACCCAAGCTCATTAAGAGCCCTGCACTGCTGCCATTAGTGCTGGAGCTGGTGCTGCTAGCCTGGGCAGGATCCTATTCCTGCCTCAAGAACCCCATGGAATTACAGTGCCTAACAAAGCAAGAATCAGTGCAGAAGGGGAGCAGAGCTCCTGGAGCCTGCCCAAAACACCACTCGGGGCAATTCCTACTAGAAATACATGCAAATGCCATTATTTTTATGGGGTGCTGCTTCCCAGAGCCAGGCAGAGGGCTGGGGGCACTGGAGGATGCGCTTTTATCTCAGAGTCAGCCTGGGGAATCAGATCCCTGTCTCCCATGTGCTCTTTCTGCTCTTTCCAATGCAGAGAGAGAGGGTTTGGTGTGCCTGGAGCTGTCTCTGAAGGGCTGGATGGCAGAGGATGGCTGGGTGCCAGTGCCTCCTGCCTGGGCACTGGGAATGAGCACAACCAAGGCAGAAACCTCCAGCAGGGAGAGCCCAGGGAATTCCATCCCTGCCTGGGCTGCCCCAGCACAGCAAATCTCCCCTCTCCTAAAGTCCTGTGAGCACAGAGCTCTTGGGGCAGCTGAGGCATCTGGAGCAGAGCAAACTCCACCCAATATCCCTTTTACAGGGGCTTCTTCCCAGGGAATTCAAGTGCCTGCAGAAAGGGACCAGGAGTTCAGGGCTTCATCCTTGGGCAGAAAGGTTGGAGCTTATTCTGAACGGCTCTGGAGATCCCTGAGTGCTAAAAAAGGAGGATTAGGGAAAAAAAGAAAAAGGTGGGGGGGGAAAGGTGAAATAGAAATCATGAGGAGTTTTAAATCCCAGACTAAATAAACAGGATTATTGACACTGCCTGAGCTGAACAGGTTTCCTGCCCGGGGCAGGGAAGAAAAGGGAGGTGAAAAAGCTTTCCTCCAGCTCCAGGAGGGGCAGGAATGGGAGCAGGTTTGGGAACGGCAGGAAGGGGAGCAGATTTTGGGAATTGGAGCAGATTTTGGAAGAGGCAGGAATGGGAGCAGATTTTGGGAATGGAGGAATGGGAGCAGATTTGGGGAATGGCAGGAATGGGAACAGATTTTGGGAATTGGAGCAGATTTTGGGAGTGGAGGAATTGGAGCAGATTTTGGGAATGGCAGGAATGAGAGCAGATTTTGGGAGTGGGAGCAGATTTTGAGAGAAGCGGGAATGGGAGCAGATTTGGGGAATGGCAGGAATAGGAACAGATTTTGGGAATTTGAGCAGATTTTGGGAGTGGAGGAATTGGAGGAGATTTTGGGAATGGCAGGAATGGGAGCAGATTTTGGGAATGGAGGAATGGGAGCAGATTTTGGGAATTGGAGCAGATTTTGGGAATGGCAGGAATGGGAGCAGATTTGGGGAATGGCAGGAATAGGAACAGATTTTTGGAGTGGCAGGAATGGGAGCAGATTTGGGGAATGGGAGCAGATTTTGGGAGTGGAGGAATGGGAGCAGATTTGGGGAATGGGGGCAGATTTGGGGAAGGAGAGCAGATTTTGGGGGTGGGAGCAGATTTTGGGCACCATCTGGTTTTTCAGACATCTCAGAGCCCCGAGCCCGGCCCCGTGGCTGGGGATGGAACTGCAGAACCACGGAGCCAAACCCCTGGAATTCCTGCAGAAACGGCACTTTTGAAAACTTCATCCCTGCTGTGGGCTTAATCAAGGGATAATTAGGATTTGGCGAAGCCTGTGACCTTCCTGCTCCGCTCTCTCCGTGCTCCTCATGCGAGGGAGGGGAGGAGAGGCTGCAGCCCCGTTCCCCCTGGTGCTGCTCTCACCTCGCTGGGCACCTCTGGGCTCCCAGCCAGGCTCCAGCATCCCCTCCACGCCCTGCCCAGAGCACAGCAGAACTCTCCAGCAGATTCCTCCTGATCCTCATTTTTCACAAACGTAATTATCAGTGGATGAGTCTCAGCAACTATTCAAAAGGATTTTCAAAAATCACTTTTAAATAAGGCTTATAAAGCCCTTGTAAAATTCCTTTCCAAAATCCAGGCATCCATTTCTGAAAACAAGTCTGGAATAGCCTGTTATCACTATTTATGTCTTCATTTTTTGAGTTTGCAGCTCATTTTCTGACACTCACAGGGTGTTTAAACAATTTGGCTGCATCCCCTGGATAATTATAATGAGCTACAGCCTCCCAAACCCCCCCAGAAAATGTGATTCTGCTCATGCTGACTTGATCTGGCTGCAGCATTCACGCTCTCCCCTGGGAACAGTTACACCATGCAGAGGACTCTTGCCAGAACAGGGGAAAAAGGAAAAGCAGCCAGTTGTGACTGTTCCCTCACCTTTCCACCCCTGTGCCTGCCTGGCACCCGAGCTCTGGGGAAAATCCCCCCCAAGCCAAAGCCCTGGGCCTGCAGCAACACATCTGCCACTTAGTGCCAATTAATTCGGGATAGAGATCCCTTGGGGCTTGCAAACTGAATGGGAAGTGGCTGTAAATGTGAATTATTGGCCTGGGATAAACCTGAGCTGCCTGTGCAAGGTGCTGCCAGGGCAGGGCAGCACTGCTGGTGGCAGGGGTGGATTTTCCCTCGGCGTTGCTGAGGTTGGGCTCCATGGGGAGCTGAGCACTTCTCCCAGCGCAGCCAAAACCAGACCTGCTGGAGTTCAGGACATCCCTGGGGCTGTCCTGGAGTGCCAGGACCCCTGCAGGGGCTCAGAGACCCTGGCACAGAGCCCAGGGCAGCTGGGGATTTGATTATGGCCCATGGAAAAAATTACCAGCCTTAGATGAAGATCTGCAAGCCATGAAAGGATAAGGAGAATAACAATCAGTTTGTCATGGGGTGAAAAATAGATTTTTGGGGCACAGGTGCCCAGAGCAGCTGTGGCTGCCCCTGGATCCCTGGCAGTGCCCAAGGCCAGGTTGGACATGACTGGAGCACCTGGGACAGTGGGAGGTGTCCCTGCCATGGCAGGGCTGGCACTGGGTGGGATTTAAGGTCCCTTCCAACCCAAACCAGTGCAGGAATCTGGAATTTTCCACAGTGCCCTTGGCTCTGCCAAAAGGGCCATGAAAGCCTGGGAGAGGTGTGAGTGCTGCACAGCCACCCCACACTGCAGAACTGTGAGGGGATGATTTGGCTGGACAGGACCAAGGAACAGCTGGAGGATCTTTCTGCACTGGTGGGAGTCCCCAAGGACCCAGCAGTGCCACGGGACTGGCACTGAAGGACACATCCTCTACACACTGGGATTTTTCCCCCCATCATTATCATTACTATTGTTGTAATTATTATTATTATTATTGTTGTTGTTGTTATTATTATTTGTATTTTTCTGGAATCCCACAGCACCACAACAGAGCTGGGGATGAGGACTCACTGGACTCACTGGTCACTGCTGGATTGGGCTGGGGAGGCCCTGCAGAACCATTCACCAGCCCTGCCTGCCCCTGCCCAGCTGCAGGGGCTCCTCACCCACCAATCCCTGATCTGTGGAATGTTTGCCTAAACATCTGCCAGGCAGGGAACAGCCAATTAACTGGCTGTAATTAAGGCTGATCAGGCGGTGATTTGAGCAGGACCTGGGTGAGAAGGGCACCACGAGTCTCCCATCACTCATTAATGTTGGTAAAACACTGCAGCTCTTCACTAAACAGGTGCCCATCAAGGCTGCTCTGCCACATTGCAGCACGAGTTGTATTAATTAATCCAGGGCAGGTGCTGCATGGGGATAGACAATGAAGGGGAGCTTGGGGTCAGGCATTAAAAATTGGATTGGTACCAGAGATGAGATGGTTTCCACCCTGTGTGTCAGCAAATCCAGGTGGAAAAGGTTTGTCTTCTTTCCAGTAACAACGCACAATACACCATTATTTAGCTTAAAACCTTCTGCTCTTACTAAACAAATTTTCCTACAGTCTTAAGGTCTATCTTAACCAAGCCTAAAACTCAAGCTATTGTTTTATATCCTTGCTTACAATACCATTGTAACTTTTTTCTACTTTTAGACTTTGCAGCTGCAGCTCTGAGCTTTCTGTTCCTCCTGTTTCTAAAGCCTGCTTTTACAGCTCTCTGCAAATCTTCTTACCTTTGCCATTTCCCACAGGGTGACACTCCACACACAGCCCAGAACAGACCCAGAGGGGCCAGTGACTGAACATCCCACCAGCTGTGGGGTGCTTTGGGTGGGGAGGGACCCCAAGGATGATCCCATGGCAGGGATCCCTTCCAGCATCCCAGGCTGTCCCAGCCCCACCCAGCCTGGCCTGGGGCCCTCCCAGGGATGCAGGGCAGCCCCAGCCTTGCTCTGCACCCCCAGGTGAGAGAGAACCAAGCCTGTCCCACCTGGGTCACTCCAAACCAGCGCTGCCCCTGCAGGTGGGGATGCCATGGGTGCTGCCAGAGCCCCACTCCTGCCCAGCCCTGCAGTTCTGCTGCAATGACACATCTGAGACAGGAAAACAAAGTTATTTATTGCTTACACTGAGGGGGTTTTGAGTGGATGCTTTGATTGTGGCATAGTGGTACAAATGCATAAAAAAGAACCAAACAAAACCAACATAAATCAGGTTTAACGTGGCTGAGTCAGCAAAGCTCAGCTGGGTGCAGTGGCTCTCCTGCACCTGCCAGGGCTGTTGTGAGCTTGCCATGACCACACAATGAGCTGTTGCCCACCTGCTCACCCACCTTCTCCAGCAGGCTGCCAAGAATCCCAGAGGGAATGCAGGGGTGGGGTTCCTCAGGTGCCCCACTTGGAGCCAATCAGGCTTTCCCAACACTGGATCCCAAAAGAGGAGCTTCTGATGGGGCACCAGCCCTCAGCTGGCACCTGGGCCAGGTTTCACCCCCTGGGAATGCCCTGAGGCAGGACTGAGCCCTGGAAGGGTCTGCAGAGGGGGCTGCTGCTCTTCCCTCAGTCCTGAGCAAATGTTTCCCTTGTCCTTGAGGTCTTCCCATTAAATCCACCCTTGTCTCCTGCAGAAAGCAAGCCTGACCTTTCCCACTGAATCAAGAGCCAATTTATTACATATTTTAAATTCATAATGAGATCAAAAGGGATAATGCTCAGATCACCCAGAGATCAGCCCGAGACACGAGAGATAATTGTGCCCTTAATTGCCACGCCTGATTAAATCACTTGTGCAGCTCAGACGTGTGTGCTCAGATGGGAGGGACAAAGGAGGTGTCAGAGCCCTGCTGGGGCTGAGTTTGTCACAGCCCTGCTCACCTGCAGCTCCAGGCTGTGCTCACCTGTGCCACCACACCAGCCAGGCACCAACGCACCCCGTGCTCCACTCCTGCAATTCAGTTTCATCCCAGCTTTGGGCAGCTCTGGCACAGCCATGAGAGAAGGGCCAGAGGCTGCCCCAGGGACCTTCCCCATCCCAGGCTGAGCTTGGGATGCAGGGGCAGCCTCAGCTGCTCTGGGCACACCTCCCTCGTTGTCAAAAACTCCATGGAAAAGTTTCAGACCCTTCCCCTGTGAGCTGTGCCAGTGCTGAGGCTGCCAGGGAGGCTCTGCACCGTCCCCTGTGGGTGACAGGGACACCAAGCACCCCCTCCCTGGCAGCAGAGCCTTCCTCCCAGGCAGCCCCAGCTCTGCCCGCAGCCCCCAGCACAGGCAAGGTGCATAAAGACACCGATCTGCTCCTCACACTGCTTTTTATGCATTATTTATCAGTGGTTAAGGAACTGGGGCTGTTACAAACAGCAGCAAATGAGGGTGGCATTAATTTTAAAGAGTCTGTAATAGCTATCAGGGGGTTTCAGGATTTATTATAAATAACTTAGGGATTTGCTGAGTCCTCAAACCTGCACCAACAACTGATCACTGAATAAAAACATTCGAGTGAAGTGCAAGTGCAGGTTATTAACCTGAGTATGGAAACCTCTTTAAACCTGCTAAGAAGGCCCAATTAAAGATAGAGCAGACATAACAGCCTGTTGCTGCAGTTCCAGGGTAGGCGATCCAAAGAATTAAAAGGTAACATTAAAATGAAAAGTGCATTAAGAACCTCTTGCATTTCCAGAGCAAGGCGGGAGCACCCCCAGAGCTGCTGTTCCACATTCCCAGGAAGGAGGAGATTGCATCTCCCAGGCAGCTGGTGAGTGCAGGAGCAGCAGGGAACAGCAGCCCTGGACGCTGAGCACAAAGGGGTTAACAGCAGCTCACCCAAAGGGTTTGTGCGAGGTTAATCGGGGAAAAAAGCACTCAGGTGACTCCCACCAAAAAATCTCCAAAGCCTCCGGCTGCAAGTCCAGCGCCAGGAGAGGAAGATGGGGTCAGAGCAGAAAACAAGATTGGGGTTGTACAGAGAGCACAAATCTGCTCTAAACCAGATGGAGGCGCTGAGGTCCCCAGGAGATGCTCTGGCACTGAGCACAAAGAGGAAATGATTGCTTTGGAGAAGGGCAGAGCTCCCAAAAATCCACTGAGCAGCAGAAACTGCTCAGGGCTCCTTCCCAAAGCCCAGCTAACCCTGCCCTGCCCTGTCCAGCAGATTTAGGCACTCACATTTATGGGGACACCACCTCACCTCGGTCCACCTGCATTTGCAATGTCAAGAGGAAAGAAAAATGATCTTTTTCCACCAGGTTTGAGAACTTTTCACCCCAGAAGCTCCCCTGGCCCCAGCTCCAGTGCAGGAGCAGCTCCAGCCAAGCCCTGGCAGGCACCAGCTCCTTCCTCCCTCTCGCTGCATTACAAACAATTGCCATAGAAACTGGAAATATTCCCTAAACCAACAGAGGCTCCCTTCTTTCCAGCAATTATCTTAAGGTCTGATTTGCATTTTAAATGTCACCTGTATAAATTAAAACTGTTTACTGCTCGCAGTGCCGTTGTTGTGAGTCATCTGGCAATAGCCAGCGACAGGCTGGCTTTGTTTGCAGCAGAAAGCTGCACACGAGAGCATCCCCTGGAGCACTCCGGGGCTGCCTCCTCGGCCACAGGTGCCTGGCAGCTCCTCCGGGCTGCCAAACGTTCCCTTTCTCCCTGAGCTCACTCATCGAGGCGGTGGAGCTCTGGCAAGCATCGCTTGGGGTGCATTTCCAGCTGCTGCTGCACAGCTGCTCTGTTCTGGAGGATCCCAGCAGCCCCAGCTCTGCTCTGCATCCTTCCGCATTCATTTTTTAAAACTTGGAGTCATCTGTAGGTTATAAATGACCTTTTTGTTGTTTTTACTCTTATAGTAAACTTCAAGGACAAACAGAGCATCTGCACATTAGAGGAGTTTGAGAAGCACTTTGATAATTCAGCCAACCAACAGGCAGTGCTCCTAATGGATCACTGGCAAACTGGGTGGGCTCCCAGTTCAGACTGGGGTCCCCTCCTGATCCACAGAGCTCACAGGTGAGGCCAGCCCCGAGTCCCAGTCCCTGCCCTTGCCAGGGGGGCTCTGCTCCCTGGATCACAGCCCCCAGTTTGGCCGATGGATTCTTCATTTCTCACCTCCCTTCTCATTTCACTGAGCTGGGAAAACACTCCCAAGACCATCAGTGCAGCCTTTGACCAATCCCCACCTTCCCAAAGCACTTCCAGCACCTCCTCCCCACCATTGCAAACACCCAAGCCAGTAACAGGCTCTGAAATCTGCCATGCTCAGAGCAATGGCCCCAAATTTTAGGTGGGGAAAAGCAGAGTCCAGCCAAATCTACCTGTATCAGATGGATGGGAGCAAGCAGCAGTGATGAGGGGCAGTTTTCCCAACAGTTCACCCCCAAAAAAGGCTTTAGGAAATGTCCCTCAAAGCCAGGAGAAGCTGGAAGGGCAGGTCCTGACCCCCTGCAAAACCCCTCTGATAATTACTTGTTAATTACATTCCCCTGGTTCTCATTATTTCATTGTAACAATTCCCAAACATTTTCTTCAATTATTATCCCAATTTTTTCCATCCTTCAGACAAATTCTGGCAGTTGAGCCTGACTACACTTGGGATTGGAAACTGAAGAGGAGCTGCTAAAATCACAGTTCCTGCCTGGAAATGAAAAACGGAGAGAAGAAAGAAAATTCCCTTAAATATTCCCCAACCAAACCTTCACTTAAAAAAATAAAGCAGAAACATTGAAAATCCAGGAAACCTTTCCCCCAGGCCTGAGCCTTAGCATGGGAGACAAAACATCCTCACTCTTTCCTCTCAAACCAGCAGCTCCATTTTCCATCTTTCCTCCCAGGTGAAGCACACCTGGAAACCAGAGCCCCACAAGGTGATGTCCTCCAGCACGATTGTCCAGGAGAATTATTATTCTGAGGACGTTTATGGAATTATTATTATTGTGTCCAACTTTCCAGTTCAGCTTAGAGATCAGTCTGGGTGAACTAATTCCATCTCCCTAATGATTAAATGCTTCACATTAATCCAACCCCGAGCAGGCAGGTTCAAGCAGCCTGCCTGCCTCTCATTCCCTGCAATAATTACATCTTGACAATCATTTTGTGCCTCCTTGGCTTTCTCTGAATTTGTTGTTTCTTGAAGGAAGCTCTCCTGCCCCTCCTGTTGCCATCTGTCCCCACGGGCAGACAAACCATGGATTTCCAGACTGGAAAAGCTGCAGGAGCCAGGCAGGGGAACAGCAGGAGGGAATCCCTCAGGACACAGCCACAAACCAGGGAATTACAGCTCCTTCCATGCTGTGGCCAGAAATGTTTTGACACAGAGGGTGAAATTCAGAAAGAGAACCTCTGGATTCTTCCTAAATAAATCTCTGAGCTTCTCCTGCAGAGAATTCCCTGAACTTCCATCCCAGTGAATCCCAGAGAAACCCCTCTGACCTCCTTCCTTCTGCTTATCACACATTCCCAGCTGGGGAAAGGGAAAAAGGGAAAAGAAAGGGAAAGGGAAAGGAAAGGGGAAAAGGAAAGGAAGAAAAGAAGGAAAATAAACTGAAGGAAAAAAGAAAACAAAAAAAAAACCACCCCAAAACAATCAAAAACCAACCAACCAACCAAAAATCCCCCACCAAACAACAACCAAATAAAAAACCAAAAAAAAAACCAAAACAAAACCACCAAAAAAAGCCCAAAACCCCCACAACACCCCCCCCCCCAAAAAAAAAAAAAAAAAAAAAGCAAACTTTTCTGGGCAGGAGGAAGGAATGGATGCAGCCAGAGTGAGCAAATCCCTGACAGGGGCTTTTCCTCCAGCCCCTCTGGGGTTCAGGCAGGCTGTGTCCCACTGAAGCTGCCCCAGGGTGCAGCCAGTTCATCTACAGAGTTGGTTTTTATATTTTAACAGGTAGGGGGTATATTTTATTTATTTATATATTTTTATTTATTTATATTTTTATTTATTTATTATATTTATATATATTTATATATATAATATATATTATATATTTATTTATATTATATATTTATTTATATTTATATTTATATTTATTTATATTTATTTATATATTTTAACAGTGTAGGGAGTGTGGGACCAGAGTTTTTTAATGACAATACCACCACAAAATGCCCAGAACGAATGGCTTTTGCTGCTGCTGTATTCATTATGCAGGCAGAGCTGGCCCTAATTAGATAATATGAGATTTCTTGGCTCACACCAAGCAATTCAGAAGAAAGAGCCTCGTTATTGATGGGACAAACCACACAAAGCAATGGAGCAGAGTTTAATAAAGCAGAGAAGTATCAAAGAGAAAGGTTTTAATTCTTAATAAGTAGATCCATGGGTTTCATTAACCAGCATTCAAAGGGGTTTTTTTCGGGTTGCTTTTATTACATAATTAATTAAAGCCTGACCAATAAGATAGATTAGCCCAATGGAATTGCATCTTGCATTAATAGCAATACTAATTAATCACTGAGCTGCAGCATTCCTCTGCACTGAGGAGAAATCATCCCAGGGTAAATCTGGAGAGAAAGCTGGAAAAGAAAGGGGAAGGATGGGCTGAGCATGGCTTTGGGATTGTGATGATCATGGCCAGTCCAGCTGACAAAGGGCAGAAATAAATGTAAAATAAACTTTTTTAATGGCATTTCTGAGGTTTTAAATGTACTTTCTAACCCATTCTAGGGACCCACCCTTGCTCTGCCCTGTGCTCCATCTCCTCATCCCCAGGGTGAGCAGGGAGTGACAAACCAGGACTGAGCCACAGGGGATGATCCCAACATCTCTGTGAGCTCACACAAACAGCCCCAACTCCAGGGAATCCCAGATGTGACATCAGACCTCCTGCTCTTCTCCTCATCACACATTCCCAGCCAGGAATAAAAAGGGGGAAAAAATAATGGGAAAAAAGGTGGATAAAGGAAGGGTAAGGAAGGGAAGAAAAGAAGAGAGGAAAAAAGGAGGAAAATAAAGGGAAAGGGAAAAGAAAAAAAAGGAAAAAAAAATCCCAAACAACCCCAGCTGTGTTGAATCTGATTTTTCTGCCACCAAATGATGATAATTATCCTGCCTGCTCTCCTCCAGCTCCCCCAGATCCCAGCTCTGCCATGGTGCACTCAGCTGCAGGCAGGGAAGCAAAAGGAAAGGAGAGGGAATCATTTGCACATAAATATTAAAAAAAGAGAATTTGCAGCTCTCACATAATTTGTTTTTTCATTAAGCAGCGTCTGCGAGCACGGGGATATTTGATCTATTAAAAATGCTTATTTAAATACTCCTTCTAGAGTTAATTTTTCCTCCTGAAGGCTGCTGTAAAAGCTCCATCTCCTCTGGAACTCAGCAGGGGGAAAAGCAGTGTTTTTTCAGGCCAGAGGTTTGGATTCCACATGAAGTTCTGTGCCAGAGCCACGCTGCTGCCACAGCACGGGGATGGTGATTCATGGAGCTTTCCAAGAGCCATTCATGGTAGCAATGACTTAGCCCCAGTGAACATTATAAATAATTAACAGTATGCAGATTGCCATTATTGGAAAGCCCCCCGGCCTTACCCAGCGAGTAACTTCAATTATTCAAAAGTATTAATAAACACTGAAATATTATTTTTTTTCCCCTTCACTTAATTTGTCTGGGTGTTTTGTATTTTAGAGCACCTGGCTCGAGTGTGGAAAAGCCAAGGGAGCTCTCCCTGTGATCTTCCAATGCCAAGGGAATTCTCCCCAAGGGAATCCCTCCAGATTCCAGGAAATGTTTCCCATGATCTCCAAATTCTGGGGAGATCTCCCCATGATCTCCAGATTTCAAGGAGTGTTCTCCACAATCTCTAAATTCCAGGGAGTGCTACCCACAATCTCCAAAACCAAGAGAGTTGTACCCATGATCTCCCAAATCCAGGGAGATCCACAATATCCCAAATCCACAATATCCCAAATCCACAATATCCCAATTCCAGGGAGTTCCCCCACAATATCTCAATTCCAGAGAGTTTTCCCCACAATATCCCAGATCCAGGGAGTTCCCCCCACAATATCCCAGACCCAGGGAGTTCCCCCACAATATCCCAATTCTAGGGAGTTTTCCCCACAATATCCCAGATTCAGGGAGTTCTCCCCACAATATCCCAATTCCAGGGAGTTCCCCCACAATATCCCAGTTCCAGGGAGTTCTCCCATGGTCTGCACTGTCCCCAGGGCAGGGGGCACTGGGGCACTCCCAGTCTCACCAGTTGCTCCCCATGGAGACTGGAACTCCTCCCTGGCCCCAGTAAATCCAGCCCTGACCACCAAGGCTGGGCTGGGGCTGCTCCCGAGCTCTCCTCCTCCACAGCCCTGCAAAATGCCAGGCTACAAAAACCTTTGGGGAAAAAAAGGTGCTTTTCAGTTAAATGGTTCCAAAGCAGTGGCCTCTCATCGGTGTGGGCACAAACAAGGCTGAAGGGGCACACAGCAGCTCCAGGGAACATTTATTGGTGCTTTCGGGTGGATAAACCACACAGGAGGTGCTCAGGGGCACAAACTCCCTCCCAAAAAGCAGTTCCAGGCCCGGATGAAGGTGACCATCTCCAGGAATGAGAAGTGCCGTGTCCCTTTCCCTCTCGGAGATGCTGTGGGCAGTGCTAATCCCGCATTTTCAGCCTTTCCCAGCGCCGGGGCCGGCGGGGTTTCCGTGCTCAGCCAAAGGCCCGAGCCGCGGCACAAGGGAGGGCTCTGCTGGAGCCAGCCGGAGCTACAGCCTCACACGCCTCGGGCCTGCTCTGAAACACGCCCGCATTTCACCCGAAAAAAGGCAGTTTCCCATCACATTCTGGGATTTTAAATCCTGCATCACAAGGGATCTTACTCCACTCCAGTCTCCCAGGAAAGCAACAATGGCAGAATGGCTTTTTTGGAGATAATTTCTTAAATGTGGGCTGGAAAAGCTGCAAGAAAAGCACTTGGTCTCACCCAGAGCTGCTCAACCCTCTGGGAGCAGATGAGGCAGCAAGACAAGCTAAGGAATGACAGCAAACAGTGACTCCACTGCTAAATGTGCAGGCACAGGGAAAAAACCATCAGAGCTGGGGTGCTTGCCCCAAAATCAGCATTTCAACCCCTTTACACTCACTTCGGAATTGACTCTTAGAAATCTGAATGCAGCAAAAGTAAAGCAAGGCAAAGATCTCATTATCCAAAAACCCAGAGGAACTTTAAAACCACTGCAAAATCCCAATCACCAGTGTTCAACAGACATTTCCCAGGAATGTGGAGCTTGATCCAGACCCAGCAAATGTCCTGGCAGCCCCAACAGCCCCTGCACCAGCACTGCAAACCAGGAAACAGCACAGAGATAATGCCAATCAGACAGAAAACAAATCCAGGAGGGAAAGGCAGCAAAGGAGAGACAATAAATCAAAGTGACGGTCAGACAGCTCATTTCCACATTCCTGTTCTCAAACCCAGCACAAGCTGTTTCCCAGGCTGATTCTCCATGGGCTGGAGAGAGCCCAGCAAGGCTCTTGGTGCAGAATTCCAGGTTTTCCATGGACTGATTGGACAAAGGACTGGGAATCCCAGCAGGGAGGTCAGGACCTGCTCATGAGACCAGAAGTGCCACACTTGATTCCCCCACATCAATCCCTGCTCTCAGCTGCCCCAAAACCCTCATGGAGAGAAGGGGGAACAGGGGGAGAAGAAAAGGCCCTGTTGTTTTGGGGTAGGTTTATTCTCCTGCAGGAAGGATAAATGGGATTGTCCCAGCTCAAACCAGATGAAATCCCGGTGTACAGAGGGTGCAGAGAGATCCCCTACAGGACAAACACACATCAGAGTAGTCAAACACACTATTTGTTTAATGGAGATTTGCAAAAGGCAAGCCAAGAGTTGAAAATTCAGGACATTTCATGAAAGCACATTTGGTCCTCTTCCAAGTTTCCTCAGTTAAATACTTCATGGATAAATAACAATTAAGCATACATGGCACTTTCAGTTCAGAAAACTTGATATTGCACATGATACCAAGAAATACAAGAGTCTATTTCAGCAAATGATTCCAGCACTGTTATCAGCTCCATTTTGATGCCATTGACTTGTACAAAAGCTCATTTTAGTGCACAACAGGTGCCCTGTCCTTACAGAGTAAAAACGTATCCAAGCAGTTTTAGAACAAAGAGGAAGAAAAGTTGGCTCCTGAAGGAACACAGAGTCTTTTACCAGCAGCTTCTGGGAGGATAAAGAGCATTCCTATGGAAAGATGACTGTCACATCACCTGGCAGCAGAAATCCCACACCAGTCCCCAAGGGAAGCTGACCATGTTTGCCTGGAAGGCTGCAATTCCTGTCTGGGCTGCTCTCATTCTCAGCCACCTTTCACTACCCCTGGCAATCACAAGGAAAACACGATGGCAAAGCAGTTGTGCAACTTCCTCACAGTCCTGGAATTCTCTCTGGAAAGCTCTGGGATGGATTCTGTGCACAGGGCTGGGACCCTGCCCTGGGGTCAGGAGTTCAGAGAGCACAGTCACAGGAGAGTGGCCAGAGTCACACTCAGGGAGCTCACCTGGGAGTCAGGGACAAACCTGGAGCAGGAGAAGCCACCAGGAGCCTCAGGGTGTGTCTGTCCTGTCCCTCCTGGTGTCCTGGCCATCCCCACATGCTGCCCACGCTGTGAGCTGACCCAGCCACTGTGGGATGCTGGGCTGGGCTCCCCCACCTCTGCTCACTGCAGGGCTGGCCAGGAGCAGCACCTGAGAGCCCAGAGCCCTGCGTGGGCAGCAGTGCCCCTGCCATGCTCCTGCCCTCCTCACCCTGCCCTGGCAGCACTGCCTGAACCCCTGCCAACACCTCTCTGCATCACAACACCTCCAACTCCTGCTTTCCCTTCAAACAGACAACTCAGACACTCCAGAAACACCTTTGGCAAAGCCAGTTCGACAGGAGCTGGAATCACCAGCTGCCTCAAACACCAAGGCAACCCATTCTATTGCAGTATTTTAGAAATTTTAACCTATTTCTCTCTCCCCCCTCCAACCCTTCACCCCCTCAAACACACATAATAACACTAAGAAGACTTGATGATTATTTTTTTTGCCTGAATATAAGATTTGACTATCATGGAATAGAAGATTCTACAACAAAGTCCCTGAGATGCATCTGCACATTAAAAGATTCCAACAATAACCTCTCCAGCACAAACTTCATATTTATTAGAAATGTTTTGAGTTGCAACACGTGGTTTATGAAAACCAATGTTGTTGTAAGAAGGTGAAAATACAGCAGATCAAGTTGCCCTCAATTTATGCCTCAATTTAAGTCATTAACCCAAAAATAACATTCTACTACTTCAACTGTAGTCAAAAGTTAGAAGTATATAAACAACCACCAGAAAAAAAAAACCCAACTTGGTATATTAAAATAGTTGTTTTGGCCTCAGTTTGTTGTCATCCCTCAAGCCCTTAACTGCCTTCTTCCTGAAAGTTCACAGATATTTTTCCAGTATCTTCACAAAAACTCCAAACATCTCTTTTTAAGTGACTTTAGGTTCCACTGTATTTTGCAACCAGCTCATCAGAAATACTTTTCCATCTTCCCAAGGAAGCTCAGTTTTCCCTGGTAGCGAAGAGAACTTAAGGCACTAACACATGAATCCTGTCAGGAATGTGAAATAGTTTGTTCTTCATGTCCTGTGACACCAGTTCTTAGCAGCATCTCTCCTGAAAAGGCACTGAAAACTTGGCAAACAAGGAAACTTTGGGAACTTCTGCCTGAGTGGCTTTGCAATTCCCCCTTCCCTGCCCCCCTTCCCTTCCAAAAAGGCACCTGGATTGGTTTGATCACTGCTTTCTGCAGCCACAGGCTCCCACAGCCCTGCAGCTTCTATCAGCTGTGTCTGGGAGGGATGTCCCACTCTACCAGCAGCTCTTACACCACCAGCAGGGATCTTTCCAAGAGTACACAGAGCAGTTTTGTTTCAGCAAACCCAGTGGGTTCCTACCTGAGTAGACCTTTAGGTTGTGTATTGCTAGTCAGAAAAATTCAATAATTCAACTTGGTGTAAAAAATTGCACTTCCCCACTCCTTCCCCAAGCCCCGAGATCATTTCAAATTAAATAGCAGACCCTGCTCTAGAGGGACATTTGTAACACAGCTACAAGGAGGTAGCTAAGTGGCACAGGCCAATTTGCCTTCTTTTTCTTTTAAAATAAATTCAGCCTTCATTTGCAACAACATTTCTCATAGGAAGTCTTGAAACGAGAGCTGTTTGTTCAGCTGGCACGGGAGGTTACCCCAGCTCGGGGGACTGAGCTCCATCTCCTGGGTGTCCAGGGCTGACCACAGGCCAGGGACACCTGGGGGACACCTGGGGGACACCTGGGGGAGCCAGCCTGTGCAGGGAGCAGCTGAAGGGGAGGAATGTCTGCAGAGGATGCCAAGCTCCTCCCAGGTTCCCCTGCAGAGTCCCTCAGATCAGCCCCACCATTCTGTCGATCTGTCTCATGTAGTTGCTCTTCAGGGGCAGCAGGTACCTCCTCTCATCAGGGACTCTGTTACACTGTTGAGAAAATTTACATCTTTTCAAAGACTCAGATCCAAACCCAAGCAAGCCATCCCCTCTGCAATCCTCTCAGATCCTCCCAGTACAGAAAACTGTACCCAATAACACTTTTTCCTCCAACTTTCCCTCGTTCTTTGCAGACTTGCAGCACAAATCCCATAAATGAGCAGCAAGTGTTTCCTCAGTGCAGGCTGCAGCTTCCAAACACACAGCACAGCTTGTTGTGCAACTGAGATTTCCTTCACTATGACAACTGTGAACGTTTAAAATAATGCTCTTTTCCTGGAGCTCTGTGGGGAGGAGGGAAGGAGATTTTTTAAATTGTCCTTAACTGCTCTAGTGGCAGGTGTCCCTGCCCATGGGGCTGGAATGAGGTGATCTTTAAGGTCCTTTCAACTCCAGCATTCTGTGATTAAAACAGATCTGTTTTGGTTGGTGATGGGCACTGGAGCCACAGCTCTGGGGCCAGTTGAGGCCTTGCTGAGAAAGGTCCCCTTTCCATCCCCCAAAACCACACTGACAAAGACAAAGCTGGGTTTGGATGACCCTCTGCTTCTCCCTTTGCCCCTGACAGCAACAATGGAGAGTTTTAAGGGCAAAGAAAAGGGGAAAGGAAAAAGAATTGGAAGTAAATTAACAAAGAACAAAACAATTGCTGCAAAGCACTTCGAAGGGGACAGGTTTCACCTTCACCAGCATCCCACACATGATGCCATTTATGCTGCTGCTGCAAGTGCTTTTCAGGGGAGCTCCTTGGGCGTTTGACATTTCTAAAGGGAACTCTCTACAGCAGCCCTGCCTGAGGCTCTGTGTGTCCTGGCTGCCCTCCCCAGGCCCAGGCAGGAGCAGCCTGGCTGCTGCTTACGTTGGAGCTGAAGTTGGCTGCCTTGAGCTCGGAGGCTTTGGCCTTGAGGCTGTCCTCCCCTGCAGGCAGGATGTCCTCCCACAGCGAGCTCCGGAACCGCTCGTCCACCGACACCACGTGGCCCTCAGTAGTGAACATGAACTTATTCCCAGAGCTGTGCACTGGGTTCTCTTCATCAAACAGCTGAAGGAGAGATGGGAGACACAGGCACTGTACTACATCAGTAGTGAACATGAACTTCTTCCCAGATTTATGCACTGGGCTCTCTTCATCAAGCAGCTGAGGGAGAAATGGCAGAGACAGGCATTGCAGGTGTGCCCCATCCTTCACCTCCCACTAACAAGCAGTTTGGAACAGGTACTCACGCTTTGAAGGATCACACAAAAATACCTTTTAGTGCTAAATAATGCTGGAGCAAATGGAAATAAATAGTCTTAATGCAAGGGATTGATCTGAGCAGTTAGAAGAGGAGAGCAGAAGAAAAACTTCTCACACAACTGAAAGTGCCCTTATTTTTCTAAGCTGCTCTGTGAGGCATTTCTAGGCTGGCATCTACTCAGTCACAGATTTATTTGGTTTTCTGCACTAAAGGAGATTGAGAACAGGGGCTTAGGCAATGCCAGCCCAAATGCTTTCTCCAGTGAGTGCCAAAGCCCAGCAGGCAGAAAGCAGAGGCTGCCCCAGGCAGGAGGGCTGCAAGCAGCACTTAGCTGAGAGCAGAGCAGCAGCTCCCTCCAGTCCTGCTCCCTCTCCTTTCCAGCCTCTTCCCAGAGATCTGCAGCTCTCCAGGTGCAGGAACCACACCTGGGCAGCTGCCCCAGCTCAGAGAGTGGAGTGAGGTCAAGGAAGAGGAGCTCAGCCTGAATCACCCCCATACACAAACCCCAGAGCCCAGCCTCAATCACCCCCATGCACAAACCCCAGAGCCCAGCCTCAATCACCCCCATACACAAACCCCAGAGCTCAGCCTCAATCAATCACCCCCATACAAACCCCAGAGCTCAGCCTGAATCACCCCCATACACAAACCCCAGAGCCCAGCCTCAATCACCCCCATGCACAAACCCCAGAGCCCAGCCTCAATCACCCCCATGCACAAACCCCAGAGCCCAGCCTCAATCACCCCCATACACAAACCCCAGAGCCCAGCCTCAATCACCCCCATACACAAACTCCAGAGCCCAGCCTGAATCACCCCCATACACAAACTCCAGAGCCCAGCCTCAATCAATCACCCCCAGACACAAACCCCAGAGCCCAGCCTCAATCACCCCCAGATACAAACCCCAGAGCCCAGCCTCAATCAATCACCCCCAGACACAAACCCCAGAGCCCAGCCTCAATCACCCCCATACACAAACCCCAGAACCCAGCCTCAATCACCCCCATGCACAAACCCCAGAGCTCAGCCTCAATCAATCACCCCCAGACACAAACCCCAGAGCTCAGCCTCAATCAATCACCCCCATACACAAACCCCAGAGCCCAGCCTCAATCACCCCCATGCACAAACCCCAGAGCCCAGCCTCAATCAATCACCCCCATACACAAACCCCAGAGCTCAGCCTGAATCACCCCCATACACAAACCCCAGAGCTCAGCCTGAATCACCCCCATACACAAACCCCAGAACCCAGCCTCAATCACCCCCATGCACAAACCCCAGAGCTCAGCCTGAATCACCCCCATGCACAAACCCCAGAGCCCAGCAGGTTGTCATTAATGATACCCTCCCCCCAACCCAATTAACAATTAACAATTAGTAACCTCTGCCCCCTCCTGTGCCATTTTTGTGCAGTGCCTTGGCAGTGAGGAGCACACACGTACCAGGTACAAATATTTACAGGTTTCACTGAGGAAAAAGCTCTCCATTCGATCCTCCTTGGTCTTCTCCACCACGTGGTGCAACGTGGCATAGCCACACCTGCAACATTGGACAGGGTTTGGGTTCAGCTCCAGCTCTCCTGCTCTGTTATCCCCTCACTTCAGAGCATTCCAGCTGCCAGGGGGAAGCTCAAATGGAACAAGTGTGTTGTGCAACACTCACTGCTTATTGCTCTGTGATCACCTGAACCCCACTCACCAGCAATGTCTGACCTGGCCACTCATCACACCTTTGTCTAGAATATGAGTCAATTAATAATAAGGAATAAAAATTCACTGTCTTCCCCCTGAGCCTTGCAAGAAGTTTAGCTCCTCAGTATTAAAGGATTCACTGCTGCTGTCTTGAACAGGAAGCTGATATCCTACAGCATCTGCCTTAGGGGCCATCCCTCAGTTAAGCTAAACACCAGGAGGTGAGAAATAATCTTGCAGGATCCCTAGGAAAAATCCCAACTACTGTTTTCAGCAGCTGATCATCAACAATGCATTTGGAAAGGCAGTGATAAAATTCCAAAGGTATAAAGTTGCCACTGGACTGTAATTTCATTTTCAGATGGGAAAGAAAGAAGTGCTCAATAAATAAATCATCACTTGTGGCTTTCAAGAAGGGCTGGGTTTTCTGGTTTACCTACATGTGGCAGACTGGATTCTATACAATATTTGTATAATAAAATGTAGATATATAGCACTGAGAGAAGAAAAGAACATTGAAGACTGACTTTGCTTTTGTATATTTTTCCAAACTCTGCAGAATATCCATTCCCACATGAAGGTAAAACGGGTTCTTTGTGGCCTAAATAAGGAAGACAGACAAGAGTTAGAGTCAGCAATTTTGAAATCCTGTAAAAATAACACAACAAAGGCCTATTGGTACCAGAGTCTTGTGTATCACAGCAAACTTATCTTTATGGGAGCATGACTTGGATTAGCCAGTGCAAACTTCTCACATTTGCTTTAGAGCAAATCCTAGAAAACCTGCAGCAAATCCAAACTCTCTGATCCCTTCCTTGTAGGCAGACAGTTATTCTAGTTTATTGTATCTGTGCCTGGGTAGTATTGCAAGGAGAGCTCTTATATTTACTTCAACAATTTTGGTTGAGCAGTCACAGGTCTCTGCCTTATAAAAATCTGCCAGCAGCTTTTAGAAAAGGTTGTTTACTGTTGTTTTTGCCTGCCTTGTAAAAAAGGCTGTTTTTGAAGCAAACAGCAGAGCAACAACATTGCACAACACTGCAGTGCCTGCCCAGAGACTCCACAGGACAAGAGGCAGCTCCAGGGCTGCCAAAATTCAGCTGGCCAGAGGTCAGGGGGATAAAGTGACTTTCTGAACAAAAGCTTTTTGGCCCAGCCATGATGTGCAGCTCAGGGAAGGCAGATACCTGATACAGAAGATAGGTGGACTCCACCAGCTCTGGCCTCAGTGGGTAGAAGGGAACATCTGGGGCCTGCAGCTGCCAGTTGTACCTCTCTGGGAGAGCCCCATAGCGTTTCCAGATGGCATAATAGAAGGCATGGAGGCAAATGGCATCTTCCACATCTCCTATCAGCACCTGGGAACCAGAGCAGCCAGAGATACACACATTTAGTGCTGCAGGCCAGCAAAGATGAGAATGTGGCACCTGAAACAACTCTTCTCCCATAAAACACTCAGAAAACAACCCCCCAAAAGTACTAATGTATTCATTCTTTGCAGTAGAAGCTCTAGCAGAGCCTCACAGCACAGAATACAAATGCTGAGGCTGAAAGAGGGCAGTTGAAAGTCTCAGATCTAGCAGAGAGCAGGCCAGGCCTCCCCACATGGCTGTGTTACTGCAGGGCTGAGCTCAGCTCAGGACTCAGACTCACTCCCAGCCCAGGATCAGGAAAGCTCACCTGCAGGCCAGGGAAGAAGGCCTGAAGAGAGTCAATCCAGGTGTTCATCAGCTGGCCCGTGTACATGTTGACGTTGACGTAGAGGGGAGGGTCCCCTTCTCCTTCATTGCAGGCCTCCCTGCTGCAGGGAACAATGCAGAACAATGCAGAACAATGCAGGAACAAGGCAGGAACAATGCAGGGAACAATGCAAGGAACAATGCAGGGAACAATGCCGGGAACAATGCCGGGAACAATGCAGGGACAATGCAGGAGCAATGCAGGGAGCAATGCAGGAGCAATGCAGGGAACAATGCAGGGAACAATGCAGGGAACAATGCAGGGAACAATGCAGGGCAGTGCCTCTGCCTGGGCAGCACACAGCACACTGCCACTGCTCTGCTCTGCTGGGCTCCTTGTGACAGGAACCCAAACACTGTCATGCTCTAGAGGAGGTAATTCATATAGGGATGTTAATTCATACAGGGAGCATGTCTTAGAGCTCTGCCAGCAGAATTTCTACCAAAAGTCATGCTAGGCAAGATGAGGCTTTCAGAAGAACAAAGCAGCCAATTTAATACATTTCTTTTGCAGTGCCAGACTTTTCTCAGCCTTTATGTTTATACATGGGACAGGAAGCAGTTTGGCTTCTCTGCACCCCATCAGGTGCAAGGAATGAGGAGACTACCATGGAAAGGAGATTTTGCTTCTTACAGTAAAAAGGGGAACAGATTTTCTAGAGCCTGACACAAAGCACTACAAACAGATGTTTCAGATCCTGCTGGAGGATCCACTGCTCAAGGAATTGATGCTGACATGAATCACATACCCTCTCCTCAAGTGGTTCTGAATGTTCTGATAAGCAGAGTTGAACATGTCCAGGTCTTCCTTTTCCCCAAAGAGGATGTAAGACTTCAGCAGGTACTCATAGAACGAATCTGACCCTGCTCCCAGTCCACTCTGCTTTCCAACCCAGTGACCAGTCTGGATATTCACAACATTTCCTTTCAGAACAAACAACAAGTTTAGTCTGAGGTTGCTGAGCGTATCAGAGAGACACAATCCAGTCAAGACTTGGGAATATCACAGGTTCAGAAATTCCCAAGGAGGAAGAATCAAAGATTAACATCAGATGAAGTGTTACAGTGGTGGATTCATCTGAGGACCCACACACATGCAGTTATTTTAAGAACTTTGAGTCATCTGCCAATCTGAATTATATTAATGGGGGCACAAATCAGGGCCTTCAGTTCCATTCCCCAGTTTTGTGAAAAATTTGAGTTCAAAATCTGTGCCCTAAGGAATCTTTCAGAGACTCCATTTTTCTTGGAAAACCCCAATGTGCCATTAGTTCAACACAAGCCCTGGGTACACAAGGAGAACGTGACTGAACAGCTACAGGGGGAGCAGAAGGACAAAGGTGAGGACACATGAGGACAAAGCAGCAGCCAGACTTTACCTAGCAGTCCAGTGTGATTGCTCCTGAGGCTCCACAGGGCCTTCACAGCTCTCCTGGCCACCCACTCGAAGGTGGAATCTCCCAGCAGCCTGCTGAGGATCCCAAACTCCACCAGCAAGGACCCAGCTCCTGCTGTGCAGGTCTCGTTGTGGCTGTCTGGAGGAACCCCCTTCTTCAGGTTCACCTGTGGACAGGGACAGGCAGGCTGCACTCACAGCTGTGCCCACAGCTGCACCCTCACCTTTAGGACAAGCCTTTCTTGTCGTTGGTGCACAATGTGCAGCATGGAATGTGCACAGAGACACAAAACCAGCACTCTTGGAAAGCTTTCCTGGAGAATTCCTGACATTCTTCTTCCAGCTTTCCAACACCATGCCTAAAGTGGGCAAGCCTCATTTTTCTCTTATACTTGCTAACCCTTGCAAACTTCACTTTTTCATGCCTTCTACTAAGCATTCAGGCTTTTCCTTCTTTGCTGCACCTCAGTTTGTGCTGGTGAAACCAAGAGCTTCCTCAATGGATGCTCCTCCTCTTCCCCACGGGACACAGTGCTGAAGGGAAGTTACAGCACCCTCAGCTGCTTTACCAGGCCCTGAACAGAAGAGAAAATTCCCATTTCTATAGGGGGAAAAGCAGTGCTGCTGTCTCCAGAAATTAAGAGCAGCCAGGCAAGTGCTAATTATAGTTTTGCAGTTTAGGATTGTTGCAGTAGTAGTGACATCCTCCTCCTTGCCAACTGCATCTGCTTAAAACAAGAGGCTGCAGCATCCAAGAATCCCAGAGTATTGAGAACCCACTGAGCAGTCTTCAGGAAATTACAAATTCCAAGCTCAGTATGGTAAATACTTCAGAAGAGTTTTATGCTAATATAATTGTTTTAGTAGCAAGTCACCAATAGAGTCACTTTCCTCCTCTTTGCCTTCACAGTACTCCTTGTTGCTGACAGTATTGTTTGCTGCTGTGTGACACAGGGCAGGGAATGCTCCACCAACTAGCAAGGAACAAATGACTCCTGACCCACAGGGAACAATAAACACAGTGAAAATCAGCCCAGGGAAAACATTTACTAGACAGAAGGAGCAACTTGTACTATCCACATCACCACAACTCAGGGCAGTTTTCCCTGTGTCACTTCAGAATAACTTAGAGCAGGCTCAATACCCCAAGTGCACATAAAAGGGCACAAAATTAAAGTTGCAGGACAGGTGAAACTCTGCTTTGAGCCGATTCCCCCAGGGCTGCTGTGTCACTCACCCGAGGATAGGGAATGCCAGTTTTGGTGTTCTCAAAGGCTGGCAGCAGCCTCACTGCCAGGTCATGAGCCAAGTGCAGCAGCTCATTGTCATAATCCTTAATGGTCATGTCACCAAAGGGCTGCTTGGTGTCTGTAATGATGATGTGGGCAGACAGCAGGCTTCCCAAAACCCTGTGGGAAAAGGAAAACTCAGGTTTTCACTCTGTTCTGAAGCTCATTCTTCACCTGAACACCTTACTGCTGTCATGTCTGACAGAATTATTACTTTGTGCTCCTTACAGGCACTACACAAAATGACCTGGTTTTCCCCCAGCAGTAGTGAACACATGCAGAAGTCATGCTGCTGTCAGCCACAGTTCCAAAACCTGGTTCTGCAACATTTACCTAACCCAGGAGTTCTTGTAACAAATCTGTTTAGGAGTGAAGACCTCCGTGTCCCTGCAAATGGCAGGAAGGGTGTTACATAAACTTAGTACTCACAAAAAAGAAAGCCTAGCCAAGTGAAGCAGGAATAAACACTGCTGGAGGCACTCAGAAAACAAAAGCCTTTAAAATCAGACAGTATCTAAACCCATTTCCAACAAAGAAGAGTCTTTTTCTTCTAAAATGAAAGTGAAAATGAGCAGAGGTCCATGAACCAAAAACAGAGCAGGGAAAAGCTGTCCCAGGGCTGTTTGCTGATCAGACCACAGATCTGAGTCTCTGCTGCAAGCAGAGTCTGCAAGCACAGAGCCAACCACTGCCTCACTGCTCCAGGTCACACGGGAATGATTAAAATTGTTTCCTATATGAAAGGATGGAATATTTTCATAGGAGATTAAGAAACAACTTACTTGAGGAACCATTTAGGGAATAAAGCCTGCCAAAGACCTCCTAATCAATGATTTCACTGTGAATTCCACACACCAAGTCTTTAACCTTTAAAGACAGAAACTCAGCACCACATACCTGATTGTTGCCTCAAAAACTTGGACTGTTGAGTCTTTGTCAAATGAAACTGTGTCAATCACCAGCTTCACTGCCTTCTGGAATTCTGAGGAGTTTCCCATTACCTGTTACAGAAAAACAAAGCTAGTTTGTACAATTGTTGTTTCAGAAGAGGGTTGGGGAAGAGTTCACATTTTAGCCCAGCAATCAGATTTAGCACACTGAGTATTCAAACTGCCTGAATTATCAGTTCAAGAGTTAAGCTCAGTTTAAAACATAACATAGCTTGCAGAACAATGAAGTTTGATTGAATGTTTATTTGACCAAAGGCCAGTCCAACCTTTCAGGTTCCCAACCCAGCACTGCACACTCAGGAGTTCCCCTGTGCCTGCTTCCCACAGGTCTAACCCAGGACGTGATTTCCACTGCATCCAGAGACAGATATAAGTTCAGTCTGAGCTTTGGGAGCAGGAATGTGGAAGGAAAACACAGGTTCCTGCTTGCCTGAGCTCATGAAAAGGCTGGGACATACCTACATTTCTAACCAAAGTACTGGGTGCCAGCTGTCCCCATTACCCAGACCCAGTGGGGAAACATCACGTGTTGGTCTGAGCAATGAGGAGCAGAACAGGCTTGCCCCATGCAGCAGCTTCTGAAACACACAAGATTTAGCAACCAGAACCTTCACATTTGAGAAAAGAAGTCAAGCACGGCCCCACTGGTGATGGAGGACAGGAAGGCACTGTTACCAGGCACGGAGCACAGATCCCAAACTTCTCTCTCAGTAAAATCCAACATTTCCCTCACTTCTGCTTTCAGTTCTGCTCAAGCAGGTCCTAACAAATGCTGCAGCCCAGGGTGGAATGGGAAGGGTTTTATATCCCAAAGAGCCAGAGGAGATACACGTGCCTGTGGCTCCTGCACATCAGTGAGCCCTGACACTCCAGAAGGCACAAAACCTGCCCTGGCTGCACAGATGAGAACAGTGAAACCTGCTGGGCTCTCTGAAAATGCCCAGCTCTTCCTCATGACCCCATACCCTAGCACTAACACAGAAATGAGCTGCTCCTCACATTATCTTCCAGTTTTATCAGAAATGCAGGTGAGAAGCAGCTTTACAGGTTTTCCCCTCCCTCCTTTTACCACTTCACACAGACCTGTGTGTCAGTCAGGCCCTCTCTGCCAAGTGAAACACCAGAGCTCTTCCAGCCATTGGGCACACAATGAACCCTCCTCCTGATGGACCTCTCAGCAACTCACAGCAGTTCCAGCTCAAATCCGCCCGCCCTGGGCATATCCCAAAGAGATCTCGTCTGAAACTTGGGGAGGAGCTCCAAAATTTCCTCCGTCTCTTCTGGAAATCTCTGCTGCCATCTCCAACTACTCTCATTCTGTTACCCCCACGTGACATTGCTGGTTTATGATACAGCTGCTAGCTCATGATCCAGCTGTTAGCTCGTGATCCAGCTGTTTGCACCACCTGGGCAAGCCTTGGGGAGCTGCCCCAGCCAGGGCAGGTCCCAGGGTGGCCAGGGCAGTCCCTGGAGTGGCCAGGGCAGGTCCCAGGGTGGCCAGGGCAGTCCCTGGAGTGGCCAGGGCAGTCCCAGGGTGGCCAGGGCAGTCCCTGGAGTGGCCAGGGCAGGTCCCAGGGTGGCCAGGGCAGTCCCTGGAGTGGCCAGGGCAGTCCCAGGGTGGCCAGGGCAGTGTCCCCACAGCGAGGACTCACCGCCAGCGTGTCCAGCGCATCGATCAGCGTCAGGGAGTAGTTCCCCAGCACATCATTGATGTTCAGGTTGGAGCTGGAAGAGCAGAATCACAGAATTGTTAAGGTCAGAAGAGATCCGTGCAGATCATCCAGTCCAAGCCCCTGTGCAGGCAGGGTCACCTGGAGCAGGTGACACAGGAACTGTCCAGGTAGGTTTGGAATGTCTCCAAAGGGGGAGACATGACTCCTTGGGCAGCTGTCCCACAGCTCTGCCCCACTATGGAAAGTTCATTTCAGTACCTGAAAGGAAACTACAAGAAATACAGAGAGGGACTGGAGTGACAGGACAAGAGGAAATGGCTTCCAGCTTAAGGGGAATAGGTTTATACCAGATATTAACAGGAAATTGTTCCCTGGGAGGGTGGGCAGGCCCTGGCACAGGTGCCGAGAGCAGCTGTGGCTGCCCCTGGATCCCTGGCAGTGCCCAGGGCTAGGTTAGACAGGGCTTGGGACACCCTGGGGCAGTGGGAGGTGTCCCTGCCATGGCAGGGGTGGCACTGGGTGGGCTTTAAGGTTCCTTCCACCCAAACCATCCCACGTTTCATACAGAGATGGACCTTGCTTATAGCCATTTAGTATTTTAGCTTATAGTCATTACCAACTGTCCCCTGGCTGGGCCCAGCCTGGCCCCAGGGAGGCACACACGGAGCGATGCCCACCCCGCAGGGCCCCAGCAGCCGTTCCCCAGCACACATTGACTAACCCGGCCCCAGCAGCCGTTCATTAACCCGTCCCCCCAGAGCCGTTCATTAACCCGTTCCCTCAGCAGCCGTTCATTAACCCGTCCCCTCAGCAGCCGTTCATTAACCCGTCCCCTCAGCAGCCGTTCCCCCAGAGCCGTTCCCCGCTCCCGGCCGCACTCACGGGTCGCGGCGGTCGGGCCCGCGGCCGCGGCAGTGCAGCGGGTCGAGCTCGTCGCGGGGGAAGGCGTGCTCCATGTAGCTGTCGTAGCCGAACACGAACATGCCCCGGGCCGCGTCCCGCAGCCGCGCCCGCAGCTGCGGCGGGAAGGCGCCGCTGTAGCGCCGCTCGTACTCATCGCCGCCCGCCGCCGCGCCCCACAGCCGGGCCCCGCGGCCCGCAGCGCCCGCGGGCGGGCCGGGCAGGGCTGGCGGCCGCGGGCCGGGGCAGGGCAGGCGCGGGTGCAGGCAGAGCCCGCGGGCCAGCGCGGGCAGCAGCGCCAGCAGCGCCTGCAGCCCGAGCCGCAGCAGCAGCAGCCCCAGCACCACCGACCGCCATCGCATGGCCGCCCGCGCATAGCGCAGCGGCGCCGCCCGCGCCGCGCCGCGGCCCCTTTAAGAGCGGAAGGGAAACAAGGGTTGGGAGCGGCGCAACGCCCGCCCACTCTGCGCTGCTATTGGTGGAGCCGGCGCGGAGGCGGAACCGACCTCCGACCATTGGGCGCGCGGTGTGTCAGTCAAAGGCACCGCCCGGCGGCGTTAAAGGGGCGGGGCAGCGCGGGGCTGTCGTGGCACGGCCGGCGCAGGGTCAGGGCGGGGCCGGCAGCGGCGCGGCCTCCCCGGACAGGCCCGGGCCATGAGCCCTGCTCGGCGCCGGGCCCTGCCCTGCCCTGCCCTGCGGGCACTGCCGCGCCACAGCTCTCCCGGAAAGGCCCCGGGGTGCCGGTGACAGCGGCTGGGCAGCAGCAGGAATTTCTCCGTGGAAAGGTGCTCAGGAATTGGCACTGTCCAGGGAGCTCTGCAGTGCCCATCCCTGGAGGTGTCCCAGGAATTCCTGGAGGTGGCACTCAGAGCTCAGGGCTGGGGACAAGGTGGGGATGGGCACAGCTGGCACTGCCTGGGCTGGGAGGGCTGTGCCAGCCTCAGAGATTCCGGCATTCCGTGGCCGCGGCTCCTGCAGCCGGCTCGGAGCCCCTCGGGCCTGCCCTGGAGCACAGAGCGCGGCCGGGAAGGAGCCGGAGGGGCAGGAGCCGCGCTCCCGGGGAACTGCGGGGGGAGGAAGCCAAGCCACGCTCCCGGGCCAGGATCCTGGAGGAGACGGACACAGGGATTTCCATCCCGCAGTGCCAGCAGTGACTGGACAATAGACGGCGAGCAGAGCTCACACCAGGCGTGACCGCAGCACTGGTGGCCCCAGACACTGGCTCAGGGACAGAGCTGCAGCAAAAGAGCTGACAGATGCCAGGTGTGGATGTGAGTGAACACACTCCGGCAGTAATGGTAAAACCAAACCTCTTGAAGATAAGCAAAAGAACAGAAATAAACCACAGCCAGGGGAGGTAAAGAGGAAACCCAGCTCCGAGCTACCCCAGCAACCTCAGCAGCATCCAAGTCACTGGCTGTGAACTGGTCACTTGTCACCGAGCTGAGCTGTCCTTCCACGCTGGTGCTGCATCCTTTTACCAAAGGGCCTGGTTTGTTACAAGGAAATGGAACAGAACGTGAAAAATGCCTGCACAAGAAAAAAAAAAATAAAGGACTATTATGCACAGACAGACAAGCAGACAATAATGATCTGTCTTCAGCCTGTATTGGAGAGTAGTTCACAAGTCAGGTCTTTGTTTTCCAATTATTGCAACAGGAACACTAGAATGAATAAATCCAAACCAAGTGTCACAACTCAGTGGTCCATCCAGACTTCTGGATGCTGACTTTGGATAAAATCCTCTAGCCTGGACAATCTTTCAGTTCACTTCCTCAGTCTGCAGAATTCATGGATCTTTTCAATGTTACCCAAACCAAGAAGGGACTTCATTATTGATTCTAACAAGAGGAAAATTCCTTCTTGCTGCAAAGACTGAAGTATCCACACTCCAAATTAACACAATTACACAAAAGCACCGTAACAGTTTACTTACTCTTGAGACTCTTGAGAAAACCAAGTTCAGCTTTAAATTTCACACACCACAATTTTTTCTTCCTCTACTGACAAATTTGCTCTGTTTGTTGAATAATATGGTTCAAGCCAATGGGTCTTTTCAGAGGGAAATAAAAATGAGACCAACCAATGCTTCCAGTACCAGAAAAAAAAAACAATCAGGAACAGGAATTTCACAGCCTGGCCTTTCAAAGATGCCCCCACTGAGCACAAGGTTTACAATCATTCTCCAAATGAAGTTATGTAGTTAAAGTTAAATTAGGTAATGAGGGTTCTTAGATATTTCTAACAATAATAAATCCGCTACCCTACTACAGATGAATATGCAAAAAAGTGGTTTTCAACAACACTTTATTGAAGCACTTCAAAATTATCACAATGATACATGTTGCCTTTAACAGAATAAAACCTGTCATGTCATAATTAAAAGGCACTAATCCTGGCACAAAGGTCTACTTACCCACCTTCCACTGGGAGGGAAATAAAAACATCAAGTATTTCACTTCTCCTTTTACAGAGTATGTGCAAAAGCCCCTGTGAGTGCCATTCTGTGTTTGCCATTGGAGTGACACATGGAGAAAGCCCCTGTTTCACCAAGACATGCTGAACAGCAGCAGCTGCAGCCCTGAAGCAGCAGAGCCCTCTCTCAAGGGTCATGCTCTGGTGAGACAAGTTCTGCACTCACGTTTTGGGAACTAAAGCCCTGAAGCTCAGGCACTCACTCACATTATTTCTCCTTTAACATGATTCACTGTCCATGTCACCTTAGAAACACAGCACAATGTCCTGTTCTGCAGCCCTTTTGGGGAGCCACCCTGTCAGGTCAGTGCAGGAGCAAGGCAGGGGAGCATGTGGGCATGCGGGGGGAGCACAGTTCCTGCACAAAGCAAACCAGGACGTGCCACTGCACAGCCACAAACCACAAGGGAAACCTCAGGGACTGCAAAGCTTGATAATCCTGCTAAGCCATGCCTCAGGTTATTACAGATCCCTGCACAGCACTCCTAGATTCAACAGACAGACTGTTTAAGGCATTTTCTTTGGCCTTTACTTCTACCAGAAAGTGAAGATTATGCAGTTTGATATGTCAGCACCCAAAATCTTTCCAACTTGTTCCATCAAGATGCAAAGGGAAAACATAAATCATTGAGGAACTGGATTATTGGTTCCACAGATGACGGAACAGCTCCACATTTGTGCATCTTTCCTGTTGCCAGGTGGTGGGACAGAGCTGCTCTGTGCAGCTGCCCCTGGGTGATGGGAGCTCCCCTGCTCTGTAACTGCACTCTAAGGAAGCACCACCCACACTGAAGCTGGAGGACAGGGACACCCCAATGAAACTCTGCTGCAGAGCTGTGGGGGCAAGCACAACCACTGCTCATCTCATCTCTGCTGCTTCAGGAGCACTTGCACTGAACAGAGCCACCATCAAGGGTTGATTTAAACCCTGAGAGCTGATTCAAACCCCAGGACAGCAGAGTGCCCACACCCCAGCAGGTCACACAGGCAGGACTGCTGTCCAGCTCCCAGCTATTCACCACCACACAGTGTCTGCCTTTTCACAAGAGCTGCTTTTCTTAACATGCCAACAGTCAAGACCTGCATCAGGGGAGTTTCAGGAGTATGTGACATAAATATGACTAAATTGATGTCAAATGCAATAATTTATGAAACTAAAATGCATCCTCAAAAGCAACTTTTGTGAAGAGAATGGGAAATTTAATCAGCCTCTTTTTAGGGTCCATGCTCCCTACAGAGCCTGAGACAAGTAATCCCTGTCAGATTACATTTCTAGAACACAGCTGCAGCACCCAAGTTCAGCAAACACCACTGCTAATGCCTGTGCTGGGCTCCACACCTTTATCAGGCCAGAAAAGATTTAATATTGGACACAAAGTGCCAGATGAGTACTGTTTTCAGTCCCAGGCTGAGAAGGTGTTGAGAAGGAAACAATTCCTCCCCTTTTCAAAGAAAAGGTACCTGGCAAGTTACTCAAGGCCAGAAACAGAACAAGTGCAGCCACTCTGAAGGCTCCTTCCTGCCACAGCAGTGCCTCAACAGCTGTGGAACCCAGCTGGGGCATTTGGGGAGTGTTGCAAATGTACCTTTCAGAGCACACACATCATGGGGGTTCCTGTGTCTCTCCCTGCTATTTACTCCTAGAAACAGAAAGTGGTACTGAGATACCACATCAAGCAAAGAGCTGTGGGGTAGTTCATACCACAGCTGATTTACTGAATGACTGGTGCTGCTATCACACCAACCAGGCTGACAAGGCTTAGTGCACTAACACTGTTTTCACATTTGTGTCTGGAGACCTTTTACTTTGATTATGAACTGCAGGGAGCTTGTTTTGCATGCAGGAAACTCCCAGACATATGCACAGGATCTTCAACAGGTCACTAGTCCTTCCCACCAGCTGAGTTACACATGAAGGATGCTCAAAGACCTGCACTCAGGACTAAAAACTAACCTGACACAGCTCAGGAAGTCTGAAAGCTTACGTGGAGACAAGCCTGAAATAAGACATCCAATTTCTTACCATTAATTGGAAGATACTGACAGACACTCCTATTAATTAATCAGTATCCTAAGAGAAATTAATACAACAAAAACCTTTGGGAAGAACAGTCAGTGAAACTTCAGATTAAAATCACAGCAAAGATTTTGTTCAAGACCTCAAGTCAACAAAAGCCTCACTTTCCACTGAGATAAGAATCCTTCTGCTTTAATTGGCAGTGAATGATCAGGCACTGCAAGATCTGACACTTGTGTAGAAAAACAAAGGTTTTACTCTAGGCTCAACACAAGAACCAAGCTTGCAGACACATCCATTTCTTTCTGTCCTGAAAACTGAGCTCCAGAAGGCTGCCCCTGCCTCAGACCCTGCAGCTGACCAGTGCTTTTCACACACATAAAAAAGCCCTGCAATCTGCTCAGACTGACTATATCCGAGCTTGCTCAGGTAAGGTGAGCAAGCCCCAGGCCTCAAAGGTATTTTTGTGAGCATTTCACTGGAATAGTTGAACCACAGAATATAAATCAGCTCAGGTATTTACCAATCCTTTCTTCCCCCACTGGAATCTTTGGCAGAGGAGACAAACATCCCATTGTGTTTTTCCATGATTTCAGCCACACCAACTCAAGTCAGGCAGTTAAGTGTCAATACAACCCTCAAAACATAAGTTTATTGAATAAAGCTGAAGAGCAGTAAACCAACATATGCATCCACCTAAATAAAAAAAAATCACGTATTTACAAAGTTCAGTAATTGTATAAGTTGTTCACATGCAGAGAGTAATGCACAGGTTAACAATTGGTAGTGTTTGGATGCCATAAATGCTGAAAGCAGTGAAGTAGATAAACACCAAACACATCAAGTTTAGCTATAGGCCAGTTAACTAAACAGTGACCTGGTCCCCCACAAAGATTCACACATTCTAGTTTAGTTTCCTCATGATAGGCACAAGCAAGTTTGCTAAATAAAAGTAACTGTAGCAGTTCTGCTGAACTCGGGACTACAGCAGCAAGTTAATACACCCTCTCGTCTACAGCACCAGAGTATGGATTAATTGAAACCATGCTTCAGAGAACTGAAAGGGGCCAGAAAGGTAAAATGTAACTTCAGACTGAAGGCAGGCAGCGTGTAGTGTCTGTGCAGCAGTGCCAGAGCTGGGGCAGGACAGTAAGGCCGTGGCAGGCTGCATTAACACTGGCTCTCAGAACAGAGGGGACAAGGCTGCTCCCAGCCCGGGGCTCCCAGGGATGCAAACCACGTGAGGTGAGGAGTCACACACGGTGTGAGGCAACACAAGCAGCTGCACATGGATCTGCACACACCAGGAGCTACACTGACACTGCTGGATGAACAAACCAGTCTCAACAAGGCTGTCCCTTTAGATATGCTGAAGTCACTGAGAAAGTAAAGCTACAGAAACGTTACAGTCTTGAGTTTATACACACTTCCCTAAGCTGCAGGAGCTAGTCAAGAGACAGGATCAATTCATTGGCTCTCTTGTGCTTTGACACAGCAAAACATTTCATTGCATGTGACAGGCTTTGCACGTGGTTACATCGAGAAAGCAGGCGGGTCTAGAGTTGTCACAATAGCCCAGGTATTCCATAGCACCAGGTGAAACTGTGCCCAGCCATTCCAGGAGCAGGAGAGACACTGACAATTACACACAGATTGTGCTAAAGGTCAACAACTGCCTCGATACAAGAGCATCAGTAATTTGGGTGTCATGCAGCTGCTCAGAATGCATGTTCTGGTTTCAGAGAGAGACCACGAGTATCTGGAGATAGAAAAATGTATTTGAACACAGCCTGATGTTCCTAGTGATTTGTTTTCATGCTGGAATACTCCAATTTTTGAAAGTTTGACAGAACAGTCCATTCCCATCCCCCACATAAATGTTAAACAGAAGCAACAGAATGATTTTAAACAGATGACTTTCCTAATTCATCACGAGAGTTTTCCTTTTCAAGTGACAGGATCTCAGCTGCAGATTAACGATGCTGATCTATGCCTTGTGCTCCCCTCTGCAAACAGTTTCCATTTCTCTGCTTACATACACACATCACATGCATCTGTGAGATCAATCAGTATCCCACAATTCACGCTTAAATGTTTTCTAACTACTGTATGTGGCATCTTACAGAATCTTAATGCTGTCAAGCATCAGCATCTTCAAGCCACTAAACACTAGAAATAAAACACTTGCTGAAAATCATATAAAAACCTGGCCCTGAAAAACCAGAACAGAGTGTACCATCGTAGTTAACATGGTAGAGATATTTCTTTAAAAAGCCCCCCCCACAACCCTCCCACCACAGATGGTTGTAAAATAAATATTTGTGCTGACTTTATCATGACAACTCTAGTTGTTTTGTGACAGAATAGGAATACAAGTCTTCAGCAGTGCACATGAGAAATGAACCGTGAAAAGGCAGATTCTTGATACAGGATTTTGGGGTAGTATCTCATTATGGAGGGAAGTGGACAATTGAGATTATGGCCAACTGGTACTGGAGATTCCAGGAAGACTTCAGCTTCTTCTAGATTTTGAATGCTGAATAAGCCACTGAAGCGTGATATCTACAGGGAGAGAGAAGAGAAGTTCCACATTCAAGTGTCTGTATTGGTATAAGTGGCAAGGCTTTGGAATTCCAGTGTCCCAAAATTGGGACAGGAATATCCCAAACCTTCTCTAGAGGGTGGCCCAGGGCAGATGAACACAATGATTTTCTGGATGTTTGCTGTCCATGCTTTGATCCTGTAACTGTTCAGCATCCTTTAGGTAACAATGGCAGGCACTGCCCCACACATCCTGGTTCCTCAGTTCAGTCCATTTCTAGGAATAAAATATTCCTTCATGGGACACTTCACTGTGGCTCCAATAATTAATTTTAGATCAGCACTGCTCTGTTCAGCCAGCCTGCAGCTCCTGCTCAGATGAGAACCAAGCTGGTTTAGCCCTGTGGTACAAGGCATGGTGCTCCTCCCTGCCTGGAAGAGGCTCTCCTAAGGAAGGCAAAGGCCCTGCCTTTCCCTTGTTTAAAGTCTGTGTGGATCTCCACACAAGGGACTCTCTGCTTCCATCCAGCATGTCTGAACATTTAACTGATGCTAAGGTGACAGAGGCTTCTTGGAAGCCACAACTGCTCCACAGACTATTCCATTTTCCTAGAAAGAAGCTTCTTCCCCTATAAAGCCATCCTGGCATCCTTTAGAGCTTCTCCTGGGGGCATCACTCTGAAGCTTCCTCATCAGCAAACTCCTGTTACCCAGGCAATGCACCAGGGTTAATCCCATGGCAGCCATAGAAGGCATCAGGAAAAGGGTGGAAAGTGTTGTTAATTCTGTTTTCACTCAGCTGAGATTACTCAGTTTACTCACAAAGCTTATGGCAAATACCAGAGATTACAGGGCATGGTTTCTGCTTTGAACTCCAGAAGTTCTGAAGCATATGATGTCTGTGCCAGAAAAAGGCACTCTCTGGCTGCAGGGGACTGGCAGATGCCACAACACAAACTGCTCTGATAACACAGCAAGGGAAGGTGATTATTTCAAGGGAAATAATCTTGGGAAATAAACTTGAGACAAAACTTGCTGCAAGTACTTGGCATCCTGACCAAGTGAGGCAGAGGTGACAGCACCTGACAGAAGTAAAAAATCATTCAGGCCAAGCCAATGGACTAGTCAGCTCTTTCCTGCAAACTGACTGAGGATAGGAGCAGATTTCACAGGGACTGGCATTTTTGGTAACTACAACCCCTAAAACTTTAACACCAGTCAGGCCTCCTCACTGCCATCAGGAGTTATACTGAATTTAATCCATGCACTCACACACTGGTCTTTGATTTGTTCCTGGCTTCCTGAAGACAAGTTTGTGTTTAAGAACTTTAAATCCCCCCAGTCCATCCTCTGACAGCACTTCATAATTCTCAGGGGTTTGGGTTAATAGTTACCTATATTATCTTTCTCTTTGCAAGAAATTGAGTAGCAGCAGATTTCTCTGTCCTGAATAGCAGCAAGATTCCTAGGAAAGAGAGCACATGTCAGCACACATTTCACTGACACAAGGGATCTTACTGACAATCTGAGCTGCTGCTCCTCCCCTTCCCCACACAACTTGTTCTGTACAGTATTCAGTTACCTGCTGTTGTTGGGTTTTCCACTCATAAATGCGAGCTTCCTGATCTAATAACAGCCCTATGTACATGAATTTATTGAGTAAGAGAAATGTTTCTTAGCAAGGGTTAGACTTACATCTTTTCAATTAGCTGTTTCTCATCCAAAGCATTAGGAAGGTCTCTCTTATTTCCAAGTACTAGAACCTGAAATCCAGAGAAGGAAATGGTTGTGGCTTTGCTTAAAAAAAAAACCCAAACAGACAAAAACCCCAACCAAAACCAGAAAACCAACAAAGTTTAGGGGAGTCTCATGAGCAGTCTGCATCTGCCTATTAAATGTAATGGAATGAGATATCCCAGTTAAACCAGATCAAGAAAGAAGAGTGACATAGTCACAGCGAAAGAGGGGGTACAAATCAACTGTTCTGTGCAAAGAGCAAGCAAGAGAATACATCAGCTGATAAATCTGAGAATATTTGCAGCATACTCATTGAGATTCCCCAAATTTACTCTACACTTCTGTGGTTAACCTTTAGTCAATGGCACAAACTCATACTGTGGAATCCTCTAAACTACTGCTTCAATTGCATTTATTATGTTTTGTGAGCACTGAGTGAAATAAGACCACTGAAGGTCAAAACTTGGTTTAAGGCACTAGGGGCAGACACTGTCCATGCTTATACTGACCAGTAAAGTTGGGCCTTATAATTCAGAGTTCAAGGCAGACTTCAGAGTTGCTCAAGTGATGCACATTCCTCAGAGACATTTAATGGTGTTTAAGGTGATGTTACTTACAGGGATTCCTTGTAACTGGGGCTTATCTAGAAGATTGTGCAGCTCATTCCGAGAGGCTTCTATTTTGTCACGATCTGCAGCATCTACCATGTAGCTTTAAAGAGAATTTCAGGTTAGGTCAGTGACACTGAGCTCCTACAGAAACATCACTCTTTTTTTTTTTTTTTTTCCTTTTACACTGCCAGCTTTGGGCACATTCAACAAGGCTTTCAAAAAAGCTAGGACTTCTGAGCAAAGAATTCAGTTCTTTAAAAAAAGTTCTCTAAGACCAGAGCAGAAGGAAGATGCTTTGAGTTAGCAGTGCCACCCAGTTCAGACAGGGAGGAGTTAGTACTCCAGATCAGACACTGATAAAATAACCCATCCTGAGCCCTGAACTGAAGGGTGAACAAGGTCAGTGTGGTTGCAGTGCAGGTTCAGAACCACAAGGAGAACTAGAGAGTGAGGCATGCAGTGTTAGGGAGGCTCCCAGAGAAGAGAAGGCCGTGTGAAGGAAGCAGAGCTGAAGGAAGGACACTTACACAATAGCATTAACTCCTCTGCAATATCGCTCCCACATGCTCCGGAATCGGGGCTGCCCTCCTATATCCCAAATCTTAAGGCAAGGGGAGAAAGACAATTTAGCCATGCACGGTGTTTAAACATGTCAAGCAAAGATAAGACAAGAAATCACTACAGTTTTTCCTTTCTCCTTAAGCAGCTGCTTGACCCCTCCCATGTTTAAACAGGAATAATCCCTTGCACAGCTGCTCAGAGCTTAGGGCCCAGCAGCAGGAGGTGCAAACTGGAGCACCTTGCACCAGATGTAAGAACATCCCGTGTATGAGGGTAACATACTGAACTACACAAGAAAACACAATGTATTCACTTTAAAACCCTTCCCCTAAGCAAACTGATGAGCAGGAAAGCAGCATCTCTGGGCCTCAAACACTCAGATCTAAGCCAGACAGCATTATCACAACAGTGCTTTAACTAGTCCATGAACCTGGGAATCACACACAGATTCTCATTTCAGAAACTCCATAAATAAACATAAATGTCTTCTTAAGCTACTCGACAGATTTAGCTGAGCCTCTTCAGTGTTCTATATTTGTCTCAAGGCTGGAAGCAAAACAGAGCAAACACGTAAATTTCAAACCAGAACCTAAAGGAAACAGTCAACAATGGCAACATACCTTTATTGTAACATTACCCTTTGTAACTTTCCTCATGTTGAAGCCCACAGTAGGAATCATATCTTCACTGAATTGACCTGACTGGAAAAAGAAGAAAAGAGAAAGTTAAATTTAGTGCTTATCTGACACAACTGGTTTACATAGTAAAATATCACAAGCTTTTTCTAACCATTCACCTTCCAACTGAAGGTTTTACGGCCAAGAAGTCGTGGATGTTAAATCCATGTGTACTGGAGCTTGTGTGAAGTCAGACAACTCGTTTCTTACAAGCACTGAAATCGTTTCTCAAGCCTTGAGGCAGCCAGGGGAGCAAAGTCACCTGGGAAAGAGCTTTGCACAGCTTAAAAGATGGACAGCCAGGGCCAGGGGAGGAAGGAGCCATTCACCTCCTTCTGCTGGAGCCAAGGCCTGCCCGTCGGGATCTCCCACTTACCTGGGAGCTAGAAATTTCCAGAAGGGCTCCCTCTGATGCAAGCTGCTCTCTGGCCAGCCTTGGCAGCAATAAATCACTCCTGTGGAGGAAGCCTCCAACCCACAGGTATGGGGTGACTCCCTGAGGAGTGTGAAAGGCTGCAAAGTGGAAGGACGGGCCGGGTCAGCTTCCTGCCAGGCCAGTGTCCAACATGTGCAGCAGTGGCAAATGCAGCTCCAGAGGATCTGAGCTTGTTTCCAACAGCACTCCCAGCTGGGACAGAACTGCTGCAAACAGCACTGCACTGGAGAGCCTCTCCAGTGGCAGATGTTTGACTGTCTGTAACACTTCCATCTGCAGCAGCTTGAGAGCCAAGTTCCCAGCTATCTCCTGCAGCCATAACAAGAGTTTCTAACGCTACTACAGATTTCTCCCTTGGCTGTTTGGCAGAAGGTGAATCAGCCACAGTGGCCATTATGAAGCTCACTACATCCATTATGTGTAATAGAACCAGACAGTCAAGCACATTTGGAAAAATTAGGGTTGATCCCAAAGCATTCAGTTGTTTAATTAGGGTTTGGTATCACAGCAGCAAAGTCTGCATCTCGCCCCTGCCACTGGCCAGAGAAGTTCCCTGGGGTTCAAAGCCTTTTGGGATCTCTGAAGCAGGCACATCACCCAGAGTTAGGGCCTGACTGCCCTCAAGCTGCAAGGAGCAACTGAGCCTGAGCATGAGCCTGAGCCTGAGCCTGAGCTGGCCACGAAGGGCAGCAGCTCCTGGCTCGTATCAGGAACAGTGTGGGCAGCAGGAGCAGGGCTGCACGAGGAGCCTGGGTCAGACCCTGCAGCACTGCTTCAGAAGCCACTGTAACCCTTCTGGCAGCGTGGGTGCCCAATGGGAATGCCAGTCCAGGAAATGCCCATTCCTGCCCGAAATGCCAGGGCCTGAGCTGCCCAGAGTGACCAGCACAGCTCAGAGCCCATGGTCAGCTGTGCTGCCACGCCTGGGGCAGCTCAGTTCAGCTCCTCAAACCCATCTTGCCTCTGAAGGGTCACTTGCCAGTTGCTCAAGCACCACAGCATTCCTGCCTCCACATTCCTACCTCCACAGTCACACCCCACACCCACAGCTCCTATCCCAGCTCTCCCAAGCACTCCCTGAGCCTCCATCTCTGTGCTGCTGAGCCTTACCCCAGATGCTGCCAACTATTCCCACTCAGATCCTTCCAGAGCTGTTCTTATCAATAGGAACACATTCCAGGAACCTCCTGGACTCATCACCTCCCTGCTGGGTTTATTTCCAGCAGACATGTGGGAAGCTGAGGTGCCCTATGAGAACAAGGCCTAGCCACACTGAGACTTCTCCAAGCAGCTTAAGGGGGATTTTGGTGCCTCTTCATCCTGGCCTGGGTGGTCTAGAAGAGACTCCCACCGGGATATCTGCCTTGTTGGCCTGATTCCCACCCATAAACCACCTCATCGTGATCCTCATCAAGATCTAGGCTGCCCAAACCCTCCCTGCCCATCCCTGTGAGGGTTTACAGCCCTCCCTTGCAGCACTCCCTGTGCCAGTCATCCCACTAATTGCAGTACCCATTTCATGCTCTCCCACTGCTCTTTCAGGTCCCAGATTCCTGCAGATTGGAGCAGCACTCCATTTGCCACATCTTTAATGTAATGTTGAAATTACTGTGACCCACCACAGGGAAACTTTTACAGAATCTTCAGGAAAGCTGCTGCATCTGATTCCTTCCCAAGTGCTCACTACCCACGCTGCACATCCCCTAACTTGTTTTGACTTGCTTAAAACCTCAAACCCTTAAACCTGCAGTCGCTCAGTTGAGTTTCAGCTGTTCTCTGCTTTGCAGAGGGATGATCCAGAGCTGATGAACACATGGGTCAGCTCAGGTCTTCATTTGAAAGACGTTCCCCTGATATGAGTGTGGGTGTTCCTCTGCTCACCAGACCCAAAGAAAGCTATTGGAAGTCCCCTTCTCTTTTAAGACAGGTCAAAAATTGGTTAAAACTATTGTAAAGGATTTTAGCAGCAGACAGTGATCTCCTTTGATGGATTCTGCTACCACATTCAACTGCCTTGGCCCAGAAACTGTTCTCTACACTCAGAATTTAGAGGGCTTTTGTTTACTACCTCCTCAGAGGAAAAAAGCCAGGAATTCAGCTTCAACTCAGAGCATTCATATGCAAAAACTACTCGAAGAGCAGCACAAAAGGAACATACTTTTACTAGCAGTCACTTGGTTTGAATCAGCCTTCCCTCCCAGAGCAAAGTACTCGGTGCTATGCCTGTGTGCTCACAAGAAGATGCTTTCTCCTTCTAAAGCACCAGCTTTAAAACAAGTGTGATATGCACAGCACTATTTTCAATTCCCGATGGGAAAGCCTTTGGCTGTTGTCACACACAGCAGCGCTGCTCCAACACTCCTCAAGGACAGCAGCCTTGATTTCAGCCCTGGAGCCCACCCCAGCAGGCAGCCCCTGAGCTCCCTGCAGGCTCCTGGAAGGACAGGAGCTGTCCCAGCAGGGATCCTGCTGGAAGCCTCAGCCCCGAGGTCTCACAGACCACGCAGCACCAGCACAGCACCAGCACAAACCGAAGGTCACCAAACAAAGTTAACTCCAAGCCTGTGGGAGATAAGGGCCAGGGAGACTAAACAGAGCCGATTTCAGAGGCCACATGCACAAAGAGCCCCCAGAACTAATCCTTCAGCCTCCTGGTTGGAGAGATGCTCCCTTCAAAGCTCCTGGAGAACCCAAACATGAGATTTTAGTGCAGCATGAACCCACTTGCCCAGATGAGTACTTATTATTCAGAGCAGCAAAACTGCATCCAGACTGAACTAAGGGACTTTATTCCATGGATCAGTTTGGGTTCAGCTCACCTTGTATGCGTGGCAGCAATAAATCACAGACTGCAGCATTTCTGAACAAGCCAGCTACAGGTACAGCTCATTTCCCAGAGGAAAACTTTGGACAAGTGACAACTTGTCATCCCCTGACATTCCAGGAGTGTATAAAGGATGCAAGTTTAGTCTCTTTTATAATTTAATTAATATTACAACAACATTATTAAACCTACCATTTCCAGTTGTCTTGAGTCAAACCATAAACCAAACAAAACGCATTTGGGTTTCTTCATCTGCCTTTCCAAAACCATAAGCTACAGCCAGAAACTCAAATTCCAGGCAGTTATGGAATAATAGAGTGGTTCCACTTGGGAGGAACCTCAAAGCCCATCCAGTTCCACCCGCTGCCATGGGCAGGGGCACCTTCCACTACCCCAGATTGCTCCAAGCCCTGTCCAGCCTGGCCTTGGACAGCTCTGGGGGCTGTCAGCCCCCTAAGCAGCTTGATTCTGATTCCACAGCCTGCACAAGGACATTGTTTGTATCATCAGAGAAGGTCAGGGCAGCCTTTAGTTTGCATCTCATAAAGCTGACATGATTCACGACTGTTATGGGACCCATTTCTTCATAGGAACTTTGCTATCACACAGGAAAGATTGTTTTATCTTTAATCATAATACTTTACATCCAGCTAGATGAGATCACAAACAAGCTTAACCAAGTAGGAGACAACACCACTGGAGTATGGAATCCAGCCAGGACACTCCCAATCCACCTGAACCAGAATATTACACTAAACCCTGCTGCTCATTCCTAAAAATTTCTTTCTTTTTGCACTAAGAAAAAATGCTGCATGTCTCCAAAATGTCTTCTTAAAAAAAATTATTTAAAAAGCAGTGCAATTTTAGCATTATATCAAGCTACCCCTACACTAAGCCTCCTCTGCAACACTCATAGCCTCAACCAAGCAGTGCCTCATAAATGGACAAATCAACTTTCTACAGTCCAGCTTCCTTCTTTAGGAAATGCTTCAGCTTTCCAGCCACTTGTGATCATGACCAGAAGCCTGAACTCCAGACTAGAAACTTCAATCCCTGAAAGGCTTCCCAACAGCACTTCCAGGAATGATTCCAAAACCAAAACAGTGGTATATGACAAGAAAAGGCATTTTTATTTCCCCGGCCCTGAGTTTAATTGAATATTTAACAGGACATGGACTGCTTAGCAAATACCTACCATAAAGAAGGCATATGTCTGTCTAGAAGGCAGTCAAGTAAGAGCTCAGGACATTTCATGTTTCTGATAGTCAAGAAAAATGTCCTTATCCAGATGTTACCACTTAAAGCTCTGCCATTGCTTACAAAGTGCTCTACAGGAACTCAGAACCAAGATGGAAAAAGGAGATTCTGATTTCAGTCACCTGTTTTAGCCCATCTAGGGTACAGCCAGCAGGACCTCAAAGAAAGGGTCTGAGTCACCTCCTAGGAGCTTTATTAGCTAATGAAGTGATGCAATGCATTTCAAGAGACTTCTGCCATTAAGAAACACTTCAAATATTATCAGCCTTCTCCCTTAGCCATGGTGTGTATGAAGTGACAACACACGGGATTTATGGCCTACCTGGGTGGTTCAAAAGGCATTAAAACAGCAGTGGAGCTCTTTGGAGCAATATTTTTCTGCACTTCTCTGGTGTGACTTCAAGTCAAAGTTACTTCTAACAGTCATGAGAACAGAAGGAAGTTGCAGCTCCCAGCTGGCCAAACGAATCTTTCTTTGAGAGGCACTTCAGGAATTGCCTCTCTCTAGAAACCACAGTCTCATTCCAACACTTGCCAGATATTCCAAAGTTAAAAAACCAACCACACTAATTCAGGCTCTGACACAAATCCTAAAGAGGGACCTTATTTACCCTGTCACTACAAACAGGTTGAGTTTAGCTCTTTGAGCCTAATAACTGTATCAGAAAAGTCCAACTTCTCCCACTCCTCCAGATCTCTGCTCACTGACTATCAGGCTAATGAGCTTCAGTGCCAAACACCTGGAGCAAGGATCAGCCTACCAGGCGTCAGGAAATACTTCTACAGAAACACCAGCGCATGCCACTCTTCCATGCAATAGGCTGCAGGGGTGGGTGCCCCGTTGTCCCCCGGCTGCAGGGGTGCCCTGCTGTCCCCTGGCTGCAGGGGTGGGTGCCCCATTGTCCCCCGGCTGCAGGGGCGGGTGCCCCATTGTCCCCCGGCTGCAGGGATGGGTGCCCCGTTGTCCCCCGGCTGCAGGGGCGGGTGCCCCATTGTCCCCCGGCTGCAGGGATGGGTGCCCTGTTGTCCCCCGGCTGCAGGGGTGGGTGCCTCGTTGTCCCCCAGCTGCAGGGGTGCCCAGTTGTCCCCCGGCTGCAGGCCTGCAGGGCTGTGGGCAGGCTCAGCTTACTTGAGTCGTGTTTCAGTGGCCTCACACGGCCCCAGCAGCCCCTTGTGCTCCCCTCAGCAGCACAGCCGTGGCTCTCAGCTCCAGCTGCCAGGCTGAGGGAATGGCCAGGAGCTGCAAACACACCAGATCCTGCAGAGGCTGTAAATAATGGGCATTTCCAGGGCTCGGCTCGGGAGCCGACAATTCCACATGCGATCCCGGGATGACGTGCAGTTTCTCTGAAGAAGGGCCACAGGCCATCCACATTATTGAAATTAGGACCAGGAAGAAATGATATCCTCCCTTGTGAGCAAGTTTACTCACACACATGGAAAACTTATGCTTAATATCTAATTAGAGACAGTGACTAATGCAGAGCCTTAGAAAAGCAGAAGCTGCATTAGCTGAATCCAGCTCTAACGAGATTTCACTGCTAACATTGGGTTTTAAACCTCCTCATCAAACTGAACACAGGAGGGTTGGTTGGGGTTAGAAGGGACATTCAAGCCCATCCAATGCCACCCCTGCCATAGCAGGAACACTTTCCACTATCCCAGGCTGCTCCAAGCCCTGTCCAAGCTGCCCTTGGATGCTTCCAGGGATGCAGGGGCAGCCACAGCTGCTCTGGGCATCTGTGCCAGGGCCTGCCCACCCTGACAGGGAAGGATTTATCCCTAATATCTCATCTAACCTCTCCATCTCTCAGTTCAAATCCATTCCCTCTTGTCCTCTCTCCAGGCCCTTGTTTAGCCTGATAACAAATCAAGTGTCAGTTTACACTGGAGGAATAAATGTGATCAAAACCCACCACCAATCTAGAAAAGGATTATTCTAGACCTGGACTGTCTGCCTCTCCTGGCCTGTCCACTTCAGCAGCAGTCAGGCCTTGTACCAGCTTCCCTGTGTAACTGGTTGAGTTTTCCCTCTAGTTCCATATGCCTGCTTGGATGGGCAGAGATTACATTAGACATTTATATTAGATTAAACTCGCTGTTGTCAGACTGGCAGCAGCCCTTTGCTGGGCAGCACACAACCTCCTGAGCCACACCAAGCTCCTGGTGAGCACTCCAGCCTTTAGAGCTGTCCTACAGGACATCTTGCTGTGTCATTCCTTTCATTTCAGTTTTGAGGAATCCCAACAGCCTCCTCCACCCAAACCATTAACTGGCCTGCAGAGAGCAGTTGTTCTTTCCCTGCACTCATCCCCAGATGCAGACTCTGAACTAAAGTCAGTCAAGGAAGCAAATAAGAAAACAGCTCTGCAACTGCACTGTTCTAAAAAGTGATTTTGCACTGGAAACTGAAACTTATGCCATTATTTTGTTTAAACCAATAATACAGACCTGGGCAAACCCTTTCCCTCTGCTTTTTTTGTGTAAAGACTCACTAGATTTCCTAATTAAAAACTTCAGAAATGTGACCTGATGCTTCCAAACTAAACCAGCTAAGGAGGCTGTGTCAGCACGCCCAGCAGCTTCCTCCTTGCCCGGGGTTTTGCAAGGCTCCCTGAATGGCACTCACTCAGATAAATGCCTGGGTGTGATCCTAACATGTGGTTGAAACCTTGCAAGATTCAACCCCCGCACAGGAGGTTGGAAACAAGACTCCAGCTTTACTTAGGGAAACTTCTCCCACTGGAGACAACTTAGATGGACTCAACTGATGTGCAGCTACTGCAGCTCTGACTGTTGCACACACCTGCACTGAGTTTCACAGGTTACTCCCCAAACTCGTGCTGCTGCTACTATACAGAAGCAAAGCATTTTTTTTGTCAAGTGCCATCACCAGGAGGACTCCAGAGGATGAAAAGCCTCCCCAGAGCCCCCAGCTGCAGAAACACTCCAAGCAGTACCAGCTCAGCAGCCACAGATTGAGGCTGTACAACCCTCTCAGAGCTCCATTTCTACAAATCCAAGCCCAGATGTATTGGCAAAGCGTGAAAGAAAAGGCTCCTGGCATTCCTGGGTTACTCCAGCAACTTTTAGCTGACAACTAGTCAGAGAAGTTACCTTTCATGAAGTAACCCATTTTCCATGATCATCAGGAGCCCACTGAGTGCTCACACCTGAGCTACACGAGGGCTTGGTTATGGTTTGCCAGGATGTTTGTCAGTGTGCAAGGATGATGCATAACTGCAAGAGAATGAAAGTCCTTTTCCCAGCCACTAACTCATTCAACTGGCACTTAAATAAATACATTCTTACAAGTATTCCATGGTGCTAAGGACACAGCCTCAAAAGCCAAGAGACAAGCTGAAGGTGTGCTCACTCTAAAGCTGGAGACATCAGCCTTCTCATTCTAGGTGCACTGCACTCAGGTCACTCACACTCCCTAAAAAACCAAGACACCCTGGCTGTCCATTTCAGGAGCTGTTAAAGTCCAGCTTGTCTCCTGGAATGTTTTTCATCCCAGAAATCAGCAGAGCAGGGCACTGATGAAGCTGAACACGCCATTTAGGCAAAGCCACTCTTTATCTCGCTCAACAATGGAAAAGCTTCGTGTAGGAGTATTCCCACACCCTTCCTTTACCTGCTCCAGGCACATCACCAGATCAGCAGGCCCCAGTGCTGATGGGCTGCTGATGGGCTTGTGAGCTGTACTTCTTAGTTAAGTTACGCCTTAGGAGAAAGGAGATTATTTGATATGGGTTCCGGCAATCGATAAGCAAATATTTGAGAGGAGAACCGTGAGTAGGTGCTAACACTTAAATGATTTAGGACTACCGAAAAGCAGTCAAAGGGAGGCGGCAGCTGAAGACACACAATGTTATCTCCACATCTGCTAACAGAGCCCCGCCACACCGACACCCTGACTGAAAGGCGCCTCCGAGCCCGCTGTGGGCCGAGCCTGCTGCGGGATCGGTGGCCCCGCGGGTCCCCAAGGGTTTACGGAGGGCCGGCGGCCCCCGAGGCTCAGCCATCCCCCCCAGCGAGGGCTCACACGCTGCTCCCCGCGGCCCGGCTCGGCTCCATCCCCGCGGCCCGGTCCGGCCCGGCTCCATCCCCGCGGCCTGGTCCGGCCCGGCCCGGCTCCATCCCCGCAGCCCGGCCCAGCCCGGCTCCATCCCCGCGGCCCGGCCCGGCCCGGCCCCCGCCCGCCCCGCTCACCGCGATGACGTTGACGAAGGTGGTCTTGCCCGAGTACTGCAGCCCCACCAGGGTCAGCTCCATCTCCTCCTTCCAGAAGAGCGAGCGGAACCAGTCGAGCAGCCGGGACAGCAGCGCCAGCATCGTGGCGGCGGGCGGGCGGGCCGGGGGCGCTGCGGGCCGGGCCGGGGACGCTGCGGGTCGGGCCGGGCGATGGCTCCGGCGGGCCGGGACGCTGCGGGCCGAGACGCTGCGGGCCGGGCTGTGCCGTGCCGGGCCGGGCTATGCCGTGCCGAGCCGCGCTGGGCCGTGCCGGGCGCTGCTCTCGGCCGCTCCGGGACAGCCGCGCTCGTCCGGGCCCGGCTCCCCCCGCCGCCCTCACGTGACGCCGCGGTCACCCGGCCCCGCCGGCCCCGCCCCGGCCCGCAGCGCCCCCTGGCGGCCGGAGGACCCGCGGCGGGAGAGGGCGGGGCGGGACGGGGCCGCCATGTTGGGTGTGGTGAGGAGGGTGTGTCACACCTGAGCCGCCATGTTGGGTGTGGTGAGGAGGGTGTGACACACCTGAGCCGCCATGGTGGGTGTGGTGAGGAGGCCTGTGTCACCCCGAGCCCACCATGGAGCGGGGCAGGCAGTGGTGACACCCCTGACCCCACCATGGAGCAGGCTCTGCCCTGCCCTCTCCATCAAAGGCTCCATTAGGTTGGGGAAGACCCCCACAGTCATCAAGTCCAACACCACCTTGTCACCACATCCACTCATTCCTCGGACACCTCCAGGGATGGGGACTCCACCACCACCCTGGGCAGCCCCTTCCAACACCTGACCACTCTTTCCATGAAGAAATTCCTCTTGATGTCTAACCTGAGCGTCCCCTGGCACAGATTCTGTCTGTGTCCTATCGTCCTGTGTCAACCCTCACCCCTCATGTGCCATCCCTGCGGTGCTGTGAGGGCCCCTCATGGCCACCCACAAATCCAATCCCAGTTTGCAGAGGAATTAGGATTAAAAAATCTTCAACTGCAATATTCCCAGTTATCCCAAGTATGTTTTAACCAAGTGAAATACAAAACCTTTTTGTGCCCACAAAACTTCCAAAACCAAAGGGACAAGCCACTTCACCTCATTATTCCCTGTTAACCTCACATAAACCACATGTTCTCCAGAAGTTTTTTGCATGGACTTTGTTAAACTGATTTTCTGCTTGAGCCAAATAAACTATAAGTAGTAGATAAATAGGTAACACTGACCAAACCACTCCATTAGGTGCATTTATAACTTAGTTGAGGTCACTTTAGTTTCCAGCCAGGAAGCACTTCCGAGTGGAGTTGAAGGAGTAGCATGCATTGCATGGACTTTTTGGGTGATTTACCAGGGTTCTTGTCACTGTAACTGGGGTTATTTCAATTCGCAGTCAAAGTAAGCCCAAATTCACAAATGTTGTGGCTCCAGCTCCCTGGGGAGTTACACAGTGGCTTGTGCACTGTGAGGCCAGGCAGAAACAAATGGAGAGGTAGCAGAAAAAAAATCACAAGGAACCTACAGGATGGTACTAACTGGTGTCTGCTCACAGGGCCTTGCACAGGAGGAGCAGCGAGTGCTGCACGCAGAGAATAAATCCCATTTCCATCCCTCCTCGGGCTCACGGGGCTGGGGAAGGCACTGCCTCAAATGCCAGAGCTCTGCCACACTGAAATGAGGAATTCCCAGCTCCCCAGCGGCAGGGAAGGCATTTGTGCCTGTGCTTTTCCACCCCAAAACACGGCTTTCCTTTGTATCCATAAAAAAAAAGCCAGCTAACATACTCCTTCCAATTAAGCTGAGATATGAACTGCACTCTGAAAGTTCTTAATGCATTCTCTGGTTCATTAACTCAGAAAATTTCATCCCCATGGTTAGCCCTATCAGAGAGGATGGAATGCCTGCCACCAATTAGTTCTAATAACGAGCTAAGTTGTGCACAGATTTCGGAGCCTGTCATTAGTATGAGAAAATAGGACAGCTCCTCTCAGAGCAGAATATCTCACTGCCCGTTCCTTTAATTTGTCTCTGGCTGACGCCTCCTCCCACAGACAAAGGAGCTAATTGATTTGATGAGTTACAGATCCTGCTGTGTGGCACCTCCCCTGCTGCCCAGCGAGGAGCTGCAGCCAAAACACAGTGACAATATTGCTCTGAGCTTCTGCTCTCCTGCTCCCTCACAGTCAGTCCGTGCTCTAAGGAGGCAAACACATATGCCCTGGTAGTGCCCTCTGCTCCTTTGGGTGCTGATTTTCTGTCAGGGATCCAGCTGGGTTATAAAATGTTATAATATAAAATTATGCAATTTTTAATAATTTATATGTTTATATTGTATATATAAAATAGATTAAACATTATATAAATATTTAATATATAATAATTATATATTATGTATAATAAATAATATATAATTATAATAATTATTATATATAATATATTATATTATATATTTTAAAATATATCATATTTATATATTATTATCTACTGTTCTATAATAATATAAATTATATATTATTTAAATATGAACTATTAATATAGTAATTAATAAATTGATAATGATATTATTCATATACTAATTTCTGAATTAATAAAGTTAAAATTTATATAAATTTATATTATATGAATCATATAGATAATATAATTCATTAAAAAATAGATAATATTTTAATTTAAGAATATAAATTATGTGAAGTGTAATAATATAAAAATGTTATAAAATGTCTTAGAGACTGTGGGTGCCTCCTAGGTCAGGATCCTCCCTTTTGGAGGGAGGGAGAAGCTTTTGGATCTGGGGAATCTGAGGGCTGTGAGGATAAACGGGAGCCTCACTCTGCAGTGCCAGCAGGCAGCTGGGGGCTCTCTCCAGCTCTGCTCTTTCAAGGCTCACTGAAAATAATATCAAAAGAAATGGAGGCAGATGATAGCAGATACAATATATGTGTCTTCTTATGTTACAGGCTCTTAAAGGAAAGGGTAAGATTAGTGGTCACCTCTGAAGGGATGGACATTAAATAGCTGGTTCCTCAACCTGCCACAGCCTGTAAGTGTCCTCCTGTCATTTTATACAGCATTTTTGGTACTGCCACAGCATAAACAGTCATTAAATAACCCGAGGAGGCAAAGGTAGGATTTCTCTGTGTCTTCCTCACTTCTTCCCTGAAAAAATAAACGTGTCAGTTGTGCTGTTACTGCTTGAGCTAAACCAGAAGCATTCCTTTGCCATGAAGAGTGAGACACACCATGAAAATTAAACCATAACTTATTTCCTCAGAGGTGTTTGCAGGCTGCCAGCATGCCATAAAATCCTGCCTCTTTCTGCAGCCCAGGAAAGCACCAGGTGGGGAGGAGAGGGGAGGGAGGTGGCAGGGAGGGCAGCCCAGCCCAGCCAGGGCAGCAGCGTGACTCCTGCGCGAGGCCTGACGTGAGCAGCAGGATCTCATTTCCCAGCGCCACGGGATCGCAGCCCTGCAGCAGGGTCGGGTGAAACTCAGGGGGTGCATGCTCAGACACCGAGGTGTCTCCAGGACTGCCTGCAGGTGAGCCCAGGTGAGAGTCCTCATCCCAAGGTGCCCTGCTGTCAGCTTCATCAGGAGGCACTGCTCTCCACACACCTCCTTCACCTTGCAGCAGTCCCCAAGGCTGGAAACGTGGCAGCTTGGTGGCTGGCAAGCTGTGCAAGTGTCTGTCACTGCCAGGGAAAATATAAATGATGGCACTCACTTCAGCATTTCGGTTTCGTAGGTGCTGGCAAACATTCCCCAGCAGGAGCTGCTGCATGCAAGTGATGACCTTTAGGAATGCTGGCATCTCCCAGTGCTGAAGGAGCAGGAGCATGAATCAGCAGAAGGAAGCAGGAAAAAAAAAAAAAAAGATAGTTAAAAAGGAGCCTGCTGTTAGCAGTAAGTTAAATAAAATTCTCCTGGTCCTCCAGTCAGATTTATTGGCAGTGACCTTGGCACTTGCAGAGCCCCCTGCACAAAAGCCAGGCCCAAGCTTGCAGATTTAGTGCACAGTCAGGGCCTTGGCCAGCCCAGTCACCACATTTCACCCTTTCTGTGATTTAGATTTTAAACCTACAAGGAAACAAAGCCATTCTTCCAGCCTAAGCACAAACAACCTCCAAATGAGGCTCTGAAAGGTGGGCACAGAGCCCTGGGCTCCAGCTCTGCACAGACACCCGTATGAGCAGACTCAGGGGCAGCAGCACCTTGGGAAGGCCACAGCAGGGACTCCTTGGTTAGACTGAGCCAAGAGCTGCCCACCAGGGACCATGTGCATGGTGCCAGGCCAGGGGAGGCATTTCTGCAGCCTCTGCTTTGGGGTAGAGCTCCCTCCCAGCTGCCAGGCAATACCCAAACAGTGCTGCAGCCCCTCTCCCCACAAGCCCCAGTGCCCACAGTCCGGGCTGCCCTGTGTATTTCAGTCCCACCAGGAGTTGTGCAGCTCATGCCCATCAGCCATGGCCCCTGGGCACACCCTGGGCACCACCCAGGCTATGGAGCAGCTCTGAACCCAGCAGCATGGCACTGAGCCTGCCTGTGCAATCCCGTTTATTCCAGTCAGGATTCTCTGCCTGCTGTCAGACTCTGCCACAGCACCAGGACCAGCCTGAGCCACGGCTCTGGGTGCTGCCCTTGCCTCACTTATCCCTTCCCACCCTGGGAAATGGGATTGTGCCTGGCACAAAGGTGATGCGTCCCAGTTTCTGCACAGCTTGTCCCCAGAAGGAGCCCTCTCACTGTGAGAGGCACGGGATGAACCCCAGCAGAGCCCAGACTGGAGGCTGCGATGTCCCATCGGGCCCCACTTGTGTTCCTTGCGCATTAATTTCCCCCTTTCTTCTCAGGTTTTCTCCTTGGCCAGCGGCTCTGCTGCCTTTGCTTGGATTTTCCAGCAGAGGGGGATGCAGCCTCAGCAAAGCCGTCCTCCTTCCCTGAAGGGTTTAGCCGTGTCCTCACCTTCATCCTCACCCTCACCCTCCCCTGGCTGGGCTCCCTGCTCAGCACAGCCCCTGCCTGGCAGTGCCAGCACCCACACCCAGCCCTCCCCTGGCACACGGGCACCACAGGGTCCGGCAAATCTTCCTCTCTATTTTTCGGGATAAATCCAAAGTGAGGGATGTTATCAGCAGTTCCCAAGGGATGGACAGCAGGAGCAGCAAAGCCAATCCCGTGTGAGCCCCAGCCCGGCTGGCAGGAACATCCCAGGGGAGCTGTCCCCAGAGGTGTCACAGGTGTCACCACACTCTCACCTTGTGCTGAAGGAGCATCCAGCCTGTGTCAGATGCTGTGAGGGGCAAATCCCAGCTGGTGCCTTTGCTTTTAGTGAGGGAAGAAGGAGCAATCTACAGGTACAAAGAGGCTCCCACGAGCCCAGCCAGCCGAGCTGCACTCATTTACTCCAGCCAAACAATGACCTGCTGAGAGCAGCACCTGGTGAGAGTCCTGAGCTGAGCAGGGGACCTTCATGTGTGTCAGTGCTGAAACCAGGAGCAGAAGGGAGCACCCAGCCCACTCTGCAGTCTCCCTTGCATTGGATTTTGGGTGCTCTGCTTGTCTGTATTGTCCTTTGTCATGTCTGGAAGTCACCTTCCCTGCTGGCATTTCATGGAGCAGGGCCATTGCAGGAGCTGAGCACCCCACACCATCATGTCAGAGCTGTGCTTCAAGGTTATTTCCTATCAAATGCTCCTCTCCCAGCCATCCAGTTATTTTCTCCTTGGCTAAATCATCTGAAAATAGACTGCAGCCATCCTCGTTCTTCCTGCTTTGTATGCATGAGCAGGAAGGGGAATTTAGGATTTTGCTGTAATGCCATACACAAAAGCCTGCTGGAGAGCATCACTTTGATTAGCTCTTATTGTACACCCAAGAAAACAGAAAAGAATAAGAATAAGGGAGAGCCCAGCATGTGGCTGCTGTGCCTTGCTGCTTCAAGGCTGCTCAGAAAATCTGCCTGGTTGCTCAGGGCCCTCATCAGGAGCATATTTGTGCATATCCCAAAAATGGCTTGGGTTTTATCCTCTTAATAATAACAGGGAGAAGGGCAGGAGCACTGTAATCATTTGCTCCCTAGCACATCCCAAAACTTGGGCTCTGGCAATGCAGCAGCCTGACCCCGAGGCCTCCCTTCCCTTGCTCACCTGCAGGCAGGTGAAGCTCTCCAAGCCCCAGCACACCACACAGGGCACAGCACAGCTCCCCCGCTGCTAACAGGGCATCCCAGCTCCTGGAAGTCTGACATGGAAAACTTGATTTAGATCTGGGAATTAAATTAGCAAAAGGGATGAAAAAGAAGAAAAATATCTCGCATCCAAGCACGCATCTTTGGCAGAATTTACGATTGGAAAAAAATATTGGGATGTGAATTTTGCAGACAGCTCTGACGAGCGATGGAATGGACTGAAGTCCTCGCTCTAAACTGCCTGAACTTTGAGGATTTGATGCAGATCCAGATTTTAAATTTCCATTGAGGCCTTTCCCATTAGAACCAGAAGCAGAAGGATCTTGTTTGCTTACAGAGGCTGTACCAGATATTAACTTGCCCCTTCTCCCCCTGTGTCCTGGCCACCCCCTCTTTATCCTTCCTCACTTTAGGTGAATCTTTGTCACAAGGCATTGACAAACTGAGCAGTCCTGGTTCTCCCAAGGGCACCACACTCCTGGAAAACAGAATTTAGTGCAAGTATCTGCATATGGATTTTTTAAATAAACCCCATCCCAAATAAAGCTCTCATCCGAAGCTGTGGGCACTCAAATCATGTTTAAAAACACCAGAACACAGGAGAGACAGAATGCAATCAATGCTTCCCTGCTTCCCACCCAGCCAGGCGAGCACCAGTCATGAGACTCACACAGCCCAAATCCCACTGTTACGCTTTCCCACCAGACAAATCCTGCTTTATTAAACCAAAGTGCAAGGGAATTAGCAAAACCGCCCCTTTCCTTCGCACTGCAGTATATATAAGCAACCTAATCCATACGCCAAAGCTCCCACCGCTCTCAAAACCTCTCAGCTGGGAATTCCCGTCAGCAGCTCGCAGTCTCCCTCCTGTCAGCTCGGGATTACCTTTCCCTAACAGGGCAGGGAAGGAGAAACACACGTGGGCACCTGCCAAGCTCATCCCTGCGGCTCCCCTCGCACGGTGACCCTGCCTGCCGGGGACAGCCATGGGCCAGGGGGCTGCTCACAGACTAATTAGTGCTCGGCTCTGCTCATTAAAGAGGCTCCTTTGGCTGACCTGACCAAATACTTCCCATTGTTTCCCTCAGTCCCGTGGCTGCTGGGGCTGCTCGGCGGCGCGGGGAGGAAGGGATTGATGAGCCAGGAGGGATCCCCATGCCCTGTCTGTCACCCTGCCCGCCAGGGCCGGCCCCAACTCTGCCCAGAGAGAAAGGAGGTGCGAGTCAGCACCATGAGATAAGAGCTCCGTGCAGCAGCAGAAACCGGGGGTAATTGGCGGGGCGGGGAGGACGGAGCCTTTTGTCACACAAGGCTAAACGGGCCTCTTCGGAGCGAGCAGGAACCGGCGAACATCACAGCCTGGAATAGCGATGTGCTACATCCCATTTCTCAGGAGGGAGGAAGGAAGGAAGGACACGTGAAAAGAAAATAGCAGTAAATGATCCCACTTCATAATTTTTCTTCCTGTAACCCTTCTGGCCTTACAAACAGGAACTTGGTTTTAAACTAAAAATAAAGCCTGATGCCCGTGTGGCAGTTGCAGATGGGCGTTCCCGAGCGCCGCTGGGGCTCAGCCCTGTTCTATAAGCAGCCTGGGCCGGGCACCCTAGGAAAGTGCCTGGCTTTGCATTTGCTATATTTACATATCATCAGTTATCAGGAGAACAGGATGTCCCAGGGGATCTGAAATAGGATACACCACACTCCACCTCCCGGCCGGTCCAGCCGCGGCCAGGCCCTATGACTGATGCTGTTTGCCCGTCTGCCGGGGCTGCCCGCTGCTGTCACCCACCCCAGCCCGGCTGGCACGCAGGCCAGGCTGCTGTGGCATCCCCAGCCTCCCTCCAGACACGTGTGGCTACAGCAGAGAAGAGCTGAGGGGTGGAAAGCTCCTATTTCTCTTTCTGCCACGCTATTTTTTATTGTGAAGGAAGAGGAGATTTATTCTGCCCTCCAAACAATCGGGTCTGTATTCTCCTCCACACCTTGCTCCTTACACCGAAGCCCCAGCAGCCATTTCAGTGCAGGGTGATGGAGCACGAGCAGGCCTTGCCCAGGTGGAGCTGTGCCAGGGCAGAGCAGAACCCTGGCACAGCTTCCTGCAGGCCCAGCACGGAGGCAGAGAGGGCAGGAGGCAGGCAGGGGTGGGTACCAGCTCCTGGCCCTGCACACCCTGCAAGGCACGGGCTGTCCTGTTGGAAGCACACGGGCTGCCCTGCCTACCTCACCACCTTGGATTTAAATGCCTTTCTCACACGCTGGGCGTAGCTGCCAAGTATTGTGCCTTCAGTACATCACTCCACCTTGATTTCAAACCACTTCAGCTTGCGTTTGGGAGTGGTTTCCAAGCATTCAGCTCACCCATATCTTATCCACACTGGTTTCCTTTATGAGCTGCACCCACTACAGGTCCAGAGCTTTAAATGCAAACCCAAACAAATATGTGGTAGCGCTTCCCATTCCCACTGGACTGGCCTGGAGTGGGAGTGGAATGAGTCAGGAGTACCATAAAGGAAAGTGAAATAGATCCACCCTGAGCAGATGATAGGATCAGGGCAGATTAGTAGCCTTGGATCAGATTCAAGGGTCAGCATAAATCTTTAATCTTTGCAAAGTCCTCGAGCCTCCCTCCCCTCGCTGTCTCACATGCACACACACCAGGCATGACTAAACAGCTCTCTGCGGGGATGGCAGACGCTTCAGAAACTCCCGGCTGGTTTTGGTTTGCAAAATACAACAATAAAGCTGCTCTCTGTTCTGTGAACGTGAGAACTTCCCTGCGCAGGCACCTCGCCCCTGGACGCTGTGGGATGCTGCCAGGGACACTCACACCACAACCACTGCTCCCACCAGCACCAGGGGCCCCTCTGGCTCGCTCTGACCCCACAGGCAGGCTGCACCAACCAAGAGAGCCAAGGACAGTCCCCACCTTGTGCCTTATTAGGTCCCAGCGTGGTCTGCCAGCACGTCATTACTCATTATTCCTCTGTATTTGCTTCCCACTGCCACTGTGCTCAGTTCACATCATCGGGATAGTTCCCAGGTTTCACGTGGAGCTGCAAGTGCCTGGCTCAGGGGGGTGGAAATGCCAGGCTGCCCTGGGAAGGGGCTGTGTGGGAGCAGAGGGGCTGCAGGAGAGGTGTGTGCCAGCTTTGCACCCAACTGATGCACTAAGGGGAAAAAAAAAAAGAAAAAGAAAAAACATAGCAAAAAGCCCTGGCCTAGTTTTTGTTTCACTGTGCTGGGCTCAGGCTCGAAGGATGTGGTTTGGTGGTCAGCACATAAGACAGCAAATGAAAAAAAAAAAATTCCTTTGATTAAATCCAGATCAGGTCTGTGCGAGCTCTTCCTGTGGCCATCGGGAAATCACAGAGGGAAAACCCTGCCCACGCTGCCTGTGGCTGGGCACAGGGGACGTGACACAGCCTGGGGTGGTCTGTCCCGCCCAGGGGGACACTGTGTGCCACGGAGCAGGGTGTCCCGTGCTGGCACTGCAGGACTCAGTGCCCAGGGGGCTCTGAGACATCCCTCTCCCCATGCTGAAGGCTCCATCTCAAGCTGTCTGGATGGGTTTATAACAATTCCAGTCACTCTCGCCACCGCTCTGCGCACAAAGGGCCAGGCGAGCTCTGTATAAGCGAATATTTATATATTCCCATAAACATTTTTAAATGGGAAATTGCCTAATGTGCCTTATTAAAGGGAAAGCACGAACAGCTGGCCGAGGGCGCCTGGCAGGGCTGCTGACGGTGGATGTGCTGTTGCTGCTGCACCTCGCAGCTCTAATTGTTTCAGGAATCCTTTGACTCATCCTCCGAGCGGCTCCAGCATCTGAGCAGAGATCTCTGTCTTGCCGGTCTCCTTCAAAACACCTTTGCCTCGCTGCTGGGTTCAAAAAGCTGGCGCTGCAGATGCCTCCTGACCTCAAGTGCCCAGGTGCTCGCTGGAGCCCGGAAAACCCCTCTGTGGTTCCTGCCCCAGCCGGGCCGTGCTTCTCACACGTGCAGCACATCCCGGCCGCTGCTGACAGCCCCGGGGCACGGGGACCGGCCACCAAACCGGCCCCGGGGCACGGGGACCCGCCACCAAACCGGCCCCGGGGCACGGGGACCCGCCACCAAACCGGCCCCGGGGCACGGGGACCCGCCACCAAACCGGCCCCCAGCCCAGCACGGTCCTGCCCTGTCCTGGCCCAGCCCCACGCCTGCCCTTTCTGCCAACAGTTCTTTGCTCTCCCGGGGCTGCAGGGACGCGGTGAAAGCCTGACAGGCTCAGGAAAGCTGTCCCCGGCTCCTGCACGTCGCCGAGGAGTTGGGGACATGGACCACGCAGGTCCTTGGCTTCTCCCTGGGGACAGGGATGTCACCGAGCGCTGCAGTGCCAGCCTGCTCTGTTACTATGGGGACAAGCACCACGGGGCCGACAGGAATAAATGTATAAAAATCAGCAGCTTCGCCCCGCGGGTGGCAGTGGGATCACCAGGGTGCCCGAACCTGCCGTCCCTCCCTGCCCCTCGCCTGCCTCGGTGCCCTCCCAGCCCTTGCGACACATCCCGGGGCTATCTCGGCCGGATCTGCCAGGCTGCCAGCTCAGGGCTCACACACAGCTGTGGCTGTGCCGTGCCCGCAGCATCCCCTGGCAGCACCCCCGGGCCCACCAGCACCGGGCTGGCACGGGGGGGGCAAGGCAGCCTCGGGAGGGGACCGAGTCAGGCATCACTCACTCATTCACTCCCTCACTCACTCACTCCTTATTCACCCGGCAGCGCCTGAATTCCCCGTGACCTTTGGACACTCATTTCAGCCACGGAAAAGGTGATGGGCAGCCAGAGGGCAGGGAAACGGGCAAATGGCCCGGCAGGATGGCAGCGGGTGCTGCCCTGGGAGCCTCCACCGGGCTGGGGGTGGCACCACCGCAGAGCCCCCCAGCACCAGCTGAACAGCAGCTCCGGGCACACCCGCGGGCCGGGGGTCCCGAGCGTGTCCCGCCTGGGGAAGGGCACTGCTCCCGTGGAAGGGGCCCGAGGAGGGATCGAGAGCGGCTGTGCTGTTTGAGGGAGCTCCACGCTCGCACGGCAGGGAGCAGGGACGGTGACAGCTCTCCCGAGGGCATCGTCTTAGAAAGCGGCCCTTGGGAGGCCCGGTGATTCAAGGGGAAAGCTCTGCAACACTCATTCTGGGAAGTTTCCATTTGAATTGCTGCAAAGAGCAGTTTTTCCATGATAAACAGATTGCTTCAGTTCCCCAGCAGCACTGGGGGGGTCAGTGCCACCCCCTCCCTCCACGGGGCCCTGAGTCATCCTCCACCCAAGGCTCAGCCCGGGGCCGGTGTGGCAGGGCTGGGATGGGCTGTGAGAGGTGCCCCAGCACCTCCCATGCCACGGGGGAATCCAGCCCCTGGCACCTCTTTGAGGTCAAGCGTTTGTCTGAAATGAAGAACCTGAGAAAACCCCTCCCCAGGCACGTTCTGACCAGTGTGCAGAGCCAGGGCCCTTCTGGTGGGACTGGGCTTTTCATTCCTGAACCAGGACTGCTGGGTCAAACACTTGGTTCAGGCAATGAGAACCCTGCCTCCTTCATCCCCACACCAGCAGGAGTTCTGGATCACAGGGGGCTGCCCAGCCCCTCACCTTTCCCAGAGCAGCACCCCAGCCCTGGCAGACCTGGAGCAAACACCACTCATCTCCTCCTTAGGCTGACACCAAAGCCAGGCCCGGTGCTCAATGTCCCGGCCAGCTCCAAGGCAAACATCTGAGCACAGAGATCAGTGAGAGAGAGGAATCCCACTCCCTGTGCCTCTCTAATCCTGTGGAATAATGCATCCCATGAAGTGCAGCCTGGATGCAGTCCAGCACTCAGGGAAGGCAGTGACAGACCTCCCACTGATTTCAATGGGAGCAGGGTGAGCTGGGGTTTAATCAGTGTGGTACCAGCAGCAACAGCTCGTCAGCCCTGGCATTTCTGAATACATTAGAACATGTTGCCTATGCCCATAGGTCACATTTCATCTCAGATCACACCAATTTCACAATACGTGCACTAATACCACGAGATAATCATCAGTGACTGCTCCCATTGGGGCTGGAGCTTTACCCTGATCAATAGCTGCAGCCAAGCCCAGCAGCAGGTCCCCAGGCCCTGCCACAGCAGGAGGAGGGCACTGGGAAAGGCCCCCAACATGGCCATAACCTTACTAATGATTTGGAGTCGAGAATAGAAATAGGAGTTAAATCTTCCCTAAGCTGCTCAGCTGCACTCTGGTGGTGTCCACAGCCTCAGCAGCAGCACAAGCAGAGCTCCATGCACACCCCGTGACGTGGATAAGCAATATTTCAGCCCTGAGAGTTTGCATATTCATCAGTCCTTTCAAAGCAGGGTAGAGCTCGGCCTTTTCTCTCTCTGCCACAGCACAGAGAGGAGGGAGAGCTGCTGCACCTCAGCAGCACCAGGGGCCAAAGGGAGGATAAAGCTGTGCTCCAGAGAGGAACGAATTATTCCTCTGGTGCAACAGCTCTGGCAGCCACAGACCATGGCCATCATCCTTGGGCTGAGCTGGTGCTCAGAAAACAACAACGTGGGAGCCCCTCCTGGGTACTGGAATAAAGAGCAGAGGTCAGAGAGGAGGAAAGTGCAGCACTGGGGGCAAGGCCAGGGCTGAAATGGCAAGCCAGCCCTTTCCCATCAGCACTGCCACCCCACAGAGAGTTACCCATGGACATGGGCAGGGCTGAGGGCCCACCCCAGGGCAAACACCCACCTGCTTAGCCAGGCCTGCCTCTGTGTGGGTGCAAGGATTGGATGCCAGGGACAACCAGCCCAGGACAGAGCCCAGGCAGCTCCCAGCAGCCCAAGGACAGCAAGAGGAGCTGGGGGAGCTGCCTTTTATTTCCAGGCATTCCTGTTTCCATCAGCTGTGTGGTATTACCCAGCCTGCTCCATTTGCAGTTTTAACAAGGCACATGTGGTGAAAAACCCTTCCCGTACAGAGCTTTCCTGTTTGGCCATTTCCAAAGGCCCTGGCTGTGATGGCAATAACTGCCTCCACTGGGTGACGTGCCTGGGGCAGAAACACACCTGGGAGAAAGACACGTGTCTAAGAAATAAATTATTCCAAAATAGGTAGAAATGTTCCCCTCCATTTCTTACAGCCAGGAGTGAGGGCACCGGGGCACAGGCACCCCTGAGCCGTGCCCAGCGCTCCCAGAGGTGCCTTGCCCAGGGCCAGCAGTGCCCACTGCAATTAGCAGCTCTCCCTGGCACCGGCAGAGTTCTCGAGTGCCATGAACTGCCCGCAGAAGGGCAGTGGGAAAGGTCTGGAACACGAGGGAGCAGCGGGAGCCACATCTCCCGGCCCCGGCAGCACGCCAGGGTTACAAAACACGGACAGCCCGTGTCACATAGCCAGGGTCGGTGTCACCAGCCCCGCGGGCTACGGTTACAAGGGCTGAGCCCAGCAGAGTCATTCTGCCGGCAGCCCTGGGGAGCTCATCCCGCCTCTGCCCCCGCTGCCCGGGCATTCCCAGCCCTCTCCTCCCATCCCGAGCATCACACGAAATGTCTAAGGGGAAAAAAAGGACTTGCTCAAGACCTGCTGCTTTTTCCACGCTGAAGCAGAAACAGCAATTATCTGGTTCAGTCTGGTGCTGCTGGCCTGGAACATGCCATGACAACGTGTTTCTCGTTTCAAAGCCTCTTTTGTACTAGGACACAGTTCAAGGGATCTTGCAATGCCTGCATTTGTAAACACGCCGCACTTGCAGCTACACGCTCTGCAGATGAAAGCCGAGGCGGAGCACAAGGGCACTTCTCTCTTCTCTTCTCCTCTCCTCTCCCTGCGTGTGTCGGGCCCGGGGCAGCTCCCCCGGCTCAGCCCGACGGCTGAATCAGGGCCCGGCAGCCCCGGGGCTGGGCAGCCACGCGTGGTCCTCAAAAGTCACGGCACGTTCAGAAAAACGGAGTCCTGGAAAAGGATGGGGGGGGGGGGGGGGTGAAAATCACAGCAAAAAAAAAAAAAAAGTGCGTCACTGCAGATTATTTTAGGCCCTGGTCCATGCATAATGCAAATAAGCAGCTCCCGGGGTTCATGCCTGTAAAAACCGTCCAGTCCCACTGCGCCCGGCCACGGGAGCTTTCCAAACAGGTGGTGAAAAGCTAAAATTATGTGTCTGTGTGTCCTCACCGGGGTTAGGAAAGGCCCTGGCTCTCAGGAAGGCTCTCCCTGTGCCTCCACGGGGCTGGTATGAAACAGGACCGAGACATTAAAAAATTCAGGAGCATTTCTTTCCTTTTGAGGCAATCCTGCGCTCCCACTCAGCAAACCTCACTCAGCACCTCCACGGCACCCTCTGATCTGCCTGACCCCGCTGCCCCCTCCCACCTGCTCTTCACGCACACTAACTTCATTTATTTTTAATTTTTTGCCCAAAATCATTGTATCCTCCTCGTCTGACTTCAAGGAGTCGCTCGGGAAGCCCTATTTATGGGTTGAAATGCTGCTGAAAGAGTTATTGCTGTGTTATTCAGCTGTTGTGCCAAGCCTGCATGGGGATCGGGTTTCTGCTGAAAGGGTGCCAGGCACGTCTTTTTCCAGGAACCAGCAGCCGTATTTAGCCTCCGGCTGCACATGAAAGACTGCAGTCGGAAACGTGACATTGTGTCAACATTTGAGGCAGGTCAGAGCTGGGTGAGACCATGAAAACAAGCCCGGGAACTCAGCACACCCCGGCGGGGCGGGCGGCACGGGCTGTCCCGGGCTGGCGCCGTGCCGGGGGTCGCCCCTCCATCCGTCCATCCATCCATCCATCCATCCATCCATCCACCCATCTATCCTCCTGGGCTGGGATGGAGAGCCCAGGGATGCAGCTCTGGCTGCTGGGTCCCCACCCGGTGCCACCACGGGTGCAGCCCCTGCCCCACAGAACTCACCTGTCCTGCTGGCACCAGGCCAGGGTGGCAGGGAAAATTCCCAGCCCATAATAATCTTTTGCTTCCTGAGTAAATGTTCTCTCTTTCACTTTTCTTGCATTTTTTTTTCCCTCTGAGACTGAGGATCTGGAAATCCTGCAAGCTGTCCCACCACAGGACAAGGGGGGCAGAATATGAGGACCAAAGAGGAGTGAGAGCCATGGAAAGGAGCCAGAAATCCAGGGGGTCCTAAGGCTGGAGACACCTCTGCACTGAGCACCAAATGCTGTCCCCAAATGGGGTTGTCACAGTCAGCCTCAGTAAGATCAATATTTAGCCCTAATTAAAGCAAATGAACACTGAGACATGTGTAGACCCCAAATACATTAAACCAAGCAGCGCTTTTTTCTAGCATTACTTAAGCTAAGGTTTCTTTAGTTCTAACTACAGTCTAACAGAAGCATCAGCCCCTCCATGTGTGGTCCTGGAGATGCTCAGCCCAGACCTGAGCAGAGCTGGCTCAATTGGACACCTAAACCACTCCCCACATTTTGTGATTCATCTGCACAGTGAAAATCCCAAATCCCAAATCCCCCCTCAGAACTGCCCGTGTCCCATCCACACATAGGCAGCACCACTGGGAAACAGAGTCCTCCCACCCATCCCTTTGGTTCACCTCTCTTTTGCCTTTGGGGGAGGTTTGGGGTTTTTGTCATTTCCTCTGGAGACCAGAAGCCAGCATCACTGCTGGGAGGGAGCCGTGGTGGGATGAGGACCTTGCCCTCTGGCTCATGAGAGTAGAGGCAGCAGGCGGCTCCACCACCCACAGTGCCAGCTGGAATTCCCAAATCAGGGACACCTGGGACAGGTGGGGGTGGCAGGGATCACTCCAGCACAGGCAGGACCTGACCCTCGCAGCCCTCAGCCCCAGGGACCTGCTGGGCACCATCCCTGGCAGTGCTTGGGCACCTCAGACACAGCTGAAGTAAAAGCAGTTTGCAGCAAGTCCATTATCCTCCAGGAACTGGGCAAAGCCTGGGGAGACACTCCATCCTCTGGGTGAGGGGCTGCCTCCTCCCCACAGGGCCCAGGAGCCAAATGCCAGACACAGGGAGCACAACGTGACAGCAGGAGAGAGCAGGAAAGCCAGCCAGGCTCTGCTGGCACCTCCCTCCAGTCCGGAAGGAAAAAAATCCCTGAAGGTGCCAAGGGAGTTAAAATAAATAAATATCCCTGGTGACACGGGTAATGGGACCCTGAGCTCCTGCAGGCACTGACAGCAGAGGAGCTGGGGGGAGCAAGGAGAGCCCTGCTCCCCCCTGCACCCCGAAATCCCCACTCCTCCCTGCGCCCTGAAATCCCTCATCCCCCCTGCACCCCAAGCTCCTGCTCCCCCCTGCATCCCAAATTCCTGCTCCCCCCGGTGCCATCCCCTGCAGGACCAGACCATGTGGGATGACCCTGCTCAAACATTTCAAAGCAAAGGAGGCAAACCCTTATCTTCCACAGGAAAAGAATTATTTTATTAAGCATTTTTAAACAGCTACTTAACATTTACTCAAGATAAAAATATGTACAATATCCCACCTTGAAGGCAGCTCCAAAATATAAACACTGTACCTCTCCCGAGAGAAAAACGGAATATTCTTCTCTTCAAAAAAAAAAAAGACAACCCAGAAACAAGAATACATTCATATTTCTCACTTCTTTATGCTCAAGTAGTTATACAAATAATAGACATCTGAAACATTTTAACTTTTAATATATTTATATAATATATATATATATATTTATAACAGGATTTTACAAATAAAGGCAACAACTGTATACCAAAAAAACCCAAAAAACCAACAACAAAATAAACGTTAGAACACAATCTGCAATCAAGCATAGTGCATCTCAACAGCTGGTGCAATGGGAGGGCGACATGAGGATCCAGACAGGGGTTCTGCTCACCAGTTCTCAAAACCAGTAAGAAAAAAACCACCAAAGAGCACTGCCTTTAGCAGTGAAGTTTGGGGGTTTTTAATTAAAAAGAAGCTAAACTGGAGAGGATGTTCCTCTGTGGAGGAAGCCCCTTGCAGCTCACAGGACAAGAGTCACCACCCGACCCCTCTCCCCTTAACACGGGACGTGAGCTAGGTGTGCCAGGAGGAATCCAGCTGCTCCAACCCCGCCGGGATCAGGCTCCTGGGAAATCCCAGCCTTGCCATTCTCCAAAGGCACTGCCAGGGCCACGCTCAGCAGGGATGGGCAGGGAGGGGCAGGGATGGCGCTGCCGGCTCGGGCTGAGCCGCTCCCTCCGGCCGGGAAAGCCGCGGTGACTCCCGAGGGAGCGGCAGCCGCAGGGGCCGGTGCCAGCAGCGAGGCGACCCCGGGGACAGCTCCTCCCGACCCGGCCGTCCCAGGGACAGCTCCTCCCGACCCGGCCATCCCAGGGCCGGCTCCTCCCGACCCGGCCATCCCAGGGCCGGCTCCTCCCGACCCGGCCATCCCAGGGCCGGCTCCTCCCGACCCGGCCATCCCAGGGCCGGCTCCTCCCGACCCCGCGATCCCGGGACAGCTCCTCCCGAGCCGGCCCAACGGAGCAGCTCAAGTTACACGAAGGGCGCAGGTTAATTTATTTATTAGATGTACGCCATGGAAAGCTCCAAGCAGCAGCTACCTTTTATTTGGTAAAAAAATATCTATGTATCAGCAAAGGTGTGGAGAGAAACTCCTCTTAGGTCTGTCTGCCTGATCTGTGTGTGACCAGGCAGTGACTGCTGCCCTGCTCCTCCTGGTCTCCTGGTGGCATTGCCACCACCACACCACAGTGACCACTGCCCTGCTCCTCCTGTGCCAACAGTGGCATTGCCGCCACCACCAGTGACCACTGCCCTGCTCCTCCTGTGCCAACAGTGGCATTGCCGCCACCACCAGTGACCACTGCCCTGCTCCTCCTGGTGACATTGCTGCCACCACCAGTGACCACTGCCCTGCTCCTCCTGGTGACATTGCTACCCCTGCAGTGGCCACTGCCCTGCTCCTCCTGGTGACATTGCTGCCACCACCAGTGACCACTGCCCTGCTCCTCCTGGTGACATTGCTACCCCTGCAGTGGCCACTGCCCTGCTCCTCCTGCACTCACAGTGGCATTGCCACCACCACCAGTAACCGCTGCCCTGCTCCTGCTGTGCTCACGATGGCATTGCCGCCACCACCACACCACCAGTGACCACTGCCCTCCAGTGCTCATGGTGGCATTGCCACCACACCAGTGACCGCTGCCCTGCTCCTGCTGTGCTCACGGTGGCATTGCCACCACCACGCCTGTGGGGTCACTGGGACACAGCCCAGCTCAGGTGAGCCAGCAGGGCCGTTGCCTCCAGAGCCGCTCAGGGAAGTACCATGGTTTATATTAATGTATTTTATATTCACAGACCCTCAAACCAGCTCTGCCCAATGGAATATTTCTTCACAGCTTTGCAAGAGATTCGCAGCTGACCGAGTCAACTGTTGCTCTGTAGATGTGGAGAGGGAAGAAGGGAAGGGGCCAAGCACAAAATCCTTCTTTAATCTTTTGGAAGTAGTTGTCAATCGCTAACCTGGGCGCATCCTTCATCCTTCTCCAAGCTACCTGACAAGTCAGAGAAAAGGGGATTTAGCTTCCTACGCACAGTGAACCTCGTCCCCACACCTCAGTCCAGCCAATATATAAAAGTGAAACAGTCTCTCAAACTAAAAAAAAAAAACAAAAAAGGAAAAAAAGAGAAAAACCAGTCACACTGCGCTCAGTCTTTGGTTTCCAAGTTCAAAGGAGGAATCTGCTTCAAAGCTTGAAGCAGAGCCGAGGAGTCGATGGGGGAATGGGCCGGTACAGGAGAAGGGAGTCTCTGGGGCATCAGCAGAGGGGGGGAGATTTTGTCGGGGTTCATGAAGCCCGTCAGTGCCGCGGCAGAGGCCGGCAGGCTGGGGTACAGCACGGGAACCGAGGCTGGGTACCAGCACTTCTCCAGCATGGGCAGGTAGGCGGTGGCGGACGGCGGGATCAGGTAGAAAGGCAGGCACAGGGGAGGCTGGTGAGCGTGGGGGCCCAGGAAGCTGCTGGCAGAGCCCATCATGTCACTGCCAAAAGGGCCCTCGTCCTGCGGCGACTCCAGCCTGCTCCTTTTGGCCGGCGGGTCCTCAGTCTCTTGCTTAATAGAGCTTATTCTCTCCTGGACAGCGTACTTGAGGTCGGTATCCTTTTTGAAATAGGGCTGTTCCGATTTGGAGTCGCTTTTGTCCAGCTCTCCCCCGTACCCGCTGTCCGTGTCCGTGTCGCTGCCGCTCTGCTCCCCGCTGGAGTGAGCGAATGTCCGCTGGATCACGGGCACGCAGTTCTTCCCGTGGCCCTCGCCCGCCGCGCCCAGCGGCGCCGGCTTCTCCTTCAGGTCCAGCATTTTGGGAGGGATGTCCCCGGCCTTGCGGGCCGCCCCGCCCTGCAGCACCTCGCTGGCCATCCGGTGCAGGTGGCTGACCAGCTGCGACGACTTCAGCTCCTTGCCGTTCTCATGCTTTGCCAGGTATTGCAGCATTTCCTTGGCACACATCTGGAAACCGGATCGAAACATTTCCTGGCTGGAATCGAGGTTTCTCGATGACAGGTCACCTAAGGAAACATTAACAGAAAGAAATTAAAAATTAACAACATGCTAAATAGTTCCATTTCCAGCTCCGAGGCGGGCGATATTGGACTTGGGTTACAGCACAGCCTGAGGGGAACGCGATGGCCAAGCTGGACTCTATGAACAGAAATCCCCAGATTTCTGCAGAAAAGGACAATTCCATTGGAACATCCACCTGTCTACTTTTACGTAATAAGTAAAAGTGCTGCCTGCTTGTTTTTGCTGTTTACTGTAAAATCCACTTTCAGCAGGTACTGGAGTGTGGAGAGGGGAGTGAGTCAAGCTGTGGCTTCTCCAGGAAACCCCCAGGGAAGGCAGGGTGCACCTTGCCCTGCACCTCAGGGCAGGGAGCTGCCGGCCCTGCCGCAGCTCCGCCAGCCCCAGGGGACTCGGCTGCTCCCGCAGCTCCACTGCACTCCCTGTGGCTGCCGGGGCACGGACCGTGCCTCCGAAAAATTCGGGTTTACTGTATCCGATTCAAGTGAGAGCCACATGTGAAATCAGCAGGAGGAAGTGCATCTGAGGCTGATAAGCTGAAGCACCGGGTCCCCTCTGCCTGGAGAGCACAGGCCAGGTCGGTTACAAAGAAACTTAAAAAGGTGTGTATAGAGAGCAGATTTATATCTATTTCCAGAGAAAACAGCCAAATAAACCAGACTGAGTTATCTAAAGCTCACAAACACAAATGGGGAGAACCAAATGGCTTTAGAGAGAACCTCACAGCAAACCTGGGCTGTAACTAAAACTACTTAAAACCCAGTTTAATTTCAAACAACTCCCAGGGCACTCTGCACTGACCATCTTGAGCAATGCATCTTTTTTTGTGAAAGCTCACAAGCAAAGCCTGAGAAAATGACAGCATGAAAGGCCAGGATTCCTGCCTCCTCCCTTCTCGGGAACAAGGTGTCACAACCGCATTTCACAGGCTCCCCAGGGAAAGCCCATCACACACACACAGAGGCTCTCGCCCTGCCGGCTCAACACTCACCCGCCTGCAAACCGTTCTGCAGAGCGATGATCTTCTGCTGCTGCTGCTCGATGAGATTGGTCAGTGCCTTCACGTGCTTCAAGGTGAGCTCCAGAACCACAGCCTTCTCCAGGTGACCTAGAGTCTGGGAGCACAGGGACAGGTTGGCACCCGCCGCCGGCTCGGCCACGCAGGCAGGAGCTGCCAGCGCCTTCCCGGGAGCCGCGGGAGGACGGGCACGGCGAGACCTGAGCAGGCAGGATCACCACCGGCAACATTGCATGGAGATAAGTTAAAAAGCAGGCTGCGGAAAAGGCTCTCAGGGAACCCTGCGGGTGCTTCGGGACCAGCCGCATAGCCCGGAGAGAAGCGTTTTATTTATCGGTTCTGCAGCCCCTGCTGGCACCGTGACCGGGCAGCCCGGCCGGGGACGGCTCTCGCCCGGCAGCGGCGCGGGGGGGACGGCCCGGCGGGCAGCTCCCGCAGCTCCCGGGGAAGTTTGGGATGTGCTTACAGCCTACCCGGGCGTGCGGCACCACGGAAAAAAAATTAAAAAAAATAAAATAAAAACCCACCCCGAATCGGCGGTGAAGCGGCAGCAGAGCGCCGGCCGCAGGGGAGCCCCGTCCCTCCGCTCGCACCTACCGTCAGCTTGAGGTGCTCGGGCAGCAGGTCCTTCAGCTGCGCGATGCACTCGTTGATCCTGTCGCGCCTCTTCTTCTCGATCAGCCGGTGCGGCAGCTTGTAGGTCTCCTGCGGGGCCGGGGCAGCGGGTCAGCGGGGGGACAGCGCAGCCCAGCCCAGCCCAGCCCCGCTGCTCCCGTCCCGTCCCGAGCGCGCCGGGAGCGGCCGAGCCCCCGCCCCGGGAGCGCTGTCACGGGCACGCACCGGCCGATTCACCCCGTTAACCCCCGGTTCACCCCGTTAACCCCCAATCTACCTTATCGCCCCTCGCTGTACCCCGTCACCCCCCATTTACCTTGTTGTCCTCGCTCCTCTTTAAGCCCCTCCGGGGCTTGTACACCTGGTACATGTGCGCGAAGTCCAGCCTGCACGGGCGAGAGGAGAGCAGCGCGTTACCCCCGTCCCGGAGCCGGCGGGGCCGCTGCCCCGGAGCCCCCCGAGCCCCCGAAGCCCCGCTTACCCGGGCAGGTCTCCGCTCTCCAGGGCGGGCAGCTTGCCCAGGCAGCCGGGCGGGGGCTGCGCGCTGGGGATGCGCTCCATGGCGGGGGGCGCTCAGGGCGGGCAGGGGCGCTCAGGGCGGGCAGGGGCTGCGGGCGCTGCCGGTACCGGGGCCGGTGCCGCTGCTGCTGCTGCTGCTCATGCCGCGCCCGCGCCGCGCGGGCTGAGGAGCGGCGGGCGGCCGCGGGCCGGGTTAAATGCGGGCGAGTGGGTGGACGGGAGCGACGTGCGGAGCCCTGTGACCGCCGGCACGTCTGGCGGCCCCGGCGCCCCCGCCCCGCCGTCACATGAGCCTCACGTGGCGGCGGCGCGGGGGGAGGCGGGGCCGCGGCTCCGGGGCCCCCCCGCACGTGTGTCCCGGCGCGGCGGGGCCGGAGCTGGCGGCGCGGGGCCGGGCCGGGCCGTGCCACACAGTGCCGTGCCGTACAATGCCGTGCCTTGCTGTGCCATACCGTTCCATAAAGTGCCATACCGTGCCGTGCCACACCGTGCCTTGCCATACAGCACCGTGCCATACAGCGCCGTGCCATACAGCATCTTGCTATACAGTGCCTTGCTGTGCCATACCGTGCCATAAAGTGTCATACCGTGCTGTGCCATCCCGTGCCATGCTGTGCCATACAGTGCCTTGCCATACAGTGCCTTGCTGTGCCATACCGTGCCATGCCGTGCCATACCATGCCATACAGTGTCATACTGTACCATGCCATGCCATACCATGCCATACAGTGTCATACCGTGCCCTGCCATACCGTGCAGTACCACTGCTGCGTCCCGACATAGGGGAAGGAAAAAAAAAATCACACCACACCCCCCCCCCCAAAGCAACACAGGCACAAAACACGGACCCGGAGAAAGCTGAGAAAGCTGCAGCCGCTGAAGTTTGGAAATGTGGGGGAAACAATAAAATAAGTGAGAGTTGATAAAATGCAGCTCTGGGGAAGTGGTGGTGCTGCAGGGAAGTTCTGGGGTGGTAGGATCCCAAAGGAGGTATCCAGGGCTTGGAGTAACTTTCTCCGGTGAAGGGAACCATCCCTGCCCATGGCAGGGGGTTGGAACGAGGTGGGCTTTAACGTCCCTTCCAAATAAAACCATTCTGTGATTCTATGATCAGCAGGAAATTCTCCCCTGTGAGGGCGGGGAGGCCCTGGCACAGGTTCCCAGAGAAGCTGTGGCTGCCCCTGGATCCCTGGAAGTGTTGCATGGAATAACCCGGTCTTGTGGAAGGTGTCCCTGTGCATGGCAGGGGTGGAATGATGACAATTTAAGGTCCCCTCCAGCCCAGACCCTTCCATGAGATGCCATGCCCGTGGCAGCCTGTGGATGCCAGCGGTTGCACAACGCTGAGCAATGATAATGGTTTGTGTGTACCTGCCAAGGCAGAGCTCTCCTGAAGGGCCGTGGTCACTTCCCTGCTGAGTGCTGAGCAAGTAGAGGCAGGCTCAGCTGATAAAAGGTGCATTTACCAAGATAAGGGAACAGCAGAGCTCCAGCACTGCTGCTATTTCCTGCAGAGTCCTGGCTGCTCCACCTCAGGAGGAATCCGAGGGCAGGAGGTGCTACATGAGAGCACAGAGAGGTTTTACATGGGTGATGGAGACAGGCTGTTTAAGGCTTACCCCTGTCCAAAGGTGTCTGCTGTTACCAGGAAGAATCCCAAGGGAAGTCGGAGCCTCAGAAAAATGCTAGCTATAAATGTAAGGTCTATAAAAGCCCAAAATCCCCTCCAGTGTGAACAGACAGCACTATATCAGTGACACGGGGCTCCCACAAAACAGATGCTTGGCTTGTCCCACTCAGCATGGTCCTCTCAGTGTTTGACATCCAAGCCTGCAAACCCGGTGATTATGGCCAGGATCGTGGAATCCCAGAATGGTTTGGGTTGGGAGGGACCTTAAAGACATCTCAATCCAACCCCCTGCCATGGGCAGGACCTTGAGGGTCTCTGTGTGCCACAGCCCTGGTGCACCATGGAGGAGTTGGGGCTGAGCATGGAGCTCTGAGTAGCACAGACCCACAGCTCCGAGCTGTGACCTCCCACAGCAGAGCTGCTCTTTGCTGCAGGCACTGAACAGACTCTGCAATAACCACCAGGAGACGTGGGGGTGATGTGTTTGTCCCCTGCTGCTGCTCAGGGGACTGTAACCAGCCTCAGGAAGGAGCCCTGGAGCAGACGCTTCGTTCTCTCTGTGCCCCCAAGACCAAAGATGTTATTTTCCAAACAAAGGGTGAAAAAAACACAGACAATTTTTCATCTGTCCCATCACTGACCCTTTGTCCAAGGCAACAGAAATAATTAGAGCTTGCTGCAGCCTTTTGCTAATGAAAAATGAGGTTTGGGGCCAATCTGCTCTGCATTTGAAGTTCAGGCTCCAAGAGTACGTGGACAGCTTCATGCCCGTGGATTGTCTGACTCCTGCATGCTCCTTCAGATATTCGGTACATTCCTGCAGTGGGTGGTGAGCCACAAATCAGGGTCAGAGGTAATCCCCAATTATTTAGCCCTTTTACTGTTCTCGTGCTTGCCAAACAATTCTCCATATCAGGATTTGCTCATGACCTTAAGGGATGTTGCCAAGGATTTAGGAGTCCCCCTAAAAGGAGGATCCAAATGAAGTTATGGCATTCTTGGGCATCAAGTGAGATTGCTCGAGAGTTGAGTTACATTTTCCTGGGGATCAGTTTTCATGAGCAAGGACTGATGCAATCATCAATTCGCCTTCTCGCTTGTGTTTGCTGAATTATTTCTACATGGAGGGCTCCTTTACACCACACGACTCAGGCAGTAACAAAATGTTTAAAAAGGCTGAATTCCCTCCAGCCATCCGTGGAGCAGCAGCTCTCCTGAGCGCTCCTCCAGCAGGGCTGGGAGTCACAGGACCGCGACAGCTCGTGTCCAAGGGGATTTGCAGTTATTTACAGAGGCACGAGAAGGTGAGAGTTTGGGGGCTGGTTTGGGGGTGGGTTGGGAATCCGAGACTCAGGATCTGCCCCTTCCCTGGGACTGTCCCCTTCCGACCGCAGGGATTTGGGGGAAAACGTTCCAAAAATCCCTGGCACTGCTGTCTGATGGAAGCCTATGTGGGCAGCGCCGGGAGTTAACAGATGGGTTGTGGATTCGAGCTTACGATAAGGTTACTGAGGGTGGTTTTGTTTTAAAATGTCTCTTACTTAATATATCCATGAAGGCCAGGCATGTGCCTGTGGCCTGTAATCAAATCGCTGACTCTCCCTCTCTCCCGTTTCCAGCAATCCCGGCTCGGGTTACTGGCACCGGAGGTGAAAGCTCAGCCCTGCCGAGGCTGGACGCGCCGGGATGCGCTCAGCGCTCGGCATCCTCGGCCCCGAGCCGCCGGCAGGGCAGGAACACCCCGTGCTTTCCGCACCAGGGAGAGTTCCTGCGGGAGCCAGGCTGTCTGTGACAGAGCTGGGGCTCTCTCCTGTGCTCAGCAAACGTGACGGCTCCGCTCCGAGCCCGGCAGCTCCGCAGCTGCTGCTCCCGCCCCCGGCACGGACGGGAGGCTCGGCCGGGGGACAGCGCCTCCATCCCCGCGGGTCTGTGTCCTGCACAGTGTGAGGGCAGTGTGGGCAGTGTGGGCCTCCATCCCCGCGGGTCTATGTCCTGCACAGTGCGGGCAGTGTGGGCAGTGTGGGGCTCCATCCCCGCAGGTCTGTGTCCTGCACAGTGAGGGCAGTGTGGGGCTCCATCCCCGCGGGTCTGTGTCCTGCACAGTGCGGGCAGTGTGGGGCTCCATCCCCGTGGGGTCTGTGTCCTGCACAGTGTGGGCAGTGTGGGCCTCCATCCCCGTGGGTCTGTGTCCTGCACAGTGTGGGCAGTGTGGGCCTCCATCCCCATGGGGTCTGTGTCCTGCACAGTGTGGGCAGTGTGGGCCTCCATCCCCATGGGGTCTGTGTCCTGCACAGTGAGGGCAGTGAGGGCCTCCATCCCCATGGGGTCTGTGTCCTGCACAGCGCGGGCACTGTGGGCCTCCATCCCCGCAGGTCTGTGTCCTGCACAGTGAGGGCAGTGTGGGCCTCCATCCCCATGGGGTCTGTGTCCTGCACAGTGAGGGCAGTGTGGGCCTCCATCCCCATGGGGTCTGTGTCCTGCACAGTGAGGGCAGTGCAGGCACTGTGGGCCTCCATCCCCACGGGGTCTGTGTCCTGCACAGTGTGGGCAGTGTGGGCCTCCATCCCCATGGGTCTGTGTCCTGCACAGTGAGGGCAGTGTGGGCAGTGTGGGCCTCCATCCCCATGGGGTCTGTGTCCTGCACAGTCCTGGTCAGTGTGGGATGCAGCCAGCCAGGAGCTCCCAGGAGAGCTGCACGTCTCTTTTCCCACCCGCAGTGTCCAAGGCAGGCGTGGGAGAAAGAGCTCACACCCCTCAGCCACAGCCGGTCCCAAGGGACACCATGGGGCCTCACAGCGCAGGGTGTGAGCAGCAGTTTGACACCCACCAGGCTCTGCCTCAGCCTTCTGGGAGTTGCAAAAGCCCGATTTGGTGTGGAGCCGGGCGGTTTCAGCTTTGTGTGACTCTCGATAGCACAGCTGGCCGTGCTCACTGCCGCGGAACCGTCAGGAACCGTCACGAGTCAGAAGTCGAGATTTAATATTGCAAATATGTGCATCCATCGCTGCTTAATTGCATTGGTTTAGGCTGCCATGGGCTCTGGCTGGATAAAGCACTGGGAAAACACAGCAGGAGCTGTTGTCTCTGTGCCCTCCCTCCGGCACGACCCTGGAGCGCTGCCGGGCACGTGAGAGCTGCGGGAATGGGGAATGACGCTGGCATCGCTCAGTGAAACTCGCCCGAGGACTATTCAAATGAAAGCCATTCCCCTCTTTGAGCGGAGATGTTTGCCAGCAGCCAGTGCAGCAGTGGGAGGAACATGTAGGTGGAAACTGTTTGGAAGTGGCAGAATTTGTGGACATTAATAAGAGACTTTAGCCCACTTTGATAGTGTGTTTAATAAAACACAGGCTTCCTGGTGACATGCTGCCCTGCCAAGCCCCGGCAGCTCACGCTGTTTAACCAGTTCCCCCCCGGCTCTTGCACCATCTCGTGAGAAAGAACCCCGGGCATGCACACCCGGCACACCCCGGGGCTGCACAGGCCCCAGCTCTGCCTGCACACGGCCTAACCACGGAATCAGGGACTCATGGAATGGCTGCCTTGGAAGGGACCTTAAAGTTATCCAGCTCCACCCCTGCCCGAGGCAGGGACACCTCCCACCCACCAGACCAGGCTGCTCCCATCCAGCCTGGCCTTGGACACTTCCAGGGATGGGAGTCCTCAACCCAAGAGCCATTTCAGAGGTGACATCCTGGCTGCTGCAGGTGGGGCAGGGGGCAGCGAGGGGTGACAGCAGGGTTTGGAGGGGCAGGGAGGATGAGGAATGGCTTCTCCTCCCGCTGCTGGCGTCTGGTGGATGCTCTGCACAATGGGATCTGATCACATCCCTCCTCCTGCCTCACATCAAACAGTGAGTCAGCGCTGGAGCCCCATCAGATGTCTCTGCCTCGGCTTTCAGATCTGGGAAGCAGAGAGGATGGTGCTCTGTGAGTATGCAAAGCAAGGAAAGCAGGGTGCCTTCAGATCTGCCACTTGGAAAATACCACGTTATTTATTTTCCACTGGCACCCACGTACCCCGGCAGGAATCAACACCACTGAGGCTCCCAGGCTGGAGAGATGTTGTTCTTTCGGGGGATGCAGGTAACAACAGCTACGGGGCTGACTCAAATATTAACATAGAGAATATTCTCAACTTGCTAATTGAGTCAAAAAAATTACACACCCACCCCTAAAAATAATAATAAAATAAAGCTGGGACAAGCAGCAGAAGAGCCCAGGAGTGTTTCCCTCCTGCAGTTCATGTGAGGACATGAGTGAGTTAAAGCTTGGCCTCTCAACTCAAGGATTTGGGACAAGGTCTGTGTGACCTCCCTGCCCATGGGGTGCGAGGCACTCGAGGGCCAGGTTGGGGGGAGTTGGTTCAAGCTGCAAAAGCCATCAGCACAGCAGGGGCTGCTCCTCAGGACACGGGGCACAGGTGAGAGTGTGGCAGGCCAGAGTGGGGAGCTGGGGGCTGCAGTGCTGCCTGGGAGGTGCTGGAGTCACCACCTCTGAAAGTGCTCAAGAGCTGTCTGGGTGGGGGACATGGTTTAGGGGTGATGGTGGGACTGGAGGGTCTTGAAGATCTCTTCCAACCTTGATTCTGTGATTCCATGTGATTCTGGGAAGGGGCACACCAGGAACACAATGGGCTTTGCCAAGATGCCACCAGCTCCTGTGGCTGGAGCCAAGGGACAGCAAGCCCAGGTGGCCTTCCTTAGCTCAGTCTGGTCTTTGTGTGATCCCATGGGACCTGCTGGGAGGGCTCGGGATGTCCCTCACCTGGCTGAGGGCTGCAGTTGTCTGGATTGACTGGGGCTGCTTAAGGTGGGTGGGAGAGGAAAAGGGATTCCTGGCACTCCAACTCATCAGGACTTAATGAATATTTGGGCCCTTGGAATAAATGGGATGCAAAGAAAATGAAGGCAGAAGGGGAAGTGCAGGTGCACGAGGCCAGACAAGTCATACACATGACATTGTTTCCTTGTCAGGCAGACTGAAAAAACCCTTGGCCAGGAATATCACAGAGCTCTGGGGCAGTCTGGAGCAGCCGTGGGAGAATGCAACCCGTCATTTTCTAAATAAGAAGCCAAACCTCTGAATCCAGATCCACCTCCTCCCAAACTCCCAGTCTGATCCCATGTGCATCACGAGCCAGATGTGGCTTGGGCATTACTCCTGCTGCAAATTCAGCTGAAATAAGCACAAACAGGAATTAAATGGAATAGGAAATATTCATGGTGGATTTCTGCCTAATCAAGATCACACATAGTTCTGCTGACTGTGAGGACCCTCCTACATCACTCGTGGACCCCTCCGTGCCAAACACAGCCCCGATTCCAGCCCTCAGAACACCACCTGGAGGGGAACATTTAGGTTTAGGTAAAACACAGCCCACCAGGACAGAGAGAAAGGCAAAGGACACCCAAGGCATCCCCACGAGGAGTAGTATTTGACAGGAATGTCTCTCATAGTGCCCTTCCCTCTGTATCAGCAGGGATCTGGCTGAGAAGTCCTGGAGCAAACCACAACTGAGGGTGTTGCTGTCTTCCCCAAATACTTTCTCTAATGAGGTTTTTAAATAGTTTTGCCCCGCCTACACTGGCAGCCAGAGCACTTTCATCTCCAGGTGAATGGGAACCGAGGTGGGACTCAGCTGTCTGCCGGGAGGATCATTTCCATACAGCACGGAAGAGCTCCAGCTCCTCTGGGAGCTGATCCCGGCGCAAATATTCACCTCGAGCATCAGCTTGAGCTGCAGGGAGCGCTGGGGCAGCGCGGGCTGGCAGCACGGGAGGGGCTTTGGGCTCCACCCGGGCCGATGAGAACGGCCCTGAGCGCACAGGTACCCGCTGGAAAATGAGGTTCGCGAGCAGGACTCAATTTGTTACAACCTGCTCGGAGTAACCACGCAGCTCTGGCTCTGAGGTGGCAAAGATCACGTCTGTCCCGGGGGCCCGGGGAGGGTGTGGAAGCGCTTTCCGCGGCGCAGGAGCGCACCTCGCCCCCCTCTCCTCCCCTGCTGCCGCCGGCGCTGACGTCGCCGGGGAGGCGAGCGCTCGCCCACCCGCACCAGCCCAGGAGGAGCCCAGGCTCCAGGAATTCCTGAACCACCGAGGCTGGAAAAGGCCTCCGGGATCACCGAGTGCCAGCTGCGCTCGATCCCCACCCTGTCATCCAGCCCTTCCTTGGACAGCTCCAGGGATGGGCACTCCAAACTTCTCTGGGCAGCCCCTGCCAAGGCCTGGCCACCCTTTCCACGCAGAAATTCCTCCTGAATTGAGGCTGTTCCCTCTCTTCCTGTCCCTGGGAGCTGAGCCCCCCCGGCTGTCCCCTCCTGTCAGGGAGTTGTGCAGAACCACAGGGTCCCCCCGAGCCTCCTGTGCTCCAGGCTGATCTCATTCCTCTGCAGGGGTGTCTCCCACAGGCATCAGAAAATCATAGGATATCCCGAGCTGGGAGGGGCCACGAGGATCATCAGTCCAGCTGCTGGCCCTGCAAAGGACACCCCAACCACCACTTCAGAGTGGCCACCGAGCTGGCCCCACACACAGGGCTGCAGGGCTGGGGGCTCTCAGAGGTCAGACAGGGCTCTGAGCTCCTCTTCTAAGGCAAAAGGAATCATTTCATCCCCAGATATTCACACGGGCTATACCGCAGTAGTCTGAGGAAACAGAAATGGCCTCACAAGCTTATTACAGCTGTCCCTTCTGATTTTACAAACTGCACGTCCCTATCGTGGAAACAGAGCCCAGCCCTGGAGAGCTGTGAACATCTGCAGCTGCTGCCCAGATGTGGTTGCCAGAGCCTGAGCAGAGGTTTCAGGGGAAAACCCCCGTCTGCCTCGCACCGAATGCCAAACCAGAGGGCACAGGTTTCCCTTTGTAACCCTCGACCAAGGAGACATTAGGTGCCTTTGATCTCCAGATAGAAAAATGATCTTTTGATTTCAGATTATGAAAATGAGGAACCATCTGCTAAGAAGCAGCTCCGGACCCACGTTTTATTGAGGCCAGATGGTGGCCAGGGCTCCTACGTATGAATTCAATTAGCTGCCTGTGTCTGCGTCAGCGAGTCTGGATCCACCCAGTCATGTTTTTGGAACAAATATTGTAATATTCCCATGGATCCTCCAGACAGTGGGAGGTGTTTCCTTCACTGTGAAGGTTTTGGGAAGTGGTGACTTTGTCTCATTTTCATCATTTTCATCCCTGCTCTGCATTTCTAGTCCCTTGGTTCTCAAGGCTCAGGGTTTTCCCTGGATCTCTGAGCCAGCTGTGCTGAGTGAAGACATCCCTGACTCCAGTTTGCCCATCAGGGCTGAGGTTTCAGCCCCTGGAAACCTCTCCCATCCACCCCTCCTGCACGGGGACTGAGTTTCAGCATTATTTGGAATATAACTCATCTCCAACATCAGCCAGACCTGCTCCAGTCTCCTTTCTATGGTGCTTACAGGGCTTTACTCAGGGTTTAGCTCTGCTGAGAGCAAGGTCCCTGCTGCCAGCACCTTGCAGCCTGCAAGGGTGGCACAACAGGAGACCTTTCACAGGATGCAGGATGTGGGAATGAGCAGTTCCCTGAGCAGCCACCAGTCCCAGCACAGGTGGATTTTCTGCTGGACAGCCAGGCTCTGCAGATCCCAGTTAGCTCCCCTCACCTTTCCAGTTTAACAGTCTGGAAGTCCCTGCTTGGTTTTTTATCCAGGTGTGGCTCAGCACCACACACTACCCTCAGCAAGCTGCATATTTGCACCAATTTCCCTCACTATGGGGTTGGAAGGGGGGAAATCCCGCAGTGGGAATGGGCTGGGCTGGCCAGCAGCCTCAGGAACAGCAGGTTGTGATTTGGGGCTGGAAGGGCCTCACTCACATCCCTGACCTCACCTTCCTCTGCATCCTGGGAACTCACCTGCCTTGAAAAATGTTACTGAGCAGGAAGTATCCTTGGCAAAGGGACAGCATTTGTTGTTTTCCCTTGACTTTGTTGTTTTCTCTTGACTTTTTGGGGAGGGATGGGGCTGTCGAGCTCAATTGCTGCTCACAGCCACAGGCTCTGGGCACAGGGTCTGCTGCTGCCCACGGTGACATCTCTTGTTTCAGGGTTCCTCACCCAGGAGCTGTGTTTGACGCTGGTTTTCCATCACTGGGAGTTCCATGCTCTCTCTCCCTGCCTTTCCTGCCATGGAATCATGCTCTGTCCAGGCATGCTGTGCCTGGGAGTCCCCAGGGCACCTTTCCGGGCTGGCTCTGCTCCTCACCCTGCATGGCTGTGATTACAGCCCCATTACCAAATTAGAGGATTATAAGCATAATAACGCACAGAGAAACTACTAATTTCCAATGATTTCTCCTTTTAAAAAGAAAATCCAAGCCCTTTAGCAGATGGGGTTTACAAAGAGCTCTGAAGGAGCAGCCATGAGGGAAGAGCCACAGAGCAGAGGGATGAGAAAATGGAGCAGATTCTCATTAAGGTGTGTGAATAATTACTTGAGGAAGCACAGGCAAGGCAGGGCTGGGTTCACCCTGGATCCCACAGCCACTGCAGGCTCCTCATGTGCAGCTGCTGCAGGTCTGGAACACGATTTCACAGCTCTGCCCAACCCAAGCGTCCCTCACCCCTTCCTTCCCAGGAATTCCCAGGAATCCATACCTGATCCCACATGCCATTGGGGTTTTCCCTCCTCTTGGTGCTGAATTGCTCAATAGAGCTGTTATTGCTCCAAACCCAGATTTCAGGCAGCTGGTTCAAGTTTGACACCCCCCAGCATGGATTAGTCAGCTTTACACCGTACTCACACTCTGTTCATTCAGCCTCCATTGACAATCTCACCCCCACCAGATGTCCTGGTTTTCCAGCCTCACACTTTGTGTTATTCCAAGGACCCACCAAAGCTCCTTGGATCTGCTGGCAGGTCCTTTGGGATTCCCTTAGAGCAGCAGGCAGCAGCTTTAGGGCTCCCAAACCTGGATGCAGAACCTTCCAGAAGCACTGAATCCGCCCACCCGTCCCCATCTCCATCACACACTACCAACGTCACCCCTGCAAACCACTTTGAGGAAGGTTAAGAGTTGGCTGCTTGAAGCCAAAGTTGTGACTAATATTTTTTGGGGAAAGTACTTGATGTCAAAACAAGTGAGAAGTGAAGCGGAGACATGTGGTAGAGAGATGTGGGAAGGGATGGAGGGGCTTTTTGGTGCCAAATTTCCCTCTTCCCTGAAGGGAGAACCCAAGTTGCCTTATTTCTTGATGTAGAAAGAGACAGAGAAGGAAAACAGAGAAGGAAAACTTCCTTCTTCACTTCTTTTAGATCCTTGCATTTCTAGAAAGCTGCTGAATCACTCCTATGATACGGTGTCATGGAAAAGGGTCCCCTGGTCACGCCAGTGGCCACAGGCCAAGCCCCTGCTGGGTTCCAGAGCTGCTGGAGCCCCTCAGTGTCACCCCCAGCCCCTGCCCAGCGTGGGCAGAGCTGCCAGAGCCCCCAGCAGTCCCTTTTCCTCATGGCTCCTTCCCACAGCCACAGGCTGCAGGTTTCGGGTTTTCCAAGCCTTTTTCCAGCCAGAGCAGGCACACAAACACCTGGAAAAACAGTCAGTGGGGTCCAGCCCCAGGGCCAGCCAACACATCCAGGTTCAGGCTCAAGAGCCAGCTGGGTCAGGTGTGTTACACAGAAATGTCTGGGTTCTGTGACTTGGGAAGAGAAATAAACCCAATTATTTTCAGTCATTTAGAGCAGGCAAAGGACTCAACCCTCAGAACTGCTTTGCTTCCAGGAGTTATTCAAACCCTATGGAGCCACATACATTTGCTTATTAACGAAGTGCCTGCGCTGGCCGAGCCTCCTCCCTCCTCTGTGCCCCGGTGCCTGCGGAGGCTCAGCTGCAGAGCTCATTTCCTATTTACATCCCAAAAAAGCCCAGTTTAGCAGCGTTGCTGCCCCTGCAGCCAGCAAGGTGCGCTGTGCAGGTGTGGGAGGGTGATTCACCCTACAGCAGCCTCGGGTTATCTGCGTCCTCTGGCTCCCGGTGCTTCCCCGGCACAGGCAATTCCAAGCACACCCAAATAAAGTCCCAAATCAACCCTGTCTGGCCTCACCCTCTTTCTCAGCAGAGGGTTTGGACAGCTTCCATGGCTCTCTTTCTCTTCCTCCCAGAGGAAGTTGGCCTCACAAGCAACTCCCTGTGGAGGCTGAGCCAGAAGGTGGGACCTGGCCTGCTGTCCCTCTCTCCCGACCTCTCCTGATGGGAATAACAACCTCCAAGTCTCTCCTACGCCCCAGATGGGCTTTCCTCTTCCCCACTCACAGCAGCCCAAGTCCCCCCATTAACCCCTGCTCTGCTCTGGCTGCACAGCCTGGACCGAGGAGCCCCAGGTGAGCTGAGGGGATCAGTGGGGGCTGATTCCTGACCCCATGGATAACCAAAGGAGGCAGCCAGGCATGAGGAACTGCACGTGGAAACAAAACATCCCACCACATTCTCCTTTCAGCTGGGCCTGTTGCAGTAACACAAGAGGGGATGGCTTTAAACTTAGAAGAGGAGAGATTCAGATTGGGTATCAGGAAGAAATTCCTCCCTGTGAGGGAGGTGAGGCCCTGGCACAGGGTGCCCAGAGCAGCTGTGGTTGCCCCATCCCTGGAAGTGTCCAAGGGCAGCTTGGATGGGGCTTGGAGCAACCTGGTGTCCCTGCCCATGACAGGGAGTGGAATGGGATGGTTCTTAAGGTCCCTCCCAACCCAAACCATTCCATGACTCTATAAACAGCTGCCTGGAGCCTGTCAACTTTGGCTACTCTTTACAAACTCATCGGAAATACTAAAATACCCTGACTTTGGTTTGCCATCCCTGGGGAACAGTGGTATTGTTCCCAGCCAGCAGCCAGGAGCTGTCAGGATGCCCAGACCATGACATGACTGGCTGAATGCCCCTGACAACCCCAGCTTCACTGGAAATGACGGGGCTGGGCTGGACATCCGGGTGCTGTGGCTTTGCCAGGCTCCAGCCCTCTCGGTGCTAACGTGCACCAGGAGGCACTTCCTGGGGACAGACAGGATAAAAACTGAGCTATCACTGCCAGCTCACCAGGAGCAGGACTCATGGCAGATAATCTGCAGGGACAGGGACCTCAGGAACAACCCACCTGAGCAGAGGCTGCTCCATTAATCACTTTGGCTGCCCCCAGACGCAGCGAGGTTTGAGGCTCCCTCCTCCATCCGAGACGCCGTGTCACACTGTGACTGGATCCTGTGCTGAAATGCAGCTGCCGGAATTATGGAGGTGGAAGACCTTTATTTAGCCCAATCTTCCATCATGAAACCTCCTCCAGACTTCCAGCAGCCCCCTCCCAGAGCACTGAGTAACAGGACCAGCGCAGCTGCCTGCCATGACCTCCCCCGAGCCGCCGAGCCTTGTGTATTTTGGATACCAAATTATTTCCATCAGAAAGTAACTTCCTCAAAAAGTTAGTGGGATATCTTGGGGTTTATTTTTCTTATGGGACTTAAGAATACAGATAAATTCTATTTACGTTTGCAATGAAAACTCTGAAATCTCCTTTAGCCATAAAACAATTTGGGAGCCCTCAGGCTGTTGCCTCTCTCCAGCCCTTTGAGGCATCACTGAACAGCCCTTATGAGCAAGGCTTTGTGCTGTGCTGGGGTCACCACACCCACCACCACATCACACATCTGCACAGCCAACTTTCCAGAAAATCGAAATTAGAAAAACAACAACAACAAAATCAACTCTTTTGGCGGCTTATTCCCGCTACTCAAACGTTACTGATTTGGGGTGGAAATTCCCTGGCAGGAGCTTCTGTTTCTATTCTGTGTCTTCTTGGGAAACGTGGCTGGGAGGGTTTTGGGAGATGAGCTGGGGGTGCCAGAGCTGCAGCCTCCCTCAGAGTCCCTCAGACCCCTCAGGCTGGGCACTGCCAGGGACCAGGGTGCTGGTGCAGGACACGCTGCTCCCCAAACTCCTGCTCCCAGGCTCCACTGCAGGAGCAGCTCTGTCACACACCCTACACCTCCCCTACACACACTGACACCCTGCCACAGCACACGGGGCTCACAGGTGGAAGCCAGAGCCCCCATCCCTGGTGAGGAGAGCATGGACACACTTGGACCTGGCCTCCCACAGCAGGAATCTCCTCCAGTCCCAGCCAAGGACAGGATGCAGTGGCCAAAGGAAGGCCTGACCTCCATCACACCCTCCCAGGACAACCAGCCATTTGGGGAACTTCTCCCAGCTGGCTCAGAGGCACCTTTAATGACACACAGCTTTCCCTGTGTGACACTGAGAGCTGCCATGGAGCCATGGTGATGCCACCAGGGCTGGCAGGAGGTGACAGAGACCTCACTCCCCACGGGACACTGATGATCCACCACTGTCCTCTCTTGCTCCTTTCCAATTGCAAGACAGGAAAACCCCTGGAGCCTGCCCTGGCCATGCCCCCGGGGCAGCTGAGCAGGACAGCAGTGACTCAGGGCAGGGGGCTGCAGCTCAGCCTGGTCACAGGGTCCCTCCAGTCCCCCTGGCCCGGGGCAAGTGGGATGGGGAAGGCCCTGGCTCAGGGGGGCACAGGGGCACTGCTGGGCTGCCTTCCAGCTGGGGTTTGGGAAGCAGGGCTCGTTCTCGTGCCTCTCACGAGGGCGTGGGGTGTGCCTGTACAGATATCACACAGATCTGTCTGTCTGGACACTCCCTTCCCTCAGCATCCAAACCAGAAAGTTCTTCTTTACTTTTCTTGCCAGGCACTATCACACTCCATTGCCACAGTTTATCTCCATGCAGTTTCTGTATGGAATTCTCTGCTCTGGGCCTCTTTAGGATGAAAAGCCCTGTGTAAGTTTGAAACTGTCTGAATGCCATTGAAATTACCTGGAAATAAAATAACCCCTTCAGTTCTGGAACCTCAGCACGAGGCAGGATTTCATCTTTACCTGTCCTTGGCCAAGCACAGTCCTGTGCTCCCCAAGGTGTCTGAGCACCTGCCCTGAAGTGCCAGCACTGCAGGGCTCTGCTGTGGGGCTCACAACTGATGGATTTTCCCTGCTTGGGTAAAGTAAGGGAAGAAGTGAAATATTGAAATGAATAGAAGTAAACCCCACAGCCTCATTAAAAGTGCATTGCCCCCTTTCCATCAAAAATCTGATTTCTGCAGCCTGGCTGGCATTGCCTCATCACTTCAATGCCACGTTATGGCCCATGACATCCCGAAAATCACAGCAGCACAAATCTGTGCTGTTCTCTGCCTCCCTTCCCCAAGGCAAAGAATTAGGAATGGTGAAAACAAAATCATGGGACTGAAATAATAAGAATTAAAAAAAAAAAAATAAAAGAAGGGGGAAAAAAAGGAATCACAAGACCAGTGGTTTGGAGCTGGGCAGTGCAGGGAGGGAGCCCACAGCCAAGCAGGGACCTCTGCTCGGGCCCCCATCACCTGGACACACCACACAGAACCTTCTCAGTTGGGATTTCTCCCTCCTTTCTGCCTCCTTCCAGCTCCTCAAGTCTGCACCTGAAAGAAGGCCCAGAGGAAGCAAACAGATTTAATGAATTTTATCCTTTTTTTCCCCTATAAGGAAATGTTCTTTTTTTCTCCCATGAACATTTCAAACCTTGCACATTTTGGGGATGAAAGCTCCTCTGTGTGTCTACAGCTAAAGAGGGACTTTGACTTCCCAGCTGCCACTCTGGGACTGATGCAAGCAGGAGCTTGAGCAAGCTGACTCCGATTTCCCAGGAGACAGATCAGCCAGATTTAGGAAAAAGTGAGCAGTCTCCTGTGCCAGGACCCATGGCAGATGCTGTGGGATGGCAGGGATGGAGCTCAGAGCCTGTGCTGGTTGCCAGGGATGCAGCACAGGCTGTGCTCAGCTCTCCTGGGGACCCCTTTGGGATCTGCACCCAAATACCTGAGCTGGGTGCCCTCACCTGGGCCTGAGTGGGGGGACAGGTGATGGCCACACCTGTGACTGCCCAGTGCCTGTGGAGGGACCCTCCTGTCACAGAAGCTTGGCCAGGTGTGCTGTCCCCTTCCCAGCACGGCTGGAGTCAGGGAGAGGGACAGGGTGACACCTCCTGCCCAAACAGCCCTGGGCAGCAGGGGAGCCACCCCTGTGCTCCCCGTGTGTGCGGGACCCCAGCACCTCACACACACTGCAGTGATGGCCCCCAGGCATTCCACATTCCTGCAAAGGAAAGGGGATTCTGGCACCTTCAGGAGAGAGAAACTGTCATGAGCTGGGGTGCAGGGTTTGATGGTGAGATAAGCACCCTGCAAGTGTCCTCTCACTCGGGATGACTGTTCACACCTGATTCATCTCCCTCCATTACCCCTCATCCGCCATCCTAAGGGCCCTTTTCCCAAAGTTCAGCCCAAGGCCACTAAGTGCTCTTTGGCTCCATCACAGTACAGTTCACCACTTAAATTACTGTGCTAAATCCCTCCAGCTGCTCCTCCCCAACAAGACCATCACAAAGAACCCCAAGGGGCAGCAGGCAACCTGCACATTCCCAGAGCGCCCGTGCCTCTGGAGGTGTCGGGGCTCTCCCCTCCTGTTGGCAAATCCAGCTCTGCAGTGACCCACATCGCCTGACTCCTGGTCTTGTGCCCTGATCACAAGATGATCTTTGCCTGTGCAAGAGCACCGGGAGCGAGGGATGAAACATCCCTTGTGTTGCCCAACGCCTCCCCCAGGCCCTGCTCCTCTCAGCCTTGGGACGTGGCCAGCAGCCAGGACCCTGCACAGGGACACAACTCCCAGGCAGCTCCGAGCCTCCGAGCGCTTCCACTCCCACCTTGGTAATCCCCAGTTTTTACAGCACGGATTTGGGACTGAGGTGAACCTCGGGCAGGCAAGTCTGCATCACAGGCAATATCAGCTCTGGCCATGGGAATCTTGTTTTAGGGGGAAAGACCCAAGATAACATCCTGGAAATTAAACACAACTTTCTGTGTTCCCTTTTTCTTCTCCTGAGGCCAGGGAGGCCCCATTGCATTCTTGACAAATACAAATGCAATGAACCAAATTCATTTATGTGAGCCTACAGTAAGGATTCAATATCAAGATAAATTTTACTCAATGGAGCATCTTTATAAACTGAAATCCTGTGAATTCATCTTTTCAGGATATCCCCATTTCCCACCTGCTCCAGAGCCCACTGGGAAATCTGGATCAGGTCTGAGTGGGGACTCAACCTGCAAACTGCAGCAGACCAGTCAGAGTCCTGGGGTACTGAGGCCAAACTGGGGCCAAACTGGTGACAACTGGGGAGCCCAGCCCCGCTGTCCCTCCTCTGTGGATGCATTGCTGGCACTGCACAGCAGCACAAGCCCTGCCTTGCATAGACCAGAGATGCTCAGGGGTTTCAGGTGCCACAGACAGACCTGCTCCTGCTTTGGTTCTGATTCCTGTCTCAATCAAAGTTTTGAAACTGTCCCAAGATAAAATAATGATCTCTAGATGAAGCAGTGATCTACAGAGCAGAAGCAATGCCAAGGACTGTACTGGTGGTGCTGATGCTCTGGGTCAGGTGTTTGTTGTACCTGTATATTCACACTTTGAGGAGTCATTCCCTGTCTTGCAGAACTGCTTTCATGCAGTGTTAATATTTCTTGAGCATCCTGGAGCTTTACTCCACATTCTTTCTCATTGTTTCTGTGATTAACAATGGCCCTCTCCAGAAGCAGATAATTTGAAAATACAAATGTTATATTGATCACATTTTTACTGATCTGAACTGGACTGTCTCCCGAGGAGACAGACACCATGGCTCTGCATTACCCTGCTTTCCCCTGCTTGGCTTGACCCATTTTCCTCTCTCTTTCCAGCATAATCAAATCCTGCAACTAACCTTTAAGGCTTCCTTAGGCTTTATTTTGCTCCTATTAACCTTCTGCTTCTCTGGATAATTCTGCAGCCAAGAGTAGGTGTGACTCCCACGGCACAAGTCTCGCTGTGCTGTTGACTCATGTGCTGTGCTCAGCCAGCTCCCGGGATGGGAGGCTTATGCAACCTAGCGAGGTCTCCCGGAGCATATGCTGCTCTGGAGCTGTGAGATCCCGCCGTGCTCTCCTGCTGGATGTGCCCGTGGGATGCACATGCTGCCAACCAGCCCTGGCTGTGCCCCGAGCACGCACACAGGCTCCCCCCACACGTTTAACAGGCTCCCCCCTCCTCCAGAGCTAAAAATCAAATCTCTGTGCAGAGAGGCTGCTGGGCTCGGGGTAGGGGTGTCTGTGCAGCTGCTGCCTGCCCTGGGCTCCGGGAGCTCCCAGTGAGGAGCCCTCCCTGGGTTTTTAAAGGGCACTCAGCTCTAAACAGAGATTATATAAAGTGAACTTAACAGACGGTCAGATTTGGCCTGGCATGTTGGGAGGGTTCTCACACAGATCTTTTTTTTTAGGAGGGAAACTAGCAAGACATGTGGTGAAAAACACCCTATAGCTTGTAACTCCTGTCTCTGAGATCCAGCCATCTGTTCTCATGAACTTCAAGTGAGAAGCAGCCACCATTTTGAAGGCAGACACTTTAAAAAGTGAGAGGATCCAGCCCTCGATTCCTTGGGCAGAAAGCAGCTCCAATGCCTGTCTGAAAGGGCAGAGCACAAACTGCAAATCTCTCTGGGCAAGATCATCCTCCCTGCACGGCTGAGCTAATGGCTATAAAATAATAGAAACACAGGATGGTTTGGGCTGGAAGGGACCTTAAAGCTCATTTAATTTTCCATCCCTATGCCACGGGCAGGGACACTTTCCACTATCCCAGACTGCTCCAAGCCTTGTCCAACCTGGCCTTGAACACTTCCAGGGATGAGGCAGCGACAGCTTCTCTAAGAAACCTGTGCCAGGGTCTCACCACCCTCACAAGAAATAATTTCTTCCTAATACCTAATTTAATCTCCCCTCTTTTAGTTTAAAACCATCCCTTCTCGTCCTAGCACCACCTGTCTGCGTAAATTCCTGACTCTCTGCTCCCCCATGGAGCAGGGAGTGAGCTGGGGCTGATGTGAGGGGAGGGAAGCCAGGCCTGGCACAGGCAGGGGGCCCTGGCATCCCTGGCAGGCAGCTGGGGCAGGGGGCCCTGGCATCCCTGGCAGGCAGCTGGGGCAGGGGGCCCTGGCATCCCTGGCAGGCAGCTGGGGCAGGGGGCCCTGGCATCCCTGCGCAGGTCGCAGCAGCCCCTGCTTCCCCCTGCGTGACTCGCTGCCACCCAGCCCATAAACTCACCAGGTTCATAAACACACACAGAAAGCCTCCTTAAAAGCCCTGCTAGGGAAAGGACAAACCCATCTCCTGCCGTGCAGCCCGCTGGGCTCTGAAGCCAGGATTTCCCAGAGCGAGCTGAAAAGCCCAGGTTTGGGGCGAGGTGTCACCGCGTCACCGCAGCCTTCGCTGGAGCTCCTGCTGGAAGGCAGCTGAAACATTAACCTGGGCTGGCCGTGGCACCTTTCCCAACAGGAGATGGAAGCCAGCAGCTGCTGATATGGAAAGCAACTGTTGGAGCCGCCGAGCACTGACACATGCGATCGCACGGAGCCACCGGCTCCTGCAAACGTGCTGCAGGAAATGACTAAACATTGAGTGCTTGTTATTGAGCAGGATTCCTGGAGACACGTAGGTGGTGTGGACAGCGTGGTATGTGCATTAAAGTGCAATTTAGGTCAATGATTCTTTGAAAGGACCATTCTCCCTTTCTTCTCCCCCCTTTCTCCCTTCAGGGACGTTTCCTATTCAAAGATTAACTTTTCCAGCTTTTTTTTCCCAAACAGTTCCCATCAGCTCTAAACAAAATTAAAAAGGGGGGAAAGACAGTAAAAATTGCCCTGGTTTAATATTGAAATCTTTCTGCAATTTTTTCCTCATTTTAGCTGTTTTTAATGGTAAAACAGGGTTCCAAAGAAACATTAGAGGGAACAGTGCGTGTTCGGACAAAACCAATCCTATTTCATGAGGTGTCTGAGTCTCACTCTTTAACAGGTGAACCCAAAATGAGAGCCAGCCCTGGAGGGACTGGACAGATTCAGGCTGTGGGAAGTGTCAGCACAGCTCCAGCTCACGCTGGGGCGTGCCAGGGCTGTGATCCACCTTTTCCATGGACCCTCCTGTGCCCAGCAGTTCCTGAAGCATCTCCAAGAATGTGAGGCGGTGCCTCCAACACTGCCCCAGCACCCAGAGACCTCATCAGGAAACACAAACCTTCTCCAAAAGCTGCAAAAAGCTGCACAAACCCATCTTTACATCACTGATCACATTTGCATTATTGCACAGAAAACCAGATTCCCACAGAGCCAACGGCTCCCTGCCCTCCTGGGAGACACAGGGACTCAGGGGGCTGAGGCTGCCATGAAAGCACTGCAGGGTGCTCACCATGAGACCCACGGCGTCCTCCCCACCACTGAGGGACTCTGACACTGTTTTCAGTGGGAATCAGAGAAATCCCAGCCTGGGATCAGTGGGATGTCTGCAGTGGGGCTGGGGGAAGGGAGCTGGGTGTGCTGCAGGACCGGCCTCTAACACAGGCATCACCACAGAAAAGGTCTCCTTGCTAAAGAGAAATAAATTACTGATGGCAATGCAACTTCCTGCAGTGAGAAACCCCAAAGACCCTTTCCAAACAGGAATGAGACCTGCAGAATACTAGTGACTTCTCAGGCCACCTATTTTTTTTTTCCACCCAAGAACCAGCTAAACAAAATCCCAAGAAAAGCTCATTTGTATCCATTTAATTATTTAATCAATAGCTCTGCTTTCAAAGCTCCTCCTCACCCTCACTCCAGCAAAACCTGGTGTCCCACAGATCCTTGGATATCCAGAGGACAGCAAAGAATTTTAGTGGGCGACTGTTACAGGAGTTAAATTTAAATAAAATTCAATTACAAAAGCATTAAATTAAGGGGAGAGAGCAAGTGGGAACAAGAGCTGGAAGCCTCACCAAGGCTGACCTGAGCATTTGGGTACAAAAGGTGGCTTTGAGGAGGGCGCGCACGGCTCTGGGGTGCCCAGGTTATCCCAGTGTCCCTCCAAAAGCCCCAGGGGCTGTGCAGGTGCCGAGTGGGCAGCGAGCAGGGCGGGCAGGAGGGTGTTCAGGGGATTGTCTCCTGGCCAGGACACCACCTCCAGCAGCCTCGTGCCCCAGGCCTGAACCTGTCCCCTCCTGACCCAGCAGATCCCAGCACCATTTGAGTCATGCAGACGTTTAACGGCGCCACTGGCCGGATGCTGCTGCTGTTCTGGAACCAGGAGAGGGACCACAACAAACCAGAAGCCCAGGTAATTTTAAAAAGCTTTCTCCTTGCTTTTGCCAGTCTCTCCAAGTGTTTCCCATACACATTTGGAGTGGGGGAATGGCTGACTCCAAAGTGCTGCCAATGGTGGCCAGGCACTGCTTCTCTACCAGTGAACATTTTCTGGGAAAAAAATTTCAAATAATTGGGAAACCTCTGCTGAATTTGAGATGTGTCTCTGGAGGCTCCCATCAGCCTTGCTTAGAGGACCTACAGGGGAGCTGGACAGGGACTTTGGACAGTGGCCTGGAGTGACAGGACAAAGGGGAATAAACTTAATCTGACTGAAGGCAGGGTTTGACTGGATATGGGGGAAAATTCTTGGCTGTGAGGGTGGTGAGGCTGCCCAGAGAAGCTGTGGCTGTCCCATCCCAGGAAGTGCTCAAGGTCAGGGAGTGAGATGAGATAAGTTTTAAAATGAAACCATTCTATGACTCATTTCCAACCCAACCATTCTATAATTTTTTGGAGTCGGGATGGGTCAGACCCATGGCAAAGGGATTGCACAAGGCACAATTTCTGTGGAACTTCCTTGTGAGGATGGGCTGCAGAAACACATTGTGTGTGGATTTCACAGGAGAGTCAAGGGGCATAAAAACCCAAAGTAAAATGCAAAAGGGCTCAAATGACCCCTTTGATGATGCAAAACACTACACAGAACTGCCATTAGTTTTCTCACATTTCTTTCCCCACCTTTCCCTTGCTCCCCAGTTTTGGTTTGCTCCTGATTCCCATTGCTCCTGAGGTTGGGACCAGACAGTGGCACCACCAACCTCCCAGCAGCAAGCTTTGCCTTGGCCAATTTTCCAGCATTAACTGCCTCCCAAGGCCATTTGTTCTGAGGTATAAAGCCTTTTTTTTCTCTGGAATTGATCTGGCAATGCTTTCGGGACTGCAGCCAGGGAAAGAGTGTCCCTATTGCTCCTTCATTACCATCACAGCTACTGGGACCTCTGCTGCCTGTCTCAGGATCTTGGCTGCAGTTCCTGAGCCTGAATAATCTTTCCAAATGCAGGGAATTCCCTTTGGATAAAGGCACAGGGACCATCACAGGAGAGCTTTGACTGTCATTCCTCAAACATATTCCCCTTCATGTCCTTGCAGGGAGCTGCCAACATGGCTGGAGCCAGCCGGCACCTCCGGGCTGGCTCCATCAGGCTCCAACCCAGTCCAGGGCACAAACACCAATGAAACCCCCAGTGCAGATGCAGAAATCACTGTGCAGCAAAATTAAAAAATAGGAGATCGACACTTCTTTTTCTCTTAACCCACTTAAAGGCCTTACACAGCAAAAAAACCCCACATTACTGGAGAGAAAAAGGATGTGCGAATACTGAGCATCATTAAAACAGGATCAACTCATACACACGTGGTAAGGAACTCCAACATTCCCACTCCTCTTAGGGCAGGGAGAAGCTGTGGTGATCCTACAGAGTTCCTGCTCCCAGCAGCTCCTGTCCTGGTTTCTGCACCAGAGGAGCAGCATCCTTCTCTCACCTGCTCTGTCACCTCCCTGACCCTTTCCCAATCCCCTCTCATATCTCATCTGTTACTGCCATATACTTTTCTCTCCAGGCACTCTGGAGCAGTTATTACTCCAGAGTGTAATTGCTTAGTGCTCCCTCAAGTCATAAGCACAAGACATCAGAAGACATCTAAGAACAGTTTCTCCAAGGCCCTGAAGTAAGGAGACAAAGGATGCCTTTTCCCAGGAAAACTTGAGGCAAACCATAGCTATGATGTTTAAGCCACAAAGACGTCTCAATTCCTTATTTTAAACAGGGACGACTTTGCATTAACAATAACATTGCCCTTTTGCTCAAGTCCTTGAGTTTGAGTTTCACAGAATCATTTAGGTAGGGAAAGACCTCCAAGATCACCAAGCCAACCTTTAACCCTTGGTTTGGGAGCAGGGATGGTGTGGTGAGGAGCTCACGTGCTTCCTGATAACCACGCTTGGCCACATGACTGAGCAGCACACATCCCACTCACAGCTCCTTGCCTCACACACTGATCTCTGCTTTCATCTCCCAAACATAACATGGGTGGGATTTGTTTACACTGGGTGGAAGGACGAGCGGGAGCCAAGCCGGTGACCGCAAGTGTTAGGAACTGGCAGAAAGGGCAGCAGCTGTTATGATGCAAAAGTACATATTTGCCTGAAGACTCTGGCTAGGAAACCATCAGAGAACTCCAGACTGATTCATGCTCTGCACCCTTCCCAGACGACTTCCGAGAGTCACGCCAGCCCTGCTGCCACAGCTGGAGCCGTGGTGGCTGCCCCAGGCCAGCTGCTGCCACCTGAGGCACCAGGCTGGGACCACCCAGCTGCCTCCTCTGCCAGTGCCACACATCAGATAGATTTCCCTTTAATCCAAGTTCTGAAGGAAGATATTAAATGCTGCTTTAACTACAGCATCAACAGCTGAATCACAGCGGCTGAGCAAGCGAGCAGTGCCAGACAGTCCTGGTGCCTGGGGAATGCCAGGGGAGCAGGTGAAACCAGGCAGGAATGCTCAAGGCTCCAGCACCTGCACTGCCAAATCCATCCAGCCACAGTCCCATGGCAGGGCCAGGAGAGAAATGCACAGGGACTCCCTATTTGCTACTGGGAGTAAAAGACTCCGAGCCTCATCTGTGTGACTTGATGCAGAACAAATCTCCTCATTCAAGGGACAAAAGTCAGGCAAGTGGGAGAACAGGCTCTCCAAGACATGAAATCTTGGAAATGTGGACTGAAGTTTGAGCTTATCAGAAGAAGACTGCATAAGTTGATTTACAATCTCTACGCACCTCTTCCTCAGCCAGAGCTTCCCATTCACCCTCTTGAGGATAAGACAGAGAAATACTTCTCTGGGGGTTTTCTGAGGTTCCAATTCAGGTTTCTACGTTTGCATGTGATATTAAATGAACAAAGTATGCTGCCTGAAGAAGCTTTCACCATCATATGTCCTGGTTTTGCCAGGGTGGAGTTAACTTTTATTCCCAGTAGCTGATACAGGGTTGTGCTTCGGATTTAGGATAAGACTTATGCTGATAACGCTCTGATGGTTTAGTTGTTGCTGAGCAGTGTTTACATCAAGCCAAGGACTTTTTCAGCTTCTCACTCCAAAATAACTTCCCCTAAAAAGTTCATAAATATGACAATTATCACAGATTGATGGGTGGCTCAAATTTCCCAAGACTGGCAATTGTGGTTGCCACATCTCAACTCTCAGTGGAGGAGTTTTCCCCCACTAGCCATATATCCCAGTATTCCATTGCTAGCAGCAACACTTTTGGGATCTTCTCCAAACTCTATCCAGCAACATTCTCAGACCAAGTGCCAGTCCCAGATAAATCAGTACCAACCAGCAGTACCTTCCTCCACTTCCAAATGGCTTGACTTGTGCCCACAAGTCAGGACAGGAATCCTCAAGTGAAAAGGCCAATCCATCAGGTTTTGGGATTTGGGGCAGCCCACCCTGGAATGGGACAGGCTTTTCCCTGCCTGGTGACACAGCTGCAGATCATGGCCAGCACGGACAGACCTCAGCTCCTGGCAGGACAAACACCTTCATGGGCTGAACAGTGAGTGGTTACTGCGAAAGGGGGAAAATGGGCTGCTCTGCAGAGAAATAGCAGCAAACCCTCCCAAATGTTCTTCTCAGAAATGAAGACTCCTTGGGAATATGTGTTTTGAGTAAAATCTGCTCCAGGGTGAGTTCTCTGTTCTGCTGGGTGGCAGAATGGCCTGTGGAGCTCTGTGTGTGACAGCAGCAGGGTGAGCAACGCCACACCAGAGCCAGAGGTGGATTTTTTGCCTATATGGTACTCCCAAGATATCCTGCTCCCCTTCAGGTCATGAACAGAGTTTAGCTGCTATTTTTCTGGGGGGTTGCAGTCTACTTTTCCCTCCCAGTGCTTATAACAAGACCTCTATTCACAGTAATGCCACAAACTCTCTTACCCAGCCCCAAGCGAATGGCTGAGAACGTTGCTCAACCAGAGCACAGGCAAGAAAGCCATCAGCTGACAGTCCCAAAGCCTCCAGCACAGCCCTTGGACTGGGATAGAACAGGGCCAAACACCAGCCCATGGGCACACAAAGGCCTTGGCAGCTGCTCTGCCCTCCCTGTCTGGTTTGCCTGTACAGCTGACACAGCCCAAGGACCCCTGTGCACAGGGAATCTCCTCACCCATGGCAGGGCTGCAGCACCAGCACTGGTGACAGAGGCCCTCGAGCTCAGAGGGGCTGAAAAAGCTCTGGGTCTGTGCTTGGTTGTTTGAAGGGGCTCCTGGCACAGTCCCCTGGTGTTCTCCAGCCAGGGGAGCTGCCCCACTGCCCAAGCAGCTGCTGGGGATTCACACTCTGAGGGTGCTACGTGCTGTTCCTACCCAACCACGTCCCTCTGGGTTACAGGTGAACTGCATTACAGAATCCAATGCATAATAAAGAAATGCAAGATATTTCCCTGCTTTTGTTTCCCTCCTCCTTTCCAGCCTTACAGCAGCTTTTTCCTCCTCTCCTGCATTAACTCCAAACTCCCTCCCTCGCCCTGAGAAGAGCCCTGCAGCAATGCAATGTCTCTGGGCTCTCCAGCTTGAGGACTTTACTGCCCACACTGGATTTATGCTGTGTTTGTTTATTTAATGGCCCAGTTAGGAAACCCAGAGTGGGATCTGTGCTTGGGATATGCACGGATCTCAGGAAGACCTGTCTGGGCAATCTCTGGCCTCCAAACCAGTGCAGTGTCAGGCCATGCTGCATTGACATGGAAAACAGGAGAATAGCACTGCCCTTCTCTGTGAGAGAAATCACCCATTTCAGCAGGGCTGTGCACAGAGCTGGGCAACCAGCACCTGGCCTTGGGCCACTGGCAGCCAGTGGTTCCCAGCCCTGTGCTCTCCATGGGCTGGCATGCCACAGGCCTCAGCGCATAGGAACAGGCTTTCCCTCCTCAATTCCTGCCTCACTGCTGTGAAAACTGTGCCACAGAACTGTGGAATCAAAGAGTTTATGTTGGAAGGGACCCTGTCATGGGCAGGGACACCTTCCATCATCCCAGGTTGCTCCAAGACCCATCCAAGCTTCCCTTGGACACTTCCAGGGATGGGGCAGACCCAGTTGCTCTGGGCAAGCTGTGCCAGGGCCTCACCAGTCTCTGAGTAAAGAATTACTTCCTAACACCCACTCTGAACCTTCAAGGATGCTGGTCCCACATCTTCAGCCTTTGTAACCAGTCCATAGTTTGTCACATCCAACTCACAGGCTTTGCTTGCACTGACAGCCCTGCTCCTCCACTTTCTGTCCCTTATGTCACAACAAACTGTCTGGACACTGCAGGAAGCATTGAGGACACTTCTCTCAGTTTTATATAAACAGAAATTTCTGTTCTGGAACTCTCTGACTGGGTTAGCTTTGCCTTACACAACACAGAGCAGCACATCCAACACAGAAAATGACAGAACCTGGGCTGCAAGGGTGAAAATTCAACATGAAACAAGGGCTCCTTTAACCTTCCCTGCTCTGGATTCAGGTGGTGGCCAGGCAGGCACAAGAAGAAGTTTCTCCTCTGGCCAGCAGCCAGCACTGAAGAAATGCCAAACCTGAGCACTTGGCTCCTGCTGCACTCACACCAGCTCTGCTCCCACCTCCAAGGCCCACAACTTACTTTGATGCTATTCCGAAATCTCCTTCTCCCAGCTCCAAACCAAGACTTGAAATTATTAGAGGGAGTAATGCCTCTCAGGGCAGAATGCAAATTTAAAACACTTGTCCCAAATAACAGGAGGTAGTAATTAGGCTCCAGCACTCCAAAGCAGCATCCCTCAGCTACACCCTTTCCTGACTGCTCCACTGATGTAGGACATGTGCCATGTGATGCTGTGAAAACCCTGGTTGCACAAGGCTGTTTTTCTTTATCTGTATATAGATCAGCTCCCTGCTTTTAATTTTCCTCCTTTACTTTGTGCTCTGGTCTATGAGCTTTGCTCCCTGCTTGTTTAAACCTTTTGCTTCTTGTTGCTCTCCCTTTCCCTGGTCCCACTGTTTTGGTTTTTTTTGTTGTTTTATCTGCTCAAGGTGCCTGTTTCCTTAAATAGTTCTCCCTCTCTGTCTTATTCCTTCCTCCTTTTCCTTATCATCTTTTCTTTCTCACAGTTAACCAGAGCCTCCTTCCTCTTCCCCGGGCCTTCCTGTAAGGCCATTTGCATTCTTTCTCAATCACATCAAACAGGAGATTTCAATTTAGCAGCAATCAGGAAAACACCTCAGACATCCTCAGCATGGCATCAGAGCCTCCTGCCACCTCCGTTCTCCAAATCCCCCTGAACTCTGGCTCCGTGAGGCAGGAGCTCAGCTGCCCATGGCACCGAGGTGACAGAGTGTGCGAGGCACTGCCATGCCCCGCTGCCACCCCCAGTCCTGGCTGAGCACACCACATCCTCCTGTGCATCTCTTCAGGCCAGCGAGGGCAGCTCTGCTGCTCCTGGGAGGCACAGAATGAAGTGAATGATGCTGACTGCCACAGGGTGAGGGCTGAGCTTAGGGCTCGCAGGGATCGCGTGCCCGAGGCAAAATAACCGGGATGCATCTACCGTGCCCCGCTACTGCCCGTGCCCTCGGGGAGGAGCAGAAGGCTAAAGAAGACAAGCCTTCATGTGGCCTTTAGGAATTAGATATGTTCGTTATAATCTGATTGATATTCCTTACAAATACACTTTAGCTCTGGAATCAGGGAATGGTCGTGGATCTCCTCAAGCACAGGATTTGTGTTTTAGAAATTCTATTGTTATGGTAAATCCATGAAGAACGTGTCCAGTTGGGTTAGCACTTCCACAAGAGCCTCTGGTTCACTGCTCATCCCGACTGCCAGGTTAAAGATGGGCTGAGACTGAAATTCCAGGGAAAATAAGGCAACCTAGAAATAAATGTTTTCAAAAAAGCCAATGGAAGCAAAATGAGTATGGGGGTTTTTTTCACTCTCAAATTGTTTAAGGTAGAATTTGTAGGGGAAAACATCTCCAGCCCATCTAAATGACTGTCAGCTAAAGATGCATGTGCTGAAAAAGCAGAGGGAAAGGGAAGCAGCCCGGTGCCAATTACACCAAGACGAGGTTCCAGGACTTTTTCTTCAGGGCAGCCAAAAAATTCATTGGAGTGATGTATCAATTGCCAGAATATTTTTGAAGTTTTCTAATTCATCTGGAAGTTTACTTGCTCTGAGTATTGAGATGCTTGTCTGCACTTTGGATCCTTCTGCAGCCACCAGGACAGCTCGAGAACTGCTTTGTTTTAAAGAGGTAGCAGAGCTTTGTTTTAAAGTGGCAGCAGAGCTCTTGAGACATCCCCCACCAGGCGTGGGGGCTCTGCACATGCCTTGAGCCTCGCAAAGCCGGGGCAGTGCTGCTACAGCAAAGGTGGGAACATCTCTGTGCCGAGGATGGGATGTTCTCGGATGTTCTTCTCCTGGGAGAGATGAGCTGTGTCAGCCCTGTCCTGTGCTGGACCATTCCCAGAAGGAGATGGGAGGGAGTGTGGGAGAGGGCTGGCTGCACCCCGGAGCGAGTGGGGGACATGGGGCAGCGCTCCGGTCCCAGCCGCAGCTGCCGAGAGAGTTTGGAGGGAGCCTTGTTCCCGCAGCCCCAGTGCATCTCGACTCCGGGACCAGCAGCCTCCTCCCAGCCAGCCCAGGGCTGATTTCACATCCTCCAGCCCGGCGTCCCTTCCCAAAACTGCTGGCACGCAGTTCCTACAGCGCTGCTTCCCAACGCCCCGCCGCCCATCCCTCCCGGAGCCTCTCGCTGTGTGAGCCGGGGGAAGCCCCCGGGCCCGAGGAAGGCGTTTGCCCATCCCTCCCGGAGCCTCTCGCTGTGTGCAGCCGGGGGAAGCCCCCGGGCCCGAGGAAGGCGTTTGCCCATCCCTCCCGGAGCCTCTCGCTGTGTGCAGCCGGGGGAGCCCCCGGGCCGGGTGAAGGCGTTTGCCCATCCCTCCCGGAGCCTCTCGCTGTGTGCAGCCAGGGAAGCCCCCGGGCCCGAGGAAGGCGTTTGCCCATCCCTCCCGGAGCCTCTCGCTGTGTGCAGCCGGGGGAAGCCCCCGGGCCGGGTGAAGGCGTTTGCCCGCTGCCCGGAGCGGGGCGCGCAGCCCCGGCAGCAAACACAGCGCACAGCGCGCTCTATTTTAATCCCGTCAAGGGTCTTCTCGGGAGCGAGGCAGAGCCCGGCTGTGCAGAGTTAAGAATGAATCCCTATTTTTAGCCCGTCCTGGGTGAGGTAAGTGCGCGTGAGTCAGACGCCGGCGTGGGATGTTGCATAAGCCGGGCCTGCGCCGCAGCTCCCGGCGCACGGGGGTGAGAGGAGGAGGATGGAGGGAGCCTTCCCTCGCCGCTTCCTGGCATTGTCATTTCAAGACAGACCCTTCACGGTATTTAAATGCAGGGTTCTTTCTTCCCTCCCCACCCTCCCCGAAAAATTTAATTAGAAACAGCAGTAGGCTGGTTATGTAATGTGATTAATTGCAGCATTAGAGTGAGAAAATATAGGGCATACAGGTCTTAAAGATTCACATGCAAAGTCATGTGTGGGAGTGAGAGAGGCAAGGGTGAAACGCAAGACTTATCTGTTTGATTAGGTGCTTTTCACGGGGCAGTGATTTATTCCCTGAGTAATTTCGTTGGAGGAATCTGCAGATAGCTTAAGCAAAAAAATAAAAAAATAAAAAAGGGGCAAATAAACAGCCAGGAGACAACGAGCCAGAAGTGCTTTCACAGCACCTCTAAAGGTTAGTGTTGTACCTGGGAGCAGGATGTTCCCTAAGCTGCAGACCTGCCCCTTAAAGCACTCACACCAATAAAAATGAGGTTTTCCCCTGACTCATGATGAAGGAGCTGCAGACACTGCAGCTAAACTTTCACTGTGCTGGAACGTTATTCCAGGGAACATGTGAAGCTTCAGATGAATTCTTTTCCCCCTGCCTTTTGTGAGCCTCTCGGCAGGGAAGCCCCGGATTCCAGGCTGGCATTCCCTCCCACCGGTGACCTCCAAGCACCCGACGCTGAGGGCGCAGCGCTGGAAATGTTGTGCTCGGCACGGCTGCTGATTAAATCCAGCCCAGTTCAATAATGGCAAGAAGTCACCAGCGTGTTTGATTGCTCCAGTGTCCCACATGTCCGTGGCTCCGCTGCAGAACAGCGGCTCTCGGGGTCTGAGTGAGCTCCTCTCTGCTAAGCTGGGCTCTGCCACGACTGAGGAGGCACCACTGGCTGGATTTGAGCACTGCAGCTCTTCAGAGGGAAACAACTGCTGTTAATATTCATGCAAGGGGGGAGATGAAAAGGCACCGAAGAAGGGAGCTCGTGGCAGGGTACCAAGGATGTCTCAGCAGGTTTTATCCTGTGCTCTTGCTGGGAAGAGGAGGGTTCACAGCCTGAGTGCAGCTGTTCTCACACCGCAGATATTCTCCAGCATTGCCTTTATGCCAGCTATGCCTAAGCTCAATTCTGAGGCTCCACTGAATCAAGTATTAATTTGAGGCAGCCTGAGCTCCCTCTGAAGTGAAGGCTCTTCCCTCAGTCAGCTCAGTCTAGCTCTAGAAAGCTTAATTCCTGGCAGCCTTAGCTGTAAAGCCATGGCTGGAAACACAAAATCCTTCAGACTTGTTCTCTTCTGAATAAAAACTTCATTTGTTACAGCTGTGCAATGATTTCAGAGGCTTCAGATTTGTCAAGCAGCTAAATGTCAAGATTAATTTAAAAACAGTTTTGCAATTACCTTGAGTTTGCATCTTCTTTCTTGCTTTACTAATAAGCAAAACACTAAATGATTCATATTAGAAAAAAGATTTCAACAGTCTTCCCAGGGAGGCCAGGAGCTCACTCCAAGTGATAAATGCAGAAATTCCCTCCCACGAGGCTTCCAGTCCTAACTGGAGCCATGAAGTGAGGGAGAGTGAGTGGGCCAAGAAGTCCAGGCCGTGAGCTGGGTTTGTGCAGCTACACAGCCTTGCAATATTCCTCAGCTGCTTTCCTGCCTTTCTAAAGCCTTCCTCTCCCTGCACATGATAGCCAAGCATGAAACACACCCCTGGAGCCAGCATTTGACTTCACCTGTCCCAATGCATGTGTTCCATATCACTTGAGCACATTTCCTTTTGTAGAACCTATTTGGAGACAATTAGAGGGACGGATCCTGAAGATGCTGCTTTTCCTGGTGAAACTTTCCCAGGAACCATTTTCCAGTGGAAATTTTTTTCCTCTCTTAGAAACTGGACAAAGAAAATTTGTTCAGGTTTCTCAGCGCTAAGTGCACAGTAAAATATCTCTTGAAGAAATCAAGATCAAAGCTCGCACAATTAGAGACAAACCAAAATCAAGGGCACCTTTACCGAAGCTCATTAAAAATATCCTTTGTACTGCTCTCCTGTGTGGCACCCAAAGTCTCTTGAATACTGTGGTCTAATGAGAATGCAGTGAGGGTTTTTTCCCTCCAGTATTTTTCTTTTCCATAGTTAGCAACTGTCATAGTTTAATTAAGGGATGTCAGAGGCACGGAGCGCTGCCCCAGGATAATCAGACCCTGCTGGTAGATAACTGCTGAGGTGAAGACAAGCAGGAACAGCCACCGTGCAAGTGCCAAATCATCAAGGGAGGGCAAAGTTCAAAAATGGAACTGACAATCCTTCCTTTATAGAGGTGGGAGATGCTTTTGCCAGCCTTTGTGAATGGGCCCCTCCACCCAGGTCTGCCTCACAACCCTTTCTGAGCTCCTGACTCCTCTCCGGCCTCTTTTTGCTCCCATGTTGTGCCTTGCAGGAAGATTCACTGTGAAGTATCTCTCACAGACAGATGTGCTGCTGGCACAGTCCTTTCCTTGGAGCAGCCACTGACACGCCCTAAGGGAGGATCCCAGCTCCCACCTGGACACCCTTCAGCCATGAGCCCTGTGTAACCTCACTAAGAACTGACCCCCAGCCATTCAAATTTCTACAAAGGCTCCCACTGCCTTTAATTTAGTCTTTCAAAGCATTCACGTCTTTATTTGTTAATATTTACCAAAGCCCTTCCAGTCTTTGCTCTTTGATTTTGCAACCTTTTATGATTCTCACTAGATGAAGTTTTCTTTTCCTGAAAAACAACCCAGCCCCAGCCCAACCAGCTGCGTGCTCCTCTCTCCTGCTGTTTGTGCCTGCTTTCCTGGGAAGGTTGGCTCCCTCTCCTTTCCCCTTTCCACCCAGGTCATTATTGATCTGATCATTCCAGCAGCAGTTTTGTGCTAACAGCTGTCTCTGTGCTGTGCCCTCTGATGAATCCATGACCTGCTAACCATCCTGATTTCTTGCTTGTTGCCCTTGCCTGCGTTCATTCACAGATCACACAACAGTTTTTCATAGGGGTGGTCTATGCTTTATTTCACCAATTACTTCTATTTCTCAACTTCTGTAGCACAACACCTTACGGGTTCCTCATCTCTTCAGAATTATATTCCAATTAATGTACAGGTACTGTATTTCCAGCAAATATTTTTAATAGAAAATGTGCCCTAAAAATGGCATGCAGGAGTCCCTGAATAAGTTCATCAACACAAACTGCTCTGAAGATGGCTGGATGGGGCTCAGGTCCAGGCTCAATCACTATTCCTGATGAGGAGCCCACCAGACACACAGAAATAAAAGAAAACCTCTCTTTTGGATTATAACACCTTGTACAATTTTCCCATGGCACTGGGGACAATGCCAGCATGGGGCTACAGCATTTTCAGACTCCACAGGTCAAGCAAGATGGATAATTTTTCTTGGATCCTGGCTGATCCCTCACTGCATTATTAACAGACAGCTGTATTTTGATCAGCTTTGATATAAACTTTATCTGATCCAGTGGTGAGGTTCTTCAAGTGAGACCACCCCACAGAGGTCCCTGGGTGAGGGGTTCAGAAAATAATTGTGAGTAACAAAGAGGACCCAAATAATTCCTTCACTCTGAGAAATGGTGTGTGTCTTCTGAGCCAGGAAACAAAAGGATTTCCATGGCATTTCCGTACAAAAGTATTAATGATTTAATTTCCATGAAACCAGCTGCATAAAAAATTCTGTGGCTTTCCCAATAAACTGTGATAAAACCAAGCCCCCATACTGCTTAATTGCACTTATTAGCAAGCCAATTGTCTGTCACATTTATTTTGTTATGCAGGCCGTGTTTTGTCAGAAAGAGCATGAGGTTTTTAATCAAACTTGTAATAATCACCACAAGACAGATTTTTGAAGGGCACAACTTCACCCAAACAAGCACATTTATCATCGCTGAGGACACAGAAGAGGTGGCTGTATCTTGGTATATGAAAACAGCTGGTTGTATAAAGATTTATTTCTTCCATCCTATTCTGACCCTAATGCATTTGCAGACCTGCTTGATGGACCTTGGGGTGAGCCTGGGGCTCAGGTCCCTGCCCAGGTGAGGGGAGTCACAATGCACAGCACATAAATCATCATCAGACACACAGATTTACATGCTCAAAGACTGTCACGTTGCTTCTTCTCCAGCTGGGACATCTGCATGTCTCTCTACCTGTTCCACAAAGTTCAGCCCCACAGCTCTTCTCTGTCCTGAGAGCCTGGTCCAGCAGGGACGTGCTCAGCGAGCACAGGGCCGCGGGCAGAGGTCACAGCAGTGCTGCCTCCCTGGCAGACGTGGTGTTCCCAGTGGACTCTGGCCTCTCCTCGCTGTCACACCACCCCTGTCATTGCCCTCAAGGTGCCTGGCACGAACATTTCCTAGGCTGCAGAAAGCACCGCGACTGAACTTTCCTTCCAGACGTTTATCTTAATAACCCACACACATCCTTAGCACGCCTCCCTGTTCTTGTTTGTTCCATGAATATTCCAGATGATCACAAAGGTTGTCCAACACTCTCCACCATAAATCCTCGGTCTCAAGTTGATTACAACTTTGTAAAGGTTCACTGGCTCTCTCTGCCAAGGAAGCAAGGGGGCAGGGATATTTTGTCCATGCTAAAATAATTCTAAAATAATTTTTTTGTGAAAAGGTCTGATGCCAACATGCCAACAAAACCTGGCAGCAGAGAGAAGGGTTAGTTCTGCCATCTGAACGCTGAGGTCATTGACCTGATAAGCTAATAACTGATAAGCTTCCGAGAAGCTGCAGTTGTTGCATTTCTCAGCAGAGGTTTGATAGATGCTCCCAGCTGAATTCCCCGAGAATCTCATTGATGTGAGGGCCAGTGGGCTCTCCTCTGCAACTGCAGATGCTCTGGGCTCAGCCTGGGCACTTGGGCTGAAGATGGGATATTTAACTTCTTTGTTTTCCTAGGGATCTTTGGGGGTGAAGCTGCCCCACTCAAGCACCAGGAGGGCAACACCTGCACTTGTGTTCGAGAAACTGCAGTTTGTTCTAGCTCAAACTATTTTTTTTTTTTTTCAGAAACTGGTAGAGAGCAGTAGGGCTGGAAGGGAGATTAGGGGCCAGGCAAGGATGTAAGTGCAAGCAGCCCTAAGAGTGAAAGTCAGAGGAACAGGCTGAAGGACAAAGTCCTGATGGGCTCAAGCCCAATGTCTGGCAGTTCCCTTTCACAGCTTCAACCAGATCCTAAATCTTCTAACTCTCACTGCACTTCCACCATCTGCAAGTGTCCATGAAACCTTCTGGCCCTACGCAAAAAGCTGTGAGAGCATGGCTGACTGCCCCAGAGCTGGCTTGGGGCATGTGGGTCTCTCAGCCACAGGCAACACCCTGAGTTACAAAGGTAAAGCAGCACACCAAGTTCTTGCTCGTTAAGAAACACCCTCCACTCTGCTCACTGGCTAGACAGGGCTCTGTGCAAAAAGCAGGAGATGAATATCTAATAAGGCTTCTAATCCATGCCCAGAGATAAGCCAAATTAATTTTGCACAGGCATCTCTTTTCAGTCCCGGATTTGGCAGCCACAGAATTGGCCTTTGAGGAATGTTTCATGACTGTGCTTTAATCATTTGGGGCTTCACTGTGCCAGCTGTGGTACAAGTGTGGACAATAATGACCAGGGAGACATTTATGTGTGGCAAAATAGACCCAGCAGCCACTTTTGTGTAGTAAAAAAAAAAATCCAGGTGGGTACAAGAGGCAGGAGGACACTGAGGTACCACAGGTGGGTGAGGGATGGTCACTAATGACTCATGGAGGCAATTTAGAGATTTCATGGAGGCAATTTAGAGACCCAGAGTAACCTTCCAGTATCTGAAGCAGGCTACAGAGAAGATGGAGAGAGACCCCACCATGACCTGTAGTGACAGGACAAGGAATAATGGGTACAAATCAAAAGAGGGAACATTTAGTTTAGATATTACAAAGTACTTCTTCCCTCTGAGGGTGGGGAGGCCCTGGCACAGGATGCCCAGGGAAGCTGTGGCTGCCCCATCCCTGAAAGCATCCAAGGATGGATGCTTGGAGCAACCTGGGGTAGTGGGAGGTGTCCCTGCCCATGGCAGAGGGGAATGGACAGGATTTAAGGTCCCTTCCAACCCCTTGACATTCTCTGATTCCATGAATTTGGAAAAGACAGTGAGCGTCCTTGCGCGCAGCACACGCAGCGAGGCAGCGCTGAGGCCGCTCACACACACGCGTAGGTGCGAAGAAGGAAATGTCACATTCATTTTACACCGTTTCCCACGCTCTACCATCAGCAGGATCGCTGCCCGGCCGGGACATCCACTGTGTCCCTGGGGAGCGGAATTCACACTATTTCTGAGGGGGGGGTGAGGTGAAGGCTGAGCGGTGTGCGGCTGCCCGGGGCCGGGCCGGCTGTGCGGGCGCGTTCCCCGCGGCACTGCCCGTGAGGGGCGGACCGAGCCGGCTGTGCGGGCACGTTTGCCCCGGCGCGGTCCGTGAGGGGCGGACCGGGCCGGCTGTGAGGGAGCGTTCCCCGCGGCATGGCCCGTGAGGGGCGGACCGGGCCGGCTGTGCGGGCACGTTGGCCCCGGCGCGGTCCGTGAGGGGCGGACCGGGCCGGCTGTGCGGGCACGTTGGCCCCGGCGCGGTCCGTGAGGGGCGGGCGCTGCGCGGCCCCGAGCCGCCCCCGCGGCGGCCCCTGAGGGCGGGCCGGGCCATGCGGGGCGTGCCGGGCCATGCGGGGCGGGCTCGCCCGGGCCATGCGGAGCGGAACGTGACGGGGCCGCGCCGCTGTAGGAGCGGGGGAAGCGCCGCCTCCCGCCCGGCCCGGCCCGGCCAAGCCCCGGCTCCGCACGGGGACAGGCGGGCGGCCAAGGCGTGTCGCGGGCGTGCGGGCAGCCGGCTCCCGTCCTGTTTCCCTCCCTCCCGTCAGCCCGGCCCCCGCGGGCACGGCCCGTGTCCGCCCGCCTTCCTGCCGCCCCCGCCGCCGCCTGGCAGCCGCCCCGCGGGGCTTTCCAGCGCCGCCGCCGCGCCCGGCACGGGGGGGCCAAAAGGCGAGAAAAGCCCCCAAAACCACGAGCTGCGCCAGCCGCGGGGCCAGGAGCGCCTTCGGCCGAGCCCCGTTAGGGGCTGGGGACGGACGAGGTGCAGGTAGCGGCTGCCGCGCATCACCGCCCGTCCCCTGAGCCCTCCGCCAGCCCGGCTGTTCTCAGCCATTCTAAGATAAAATAAAAACACAGCACTGCTGGATTTTTATCTCGGAGCTGCCTCATGGGCAGGGATGTCACCCGCAGCCCCGAGAGTGATCCCGGGCTCCCGCGTAGCCTTGGACGCGCCCGCTATGCCGATGTGGCACAGCGCCGATGCCCGAAATCCCGAATTCCCGAATTCCCCGCCCAGCGGAGCGGCTCGGTATCTTTGGAAATGTTGAGCTCACCTTTTGCTAAGCACACTCCCCGGGGATTTCGGGAGGTGCAGCAGGCATTTAAAATAGAAGAACATATGAGACCTTGTTCTTTCCAAAAGGCCTAAGCATGCACTTGCATAATATTCAAGTGTTATCCCTGTAATTACATTAGGTTTTACTTTTCACAATAGTAAAAAAAAAAAGAAGTTCAGTCAGAACTTCACTCTGCAGAAACTAATATTTCTTCTTTTTAACATTTTATATATTTTATTGATAATATTTTACTTTAAAAATTAAAAACACTGCTTCTCAAGCTGTTACCTTGCAGTTTATTATTTATCAGCGCAGAACTGCAGTTACTTGGGATCTGACTGATCCACTTGACTCGGGCTTGCAAGGACAATGTGATTTTCCAGATTTTATTATGTTGGGACTTATATATCTGGAACCCAGCGGGCAATTTATGGCTGCAACATCATGCCTGATGTGCCAGTGCCATTAGTGGCATTCTGGGCTGGTCTTAAATGCTTCATCTGCCCCAGTCAATGCATTATAGTGGTTCAGCAGAAACTGGTAATTTAGCACAATCGATGTCTTGCTTCCTTGAAGAAAGAAACCTTTCAGAGTTTTTAATTCAATCTCTCCTAATCTGCTGGAGGTATTGTATTTCCCCAATATAATACTGAAAAAAACAGTTGTTTTTAAATAAAATATGCCTAATACATAAGTGATACCTTAAGTAAAAGTTGAGCCCTGATAGGGCACAGAGAGATACGATCTCTCTTTAAAACAATATGAAATGCAGTCCAAATGTGTTCATGTTTGTTCCAGTAATGAGGGAAAGGTGGTGGTGGTTAACAAGAACCAAGAGAAAAACCCCCGGCACAGTCATTTTTAAAGTCAAACTGAGGTCGTGCCAAGCCAAGAGGGAAAATGTTTTCTGCTGTATTTTCACATGACATCGAGGGGGTTGGAGAGGCTGCTGCTGCCTCGCCCTGGCACCAGGAGCATCCGTGGCTTAAACCTGAGTGTTCCAGGGTGGGTGCCCTTGGCCAGCTGGGTGCATGGAGGGGTCTGGGGTATATATACACACACCATTAAAAAGTGAGTTGACTACAACACAGGGATTCTTACATTAAAATAAAATTTTTAAGTGCATCAACAAATGGTTACTGCAAGTACCAGTGACTTTCCCAAACACCTTTTCATTTCATTGTACCAATTCTTCTACTCAGTGGCCACTTGCTATAGCACGTGTGTATCTTTAGAATGAGCAGGAAGCTTTTTCCATAGTGCAAGAGATGGCAAATCCAAATCCCAGCGGGGCTGGTGCAGAGAGGTGATAGTAAAGTGAAGAAACCTGGAACAATCTCTAACATCCCATGCCAGGAATCACCCTTCTCATCAAACGTGTGGAAGAGAAATTGATAGTACAGGAATGGAGAAGGTCAAGGAAAGTCTATGAAATATTTGACCATTTTGTATTTAAATCACTTCTCTGTAGCTTGTATGCAAAGTGCCAGCCTGATGCAAATCAACACTGCTGAGTCATGGCCAGAGTGGGGAAAAAAAAGGTAATTTAAAGTGTGACCCAAGAACATTGTGAGGGAAAGAAAATCTTTTTGAGTTTGGAATTTGAACCACTCCTTCATGACAGTCACAGCATACAATTAGAGGACAGTATATCGAGATAAGAAATGCTTAGAATGACTTTAATCAAACATTTATAAAGCCCAAATTATTGTAAATATCAGGTAAGGAACTGCAAAAATATTTTTCATCTCAGCATTTTCAACAGCTTAAAAAAGAAGCCCTCAACTTAAAGTCAAAGGTACAGCAGAGTAGATGGGTAAAATTCTGAATAGCAGCAAAACCTGCTATCAGCTCTGGGGGTATTTTGTATAAAATAAGAATGTATCAATGAAAAGGACATGATTTTCCTAGTCATTCTGGGTTCATGTCTCTAAATATTTTGGGGTTCATTCTACAGAGGTTCTGGTGTAAGGCTGCAGGGTTTATCTTAGCCCTGTTTTCCCAGCTGAGGATACAGGGCAGTGCTGGAGGGAGTTCGTGTGAACGCAGGGGAGAAAAGCTGCTTTGCTACTGCAGCAAAACATCTTCAGCATTCCGTGCCATTCCCCCTGCCCGTGGCTTTCTGAGAAGGGAGGCTGGGGCCGGCTCAGCGCAAGGGATGGATTTGGAGTGAGGGCTGTCGCCGTCCTGTGTCCCGCTGGTGCTCGCAGGAGGGGAGCAAAGTCCTCCTCGTCACTCTGCCTTCACTCGGCACTTATCTTCAAAGGCCCCGTCGGTAGGGAGCTGTAACAGGGCAGAGGGAGAGAGGTGGGAACGAGGACTTTGGGCTGAACCGTGCCTGCAGCAGCAGGACTGCAGCCCACGGCGTTGAACTTGCGGTGTTCAGTGGGCTTTATCAACTCCCTTGAACTGGTAGAGGGTGCTGGCTCTCAGTTCCCAGCACAGCTCTTCGCTTGAATTCCCATTCCAATTGTTCTGCTGGCTGAGGTTTAGAAATCTGTTAGGAGAAAATTTTATCCCTGTTATTTCCTACCAATCACATCCTTCCACTCTGGCATTTTCCTGCCTTTCCCTCTCAGTTTGGGTGAGGCCACCTGAGAAGATCCCTGGCCAGAGTTTGGGCAGGAGCTCTGCCTCTGAGTGGGTGTTATGAGAAAAACCCCTGAGCATTCAAATGAAGGACAAGAGCAACAGCTGTAGTAGAGTTTATATTCCAGTGATCATGGGACTCTGGGTCGTTTCCTATCTGTTTTTCAGTAAGGTGTCCGGGGGTTATAAAATGAGCAGTATTTATCTGACCCGGGAGGCAGAGACATTACCTCATTGTCACGGGGTCAGTGGCAATTAGAGTGCAAAGCCCAGCCAAGCAGCGCCTCTGGGTACAATAGTCTGTGGCAGGCTTAACCTTTACGGTCACCGCTGCTGCGGGGGACAGCATCGGAATAGCCAGAGCAGAAATGCCCTTTCCTCCCCAAACCCCTCCCAGCAGCTCACACACGCTCCTCCCTGGATATGTTAAAAGACTGCAATATATTAATTTAGGCAGGATGGACGGCTTAATGATTTATACCAGTCTCGATTTGGAGTTAAAAATTAAGTTCGTCCCCAAAAAGGTGTAGTAAGGACTGAGTATAACACGAGGGCAGTAATTTTTAGACATCAGCCAGCTGGTGGTTACTGTAAACACGGTGTACAAAGGTGAGCAGCCAGGTCAGCAGCCGTGCCCAGCGTCACCAGCCCAATTTAACCTGCACCTGGAGACGATGACAACGGCACCGGGGAGCAGCGACGGGCCCTACCCACTGCTGCCCACCAGCAGCTGAGCCTTTGCTCAAGGGCATTCAGAACTGAAACCAGGTGCTTTTCATCTCTGGAGGTGGCACCCTGATATTTCTGGTCTGTTCACACACACTTGTACGTCACACACAGCTCCTGTCTGTGGGTGACAGGCTCGAATCACAAGGTAAACCCCAGCTGTGAACGTAAGGGCCATTCACTTTCAGAGAGCACCTTGAACTGTCACCCCAGAGGAGCCACTGAGGAGCGGCGCTGGTCACAACTCCCCAGTGTTACTCACTGGTGCCTGCAGGGCTTTGTCGGGGGTGGGCAGGATGCTGCGGGAATGCGCAGGAGCTGTGCCTCAGCCTGGCCGCCTGCCACCAGGGCTTTCCTGCTCCCTGGAGTCACCCAAACCTCTGATTCACACTGTCTGCCCAGCCTGCTCCTGCACCACTTCATGCACCACCTCTAGGCTCTTGGCTCAGGAAAACTGAATGTTCTCCCTATTCATTTTTTCACTGTATAAAATGTGGGGTTTGGCACAGGCTGAGCTGACCCTGGTCTCCCAGAGAGACAAGCTGGGAGAGAGGGGAGGGGGCAGCACTGTAGGTACTGTACAAGCATGTAATTCTTCCCTCTTGCTTTACAATACCAGTTACTCAGAATTAGGGTGAGGGTGTGGGTAAGGAGCAAGATTTTCTCCTACAGCCATGTCAGACTGAGTGCTAGACCCACAGAAAGACCAGGAACTAGGCTTAGAAAATACCTGAAAAGCAAAAATCTGAGAGTTTATGTTCTTACCTTGTAGGCACTAGCTCAGGCCCCGAGTTGAGGGTCTCGTTTCTTATGGCAATGGGGAGAGGAGGGTGGGTGTACATGGGAGGCAGGAGAGCCTCTGGCACAGGGATGTGGCCTCTGGTCAGCACTGAATACACTTCCAGCTGCTTTTCTCCATGCTGGAATCACAGCTGGGAGCTCTGCCCAGGGCAAGGTGGGAAGCAAAGCGCAGAATGCACTGGGCAGCAGCCTGGAAGAGCCAGGTAAAAGCTTTAACTAGCAAGATGTCCCTGAGACAGGAGCTGCTTCATTCCTCCATGGATACTTATTCCTTCAAACCGCTCCCAGGTGAGGGGATCCTGCAGCCCACAGCCTTGCTATCCATGCCTGCTCCAGGCAACAGCCAAGGATTTTTATTCACTCCACCCCTGCCCTGTGCATCTGTGGCAATGTTGAGGAGCAGTGGTTGGTAGAGCATTCCCTTAATAAATGGATTGCTCTGTTTGGGGTGGTACAAGGTGGCTCCTTCGGGGCCATCCACTCATCCCAGACATCCTTTGCACTGATGCCCTTGGCTCTGTGCAGGAAATTTTCACAGGGCCAGGAAGAAACTTAGGAGCGGCCGTGATGGCACTGACATCAAAGGGCTGCGAGGAACCTGCCTTTCCATCTCTTCCCAGCATTTACATTGAGCCGGTTTTAGAGGCCACCGTTTCCTTCTATCCCTCCCACTTCCTAATTTTAGGGAAAAAAGGGAACAAGCTCTGGTTGCCAACCACAAGCACACACCTTTGGGAGAGAGGCTCCTGACGCAGCAGAGCAGGATGTCTGGAGCACATTCAGGAGGAGCCCATCAGCAGCATTTCCCTGTGGGTGACTCACCCTGCCCGGCCAGCCCTGCCTGTTTGAGGTTTTCCATAGCCCTAGTCTTGGCTTCTTCCAGACTTGGAGCAGCTGTAGGTTTGGGGGTGTCTCCAGGGTGAGTCTGGATTTCCATGCATTTTGGGTTTAAATAGCTTAATTCTCTCATCAGCTCCCGATCTAAGTGGACACAATCCAGGTTGCTCTCCTCAGAAATCTGCTGGCTGTTGAGGTGACCTTTTGTGCCAGAATGAGATTCACTGGCAGCAGAAATTCAAATTAAAGGCAATAAGTACATTTATCAGTAAAAGCAGTCGGTCACAGGGCCACATTGCAAAGGTCTACACCAAATTTAGCATCACATGGACATGTTCTTGAAGATGTGGGGCAGTTTTCCCACCACTTTAGGGCTGGACATGGGGAGATACTCTGTGATTTGAGTCCTGCAGGTAGTTGTGCTACTGCACAACCACAAGTTGCACCAGGGAAGGTTTAGATTAGATGTTAGGGAAATTTTTTCACAGAAAGGGCTGTAAAGCATTAGAACATGCTGCCCAAGGAAGTGGAGGAGTCACCATCCCTGCAAGTGTCCCAAAAAACCTGTGGAAGTGGCATTGAGGACATGGTTTAGTGGTGAACATGGTGGCAGTGCTGGGCTGACCATTGACCTCGTGATCTTAAAGGTCTTTTCCAACCTTAACAATTCGATGATTCTACTTGATTATAATGGTTCTTTGGTTTGTGAATAATGAATGATCCTGTGATTAAATTGCTGTGAAAATTCCCGTGGTGTGTAAATAGAGGCAAGCTGCAGTTTTTAGCTCCTTTTGGGGTTGCTAACATCGAGGGGATAGAATTTTCTTCTTGGAATGTGATTGTACATGATGTTTGCACCCATCATTCATAAGGAAAAGTTTCTTACAGACTTAACAGATTGTGTTTCCATCTCTGCTGCGTAAAAACAGTGTTATGGACACAAGCGAAATGGAAATCATAACACAGCATCTCCACTATTTTAAGAGTCATATTGGAACACATGGAACAGAGATGGAATTCCGCTCTTCACTGCCTTCAGATTTGGTGTTCTGTGTATTTACTTAGCGCTAGAAAAGGAAAGTGAAAACAAACCCGTTGCCTCAATAAAGCCCAGGAACAGGCTCTGCTCCTGCCCATTCCCTTGGGACCAGACACCATTTCCAGGCAGTGGAAGGTCTCTGGGCAAGCAAGAGCTGCAAAGTCATTCCTGAGATGAGACAAGAAAAGGGAAAAAAAGGGCTGAGAGTCAGGGTGGGAAGAGCCATCTGAGGAGAACTAATTGGTGAGAAAGCCGAGAGACAGGTCTGAGGGATGATAGTGCTTCTGGAGGGAAGGGCTGCCTGGAAATGGGTCTGGCTGTTCCTGCTCCGTGGGGCTCCTGGGGAAGCACCTGCCTCGAGGCAATTTATTCAGCTGTCAGCATGTTCTCACACAGACTCTGGATGCATCCCAGCACTGGGAGCTGGGCTGCGCACAGGGTGCTTTTCCCATCTCCTGGTTATTGTTGAATTTCAGGCTTTTTTCCCCGTGTTGTACTGGCTCAAACTGCTCCTGTTTCTCCCATGGAGACCTGAAAATAGGGAGAAGATTGGGCACTTCCACACCAGCAGTCAAGCTCTAAATCAATCAGATTTTCTGGGGTTTTTTTCGTTATTTTGCTTTTTTTTTCCCCTGTAAACTTCTCCACGCAATTCCAGCTGCACCTCCTGAGTTACTCTGATTCGGTCCAGAGTTACTCTTTAATTTTTTTTCCTTACACAATTTCAATTCCAAGTGTCCCCCTCACACACGTAACTGCAGCACAGCAGCCAGGATTGGGCAGGCTGCCCTGATCCAAGTGTCCGGCGTGGCACCTCCTCTGTGCATGTCACAATTTCGGGGTGACTAAGCACATTGGCAGTGGCTTTCAGTGGCATCTCTAGAGCACTGCTCTATATTTGTCTTTCCTTCCTCTGTTTGTGTCGATTTAAAAGAAATAAAGCGGCTCCAAGCTGCATGCTGACAAGATTTGGCGATTCTGGATGGCAGGAGGGGTACGAGGCTCAGCGCAGCGAGTACTGGAAAGATATTTGTCACTGCAGATTCTGCTTGTCATATGCAGAGATGACATGCAGATCTCCCTCTGACAGATTGATAGTCATTCCGAGATGCATCCACCCACAAAAACCACAGACATGCTGCTTGACTCAAATCTTGACTTTAACCACAACTTTGTGATGCAAAACTGGTGGAGTTTTTGGTACTTTTTGTTAAAAATGAAATCTTTATAGGGGTTTTCCAGCATCCTTGCTAGTTACTAAAAACAAACCAACATCAGCCTACTGGATGGGACAGCTCAGTTTACTCGTGGGTGGTTTTGACATTCAGCTCATTAACATGTTTAGTCTGAAAGAATGTTGGGAAGGTAGTAAATAAAAAATTGGATGGAGAAATACAGCATCTCTCCAGAAGTTACTCCTTATGTCGCAGTGACAATGCCAGTTTCACTTAGAAGGAATATTTGTCCTGATTTTACTCCAAATACCCACAGCTCGTCCTGGGCGAGCTCAAAGCTTGGTCGGTGTGTTTGTAGAAGTAAACGCACCGTGCTGGGTGTAAAGGTTACACTCTGTGCTGGCCGGGGCCAGGAAGTTCACAGCTTGGCATGGAACTTCCAGTGCAGCGTGGGAGAACCTGGGGACACGGGCCCACAGCCAGGGAATCTCCCAGGGAAACAGGGAGCCTCCCCAGTCCGTCAGCACCAGCTTTGTGTCCCCAGGTGGGGAAGGCACTTGACATGGAACTGGCCTTGGCTGTTCTGGCACGGGGTGGCTCCTCCTGTGCACTCCTGACAAGCTCTGGGATGGCGCCAGTGGAGCAGGGATGTTGGACCAGGTGATCCTTCCCACCTGACCCATTCTGGGATCGGATCTGTGCCTGGAATTGCAGCCAGGGGGTCTGCAGAGCATAGAGAACACACATGGCAGTGTCTTCGGCTGCTTATGTTGGAAATGGGAAAGGGAAAGTACTCCAAATAAGTTTCTCTTGTTCGGAAACACAATGGGCAATTTAAAACCCCTATTAGGCATGTGTGTAGGAGCATTTCCCATCCGGGGAGACCAGGGGGATTGCTATGGAGCTGTATTATGACTTCCCTGATATCAATCAAGCCCCCATTATGTAACGAGGTCTCCATCACGCGCGCCCCAGCGCGAGGCCCCGCCGCGAGCACCGAGGCTGCAATCCCTGCTCCTTTGTCCTGCCCTCTGCCAATTTGCTGCAAAATTGAGGATGAGGCTTGAATTTGCCATTGTGGCGGTGCTGGGGCCGTGGCTGTGCTTTCAGAGCAGTTATTTGCATTGCCTTGATTAGCATGTCACCTGCTTCATTAGCGGAGAAAAGGCTCCTCCACACGCTCAGCCAGTCATGCAAATTGAGGAATGCACGGAGATCCTTCCCCTCTAGGACTTTCCATTATTAGCAAAATTGGTAGATTCGGTTTGTTCCTTCCTCTTCAGAAGGTCATTTTTGATTTCCACCTCCAAATGGAAGTTCTTATTTAAGAGACAAAGTAATCGTGGTCCCAAACTTTTAACATCCAGCAGTCCTGCTTAATGAAACCTGATGCCAAAGGAAAACCCAAGTGTGTGCAGGGCAGGTGGAACCTCCCTGGTTTCAATCTAATCCTTAAACCAACAGCCATCTCTCTGTCACCCAATCATTAATTTTACTGGATGTCAGCAATGTGTTTTTAGAGCCAAAAAACTCCCTCCTGTGCAGGACCTAAACTTACATTACAAATGCCTTTCTCAGGTTTTGGAGGATTTTTTTCACTTGAGAGTCCACTAATTGTGAATAAAGCTTTTTGTGATGTCAGAGATACTCAGCTTTTGTGGAAAAGAGTACCCCAAATGGGGAAATTAAACAGATCACTCACACAGCTTTTCTCTGAGATCAGGAAGTTGCCATGGGGCACCAGATCTCAGTCCAGAATGGGAAAGTCCTAACACAGATTTGACCTCAGAAGCTTCAGGGACAGAACCACCACCAGCCCCAGCAGGGTTTTTACCATTCCCTGTCTCTGCTGGCACAGCCATCATGGGCAGAGGAGTTCAGCCAGAAAGAAAAATTTAAAAAAGCTTAGAAAACCTAAGAGTGAAAGAAGAAAAAAGGAAAAATGTGATGGTCATGGATGAAATGTCACTGCAGAAATGAATCTGCAGTCAGGAATGACCTGTTCGTGGGCTGAGGGAGGAACAGAGTCACTTTCCTCTGCTGACCAGATGACACAGCCTCTGCTCAGGCTGGGGACACAGTGTGACCTCCTGAGCCATCTGTGCCACCCCCGGAACCACCCACCCGCCCTGCATCCCCACTGCCGGGGTGGTGGCTGTGCTCTGCTTCTCTTGCTGCAGCTGCACCCGAGGGAGAGAACCTCCCCTTTTGCATCTCCCCACAGCTCCTGGGAAGGCAGAGCCGCGGTGAGAGGCCCGGGTTCCACCCTGCTGCTTTCACACGGATCACAGAGCAGAGCAGGGCTGTGCCACTGCCCAGGCACTCACTGCTTCTGCCTTTTTAAGGTAAAGATGAAGCAACAGCGCACATCCTCAGGGGTGCCCTCTCAGGCTGTGCTCAGCCGCCTCCCTCTCACCTGACTGGCACAGGCTCTGGGAAGCCTGACAAATTTGTGTGTCTGCTTATCCCTGGATGGCAGGAGGGGAAGGAGTGAGTCAGGTACGTGTCTCTGCTGCTCAGGGAAAACGAAATCCTGCTCCTCCACCGCGCCGCGCCGGCGGCAGCCGCAGCGCCGCACTCCCCCTGCACACACCTTGCTGCAGAGGGGAAGACAGATTTGCCAGGAGATATATATGGAAATCCATGTGATTAAGGAGTCACAATCTCACCGATAAATCTGGCTGGGAGACTGCTGGTCAGGCTGCCCTCCTTCCTCCCTCCCCTCGGGTGCCCTCCCGCTGAGCTTTCCTGATGACCTGAGCTAGGGGCACGCACCCACCTCAGACAGTTGTGTGCACTTACCAGATTAAAGATGATTAATTGCACCAGGTAGTTCCTGCTACATCTTAATCAAATACACATAATCAGCAACGCTCCTGTGCACACGATCCTTGGAGCTGGAGGGGTTTTTAACTCTCGCATGCTCCCATGACAGCCACAAACCTAAACTATCAGTGGGGACAGTGTGAAGTATCCCAACCCGGAGTGACCACAGGTGAAGTTCCCTGGGTGCCAGTGCTTCTCACTGCTGGAAGAGGGACATGCTCTGGTTTAAAAAAAATCAACCTCTGGCCCTGTGGGCACCGGGAAAAGCCCCATCCTTACCTGCCAGGCCCCTGTGACACCGCATCCCATGACACCTGTGTGTGACAGAACTGCCACACACCACCTTGGAGGGGACACAAACCACCAGCAGCCTCTGACCATAGAGTATTTTGCATCATTTATTTAAATACCTATATTTATGCATTTACAAATTTTCATAGCTCTTTCTGTAGCTTTTTTTCATTTTTTTTTCTTTTGTAGACAGTATTGCAGAGAAGTCAGCTTCTGTAAAATGAGGTCCATGTATAAAACTATGCAGCGGATCGGAGGAAAAAAACCAGCCAAACAACAACCCAACAAGTTTCCTTTCACACTCTGGAGAATCAGAAACCAAAGAAAGTGACCAAATGAAAGGGGGCAGGGAGAGGAAGGGGTGGGACAGAGCAGCCTCAAACCAGTGGCTCTCACACAAGCATTACACACATCAGTGCTCAGCTACAGGACACGTTTCAGTCGGTGCAGTGCCTGTTTGCTAAAGCTTTAGCAGGCACGTAGGTCTCTAATGAAAAAATAGAAGGAGAGGATCCTACACACTGAGAATGCAAAGCCTGGACAGCCTCGGCTCGGTCCTGGGAGACTGCACCGACTTGCCAGCAGTGCATCCTCATTCCAAACTTCATTTTGCATAAAAAGTTCCCTTTAAGAAATCTTAGCATTTAAAAAACCCGGTGTCTGAGCTCTTCTAGCTTCAGTACTCTAAAGAAATCTCTTGAAAAATACCTCCTGCTTTCCTCACTCGGAAGCTTCAAAATAATGTTTTGCTTTAATCGATACCAATCGAACAGCTCACGGAGTCCCAGCATCATCCCTGGGAGGAAGAGGCAACAAATATGGCATTGCAAGATATTTACACACATGGTACAAAAATGTCCAAGGGTATGAAAAAATCACCAGTTACACAATTTTGCAGCAGCCTCATTTACACCTGTAATTTTATACCATTTATTACATTGTACTAACACACCAGATCCAAAGATGTGCACTCCCTTAGGACATTCAGGAGTTCCAAATATATTGTGATTGCATAATTCATATTGCACAATTGTATAAAAACATAAATACTAGCTATTCTATTCTTTTTTTTTTTAAATACAAAATACATGTCACATAGTCAAATAATCTTTTCAAGTGCAATTCAGGTGCTCTCTTAAGTCCTTCCAAGGAAAAGGCAATTTTGATAGTTTTGGCACAAAGTTTAACCTCTGTCCCGTGCCAACAGTTCTAATCACAATCCACGCGCCCCCAGCTTGATAAGAGTAGCAGTCATATACATCTAAGTATAAAACCAGGGTATTTACAGGATGCACAGAAGGTTCAGGGAGCAGCCTCCGGGCCGGGGGTGTTCGGGGTGACCCTCCCAGCTCAGGCTGGTTGCTGCTGCAGGTTCACATTCATGGGCGGGGGGTGTCCAAGGAGACCGATGCGCTGCTTCTGCTTCCTCTGCTCTGTCATCTGGAAAATTAACAAGTTTGCTCATTAGGCCCCGGCGCTTCCTGTGCGTCAGCTCGCCCGAGGGCCTGCTGTGCTTGGCGTTTGCTGCAGAGCCCTGGCTACAGCCAGCGCCTGCTCCTGGGCCAGGGGTGACTCCAGCCCCAGCATGGCCACGAGTGTCTGTGTGCCCGGACAATGCTGTGCCAGGGACAGCCCCTCTGTGTGCCATGGATAGCCCCTCTGTGTGCCCAGACACTGCTGTGCCAGGACAGCCCCTCTGTGTGTGCCCAGACACTGCTGTGCCAGGACAGCCCCTCTGTGTGCCCGGACACTGCTGTGCAGGGACAGCCCGTCTGTGTGCCCAGACACTGCTGTGCCAGGGACAGCCCCTCTGTGTGCCCGGACACTGCTGTGCCAGGGACAGCCCCTCTGTGTGTGCCCAGACACTGCTGTGCCAGGGACAGCCCCTCTGTGTGCCTGGACACTGCTGTGCCAGGGACAGCCCCTCTGTGTGCCAGGGACAGCCCCTCTGTGTGCCCAGACACTACTGTGCCAGGGACAGCCCCTCTGTGTGCCCAGGACAGCCCCTCTGTGTGCCCAGACACTGCTGTGCCATTGACAGCCCCTCTGTGTGTGCCCAGACACTGCTGTGCCAGGGACAGCCCCTCTGTGTGCCCAGACACTGCTGTGCCAGGGACAGCCCCTCTGTGTGTGCCCAGACACTGCTGTGCCACGGACAGCCCCTCTGTGTGCCATGGACACTGCTGTGCCAGGGACAGCCCCTCTGTGTGCCCAGACACTGCTGTGCCAGGGACAGCCCCTCTGTGTGCCATGGACACTGCTGTGCCAGGGACAGCCCGTCTGTGTGCCATGGACAGCCCCTCTGTGTGCCCAGACACTGCTGTGCCATTGACAGCCCCTCTGTGTGCCCAGACACTGCTGTGCAGGGAGAGCCCCTCTGTGTGCCATGGACAGCCCCTCTGTGTGCCCGGACACTGCTGTGCCATTGACAGCCCCTCTGTGTGCCCAGACACTGCTGTGCCAGGACAGCCCCTCTGTGTGCCCAGACACTGCTGTGCCAGGGACAGCCCGGCAGAGCCCGGCAGACAGCAGGAACTGGAGCAGGGAGCAGCCTGCAGAAACCTCCCCTGTCAGGAATTCTCTGTAACCCGTCCAGCAGAGGGGGCGGAAAAAGGGGCGAGCCCTGCAGTCAGGCTGGGAATACCCTTGCCTTTGCTGGAAAATGCTGAGCACTCCCTGCTCTCATCCCGAGTGAGCCAACAGCCCTCCCCATCTGCCAAGGCAGGACTTAACCCCCTCACTGCCACACAGCCCAAACTTCAGCGTTCCCCATCTGCTTCCCACTCATTAAATGACGTTCTTCCAATCGGTGAACCGTGAATGGGAAATGGATCACTGATATGACTGATATTGGGAAATGGCCACAAACCAATGGCTCCACTCTGGTTTTTTTAAAACTCTGGGAGGCTTCTGGCAAGTTACATAAGCCATGTAAGGAATGACTCTGGCTGGGCAGGGTCTTGGGTGCGAACAGCTGGATCCCACAGCTGGATCCCACAGCTGGATTCCACAGCTCCCGCCACGCTGTGGCTGCAGAGGAGCCACAACACGGGATGGCTCATAGGGAACGCCAGGCCAGCCTCATCCCTGCCCCACCGAGGGCACCTGGGCTCCCCCAAGAGCCCCCACACCCTCAGGGCTCAGCACGTGATCCACACTCCCATCCTGCTCCTGCTGCTCCTTCCAGCTACAGCCACCATTTAACTTCTCCAGTTTTTGCTGTTCAATGACAAATGCCAGCCAGTGTCACTGCTTGTGGCAGCACCCCCAGCAGAAGGGAGGTGGCGTGTACATGTTCAGTTCATCTGTAACGCATTTGGGATGACGGAATTGGTAAAGTTGGAAAAGACCTCCAAGATCAAATCCAACAGTCAACCCAGCCCTACCACCATGGTCACCAGTGAACCACTTGAGTGGGTCTGTTTAAAAGCCCAGTTCCAGTGCTGATGGAGTTTCCCAGCTGGGGCAGGGTATCCTGGTGGCTGACCTGGAGCTCTCTGTGGGGATGGGATTGCTGCAGACGGGCAGTGGGGGACAGCCTCTGCAAGGCTCCTTTGGTGCACACCCCATAGCTCACCATGTGCCCAGGGGCACTCCCTTAACCACCAGGAAAAGAGCTGAAACACCATCATTCCTCTTGAAACCATAATTAACCTTGACCTCAGCCCAGCACCTTGCTCACTGCCTGGCCCAAGGGGAGGCAGAGCTGCTGTTTTCCCTTTCCCCAGGGCTGACTGCAGCCTCCCGAGGCCAGGGCACACCTCCTGGAATTCTCTCCACAAAAAGCTTCTAATGCTCCACAGGGAATGGGAGCAGGAGGAGAGAGAGGAGGGTCCTCCCAGAGCTCCCTGAGCACACACACAACCCACTCCCTGCTGAAGCTGAATGTTAAACTGCTGCTAAGATAACCCACAAGTTATGGAAATGCAGAGAGGCCACAAGGACTTGGCTTAAAAATGCCCCTTGACATTAATTATCTTCACTGAGCAAACTGAGAGTCACAATCTCACACTGCAAATAAACTGATTTGGAGGATGCATGGAATAAAAATGGAAAGAAAGAGGAATAAAGAAAAGGGACTGTAGGAGATATTTTTCAGGCTGGGTAGAAAAGGGATTGTGCACCCTGGTGCAGGTGTTTGTAGAAGATGTGGCTTTAAAAAAAGGGAAGAATAAAGCAACCAACCATGAATAAGAGGGAGAAATGCAATTTTGGTGTCAATGCTGAACATTATTAATCCTGCACTACACTTAATGCTGTGTGGAGGGCACAGGGCTGCAGGAGGGAGCAACTTATTGCCATCACATTTACTGAAGAGTGAATCTCCTGCAAAAGCTCTCCAGTGACAGCACACCTGGGCTAACAGGCCATAAAAGCCAGGCACAGCAAATCCCCAGGGAGCTGCCAGGCCCTGGAATTGTGCTGACAGGACCCAAACACTGCCCAGGGGGCCCGGGGTTCAGCTGAGCCAGGCTGGGCTCCCCAATAACGCCTGGGCCTGCCAGAGGCAGCCTGGCTCCAAAGGTTATGGTGAGCTGGAGTCACCTTCAGGACAGGGCACCAGCTGGGGATCCCCCCTGGTCACAGCACCTGCCTGTGCCCTGTCACCCTGAGTCTCACCTGGAGCCCAGGGGGCTGTGCCCAGCCAGGGCCGGCCCCAGGAGCCATGCTCCAACTCTGGGAAGGATTTCTGGGTGATTACATCTAATCCCCTGCTGCTGCAGACAATTATGGTGTAATCTTTTCACACAGAATTAAAGTGATCAGGATTTTAATGGCTCTTGGTGCACTTTGGGGAAGCAGGCGGGCTGGAACTCGGCTTCTAATAATTAGAGTCTCCAGAAACCTAACAAGCTTGAAGAGCAAATGAATGAGAGGTTTTCCCTTTATTTAATTACAAGAAAATAAATACAAATAAAAATTCCCTGAGTTAGTTCCTTTCCTGGAGACAGTTCCTGATCAGGAGGAGGGATATACTGGCTTTGTCACATAATTGGAGCATCCTGCATCTTCAGCAGGGCTCTCAATAATGGTACTTAGGGGAATTCCTAAAAGCTATCACCACACTAATGAAGCTGGTTTCCTCTCTTGCTTTTACAGTCAAATAGCCCTCTAAAAGCTAAACCCTTCATTCTTATTGTCACAAAGAGCAAGGAGAGGTTTTAGTGCTTGGTCAGCCAAGAGCTTCAGAAAGAAGAAATGTGTCGTGAGGCTGTGGCCAGTGGGGAGGCTCCTGTGCCTGCACTTGGAGTCAGAGCCTTCAGCAGGGAGACACAGGACACATGGGGCAGGGGAATTGTTTCCAGGCAGAACAGCCAAACCACTGCCTGGCAAGAATTAAAGCCCAGACAAAAGAGCAACTGCCTCTGCCCTCCATCCTCAGACCAACTGGAGCAAGGGGCTCTGTGGCACCGTGCCTGAGCACTAATTACAGCCCGGGGCAGCGAGGCTGTCAGCTCCCAGTCCCCCACATTAATCCCTTCCTTGCCTCCACAGGGTGCTGGGACAGGGCCCAGCTGCAGCCCCAGAGCAGAGCTGATGGGAAGGCAGGAGCTGATCTCAGGCATTGCTGGCTGCTAGGGCTCCTGACAGAGGAGTGCTGCATGGAGACACCCAGCCAGCCCAGCACAGCACAGCTGGGATGGCACTGGTGCTGGGAGAGGAACTGACCCAGAGCTGCTGGGCCACCCCTGCCCCGGGCAGCTCCATCCACCACCCAGGTGCAAGTCAGCAATTAATCCCAGCCAGTGCCAATACCTACATCAATTCACTAATTGAACCATCTGGCTCAGGTTATTAATGCACAGAGATAAGCAGCCACCACAAACAGCTCCTGCCAGCACAGGCAGCAGTGCTTTCCCTGCTCCCTCCAGTCAGGCTGGAATCCCCGGGGACAGCACCAGCTGAAGCCCTGCTGCCTCTGTCCTTCACAAAGCCATCGCTGGGGCTGGGCTGGGCACAGCCCCACGACAGCCTCGAGCCCAGCCAAGGCAGAAGCCACCCAGCACTTGCTGCAGAGAAGCTGCTGCACCAGAAAAACCCTGTGAGGTCTGTGGAGCACTGGCTGGTGCGCAGCAGCAGCAGCAGCAGCAGCAGCAGCGTGTGGTGCAGTGCAAACCCTCCTGGGATGTGTGAGCTGCAGGCTGAGGGTGGCAGCAGCCAAATCACATCTGCTCAGCAGCACAGCCACAGCACAGAGCGACCAGCACCACCAGTAACCACTCGAGTGCTCCTCCAGTTTTCTCGGTGGGTTTTGAGGTGCACAGGGTGACACAGCCCTGGTGTCAGTGTCACACCCTCTGGCTGACAGGATCGCGCTCAGCTCTCGGGGTTAAAACCCCAAACAACAACAACAACACCCGCAGGCTCCCTGCCCCAGCCAGGACTGATTCAAGTTAACTCTGGTGATTTTTTTTACACAAGTTTTCCCTTTCTGATGTGGCCACTTTGGAGTGGTCAGCTGGAGCATGGGGCTCTGGAGGGACTCTGGTTTGTTCACTGCTTTCCTACCCAAGAGTCACTCTGGGGAAGCTCTGGAGCTGCAGGAGGGGCTGGCAGGAGCCTGTGCTGCCCATCACAGTGTGTGCCTGCTCCTTACCTGATCCTTGAGCTCTGAGAGCTGCCCAGAGAGGTTGGTCACGAGCTTCATGGTGGACTCCAACTTCTCCTGCAGGTTCCTCAGCTCGTTCTGCTCTCCCTCCGAGTCGCTGCTGACCAGTGACATGGCCCTCATCCGGGGGAACCAGTCCAGGTTTCTCTCCTGAGGATCACAGAGCAGGGCACAATTAGTGTTTGCCACCTGAAAACCTGTCCCCAGAGCACGGCACAGGCACAGCTCTGCAGCCACGGAACATTCCTTGGATGCAGCAGCTCTGTTCTTATCTGTAGCTATCTGCAGTTATCTGCATTTGCATCTCACTGGAAAGTTTGCAAAGTGCCAGCCCGAGGCACTGAGGCACTGCTGGGAATTGGGGCTGCTCATTTCAGGTTTCCTCTCCAGCTACTCACTGCCCCCAGCCCTTGCTCCCTCACATACACCTCAGCATAAATGCACAACCACTGGACATTAAACCAGCCCAGATGTCACGTCTGGACAAGCATTTCCCAGTCCTAGAAATCTCCTGCCATCTCACTATCTTTTAATTTGTGTTTGAGGAAGATTTTCTGCTTTTTTGGTCAAGCAAAGCTTGGCTGCGCTCTCTGATAAAAGAAACCAAGTTCTGGAAATTCTTCCATAGCTGAAATACTTCCTTTTTAATGAAAAAGAAAATCCTATTATGACTGTCTGGTTCAGGCTAAAACGAGGGACAGATACAATGCACTGCCTGTAGGGCTTTCCCACAGCCATACAAAGTCTCTCATAGTCCATGTGTAAGTTGCACTCAGGAGTGTCCCTGGACACAGGAATGTCACTGGACACACACTCAGGCTGAGGAGCCTGTACAGAGTCACACAGGCACTCGTGTACTCGCCAGAGATGTTAAAAATAAAGGCAGGAGCGGAACAGAAAGCCACAAAAGAGGAGGAGGGGTGCACCCCACGTCCTGACACCTTACACTTCAACATCAAACTGGTTTCCCATCCAGTCTGGTTCTCCTCCCACGCTGGAGATATGCTCTGAAATGGAAGCTGAACTCGGGCTGGCTGCGATAAGGTGTGTGTGCTCTCACAGGTGACACAGCTGGGGAGCTCTGAACACACCAGGCACGCTGAAGGGCAACTGCTTTAACACCAAGGGATGCTGTTAATCAAAAATCAATCAACACCGCTGATTAACAGCGACCAAAGCTCACCCCACTGGCTGGCCAGGGTCTTCTCTGGGCTCCCAGCTCGTTTTTAAAGCAGCACTGCAAACTCCTGCCTTTTTGTCATTCCCTGCCTGAATCTCCAGCTCCAACCCCTTCCCTCCATGCTCCCCCTCATTCCCAGGAGCATCCATCCTGCTTAATCAGGGCTGTGCACCTCTACAGAGAGCTCCAGTCACATCCTCTCTGCAATTCAGATGCGATGCCAAGACTCATCAGCCTAAATTAGCTGCCTCTGATGTGCCTGGAGTTTCCTTTTGCCAGGATGAGAAGGCAGAAAGCAGAAAGCAGGCCCTTTCCCATGCAGGCACCACAGCATTCCCATGTGATGCAGAACTGCCAGGAAGGCTGTTTGCTCCTGATCTCTGTTTACAGGGCAGATGGTTTCTGCTAATAAAAGGGAGAAAAAAAATCTATGTACAAAAAAAATATGCCTTTACCAAGACAAGTGCCAAAATATTTTGGACTTTAGGGAACGGCAGTCCCACAATTAAGGTTTAATAGTAGGAACAGGCAGCACTGCACTGTGTTCTTCCAGCTGTAGTAAAAGCCTCATTAGGGAGGAGAGGGCAGCTCAACATTTGTGCTCAGGTCCAGCATCTCCCACCCAGGGAAAACCAACAACACCAGCTGCACCTCCTCCTGTTCCCCCAGGGAAGAAACAAGGGCAGAGGACGAGGAAAATTAGACTAAAATGCAATTTATATTGGCAGGATTGCCTGGAGCCTCAGGTCCACATCCTGAGGTTTCTAGGCAGACACTGAAGCTCCTGCCTGCCCCATTCTTGCTCCAGAAATATTCTCCTTATTCCCAAAAACGTTTCTAAGGCCATCCCCAGAGTGTTCCCAGGCCCCATCCTTGAGAAGGATGAAAGGGATGAGGGAAGCACCAACTTTCCCTACCTGCAGTGTTTCATAACAAATACCCCAAGCACTTTCCAACATTACTCTGCAATTTAAGCCAGCACTGCAGCTGCTGCAGAGGCTGTGACTTGATCCTTCCAGGCCTGGAAGGTGAAATCAAACAGCACCCACAGCTTCTGCAGCCTGCTCAGAGCTTGCAAACTCGCTGGGTTTCTGAAAGCCCCAGCCCTCAAAGTCAGGAAATCTTGGCTTTGATTTGAACAAAACCAACAAAGCACCTCTAGTTCTCATGTCAGGCTGAAAGATGAAAACCAAACCGTGAACTCCAGAGGCTGAGGCAGGGGAAGGCTGAGGACAAGGAGACACAGCCCTGTGGGCATCTGAGCTGGGGGCCAGGGCTCACACTTCAGCTGGAACTGGCAGTGCCCTCTAAGTGCTGACCCACCTGGGAAGGGTTAGGGGCACCTGGAAATTCCCTGTGCAGGGACAGCCTCAAGGAAGGACCTGGACATCCCCTGCCCACTGTCACTGATGTGCCTCCCCACTCCCACAGCTGCTGGCACCACCCTAACCCAGCATTTATCCAGACATGTCCAACTGCCACCCAGCAAGAACCAGGGGCTGTCCACCCAAACAGGCTGGGAAAGCACGGGGAGAGAGGTGCAGCTCCATCCCCAGGATGCAGGTAGGGCAGGCACCAGGCAATGCTGCTGGCCCAGGCTGGGGCTGGCTCTCTCCAGAGAGGACAGAGGGAAGCTGCCAGCACGGCAGGACACAGCTGTGCCTCCTGCACACACTCCTCATGCTGGACTTCCCTGGAAACCTTCAGCCTGTTCTTCAGCCCCCCCCCCCAGCCCTGCAGAGAGGAGCTGGATGTGACCAGGCTGCTGACACACAGCCCATCCCTGTCCCTGTCCCTGCTGGGACTGTGGGGGTGTTTGCTTTCAAATAAATATTTAAGCAGAGCCAGCACCAACGGAACGGAGCAGGAATGCTGAAAGGTCAGGGGATGGTGATCCTGCTGGGCCAGCCTGGCTCCCAGCACTGCCACTCAGGGGTCAATAAAAGATTTATATCTCCATGATCCAGTTTCTGCTGAACTTCAGCTCAGCCCTGGGGTGCCTTTAAAGGCACAGCTTCATGTCCATCTTGGGGCTTTGGAGGGGTTTCAGAGGCACTGAGTGAGCTTGGAGAGGGGAGGCTGCCCAAGCTCCTGTGCAGCTGCTGGCACCCACAGACCAACGATGCCCTCTGCACCCTCTGCCCTGGGACACTGGGGTACAATCAGTTCCCCATTCCCAGGATCTTGGGGTACACTCTGCTCTTCTTCCCTTCCCAGGATCCAGGGTACCCTCAGCTCCCCATTCCCAGGATCCAGGGCACCCTCAGCTCCCTGTTCCCAGGATCCCGGGGTGCCCTCAGCTCCCCATTCCCAGTATCCTGGGGTACCCTCAGCTCCCCATTCCCAGGATCCAGGGTACCCTCAGCTCCCCATTCCCAGCATCCTGGGGTACCCTCAGCTCCCCATTCCCAGGATCCAGGGCACCCTGAGCTCCCCGTTCCCAGCCCAGGCCCAGCCCCGGAGCTGCAGCAGCCGGAGCCAGCGCAGCACTGCCGGAAGCTGCCTGACCACAAGGGCTGGGTTTCTGGGTTTCAGGCTGCAGCTCTTTTCTAGGTAAAGTTGGAAAAGTCCCTGCTGCAAGGGCAGCAGCAGCAGTGTCACAGCCGGGTGGGGGTGCTGCCATGCCCCTGGGAAGGCAGAGGAAGCGCTGCTGCCATTCATTCTGAGAAGCGCCGGCTCCTCCCGCCTTCTGCCGAAGAGCTGGTTCTGAGAAAGGCTGAGAGGCGACCTCAGCACGGGCTGTGCCAGCAGAGGCATCCCCCTGCTCCTCCTGGGCAAGGGATGGCAGCTCATGGCAGGCAGTGGAGCTCTGCTCGCCCCAAGGACTCACCGCTCCTCTCCAGGGTCCCCATGTACCCCGTGCCTCAGAGTTACGGGTGCTGAAGGGCTAATTCAGCCCTCTCCAAAATAAATCCCCATAGCTGCCAGCAAAGGGCTGCCCAGCAGCATCATTTACAGAATCACGGAATTATTTTGCTTGGAAAAAACCTCCAAGATCACCAATCCCCATCTCCACCTTGTCACCCAGCCCAGAGCACCGAGTGCCACGTCCAGTTGTTTCTTGAACACAAGCAGGGAAAGGCAGCAGCAGCAAATTTCAGTTTCTGTCATGGGAAGTTAAAAATCAGACCCACACAGCTACAAAAGAGCTCTGTGAAGCACTCTGAAAATGCATCTGTTTGTTTGTGGTGAGATGGGACTCCTCTTGGGTCTTTCTTGAGCTTCCTGGAAAAATCCCCACATCAGGTTCTGTCTCTGCTGCAAAGGGCTCACCATCACTTCTTCCACACAGAGCTGCACTTCTCCCCTCCATAAAAAACAGCTCCTGATGGTGTCTCCCCCCTCTACACAGAACATTCTAAATTCCTCCTATGCCCTGTGTTGTCCCACAGGAGGCTGACAACACAAGGTTCAGGGTGCAATAAGCTCCCTTTCTCTGTTCAATACCCAGGTGGCACTTGGGCTGGTGCAGGGCAGGGAACCTGGAACACAGACACCATTCCCAAAGGTGCAGGATGACCATGGCCCTACCCCTGGGACAGCTCTGCTGTAGGTGACTGCCTGGAGCCCAGCTGAGCACAGCCAGCCCGATGGAGCCCAGGGCTCCTGAGGGCCCTGTCCGGCCTGCCGAGAGGATAAGGCCACGTCTCCACACCACCTCCTCCCGTTGGGCTGTTTGATCCCACTGAAGTAGGGCACGCTACGCCCCCAGAGCTGGGCAGGACAAGCGATTCCCCAGCAGAGGCTGAGCTGCACAGCTGGTGGCAGTGGCTGCTGTCACCCACATCCTCTTGCACAAGGGCCAGCGGGGTCAGGGGATGACTCAGGGCCGGCCTCACCCCAGCCCGGGGCCACCTCGGGCACGCTCGGCCCCAGGGGCTTTCTGGTCCCAGGGTTTGCGTTCCCAGTGCTGGTTTGTGTTCCCAGGGCTGGTTTGTGTTCCCAGTGCTCACCCCACGGTTTCCAGGCAGGAGCCTTTCCCCTCTCCGACAGGCACCCACCCTGGCAGCTGACTGGGATCCGCCCAAAGCCGGCGTTATGCAAACATCCATTCCCCAGAACTGGCCTGAAGCCTTTCCTTCTGCTTTCATCCACTCAGGCCCTGCTCACACACACACTCAGCCCAAGGGGAACCTTTGCCTGGTCAGCTGGGATGCCGACCCGAGATTCCCAGCATGGATACCAGGTGGTTTATCCCAGAAGATCAAGCACTGGGTTGGAAGGGATCTCAAAGCTCATCTTGTTTCACCCCCTGCCATGGCAGGGACACCTTCCACTGTCCCAGGTGGCTCCAAGCATTGTCTAAGCTGCCCTTGGACACTTGCAGGGATGGGGAAGCCAGAGCTGCTCTGGGCACCCTGTGCCAGAGCTGGGGAAGATGAGGCTGACCATTCCTTTCTGCCAGTGCAGCTCCTGGTTTGCACCAAGGGTGGAACACGTTCCTCCCTGTGTGAGCACAAAGCTCAGCCCGTGCCTATGACACAGTGTTTCCAGCAGCCCAGGGCCTGCTGCCAAACACTCCAGGCTCTTCCAAGCCTCTGCCATGATTTCTTGATTAACCCTGTAATTATATTGGCTAACTCTGGCCAGCTATCTCAAGATGCAGCTTGTTGGGAAGTTACCACCAAACAAAGCACTGTCAGCTCCAGGTCACATCCTGACCTCCTTGGTCTTCCTCCTCCTCCTCCTCCTCTCCCAGCTTGCACCAGTACCACGGTGACTGGTAGCCCCAAAACCCCAATTTCCTCATCTGTAACCCAGTCATTTGCACGGGCTGCTCCCTCCTGTGTCTGCAGCTGGTTTGCTCAATATTGATATGACAAATCTCTCCTATTTGACTCTGCCTGAAGTACAGGATTTCCAGGCACAAATGACAGATGAACATAACTACATTTCCAGCACTTTCTCAGACTGTAATTTCATGTCCATATGTCTTTCACCAGCGCTGGAATCATTAAGGGCCTTTTGGAATGCTTTGGGTTGGAAGTATCCTGGTGTGCCCTTGTCATTCCTGGGGTGCTGCAGTGCAAAGCCAGTCTTGGCCATCTCCAGCTGAACTGGGTTTCATGGAGAGCCTGGGACACGGCCACTCCTCAAAGCCATCACCACTGCTGAATGCCACCTTCCTGCTGGGTTTCAGAGCAGTGACTGTCCCTGCTGGATAACTCCCTGGGAAAGGCTTCAAGTCACACTTACACTTCTAAAAGGATGCAGTTTAAAAGCCTGACACTGATGGAATCTCATCTTCACTTACCAGGAGGCTGTGCCTTGGCAGCAGTCACTCAAACCCAGAATCAGAAACACTTTACAGGACAGAGCTCAGGACACCAAAGCCCAAAAATATACTTAAAAAAGCTGAATAATAAAAAAAGCCCAATAATATACTTAAATCCCCAGCTTTGTACACAGAGGTTAGCTAAGGTACAAAGGGAAATCTGTAACCTTCATTCCTATTCCAAATTCCTTTAAGGCTACCTGTGCCATCACTCCTATTTGTAAATGGTTCCTTTTCAATGACAACACAATCCAGATTTGGAACTCAGTGCCCTCGATCTGGACATGGAGCTTGGGCAACTGTGACACCTCTGCCTCATTTCTGCAATAAAGGCTGCTAATGACACAGATCCTGCTTGGACTGAAAACAAAGGGGAACTGCAGGAGCTAGTCAGGAAGATCCATGCTAACAACTTTCCCAAAGCAGCCTTTACTTTTTAATGAGCACATCTGCATGCACAACCCCTGACAGCCCAGGCTGCTCGAGGGGCAGAGCAGGGGATGCAGGAGTCGGGCATGCAAATATTTGTCTGTGCTGTGACAGCCCATGCAGCTGCCTGCAGACAGCTCAGGAATGCACACAAACCCCGGGTGCCTGTGTGGTTTTCTCCTTACCGAGCTGCAGAGTGAGAGATTTTTACATATTCTAAATGCCTGCACACAGCTGGCTGTGGCAGAGCCCTGCCAAGGCCCCAGTGACAGCTGAGCTGGCAGGGCTGCTGTGCTGCCCAGGCTGCCACAGCAACTGCAGGCAGAGGGCAGAACTCCAGGAGGAATTCTCAAGCCAGGATGGGAAGATAAGACATTTAAATGAACTAATCTGCAGGGAGTTGCACGGAGTTCACATGAGTCATCTGGGTGTGGATGTCAATGTCTGGCCAAGGCAATAAGTGGATCCCCCCACCTCCCACACACAGGGTGTTATTCAGACATCACCTGATCTTCCTGGTGACTGCAGAGCCTCCAGAACCGGGGCCTTTGTTCCTGGGAATCACAGGAGGCACCCTCAGCATCCTTGCCCATGCTCCAAGCACGGAGCCAGCCCCTCTCTCTGCAGGATGGAGTAGAAACACCCCTGCTCTGACCAGCAGAGCTGTACAAACACCAGGAGCTGAACATCACCTCTGCCACCAAGAGACGCTTCCCCACATCCACAGCACTGTCTGTGCCATTAAACTGATATTAAGGAGGTGGCTCAGGGATGCAGTGCCAAGGGCACTGCTCCACGCCAGCTGCTGAGATCCCTTTGCCATCTCAGGGCACCACGAGGCTGCCAGGGCAGGGGGGCAGCAGGGCAGGGTGGCTCAGGGCAGCAGTGGGGTGTGCACAGCCTCAGCTTCCCCCACCCCACCCCTGCAGCCCCATTCCCTGAGCATCTCCAGCGATTCCCAGCACGGATTCCTGAGATGCCCCGAGTTTGACATCATCTGTGGCAGCAGGCACACGCTCCCCTCCTGATGAAAGAGAACATTATCCCTGTTTACAGCAGCAGGAATTCCAGCCTCCATCAGCAGCCTGGACCTGCAGCTACAAGCCCAGGGCAGCCTGGCCCTGCATGGGACTGAACCAAACCAGTCCAGATCCAGAGCCACCAACAGCCCCAAACTGGTGCCAGAACAGGGCTATGGGAGGGAGAGTGACAGTGCCACAGCAGCACTGTCAGAACAGTTAACAGATTTTATTTTACAGAATCCCAGACTGGTTTGGGTTAGAAGGGACCTTAAAGCTCATCTCACTGGGCAGGGACACCTCCCACTAGTCCAGGCTGCTCAGGTCAGATCACTGCTGGGCTTTTTTGATTTTTTTGGTCAGTCTTCAGTGCCCTAAACTCAACTCTATTTCCCAGTGCACCTGTTGACTTCTTTCCTCGTGATGTGTTTGAACTTAATGAGCTTCTGTCTGTGAAGAAATATAAAATTCACTAAGGAATTGTAGTTAATAATTGATTTTCAAGGCTACAATTTCTTTTAATGTGGGGCCAGGATCGTGAAGGGTGCAGGATGAATGCTATGGGCCAGATCCAGCTCTGCCATACCCAATACAGTGGGAATCCTCAAAGCTGCCTTTCTACACACATTATTTTTAGACAAGAAAGCATCAAAATTCAAGATCACTTTTCAAGGTGCCTGAATATTCACTAACTGCATAAATGAAATTGTCCAGGATTCTTTTGATACCACAGTGCTTAAAATATTCTTAAAGCACTGCACAAGCAGCACTGGAAGCAGCTCACAAACTGACAGTGGATATAATTTAAGTGTCCTAAATTCTTTAACTTTTTTCTTTACTGTTTTGTAGTGTCATAACAACCCACAAATACTAAATGGCAAAGGCAATTTTTAAAATTTGTATTTTCTTAATATTTTTTTCTTTCATTTACCGAGGGACAGAAATCCGAGTATTCTGAGGGCATTTTGTTTGGAGTCAGAGCACAGGTGAAACATTTGAGGTGTGTTCTGCCATCACAGGGGGACTTGGAGCACATGATGCTTCCTAGCCCAGCTCCTAAAAACGGGCACAGGCAGCAGCTGAACGCTGGTCCCACGCACAGACAGCCCAGGGAGGACGTGCCCCATCTCTGTCACTATCCAAGATGTTACAGTGCCACCTTCAGTCGGAAACACGGGAGGAAAATCCCTTTACAAGCCAGCCATGCCCCAAGGAGGCTTCCCAGGAGAGGCTGGTGGCTGCTAAGGCAGCCCCTCCACAGTGAATCTCTGCCCAGGCACTCATGGCATCAATTTAATTTAAAGCTTTCCTCAGTCTGTCCCTCTGCATGCACGGGATTTTGTCCAGAGAGGCTGAGGCTGGGGAGTCCCCATCCCTGGCAGTGCCCAAGGCCAGGCTGGAGCAGCCTGGGACAGTGGAGGTGTCCCTGCCATGGCAGGGCTGGCACTGGGTGGGCTTTGAGGTCCCTCCCAACCCAAACCAATCTGGGATTCTGTGAGCACAGAAAGCCTGAGGAACAGATGAACTAGGCCCCACCCAAATTATCCCTAAAAACACCTTAAATGGGAAAAACCCCACTTCTGGCTCCTCCAGCAGCATTTAAAACAGGTCTGGTAGAAAAACAGATTAATCATTTTTTACACCCAGATTTCAGGGCAGAAAAGGAAGTTCGAATGTTAAAGGACACTGGGAAGAAATTGATTTTCAGAGTAAGCTTTGCCAAATGGCTCCTCAGGAATCCATGGACTGCAGAGGACTCCAGAGGCAGGGCACAGCAGCCTGAGCCTGGGGCAGGATGATGCCAGAGCACTGAGGTGAAATCCACATTTCCTGCCTGTCCCACACTCCTGCAGGCACACCCCACATTCACCAGCCCTCACTGAGACCTGCTCTCAGATCTTCATTAAAAATTGGCTCATGAAATGCAAACCCCACCAACTACAGACACACTCCAAACCTCTACCTAGAGCACATGGTTACATAAAATTGCATCTGCATGAGACACTCTGGCTATGCATAATTTATCCCTACTCCCATGCACACACAGTAATTAGCCCTTGCTGACACTTAATGAATGGGAATTCTCATAAAAGTTCTCCAGTTTTTGTGCTTCATGCAAACATATTCAGTGACTAATTTTTGGTTCTTATCTAATCCAAGCCGTTCATCTGAAATAATGAATTGGTTGCCAACTGAAACTTTCTTTTAACTGCTTTTAACAACAACAAAAACACAGCACAAAATCATCTTTTAGAGGCAAAAGCACAACACAAAATTGTCTTTCAGAAGCAAAAGCCCTTCAGAAGTGCAGTGCTTCCCCCTGAAGTCATGCGTGCTGCGGGGGGATAAAGGAAGGGAGCAAAATAATCAGGCAGGCTGGGAAGCAGCAGTGATGCACTTGGTTATCTCACTGTGCTAATCCTCCATCAGGTGACTGCTCACAAGATTGCTTTAAGCCCTCATTACTGAGGGAGGACTCCAGAAGTAGGACGGACACTCTGGTGACCCCAGAATAACACGTTTGACCTTGGAGAGGGCTCGGGGGGATTGGCAGAGCCACCCCAGGGAGATGGAACCTCCCAGCAGATGTGCAGGGAGGGGGGCAGCAAAGTGCTCTGCTCTGAGGAAATCACCCTGAAATTCTAGAAATCAAACAGCTTTTGCTCCCTGGCCAGAAGACACATATTAGTGCCTGGGCTTTGGATGTAATTCCAGGAGCTCTGAACCTGCAGCTTGGCAGAGATGAGGCTTTTAATTCTCTCATTAAAAGCCCTTCCAATTGAGTAGACATTAATTGTAGATTTTCACAATAATAAGCTCAAATCATATGACAACAAATCCTACAAGTCAGTTGGAGATATTTATACCAGGACAGGTTATAACCTGTTGGTTGTGCTTCAGACACTTCCACCAGCTTGAAAATACTCCCCCTAAATGTGAATTTAAGGCAGAACAGCTTCTCTTCCCCTGATCCAAGCCATGGGGAGTACCTGGCTGTCACCACTCACTGTCACCTACTCCAGCACACACAGAGAGGGCTCTGGAGGCTGGGAAGTCACAGGTACATTTACAAAATAAATTAAATACAATACAGAGCATTGTACCAAATATTCCACTGTATTGGTCTCATCTAGGGAAAAAAAAAGCAAAACTCCAAACTCACCTTGATCATTTCTGCCACATAACTCTCAGGTCCTGTGTATTCTGTGGAATCTTTGACTTTCACTAAGACAATAAAGCACAAATAGTGCCACATGTTGTGCTCTTCCTTAATGTGCTCTTCAAAGGTCACTGTCTTGTTGTCAAACTTATCTCTCTCCAAACCTGTGAGAGGACACAGGGAGAAGAACCCTGAGTGTTTGCCAGCTGGGGAGCAGGAAAATCAGCTCTAGGACAAAACTGATTTCTAAAGTCTGCTGCACTTCTGCAAGTCACAATCACTCTGGAATGGACACTGAATAGCAGGATAAAATGTGACAAACAGCCAGGGAGAGAAGGAAGGGGAGAAGGAAGGGGAGAAGGAAGGGGAGAAGGAAGGGGAGAAGGAAGGGGAGAAGGAAGGGGAGAAGGAAGGGGAGAAGGAAGGGGAGAAGGAAGGGGAGAAGGAAGGGGAGAAGGAAGGGGAGAAGGAAGGGGAGAAAGGAGGAGAAAGAAGAAGAAGAGAAAGAAGAAGAAGAGAAAGAAGAAGAAGAGAAAGAAGAAGAAGAGAAAGAAGAGAAAGGAGAGGAAAAAAGGTCAGACAAGAAAGAGAAGAAAGAGGAAGAGAAGGAAGAGAGTAAAGTGTAACAAGTACTGCTTATATTTATTATACATAACAGAAAAAATTGGTTAAAAAAGGCAACAACCCTGTAGCAAGCAGTTAGTTGGATTTCATAACACATCTCCTATTTTTGGGCAAACTGATAGCAAAAGCAACGTTTGCTTTGCAGCAAATTTCCAAAGGTTACCCCGTCAGGCTGTGTGTTATGCAACATGGCAGGACCATGTCAGTCAACCACAGCACCTCCACTCCCAACCTCCTGGTGGGAAAAGCTTCCACAGGCACGCTTGGAAAAAATGACTGCTCATAAAAATCCCTCCTGTTCCCATAGGAAACTGTTCTTCGAGGCAGAGGGGAAGCAAGAGCTGAAGTCTTGAGGAAAAATGGCATCCTGAGCATTCCCCATCTGCTCCTGCTGCCAAGCTGCAGTGCACGTGGTACCCAGAACATGAACTGGCTGAGGAATGCAAGGAGGAACAGCCAGCAATTCAAGGCTTTTTCCTCTGAGCCTGCAGCTCTCCCTGGCTCACCCAGAGTAACCCCTTCTTGTTAAGTGTGTCTCCACACTTACCACAAATAAAGCAAGTTGTTTTTAAAATTTCTTCTTTCTTCTGTTTTTCACTCCTTAAATCAGCAAAGGTGTCAATGATCACCCCAAAAATCAGGTTCAGGACAATGATGATGACCATGAAGAAGAACAACAGATCATAGATCACTCTAGCAGCAAAGAGAGGCTCCTGCAAGACACATTTTGGAATTATTAACAGCCCAATTAGGTACACATCTCACCCTTAATACAACCCTGCCCCACACTCCTTTGCCTGAGGTTCTCCCCTGCTGATGCTCTCCAAGGGGAACTCACAACTCAAAACATTAAATGAAACTAAAAAGCAAAAATCACTGAAAGAAAAGCCAAATTGATCAGCTGCCAGTGTGGGATCTCTGCAGAGCTGTTCTTCCTGTGTCCAAGACTTTGGACTTCTCTCACTTTCACAAGAGAAAAAACTCTTCTGTCACACACTGAAATTTGTTCTCACCCCTCCCTGAAGCCCTTCCAAATTATATACTTATATTAATCTGCAGTGTATCAACAGAGGATCAGTGTGGACCATCAAGTTTTTAACTGGAATTTAATATCATTAATTGCATTTAATAGCTGTGTAAGCTGGACTTTTCAGTGCACATTCCACATTTACTGCAGGCCTGAATATCCAAAATATCCAACCCCCATTTTCACAATGATCCTGCCAGTCAAGTATCAAATTTATTATTAAGAATTAAGTAACTTTGAAGGCTAAGTTTTAGAAAAAAACTTTGAAATGTCAGGTAAAACAAAAAAGCACTGCCCCCAGTGTGGCTTTGGGAGTGACAGCCTGAGCCTCAGATCACAGAACCAGCACAGAATGGCAGAATGGGTGGGAAGGGACCTTAAATCCCACCCAGGGACACCTCCCACTGTCCCAGGTGCTCCAGCCCCAGTGTCCAGCCTGGCCTTGGGCACTGCCAGGGATGCAGGGGCAGCCACAGCTGCTCTGGGCACCTGTGCCAGGGCCTGCCCACCCTGCCAGGGAAGAATTTCTTCCTAAATGATGGACAAAAAATCTTAAACAGCAGTCAGAGGGGGAGCCAGAGGGGTGTTATGGAAAATTCCTGCTGCTTAGCCTGGCCCTCACTCTGATGACAGCTCCAAACCACATCATCCTTCCTCCCCCACACTCCCACCAGCCCAGCCTGGTCCCTGTCCTCTCCCCCCTCCCATTGACACACTGCCTCTCCCTAGGGATGCTCCCACCAAAGCTGGTGCCCCTGGCATCCAGCAGCCACCTCAGCATTCCCTGAGCACCTCAGGCTCCTCCCTCACTGATCTGTGCTCATCTCCTTCCTTCAGCTCCCACTGCTGCTCTCTGGGCCCACTCTGGACATGCCAGAAGTGATGAAAGCCTGGGAGGTGTGGCTGGTGCTTGGTGTGCCCCCAGGGATGTATCCCCAGGGATGTATCCCCAGGGATGTGCCCCAGGGATGTCCCCCAGGGATGTTCCCCCAGGGATGTCCCTCTGTGTGTTCAGAGCAGTGCACACACGCTCTCCCAGCAGAGCAGATGCCAGCCCTGCTCAGTAGCACTCCTCCACCCCCAGCCCTGGTAATTTACCTCTTTGGAAGGTTTCCTGAGCACATCACCTACTCCACCCCCGCTCCTGAGCCCGTGACTCAGAACAGTAACAATGCACATCAGCAGCGTCTCGCACGTATGCTCCTTGTTCTCTTCCTCCAGCTCCTCAGTGAGCAGCTCTGGGAACACAGCAAGCAAAGACACGTTTCACAGCCAAGATTAGCTCTAAATCCTCCTCTCCATTCTTTGCTGGGTATGCTCTCTCCCCCCTCACACTGCCAGCCTGTGCTGCAAATCCCTGTAGGTTCATTCCCCAAATAATCACAGAGCAGTGTGGGTTGGGGGCACCTCACTCATCCAGCCCCTGCCCAGCAGGGTCACCTGGAGCAGTGACACAGAACACAGCCAGGTGGGGCTGGGATGTCTCCAGAAAGGGAAACTCCACAATTCCCTGGGCAGCTGCTCCAGGCTCTGCCCCCTCCATGGAGAGAAGCTCTTCCTCGTGCTGAGGCAGAACCTGTTTTGGTTTATGGCCACTGCTCCTTGTCCTGTCACTGGGAACCACTGGGAAGGGTCTGACACCCCCTGGGGATATTGTAAGGATTGATGGGATCCCCTCTCAGTCTTGCCTGGACTAAACAGGCCCTAAACAGTCTCTGCCCATAGGGGAGATGCTCCAGACCCCTCCCCATCCCATGGCCTTCCCTGGACCCTCTCCAGAGCCCCCTGGGAGCAGATCTCCTCCCTGCCCTCCTCTCCCCACCACCAGTTTTCCTTTGTGCCTGAACTGCTGCCTGTGACTCGGTGAAATCTCTCTCCATCCCTGCTCTCATGCACAGCTCAGCTCAGCAGATGCCTGTTTATACAGAACCCGAGCTTTTTGACAGCTCAGAGGACAAAGTGTTGCCTCTTCCACTCTCCCCTGGTGCCTGACAGATTGCACAGCCTTTGGGCTGCACTCAAAATGGCAACTTCCACTCGGAGCTTTCAAATGGCTAAAAGATCCCTGCTTGTGGAAACAGCACTCTGCCAGAAAAGCAGCACACCTCTTCTGACCTTCTCTTCGCTCAGCTCGAGGCTCCAACTTCACTGCTTCACTTGCAGAGCTGCTAAAATCCACTCCCTAACCTCACACACTCCCCTGTACCCATTAAACAGCTCACAGAAACGCTCCTGAGCAGATCCCACCTTCCCACAGCCAGCCCTGCAGGGGCCCCAGTCCCTGTGCAACCCTAAAATAACCAAAACCCGAGAGCAGAGGCCAAATATGGGGCAGCAGGAACATCCCTGAGCACACAGGACCCTGGCACTATGCTGATTATTTGTCATACACAAACATCCCTGAGCTTTCCTTCCTGCAGCCAGCGAGAAGGAGCTGAGAGAAGCAGCTTTTCCTGCAGCAAGGCTGAATTTTACTGTCTCAGAGAGGACCCCTGAGCCAAGCAGAGCCTCTCCTCCTGTGAGCAGGGGCTGGTGGCCATCGCTGACCTTTGGTGGCCATGCAAGAGCTGCCCTTCCCAGAGAAACTGGGATGTTCTGTCTGCCCCTCCCAGCCAGCACCGTAAATCTCCCACATGGAAATTGCATTTTCTAGGAATAAAACTGAAATATTTCAATACCCAGGTAATATCTCACTTTCTTGATCTCCCAAAGCCCCCAAACCTATCCTTGTCTACTTAATCCATCAAGCACTTCCTGCCATGATATTAAAAGAGTTTCCTTAGTTTGAGACAGAAACAATGCTGCCAATGAACCATATTTCACAGGGCATTATCCTCTGAGATCACATTTAATAGCCTCATGTTTTAAAATAATAAACTTTGCAAAGAGGCAAACTGCATCTCTTCCTTCTGCAATTGATGCAGAAAATTAAAGAGTATGGCAGTGTTTTATGAAGTCTGGTTTAGTTGTAAGTTTCTCTGCTTTAGTCACTTCATGTAAAAGATGTTATTTATGCTGCTGGCCTCAATTAATCCTATCTCAAGTTAATCTCGTGATAGCTTTGTTCTCAAATTTATTGCATAGGATTTTCTAAAGAAGCCATTTTAATTGAAGGTGATTAAGTAAAAGAAGAGTGCAAACTCAGGGTGTGAGTTAGCAACCCCAGAGAGGTACTCACGGTCTGAGGGGATGATGGAGGAGCAGTTTTCACTGCTCCCTGCCTTGCACACATCTGAGTAGAGGAACTCTCCAGTCATGGTCTCACCGGGCTCTGTGCGATCTGAAACCACAAAATGCTGCATCAAAGGATGCTCCAAACCTTGCAAGGTGACTCCTCAGGTGTTGGGGCTCCCCATCACACTCAGTGTGCAATTACAAGGCATTTAGAGCAGTACCTTACCCTAGAGTTTAGAAGGGCACAGTTACATCCTGATTTACACACGCCATGGTTTTAAATTCAACCGCAAAACCTCTTTTATTTCACAGAATCCCAGATTCACTGAGGTTGGAAAAGACCTCCAAGATTCTCCATTTAGTGGCTGATGCCCCAGCCCAGAGCACTGAGTGCCACATCCAGCCCTTCCTTGGGCACCTCCAGGGATGGACACTCCAAACCTCCCTGGGCAGCCCTTTCCAAGGCCTGACCACCCTTTCCACGGAGAAATTCCTGCTGCTGTCCCACCTGGGCACCCCTGGCACAGCTGGAACCCATTCCCCTTGTCCTGTCCACGCCCTGGGGAACAAGAACCAACACAACCCGGGGGAAGGAGCTGCCGGCACTGACCTGGCAGCAGGGTCTCGTTGGGCAGCTTGTCCACTTCCAGGATGAAGTCATCCTTGAAGAAGAGGTAGCCCACGATGGAGAACAGGTAGACCAGGATGAGGGCGAGCACGGCCGTCAGGATGATGGAGCGCCCGTTGCGCGTCACGCTCTTGATGACGTTGAGCAGCGTCTCCTCCCGGTACACCAGGTCAAAGAGCTGGGGACAGCCAAGAGCAGCACGTGGGGCACCAGCAGCACTGCTGCCACCGTGCCCTGGCCCAGCAGCAGCGGCTGAGGCAGCTGTGCCCTCCCCTGCAGCAGCCCATGCTGCGGGCAGGTGCTCCTGCCCCGGTGCTACACACACAGCAAGCTGCCAGCACAGACTGCTGCCTGCCTTTCATTTCATAGTATTATCTACCCCCTCACAGCCTCCAAACAGCTCACTGCACGTTGCAATTTGCTGTTTTCTTTAAATCTTAATTTATTGAGCATTTCATTAAGTAAGCAATATTTTCCCCCAAAAATCTGTGTTTGGATTTCTCTGCTGATGTTTCCTTCATTTTTCAATGGGTCTGGGATAACCCACAGCAGAGCCCAGACAGGTTGTGGCTGTGATCCTGATGGATCACAGGACAGGTATTTGTTAAACTCCATGAACACAGCAAATAACCAGCTCAGGTACCAGAGGATGTGGCAAACACCAACCAAAGCCACAAAAATAGCCTGTTCTGAATGGGATTCAGCTTTGCTTCAACACTGACACATCTTCTCCAGCACCACTAGATCCCCCCCTTCAGTGTTATTCTAGAAGCACTGCGCTGTGCAAGGTGAATCCCACCCCAGACAGAGGGAATGTGTGCCAGGAACCGTGTCCATCTGTGAGGGCTGGAGCCATGGAGACACTCCAGAGCCATCCAGCTGCTCAGAAAGCACAGACACTGTGCTACAGTTATTGATAATAACACAGCAAAGCATCTCAGCCCATCTCATTCTGCCCCATGGCAGGGACACCTCCACTGTCCCAGGCTGCTCCAAGCTCCAGCCTGGCCTTGGGCACTGCCAGGGATGCAGGGGCAGCCACAGCTGCTCTGGGCACCTGTGCCAGGGCTGCCCACCCTGCCAGGGAAGAATTTCTCCCTCATATCTCATCTAGACCTCTCCTTTTTGGTTTAAATCCACCCCCCCATGTCCTCTCCCTGTGTGCAAGAAGTCACACATCAGCAGAAAGGATGTGGCAGGAGTCCTGCTGTCTCCCTCAATAAATTCTCCTAAAGAAAACCTCCAGTCTGTGGCTCTTCCCAGTGTCTGTGCAACAGTTTCCCAGCAGAAAAGCAGAAATTTTCCTGGATATGCCCAAGATGGGAGTTCACAAACAGAGCAGATGATGTTCTGAGGGCCAAGCCAACACCCACCAAGAGGCTGTAAAAGAACTCGTGCACGAAGAGCCCCAGGGCACAGATGAGCAGGTACAGCAGGTGATAGAGGAACTCCACGTCCATGATCATGGCCTTGTACCCTCGCGTGAAGGTTCCGCAGTTACCCACAAAACTCATCAGGAAAATGATTTTATTACAAACCTAAGGGAAGATCAATCATAAATTAGTTACAATATCATGGAAAACAGAACTGTTTTTTCAAGCTGAAGGTAACTAGGCACTTTTCTGGGCAATCCTTTCCAATGCCTGACCACCTTTCCATGGGCAAATTCCTGCTGTGCCCACCCTGAGCCATTCCCTCTGCTCCTGTCCCTGTTCCCTGGAGCAGAGCCCGATCCCCCCGGCTGTGCCCTCCTGTCAGGAGCTGTGCAGAGCCACAAGGGCCCCCTGAGCCTCCTTTGCTCCAGGCTGAGCCCCTTCCCAGCTCCCCCCCATCAGACTCACAGTGCATCATTTCATGAGCCTCACTCAACCCCATAAATTCTGAGACACTTTGGGTGAATAACCTCATGCTTTAGGTCACAGACTCCTCTCCATGCTTGTCTGAAACTGGAGCTGTTCCTGCACTGAGCTCTGTCTGCAGAATCTGTCTGCAGGTTCCTGGGGAACCAGGATTAAATGAACGACTCAGACCCTCGTGTGAGGAGCAGCCCAAAGAGGGAATTACTCCTCCGAGCAGTCCCACCAGCACGTCCCAGGCTATTTCTGCTCCGCATTTTCACACAGGGGTAAGGAACCCTTACATCAGGGGCAGAGGAGGTCAGAGAAGCCCCCGGGTGCTTACATTGAAGGCTCCCAGCAGGAAGAGGGTGGGCTGCAGCCCCACGGAGAAGATGAGGCGCAGGATGGTGGAGGCGATCAGGGCGCGGATGCCGTGCGGCTTGGGCAGGGCGATGACGATGGCCAGGGAGATGAGCATGGCTGTCCACAGCAGCCCAGACAGGTGGGGCTCCAGCGTGCCTGGGCAGAGGCAGAACACACCATTGCTGCCCAGCCAAACCCAGCAGAGCACTGCCACGGGTCCTGCCTGGCTGGGCATCACCCACCCGTTCAGGCAGCCCTGGTGGCACAGCAGCACCTGAGCCCAGAGCCTGCAGCAGCTTTAATTACAAACGCGTTACTAAATCATTGTGCAGGTGATAAGTGCTACGGGATCTTCATTGTGGTGCTCACACCTGAGTGCTGAGGGCCCTTTGCAGCCCCTTTTGCTGTGCAGAGGCAGTGCCTGGGCAGGTGAGGACACTCCCTGACACTCCCCCTGATGTGCTTTTGGTCAGACCCTCACACCCACTTTTGGCATCTTTTGCTATTTCTGGGTCTATTTAGACTGTCCCCTGAGACTGGCTGCTTACACAACACTGAGCCTGTGTAGCTAAAAATACACTTCCCTGAAAGAGCCATAAAAAAGATCCAACCCAAAACACCATTTACCCAGGCCTATGCAGAATGCCAGACACCTCTTCCTCAAAGTGACTTAAAAAATTTTTGCCTTCAATCAACTGGTTCCTCAACAGACAAAAAAGCAAGATCCCCCAAATTTCACAGCACTCTGCAGCCCTTCTGCAAGCACATCCTCACAGAACTGGTGTCTGACCGGCAAGATCCTCACCCAGGGCTTTTTCCCCCTGCTCCCAAATTCAGGCAGCTTAGGAAATATTACTCTCATCTGACTACCACGAGCAGCCATTTAATCTTGTTCCAAATCACTGCAGATTAATAAAGACAGCAGAGGATGGATGGAAATTAAAAGTTAATAAGCGTAAAGTTGAACAGCTGTTTTGGCTGCCTGGGGGGAGTTTGGGCTCCTGGAGCTGTCACACAGCACGAGGTGCAGAGCTGGGAATGGAGTCACTGGGTGGGAACAAGCACCAGCATGGGGAGGAACAGAGGAAATGTGCAGCAGCTTATTTAGGAACGACTTATCTAAAATCTGAATAAGATTTATTGGGAATTCATTTGCTTTCAGGAGTTGCAGCAGCTCCCAGCAGGCCTGAAGAACACCTGGAGTGAGTGAGGCTCTCGGAGGCTCCCTGGAACACCCAGAGCCCAGCCCGGAGCTCCAGGCTGCCCAGCAGCACGAGGAGGGCAGTGCCAGGACCTGCTGGGACCCAGCTGTGCCACCTCAGGGCAGAGCAGGGCCCAGGCTCCCCTCTCCTCCCAGGGACAGAGGCTGGGAGCAGCATCCTTGTCCTGGAACACAGGGCTAAGGGAGGTCACTGCTCGACTGCTGCACCCCCCCTGAGCCCAGAGCCTTGCTGCAGCACAGGGACTCCCTGCACAGCCACTCCCATGCAGCCAGCAGGGACTTCTGCCTGTCTCTGGAATTCTCACCATTCCAGCACCAAATTCCAGGCATCCAGTTTTGTTTCTGCTCCTCAAGTCAGAAGTTTTACAGCTTCTGCTACTGTCAGATGCTCATCAGCTGCTCAGTTCACCGTGTCTGAGCAATTCAAGACACTGACAACTTCCCCCAAACAGTCTGTTTGGAAGAGTCTTTTTTTTTTTAAGCTAAATATAAGATACACATGTATTTATTTATTTTACTTTTTGGATTCTAACTAGGAGAGGAAGAGGTTTTATCAAAATGTTACCTGATAAATAAAGAATTTCAAATATGTAGGGTAGGGCACCTTCAGAATGCCAAACAATCCCCCCACAGCCTTGCAGTTTGTAATCTCAGAGAACTCATTTAACCAGCAGCTTTCCTGGCAGCCATAAATTCAGAGCTTTTAACTTGGGATCTTTGCAACTAGAGACAGAGATTCAGTTGCTCTTTGGGCTTCTTAGGACCTTCCAGCCAGGACCTGGGTTTGTCCCCACCCTGGGTGTGACACTGAGGAGCAGCAGCTGCAGCCACAGCCTGGTGGTCCTGATGGCAGAAGGCAAAACTGTTCTGGAATTTGGTCTAAAATCTCCCTCTGGCAGGCTTTTCCAGGATGCAAACCCCCTACACACCCTTAGGAAAAAGCTCCTAAGCAGACATTGCCATCCCCCTGTGAGTGATGCACATGGCACTGCTGGGAACATCCCTGTGGATTTCCCAATGCAGGACCCAGCCCTGCCCTGCCAGGGTGCAGCTCTGGGAGAGGCTGCATCTGCTCAGTGGCCCTGAGAGCCACCAGGGGCCTGGCACTGTGCAAGCCCACGGTGCCAGCCCAGAAGTGGTGGCAGGAACGTGGCACCTGCTCCCTGTGGGAATGCTCTGCTCCCCACACCCGGGGCAGGCAATGCTGGGAATGGGCTCCTCTCCCTCATCCTCCACAGATTCCTGCTGGGCACTGCTCCCCCTGGCAAGGCAGGGCAATGTCACCCACCCCCAGCACTCAGAGCCCTCCTGGAGCACCAGGAGAACTCTGTGGAAAATGCCATTGATAAACTGCAAGCTCAAGGAAAACAACACATTCAACATTTCACCTATTTTTAGCTCAATCCTTAATTACAGGACTTTAAACTGAAGTAGAACAGTCAAGCAATTAAAGGAGGATGTTTGTCTCAGGTAATTTTTTTCCCCTAGGAAAAAGCATGGCTCTACATTTTCCTTAAAAAATGTCTCAAGAAAGAGTAAGAGAACAGCAGAGTTTAAAACAAGGCAATTCTGTTGCCAAAAAGGCAAATTCTGTTCTCCTACCCCCACAGCAGTGCACAGACACGAGTGGGGAGAGCAGGATTTGGCTTACTACACCTTATTTGTTCACATGGATTTTTAGGTTAAACATCAGTACCTCCTCGAATTCCCTTGAATGGGTAGAAAAATGCCACGAGCAGGTTCATGAGGACAGCCAGGTTAAAGGAAATGCTGCTCCAGAAGGACATGTTCCGAGCACACCAGTACAGGAAAGGCTGAGCTGAAAGAGAGAAAAGAATTTCTTTTTAATGGAGGGTTTAGTAAAAATAACAGATCTCTATAAAAAAAAAATGTTTCACCACCAAAACAAGTTTGTTTTCAGTTTGCCCAAAAGCACAGCATCAAAAGTAATAATATTCATGGCTTATTCTGAATTTTTTTTTTATTATCCTTTATCTTGGGTGCCCTTCAAGTTTCCTAGATGGCGTTTTAAGGCAAAGGATCCCTGTTTCCAACATGGTTTAGCAGCAGCAAGAGAACAAGCTGAGGAACTGCAGAGATCAAGCACCTGAGGTCTCACCTAATAATATACTTTGTACTCAGAGTCACACCAAGAGCAATTTGGAGGAGGAAAATGAGCTCCAGCCCCATCCCTCTGTGTTCTGCTGCTGCCAGCAGCTCACCTGCACCAGGCAGTGCCACCTGCAGATTCATTTTCTGCTGAGAACAGCCCAAAATAGCCCCAGAATAACCAAAGGGTGAAGCTCCCTGGCCTTCCCTCTGCCCTGGGGGGCAAAGGACTCAGCACATCTGCCCAGAGCTCAATGTACAACCAACAGCACATTTAAATCCTTAATGTTACCCAGAAATACTTCTCAAAACGACTCCTAATTTCAATAATCCCTGCAGCCAGAACCAAGAGGCAGAAAGCACAAAGATTCCTTTGCTGAAGTGGTCATGAACCCAACAAAGCTGCCTTGCAGTAATTCCCTCTGCATCCAGGCAAAATCCCCCTGATTTTGGCTCCTGCAGGCTTACTGCACAGCAAACTGTGTCCTCCTGAAATCTGGGGTAGTGAAAAAAATCCATTAAAAATGCTCCCAAAGGGAAAGGACAGTTTTGCCCTGGTGGAAGGAGGCAGCCGGTTTAGATATCAGAGAGCAAAGAAAAAGCTCTTAGTAAAATTTAGGAACAAGCTGAAAATGCAGACTTTGGGGGGAATGATAATTTATAACATGCAGGAGAGTTCTGAGCCTTGCATAGCCAGCAGCTCTCTCCAGAAAATCCCCTCCTCTAACACCCCCAGCTAACAAAGGGGTAAAGAATTCCACAATATCTCAATGTTCTCAATTTCCTTCTAACTGGAAGAATGTGTAACCAGATTTAATTAATTTATATGGGATTATATAAGGGGGATTATAAAGGTCCAGGTTTAACTTTAAACCTTCCTTTGGTGGTGGACACTGCCTCTGTCTGTGTAGTGCTTCTGCTTGGCTTTGGCAGCTCATTTCCATTCTTAATTAACAATTAAGAGACTTCTGGTGCTCAGATTGTGGGCCAGCACCATGAGCTGAAGGGAGAAGTATCTTTATTTTAGAAGCCTTTTTGAGGGTTGAATAGACTCTAACTGGCATCATGTGAGCACACACAACACTGCCAGAGGTCACAGCTCCAACACAAACTACTGAAAATGTGAGAAACGACTCCACAAATGCAAAAAATCAGAGGACAGGCAAGGCCTGGATATTAGAGACAGAATAAATGATCCCAGTTTCCTAAAGGAAAGAAAAAAAAAGGAATATTCTCCACTTCTGCAGGTGGATCTTGGCTAATTTGTGGCCTGTTGTTAATGATGGATGCCTCCACAGCTTGCTTGGAGACAGCCTCGAAGACAAAGTGACTCAAACAACAAAACCTAACAGAATCTATGGATGCTGCTGAAACTGCAATTTGTTTAGGATGTCACACTCCCAGATTTCTTGCAGAGCCCTCAGATCTTTGGAAGCAGTCCCACATCTGCCCCAGGAGGGGGTTCCAGAGCAGTCCTGCTCTTGCCCTGGAGCTGGAGCGGGGCTGGAGCAGGGGAGGTGCTCGCAGATGGAGGGGCTGAGTCCAGCAGGAAGGAGCTGCCTTATCTCACACTTCACAGGGTCCCTGCTCCCAGCACTGCCCACTGAGCCTCAGCATTCGGCCTTCAGCTGAACAAGAACAAAAATATTAAGCAAATGAACTAAAACATTTACTGGGAGACGTGGTGGCACTCTGTGAATTAAAATATAATTCTGAGGGATTTGCCAGCTGCCAGTGGGAACATCAGAGGGAAAATCAGAGCTTGAAAGCACCTGTGTTCAGACATTTTAGCATCACAGGGATGGAAGGGACTTATCAACCTGTCAGCCAGTCTACTTGCCAAAAAAGGATAAATTCTACTTTACAAGTACTCAGAAATCCATCTTTAACTTGTTCTTGAACATCTCCATCCCTACAGATGCCATAAGTCCACAGAATGTTTATGGCTGGAAAAGACCTTTACAATCACCAAGTCCAACCTTGCTGCATTCCCCAGCCTGACTCCCCCCTGCATCCAGCACTGCTCTCCTCAGCTGGGTCCTCCCTGAATCCTGAATTTGTTTTTACAAACAAGTTGTGGGTTTGCTGGTAGATAAAACTAGTACTGGGAGATCAAAGAAATAATGGGAAGGATTTTACTGACTGATGAATGGAAAAAGATATTTGTTTTACAAATAAACTTTAGGTTTGCTGATAAATGAAATGAGACATTGAAAGATGAAAGAAACAACGGGGAAGAAAAACTCAAATTCTGTAAGAATTAAAAATTAAAAGGGAGGGCTATACATTAGAGGGAAATTTTCAGTATCAGGTGTATTGGGGAGTTTGTATTTTTTAAGTATTTTAGTTAATACTAAAATTAATGGGGAAAGAGAGAAGGGAAATGCAGCCAGGAAATTGGGATAAAAAGGAGGCTGTATCTTCCAAAAATTGGAGAGATTTCAGGGGAATGTTTCATGGCTTCTCTCTTGATTGGAATCACAGCTCAGCGCTCCGCCCCACGTGGAGCAGCACTGACCCACCTCGCAGTTTCTTCTGCCAGTTCATCTCGTTGAAGAGGTCCTCAGACTTGAGGAAGAAGTCGTTGATCTTGCTGCCCTGCTCGTCCCTCTCCGTGGTGTAGTAGATGCGCAGCTTGGACTCCTTGGTGAGGAACTCGCAGATGCTGGGCACGGGGAACACGATCTGCTCCATGGTGCGGTCCGACCTGACAATCTGCACAGCAGCCTCGTCAGCCCTTCTAAATGCTCTCAATTCTTGGTTTTCCGCCTGTTTTGCTCCCCCCTTTCAAACCAGCACACACATTTCCAAGGAACAGCAGCTTGACACAGATTGCATTTAATTTACCTTTCAGGGCAGGTCTACATTTAGCTCCAGAATTGTAATTTCTATGCTGTGGTCTTATTCTGGCAGTACTGGTCTTAGCTGGGATTTCCAAGGGGCCCAGAGAATCCCACATCAAAGCTGGGATGGAGTTCAGAGCAATGTGGTGGCCCCATTCAAGAAAGTTGCCAAATCTGGGCCATAGACAAGTACAAGGAATAGCAGTTGTATCTGTATTGCCTATTGGAGAGTTTTGGGAAGTCACAGAACCATGGACTGGTTTGGGTTGGAAGGACCTTAAAGCCCATCCAGTGCCAACCCCTGCCATGGGCAAGGACAACTTCCAGTGTCCCAGGCTGCTCCAAGCCCCGTCCAACGTGGCCTGGGACACTTGCAGGGATAGGGCAGCCACAGCTCCTCCAGGAAATCTCCAGATCCGTGAACATTTTACTTTTTATAAAGCTCTTAGATGGCACACGAGGCCAAACTGTCATTTGAATCCAGAAAGAGTGGCAAAAAGCTATCACAAACTTTCTGGATTCAGCAACAGCACCGGCCAAAATGTAACAGAAGCGAAGCCACACTTGCTGCTGCCAAGAGAGCTCTGCTCAGCTCCATCCCCGAGCCCACACATGACAGCTCAGGAATAGCTCCCCCCGCCACTGCCAGGGAATTAAATAAATAACTCTGCCTGCATGTTCTGTAGCAGAGACAACAGTCCACAGGCAGGCAGGCAGGCAGAGCCGTGGCAGCACCATGAATAATGCCCTGGGGCTGCCCTCCCTGTGGCTCAGCCCCGGGGTTCCCTACCTCGATCTGTGCCGTGTGCTTGGCGTAGAACTCCAGCGCCTCGTCCCCCTCGATCTGACCCCCTGGCTTCAGCATGTTCTGCAGCTCTTTGTTGTGACGAGCCAACTAAAATAAAGGAATGCACAGGGAGTGGGAGACACCAGATGTCTCTCTGTGATATTAAATTTCTGATTTTTGGCATAAAAAAAGAAATAGTACGCAGTCAGCTGCTAGGAAAGGGCAAAGTTGACAGAAGGCTTGTTCTGTTCCAACCAGACACCCTGCAGCTCTATTTTGGGAGCAAGTCAGAATGATTCAAATATGTATTTCTTTAATGCCAGTGTTGTACTCCTCTTTTCCCCATCCCCTCCCACCCTTTGCCTGGAATCTCTCTGATCAAACTGAAATTCACATTTGGTCTGTCCTTCTACACCAGCCCAACCCAAAGGTGTGCTCAACACCCAAAGATCCAGGCAGGGACAAAGAGAAAATCTGCATCAACTGAGCAGCAGATGTCCAGAGCACTGCTCCAAAAATGCTGCTGGATGCTCCAAATTCATCCTGCAGCACAGTGAGGGTCTGTCTGCTCAGATGCTGGAGGAACAAGAAGTCTCTAATGCAGTGAGAGATGCAGCACCAATATATTAAGTAGATTTAGACACAGTTTTCTCTCCTTTGGTTTTTTGCCTTTCAAACACACATTGTATCAATACAATGGCTCTGCTTGGCTCCAGCAGAGAGAGAATGTGGCAAGGACTGAGATTTCTGATTACACTTTAATTGATCTGTGAGTAGAATTTCTTTGGGAGTATAAAGTAACCTTTGATACAGCTGAAAAATAATACACTGCTGCTCAGTGCTGCCAAGAATTGAGCCACGTGTCCTCAGGAACTCAGTCCAGAGCCTGCCTGCTTCCCACAATAAAAGAAAATTCCCAAAATTTTCTTGCATTGTACTATTTTTGTTTCCGATTAAAATTAGGATTCGCTCTGATAACAGGAGAATGTGCAGTGAGTCTGCCTCAGCGATGAGCCATGAAAACAATTCCAGAGAAAAGCAGAGTCTGGCTTTTCCCAGTTTGGGACTCGTGGTGGAACTCTACCTGATGAGCCAAGATATAAATGTTGTGTCCCACGTTCCTTGGAGATGCAGCGACATCCTCCCCGTTCTCTCCATCCTCAAACTCCACCTCTCCCTGCAGATAAGCCTTCTTGATCACCTCCACCTGGAGAAGGAGACAGGCAAGGAGAGGAGGCTCAGGCAAAGGGTGGGAGCTGCTGAGGGCAGCACTCCCAGGGACGGGAATGGAGCAGAGCAGGGACATTCAACGGGAGCTCAGTGGATAGGACAGGATAAACTGAACTCAGCTCCAGCCCAGCTCACTGGCTCAGCAAACTGAACCTCACATTCCCCTGAAGGTAACACGTTCCAGGCCACCCTCTCTGCACCTGCATCACATTCTGAGCTCAGCTCCAGCACAGCCCTGAGCACTGGGATGAGTCAATGGTGCTTGGGCTGTGCTTCGGATCTCCTGCTTGTGTTTTCACCAGCTCACACATGAACCAGCCCCAAAACCCTGCTGGGGTTCACTGGGCAGCTCTGGGGCCACAAGGGATTGTCACTTCTCTGTCTCCTGTGTGTCAGGAGCTGGGAAGGGGTCCTGGGACTCACCAGCTCCTTGGGCCTCATGTTGTAGAGGATCCTCTCTGCGTTCTCACTGTCGTGCCTGCTCTCCATGATGGCCAGGAGCAGCTTGGAAGCATTGTTCTGAGGGCAGGGGAAAGCAATGCAATCACTGCCAGGAGCCAAGAAATGAGGGTCCCCAGCCTGAGTGGCACCACTGTGCTGCCAGAAGGGCTTCAGGGACATAAGTGCCACAGGCAGCAGCCACTGCAGGCAGAGGGTGCCAGCCAGCCCAGGGCTCTCACCTCACCAAGCCCTCCCTCTCCTCTCATTACTGACCTACACAACTTATCAGGATACTTTAGCAGTTTATTTCCCAAATCTTACTCATTGAAAGACATCAAATTAACCCCAGCCAAGGTTTAAATTTCTAAAAATGCTGCTGTTTTCATGCTTGTGCTGTTTTGTTTTGATTTAAGGATGCTGCAGCATCACCACAAGCTCTGAGCTCCCAAATGATGCAGCTCAGCTCTGCTGAAGATGCTGCTGATTAAATCAAGGGACAGCCAGGGCTGAAGACACAGATGTGCTTTGCTGCTTTTAACTGAAATCACTCTGCAGTCTGCTCATGCCAAGGAACACAGGGAGGAAATGGGAAACTACCACAAGGCACCAGACTACTTTAATACGAACAATTAAGATTAAAATCCATCGTGCCTGACAATAAAACCCAATAAAAGTATTTAATTTTGAAGTATAACGCTAATCGAGTCTAAAAGCATTTTTTATTTACAATAATAAAAAACCCACATTACCCATAATAATGGTGTGAGTCGGCAACGGAAAACAAGGAGACACTGCAGTGTCAGGCAGGGCAATAAGTCAGAAAGGAAATATTTCTCATGCACAGGCTGAAGCAAGAGTGCTCTGGGACTGTTGTTGCTAGAGGGGAACCTGCTCCTGTGTTTTTGTGTTTTGAAACCAGCAGCAGGGCTAATTATTTCAGCATTAATATGGACAGCCATAAAGAATTGTTGATTTAATGTCAACCTATTAAACAACACCAATAAAGTGTTAGGAAAGTAATTGCAACATGAGAAATTTCACTTCCACAGTCCATGTAAAAGCTCAGCAACAACAGAAGAGTTTTCATCAGCTTTAGGTTTTTTACAGGAAGTGATTTTAGGATTCCTCAGCATATTCTAACTGCCTGCATCCCCCATCTGAGAACTGGTGGTGAAATACCTGTGACAAACAATCTTTGGGCACTGCCTGCAGCTCACTGATGTGTATCATTTTTGGGCACTTACGAATATTGGGATATAACAAACACCCACATAATTTTAACAGGAAAATCACATTTCATCCCACTGTTAACGTGCCTCACACAGAGCATTCACTTGCCTTCAGCTCCAACACGAGGTCCATCCTCTTCTTTCCCAGAGGGTTGATGTCATTGAGAATTAATGCTGTGATGATGTCAATGCCGTTGGACTCGTGGGTAGCAATGCAGTTCTGTCCAAAGAAAAGTCATCAGCCTTCATTAATTGCCTGCACTACAAACACAGCCTGGGCTAGTGACCCCTCCAAGCAGCAGAGTCCCCTCTGTCATCACCTCGTGGGCTGCCCAAGCTGGAAAACTGCACACAGAGCTCCAGGCAGGGCAAGAACAAAGGATTGAAGGCATTTTGTTCCAAGCTTTTCCTCTCCTCAGCCATGGTCCTGCTGGAGCCCCCGGGCTCAGGAAGCAGGAGAACCACAGCTGATAAATGAAGCATTTCCATGCCAAAGCTGCAGGCTGAGGAACAGTGCTTTACTGAGATTAGGGAGAGTTTTCTTTATTATAAACGTGCCAATCAACACCTACTTCAGAGCTGTCTACACGAAGAAAGGGAATTTCCATAACCTCCTGCCTACCCTTCAGCCCTGCTCTTGGAATGGCCTGTGCCTAAAATGTACAAACAGCAGCTTGCCTGCTTCAAAATCCAGAGAGAGATTCCTGCTCTATCCTTGAACTCCACACCTAGACCACCTGAGGGGTTTTATTCCACCTGACCCAGAGAGCAGAGGGACACTGACAATTCCCCCTGGCATGCACAGCCTCTCACATTCTCTTGCAGAGACAAGAAAGACAGAAAAATCACATTTCAGTCTTTCAGGACAATATTATGGTTCAATTAATAAGGAAATGGAGAGAATAAGCAGAAACTGGCACAGGTGCCCAGAGCAGCTGGGGCTGCCCTGGATCCCTGGCAGTGCCCAAGGCCAGGCTGGACATTGGGGCTGGAGCACCTGGGACAGTGGGAGGTGTCCCTGCCATGGCAGGGGTGGCACTGGGTGGGCTTTAAGGTCCTCCCAACCCAACCCATTCTGGGATTATATCAAGTACAGCAATTCCCCACTCTCCCTGTCCAGTCTAATGGAACAGATCTTAGCAAAGCAGAAACACTTCTACTGCTTTGAGTGCTTCGACTCCTCAGAGGGAGCCCTGAGAGAGACAAGTTGATTATGAGGAGTTTATAAAGGAAAAAATCCTCCAACCTGGGGGGGAAATAAAGTGTTGTAAGACAACAGCAGGCTAGCAGAGCTGGGGCCCAGGGAGAAGGGGGGATGCATTTGCCAGCTCAGGGTTCATTACCTGGTTCTCATGGCAGGGCCCCTGACAGTACTCAGTCAGACTTTCCAGCGTCTGGTTGATCAGTGCCACGTTTTTCTCGTTTATATACAGACCCAGCAGTCCAAGTCCCCCAGTTGTGCTCCCACAGATGCAGTCCAGGAACTGCAGTGTCTCACACACCAGGTTGTAGTTGGTCTTGTTGTTCTGGCAGCGCAGGAAATTCTGTGAGGAGAGTGTCAAAGCCATGAGGGAGGGGAAAAACCATGCAAAACGCTGTTTAGCTGGTAGCATTTATTAAGTCCATCCATCCCCAGTTCCACTGCATGGTGGATTGCTCAGGCTCACTGTACAAGCAGTTTAAGCCTCTTTTCAGGGCTTATTTGCAACGTGCTGCTCTCCTGAGCAGCTTGCTGGCCTCATGCTGTACAGCAGAGAACAGAGTGCATCCCATAAACACAGAGATCCATTAGAGCCCGACACACCCAGCACAGAGCAGGCACTCTGGGAAGCTCTCTGGGGGCTGGAAGCTTCACTCCACCTGCTGCACTTCCCTGCCCAGCATCACTCAAGGCTCCCTCCTCCTCCCAGACCTCTCTGGGTTCCCTGCCTGGGGCCTCACAGCAGCTCCACCTGCACAAGAGGCACCTGAGTGCACACCTTGAAGGAAGGTGCCTTAAGATGGAATTCTCTCCACTGCATTTCTTTCCACGTAGCCAGATTTGCCACCATGGATTTAACAGCTTTCTGCTGTTATTTCTCCTATATTCCAAATGAAGAAAAGCACCAAACCCACCCAAAACTGAAGGACAACTAATGAAAACCAATCTCCCAGTGACTCAGATGCTGTTTGCCAGTGCATTCCCAGCAGTGCTGCAAAGATTAGCAGCCACTACCACTTGCTTTTCCTTCAAGTTTCAGCGGGAAAACTCTTATTTAGCTTAATTCTAACAGTAACAACAATTCCAGGGTGAAAAAGCCCTCAGAGGAACAGGAGCCATGGAGTATGGAACCATCAGGGTCTTTCCTGCCAGCCCAGAGAGCAGCACTGTCCCTGGCTGTCTCTGCCTGAGTCAGACTAATGAGTCTTTTAAGGCAACCAGAGAGAGAAATTGCAGATTCAATGGAAGGCGAAGCTAAAAAAGGAAAACGCTGTCTATGAATGCAGACTAAAGGTGACAGTGATTCAGCACATTTCAGCTGATTGCTCATTTAGTATCCTGACTTCTGATTAACTTGTCAGAATGTAAAAAAGGTTGATCCTACAGAAATTGGAGCTCGTGCCTTCCCTCCAGGAAAAAAAAGCAAAATGAAAGGATAATACCCAAAGTGAGGAGGTAAAAATGCTCCCTGGCTGCAGCACAGCATTTATTCTAATTGCAGCTAAGCTGGTACCTGAGCTGCTTGACCCACAGTCAGCAAGGAGAGAAGAGGAATGAGGCACAAGACATTGTTAGGCTGAAACAAGGGGAAGGAAAAGATTGTACAAAACACATCCCTGCTGCAGTGTGAGAAACTGCCCCAGGGAGTGTCTGCTGCTGTCTCAGCCAGGACAGAGCGAACTCTTCATTTTCAGTCCCCCAGAGCACCTCAGAGTGGGAACACAGCTCTGCAGTGCTGAGTGTGCCAGCCCACTGCTCCCCATGGGAATGTGCACCCTGGGACAGAGCCTGCACCAGGAGCAGCAGCCACAGCAGAGCCAGCCAGAACACCTGGGAAGCATCCACTGCTCATCCCAGTCCTTGCATTCATCTGGAGAGGGTACTGCAGCTCCTCCAGCCCCGTGGAGGGCTGTGGAACAGCATCCACACTGAGCAAACTGGGGCTGTACTGGGAGGGGAAGGGAAGGGCTGCCTGATGCAGAGGGCACAGCACTGCAGCTGCCTCAGCACCCAGAGACCTTCCTCCTCCTCCTCAGCACAGCAGCTCCTCCAGCACGACTGGCACTGCCCTGTGTTTGCCCATCAGCTCCCACAGCTGCCAACAGCCTGGACAGGCTCAGGGTGCCCAGCACACACCTGCACCAGGCAGGTGATCCCAATCCCTCATTGAAATGTCATGTGCAATTCCTGGAGAGCCCTTCCCTGGAACTTCAGGCAGCGAGTCCTCTGGCACTACTGCAGGGAGCTCAGTTACATGTACCAGCTGCAGACACCAAGATTTTGGAGGATCAGACACCTGTGCCTTCCCTTTGGGGCTGAGGGAGAAGGACAAACCTCGAGGCAGAAAGAGGATTACACTGGAAAAGCTGCTCTACCTTTTTTTTTTTTTTTTTATTGTTGTTACAAAAAGCAAACCCTTTTTCTCTCAGAGCTGACTACAGCTACCTGCTGTTTGGGAAATGGAATTGTTCAGGCCGGGGAAGAGCTCAGGCCAAGTTTCTGCCCTGGCTGGAATTCAAGTGTGCTCCTATAGCTGCGGGTGCCTGGCCAAAGGCAGCAGCGCATCCTGCGCGTGCGGTTTGGAACCGCGCCACGGGAACGGCACCGCCAGCGGCACGAGAATCCTCTGACAGAACACACATCAAAGGGCTCTTTTCCTTCAAAACGAGAGAAAGGCTGATGTGTGTAACCTGGGCACTCAGAGATGCTCCCAGAAGGTTTCCATGCAGCTGGGATCCCACGTGCTGCCCTGCCGGGGCATTCCCGCTCAGAGGAAGCGATTTGGCAGCTCTGCAAAGCTCTCACGCAGGGTCCCACGCTCCTGCCGGCCACGGAACAATGGGCAATCAAGGCAATTATTGTTCTTTCTGAGGGCATTTAGCGCATTGTACAGCGCCTCACCAGCTCCTCCATCCCAGCCCGGCAGCACTGAACAAAAATCATCTGAATTAGAGCGCCTTTGTGAGGGGGAACCTGCTCTGGCTCCCTGAATTGTACAAACACATCCCAGGGCAGCACAGGACACCGAGGCTGCCAGGACCTTTGGACACTGCCAACTCCAACCCCTGTCACGAGGCAGCTGGAGCAGAGCCTGGCCCGTCCTCTCCACATCCCCCATCAGGTGTTTGCACACATGGGTAGAGATCCTGAGCCTTCTCCTCTCCAGCCTGACCTTTCCCAGCTGCCCCTGCCTCTCCTTGCCCATCAGATGCTCCAGTCCCATGGTCATCTCTGACACTCCCTGCTGGACTCAGAATCCAGGGCTGGAGCCAGAATTCCACAGAGAGCCTGGGGATCCAGCTTGTTTAAATGTTTCCCATCCCAATTCTCCACCAAGGGTAAGACTCCCTTGCTCCAGACCTCACCAGGGTCTCAGGGATGTAGGGTTAGTGAAGGCCAGTCCTACCAGTAAGGGGCAAACTGAAGGTGGCACTGAGCTCCCTGACCTTCTCCATGCCCTCTGTCACCCTGGGCTGTGCCCATTCCACAGCAAACCCCACCTCTACCTATCTCCTCCTGTGTGGATACAACCTAGAAATCCTTCTCACTGCCCTTCATGTCCCTCAGCAGATTCACCTCCAGCTGAGGCCTTCCTGACACCTTCACCATGTGTTCAACTCTAGCTAGGCACATGAACAGATCCAAGAAAATCCAGGAGAACCTGGTTACTGGAAAGTTAATCTTGAAGGCTGCTGGAACCAAAGTCCCAATGCCCTCTTCATTTTCCTACATGATTTTTTTTTTCTTTCTCTCCCCTCTCAAAAGCAAATCAGTAACTTCACAGTACAACACCTGCCTGATTTTAACAAATACTTTTTAAAAACCACAAGAAGTGTTGATCCCACCACCTTTAATGTATGCACCTTTCAAAGACCACTGGATAACTGGATTTGCTCGTGTCAGCCCAGCAAGGTGCAAGTACATTTTTTTTGGATTAACATCACGACCAAAGAGAATAATTGGTCACATAATCCATTTAAAAAGGCCTGGGGTGAGGGATAATGGTGTGGCAGCAGTGAGTGCAGGAGGCACCCTGAGCACAGGTGCCCGGAACCAGGCGGTACCTGCAAGTCCCGGTTGTGGTTCTCACAGAGCAGCTGCAGGAAGCGCAGGATGGGCTGCATGATGGAGATGACAGCACTCATCTCCAGCTCATCTTTGCTCTTGTCTGCTGCAGCCTGGGCCCCCTCCCCTGCCGAGTAGTGCTCCTCGGGGTCGGCCTCTCTCCGGTAGGTGTTGTACGCCTTCCGCGTGGCCGCCGACGCCTCCAGCAGCTGGTCCCGCACCTCCTCTGTGATCTGGGTCATGGGCTCCCTCACTGCAACACACCAGCACACATCCTCCTCAGGGAAGCTGTGTGGGAATCTGTCCCCTGGCAGCTTCACCCGCAGGCTCAGCTGATGAGCAGCAGCTCTAGGTGAGTACGTTTAGTGTAGGTGAGGGGCTCGTGCCACACTCTGCACCTTGTACACCAACCACAGCAGGGTTACCAATCTGGGGATTAATTGGTTAGGGCACACACGTCTAGCACGAGCAGGAGTTATGGTAAAAGGACCTGCTTCAGAACAAAATTAGATTTTCTTCACTTATTGTTAGAGAAGGCACTGACCACAACCCACAGCCCGGGGTTGTTCCTATGGATCACGTTTGGGCAGCTTGTCACGAGACAAGGCAGCAGAATCTCAGCTCAGAAAGACTTTTCCTCATTTCAATAACACAACCTCACAAATGGATGAAGAGGGGATGAAGCTCTCGAAATCCTGAGCCAGGGCACCACTGATCTCTGAACTTTGCTCTGTGGGATCAGAGATCAAGGCATTATTGCATCAATTGAAATGAGTTCAAAACACACTCCCTGTCAGTTCAGAAGGGGAATGACTGGGGATTACCTCTTTTCCTGTTGGGGACATCTCTGTCTGAGTCTTCATCTTTCTTTTTGTTTCCTAAGTCACTGGTGTTGACTGTGACAGTTGCCTTGATTTCTTGCTGCGCCACTTTCATGCGGTCATAAAAAACCTTAAAGAACTTCTCAGATTTCTTATCTTCCGTCAGTCGGCAGAAGAAGGAATGCTACAAGAGAAAAGGAACAGCATCTGTAGCTCCACACACAGGTCTGAACCCAGGCAATTCCACCTTTCTGCAATGTGTGGTATCCTGCAGGCCTGGGAGCTTTGTTAGCTGTTAGGAAGCTGAAACTCACAGCAATGGAAACGTGAAGTTTACTGTGAGGCAGCTCCAGTGTCTCAGCTTTGTTAGGTCTCTCATTAACAACTTCAAATGCAGGTTTAAAGAGAAGTGAGGACAATAAATCACACCAGCCTGATACAACTGGGCAGCACACCTCACTCTCAATGAGGGAGATAAGGTAAGTACCACAAATTAAGGTAAGGAGAAGGGAATTCCCTATAATTTGATTATCAGTGCAGAAACACAAGGGCATGGGCAAAATATAGAAGAAGAACTGTCCTGCCTTCTCACCCTCAAATCCGAGGGACTGTGACTCACAACAGGCAAAAGCCAATGTTAATCACAGTCCAAAAATGTACAAACAGGGTGATGCTGTGAGGGACATCTTGTGCTGAGTTTCCCCTGCCCTGCCTGCAGCAGGCTCCTTCAAACCCCTTTTAGTTCCCACCCCAATATATCTTTAAGTGACAGAAAAACTCAAAGCACTGACTACTTTTAAGAAGGTTTATTACTCTTCTTCTGCACATATGTGCACAGAGACAGAAAGTTCTCCCTAAAATCGAGAAGAATACAAATCATGCACAGGTCAAGAAGGAGCCAACACAGTGAGTGATCAGACAACTCTTGATGAAACCAATATGCTGTTACATAAATCAGGACCAGAGCTTAAACACGACTGAAGGATGAACTTGTAAGTGGGTCACCTTATGCAGAGCATTATGAAATTAGTTAGCATTCTGCAGCGGCTCGCCATCCAACAGCTTTACATGATGAATAGGAATGAAGGCTGATTTATTGAAAAAACAAATTAAAATGGGAACAGCAATATATCCTGCCCGCTCTGCTGTGGAGCACACGGGGCCGTGGCTGCTGCTGCCTTTGATCACTCCAGCAGCTGCACGGAACACACGGAGTGACTTTGAACACTCCCAGAGCTGTGCCTTTGATTACAGGCTGAGCAGGAGTGGGGCTATTTAAAGAACGTGGTCAATATTCAGGAGATACCCCTCCCACCACTGCAACACCTCCCACCTGCCCTTAGCACCTCAGGTAAACCCTGAAGATTGTGTTTATTTCTGGTATTAACAGAGAGGAGGGAAAAGAGAACAACCCAGGGCAGAGACCCCAAACCCAATCACAGCAGTACCCCCTCCTGACACCCACCAGAGCCCAGCAGAGCTGCCAGAGCACTGCAGGACTCCGTGCCCTCTGCCCAAACACTGCTGGGCCTGTGATGTGCCCAGGCTGATCTGGGTGCCCAGTTCATTTATTAGCATTGCTACAGTAAAAATAAAATATCCAATCCAAGATTTTCTATCGACAATTTGAATGTTTTCTCATAATGTTTTCCCATGGCTTTAAACTGAAGAAATTCTCCCCTGTGAAGGGGGTGAGACTGATCAACAGCCCCTCAATAACTGGGGGGTTGAGGCAGCCAAGCCTGAACTAACTCTGAGACTTGGTGGCTGCAAGGATAGAGAGAGGAAGAGTTTGTATCCAAGGAGCATCTTGGAAATTTCACTCTACAAAGATTACAATAGTAACAACAACAGCAATCATTTACAGATAGACCAGCAGAAACCTCAGGCTCTAAAAAGGCCAAACACTTTCTGAAAAATTTGGCTGTCAGGAAGTGATGGCCATGACCTGACTGTCACATCTGCAGAGCCCAGACAGGAGGAATTTCCCTGTGATGAAGCTGTGCTGAAGGAAAAGCCTTTTTCTAATGAACCACACCAAAGAAATACCTTTTATGAGAGTAATTACTTCTTGCTGACAGACTTGATTTTTGTCGTCTTTTCAAGCTTTTTAACTGAGTTTCCACTGCACTTCAGAGAAAAAGCCCCAAATGAAAGGAGCATTTCCAGTAAAGCTTTTTGTGCATGCTGTGCATACACTGAAGGGGTGTCACCAAATGATTGTTTCAGTTTAGGTCAGGATGCCTAACACCTTCACACATATGAATCAACCACATGCCAGCTCCCAAAGATACTGTATTTTAAGAGGTGTGATCTTGCAAGTTGCGCTTGAGCAGGTAACGGGTGGTGATAATTATGACAGAAATCCTAAAATCTTATTTACAGATATAGCCTCCAAGCAGAAAGTGGAGAAATCTCCCTTTTTAAAACGGAAATCGAGTGGCCATTTTAGAGCACCGTCTGCTGGGGTCCTGGCTTGTGTACAGACACCATGGAACCACAGGCTGCTGAAAGAGCAAGCGTGGAGGAACAGCCAACCTCCACACTCCTGTGGGATTTTGAGGAGCAGAGCTTTAAACATAGCCCTGACACTGCAGCATCTGACACCAGCCATCCCTGAGGATCCACTCACCATCACACTGGGGTCTGGGAGCTCCTTGGAACCTGCTGCAGGCTGGGAGCTGTGTCCCATAAGGAACCAGCAGGGGCTGTGTCTGGCTGTCCCAGTAGGGAAAAGCTGTCTGAGAGGTGGTGGAGACACAGCTCCATCTGGTACTGGAGACATGGACAGTGAAGGCCAGAGAGGGATTTGTGACAGGAGCACAGGGAGTGGCTGCCCAGTACCAGAGGGCAGAGTTAGATGAGATTTTGGGAAGAAATTCCTCCGTGTGAGGGTGGGGAGGCCCTGGCACAGGGTGCCCAGAGAAACCATGGCTGCCCCTGGATCCCTGGCAGTGTCCAAGGCCAGGCTGGAGCACTCTGGGCTAGTGGAAGGTGTCCCTGCCCATGGCAGGGAATTGGAAGCAGATGGTACTTAAGGTTTCTTCCAACCCAAAGCATTCTGGCATTCACACATTGTGAAACTACATTTTAATTCAACCTTGCATTGTTAATGTCTGTTAAATCCTCAGCCCTGCACAGGAGCCATGGCAGGGCCACAGCAGCCTGGGAGATTTGCCCCATGGACTCAGGCTCAGCAAAGAGCTTTTCCAGTGCCCCCAGGCCAGGGAAGCCCAGCTGATCTCCAGAGCACAGCAACCACGGCTGGATAATGGGATGGTGATTAATTACACAGCCTCAGAAGGAAACACAGACCCTCCCCACGTGACAAGAGTGTCTGACAGCACAGATACTCACTGTGAGCAAGGACATCACCACAGAGCCCTCCATCATTTCCAAGCAGGGAGCAACCAAGCACCTCCTGCACAGATGCAGTGATGCACATCACCACAGAGATACCTGTGTTGGCTTCTCCTTCCATCCCCTTGAAACAGTGAAGATCCCCCTTGAATCATTCAGTGATGTTCAGTGTTCCAAGGGGATGGAAGGAGAACCCATCTGCAAAGCAGCCACGCCACTGCTCCTGCTGACATCCAGAGTGAAGCACCACAGAGCAGATCAACTGATCACACCAGCTACCAGGAAATCTGTGGAATAACTTCCTTTCCTCTCCATCACCCAACTCTGCTCCTAAGGGACTCCAGCCAGAAGCCTCATGCCCAGCTGGCATCCCCCTGGGCCAGAGGAGGTCAGTAAGTAAATCCCATCATCACCTAGGACTTTATCTCCCGGTGCACAGCACAAGTGGCAGAAGAAGGGCTGCAAATCCAGAGATGGATTTCTCTGGAAAAGAAAAACCAAAGGCCAAGTTCCAATTGCAGGACCTGGACCAGGAACAGCCCTGCCCACCCTGGAGCACCAGCAGCCCCTCGAGCTCCCTCACTGACTCTGCCTGTGTTTCATGTGTTTTTTGAGAAAATAATAATAATCCTGTCTTTCTTGAGGAAGTGTCAGAGATGATAAACTACATCTCTCTATGGTCTGTTCCAGTGGTTAACAACTGTTAGAAATGTTCTTTATGCCCCTAACTTCCAGTTACTGATGTTTTTTTAAGCCTGTGTCTCTTCTGTAGTTATTCCCAGGAACTTGGTCTCCTCTTCCCTTCTGACTATTTACATACTCTGTGAAATGTTTACCTAACGTTTCGTGCTAAACTGAAAATACCATTTTTGCTTGCTGACTTTTTATTCAGCATTACTATCATTTTCTGTGGTGGGTATTTTTTGGCATGTTCTTAAATATTGCAAATCATTAACAAGCTGGATTGTAGAACCACATTAAAAAAAAATAAATCACCAAAGAATGGGCACATTTCCTGGCATTAACATTTAATTCTAAGACCTTTGACATATGTAATATACAGAATTTCTAATGATGAGTGGAAGAGAAGCTCAGCTAACTCCCCAGCACTTCAGGGGGGATGGGGATTATGGAGGCAGGATAACCACAGGGCAGGGACAAATGCTCCTTAACGTGTCTCTCATACCAGCAGTGGGTAACAAATTGGATTTAAGCCAGCAGAACTGACATCTGTCCTGTGGAGAGTGAAACCACACAGCACAGCAGTCTGGTACCTTTGTGTAAGGTGTACAGAGGACACACCCAGGTAACTAATCCACTCTAAATGTAACTAATCCACAGTAAATTTAATGATGAGTGAGCTTGTGCCCAGTGTAGGATTGTTAAATGGGAAAAAATCAAAAAGAGGCAGCAGCTGAAGGCAGCTGATTTCTAGCCCTTGCCTCTGAAAGCCTTGCCAGTTTGGGCCGTGTGTGCTGCCCCTTAACTGGGAACACCTTTCCCTACCCCGTCACCTGGCTCTGCCCCCAAGTCAGGACAGTTCTGCCAGCCAAGAAAAGGAACAGCACTGGGACTGTTTCCATTGGAACACCTTGACTCGCTCCAGCCTGGGCTGTCTGACTGATCCTGGGAGAGGCAGCAGCAAAACCCAGCAGTTTAAGCAAAACCCTGGGTTCAGGCAGGCTCTGCTGAGCTGTGTTTGCTCCCCAGGAGGGGTGGCCTGGCCTGAGGCAGCCCTGGCTGCAGGAGCCACCCCGAGGTTGCCGTCAGCCCACGGAGCTCGGAGCGTTCCCGGGGCCGCACCCTCCCCTGGATGTTTCATCAGCCACCGAGCCCTGCCAGACCATCCCAACGCATCCCAAAGAATTCCCCAGCAAAACAAGCTTCTGATTACCGAGAAACCACGGAAAGCAAAGCCCCAGCAAGCACCTCAGCAATTAAAGCAAACTGCTTTAGCTGTTGTCTCCTTTCCCGTTTCCCAAATGCCAGTGAGCAGAAAATACCCCTGGAACTTGGTGAGCCAGGGAGATTGCAGAGAGGAAAGTCCCTCCAGAAGGAGGAGAAAGCTCAGTGATCTGGCTTCAACTCAGGACATTTTATTCCAACACTAGAGAGAAATCATTGCAGGGACCTCAGCTTGCTCGGGTTATCCAGCCAGGCTGCCAGCACGAACTAATGCAAAACTTGTGTGCTACTTCATCTCTGCAGGAAGTTTGCCACCCCCAGACGACTTCTTAGAGCTGGACTACTTCAAACAAGCCACATTTTAAGGGGAACTGCACTAACACAAGCACTGAATTAAGCACAAGTGCCAACCCTCTACATTCTGCCTAAACATATTGCGAGGGCTTCCACTGCAGAGAATTCCAACCTAACTCTGCTTTCGGTCCCTCCTCATTTATTTATTTTAAATATCACTAATCTCTCTCTCTCTCTCAATCTCTCGTACGTCCTGGCTCGCTGGAGATCCATCACTTTGGGCATGAGTGATGGATATCATTAGTCTTGCATAGCTTAAGGAAATGGCAGCTGAAATATTTCACACTGAACATACTTCACAGTTTGAAATAAACCCATAAGGAAAATCTGCCAGAACACCTCAATTGCCTGTTTTTTTTGCAAACTGTAAAATAAACTTTGTCCTGAAAGCAGAAGGAGGACTTCCCAGCTCTATTTTCCACAAATAAGACAAACTCTCCCTGCCATGGGCATCCACTCTCCACCCTGCACAGCTCTGCTCTTGGCTGAGGGTTCTGCCCACTTATAGGAGAATGTTTTTGGGGGTGATGAGTGTACAGAGCCTGACCTGTGGAAATGCTTGCCTGTCCCAGCCAGCTTTAAATGAGACCAGCAGCACAACTACACCAGAAGAGCCCCTGTATCCTACTTGTTCTCCTACTGCAACACCCAAAATCTTGATGCAACTTAAAGTCGTCTCCCAGAAGAAAGCAAGAACAAACCTCACACAGAGACACTTCCCTCACACCCCTCCAGAGCCAGCATGAGCCCTTGGAAGGATGAGGTGACACTGGTGGAGGCACAGTGGGGGAACAACAGGCACAAACAGCACTGTGGGGTCTGGGCACACAGATGGCCTCGGGAGCCTGGGAGACTCAGGGTCTGTCCTGCTGATTTGGGTTCCTCCTGCATCCCTGTGGGAACACGCAGGGCTGGGTCACTCAGCTCAGCCATGGCAGGAGTGTGGGGCCCACATCCCATGGCAGGAGCATGGAGCCCACATCCCATGGCAGGAACAAGGAGCCCATATCCCACAGCAGAATCATGGATTCCATATCCCACAGCAGAATCATGGATTCCATATCCCACAGCAGAATCATGGATACCATATCCCATGGCAGGAGCATGGATCCCATATCCCATAGCAGGAGCATGGAGCCCATTCCCCACCGAACCGGCAAGTGCTGCGTAGGTGTGAGAAACAAGGAAGTCTGCAGACTCCCCAAAAGAAAAAAAAAAAAAGTGTAAGATCTCCTTGAGAGACAGAGGAATTAAAGAAAACCATAGCAACAAGTCAGTCCACCTACCCAAACCACCCACCCACCACCAGTTTCATTTGCTGACGCACTTCAAAAACAAGCTGGCTCCTACCCGCTCTGGAAGGTGAGCAAGCCCTGAGAGCTCATTAAATTCCCTTCTCAGCTACTCTTGTGTGCCTGCAGCTAGTGAGCAAGTGGGATATAAATAGAAGTTATATAACAGTGCTTTGTTGATTCCTGTGCTTACCAAAAAAAAGGCAGCATGACCTTGTTTTGCTGAATAGCTTTGCCTCTGCCTGCTCCGGGAGGACTTTAATCCTGCTAGGGATCATCTTGAAAGTTTATGTTGGACCTGGATCCCATGGAGAGGAATTGGGAGAATTCCTGATTTACCTCCCTGCTCGCTCCTTGCAGGACCAGGATCCCACTGGAATGCTGAGAGGAGTGCCACACAGGAGGTGGTACCCAGCCATGAACACCACGAGGCCACCAAGGCACAGCTGAACCCTGAGGTAGAGCCTCTTCTCCTTTTTTTCCACCTACACTGCTCAACCACACACATGGGCACCTCAGAATCCAGCAGGAAACTTCTCTTTGGGAAAAAGACTGGAGGATGCTCTGCTCCAGGAATACTGATGGCCCAGACACACCTCAGGAAACAGCAGGAGCTGCAGGTCAGGAGCAAAGACAAGGTGCTATCGTTACCATCTCACCTCACCCAGCCTCAGTCTCACCTGGGCATCCCAGTGCCCTGAATGAAAACAGAGCCTGCCCTGCAGGAAGGATTCCTCACACTGCATTAGCAGGGGGGCTGGGCTGTTTTGAACATGGTGGCATCCAACAGATGAGGAACACTGAGACTTCACCGTGCTAAAAACATCAAAATATACGAGGAGAAGATGGGTGTGCTCCCACAGGCTTGGCAGCCCCAGATCCTTACGTGCTGTGGAGCTGTACAGCATCAGGACAGAGGTTCCTCATGGCTACTGCAGGGCCTGTGCCTTCTCTGGAAAGCAACTCCACTGTCAAGGAGGTCAGGATCTGCACAAGGTTTCCTTCTGGAGAGGGCGCCTTCAGAAAAGGACAAGATCTCTGCCCACAGTTGATGATGCAGGTCCTTATCAACAGGTTTTTTAATGTTGTGTTCATGACATGATCAGATTTTTTTTTAAATGCTGTATTTTATATTGAGTAAAAGCACATTAAAACAGTGAAAGACACAGGCAGGTGATTGTTTAACATGTGCCAAGAGATTGCTGGGTGTGCACTGGTTTCCTAAACAGGTACCATTAAAACAATGTAAAAAAAGATACCCCATCCTCTATCACAGAATTCTGTCTGTTAGAAGCAAACAGACAATTTAAGACTTGTTTTATCAATGATCAGAAGTTTTCAAGCGCTATTTACAGAAGTTTAGTGACCCAAAGACATTCTTGCCTCTGCAGCCTTTGCCATCATATACAATTGCCTGTGCTCACTGATATCTATGACTGCTGTAAATCTTGCAATAAATAAATAAATCTGATTTTAGAAGTCCAAACCACAAATTAAAACACTATTGTGTCACTAAGCCAACATCTCACCCCACCAGTACTCCTCTAATGTTTTGCAGAGTTTTCCCCCCATTTTGCAGGGCAGTTGCAGCCACATAAAAAAAGAAACAAAGTGTTCCTGCAACCAAATAGGACATTTTGGTCACAGTATTTCACAGCCAGTGCTACAATGAGCTCAAAGACATAAATTTGTCTTGAAGTCTCTGCTCTCTCAACCCCAAGGGCTGTGGCTGACCAGCACCAGTGGCTGGTACAGCCCAGCTCTGGGATTCCCTGTGTCCCCCAAGTGCCAGAAACACAAAGAACTGGACAGCTCTGGATTCAACTCCTTTTGTGCATCAATCCTGCAATTATGTAATAACTATCAATCATCTCTGGACAGCTGGAGGCACAGAAAAGGAGACCACAATTCACCCTGGTGGAGTTTCCTCGCTGGTGGCAACGCATGAGGAGAAACATTGAGAAACGTCAACTGAGTCCAAGTATGGAGCAAGACCAGGGTGGGATGGGAGAGTTGTGTGAGTCCAGAATTCCCTACCAAACCTGACTGCTGAGGAGCTGGCTGCTGAGATTCCTGTACCCACGGCACCTGTTCCGGGGACAGCACAGCCACAGCCTCCAGCCTCAGGGGCACTCAAGGGAGGGCACACGGATCCTCTGGGGAGGCTCAACCAAAGAGCTCTGGAGTTCAAACAGCTCAAAGCCTGAAGCTTTTTTCGCTGTCACATCTCCAAGGAGCCTCACACACCCCGGTGAGCTCCAAGCCACCACTGCATACAGCACTGATTCACTCCTGCCATGCTGTGATGGAGGCACAACTCTCCACCACCAGCGGCTCATCGGTGCTGTCTCGAGCCAGGGTGGCCCCTGCTCCTCATCCCATCCTCAGCTGCTGGGGAACAGAGCTGTGCAGCACATCCCACCATCATCCTCTGCAAAGAGCAGCAACTCTGCTCAGGTGCCTTAAAGCCAGGAGTAAATGCCACTTTCTGAAAAAAAAAAATCAGCTTTTCCTTGTGTGCCAACTCCCATCCTCTGTGACTGCAGCCCACCTAGGGGACAGCAGTGGACAAAGGGAACTGAGGCACCACCACTCTCAAGTGACAGAGGTGCATTGTGTCACCTTGGGGCAGCGCTTAAACACCGTCTGCAACAACCAATGTCATCAACCTCATTTTACCTTCCCCTGCTGAAAGCACCAACATGTGCATGTGGGTAATTTGTCACGCAGGCTGACTTTTGAGAAGATCCCTAATTAAGGGAGCAGAGTCTCCATGGAGAGGTGTTATGTAAGGGGCTTTACTTGCCATTAACTTCCACCGACCGAGGAAAGCCGAAACTCGGTGGAGGTGAGGCAGAGGAACAGCACATGGGATTTTTATTTAGCAGATGAGAGACGAGCGTTGCAGGACGAGTCCTCAGCGATCTCCTGCACTGTCACTCACTGGCTGTACCAGAGAGAGCCTGCCCTGCTGCCATGCATGTGGGGCGGGACTGAGCGCTCATCCCTTCCCAAGGAGATGCAGCTCTGAGTGCCCACAAGCACCAGCAGCCAGCAGAGCATTCCCTGCTCTGGAGAAGGGAGCCCAAGGCAGCACCAGGACAGCAGCCAGGCAGTGGCACCAGGGAGCAGGGCAGGCTCAGCCCTCACCCTCTGGAGCAGAGCACGGGGCACCCCCAGGGCTGCTCAGAAGCGCTGAGCCAGCGCTCCCCAGGGGGATGCTCAGGGTTATATAAATTAATAAAGGGGTTGATGTAATTTGCAGCTCAGTGAGTCGCAGCATTTGTCAAGTTAATTTGTTGTCTGGTGCTGACCCCGTGGTTCCACCTCTGCTTCTGTCTCTGTGCAAACGAGGGCAGGCTTCCCACTGAAACCCAGGGCTCCTGCTGAGCCGGAGTGACAGCCACCACAAGGTCACCACCATCCTGCTCCCAAAGAACCTGACAGCGTTTCCAAGTGAATTCCAAAAGCTAAAGCCCAGAAAGTTTCCACCCAGAGAGCTGGAAGCGGGCAAAGACCTTCCCAGAAGAGCTAATTTGCCACATTCACATTCACCCCTGCAGCAAAACACGGAGCAGCGTGGGATCCCGGGTGCCACACACCACCAGCTCAGCCTCCTTCCTGAGGTGAACCAGGAGCCTTTTCTCTTGTCCTGCTTCTCCCCCACATTCATTTTCTTAACAATACAATAAAAATCCCTCCTACCAATTACAATAAGGAACGTTTCGAGATTTGCTTTTCTGCTGGAGTTGGCAACCACCTACTTTGCCTACCCTTAATACTGGCCCTGCCTGCACCTAATGAAACAGCAACACCTATTGCAGTTATCCCTTCCCAGCATCATGGGGATCTGCTCTCCCACTGAAGCTCATGGGAGTTACCTGGGAACTCCCATTATTAACCATATTACAATCATCATGTGCAAGCTCCTGTGTGTTGGTACAAACCTTCTGCTGCACTCCAGGCGGAATCAATTTCCCGTGTGAAAACCTGGAGTTAGGAAAATGCCGTGCAGGGGTGACACATTTCTGGCTTTGCTGCCAAAGAGCCTTTTTTACATAACCTGCCCCTATCCCACCACTTTCCTATTCTCAAAGGCCTGTAGATAGAGGCAATTGAAGTTCAGTAGAAATGATTCAAACTGAGCGCAGAACAAACTTGTTTGGAACACTATCAATCAAAAGCTGCTAATAATAACAAAAAAATAAATGTTAAATGAAGATAAACTCTGTTAGACCTCAAAGACAAAGCTGGCTAGGTCAACTTTCCCAATGACAAATGCATCTGATGCAAAATGAACACAGTTACTAGTCCAGAGACTGGGGATGACTCTTCCACTGGCACTTACTGGAAATTGCAGAAGAACTGCAGAAAATCCACTCTGCAGGTTGCAGAGGTTGCCAAGCCCTACCTACCCACTCTGCAAAACTTATCGAGGAACACCAGAGAAAGACTGGGATAAAACACAAGGGAAATATCAGGTTAATTTTCCCAAGTGCATCTCGTTTCCATAAGCAGCCAAATTTTGCAGCGTGTTTTGTAGAAATTAATTCCTGCTAAGGGGCGGCCATCACTTTGCTGCACTCAGTAAATCTTCACTGTGTCACAGCCACAGGCTGCTGCACAAAACCAATCAGCTTTGCAGATGAGCAAGTACCCACACAGCTCCCCTGAGCAGCTGGGCTGCACCAGGGCCCTCTGCATTAGGAGCCATTCTTCCTATGTGGGGACAGCAAAGCTTGGGGACGAGTTCCGTGTCTCAGGATACCAGTTTAACCTGGCCATCCCATCCCTCAGCAATTACCTACCCTGGGAGATACAGCCCTGAACAAATGATTTCACTAAAGAGCAAGCCTCCACCTTTGCTTTGATTCCCAGTGTGGAGCCAGCTGCTCTCCCACAAGTCAAGCTTTGTGGTTGGTGTTTTCCCCACTGGAGTTCTCCTGACTTGGCTCTCTCAAGCCCTCCTGAGAGCTCAGAGTGCTGAGGACGTGCTGTTCCCAGCTGCCACTGCCAGCATCCCATGGGCCCCCATGTGCTGGAGCCCCTGCAAGGCACCAGAAAACTCTCTCCCTACCACCAGGAGTTTAACCAGAGTGAAGGAAAGGCACAGAACACGTCTGTGCACTGACCATGCTCCTTGTTTGCTGTTTGCCATCAAGTCCACGGAGTGTTGCAGCACGGAACATGCACATCCCAATGGCTCCACGGGATATTTTCAATAACATCCCATTCGTGCTTTGCATGCATGAGTAAGAGCTGCTGGGTGTGTCCGAGCCCTCAGAGCTCACAGCATTAGCTGTAGGCATCACAAGTCATTTGGTTCCTAAAACATTCTGTACTTTAAAGCAGCCCACACTCCAGCAGAGCCCCCTCCCAGCCCATCCTGCTGGAGCACGCACCCAGGGACTGCTGGCTGTGCTTATTCCTAACTGGGAAAGGATGGAAAACAGCCACTCTAGGCTCTGGAAGCATGTTTGTAGAGGCTGGAGTGCAGCAGGAGCTGGCAGCAGTGCACAGTGTGGGGTGGAAGTGCCACTGCCCTGAGAGCCATCCATCACTCCTGACCACTGGGTTATTCCACAGCCTGCCAGCTCCTGCTCACAGGCAGCAAATGCAAACTGAACTGCCTCCCTTTTGGGCAAAAAGGCATCTTTGGAAAGGCACTGCAGACTTTCCTGTTGGTTTGCAGTGGGTGAGCTAAGGAGTCTGCTTCCAACATGGATTTGTGCACTGTGCAAGTGACTCTGCCCAATCCTCTAGCACTGAGGTCCAGCACAAGCAAAGGATCTCTCCACCTCAGGCTGGTGCAGTTTGTTTTTCCTTCCAGCATGACAGTGAGAGGTTACCTGAGGCTCCCTGAGAGCTGCAAGGATGAAAGCTCAGCTTCCTTTACATTAGAGAAGAGCAGGAAATTTAAAGGAGTGAGTGTCCCCCAGGAATGTTAATCCTGTCATTGCAGTTTAAGGTGACACAGGATTTTCAACACTCAGTTCCCACTTTATCCATTGCAAAGAAGTTTCATTCCAGAGCTTATACACAGGGGATTAATGAGGGCACTGATTACAGAGACAGAGTGAAGGAGCCCAGAGACATTCCCTGCTCTCTCAGGGGAAGTTTGCATGGACACAGGAGGTGCTGCTGTAGGGATCTAGAGTGTGTTCCACCCACAATAATCAGTTACAACTGGTCAGGACTCAGCCCCACAGGCAGACTGCAAGCACAACACGTGCAGAGCTAAACAAATAAGATATCACAGATTCCATCATCTTTGTAAGCAAGTTCTGCTGTAATAAGGTTTTCCTTTCTGTTTGGAAGAAGGTAAGAGCTCGCTGGTGTGTGTTCATTAATCCACACCTCTTCTTTTAGGGGAATCTAATCCTTATTGAAAACACAGAAAGGAAGAACAGATTGAGATTGCTGGAGAATGGTGGTGGTCTGGAGTTTACCAAACCCTTATGTCAAATTCCAGTCTGAAATTAAACAGCTCATTGTAAAAGTCTCTGAGCACGTTCCAGTTACTTAAGTTACTTGTAAGAGCAGTCAGTAACTTATCTACAAACCCATTTTATTACACATTCCTCTATACTGCCCTGGGAAAACACCTCATGTACTCAGTGCCCGTGCAAACATTCAATAAGTTCACTTTCGCATGGCAGACATTAATATTTCCCTTAATTACAGGTCAAAGATCATTCAGATAATTTCCCCTCCCGCCTCCTTGACCCTCTCAAATTTCCTGGATTTCATAAAAACATTTCCCTTCCTGACAGGGCTCAGTCACAAGATGGAGTTTTCCATTTCCCTACCTGTATCGTGGTGTTCCCACCTTCCAGCAGGGCAATGGCCAGCAGGATGCTCTCGTGGAAGACTCTGTCACTGGTGGCATTCATGATGAGATCTATGACCAGGTTGGAAGCACCCTCTTTATCCAGGTGGCACTGCACATCTGCCAGGCTCATCTCCCCTCGGCTCATGGAGCTCGACCCAGAGCTTCCTCCTGTAGAGTGACCAGGACAAACAGGTTGGCACTGCCCCCATGGGGGTGGCAAGGCCAGGGGGACAGGGCTTGGAGCAACCTGAGATAGTGGAAGGGGTCCCTGCTCATGGCAGGATGAGTTTTAAAGTCCCTTTCAACCCAAGCCATTCTGTGATTCTATCAGTGACTTTTTAGCAACAGCACCAAATTAAATAAATTTCACTGTACAACTGGCTTCAAATGGAATTTTTGCCCATCCTACCCCACCATCTCTGCAATACCATGAAATGGTTTTCTTTCAGAAATGGTTCATAATCTGACATCCTGATGGGCACATTTCCTAGATATTACTGCAAATATTAAATTGATCAGGATTTCTAAGTACGTTTATTCAAAGCAATGTCACAAACATCAAGCCAACCCAAGGCAGTCACTGAAAAGCACAGAGAGCTCTGTCTGCTAGATTTGCTCCCAAGTGCAGTCACCCACATGGACAGTTTTACTTTCTTTGGGAGCTCATAGACAAGACCATGAGGGAAAACAACCCGATTTGAGCCATAGGGTGCTGACTGGTCAGGAACACACATCTGTCACAATTAGATTTTAGGAAAAATCCTTTTGCTAGGATCTTTTCTCCTGAGAAGCCTCAGAGGAAAAGAGAAACAATGGTTATCTGCTGCTGTGGAATGCAACAGGTGCATCTTTGACTGGTCTCATGTGGTTGTTTTAAATTAATGGTCAATCACAGTCCAGCTGTCTTGGACTCTCTGATCAGTCACAAGATTTTATTATCATTCCTTTTTCTTTCCTTGCTAGCCTTCTGATGAAATCCTTTCTTCTATTCTTTTAGCGTAGTTTTAATATATAATTTTCTTTTAATATATAATAAAATAACAAATTAGCCTTCTGAAACATGGAGTCGAGATTCTCATCCCTTCCCTGTGGGAACCCAAGAAATTCCTCTGGCTGCCCTAGAAGACTTGAGCCCCTGCCCAGGGGGCTCAGAGACCTTGGCACAGAGCCCAAGACCCCTGTGCCTTTGATTTAGCCCTTAGGAAAAACAATTACCAACCTTATATGAAGAACTACAAGCCACGGAAGTTTAAGTAGAATGATAGTGAATTTATCACAGGGTGAAAAATAGATTTTTTGGGGTTTTTAGAATGGGGGTTCAAGGGGCAAGATGGAGGAATGTGAGCGTGTCCAGTCTTTCTCCTCCTTCTTCTTCTTGGCCTCCATCTTCAGCTGTGATGTTGGCACTTTTAGATTGGTTTAGAGTAGAAGCTCACTGTCTAACACAGGTGATGGGTATTGGGAAGTCATTGTAAATATTGTACATTTAGTTTTTAGTATAAGAAGATAACATCACCCCAGGGTCAGGCAGAGTGCCTCTGACTGTCCTGCTGAGCGGACCTCAGCTGGACAGGACAAAGAATTTTATAGATAAGATACAATAAACAACCTTGAGACAGAGAAATGAAGAGCTCTGACTCCTTCTTTGAGCACCAGGCTGGAAAAAGAGACTTTCCAACTTATCTCGAAGTCACTCTGAGCAGCAGAGACTCCAAGATTCCCTCATTCTGGGACCCCTGTGAACGCCACCACCCAGATCCCAGCGAGGGACGGAGGCAGATGCCCTGGGGAGGCAGGCAGGGAGGAGCAGAGCGTGTCCTACCTGCCGTGGCAGCCTTGCCGGGGCCGCTGGCAGCCAGGGGCCCGTTGCCGAAGGCGGTGAGGCTCTCGCGCCGGCCGGCCGCGCGCACCGTGCCGTAGTAGCGGTTCACCAAAACCTGCCTCAGGGCCTCGCCCTGCAGGCAAAGAGCACAAGGAAATCACCATGGCAGCTCCACGAACAGGCCAACCACACGTGTTCATTGGCAGCAGTTACCCAGTTAGTTAACTGCTGATAACCAGTACCCTTCTCGTGCTGAGGGAGGGGGAATGAAACCCTGGAGAGTTGGAGAAATCCACCCAGCAGCTCCTGATGTGCTGGGGCAGGCTGGGACACTGGAGGGGTCTCATGGGGCTCAATAAGATTATGGGTTCCCCCATGCATCACAGAGACAGCTGCACTTCAGGTTTTGTGTACAGCTTTCTAGACAGATTTAATTTTCCGAGAGTTTCATTTTAATTAAGTTTTATTGTCTCGGTCTTAAACGCAAAGGAGTGGCATCTGTACAGCACCGACACAAAATCAAGAGGTGGATTAGAGGAACACCAGAAATGGTTTTAAGGAACAGTTTAATCTCCTCACACCAGCTCCTGCAGGGCTGTGCTCCGCTGTCCTTCCACCAGCAGCTGACAGGACCCATCAGCTGCGAGCGGAAACCCGAGCGATCCCGCTGGATCCCGGCTCTTTGTTCCCTGCTGGCAGCTGCCCGAGTCACACCATCCCTCCCACCCCAGCACCCAGCCCAGCACAGGGCAGGACCTCACACAACCCCAAATCCTGGAGCTCCCAGAGCTCCGGCACAGCCCCAGCACGAGCCAGCGGAGATCCAACACCTCCAGTCACCCCAGTGCTGCCACTGCAGCCTCCACAGGAATTCCCTGGGATTCGGGGAGCTGGACAAAGCTGGAGGCACTGCCAGCACACAAACGCTGCACAGGGATTAAGGGATTTTTGTAAGGATTGTTGTCAATCTGGGAGCTCCTGCCCTGCTAATGGCAGTGTGGTTACAGCAGCACCATCCCAGGACAGAGCTGCAGAAGGGAGGGAAGGGCTTTTCTGGGGAGTCAGAAAAAAAAAAAAATTAAAAATTTAGCCAAAAATAATTTTATATTAAAAATATTTCCAATGAACTAAAGCATCTTATCTTTAGTTCCATTGACAAAAAGTGCTTGTCACTGATTTATTGATTTTCAGTTGTATTTCAAATGAAATTGGTTGTCTGACTATAGATTCAAGATGTCATTTAATACATTAGCTATCATAAAAGTGAAGTCTTACTCTTTAAAATTTCACAGGAGGCCTTTAAAACACAAGTAAATGGAACGACATAAATGGGCATTAATTGGCTTGTACAGAACTCCAGCCCTGCTGCAGTCCCACTGATTTTATACACAGCTGGCACTCAAAAAAGTCACTTCAAGAGATCCTTTTACCCCAAAAGAAAAAAAGACAAAAGCCTGTCTGATAATAATCAAGTTATTTATCAAATTTCAGAAATCACTTCCACAGGGAGAAGCCCAACACATGCCTGAGCTGGTGAGGGATCTCTGCCCTCCCCACAGGGCTGGGGCTCAGGTCAGGGCTCCCACTGCCACCCTGTCACCACAATCCAGCAGCTTAGAAATGGTTCCTGGGGATTCTCAGTGTGAAAACTGCAGCCCAGGAGCTGCATTTCATGGGATTAGATGGGGAGGGAGCAAGTGTCAGGGAACAGGATGCAAAATAAACACAAAGTCAGTGTTCCAACCAGCTGCTTCCAAAAGCTCCCAAACAGCAGAAAAAAGGAAAACTCCTGTGGAAGCAACAGCAGGAGGAGATGAGCACTTCTCCAAGGGGCACACGCTTCCCATCACTGCTTGGGCCAAAGAGTGAACACGTGGCAGAGGCAAGAGACAGCTCAGGAGCTCCAGCAAACGCTGTCCTGGAGCAGCTCCTGCGCCTGACAGCGACATCAGAGTGCTCAGTGCACGAGGCAGGGCTTTACCCACCTCCCTGCTCCCAGCCTGGCAGGTGAGGGAGGCTGTGTGACAGAACAAGGCCAAGCCAGACAAAAAACCCCCTGAACTACACCTGCCTTGGACATGTGCACTGATTGGAAAGGCAGCTTGACACCCAGATGGGCCCTAGGACACAAATGGCTACAAGGGAGCTCTCACAGCACCTTCTTCCTCCTCTGTTGAACTAACTGGCAGTCATCCTGTCAAATGGCATTTAAACCAGGGATTTTTACTACTTATTACAAAGATAACACATATCCAGCCTCGAGAACAGCTGCTCAGCAAACTCCACCTTGCCTCAATTCAGGAGGGCAACTAAAGCTCTTGGAGCTGCCCCCAAATTCTCCTTTTGGCCCCTTGTGGAGCAGGAGGTGACTTCTATTCCATGGTCAAAATAGTTGGGGTGAGTGGAGACTTGAGCAGGACAGGCACCTCTGGTGTCTGTAGGTGTTGTGTATCCAAAACAAGGCAAATCACCCAAAAATACAGCAGGAACAAGTATCAAGCAGTTGTTTCTAGTTAGAGTGTGCTGATCCAGGCCTGGCAATACAGTCACCAGCATTTCAAACTCTAACTGGAAAGAAAAGCTTTGGTTCCTACAAATTTATCCAAACCCATGGTATCAGCTAACAAAATATGAGTACGTGATCAGAGCAGAAGGGAGAAAAAATAAGTGGTATTTAAGAAATGTTCCAATTAATTCAGCTGCAATGCTTGGCTCCAGAACAGTTCTTTAACCATCCTGTTAGTGCTGTGCACCACTTTGACGAGGGCAGTGTGCAAACAAATATCAGATGTTTGGCACTAACCAGAAAAATCAAATATGGTACCTAGGGAAAAACCCAGCAGCATCCAGTTTCATCTGCATTCACACCAGGTAAAGTAAGGGTAAGTCACACAGAAACATCACTGTACCTGCATCAGCAATGCAGATGCAACACACAACTCCAAGTGATATCAGAAACTTGTTAGAAGCTTTAAAACAGAGCATCTTTCATGTTTTAGAGTGAAGCAGTTATAAGTTGTTGCTGTTGTGCTCCCAGCTACAAGAGCAAAAGAAATGGAGAAAGGGACCAACGATGCTGATTTTGCAGCTTGGCTGGCTAGAAAGGGGTGGTGTGGCCAGAGGAGCCAGCTCCAGCAGCACTGATGGATGTCACTGCACAGCAGAGTGATCAGCACCCACAGGGAAGGTTCTGACAGTGGCAATGGACCAGACCAGGACCTGAGCTCAATTCAGAACAGCCAAGCACTCATTCCCCTTCCATGTAACCCAGAGAAGGGGCTGCAGCACCTCACTCTGTCCATAGGCTCATTTTTTGGATTTTCCAGCCAGCATTTAACCACACAAGTTTCTTACATGACTTAGGCTTCACTGTTCACAGGGGAAAGGGAGAGATGAGTTCTGAATGTGCTCGACTGCTGTACATACCCTTCTATGATCCTCCAGTTGCCTCTGGGGTAGAGTTTGATCAAGCTCCTGCTGCACGTGCAGAAAGTTCATTTTAAAGCAGAACAACACTCAAGAGAGACCAACACCTTGGCACTCATGGGAATACTGGGGGAGTCACAGCTGGATGCGAGGGGGGAGATGAGGGAGATGGACTGACAAAGCACCAGAACAGGACACCTGCCCTCTGGCAGCCCTGACCCCTCTGCTCTGCCACCCTCACACACCCCCTGGCATGCAGGAGTGGCAGCAGTGCTCAGGAAACACGGCTCTGCCTGGTGTCACAGCTCCACAAAGCTCCACACAGCTCTGGGGGCTCAGCCCACGCATGCCCATGCACAGACACACAGAGCACCCCCAGCCCCCTGGACACACACTCTGGGGGTGAGGGACCCCAGCACATCCCACTGTGGTCACTGAAACTCATTTGAGACTGGGGAGGGCTTCTGGCCCAGCCTGGGGGCTCCCTCCCCATGGCCAGGATGGCAGTGGGGAGCCACTGAGCTGCCCCTCGGCACAGGCACATCTCCAAATCAAACCCCTCTCACTTGAGAAATTCATTTCCAGGAATGCAACTTCCACTTTGCAAAGCTGAAGCACGTTATGGTTTTGCTGCTTTAAGGCATCTCCAAAGGTGTAGAATAACAGCTCTGTACAGGGACCCATCAGAAACCAGGAGCCATCTCCCAGACATCTCAAATCCATTTGATGACCACTCAGAGTTTCAGGTTACATTTAAATACTATTTCACAAAATTTACAAATACAAAGGCCTAAACCATCACAAACACTTCTTTTTCTACACCATCTCACATTTATAAAAACTTCACAGCTCAGAGAATCAACACTCTCCCAGATTTAGGCTTTCATGTTGTTTCATTTAGATTGGCACTGATTTGGCACTCAGTTGTACAATCTACTAATGCCATGTCTGGATGTCCCATGAATTTCAAAGGAATTTAAGATTTGATAAATTTTCCTGCCTTCTTTTTGGCAAATAATCTGCTTTATGGACATAAAGGAAATGGTTCCACATATCCAATTCCCTTAGAACCAGTGGCCTTGACAATGTGCAGTGATCCTGAGTTTGTCCACTGGGGCATTTTAAATGGGACATCAATTGCTCTGGAGTTATGAAGCTTCTACTAAGAACTTCCCTTTCCTTAAAGTATTGAAGTTTTTAAGTATGTGAGGCAAAGGGAAAACCAAATTCTGCATTAGGGGCCAAAATGAAGTCTCATTTTGCCAATGTAGGAAAATTTGAGAGGAGACTTTTCCCACCCTTAAAGAAAAAAGGAAATGGCTGAAAGGAACACACTTAGGATTACTTTACAAAATTTTTTATATTTTCACACTACCACACTGATGCTGTACTGGATTAAGGCACTTTTACAAATCTACTTATTTCCACTGTCTAACACCAGGCAGGAACACACATTTCACAGGGGTTTTTACCAACAAGACACTCCACTAGGACTAGTGAAACACCAATATTTGTGCACTGTACAAATATAGGTGGCTGACACACCTCTACAGGGCTCTCCGTTTCTGGGGCTTGCGGCAGCTAGTTGAAAGTAAAATGCAGAAAAATTAGTCATTCCTCCAGAATCTTCCATCCCAACAGCAATCCAGTGGGCAACAGTGAGGGGAAGGGAGCTGGCAAAGCACTTGACTTCAGCTGAATCATCACAAATGAACTGTGGCTGTAATTACTGGCTACACTCTCCCACCCTGCTCCAAAAGGGCCACATTTGGCAAATTTTGCAGGTATCCTTTGAACATCCCAAACTGCTTTGCATGAACTCAGAGGCACAAGCAAAAAAATGAAGTTGCAGGTGCCCAGAGCACTTTTGGGGACCACACCCCCAGGATCTGTCACTGGAATGCTGCACATCCACCCCAGTGGGGAGGAGGAGGAAGCCAGGGCTGCATATCACAAAGGGAGCAGCCTGATAATTTTAGCTGAAAAAAAGGTGTTCTGTGGATTCTCATCTCTAAACATACTTTGCTCAAGATAAAAGATACACAACACAGCACCAAACAGGAGCAACGAAATAAGGGCCTGAATGGTGACAGCTTTTCAAATTTAAAATGCTGATCTTCAACTGAAACAGATGAAGACAAGTAACTTTTATCTAGTCAAGCACAGACACACAACAGAGAACTGAACATTCAAACTCAACTGCTGAATTAATTGTGGGGAAATTGCTGTAATTCTCAGGAGCAGACACCAGGAAATAACACCCTCACAATCCTGTAACCCCAACCTGAGCCAGCATTCCTGGCCAAGCGTGCCACAGGGATGGACAGACCAAGGGAGCACAGACTGGGAGAGCAGCCCAGCACCTGCTGCAGCCTGGGGAGCCCCAGAGGGAGGCCACAGATGCAGCAGGAGGAAAAATGAGACTCCACTTCCCAGGAAGGAGCCCCAGGAGCGAGCACTTCCCCTGCAGGGACTCCTTGGCCAGGAAAAAGACCCTTCTCCATTCTCCTCCTAAGGGACTCTGCTCCTGGCCAGCTCCCATGGCCTTTGGCGGTGGCTTCCTTGCATTGTCACCGCTCCTGGACACGTCTCAAGCATGCTGACCCCTTGTGTGGCCAAGTGGAAGCAGGCAGGGTTTGACCCAGAGGAGCAGGAGGGAACAGGAAGCATCAGGTTCCTGCAGAGGAACACACCGTGCTGCCCTGCCCTGCTCCCAGGCTGCAGCCCCACAGCCTGGGCACATTGTCCCACTGCTCAGCCTGCCTGGGGCACAGGAAACATCCCTGCCTTCCCCTGAGCCAACAGCAGCAAGGAAAACAGGCCTGTTCCCTGCAGGGGAAATGAGCTCCCTTCCTCCTGGGGAGGGAGACTGAAGCTCACAGGTCAAGTGGACATGACTGCTGGACTCGGGATTCCAAACAAAAGTTTCCTTCTGGGCACTGGTACAGGTTTCCCAGAGAAACTGTGAATTTTCCTGCCCTTCAAGTGTCCAAGGCCGGGCTGGATGGAGCTCTGAGCAGCCTGGGACAGTGGAAGGTGTCCCTGCCATGGCAGGGGTGGCGCTGGATGAGCTTTAAGGTGCCTCCCAACCCAACCCATTCTGGGATTTCTGGGCTGATACCTCGACCCCATTTCAACCAAACATACATTTACATTTTGGGGCTGAAATGCCCAAAAGCACAGATGAAGAATCACATAAAATTGATAGTTTGCTCCTTCTCAAGCTAAAATTACAAATTCCAGCTCACAAATTCCTCTGTGGCACAGCCAGCACGTCAGAGCCAGCCCCACACACTGACCTGGCAGCAAAACCACTGCCCTGGGCAATGCCCACAGGGATCACCCACAGCAGCACAGCCCTCAGCCATCTTCCAGTAAGAATATAAACTCCAAATCCTGAAACTGCTATTCTTTGAGTCAAAATGGGGTCAAATAGCAAAGAATTATTGAGCTCTTGTTGCTGTGCTACACTTTGCACTCTCCTGTGTGTGCTGCAACAGCAAAATATCACCTTATGCTTTACAAGGATTGAACAGGGTGGGAGAGCAGCCCAAAGCAGTCATGTTTCAAGATCCCTTGTGCCTCCCTATATTTCAGCTCTGCAGCTATAAGAAAGGGATGGTTTGGGGGGCAGGTTTGTGGGGTACCAAACACAGGCAGTGATGAGCAGGACACAGTGGACAGCTTTTAAACTGGAACCCAGTGGGTGGCCAGGTCAGAGGCCAACATCTGCGCTTTTTACGGGCAGGAGGGAAAGGTCCTTTCAACTTGCTGAGCAAAACCCTCTCTCTTCCTTTGAAGTTTGCACTCCCCCAAGGCTGGCCAATAAAGCACTCCTCATGAGGCATGAGAGGGATGCACAATCCCTGACCCTCTGGTGACCGCAGAGCTTCCAGCATCCACTTCCCCAGCACAGGCCACGTGTGCTTCCCAGAACAGACTGTCTGACTCAAGAGGGGATGTATGGCCCTCAAAAACCACCAGAGCACGTGACAGCTCCAGGCTGAATTCAATGTCTGAGATACAGATGAGCTTTCCACCCTTTTCCTTTGCAGTTCGGAGCAATTCTTCAAAGTTTTAGTCTCGTTTGCTTTCAAAATAGCAACCACAATGGAAGCTGCTTAATCTTTCCTTCAGAGAAAATTCAAACTACTGCTGTGATAGAGTAGAAAAGGTTTGAGGAAAAGCAGAATGATTTTCATTCAAGTTTGGAGCATCAGAATTGCTTTTCTCCACTTTTTTTACCCAACTATGCAGTGAACACCCAGACCACCGAGGAGTGAAAAGGCCTGAAGTGCATTTAGGAGGCTGGTGGAGATTCCAGTTCACAGACTGGGGCTGCTCCAGAGAGTGGCTTCAGCAAAACAGGCTGGGAAACATCTCACATTGTAATTAATGAGAGGGAAATAATCTGATCAGGAAACTCACATTTGTGTGGCCACAAAAACACCATTCAAAAACCTGGTCCTTTTCTCTTCGGCCTGACCAGACTTTGGAATTTTGACAAAATAATGGACAAACCAGCACAATTCCAAGCACCTACACTTCAGGCTGCTCCAGAGTCCAAAGGACTGAGAGGTGACAAACCTGACTGCTGAACTGATGACATTTTCCAAACCTCCACACAATTCCTGCAGACCTCTCCAAACATTCCTGTCTCCTGTCCTGGGAGGTCCCCGAGCTCAACACTGAGCACTCTGCGGAAGCTGAGCCCAGCTCCATGGATTTGGCTCTGTGGACAGACAGTGGTGAGGAGTGGGATGCCCTGGGCTGTGCAGGAACTCAGGTTCAATCACTGAGAGGTCCCTTCTGGTCCCAAAATCTGTGAATTCAGGAACTGACCCAACTCCACGCATATGGCATCTCATTACTGGGGTGGCAGGGGGAGACATTTGGCAGAGAGGAGGAAATAAAAAGGGAAAACACAACTGCAAATTCAGCCAAATTGCACATTAAGCTTTTGATAGCCAGGTTGTACATCCACATGCGAGGAACTAGAGTGAAGATCTCAGATAAATGTTATTGTGAAGCCTCTGCCTCAGCTCCTGCATTGCCATCTACAGCAGGAGCTGGAATTCCAGTGGGAATGGCTGCTCTGATTGAATCCTGCAAGTCCCTTTCCACTTTTTCCTCCCTTCTCTGAACTTCTCTGCTCTTCCCTTTGAAATGCCATCAGCTCTTCCTTGAAAGGCACACAGCAAAAGCATCACCTTGTCTGATTGGTGGCAACAGACTAGAGCACAAATTATGTTGCTGTCCTTCATAACTCTTTAAAAATACCACAAAACTCTGTGCAGCTTCCTTGCCAAGTCCCCTTTGTAAAGCCAACACTGTTACCTTGTGGAGCTGAGGAGAAATTTGGATAGGAAATTTCTAGCCCCTGCAGATGATCTGTAGGTGTTTGTCAAACGAGCATTTGACTTGTTATGGAGAAGTTTCAGGGCAGAGGGGAATAACTGGGACCCAGGAGCACTGAACTGCTTTGACAAACTTCCCACGTTGCATTTCCAGGGATGGAGCATCTCAGCCCTGCCTAAATCAAGCAGCAGCAGGAGATGTGGGGCAGCACCTTGTTCTGGCACAGGTTCCCCAGAAGCCATGCAGGATTTTGGGGCCAGGGGCAGCCCCCCAGTTCCCAGCCCCATCACACACCCAGGGCAGGGACACAGCTGAACGTCCTCCCTGGTCCCAGGGAATGAATGTGCAGAGATTTGTGCACTGCCAGCTGAGGAGGAGGCAGGTCTGCCACAAGGGCTGCCAGTGCCTGCACTACAAGGGCACCAAGATCTACCTAGGGGAATGCCTTCCCTCATTTTCCAGAGTTTTCAGTGGAGAAATCATGTTTTAACTTGGGCTGGGACTTTCCAGTGTCTGCCCTTCACTGGGAGTGCAGGCACTTCCTTCTCTTTAAATCCTGTGTCTTGCAGGACTTCTGCTGAATTCACTGAGAGCTGCCCTCACAACACATTTTACAGCAGCGGTTTTAATTAGCAGTAAGAATGGAATAACTGCTATTTTTTTGGTGACAAGTAACGGTAAGAAATGTTCCAGCCTCCTTTTCCAAGGATCTCACCAATTCCAGTCTGTGTCAAAAAAAAAAAAGAAAAAAAAAAAAGCCCTGTCCAAAGATCGCAGGGGAAAAAAAATATAGAGGCAGCCCACAAAAATTTATGAGTGCCTGCATTTCCTCTGCTTGAGACATAACAAGTGAAGCACTGTCTAAGTGCAAAACACACAAGAGAAATGACTGCAGCGTAAGATCTCTACAAGGAAAATAATTCCCAAGTGCAGCTTTGCAGCTCTGAAGAGGTTAATAAATTTCCTAACTCCAATCAAAAATGCATAAAACAGCACATATTTTGCACCTCAGACATTGCAATTTTAGTTTCTCATAGTAAAGAGCAGGGAAAAGGTTAATTCAGGCAACCCCTCTGAACAAGGATTTTCAGTTCCCTTTCCACCTACTCAAAACCTCAAGACTAATGCAAAGAGGTGAAAAAACCCCAAACCTAAACTTTACTGAGTGGGTCTGCAAGTGCATTTTGCTGGATAGAGCTGCCTGTAGATATATCAGCTGCATAAAGAAGTGTCACTACTGAAAAAAACAGATAAAACACCAACACAACCCCAACAAATAACTAAATAACTGCAAGGGGAACTCTGTGCTGGATTTGGCTAGGTGGCTGCTGGCCCATACCCCAGAAACAGCAGAGCACCCCCATTTCACCCTGGAAGTTGGAATAGAGCTGCAGTGGTATGGGGTCAGGCTGGGGAGCAGCAGAGCACCCACATTTCACCCTGGAGAATGAAATAATAGCTGCAGTGGAGTGGGGTCAGAATGGGGGGAAGCAGAGCACCCCCCATTTCACGGTGGAATTTGAGATATAGCTGCAGTGGAGTGGGGTCAGGCTTGGGGGAAGAAAAGCACCCCCATTTCACCCTGGAGAATGAAACAGAGCTGCAGTGGAGTGGGGTCAGCTGGGGAGCAGCAGAGCACCCCATTTCAGTGTGGAAATTGGGATCGAGCTGCAGTGATTTGGGGTCAGCTGGGGAGCAGCAGAGCACCCCGTTTCAGTGTGGAAATTGGGATATTGCAGCAGTGGAGTGGGGTCAGCTGGGGAGCAGAGCCCAGCCCCAGCTCGGCGCTACCGGCGCAGGCCGCGGGCCAGCGCGGTGCCTGTAAACATCCCCAGCGCCTTTATTGGCAATTACTGCTGAAGGTCACACATCAGCAGCGGGCCTAAATTCCAGGAAAAAAAGCTCTTCTTATGTAACTGCTGCCTGAATGTTGGCAGGTGCCCAGCGGAACAGCTCACTGCAATGTGGCTGGGAGGGGAAAAAGGAACATAAAAAATAAAAAAGCAAAGTAGGCCATCTCCCAGCGCGATCGGCATCCTGCGCGTGCCACCTGCAGGTCAGCGCCGACGGGCCCTGCCTGGCAGGCCAGCACAGATCCATGGCTCCTCCAGGATGGGGGCGTTTTAGCAGCCAGGACTCGCACTGCAGGTGGAAACTGGGCCATGGTGTCCCCAGAGGGCAGCCCTGGCCAGGGAGGATGGACAGGAACCTTTCCCAGAGCTGGGCTGGAGCACAGGGAGCCCACGGTGCAGCTCAGCATGCAACACCAGCAAATCTGCATTTGCATCACGCCTGCACTTCTCAGTGGGCTGAGGATTGCATTAACAGCACATTAAGCTGTTGTGTGTAATTACAAGCAGGGTTTAGCTCTTGCTGTTGTGTGAAGATTCTCACTTGGTGGAAGAATTCACCTCGGCCCCAAAGCTCTTCCCTGAGACAGCAGCACAGGCTCCATCAGGAACAGGATTAGAGCAGCTCCAGCCCAGGAAGGAGGCCACCAACAGAGACTCAGCCCAAGGGCTTCTAAGGACAATGCCCTGCCTTGGGCATTTGGCTTTAGCTACCTGAGACACCTGCACAGAGCCCATGTCAAACACACCCCATTGAGCCCTTGAGCTGCTGCTCCCACCCCATGCCCCAGGAGAGGCAAAGAGCAGCCACAGCACAACCCAAAGGCCAGCTCTGAGCTCACAACTCCCCCAAACCAGGAAAAAAACAACACAGCCGTGGTGCCAGTGTGGTGAGACACAGTTCCTCATGGTTTGGGTTTTCTATCAATGCTCCACTGCTTCTCCTTGGAAAACTGCAGCTCCTCCCTGGCCCTCCTTTCCAGCAAAAGGGAATTCCACTTAAACCCTCAATAAAAGTGTGAGTTAGGACAACAGCACCACCTCTGCTGTTCCCTTCCTCTCCACTTCTCCAGCACCCAAAGCCCCCAAGCTCAGTTCAAAATTGTCCAGGGCTGGAGCCAACCCCACACTCAGGGGATTTCCTACCATTGGGTGAATTCCAGCATTATTCACCCACTTCCAAAGGACACTCCCTTCTTCACTCATAAAAACATTAACCAGGATCTGTCTGACTTTCTGTCATGACTTTCACCAACAAACACAGATCTCCTGGTGGTTTTTACATCCTTTGTTTTTGGGACCCACTGCTCACTGGGATTACCTTGCAGGACACAACTAAGATAACTCAGCCTACATAAAATTCCACCATTCCACCAAGAAATCATGCCATCAACAGCTACTTCAGTGGAGTATTCCCTGAGGGAACAAGGAGCATTTCAGCTGATCAGAACAATTCAAGTGTACATGGTCTTGACAGAAAAGCAAGTCAATAATTTTGCTAATATTGCAGAGTTTTGTATTCTTTGCCCTAAATGTTTACAGTTTCCAGGGGTGACAAGGGGATAAAAAAGGAAACCAGAGAATCCCAGGATTTCTGAGACTTGCCAGTGGTTCCTGCTCCATCTGAATCCCTTTCCCTGTGCAGCCAGTGCTCAGTGCTGATGGTTATACACACACCTGCTCCTTCCATGCACTTGCTCCATTAAGGAGCAATAAAATTCCTCCTTTGCAGCCTCCAGACCAAATCCTAAATTGTTCTGCACGCTCTGGCTGATTTACTGCAGGCAAAGACAGCACATCACAGCCAGAAACCAAAGGGGAAAGAGTTTCACATTATGACTTAATTTGCAATTAAACAATTCAACTTTCTCTCTGAAGTTTCTCCAAGCTAAAATTATACATATACACACGTGCTATTCTGGGAAGCTGCAGCAGCACATCATCCAAAGGACCTGGCCTGGTGGAAGCGTTTTTGTGCTACAGGTTAACTTCTGGAAACCAGAGCAGGCTGCTGGTGTGTATGCCCCAGGTTAAAAGGGGAAAAAACTGGGTTTATTAACAAAAAAAAAGAGAGAAACAGACAGCAGAGCACCTCTGTAACGCCAGGAGTGTGTGTGGAGCTTGGGGACACACCTGAGATCCCATCCCAGCACAGCTCAGAGGCGATGGCACGGCAGTAAATGAACTTGTGCAACAGGAAATTTGTCTTTCAGGTCAAAATCGGACTCTGGGCCAAAAGCAGTGATGGGAAACCAGTTTCTTAGGGAAGGGACCTTCAGCTCCAGCCCTAAAAGCCCCCCCGAACAGAAAACACCCTCCAGGCCAGCCCTGGGTAATGTGCACAGTATTTGTCCACTTTAGTGACAAATAGTTTGGCTTTCAAATCCATTTCACCAGGCAAGGTCCCCATATATTTCATTTTCAGAATGAAGTTTACCCAGTGAATTCAGGTGGTTAACAGCAAAATCAACGAGTCACACCGTAAATTGCTTTCTGTAGATTTCATGACCTACTCCACTAAATAAAGGTCAGAAACGCTTTAGACATTTTAAGTGGTTGAGCTTTGTTCCAAATAAAAGGCTGGCTTGGGAGAGAACACAGGAAACAAAGCACTGAGAGGAAAATATTTCTTTTTTTCCATGGTATTTCAGTAAAATAAGGTGTCAGTCAATCACTTTCTCAGTATTATACATTTATGCAAATTCCACACCCACACCAGGATTTTTTTGAGCTGATGAGGAAGTTGCAGAGCAGAGGCAGCTCAGCTCCCTCCGCCCTGCGCTGCTGCCCCAACCAGACACCAGGCTTGTCAGAGTCCTTGGAAAGCTCCACGTCAGCTGAGCTCCAAGTTTTCCCTCAAAGAGGGCTTTTCACCCAGAAACAGCTTCCCCAGGCACCCATTCCTCAGGTTCCACACCACCCACCCCACTGGGCACAGCCAGGGCACTGCCGTGCTCTCACCAGCTGCAGCAGCAGCACAATTCCTGCACAAGGACCTGCCCTCCCCATTCCCACCTGCACCCACCTTCCTCCAGCTCCTGCATGGGCACCATTAAAGCTCATTATTTGGCTTTCCAAATAAGCCAAATAATAAATATAACATAATAAAAATAATAAAAATAACCCCTTCACATATGACACAGGAATGGTGTGGCCAAGTGCTAAATGCTGACTGCTTAGAGCAGTTCACCCTCCAGATCTCATCCTAAACTTCACAGGATCTACCCATGGCACCAGCTGATTGCAGACTACCAAAAATGATAACTCCATCTGGATTAATATTCCAAGAAATGACATGTGGAATTAGTTATGGTAACTATTCCCAGGATAGACACACAGCAGACTGAAAACTCCACTAATTCACTGACACAGGCACACAAATCAGAACGCTCAGTGCTGCAGAGACAGGACAGATCACAGGGCTACTGGTAAAACAAGCACCATAGAAACAACACTGGAGAAGAGAAATAAAATTAAAACCTCAGCATTATCCAATTCAATGGTAATCTGCCGGGAAAGAAAGAAGGGGAAGAATGGAAAGCAAGGATTAGTAAGAGAAAAGAAACATAAATTTCATGTAAGGATCTTATAAATCATTTAACACTTGAATGCTGCAATCCAACGTTATTTCTGCAGTGGGCATGAGGAACATCTGCCAGCTCTGGGTTAGGGAACAGCCACTGCAGGGAGAGCTGTGCCAGGCAGCTTGGGAGGCAGGATGTACCCTGGCTTTGTTCCTGTGCCAGGGACAGACCACGTGGGCTGCCTGACCCAGAGCCAAGGACTTCACCCTTGGGCACGGGAGTGTCACGAGCCCTGAGCAGAGCAGCAGCAGCTCAGGGGCTGCATTTCCACTCTGGGAGGGAAAATGGAGCTTCCCAATGCGAGTCCTGCAGAGCTGAGGCGAGTCAGCTGCTAGGCACCCGGGGAGACGTGCATGAATGACATGTTTCAGCACAGTGAAAAACTTGGGTCTAGCCTACACTGTCAATGTAGAGCAGTTTTGTGCCTATTAAATCCTGCACAGTATGCTCCCCGTCACTGAGCCATCCTGAGCGCGTGCCAAGCGAGGAGTCTTCAGCAATATGGAAAAATTTCAGCCTTCCCACAGGCTCCTGTACATCTGTGCTCTGCCCACGGGTTCTGCTGGCTGCTGAGGAGCCCCAGCTGTGGGAGCAGGGCTCTGGTGACAGGAGCACATCCGTGTCCTCCCGCACTGCCCACCCTGCTCAGGGCCAGCAGGGTGAGGGGATCTGTGTGCAGGGAGGGCCATGGCACAGGAGGAGCCCTGCACATCCTTCCACCCTTATGTAAGCCAGGCTGCTCCAGAGGGCACCACGTGGGGCTGCAGCAGGATCACAGGCACTGCCAGAACCTCCCCAGAGCTCTGGGGCTGGACACGGCTGGGGAGGGAGAGCTGAGAGCCCTGGCACAGGGGCAGGACAGGGATGGCAGCTCTGCACTGCCAGGGGCTTAAAGGGGCTCTCAGGAAGGAATCCTGCCCTGTCAGGGTGGGGAGGCCCTGGCACAGGCTGCCCAGAGACACAAGGGATGGCTGCCCCAGCCCTCGAAGGGTTCAAGGCCAGGCTGGGCGTGGAAGGTGGCCCTGCCCAAAGCAGGGAGGGAACTGGGTCATCTTTAAGGTCCCTTCCAAGCCAAGCTTTTCCCTGGTTCTATGCTTGAGGTCGATAAACTGTTCCCAAGGGTGAGCTCTGCACCTCCATGGATGGAAGCACCTCTTAGGCAGGGACTCCAGGATTTGCAGCAGGGTTTTTACAATATAAGAGGGGTTTTTCCTTCTCTTTTTTTTTTTTTTCTTTATTTTGTTACACTACAGGATGATTTTAAAAACAAAAGGTGCTACCTTTTAGGTGGTGACTAAATTAGTTCTCTGAGTCACAAGGGAGAATAAATCCCACTGCAGTGCTCACAGCCAGACAGCAAAAGCTGTTCTACTACTACTGACAGTCTATCTGTGAGCAATCAGCTGCTCCTTCCGACTCAGAAATCACTTCACAGGCAGGCATATCCTGACTCCTTATGTAACTGAGCCACTGCTTCAGAAATCAGTGCTTCTGCCACACTTGGAAGATTTTTTAGCACCTTGTGGGGTTCTCCATGGTCTGAATGGTGCAAGGTATGTTAACTGCAGCTTCTAGAAATACTGCTTCATCCAAGTTAGCTGAATGAAGCCTAAGAAACTCCTAGAAATTAATTTCCATTTTGGAAAATCTCTCAGTGGCAAATTACATTTAAGGAAAAACTCTCAAAGCTCTGATTTGGGTTTCACTGGTGTCTGGTATACACAATATGCATCACACATTGCTTTTATTACTTAAGGTGACCTTGACAGTGGCTCCTGGCTGTTCTGACAGGAGAGGACACACTGATCTGCTTAGAGAAGGGTAAGATGTGATCTATGGTTACACTGAGTCTGTCACAGCCCCAGTGCTGAACATCAGGAAATACCAGCACCCATTAGAGGATCACCAGTCCCACTCCTTTCCCCTCCAGGAGCAGCCTGGCCACAGCTGGGATGTCTCAGAGAAGGGACCTTGAGGAGAGCACAGGAGGTGATGCCCCAGCACAGGATTCAGCCACTAGGGCAGAGGACAATGTGCCCCAAGGTGACACCTGCAGCTGTGAGCCCTGCCCTGCTCCCTTCCCATCGCACAGGGATGTGCTGCTTTCCCAGGGAATTCCCTCCAGCCCAGGAACTCACTCCAGCCCCTGCTGCTGCACAGGGAGACGGTGCCCAGGCAGGAGCAGAGCAGCATCTGGAGCTGGGCTGGGCTGGCAGCTCTGGGAAGAGCCTTCCTGGCAGGGCAGGGAGCACAGCCCCGGCCATCCCTGCCCTGAGGGCATTTTCCTGGGAGTCTCCCCTGCCTGGCACTGCCTGTGCAGCCTGGCTGTGCTGGGAGCAGCCCACACGTGCACACCCACGTGTGCCAGGCTGCCACTGCTCCCTCCCCAGAGCCCTGCACCACGTCCTGCTCCTGCCTCCTGCCGGCATTCCCAGCTGCCCAGGATGCTGCAGGTTCCTCTGCCTGTGGAGCCTGTGGAGCATCTCCCTCCCTGGCAGCTGCTACAAACCATTCCTGCTGTTCTCAGACTCTGATCCCTGAAGTTTTTGCCCTTTTTGCTGTGAAGTGAGCACGAGCAGCAGCTCCAAACCCATCTGTGGGGGAGAACTGGGCTGAGACACCACCTGCTCCTGGGCACAGCTCCCAGGGGCACAGAGAGCCCTGCCCCACCCCAGCTCCCCCAGTCCCCACTCCCAGCTGCTCCCCAGCTCTGTGCTCCTCTGCTCCCACTGGGTGCCATGGGAAGAGCCTCAGCTGACCAGAAATCCAGGAGAATCTCCAAATCCCAGCCTCAGCTGACTGCAACCACTTCTAGAAGCACAAACATATGGGAGCATACACACTGTCCTGATGGAATCAAGAGCAGGTCTGTACCTACAGAGAAATGTTCCTCTCAACCAGTCAAGAGTTGTATGTAGGAAAGGGAAAGAAGAAACATGGGTGGCATACAGAGAGTTTCCATCTGTAAACCACAACAAGATTACTCAGTTGTACATAAATTCAAATTAGCTACAAAACACCCTCTTGTTGTAAGGTTACATGACCTTAAGAGTCACCTAAAGCTGAGAATCAAATAAAGATCTTACAGCCTTCAGAAAAAGGTAACAAAATTGATATTTTAGAGTGCCAGCAACTGCAGGGATTAGACTTAAACTTCCCAGTCTCAAGAAGAAAAGCAGCAGAAACAAGCTTAACTTCAAATATGATCTGAAAGGTATTAGTTGACTAAAAATGTTTTGTCCCTGCTCCAGCCTAGAAGTGCTTACACATACAAAAGAGCTTGAAAAAGCATGAGTTTTATTTTCCTTTACTGAATAAAGCCAGTGTTTAACAGAATGCTGGACTGTACCTTACCTTTTCTCCATAGCCTCTATCTTTGGTCATCATTTCCCTGAGCGTCTGCAATACCTTAATACACAGTTTCTCCTCATTCTCCTCCAGCAGCTGCTTTGTGTGCTTAATTAACCTGAAAAAAGCCATCAATCAGGTTAGTGCAAATATTCTAAAAATGGGGTAAGATATATGTGCTTATCTCAACTGGTTTATGCTGCAAACAAGGTTTATCATCATACTGTTACACAACCATTTGGGAGCCTCCTCTCCAGAGCAACACCTGACAGCTCCCAGGGGAAGCTGTGGGCAGGAAAAGAGCCAAAAAACCCCTCTGGCTGCAGGCAGCAAGGAATCAGTGGGATCCAGGACCTGGTGGTCCTCCAGAACAGCCAGTTAACAGTGAGAAACCTGTTCCACTTGGTTCAGAAACAGACTGAGAGCCCTGGAGGGTGCAACCCCAAATCCATCCCACCCAGCACGTGGGACTGACTCAGTGCCCAGCTTCCACAACCTCTGCACAGAGCCCACCCCTCCAGGAGGTGAGGGGGATCTGCTCTGAATTGCCCTCTAAATGACCTGGTAACCTCCCCTTCCCTTCCCTCCAGCTGTGGTGATGCCCATGACAACAACTGATCCTGGGGTATTCACCCAGCACCTCAGGAACATTCCTGGGGTGAAGGCAGGTATCAAGAACTGCTCAGCTCAAAGTTCAACTCATTTACACAACTGCTTAGGACATTTGCATCCTGCAGCAAACAGACATTTCTAAGCATTAGTTGGGAGAACATATCAACCAGTCTTTCCCCATTCCCACAAGCAGTTTTTCTTCCCCACCAAGGACAAATTTCCTTGACCATCCCACAAAATACTGATTTTTACAGGTATTTCAGAGGATATCAAGTATTCACCAAGCTGGGCAAGAGGGCTCCATTCCACAGGGCATGGGAAGACTGGGAAAAAACAAAACCAGCCAGACTTCTAAGACAACTTACTTGCAAATGAAACCTCCACTTTCACATTTCCTCCTGGCATCCGTGTTCTCTGGGAAGAGCAGCTCAGGCCTGTGGAGCACATCCACCAGCACTGACAGCTCTGCCTGGACCAGGGGGCGCAGGCGATCCTCCAAGGCTGACACGATGTCCTGGGGAACAGCCACACCAGGTTCAGACAAACATGAACAACACACATCCAGAGCTGAATCAACTTCACTAACGGTGCATGAGGGGCAGGACAATGAGCTCTGTCCTGGCTGAATAAACTAAAAGACCTCAGGGTTTGGTCAGGTGAGGTTTTCAGCGTTGCTGTGGCCCTGCAGGGGGAAGGGGGCTGTGCAGTCACCTGCAGCCTCTCGATGATGTTCCTGTAGTCCCTGGAGGCGGCGAGCACCGAGTCCCTGCGCGCGGCGTTGCGCGCCGTCATGCGCCAGTTCATGGCCGTCTTCTGCACGATGTTGTGGGACTTCAGGAACAGGTTGTTCACCTGGCTGTCCAGGTCCACAGGGATGGCAATGGCTCTGCTTTTGGCTGCAACAAGCACAATCAGTGGGGACTGAGACCCTGAGCCCGTGAAACAAAACAAGAACAGGACCAAGGTCTACGCAGTCCCTTCCTTCTACAAACTCTCCTTCCCAAGCTGAGAGGAAACAGCCTCAAGCTGCACCAGGGAAAGTTTAGATTAGACACTGGGAAATTAGGACATTAAGACTTTTTTTCCCCACAGAAAGGTTGTAAAGTATTAGAAAGGGCTATCCAGAGAGGTGACAAAAAATATTTGTACGTGGCACTTGAGTTCATGTTTTACTGGTGATCACAATGGGCTGGCAGCTGGACTTGACCACCTTAAGAGATCTTTTCCAACCTTAACCATTCCATGGCTCTTTGAGTGCAATTTAAAGAGGGCAGGGTCAGGCCTGGGCAGGATTATGTTTAGAGGCTTCCACACCTCAGAGCTGTTACTGTTGTTTGAGGTGTGGGAGTAGGAATCCTTCCCTAAACACACAGCCCCAACAGCTCGTGCTGGCACACGTGGACACACAGCAGCAGAACATGACCCCATATCCCGTACAAGCTGCTCTTCTGGACACTGAAAGTGGAGCGAATTCATGGGCAGGAGTGGCACTCCCAGCTGCACCAGGGAAGGGTCAGGGTGCATAGCAGGAGGAATTTCTCCATGGAAAGGGTGCTCAGGCTTTGGAACTGCCCAGGGAGGTGTGGAGTGCCCATCCCTGGAGGTGTCCAAGGAAGGGCTGGAGGTGGCACTCAGGGACAAGGTGGGGACTGGGCACTGCTTGGACTCTATGATCCTGGAGGGCTTTCCCAACCTCAGTGCTTCCATGAAAACCATCTCCCTGCTGCAGATCAACAGGACTGCAGGGAGTTTTAAGGTTAGACAGACAAAGCACTTCATGTGGCAGTGACAACACCCACTGCTCAACCACCATGATCTATCAGCACAAGCCTGGGCTGTGAGTTATCCCAGTGGCACCTACAGGACACAAACCACACTGTCCCTGTGGCAGGACAACACAGCAGCAGCCAGCCTGGATGGCTGCAGTCCTGGAGCAGGCAGCTGTGCTCTCCCCACTCCTTACCTACGTCGGAGAGCACCCGGATGCAGCTCTCCACAGAGGCCTTCTGGCTGGGCATGAGCCAGGTGCAGTGGTAGACCCTGAACACCCCCTGCAGCAGCTGCACGAACACGGGCTGCCGGGTCTGCAAGGCAAGCACAGCGCAGTCACAGCCTCACCCCAGCAGGGCTCCCTGCTCCCAGCCCAGCTGCCGCTCTCCAGTCCCTTCCAGCTGCTCTGCAGCGCTTGTTGGGCAACTCCCCGTGGTGGCACGGTATCTACCACGGGATCAGCAGCTGCATGGGAAGGGTGGGAACCAGTGCTGGAAGGGAAAATGAAACAGGAGCTTCTGCAGCAGAAAGCCCTGGTAATTGAAGCCTGACTAAGCAAAGGAAGTGAGCAGTCACCTTCATCTGTTTTATCAGAGCTATCAGCAACCCTGGCACACAGATTCCTCTTTTAGTGTTGACCAGCAGCTGACTCAAGAGGCCACAGGTAAATGGGGCTTGGCTATGTGACAGCAGAGCTCCAGAGTTGGAAACTCATCATCCCAGGCATTATTAGCTGGTATCCAATTCACTAAGAAAGCAGCTGTGTGTTACTTGGAACACAGGCAGTGGTTAGTGGCTAACACTGCAGCTGCTGCAGGATCAGCCAAAATCAAGGTGTGGTTTTCAGCCCTGAATTTCACAAGATGATCTTCCACTACAGACAGGTGAGCTGCTCCAACACACCCAAGCCCATGAGCTCTGTTCTTTCACCTTTGCAGCTGCCCAACAATAGTGACCAAAACTCCATTTGGTTTTGTACAGTGATTACTTTGTAGAACAACATATTACAACCTGCAGAGGAAAGAGCATTTTAAGTATTTGAATCTGAGAGGGAACACCCTGTGTCCCTGTGCCCACTAGCTATGGAATGCTTCTATCAGCTACAGGAACTACACCACAGTGCAAACACCACAGGACTTAGGAACCAGGGGAAAAAATACCTCATTTATTCTGGCCAACAGTAAAGCCTGTTTGCAAGAAAAAAGCGGAGTTAGAGTAAAAAGCCAAATCTATTAGCTAATGAAATCTATTAGATCAATTAAATAAAACACCATTACAAAATGTACAAGAGGAGAACCAAAGTTTAAGCCCCCAGAATTGCTAAGAGGTAAATATCCATTTATCCTTTCTGGAAATAAGCCAAACACCAAAAACCATGGCAATCAACAGCATTCACCCAGAGCCCTGAAAATACCAGCATGTTTGGATTTAAACCACCCACATATTCCTTTCAGTTCATGTCTAAAGACTTTTTGGTCTCCAAAACCCTTTAGGATGTTCCATTTGCTTAAACAAGGTCAATAAATCAAATAGGAAATTTACTCCATGTCCCTCATGTCTCCAGCTGCACTTGGGAAGGGAAACCTTGGGCAGCAACAACTTTGGAGGCAAACAGGCTGAACAATGTTTGCTAAAGAGAAGCTGTGGGCAGCTGTCCTTTGCCAAGAGATTTGTGTTCTTCTAATTTTATGTGATTTGAACCACATGATGGATGGACAAGGTGTTCCCTGAACTAGCAGGGCTGACTCAGGGCAGGAAGGATTTCAGTCAAACAAGCCCTGACATGAAGGACCAGGAGGCAAGAGGAGGCTGGCTGGGATGAGAGGTGCAGCAGGAAGGGCAGGGAGGGACTGAAGCCAGAGCAGAGTGGCCACATCCCCTCCCTACAGAGATCAGCCCACCTGCAGCACCCCAGAGGGGAGGAAATCCCACCTGGAGCAGGGATGGACAATAGGCTGTGCTCCTCAGGGGGAGAGTCCCTGGGTATAGACAAGAGTATTGACAGGCAGGAAAAGGGAGAGAAACCACTTCTAACTTGGAGATGAGGAGGAAAGATGAATCTAGGACAAGGCAGATCTATCAACTGAGAAGGGAAAAGAGGTGAACCAAGTGACTTCATCTTGCTAGACAGAGGGGGAGATTGAGAAACTAAAGAAAAACTGCTGATATAACATTAACAGATGGCTAAAATAAGATGGCAAGATGTGTATTCAAATGCTGCATCTCAGAGATAACAAGTAAGAGCAGGGCAGCTCAGGTACGTGGCACAGAGGAAGGGCAGAGCCCAAGACAAGGCCACAGTCTCCATGTCTCACTTCTCTGAGGAGCACAGAAGGTGCAATAGCAACCAAAGTCACCTGAGGAGCAAATCAGCTGCTGCACTGCTCACTCAGCTGAGGTCAGAGACAGGCAGGGGTAGGGCTGGATGAGCTTTAGACCTGGAGGTTGCACAGCAAACACCTGCCCTTGGCACTACCAGGTTGCATCAAGTTTCAACAGCTGCCCCTCTCAACCTCCTGCCAGAGCTGCCACACACCTGACCACTCCACCCACACCCTCCCAGAAAGTCATTTATGCATAAAGAACAGGGTTATCTCTGTACAAATATAAATATTAGGGCAACATCCTGACTCTGCTGCTCTGCTGTACAACTCTCTGCCTTCTCCCCTTCACAGGTGTTCCAAGCTCCTCCTCCACATTTCCCCAACTTCTGAACTAGCCAAAATCTACTTGGTGAGACACATGAGAGCTTCTGGATTCTTGTTCTGAATCCTTTTCTTTTTAAGGGAAATTGAATCTTTCTGTAAAATATGCTGTCCTTAATCAATCACCCTTGCTGCCTCTGTGGTATCTGGGGCAGGGGTTGGATGAGATGGGCTTTAAGGTCCCTTCCAACACAAACCATTCTGGGATTCAATGACACACAAGAACTCTCCACAGAAGACCTTGGTGGTAGCACAGAGCTGACTGCACTGATGAATTAGTGTGCCATTTGAGCTTTTCTAGAAGAACATTTGTACAGTGACCTGCATGTTTTTCCATTTCTACAGCCAAAAGACCAGTGTGGTCACCAAGAACTGCGATGTATTTGCCCCCCAATTACAGCAGCCCTGCTCCCCCGTGTTTCCTTTGCACTGTCAATGGCACTAAGTGGAATGAACACAAGTGCCCTGGCAGTGCTCTCCCTGCTCTGTGTGCATTCCCCACCTGCAGGGTGGTGCTCTGGTCGGAGAAGGGGGAGCTGAAGAAGGTGGTGACGATGCTCATGACGATCTCGGTCACGTACTTCTCCAGGATGGCGTCTGCGTGCTTCCTGTCGCTGGTGTTGTTGCAGGCCTGCAGCAAAACCACAGCAGGGTCAGGGCAGCTCACCAGAGACTGGAGTTCCTCATTTCACATTGTCCTGGTCCCAGCAATGCAGTGACACGGGGGCTCTGCGTCTCCAGCCCACACCAGAGCAGAGCCAGAGCTGCTCCTGGTTTGGTGTGCTGGCCCAGAGCACGGCTGGGGGAGGGAAAAAACCACAGTGTCTTGGAGGAAGGCAAGAGCAGGATGGGGAGCACTGAGGTGTAATGTTTTCGTATGGGGAAATACTTGGAATCCCAGGCAAAAAGCCATATGGCCAAATAAACACCAAGCCTGGAAAACAATCTGTCCTGACCTGCCAAAAAACGCTGAGTGCTGCTCAGGAAGGAGCTCAGAGATGCTGCCAGAATAAGCAGGCCAGGTGGCAGGACAGAAAAGGCACTGGACAAAGGAGCAGGGTGTGGAGCTTCACTGAGCTTGGGTTTGGGCTCGGATTTTTCTTTTAAAAAGGAAAATATGGATGTGTTCCATGGAATATGACTAATGAAATCCACAGGCACAGGGAAAAGGAGGCACATATTTGCAGGAACAGAGTATTCAGGGTACTTATTGCCTTGATGCACTGGGATGTCTTATCCTTACTGCTCTGGAATAAGGAGGTTTTCAGGCTGAATTCAGTTCCTTGGGGCAGATACATTACCCGACAGATGTCAACCAGGAAGTTCTCAAACAGCTTCCACATGTGATTACTGGTGTAAATCTCTTTCATTTCTACTTCTGTGTCCACATAGCAGTGATTCAAGAAGTTGATGTATGCTATTTTGACCTAAAAGTAGAGAAAATAATTCATAAAGAATAAGAACCTGAATGGTGGTATGAATGAATATAATGTCACATTAAAAGTGCTACACAGATAATTTGGCATTCTACTTCTTCCTTTCACTTAAACACTGGTGAAATTTAATGCCATGAATAGCAAGACACCATCCAATAAAAAACCCCCAGGATTACTGCAGACAAAACGTCAGCATAATAATAATTTCCAGTTCTGCAGAACCATCTGTTCAAGGTTAGCAGCACATCCATAAACCTCTCTGCCTCAAGAACCCTATAAAATAACCAAGTACAGCATCACATTGCCACTTGCAGGATAAGGAGGAAGTATAAAAGGATTTAACAGGACTATCCAGGCTGGCTGGAGGTGCCAACAGCAGCAGCAGGGAAGGGCTGCAGTTCCCAGCTCGCTGCCCACCTGCACCAACCCCTGCCAGGCCAGACCCAGCAGGACCAACCCTCTCTCACCTCAGGTATGCAATCCTCGTGGGTCACCACCCTGACAATATCATCCAGAGGGAGGAGGGAGTTGCACTTGATCTCTGTGTAGACGTTTTTGCCCTCTGTGCACACAGCCAGCAGCTCCACCAGGTGGATGTGGTACATCAGGGGGCTGTTCTCATCCATCCGGTCCCTCTCCGACCTCATCATCTGCACCAGGGTCTGGAAGGAGGCTCTGTCGTTGTAGAACACCAGCACATCCTCCCCTGCATTGACCAGCTGTGGGGCAAGGAGAGCATTCCATCAGCAGAGCCAAGCCTGGGATCCCCCCACAGCATCCCCTCCTGGGGCTGTCCCACTGCTGCTGCCCAGCCCCTCAGGGACACAGGGCTCCCTCCAGGAGGACATTTCCCATCTAACTGACCCCTTCTGAACCACTGAGGAAATTCAAAGCCAGCCCTGCAAGCCAAAGCCTGGCCTGCTAGCCAGAAGCTGTGCCAAGAAGTTTGTGACTTTCCATTGTGCCTTTCCATGTCACCCCAGGTGACTTCCTAAGGCAGCTGTGGACAGCCCTGTGCTGCTGGAGGGCTGCCCAGGGATGGGAGCACTGCAGGGCTCACTCCTTCCACCCACCCCAACAAACACCAGCCATTTGCCAAGGCCAGTGACACGTCAAGTCACACACTGGAGATTTCCATCAGCTTCACATTTGACACCTGGCTGGCCATGATTCCAGAGCAGCTCAGACCTCCTGGAACTCCAGGAAGGGAAGGAGATGGAGCAAACTGAGCCCTGGTCCACTGCTGAGCACACAGCTGGAGGGATGCAGGGCTGTTCTCCCACAGGGTTTGGGAAAAACAGCAGGGTAAGATGTAGAAGAAAACCCTCAGGGCAGCTGCTGACCTTGGGAGAGGCCCTTGCTGAGCATCTCACACTCAACTAAGTGTTGAGAAGCTCATGGAGCTGGTTTTGAGCTGAACAACAAAATATGAAATATTTTCCATCTTCCCATCAGGACTGATGCTCAAAAGCCAGACTGGACAAATCTGATCCTGGGGCTCCCCCTGCTGAGGAGGCCAAAACACTCCATCAGATGTGCAGATCTGCCAAACAGATCCCATCCAACAACCCCCTTAAAGGCATTCATTCACCCTTCTCTGACCTCTCCCTTTCATCCTGGCTCCCCAGTTTCCAGTTACCCACACACCTAAGGCTGATCCTCATCTGCTCCCCCTTCACACTCGAAAGCTGAGTAAGCACATCTTGTTAAGACAATCTGCAAGGGCTTGGGGAGAGACAGTACAAAGGGGGATGGCTTCAAATTGAGAGCAGGTTTAGATGGCAGAAAAATATGGGTGGTGAGGGCTTGGCACAGTTGCCCAGAGAAGCTGGGGCTGCCCCATTCCTGGATGTGCCCAAGGCCAGATTGGATGGGGCTTGGAGCACCCTGGGATAGTGGAAGGTGATTCTATGATGGTTCTAAAATTTCATAAAAAACTCTCATCAAAATGCTATCATGGTGAAATTCTCCTTCTGCTTTAGTGATCTTGAAATTAAACTACTTCTCTTCAAGCCAATTTTGCTAGACAAAGGCACCCTTGCTTGATAACCCCACCTACACTGCTGCTGGGTACAGGCCTGGGAAGCAACTCGTGCCATTAACAACCAACCCCTCATTACACCTGTGAGTCAGGAGCTCAGAGAGCTTTTGGTCACAAAAAGCCTGAGCTTCCTGGGAGCTGTAATGCTCTTTTTGCATGGTGAGAGCTGTCAGCTTCTTGGCAGTCCCCGAAGCGAGAGGATCAATTTGTCATGTTCACCAACTGCTATGTGCAAACTTCTGTTCAGACCCTGCAAATCTCTGCAGCTCTCACCTCAGCCATTACCATATCTTGGCATTTCTTAATGAATTTCCCCTCTGCCTTGACGATGGTCTGCAGGAACTTGATGTACTGAACGTTCCTGCCGTGCGTCTCGATGCAGTGGACGAAGTGCTGAACCACGCGCTCGTTGATCTCACTGCAGAGCTGGAAGTTGTTCATGAAAATGTGCTGCATTGTCACTGCTTCCAGGATCTGATGGAGGGGATGAAAGAGCAAAACATCAGAAAATCAACGACCCAACACATCCCCACTGGGGTTAGGGTAAAGCCAACGCTCCTGCAAGCACAGGGCTGAAGGGAATTTTGCTGAGGGCCTCAGCTTTCAACACCACTGCTCCTATCTCAGCCTGTTTTTCACTCCACTTCAGCCTCTTGAACTTTCTACACTGAAACTGCCCTAAACAAACATCTTGCCAACTTTTGAGGCTTTAGAATGAAAACAAAATGTGACCTCTTCAACCAATCTTCCAACAGAACAGCCCCAGAGGTATCACCAAGGACAGTGCAGTCCCCTCTCCTGCTAGAACAAAAAAATAAATCACAGCCTGAGGTTATTCTTACCCCTGGGTTAAGGAACAGGTTTATGTGCTTGTGCAGCAAGGCCTGGTTCTGTTGGTTCCCAGCACAGAAGTTCTGCAGGAACTCATGTGCAAGCTTCATTATCTCCTGCATCCTCGTGTCTTCAGCCTGGGATTGCATGACAAAGAAGAGGGGGTTAAAAAGAATCCAAAGGTTCACCTTGAGGTGAGCACAGGATGAACCACAGCTCCAGCAAGGGAACTGTCACGTCTCTCACACCCCGAAGGAAAACAAACCTCCACCCAGTTCACAGACGTTTGGGATGAGCTAGGCCAGCTCCACGCTTCCAAAGAGCGTCAAAAATAAAGCCCATAATAGAAATTACAGTAGGTTATTCTCTAAAAGTGCCTATTCCACAGCCAGGCCTGCCAGCAACGTGCTTTAGTCACTTCTACTCCTCTGAACGTCCCAGCCCCTTGGCCAAAGCACACATCATCACCTCGGGGCTGCCCAGGAGAGCTGCCACGTCCCGCTCAGCCCTTCCGCAGCCACGCACGGGCAAGCTCATGGCACAGCAGCCATGGAAAGTTGCTTTTGCACCAGCTCAGCCCAATTTATCTTTACTGGAACCTCCTTGCAGCCTTCCAAGCACTGCTGAGGAACCAGTGCCCTTCCTCTGACGTCAGCGTGGATTCCCAGCCCACCGACGGCAGGAGCCGCGCTTTGGAAAATTACTGCCTGTTTTTATTTTTAAGGAATTTCGTATCTTTCCAAGGGTGAAACCCCTTCCACACTGCCTGTCTGATGCACATTCACATGTATGGGACAGAAAGGTGATGAGAAGGCGTTGAAAGGTGTTTTTGCTGCTGCTTTTTTAGCAAAACATGACGCAAGAAACCACGAGAATTAACATTAATCAAAGCTACGTGTGTAGAATTACTGGTTCGCAGAAACCTGATGAGTTTGAAAGAGAGGACAGCAGAGTGACCAGGAAAATGTGCAGAGGTGCCTCACCTCAGTACTGATAAATACCTGTCAGCTGTGATGGATGAGCAGCCAACGTGATGACCTTGGGGTGTGCTGTGTCAGCACAGCCTGGTGCTCTGCAGGCTCACAGGCACAACCCAGCCCCAGTGGGCTCCAGCCTGCACTGCTGTTTGCCCTGATAAGGCTAATTAGGAGCAGCAGACCTCACCTGGAGAGCCAGTGGGTATTTATTCACCTCTAAGGGGGAGTTTAGGACTCTACAGCTGGGGGAGGGTCTGTATGCACTGCTCATAAACCCCTGGGGCACCAGGCACCCTCCCTTCCCTCCTTGTCCCCAGGATGGTGCTCACACAGCTGCCTCACAACGAGGGTCTTGCTCCCATCAACACAGCTTAACCTCAAGGCAGCACCTGGCTCACATGAAAAGCTCAGAGCTGAGCCTTAATTCTGCAATATGATTTGTGAATATTTCTTCAGGCAATCTGCATATTCACAGGCTTCAAATAAACAGAGCTTGTCTGAGCTCCTTATTTCTGAGAGTGGGTATTCTATGGACTATGAGGCTACATAAACCAGCCTCTGTGCATCCAATCCACAGGGAGGAGGTTCAGGAAGATTCAGAGGAGGTACCAAAAGCCTGTCAGCATGACACAAAGCCCCACCTTCTCGTAAGGGATCTGCAGCAGCTCCAGCACCACGGCGTGAGCTCCCATGTTCCTCAGGAGTCGCTGCTGCTGCTTCCTGCTCTTCCTCACCGAGGCCCCCTCCTGCACGCAGAGCTTGCTGAGCCGCAGCAGGATCTGCAGGAGACACTGGCCTTAGAGCCCAGCTCTGGCTTTCCTTCCAGAGAACGCCAGGTCCCAGAGAGCAGCACCAGGGACCAACTCATCTGCAGGAGCAGAGCGGCTCCAGGCAGCCCCTCGTGGCCCAGGCTCCATCCCTGGGCTGCTGGACTTGGATGATCCTTGTGGGTCCCTTCCACCTCAGGACACTCTACAGTTCTGAGATTCTATGCTCCTGCAGAACTCAGCCATGTCAAGTGAACACAACATCAAGCTCCACAGCAGAGCCACAGACACACCTTCAGCTCACACCACACCAGCAGCACAGCACGTTTTCATCTGGTACTTTCTACATTAAATTTCAACAGCACAGTGGCTTTGAGTGCAAGGTACTCAGGACAGGGAGAATTAAATGGCTTCTCCCCTTGCTTACTGTCTTTGTAGTCCTTAACAGTAAAAATATTGTGTTATTACCACTGAAACAGCAGCAAACGTCACGTTTCTCACTAATCCATTCTTAAGGAAAGAACACACACGTCGTGCTTATTCTATCCTGGCTTCTCATTCAAGTTGGGATTTGTTATTACTCAGCAAATAGTTTCCACAATGGCAGAGTGACTCAGACTTTCCTGGGTGCCTCCCTCTGACTGCAGCTCTCCAGAGCTCTGTTACTCATTTACACTTCCAGTGAACTATCAAGAAGCAAAGTTTTACCTCTTTTACTACCCGGTAGTTGTAGCTGCTAGTACTTTCAGGCTTTTGAGACTTGCTGTGACCTTCCTGAGGATAAAATCAGACAATTTATTAGTAGCTTATACTACTGTCTACATGAAGGCTAAAATTACCGTTCTAGGATAGCGCCCGCTCTCCTCCTGGGAAGGACTGTCATCCTCCAGCTCTGACAGCCTCAGAAAAACACATACAATTATCCTGTCAAGTCACATTGACCTCTAGGACACAAAACAAGGTGAGGGAGGGATGATTTCAGAGGCAGCAACCTCCCGTCCTTTGCCTGTCACATTCTGTCTCTAATCAAGTCTCCCCTCAGAAAAAACCCCTTCCTTTCTCTCCCTATTGTTATTAAACTGTCACTGCACAAATACCAAGAGATTCCTCACAGCAATGTGTACAAGAAAAGCAACAAGTGGATTACTTGTATTTACTTCCAGCAATACATGTTCCTAAACCAGGGACTGCTTCTTGCATCCCCTCAGCCAGTCTTTCCTGATTGCAAATTACATGGAAACAAGATACTAAAAGAGCTCTAAGCCAGATGTGCATGTGGGGAAAATCCTCTGTTATCAGGTAGAGATAAAGCACAGTTCTCTGCTGTCACCTGAGCAGCTCACAGCTCTGCCCTTACCTTACTTGCGGTACTTTTGATTGCACAAATCCCATGCCACTGGTCAGTGCTGAAAGGGGAGCCAGAGCAAACCCAAACCAGCCCTGTCAGACCCTAAAGGTGACACCTCAGGGCTGCTACTGGGCATCACCTGGCTCAAGTTCTGCTCTCATTCCTGCCTCAACCTGAAAGCAGTAGAGAGAACCTCGCCTAGGCAGTGTGCTGGGAAGAAGGGCCTTGTCACAGTTCTGACAGCAGCTACACCCTCCAAATACCCACCCAAATTCACACAAACACAACCCAATTACCTCTTTCTTCTTGTGCTCGTTTTCACCTGGCACACTGTCCATGGCCTCATCAGGACCTTGGCCTTTGTACACCCAGAGCTCAGATTTCTCCACTATTGACCTCAGCTGGTCCAAATCTTGTTTGATCTGCTTGTAGTTGTCAACATCTTGGCTGGTAACGAGCAGTTGAACCTTACAGGGAGGCAAAGCCATGAGTTGCACAAAAAGGGCTGGGTTCAGCTGCCATAAATACATTCAGATGAGGAATAACTCTCTCCAGACACACAGGTACCTGCTTGAAAGCCTGAAGGACTTCTTGTCTCTGGCTGAAGTGCCTGAAGAGCAGCTGCAGTGCACCAGACACCAGGGGAGGGTAATCGTGCATTGTTAAATGCAGCAGGACCCGGAGGAAAGTCCTGCCCCCGTGATCATCCAAATCCAGAGGGGTGTTCTCCTCACTGGAAACACAGCAGGAGTTAACCAGCACATTAGACTGAGGGTCCCAGCAGGTTCTAAATTCTCTTAGCAGTGGCAGAAAACCTTTTTTTCTTACTTTTAAATAAGGGGGGAAATTGTACTGAGACTCTATTGCAGCATCGAGCTGAGATGCACTAACCCTGCACCTTGGCTTTCACCCACAGCACAGAGCCCTCCCCTGATGATCCTTCTGGCTGAAGAACCCCTGTTCCTTATCTCTGGATCCAGATGGACCCTACTCTGAGCTGCATCAAGGCCATTTTAGGACAATGAAGCTGTTTTCCCAGTGCCCACTCCTTGGGACCCCTCCAGCCTGGGGACTTCCCCTCGATTAGCATCTGTGAAGAGATACTTTCCTTCCACCAAAAATCCCCTCAGCTTGTTCTTCAATGTGTTCAAAGTCCAGGGCTCCTGAAAAAATAAACAAGACAAATACATGAGATCAGAGTGACAGCAAAGATGTCTTTCCAGCTTAAAAACATTTCAAATGGCAAGTGGGACCTGAAACAATCATCCCATCAGCACCTTGAAGATTCCAGAGTCTTCCCTAAGCCACACAACCTCATTCCTTGCCAAATAACCCACCTGGTACATTAGCTGGCATTTCCTGACTACTGCTTCCAGTGGGGGATTCAGACATCTGGGCATTGCTTTCATCAAATTCATGTTTAAATATACAAAGCAGGCAGGAGATCCTGTAGTCCAACCGCACGTTCAGAATAAACTGATGACACAGAAGTAGGAGAAATGTTGAAATAATCTGTGTATTTCCACCACAACTACAATTCACACAAAGACATCAACTGAGCAGGGATGTGGATTTAACCTGGCAAAGTTACCCAGGGTGGTGAGGCCCTGGCCCAGGGTGCCCAGAGCAGCTGTGGCTGCCCCTGGATCCCTGAAGTGTCCAAGGCCAGGATGGACAGAGCTTGGAGCACCCTGGAAGGTGTCCCTGCCCATGGCAAGGAGTGGAACTGGATGAGCTTCAAGGTCTCTTTCAACACAAACCATTCTGGGATTCCATCTTTCCATGATATGTAAATATCACCTTCAAAACCCCCAGAACTCAGTAATATTTTCCAGGGATTTCAACGAGCATGATACACACACATAATAAATACTGATGAGTAAAACATTTTGGCAGGGTTTTGGTGCCTCATTCCTGTGCGATGCTGGCATCCTCACCCCATCCCTCAGGAAAGGAAAGCAGCACTTCCATCTCCATCCTGAACACACGCTGCTGCTCGCCCGGGGCGCTGGGACACAGGAGCAGGACATGAGCTGCCAGGAGCCAGGCTGTGCCATACAAGTCACCACTTCAGCTGGGCTGGACCAGCTGGTGCCACAGAAACCTCCAGCCTAGCAGAGACCACCTTCTCCACGGTCTTCCCCTTGAGGAAGGAGCTACAAAGCCAAGAACACTCAGAGTTCTTGCAGCTTTCAGGGAAAATGCTTAATGCCAGCTTGAATGGCCCCTGGTAGCAGGGAACACTGGCACACTGAAATAGCCCCCTGCACATGCCAGGCCACGAGAGAAGCTCTGCCTTGAGCTGAAATTAGCAATGGTGCAAGGAAGGAATGGAGCCTCCCCTGTGCTGCACCTGCTGCTGAGCGAAGGGCAGAGCCTCCCACGGGGCACGGGCAAGGAACAGCAGGGCTCTCCTGCTGCTCTGCTGCCTTCACCCACCAGGCTCTGGCAGCATGCTGACCCCCAGGCCTGGCTGATGAAATTTCTGAGCACAGAAAGACTCCCACACCCAGAGAGGGAAGATGCATCTCAGCTCAATAATTCTGAGTCAATAACGAGGAAAAATGTGTGCATCCTAAAGACGTTGGGCTGAGCGAGTGAGAAAGGCAGAGATGGAAGAGAGAGAGGCTGGCTGTGCATGCTGAAAACACATGGCAGGCTGAGGGCTGTGCCAAGAGGAGTCTCCAGATCTCCCCATTCCTCAGGGCACTTCTGATGGCCCTGCAGACCCAGAGAAATTGGGAAGACAACAGGGTGGAAAATGACAGCTCTGCCTCAAGTCAGATACTCACAAATCACTGCTAAATACACAGATTTCTTTTCTTTTCTTTTACTGCAAACTCTTTTCTAATAAATTCTTTCAATAATGGCACAATATTGTCATAAACAAGTTAGGAGCCCTGTGCCTGACAAGGTCACCCCTACAATACTTTCCCAGTCTGAGAGCCAGAAGTACATTAAGAGGCAGCAGAACACAATTAATGCTGGAGGACAGCACGAGGAGCTGCATCCATGTGGTACCTGGAGTATCTCGATGATCTTGAGCTTGGTGTCCATGACCAGGATGTCCTCCTTCTCTGGCTCACTCTGCTTGACATTGCCCTCAGGGGCAGCTGCCAGGGGAGTCATGGGCAGGAACCCCCCGCCCCTGAGCACCACCTGGGTCATCAGCTCCCCCACGCCGTGGATGGACCTCATCACATTGCTCCCTTCAGAGAGGAAACACAAGGGTTAGTGTGCTGGGATGGGGCTGCACTGACAGGGCAAGGACCAGCCACAGCCTGCAATGGGAAACTGTCCCAACATGACACATCCACACCCTGGGGACAGGGGAAGCCAACAGAAGCACTGCAGTGCTTGGAGAAGCCTCCTGCCCTTTCCCATCACAGGCAATATTCAGCTTTACAACCAAGCCATGGACAGAAAGGATTTCCAAGCACAGCTCCACTGGCCAGGGAGGGAGGGGATTGTCCTGCTCTCCTCTGCACTGGGGCAGCCTCACCTCCAGCCCTGGAGGCAGTTTTGGGGGCCAAAATATAAGATCCAAAGATGTTAGAGAGCACCCAAAGGAGGCTACAAAGAAGGGGAATGGACTAGAGAAGTGATATAAGGAGCAGTGAGATTTCTTGGTCTGTTCAGAGGGGGCAGAGCACACTGAGGTCAGACCTCACTGGGTGCCCTCCCAAGGGGCAGCTCCCAGCTCTGCTCCCTGGGACAGGGACAGCACCCAGAGAACAGCTGGAGCTGGGCCAGGGCAGGTCAGGCTGGATTTTGGGGAAGGTTCTTTCCCCAGAGGGTGCTGGCACTGCCCAGGCTCCCCAGGAATGGGCACAGCAGCCCCAGAGCTCCAGGAGCCTTTGGACAGCGCTGCCAGGGATGCCAGGGTGGGATTGCTGGGGTGTCTGTAGGGCCAGGAGCTGGGCTGGGTGAGCCTGGTGGGTCCCTTCCAGCTCAGGATGTTGTGTGACTTCATTGTTCCACCCCACAGTGACATTTTGAGATGAACTAGAGCCACCCAAGAACTTTCTGTCCTACACTTTCCAGCCTTACCTTTACTTTCCTCGCCTTTTGCCATCTTGGTAATAGGGAAGATGGTAGTGATGTGCACACAGTCTAATATAGCAAGGAGGATTTTGGTTAGTCTGAGGAGGTCACAGAAGTTGTAGAAACCAAAATATATCAGATTTCTGGCTAAGTTAACAACCTACCAAAATAACAATAAAAAGCCTGATTAATACTAAACATTTTGCTATCACAGTCAAGTTGTCTTAACACAGTGACAAGATTTAAGAACCTGGCTGAGGGTCACACTTTATCACAATATCTGGGAATTCTGCAAGACTGTCCAGCTCTACATCACAGCAGAAAGTTTCCTATTTGCCTACAAATACTGCAATGCTTGCAGTTCATGTCTGTATCTGCAACTGATATTTTATAGCTCAGACTGTACTTGTCTCATTACAAAACAGGGCAAGACTAGAGGGAAGGTACAGATAATTTTTATCATTGTCTTACAAAAAAGATATCACACCCATAAAGCTGAGCTTGGTAACTTCCAAGCTATAAAATTCCCCCACAAGTCCACCCCATAAGGACCCACACAAAAATATCACATACAGGGCAAATATTTAATGCAGCCCCAGTATTAGAAGTGTATGACATCAACTCTATTTTTTTATAGGATATCACAGCTTTTCTTAAATCAATGGTTATTTGTTGCATGGATTTGCAACAATTTATTTGATTAGACTATTTTAACAGGTCAGTAAGGCACAGGACACTTTTTCTCTTGGTGAACATCAGCTCTGGAGACTCTCTGTGTGTGCAAACAGTGTTGAATTTTGGAGATATTTATTCCAGCAAAGCCTGGCTTTGCAGTAGCACTGAGAGCCCAGAGAGTAAACAAGGCTGCTGCAAATATCAGACAAACTGATGTGCATTAATTGTATTTCAAGAACCATCATTGCAAACTCACAGATTTTAGTGGGATTACTTGCACAAGGAGGAAGGAGCCAGCTGAGGCTCAGCACTCACTAATTACACCCACTAATCACTTGCCAAACTACCTGGTGCTGAAAAAATAACCAACATTCCACAAAAAAAATAGGATAAAATCAGAACTGGATAACTACCTCAAAAGTGAGCTTATTTTTCTCTTTATCAGAGAAAGGGAACCTCTGACACACCACATCTCTTAAATATTCCTCTACAAATTCCATTGTTTGTGCAAATCTCTCCTTAATTTCATCTTTGGAAGTTCCACTGCTATCATAGCTGAAGAGGGGAAAAAAAAGAACAAAAAAAAGAAAACAAAACAAAACTTAGCATGCAAATACACAGGGCTCTTTTCCCCCCAGAACAATTTTTCATTGGTTTGTCAAAATCTAAGAAAAGCTAAAGGCTGGTAAATAATTTATCCAAATGAGGGAGTCAGGACACTGACACCAGAATTTCCTGGCTTTTGTTGCTTTATCCCATATGCTCATTAGGTACTATTTTAAAACATCTGAGGAAAATAATAAAAAAAAAAGATAATTTGGTCCCAAAAAACACAAAAAGCAACCTCATTATTTGAGTGGAAACAATGACAAGTGATGTGTAGCACTGAGGAGAATGAGTGGCCAAGAGAGGCTGAGTGGGGATGGTATTTTTCCTCCAAATAAAACCAATATATATGCAAAGCAGATATTAATTTTTAATATAAATTCTAGGGTTTTTCCTCAGTATGTGCAGAATGACTTTGAGAAGGACAATCCCACCACTTCCCACAAAATACTTTTGCTTCCTATTTGATCACTTATTACTGGTGAGCTCCTGCCAGAGCTAAAACCATTTGGTTTTATATTTTGGCCTTGAAATTTGATTTATTTTCTACTGCATCTCTCTCAGCAGAGAAAACCAGGCTGGCAAGGGAGGAAATACAAGAAACCACTGAACACCAGTATTAACATTGACAAAATTTAAATTCCTAAGACATCACTTCAATTTTAGGTGTTCATTTTCTCCAACTGAAAAAAATGAGCTCTGAACAGCTGAGTACTATTAATTTGGAATTGTTAATTATAGAGTTAATACAAGTGGTCAAGAAACCACGTGTCTGCTCCAGCTGTGGCTTTGTGTAGGTTTTGAGCTCTGTGCCAGAGGATTTTCCACTGGAAGTTCAGGAATGTGTCCTTGTTTGAGCATCTTCCCCCTGTTTCTGCTGGTAGTGAGCTCCCATAAGGACAATCTGTGCTGAGGGGACCACACTCAGAGGAAATGGCCCCAGACTGGGGAGGTTTAGAGAGATTTTAGTGAAAATGTCTTCACTGGAACAGTGGTCAAGCCCTGTAACAGGGGCCCAGGGCAGCGGTGGAAGTACCATCCCTGAAATGTCCCAAAGATGTGTGGATGTGGCACTTAGGGACACAGCTCAGTGCTGGACTTGAGCTTGAAGGGCTTTCCCAAGCTTAACAATTCTGTGGTTCTCCAACCAAATGAGGCAGGAGGAGAGAGATGCAGGTCACTCCATGGTCACATTGCCCAGACACGCTGTGACCACTGAGCTCACCCCACACACAGGGAGCTTATTTCATTCTCAGCAACACCTTACAGTGTGTTTGATTTATTTACAAACAGCAACTGTATAAACAAAGCATGACTTCAGGCCTGGTGCTGCCTTAAAGCCCCATAGCTGTTACATATGGGTAAAACCTTGTAAAGTCACAGCTCAGGCCTGGTGCTTGGGCTAAGTACAGCTGATGGCTGGGCTGACAAGGATCTGTGAGAATCAATCCTGCCCAGAATCAATCCAGCAATCATCCCTGTCCCAGGGGAACCAACCTGCACCTGGGAGAGGAGGGACTGGTACCCACGAGAGGCATCTTCTACCCAGGAGACAAGAACACAAACGCCTTTAGAAAATGAAGTGTTTGGCAAGCTCTAGCAACTACTAACCAATGAACTGAGTACCAACCAATCAGAATTAAGCAGGATACTTTCAGAAAGCCATACAAACACGAGCAGCCAAGAACAAATCTGGGTGCAAAGGCCCCGTGTCCACGCCCGCCGTGCCCCGAGCAGCGGCAGCCCCGCACTCACTCGTCGATGGCGATCTCGGAGGGGATCTCAGACCAGAGGCGGGCGTACTTGACGGGGGTCACCTGCTCCTGGGGGTCCCTGTCCACGTGCATGTGCAGCATCAGGCGGCAGAAGGAGGCGCGCAGGTCGTAGGGCAGGTTCTCGTCAGCCATGCAGCGCAGGATCAGGTCCACGTCCAGCTGCCCCGAGATCTCGTTGATGGCCAGGTACTGCCGGTCCAGGCACATGCGGGCAAAGAGGTTCAGCTGGTATCTGCAGGGGAAAGGGGAAATATATATAGTGTATATATAAAGCAAAGAGGTTCAGCTGGTATCTGCAGGGGGAAAGGGGAAATATATATAGTGTATATATAAAGCAAAGAGGTTCAGCTGGTATCTGCAGGGGAAAGGGGAAAAGGAAATTAGATAAGTTAATTTAGATGGGCTAGAGGATTATGGTTGAATTTGCTGTGTAAAGAGTGTGTATATATATGTATATACATATATATATACACACACATATACACATACACTTTACACAAAGTATATATATAAAAATACACACTTGATATAAATATATATATAATCTACTTTAACCATTAGAAACAAAGCATATAAAAATATATATAAATAAGCATATAAAATAAATATAATAAGAAAATATATAAAATATATTTTATAAATATAAATAAAAAATAAAATATAAATAAATATAAAATAAATATAATAAGAAATATATATATTATATATATATACTTTATATATATAAATATATATAAAGTATACTTTATATCCACAAAAATATATATAGTGTATATATAAAGCAAAGAGGTTCAGCTGGTATCTTCAGGGGAAAGGGGAAATAGAAAATTCTATGTGTTAACTTATATGGGCTTGAGGATTATGGTTTAATTTGCTGTGTAAAGTGTGTGCATATATATATACACACACATATACACATACACTTTACACAAAGTATATATATAAAAATACACACTTGATATAAATATATATATATACAATCTACTTTAACCATTAGAAACAAAGCATATAAAAATATATATAAATAAGCATATAAAAATATATATAAATAAACATATAAAATAAATATAATAAGCATATATAAATATATATAAAGTATACTTTATATCCACAAAAATATATATAGTGTATATATAAAGCAAAGAGGTTCAGCTGGTATCTTCAGGGGAAAGGGGAAAAGGAAATTAGATGTGTTAATTTATATGGGTTTGAGGATTATGGTTTAATTTGCTGTGTAAAGTGTGTGTGTGTGTGTATATATATACACACACATATACACATACACTTTACACAAAGTATATATATATACATATACACTTGATATAAATATATATATACAATCTACTTTTAACATTAGAAACAAAGCATATAAAAATATATATAAATAAGCATATAAAATATATAAGCATATATAAATATACAAAAAAGCATATAAAATAAATATAATAAGCATATATAAAGATATATAAAGTGTACTTTATATCCACAAAAATATATATAGTGTACATAAAAAGCAAAGAGGTTCAGCTGGTATCTTCAGGGGAAAAGGGAAAATAGAAAATTATATGTGTTAATTTATGTGGGCTTGAGGATTATGGTTTAATTTGCTGTGTAAAATACATATAAAAATGTATATACAATCTACTTTAACCCTTAGAAACAAAGCATATAAAAATATATATAAATAAGCATATATAAATATATATAAATAAGCATATATAAATATATTTCAAGTATACTTTATATCCACAAAAAATATATATAGTATATATATAAAGCAAAGAGGTTCAGCTGGTATCTTCAGGGGAAAAGGGAAAAAAGAAAATTATATGTGTTAGTCTATGTAGGCTTGAAGATTGTGGTTTAATTCCCTGGGTAAACTACATATAAATATATATATATAAACTACTTGACTTTACAAACAAAATGCCTACTTTGAAAGCAAGTATGCTTGAAAAAACTTTTATCTAAGAGGTCTCCTTTTGAGCTCCAATGGGCTCAAATAAAACCAGGTATTAGGAATTTTCCTGCAAGAATCATTTGAATGAAAGAAACAATTCAAAACAAAATGGTTATTTAAACACATAATCTAGTCGTGCTTTCTGCACTGCCACAATTGAGTCTGTCAAATGACTCTCAGGGGTTTATAACCCAGACACAGGAATTTGGTCTGGGCTGAAACCTGACCTTACACTATGCCAAGAACTCTGTGTCTTGTCAAGTCATCTGGAAACCTCAGCCGTGTCAGAGCTGCCCAAAGCAGGGCCTGGGCTGTGCAAGCAGCCCTGCACCCCTCCACGCCCAGCCTGGGGCACCAACACAGCTTCGTGCTGGTGCTGCTGCCAGTGCAGGACCTAAGGCTGGGGCAGAAAGCAGGAGGCACAGAGAACAGTGACTTCTTCCAAACCAAAAGCAAAGCAACCCACACACCCAAATCCTGCAATCCTCAAGTGGACAGAGATCCCAGTGGTACCTGCAGGGGATTTTCCAACACCCACCAGCAGGAAACCAAGCACAAAGGGCTTGGGAAATTCAACACGCTCAAAGCCTGAACTATTTTTTAAAAACCAGTTTAAACTGGGTCATGTCAACACCTGGACTCCTCACCACAAGTAACTTTGTGCTTTCAGCTCCCACTCCTGAGAGCCTTCACCCTCCCTCTCTGAAGGCTGTTTCGTGCATGGAACAGGAGCTTTGCTGCCCAAGCACAGCCTGTGCACCCAGGCCTGCCCAGGCAGCCCTGCTGAGCTGGGAGCTGCTGGGTGCTGCTCACCTGTAGTAGCTGAGCACGTCCCTGTCCTCCTTCTGCCCCTCCTTGGCGTCCTGGGCCAGCTCCCGGATGCTCTTGCTGCGGATCTCCTTGTTGCTGTCCCTCCAGAACAGCCACACTTCCTCCTCATCCTCCCCAACCTCCAGGGCATTTTCTCCACTCGACACCTCCTCAAATTCAAATCGAGAGAGCACCAGCCTGGGGGAGAAGGGGAGGTTATATTGCAGACCCACATACATCCTTCACATCACTTCCAAGACACTTGCTAAAATGCATCTTGCCCTTTCAGCAGGAGCATTTTACTACACCAACTCATTGGGGTGTATTATTGAAAGCATTAGATTATAAGCTTTCCATTCAACCTTAAGAAGATGAACATTTCAGCTCCTTTCAAGTGAAAAAGATGAAGAAACAAGGAAGTTAAAGACACATAATAATGGACTTTCAAAAGCTTCTTCACAGGACAACTGATTCAAAGGTCATTCAACAGACCAGGAAAAGACATGGGAAAGAAAAAAATTGATTAATTCTCTATCTCATAAATGCCAAATGGATCAGAACTTCTTTCTATTTATGTGATGAAGTAACTAGAAATAAATCAGCTCCTGATACTAAAAAGGCTTCCAGTAAAGAAAATATCAACACCTGAAAAAATCCCAAATTAAATACTCAAGGACAAATAAGTGATGTACCAATACTAAGAGTTCATGGAAATAAATACAGCCTTTATGATTTCATGACAAGAATTACATGTGCAAGTATACTCTCAGCCATTTGTATTTTAAACACTACCTGCTTGCCTTTTGCAGTATTTTAATAATGGCTATCTATTCCCTAGTACATATATTGAATAAAGCATTTTTACCAAAGACAAGGGTGATTTGGTGCTTGCTATGAGGCCTCAGCAATGGCAGAGCAGAGCTGGAGCCCCAAACCCCACCTCAGTGGGAGGAAAGGTGAGCAGAGCTGGAGCAGCTTCTGCTCTGCTGCCAGCTGAGCTCCCTCAGAGCTGGGGGAGGATCAGCCCAGGAGCCTGCACACCTCCCTGCACACAAGATCTGTGTGCTTGGGATCAAACAGGAGAGATCTGAGGGGTTTCTGCCTGTGGGGCTGAGGATGCACCTGGCAGACACCTGCTGTCCCCAGCCCTGCTACCCGTGTTTGAAAAGGATCCCACACAATTAATTCCCTGCTTCCCTGGGATGTGCCAGCAGCATGCTCAGCTTTGAGCCACCTTCCTTCTGCTTCACACCAGGAGAACCATCTTGAAAGGCACAAACTTACTTGGTTTCAATAAGAATGTCTGCATTGGCTGGGTTCAGCACGGCCTTACAAATCAGCTCCTGTGTCACGGGAATAGACTTGTTCATGGAGACACACAGATCTGAGAGGTAATCCAAAAACCTGTTGGAAAGCACGAGCCAAGAGGGTATCAATCACTGTTGAAGTCTACACTGAGGCAATCTACATTTCAGGAAGCAAACATTCAGAACTCCACTTGAACAGAGCAGAGCAAGACTTGCTGCCCGAGGGGACAGCAGGGCGAGTGCCAGAACACAGTGAACTGGCTGTGCCTCCTCCTGAGCAAGCTGGCAGGTACAGACTTTCCCCAGAAGGAGAAGGGTAATCACATATTCAGGAATGCAGCTCTCACCTGGGCTCCCTATTTTTCCTCACGAGACTCACAAAGGTGTCAATCTCAGCAGCTGTGATGTGCTTCTCCAGGAGCTTGCGGTTGTTATGGAGCAGGGCTGTGATGGTGTCCTCAGCCAAGACATCATAGCCAATCTGCTTCTGCATGAAGCCAAACTGCTTGGCAATGTATTCCTTCAAAACACACAGGCAAGGAGCAAGGGGGTGCAATTAGCCCTCAGAATTCAAAATAACAGAAAACAGGTGGATGTTTGTCAATACCAACATCCCAAGAAGCAAACTGGGTTGGATCCAAATTGTTTGTGTGAAAGAAAGCAAACAATGACAGACAACCTTGACACCTCTATCCCTCCCCTCTCTCCTGGGCCAGACAGCAGCAAGGCATTTATACTTTTCTGACAGGACCTTGTTTTTAATACATGGCAACAAAACTGAACAGCCTTAATTTACAGGGCAACTTTCAATAGAAGCTGTAGTCAGCAAGAGTGAACAGTCCTGTGATTCACCTGTGTGGGACAGTTAGAAATTCTGTTGTTTTCTAAATCTCACTTAGAACCAGTGCTAATTACATTATAGTCTCTGATAGATGAAAAATAGAATGAAACTGAGCAATCCCAAAACCTCTTGCTGCCTGTGCAGCCACAGCAGAGCAGGGTTTACTTTATGGGATAAAGCTTTTTTAATTTTTTTTCCATTTGAGCAGAGGAACCATGCTGGTGCCACTGATCACGACAGAGGTATTTCCAACCTGGTTTTTCCTGTAGTCCTGCTGGGAGTGCCTGAGCACCCTGTAGCAGAGCCTGCAGATGTGCCTGAAGGGCGCGTGGCGCTGGTCCCCCAGCTCCTCCAGCCGCAGCATCGGCCCGTCCCCACTGTCCGTGAAGGGCGCTTGCAACAGCTTGAAAATCTGCAAGTTTAGTAAAAAACACAGACACGGCCCCATGAGGCACTGCCTTCTCCTGCTCATAACTAGTGCCAAAGCTCTGTGCCTTTGTATTTCCAAAGGTACATCAGAAACAGGCTGCAGTCACCATGGTTCTTGGCCACAGAGCAGCCCGGACAGAAGATGCTGATCACCTTTATTCAACAGCATCTGCTGGAATTTTTAGTTGCAGCAATGGTGAGCCTACAAGCCACTGCCCAGAGCCTGCTGAAAGCTGGAACTCAAAGGACCTTTTGGTCCCAATAATTTGAGACCAGAGTTTCACAGAGCCACAGAATGGCTTGGGTTGGAAGGGCCCATGAAGATGATCTCGTTCCATCCCTCTGCCACATGCAGGGACACCTCCCACCAGGCCAGGCTGCTCCAAGCCCCATCCAGCCTGGCCAGGTTCTCTGTTACCAGGTTCTTTTTTCCAAGAACTCTTCCCATAGGCAGAGCTCAGAGAAAACCCCAGCCTACCTGCTTTAGAATATTCTGCTCTCTCATCAGCTTTTGCCGTTCTCTGTTCGGTTTAGAAAACACCACCTCAAGGACGTCCTGGCCAGAATTAGTTCCACCAGTAACAAAGTAGACCAAATCCTCCAACAGCTTGGTAACAGATCTATGGAAAAGCCAGAAGCTGTTAACATGAGAGTACAAATTCTGTGTGCTAAAAGAGCAGTGCCAGGGTAAGTTTACACAGATTTCTAAATGCTAAGTGAAAAACTAACAGCAATTACAGGCCGGTTAAAGCTTAGAGGTTTGCACAGAACTTAAAATTAGAAACTAATGCTCCCCCATTGCTGCAGCCTCACTGTCCAACAGCTAAACCAGAGCAGCAGCAAGGCAAGAAAATCCCTTTAGGACAACTCTGTACTTGCCAAGTTCTATTTGGCACTTCTTTCAATTGCCACAAAGCATAAATCAGGTGATAATCTCTCCCAAATAAAAGGCACTGGCTATGGAAGCACACGGGCCCTGGTGTGACACAGCCACCACCCCTGTGCTCTTTTTGTGTGGCCCCATTTTCACAGACACGGTCAGAGGATTTGCAGCAAGTCACATGCTCAGTCCTCACAAGATGGATTAGGAATTCCCACACTCCATTTGCAGAGGCATGCTGGGGATTAGTCCCCCAAAGCTCACAACATTTCTCATGCTCTCACTTCATGGAGGACAAGAAAGGCTGGACAGACCAGGCCTGAGAACCTCCACTATGGACACAACATCATCAAACCCCATCAAGGAGGAAACCAAATTCCTCTTCTATAGCTTACTCTGATAAAACTGTCAAAGAAACAGATACTGACTACAGGAAACAACATTATCTGACCCCAATTCTGGCTTCCTTACCTTCTTTCATTCTGGGTTATTGTTCCCTTTTCCAGCTTGCCAGCAATGGAACCTAAAACTTTGCTTGCATCATTGGCAAAATCCAAGTCCCGAACCTCTGCAGGAGAGACTGGCACTATGGCAAAAGCTTCTTTGTCCTCCTTCACTGGAGAGGTCCCAATCTGAAAGGCAGAGAAGCTTTATCAGCAAACCCCCAGGCAGAACAAAGCAGTGGCTCACACTCAGGGACAATGAAAGAAAAGCCACCCTCTGCTTAGGCAGCATGGGAGCACTGCTGAGCCCAAACTCTGAGAACACTCTGTACAAGCTCAAAGCTGTCCCTAAATTCAAAGGAGCAGCAGGTGAGATGGCAAAATGTTGCTGTAGCCAGTGGAAAAAATATCCTGCTCCTGATGACTGTTTTGGAGTAGAAGCTGAACAGTCTAACTAGAAAAATACAAGGAATCTGAGCCATTAAGAGCAAATGTTGCACAGGCACTGTTCATTACTGTCACATGCTCAGTTTGTGACAGGCTCAGGGAGTGAAACTCCTGCCAACACGTATGGAAGTACAGGAGTCAAGGGATGTGCTTACACAAAGTCACAGAACTTACTTTGAGCATCACAGGTTTCTCCTCCTCTTTATCGATTGGGATGTTGGTGCTGTGAACCCAGGTGTTGGTGCAGAGGTGCCTGAGCCTCACGTAGGAGTTCCTGAAAGAAAGTCAGGAGTGCCCCAGCATGAGTCAGCCTCCCAGCTGGGAAACCTTTGCATTGCTGGGATTTTGAGATGCTGGCAGGAACAAGTGGAAAAGAAGTGTCATCTCTGTCCACCCTGCATAGCACAACTGGAACAGCATTCTTATTGCCTCAGCTCGCTCTGTGAACTCACCTGAGGAGGGTTTCTTCTGTAGTGGAAGAGATTCTGTTCTAAAATAGAATCACAGCTACTTTGAGCTGCTGTAACTCAGCTGCTGCACAGCAACAATCTGAACCTCTTCCCATCCACTTTCCCGCTGCTATCAGCTGCCAACTTCTCCCCTTACCTCTGGGGTTTTCAGCTCCCTGATACTCCAAATATGGGTACCTGATGATTTAGGGAGTTGCTGAATAGATGGAAGAAACTTGTTGTGCTTTCTCAGTGGGAACAGCAGCAAAGAGCTGTGTGCAGAGTGTGGCACTTGGAAGGGTGCAGCAGCTCTTCAACAGCAAGAGGTGCCACATGAACAGTGAAGAACACACAAACAATAGAAAACCCAGTGCTAAATAGTTGGTGTTACATCCTAACTGGATGAATGCCTTGCTAGAACACACAAGGCTTTTAGTCCCAGGTCATTCCTGGCAAGGAAGTCACTTAGGAAGTCACTTAGTCTCAATTTCCCCATGTGTATAACGGTGTTCTCTTACTTATACCTCAATTGTAAAGCACTCAAGGCATTTTCTGATTATTTGCACATTCATTAGACGAGGAACCTGATTCCAAAGGATAAAAGGAAGACAGCGTGGGGCAGCTTTGCTTTAAAATCCCAGCAAACCCCCAAGCTGCACAGAGGTCGCCGTACCTGGGGACGAGGCTGTCTCCCCCTCGCAGGGTGGTGGGGTCCAGCTCGAAGATGGAGGAGATGTCGTTGCCCTCAGGCACAGACACCAGGGAATAGGCCATCTTCTCCTGGGGCCCCCGGCCCCGCCGCATTGCCTCCTGCTCGGGGTCCAGCTGTGGAGAGAGCCCAGGGCCTCAGGGGAGCCCTGCAGAGCCCCCACACACGGGGGGCACTCTGGGCCATGGGTGCAGGACACCAGGACACTGACAGCAGCTGCTCTGGCCACGCACACCTTGCTTGCTTCCCCTGGGTCAGCCCTGAGTGCCAGCACAGCAACTCCCCCTCCACGCAGAATTCACCTCACAGACAGGGCCAGAAGAGACAAACCCCCCCAGCCACTCACCCACACACACTGGGAGCTCTGCCTGCCTTCTGATAACACACATCAGCTGAGATCCCCAACCCTGACACTGCCAGCTCTCCAAACATACCCCACACATTGCAATTACCCCTCTCACCACATAATTAACGAGCTGAAAACATAAAAACCCGGCCACACCATGTACCAACAACCTTGCTGGGAAATAATCAGCTTCAGCAGCAAAAATGGGAGCCACATCCATCAATCCCAGGCAAGAGAAACAAAAAGCCAATCAAGGAGTTGGAAGTCCTGCTGCTCACACTACAGCCTGTGCTGCTCTCAAGCACAAAAACGTGTTCCAAAGGCCATGGCACCAGAAGGATCTTTATTTCCAAGGTCCCAGCAAATCCCCAGCCTCCTCCAGCAAAGTAAAGATACATCAATTGGATAAAACCCTGGGGCTGCAGATGAAAGGACAAAAGGCTAGGAAAAAACAAAGATGAACTGAGAAAAAGGAACAACAACTTTCTCCAAATCCTTTCCTAAGGAACCCCCAGCTGTCACAAGACCCTGAAGAAGCTGCTCACTTATCCTGGCACGCAGGAACCAGCTGTCCATGCATCTAAATCCTGGCTGCAATCTCCAGGGTGACCAAGAAAGCACTTTCTCAGCTTCTCTGTGGTGGTGGCACCCAAGGGAGTCAGCACTCAGGCACCTGCCTGTCAAAGCCCTGCTGCAAGGCACTGCCATCCTGGAGCAGATGGAAAAGGTATCCAGTGCTGCTTGTGCCTCAGGATACTCCCAAGTTAACATATTTGCAGTCAATGAACTTGGCTGCAAAGCAGTGACATTTAAAGTCTGATTTTGTAGATGGGAACAGGCAGTTATCTGTATGGAACAGAAATACACTTTGGGAGTGTGCCTTCAAGGGAAGGAGCAACTCTACACTCAGAGTCCATCTGGAGAGAAATTCTGGGAGAAATTCGCTCACTTGGAATGAATTCTCTGAATTTCAGCTGTCTCCTTCATCCCCCCCAGCAAGGGGAGGGAACACAGTGGGGGACACAGCTGCTCTGCCTGTCCTTTGGGAGACAATTGGTCACTTCTTCACACCGGGGCAAAGCTGAACACGAGCAGTAAAGCAGAACGCAGGAAACGGGGCAATTCAGGGAGCGCCGAAATTCAACCCCAAAGGTGACAGGAGCAGCCCCCTTTGGTGCAAGAAGGTGGAGCTGGCACCTCACCCATGCCCATGGAAACCCTTCCTGCACAGCCCTCTGAGGGACAAGGAGAAAGCACCACCAGAACCAGTGAGCTGTGCACAGAAACCCTGCACAGATCTGTGCACAGATCCTGCTCGCACTTGGATCACAATGGAGTTTGGATAAAGTTGGATAAGGCAGCCTACACCCTCCTGTCACCAGTGAAGGATAAACGATGTGGCAATTTCCTGTCAGAGCTGAATTATGTGCTCCTGGTCTCTTCTTGCTGGTCTATTTTTGCCATCTAGTGGTAAAGAGACAGAGCAGGGAAAAACCAGCGAGCTGAGACAGTGCATGGGTGTTATCCATGCACATGTCAGCAGGAGCAGGGTGTCTACCTAAAGCCCCTCAACACTGATTTAACTTTCAAACAATTAACCCAACAAAACACCTCTGGATTGCCCCCACACCCCAGGGAACAGCTGTGGGTGGGGTTTGTTCAGTTTTTTTGCCATGTTTACTGCAGTCAAGCTGCCAAATGCCACCAAGAAGTAATGAGGATAACAGCTCAGTATCTGAGGGCGAGGGAAGAATTTAAATGGCCAGGCTATAATGAAAAATCCTTTTAGGAGGAAAAATGCACCCTGCAGGATTTCCAAGCATCACATCCATCTCTTAGGAATGGAAGGAATAGCTCTTTGTCATACCCAAATGGCTCAAGTCCTCCATAATACAGGATAAATGGCCAAGAAAGCTGCATAAGCCTATCATCAAACCCAACTAAATAAATAAAATCCACAAAGCAAAGTGCTGTTCCAGTTTTCTCTGTTTTCAGCTCCTGAAGCAATGCTGGGTCCCTCTGACATCAAAGGGAAGCTTCTGCCAATACAGAGCACCACACACTCAACCTCTGACACAACAACATTTACTGACAACACAGACTGGCTCCCACAGGAAAACCAGAGGAATGGCACTGGAACCACTCTCCCCCTGCCATTCCTGCTGTTATTCTGCTTTCCTGAGACAAGGTACAATAACAGCAAATTTGCTGTTTAACACAGAGGTCAGACAGGCACAGCACTGGGGGACATTCCCTCAGGGACGAGTCCCATCTGGTGTCACCTTGAGCACCTTGATCTCCAGCCCACAGCAGGACAGAGCTCCAAGGAAGCAAACGTTGAGGAAACAGGAAGACAGAAAAAGATACCACAAAGGGAGGAGTTGAGGGGGGTTCAGGTAATGTGCTAATCCAGTTCCAAGTGGGTTCTGCACTAAGGTGTCAACACCCACTCTTTGGACAGGCCATAAAGGCCTCCAGAGGCTTTCAGGTTTTTAGTTTCTTCACTAACAAGGAAGCCTGGGCCAGCTGTGCACTGGCCAGGGCAGCCCTGGGCCCGTGCCAAGCCCTCCTGAGTCAGGGGCAGGACCATTCCCTTGCCTATACTTACTGAGGATTGACACTCCAGGTCATCTTCCTCATAGTCAGGGTTTACCTGATGGAACAGAATCACAGGCAGGTCAAACTCCAGCACAGCTGCAAGGGGCACACAGCCTGAGCATCAGCTGAGCTCCCGTGGGCAGCAGTGCCCTGCACTGCCCCGGGCATGCAGAGCACACTGCCCACACCCAGCACGGCTCACCAGGCTGCCAACCTGACACATAACCTGCAAACGTGCAGGGAGAGCTCTCTCATCCAGGGGAATCACTACAGGAGCAAGAGTACACAGTTACCCAGTTAATGCTTTCTTTTTGTTGTTTAAATTCCAAGTGGAACTTCCAGCTATAAGCTACTGGAGAAATCTTTTAGAACAAACATTATTGTAACCAGGGATCAGGTGAGCAATCTCCTCTGGGATATTCTTGTATGATCTCAGAGCATTTTTTTGTTTTGGCGGATTAGAAAACCCAAGATTTACTGGAAAAGCTCTACACTGGACCACTACTGAAAAGGATTTGCAGTGTGCATGTGACAAAATGCTTCTGGTTTTCCAATCTGCTTATCAGAAGAATATAAAATAGGACTTTAATCTGGGCTTTTCTCTATCTGCAGTTCTTACAGACTGGTCTGAAGTCAGTGTTTTCATTTTATACTCAGTTCTATGCTTCTGCTCAAAAATCAGTGATTCAAGAGAAATTACCAACACTTGAATTCATTTTCCCCCCAAGGCTCTCAGTCATTTACCATTTATTCATCAGTTAATAAAGTCACATTGAATCCAGTGGCCACATGACAGGATACTATTTAGTGCCTATTCTTTGCAGGAGAAGTTCTCGGCTCGAGAATTCACACAAAAAGTGCAATCAGCTCATGACTACCCCAAACCACGATATTCCTTCAGCTCTTTCATCTCATCTCCTACATTTAGCATCTCTTTTGGTATTAATCCAAATGACCTCTCTCCTCCCCTCCCCATGTCCAGTTCCAGGGTGGGAAACGACAGATTTGGAGAAGGTGCCAAAGGAGGAGAGCACGGTGTGAGGCAGGCAGAGGTGCCAGCCCAGCCCACGTACCTCTGCTGCCAGGTAGTGCCCCGTGGCCAGGTGCTTGAACCTGAAGAGGCTGTTCCAGTAGCCAGCTCCCCCCCGGCAGGGATCGTGCTGCACCACCTGAGGGACAGGGAACACACCTGGAATGCAGCACAGAGCCCCCTCCCTGCAGGACCTGCCTCATTCCAGTGCAGGGCTGAGAAATGATAAAAACCTTTCATCTGTCACCAGGACTGTGCAGGGAATGCTCTGAGCTGGCTGGGAATAGTTCCCCCAGCTTGTGAATGAATTAAGGAAGGGGCTCTCTATGTGCATGTGCTGCCAGGTCTTGAAACAAACCCCTACAGCAGGCAACAAATCCATTACCCTATGGCTATTACTAAATTTCTGGCTGTTTGAAGTGGATGAGGGAAGACACCTAGAAATATTTCAAATGCAACAATGCTGTACAAAAGAATATTTGTATTTACTGAAAAAGTGGGGCAAGGAGTGCCTCCAACACCTGTAACCTCATATTGGCTGCTCTGTGGGTTAGGGTTAATCTGATTCCTAAAGAAAACTCATCACAGCTGACCTGCTCCTTTCTGCTGAGGGAAGAACTCTCACCTGTCCAGGTAACTGCACACACATGGGGAGTTACCACAGACTGATAACATGCCAAAGTCATGCTAATTACAGGCAGACTTTCATTTGAAATACAGGAGAAGCTGAATGTCACAGCAGATACTTCTGGAAAAGGAATATAAAAACACCTATCCATCATTACAATTTATTTTTTGATTCTTATATGCATTTCATAATTGAATCAGATTTAAAAGTCATAAACCAATGCTAATAATACCAACAGACTGAGGCTATTTTCAGAAGCCAGTGATGGCCAAGGTGTTAGTCACTCTGTTTAAAAGCCAAGTGAATTTAAAAAGCCAGTTCAGACAGACTAGCAAGGGGCTGCAGCCTCCTATCAGATGAGGCTATACATAATCACATTATTCCACACCAAAAATAGAGCCTTCAGTACACTCAGCAGGACAGTGGAAATTACAGGCTGTTGTTAAACTTCAGTGACTGGTAAGAAAATGATTTCATTGATGTTTCTCTGTGCCCTTTTCCTGAACTGTAAAGCACCTGAACTGGAGAGCTCTGTGCTGCACCATCAGAGATCAGAGCTCCACTGTGACTGTGCACAGAAAGCAAGTGAAGGAATTCTAATTTCAACTGGTAACACCAGGAAAATTTTACCTAAAGCGAGAAGCGCAGACAGAGAGCTTTAAACAGAAGGAGGAATTGTTCCTAGCAAGGCAGCCCCAGCCTTGCAGTCCTCACCTCCACCTCCCACAGGGCTTTGGAGCTGGTGGCAGACGTGGCTGACTGCCTGCCCGTGGTCCTGAGGAACACGTGCTGCTTCTTCCTGTGCTCGTCACACGTCAGGAACTTCTCCTGCTCGGCGTGGAACAGCCTCACCACGTCCCCCTGGCAAAGGCAGGCAGCAGGCTCAGCAGGGGCAGCGCCCAGCAGGGCCCCAGCTGCAGCCAGGCACGGCTCTGCCTCTCACCCCTTTGAGGATGTCGTCCTTGTTGTCGCTCCATTTCATGAAGAGCACGATTTTCCAGCTGGTGTTGCAGTTCACTGAGTTCACCTGGAAGGAGAATGAGACCATCAGTCCCACTGTCCTGTGCCTGCACAAGATCCTGCCTGGAGCCACTGTCTGATTTTCTAGACAATTTTCACCAGAACACTGCAGGCCTGGCTGCATCACTCTGGAGAAGCAAAGTCTTCTCTGTATTTGCTCCAGAGCAAGTAATTGCAGAGCTGACTTGCTTGGAAGCCACTTGTTACACATCTGTGCTGGCAGATTTAACTTTCTTCACAGTAACTAGTATGGGGCACATCACTGTGCCACAACTCCTGATTTGGAAGGAACAACTTGTTTTTAGCCAGCCATGCAAAAGAGATCAAACTCAAACCTCTGCCAGCCCCCAAGAGAAAGTAGAGCTCCAAAACTCTTAAGTCACTGATTACCAGGATAACCATTCCCAATAAGCAGTGCCACAGGTACCAACCAACTTGCTGAATCCCAAACCATGTACAAAGAGCTAAGCTGAAGCACAGAGAGGTTTTACAGCTGCTCCAGCTGTGCCAGAGTCCCCTTACCTCATTGCATCCTGGATTATCCACAAGCTGATGGCTACTGGCATGGAGAGGCTGGCCAGCATTGACAGGATTCAGGACTACTTTGTCTCCAATGACAACCTGCAGAGAAGTGCAGCATCAGACAAATTTGCACCCTGAGAAAGCTCTTTTTCTTCATTTTTAGTTTTTTTTAATGGGAGCCATGGGAGGAAATCACCTTTTTGCAGCCTGGAGAGATGGCAGTCTGAGTGCTCCACCAGGACTCTGTCTGGTTCAGAATTTAGCTCACCAAACTCAGTGACTGAGGCAAAAACCCCTATGCTACTGGACTCACAGCCTTGCAGACAAAGCAGACTGAGTTCTGGTACAGATGGGGCTACAGGATAAATGATGGCTGATTGATAAATTCACCATGTTGCTTGCCAAACACACCTGGCCTGAACCCCAGAGCACACTGAAACTTATGACCTCCTGGTTTTAGGAAGATTCCATACCCAAGTGACTCAGATGTTGCACAAGAAGGGATTAAAATGGCAATGCATTTAAAGATTTCCCATGAGCAGGACATTTCACTTCCTTATTACCTCACTCCTCACATCCAAAGTGATGACGAATTTTGATTCTAAGCTGACAACACTGAAAACCAAGATGCTAATTATTCCTTCCAAACCTCCTGAAGGAGCTCAACACTTCCTACCATTTTGAATTGAGCAGGAATTGTGCAAGGCCAGCCTAATTAGGTCCCTTATTCCCTCCAATGTTAGATCATTCCACGTTTCCAAAATACAAGTTACCATAGCAATTTTCCTCCCCCTCATGACAGCATAGCAAAAAGGTTGTTCCTGCATCATCATCACGCCCTGGGAGATGTGTGCATTGCCTTAATTGCAATGCCAGGCCTCCCAAGTGCAGGCTGTGCCCCAGGGATGTGTGAGGAGCCTGCTCCCAGCACTTACACTGTCCCCGATGGAGCGCAGCTTGTAGAAGGGCTGGATGTAGAACCAGGAGCCTTCATTTCCAGCTTCATCCAAGGTCACCCTCATTGCATTCTTCTCTAGCAGAGCTGGAAGCCTCTTATTTACTGTTAAGTATTTGTTACTTTTTAAGTGAAGCAGCTAGAATAAGAATCAGAGTTCAGTTCTAAGAATGCTCCTGCTCCTCCCCTCAATAACCCGAGCGTGCATCAGACAAGTGCAGTGCTACACAGGAGAGCAAACTGAGCTCTGGGCAAACCCTGATGGACCCAGGCACAGCTCCACTCACACCCAGACACAGGACAAAACACCTTCAGTTAATCCAGCTGTCCCTTGCCCAGCTAGGACAAACACATCCCTTTAAAACAACTTGTCCAAAAAAACCCAGGACCAAATCTTCTGAAATGCTGGGGACTAAGTGGCTCTTCCTGGTAAGAGACAAAGCTGCTGTTCTCTTGCTTTGCTTGGTCTGATCTAACAAAAAAATATAACTATTTCTATTGATTTTCTTTCTCTGTGTCAGTTTATGATTTCTATTTCTATTGATTTTCCTTCTCTGTGTCAGTTTATGATTTAAGTGTCAAGATTTCACTGTGAGAGGATATTTGGTGTTGTACATGTGCCACCTCCCAACAACTCTAATGAGGGCTCTAACAAGGATTTCTGAAGAAAACCATCAATGGTGACATCAAAACCAAGCACAATTAACCCATAATAAAACACTGATCACATCACAGATATAACACCCAGGATCCCCCTTCAGAGCACAGTGAAACCTGGCAAAACTACAGGCTCTTGATCATCAATCCCAGAAATCTGAAGTCCACTGAGCAGGCAATTTTCAACTAAATCCTCTGCAGCTTGCACAGATGTTCACAGCCTACCTGGATCACATTCCCATACTGGATGACTGTTCCCAGCAGTTTTCTGTTTTCAGTTTCGTTCTGTTTCTTTTCCAAATCTGCTGCATGCTGAAATTAAAGGAGAACAGTTCAATTGCTGAGTGTTTTAGAAAAGGGGTTTTTACAAAACTCCCTTTTCTTCAAGATTATTTCAAAGGACTGGAAAAACAGCAAGCATCTGAAAGAGCCTAATTTCCTCTTTTTCCAGCTTCCAACAGTGTAATTTCCAATTCCCTTTTTCAACTGTTTGGGGAGATAGACACACATCATTTAAGTAACCCGTAATTTGGGTACAATTGGACAAAATTCTGGAATAAAACATGAGATGAAAAGCCCAGACGAGACAGAAGACAGATACCTAGGGAGGGAAAGGTGAAAAAGGGATGGGTAACAGCTCCAGCCAGGAATTCTATCTTCCTTTCTACTGACTTCTACACAAATGGAAGAAAAAGAGCCCAAGCTGAGGTTCTGTTTTCCTTTGGCAATACAGGCTCCAGCTGGCGTCCAGGCTGTGATTTTCTGGAGCCTCCAGTGCCCCTCCCTGTGCAGCAGGACCACAGGGGAGGCACAGAGAAATGCCCACTGCAGCTCTGGATGGGAGAGCTCCCCACTCCCCACACCTGGGCTTGTGCTCCCTGAGCTGATGGAGCCTCTGTGCCACAGCTGAGCGTTTCTGCACCACCCTGACAGGGCAAGCAAAGGGGAAACCCTTGCCAAATTGAATTATTATAAAGACACAAAGCCCTAATTAATAATTAACAATGAGACTCCTGCCATTGCTTTTTTACAAGTGAGCTATTTGGCCCAGGCTGTTTTTAAACAATTTCATTTAGTAAAGAACTTCTTCACTTCACAGGAAAGATGATGTTTTGAATTAAAAACATAAATCTGTGTGTGCTTTAACTGCTATCTGGAGGTGGAGAGCAATTTAAAATTGGACTTTTTAGGAGGCTGAGCATCAAGGATTATGATTTGGTTCTCAGGTCTCAAGGACTGTGGTGGGTCCAAATTTTTCTTGGAGAAGAAAAGCCCACAGATCCTCACTACAGGGAGGTGAAGGACAAAGGAGCAGCTGTTTGCACACTGTTAGAGAATTTCACCAGCTCCAGCTCACTCAAAATGTGCTGTTTTCAGATGCTGTGCTAGGTATGAAAACTGCCTTCTTACTCCAGGAGAACCTGAGATACAGCTGCTCTCACAAATCCAAAATTTCATTCAGTCACGCAATGCAACACCATTTTCTCTGTATTACTAAAATACAACTTTTTTGCTTGTGTTGCAAGTATTCTGTCAATAAAAGGTTTCTTGAAGACACCAGAGCCCTCCCAAACAACAGCAACCACAGCCAGGACTGCCCTGCCACACTGGTGCCACGCTTATTATAAACACAAAACCCAATTTTTTTTTTCTGTGCAAGTTCAACTAGGACTCAGGATGTACTACAGAAGCACTCCTCAGACCTGACAGTCACTACAGGAGAAGCACTTCTGTGGCCACTAGATGTCAGCTCCTCAAGCAGCTCAGACGCTGCGACCACAGAGAGAGACAAGTGTCCCAGATTTGAAATCCCTTAAATGGCATTAACTTAAAATAACCTGACCTCAGCATGGAGAGCTCCATGGCAGACAATAAATTCCACCAGCAGACAAACAGAAGCCAAAAAAGGCAAATGATGATGATGATGAACACGTCTTGCATCATCAGCTGCGTTGGAAATGCAATGCTCTGATAAAGAAATCTCATCCTGGGCAGAGCTCACAGCTGTGAGCACAGGGGTTCAGAGCTCTCCATGTGCCAGCAAGTGAGAAAAGTGACACATGGACTGGCAGGAAGAAGTTCTGATACAGAAATGTCCATGGGACACCATTATTTTCAAGCCCCAGGTCACTGCAGACCTGATCCAGCTAATCAGAGTTCACATCTAAGTGATGCAGATTGAATAAAGCCCAATAAAACTGTAAGGCACTCAAATCCTTCCTCCAAATCAAGCAGGTCTTGGTGGGACATTTCTGTGCAAGCATTACTGGGCTCAGGCTAATCCTGGAAAAATTTCATCCTGGAAAAATCTCACCCTGGAAAAACCTCATCCTGCATTTCCAGGACCCTGGCACAAAAGGGTCAAGTGTCAGCTGAGCAGGGAGAGGTCCCAGACACCCACACTGGACATACTCAGGGAAAGGGAGACAGCTCCACATGAGAATGCAATCCAGGGCAATGCCAAAGCCTTTTCCTTCTACATGCTGCAGTATTTAGACTCTAATGTCCATGAAAACCCATGAACTCTCCCTTTTGCTGATGCACGGCCAACCCCAGAACCCCCCTCACCCTAAACCTGCTGCCACAGCCTCCTTCCCTTACCAACAGGAGAAACACGGCCCAGGTGAGGGAGCTTTGTGCTACCAAAATAGCTTTGTCCCTGCCAAGCTGATACTTTTGGGTTATAAATACATTTCTTGAAGCAGAAGGAGTCCACCAGTGGGTCTTTGTGAAGTGCAGAGCAAGGCAGCCATATGGCAATCAGCAAGTGACACTCTCCTACGGGGCCATTTCGTATTCCAGGCTACAATGAGCTTAATATAGGCTCAAAGAACCTAAAAATATTCAGAATTGTAATTTTGACATGAAGTACTCCAGCTATGTAATTTTAACATAAACACTGAGTTTATTTAACTCTAAAGTCAACAGATGGTATTTAAGTTAAGTTGGCTTTTTTTTATATAGGAGCTCTAAAAACAGCAATCAACTGCCTTACTGAGTTTTCAGCTGCTGAATGTCAACATTTTACCCAGAAAATATTAAATACTGCAAGCTAATAAGGAAGGAGAGGCTGTCTGGCCTTATAATTACTCATAATTACCCATCAACCTTCCCATATATCAACAGCAGCAATGTTTGTTTGAGCAGTCCCAATAGATTGACCAGCAGCTCCTGGTTTCCCATGCTGGGATGCAGGGCCTGAGAATTCTCTATGCAATTGTTTCAAGGGTCCCTTTTTATGCTTTTAACACCCAAAATGCTCCCCTGGAGCATTTTATCTCTACCACAGGTTAAAGACAAGAGCTGCCAGGGCTACTCCAGTGTCATGGACACAGCACTGGGGGACACAGGCCTTGAGCAGGAACAGGAGGGGGTTCTGTCCACTTTCTGTGACTCAGACAGAACCCAGGGAATGGCTGGAGCTGTGCCAGGGCAGGTTTAGGATGGATTTTTGGGAAAGGTTCTTCCCCCAGAGGGTGCTGGGCACTGCCCAGGCTCCCCAGGGGAATGGGCACGGCCCAGAGGCTGCCAGAGCATTGAACAACACTCTTGGGGACAGGGTGGGATTGTTGGGGTGTCTGTGCAGGGCCAGGAGCTGGGATGATCCCTGGGGGTCCCTCCCAACTCAGCTTATCCTGTGACTGTGCCATAAATAAGAGGATTGAAGACTTGGACTGGACATCTCCAAAGGAATCTCGCACGCTGATTTATTTCTACGTTCGCTCGGAGTCTCCTCCATAACTGTGCCAAGCTGGCTGGAAATGCTCGTTTGGAGCAGGATGGGTGTGAGGAGGGCCCTGCAGAGGGATACTCACGTGCAGTTTGTTGAGCAGCACAGCATCTGTCGTGCTGTTGGCTCCGGGCTTTGCTGCCTTCCAGAACTGCTTCTGCGCCGAGTAGCGGTTCATGGGACACAGCTTGAACAGGCAATCTAGAAAAGCAGGGAACAAACACAACCATGGCTTCAGCCTCTCATCATCATCTGGATTCCTGCTGCTAACGGTCTCCAACCATTCCAGCAGCAAGGAAAGCTTTATAAACAAATTCCAAAAAGCTCTTGATCAGACAAATGCTTTTCTGAGCTACAGGAATGTCGCCCCGTGCATGATAAAAACTAACTGCTGCTGCCAACATCTGATGCAAGACCAGAAAATTTATAACTTGTCCCAGTCAAAAACGGTACCAGACTAAAATGGGAACATGTTCCAGTGCTTTCCCAGGCAAACAGACTTGGTTTCTGCACTTTCAGCTTGGAGTTTTTGTACTTCAGCAGGTAAACTCTGTCAGGCTGGGGGCTTTTTGCTTTGGATTTTTTCACTGCTGTTGTCAGTTTAGTTCTTAAATCAAATCCTTTCTATTGCTAGGGAAAACTGGGCAAAAAAATAGAAGAAAGTCCTCACCTAATGAAGTGGCAGCAGCATAAAACACCCTCAAACAACAGCCTGCACAAGCACAGACATTCAAGGCATGGCTTGAGGTAACATCAAACCCCTCAGGGTGTCAGGTTCTATACCCAGTGCAGCAGCACAGTTTATTTAACATTCTGCCTGGCTAAAGCCAGGAATCACAGCTCATTAGTCTTATTAAAAATACATTTCTGTATCAGAGATGCTAACTTATCAGTAATAAACCCACATGAGCTGCAGTGACTGTTTTTCCTCCTGTCGTCGCTAAGCAACGGAACACGCAAAAAAATAAATTCAGCTATTCAAAGGCAGCGCCTAAAGTAGCAGCTCAGAAGTTCAAACAAAGTGCCAGAAGAGCCAGGAGGCTGTTCCCAGCCTCTCTGGCAGCAGAGTGGATGTCAGGCTTCAGGCTCCTCATTCACATTGCCTTTCTCCAGGCTCCTGGTGTATCCCAAGGATCAGCACCGCAATTTGGGAAGCAGCAAGGTGAGGAGAAACCCACCTGGGGTTTATCCTGTGTGCCTGAAAAGCAGAGCTGCTTGTCCATGGGTATTCTGGATGCACATCAATCAGAAAGGGAGACACCCCATGCTGGAGACAGGTCATAGCAGCTCTGCCAGAGGGTGACGTTGATGAAGGGGCTGAGACAGACCTTGGTAATTTCACCTCTGGATGCTGTTTGAGACGGACACCATCAATCTTCTCATGCCTTTCCTCCAATCCATCCCCAGAGCCCACCAGTCAACACCAAACACCTTACACAGAAGGGCCTTGGAGATGATCCCATTCCACTCTGCTTTACCAGCCCAGGACCCCAAAACCAGAGCCAGCAGGAGCTGGGCATGGCTCAGCTGGAGCCCTCTGACAGTGACACCGGGGAAGGACAGAGCTCAGGACATGAGGAGGGACACTGAGCTGCACCTCTGCAGAAACACTCAGCTCCACTTCATCCCCACTGCCAGCCTGGGGCTGCTGAAGCAGCAGGCAAAGTGCAAACCGCACTTCCCAGGTTTGCTCCTCACCCTTTTTTCCATTTCCACCAGGATGATTCACAGAGATTGATAGCACAGCAGAGATTCAAAAAGCCACTGCGGGCTGGCACTTGGAGCTAAGACTCTGCATTGTAAGCAACACACTAGTTATAAAATTTTCTATTTTTGCTTAAACCATCAGTTCGCACAATGACAGCAATTAACACACAGAACTGCAGAGAAGAATTAATTGTATGCTAGATTTAGTCACAGTGCAGTTCTTTCCATCCTTTTTTCAGTCAAGAAAGTTTTCAAGTTAGGCTTAACTTCCAAATTGTTAACTGCAAGTAACCCCCTCTCCTGCCTGAAGCACCCAGAAAGGGCTACAAGAGTTTGACCTTGTCCAGTGCAAGAAGGGAAGGCATAGCATGTTTTCCTTACATTTTCTCCCTTGTAACAAAGCTACTGATCTCAAACAAACAATGAAAAGCACCCAATATATTTGTTTTCTAGTATTTGTTCTATGAAATCTATTTCTGAAGTGGATGAGAAGTTCAACTTTGCCTTATTCACCTTCATATGGCCACCAAATGTATTTCGCCACAGGTCAAACTACATGAACTTTCTGGCCAGAAGACTTTTAGCAGACCCCGCTGCCTTGGATGTTTACAAAGTCAAGGATGTGCTGGCTGAGCACCATCGTGGTCATTGATCTGTAACCCACAGTCCTGATGACTCTGCAAGATAAACCCGTGCTTGTCAGACACCATCCTTCTGGAATTTAGGTCTAGTTCTACAACAGGAGCCAAAAATCCAAAGCCAAAAATTAAAAGTGAAGCCAAAGCAGCCCAAAGCATCACAGCTCCCTGCTCCGCTCAGTGATTCAAGCAGCTTTAGCCACATAGGAAAGGTGATAAATAAAGCAATTACTGCACAGTAACGACATCTTTTTATAGACTGTTTGTTGCATATTAACCAGGAAGGAATGCATTTTGCTTTCAGATCTTCACGATACACAGTGAAAAATGGCAGAATTGCACAATGAGGTAGTATAAAAATAAAATACTACGTCACTGTTGATGAAATGATGATACATCAAGCCTGAGCACCCAACAAAGGCCCTGCAGGAAAAAGGGATTGCATAATCCTACACTACCCCTTCAGGATGAGGAATGCTCCATGGGCACGTATTAAATGTGCTTTTCAGTCCTTCCCAGCTAAATCCTGCTCTTCCCTCAGCAACTGCTCCGCATAGAATAAAGTGAGGCTGCAACTGCACCACGTGAGAGATGAATGCTCTCACTGGTGGGACACTCACAGCCCACGTGGGCCTCTGCCACCTGCAGCTCCTGAAATATCACAGCGAGGATTGGTTACCCTCCGCGTGCACCGGCAGCACAGAGGAGTCGGCAAAAGCGAGGATCCTGGCAAGGGTAGAAACCCCCGTGTTCCAAAGTATTTTGGGGTTCAAGGAAGAGGGAAACTTGCCAGCGACGTTATTCCAACTGCCATTCCTTCTATCCCATGCTCTTCATTTGCTCTTCTCTCTTCTGCATTCTCTTCTTGACTAGACTGTGCTCCTTCTCAAGGCAGCAGGTTCCAAACTTCCAACCCTTCCCTCCAGTCCAAGCCCAAGCAACAACATCTCAAATGCCCAACTTTTGCTTTCACAGCACAATGAAAAACCTGACAAAGACAGCTTTTGCTTTTTCTTACCATGGATTCCACCACAGGCAATTTTAAGTCACATTTAGGTAGTACATTAATAAGATTATTTGAAAATATAATGCAAGACTTCTCCAAAATTGCAAATTTGCAAAAAGGTTAGAGAGGCTGAAATGACAGGAGAAGGGAGTTGGGTATTTCAGAGCCCACCCAAGACATCAACACCTTTTTCACACAAAACTGCCTGAAAATACCTAAGTCAAACATTCCCATGTCTCCCCTTCAGACGTTTCTCCCACTGTTTTGGGCATCAATTCCAGTCTCCCCTTGAGATGTTTCTCCCACTGTTTTGGGCATCAAGTGTTGCCACTATGTCAGTTCCACCCTTGGTCTATGGGACAGCTCAGAAAGCTCCTGAACACACACTGCTGCCACCCAAGGCTCCCCCAGACAACATCAAACACCTCTCAGAGAATGGCAAAGGTTCATGGAATCATGGAATATCTTGGGCTGGAAGGGACCTCAGAGCCCACCCAGTGCCAGCCCTGCCATGGCAGGGACACCTCCCACTGTCCCAGGTGCTCCCAGCCCTGTCCAGCCTGGCCTTGGGCACTGCCAGGGATGCAGGGGCAGCCCCAGCTGCTCTGGGCACCTGTGCCAGGGCCTGCCCACCCTCACAGGGAAGGATTTAATCCCAATATCCCCTCCATCCCTGCCCTCTGGCAGTGGGAAGCCATTCCCTGTCCCTCCTTGCCCTTGCAGTCTCTCCCCTGTCCTTTTTGTGGCTCCTTGAGGAACCATCCTGGCTGCTGCCAGAGCCCAGCTCAGCTTTGGGGGCCCCAGCCCATTTCCCTCCCCCTGCCCTTCTCCAGCACACCCATTCCAGAAAGATCTGGAAGCAGTTTCAGCTCCAGCCAGGCTGGTTGTGCAATCCACCACTCATCATTTTTTCCAAATCTCCACTGCCTATTTTAAGCACTTAGGAGAAGGTCCTCACCAACTTTTCTGCAGTTGGAGAGAGCAGGAATCAAATACTTTGCTGGCAACAAAAAGGTGTGCTGTTATTTCGGGTTTTAAACCCAGATTCCCCAAAATGCCAACTGGAGAAAGGTAAGAACCACGAGAAATTACTCCCCCTCACAAAAAAATTATACTTTAGGGTGCTTTCAAATGAGGGAAATCTTATAAAGATGAAGATCTTTAAATAAGTCACTTACAAATCCACTGAATATTTAACACCAACACAGCTGTTTCTTCATTACTTGGAAAAACCAAACTCAGTTTTGCACAGCAAAACTAAAATTAAAAGAAAACCAGCAATTCCCTGCTGAAATTTAGCATTTTCTCTTCAGACTTTTCTATACTTAGATACCTGATATTTTCCCTAGGCCAAAGCCTGCTCACAGGAGAGAATAAACACACTGATAGTATCTTTTCTTTTTATTTTAAATATGAAAGAATAGCAGCAATGAAGAAGTAACGTAGCTGGCAATGATGGACACACTGTAAATAGAAGTTGTTGACTTTGTATTTATGAAATTGCACAGCTTTAATACACTCACAAGGATGGTAATGCTCCACAAGATGAGGAGTTTATTTAAAGACAAAATGAAGACCTCTCTTGTGCTCAAATGCAGTATTTTCACACAGAAGACTTGGAGAATAACACAAAATGCACATATTCAGTCACAGACAAGTTTCACCTTTTCAGAAACCCTTGGATTACTCTATCATCTATTTTATACTTGTTCCCTCTGAGATTTAAAATTAATAGATGACAGCCTAAGAGGTTCAAAGAATATAGAACAAAAGCAGCTACAGAAATGTGTTGATTATTAATCATTCCCGCATTTCCATGAAGAGGGAGAAAAAAGAACCTGATCCTGCTGCAATGCCTCTCTTTGTGATGAGAAGACATCCTTTCATTCTCAGTTCTCAGGGATGGAGCTTTGCTGGGAGCACAGCAGCTCAGAGCAGAACGGGGTTTTGAGGTCCCAAAGGAGCTCCAGCCACCCACAGCTCCACCCCAGCAAGAAACCAAACCTGGGCCCTGCACATTCAGCCTGGGGGAAGAACTCCACTCAATTCCAGCCTCGTGCTGCCAACAGTTGTGCCATTCCACAAGGGGGGAAACCGAAGCACGGGTGAGCAGGGTTGGTATGGAACAGGGAAATCTGGGGCTGCCCCTGGATCCCTGGCAGTGCCCAAGGCCAGGCTGGATGGGACTCTCAGCACCCTGGGACAGTGCAAGGTGTCCCTGCCATGGTCCTTCCAACCCAACCCATTCAGGGATTCTATCCCAGGCCCAAAGGTCCCATAGCAATCCCCTCCCTCTGCAAAGAGCCCAATCACTCGGGATTCAAACCTTGAACTAATTGCATGACAGAATTTATCAGTGGTTTCTGCTGTGGTGACGTCTGTTACCTCCCTGCTTTGTCCTGCTGCATCTTGTGTTTCAAGGGCTTTCAACACTTTGCTTTTTAAAGCAGAATAAAGGGGGGAAAAATCATGCTTGCAACCAACATTTAAATTGAGAGCGTGCACGATTTGTGATCTAAATATATTTTAATTTCTATGTTAAAATAACCACCCTCAATTCCTATCTGCAAGACACGAGGGTAACCACCCTCTTGCTATTATATTCATTTATGCAAAGCTCTACCAGTGGGAATTGCTGCTTCATTTGTTCAAGCTGTAACAACACAGGAAATAATGTAATTGTTATTAACTTGGAGCTGAGGTATCAAAGCAAAAGGAGAAGACTGAGCAGAGATTTCAGAGAGAGAAAAATTATCCACCTGAGAGCTGGACACTGAATATCAATGTCTGCTAAAGCTGACCTGAGAAATGCACCTTTAAGTAAACACCTTGTGCTCCAAAGAGTTCAGAACACACCAGTGTTTGTTTTATTTCTACACGTAACCTCTTTGGTCTCCTTCAAAAAGAAAACTGCTACTCGAAAAGAGAGAAATATTTAGACACTGGATACACAGGCAGTTCCAAAAGGAAACATTTGCAGGAAAGACCAGATGCTTTTTTCTATCTCTGGTACTGAGGGAAGATGCTGGGTGAAAACACAGAGCCAGAAGGGAGAGCAGCACAAGTAGAAAGGAAAAAAACCCAAAACCCCACTGATTGAACTACACCATATCCCATCTGACATCCATTCAGGCTAAAAAAGCAAGAAAACCATTCCTAAAACCATTCCTCTCCTTGCCATCACAATGGATAATGTGTTCCTGGATGGGCAGCACTGGCTACAAGAGATCTGAGATGGCAAAGCACAGCAAGTTCCCCCAGAGAAAGCTGCTAAGGACACAGTGAGTGCACCAGGACTCCTGGGAGCATTAAGGTGCAGCCTCATTTATGGACACAATGGGTAACTTCAACCAGGAGAAGCTACTTTAGAATAATCTCTTTATAAATCATCAAAGCACCTTGATGGCTCCTGGCTAATAACAGAACCAAGTCAGGAAAAAAAATATCTCTCCGTGTTGAGGAGAGAGGAAAAGAGAGGAAAAACCCCTCAAGTGAGGGGTTCAGAGCTGCACACATTAATGAGAGCTAACCCAGGATCCCAAGGAAGCTGCTGGTCCCACTGAGGGTTTCTGTCTTACCTCAGCTCCATCTCTGGTCCAGCATGAAAAGAAACCCTGAATAAGAGGTCACCTGGACAAATTGAAAGGCCATCCCTTTCTCTCCCTCATAAGCACAGAAAATCAATTTTTACACACAAGGAGAAGGATTCGTACTTTATAGGAAGGGAATTCAGCAAACTAATGTCACAGGAGTTGCAGAAGCCACATTGTTGTGGCTCCAGCCTTTGTCCCAGCCTGAGAGCTGGATCCTTGACCCAGGAAGCCATTCCCAATCTCCATTTCAATAGTTTCCATGACAAACCTCCCTGTGAGACACCACCACAATTCTCAGGACAGGAACCCTGTGACATTCCCTCCTCAACATCTTTGGGTCTTTTCAGATTACACTTCACCCTGGCAGTAAGCCAAAGCATATTTATTTTCTGGCTGAATTTCATTGAATTTTGGCTGCTCACCCCTTGGATTTCACTCTCACATTTGCTTCTTCACTTGCTGCTTCTTTTCCGGAGGAAAGTTCCTGCTGAAAACAGGGCAGGAAGTGGGGGCAGGAGGCAGGGAAAGCTTGGACAGTCTGAGCACAGGAAGAACAAGGAAGATCAAATTTCAAACCCCCTCTGGAAGCATCAGTGTTGACCAGCATGGAAAGAATACTGCTCTGCTATTAGACAGAGCTGACTGAACAGCATAATAAAAGTCACTTCTATTTAAAAACATTTCGTGTGTGTTTCTCAAGGAATGAGCCGCCACAGCATCACGCAAGAGAAAAGGCAAATTTTTCAGCTGTTCAATAAAGCAACTCCATTTCCAGCTCTTAAATGGATTTGGCTTCAAGAAAAACTGCATTGCCAAAAAAATATGTAGGGAGATTAAATAAATATTTGATAATATTATTGAGGTCTTGCTTGGAAGAATGGAAGAAATAATAAAATTGAATTTAGTGCTTCAATTTTTCTTGAGCTAATGAAGCGCTTGGGATCCTTTTCCTGAATTGCTTTATTTGTTTCTCTCCCTCTGCACCAGGTGCTGCCCTCCTGAACTGCCAGCCCACTGCCTCCTGCAGAATCCCAAATGCAGGTTCACAGGGGTGGGAGCCCCCTGGAGAGATTGCTCAGCTCATCCCTCCCTTCCAAGGGCAGAATCAGCTCCACTCCTGGCATAACACCTGAAGGGATCCCTTCCAGCACTCCACTATTTCTGTATCTAACCCGTTCATTTTTACAGATTCCTGCCATGGAATCTGTAAAAATTGCAGGAATCTGTAAAAATGAACATGGACATGGCAGAAGAGAACTTCTCCCTCTCCCAGCAGTACCTGCAGGCTCCTCTGTCCCACATCTACCAAGATGCAAGACTGGTCAGGGGCCTTCCTGCCCATTTCCCTGCTGGATTTTCACTCAAACCTTTCTGGAAGTACAAGAAACTTCACTTGGGGCTCTGCCAGAAAGCAAAATTGGAAAAAATAATTACTGGGTTTTAGCAACGCTTCTTTTTCTGTATTTTCCAAGGCAGCAACTGCACTGTTTGTCACAGCACAGCACTGACACTTTCTTTTCTAACCACAGTTCCCACACCGTGGATCCTTCCCTATCGCACTGCCACGTGCCCACCCTCCTTCTCTCTGGATGAGCCAACTGAGAGCAGTCTTGGACAGATTCTGAGTGAATTCTGAGCTGGTGTCTCCTCTGCAGAGCTCACAGAGCACAGCCAGCTGTGACCAACACTGTGGGCAGACATGGGCAGCACCCAGGAGCTTTGAGCTGCCACAGACACTCAGCCTTCCAGAAACTGGCTTAATAAAGCAAAGATAAATGCAAAAAACCCAGGCCTGCCTTAACTCTAGGAAACAACACCCTGGAGCTGAGCAGAGCAGAGTCCTGCTGCTCGGCCATGCTGCAAACCCAGCACAACACCCCTGCCCACATCTGCTCTGAGTCTGAAAGTCTGATTCCTTCCTTTCTACTGCCGGACTCGAGTCTTCCACCTCCCGAAGGCCTCTCCCTTCTCTCCACTTTAAACAGTCCCCATCCTCTCTGGCAGGGGCCCAGAGATGCTCTGCTGAGCCCTAGCAAGTGATGCAGCTCAATCTGTCCAAGCTCGCTCTGGCGCTGGGCGCCGCTTCCCCTCCTGGGAACACAGCACGGAAAACGCCAACAAATCACACAGCTAATTAAAACCTGGCCTCCAGAACGTAATCCCAGCACTGAAGGATGCACTCTGGAAGTCATTTTAATAAGCAGGTTATGCTGACAAGGTGTATATACCCCATAAACACAAGTGCTGCCATATATTGCCTCTGCAGCAGCAAAGCGGAGAGCAAAACAGCCAAGCACTTCTAAAAAGCACAATATTCCAGTCTGACGGCACTTAGGAGTTAAGCTGTGCCAGCACCGCTGCTGAAACACAATCCACGGCTTTAGAGATCAAAAATGAAAGTGGAAAATAGTCCCTAAAGCAGTAAAAGAGCCCCTTGCAGGCAGAGCTCAGAGCTGTGCGTTACCAAATAAGGGCAGCGAGCGGCGGGAGCCAAGGCAGCGGAGCCGGGCTGGATCCGCAGCTGAGGCAGGCAGGGATGGGAGGCAGCCAGCCCCGCTGGGCTGCACTGCAGAGGGGAACAGCAAACGCTCCCTGGGCCTGGGCGGGAGCAGAGCCTGCCAGCATGGGCCTGCAGGGGTACCCCCCTTGGGGTACCGTCCCTGGGCCTGTGGGGCCGGCAGCGCAGGGCTGCCACTGCAAACACCAACCCCAGAGGCTGTGAGAGACACCCAGGGGCTCCTGCCATCTCCTGAAGCACCTGAGAGACACACAAGGACCAGGCTGGAAGAGACCATCAGGAGCATCGAGTCCAACCCAGCCCCAACACCTCAACTGAACCCTGGCACCCAGTGCCACATCCAGGCTTTGTTAAACACACCCAGGGAGGGGGACTCCCCAGGCAGGCCACTCCAGAACTTTATCACCCTTTCTGTAAAAGCCTTTTTGCTAACATCTAACCCAAATTTCCCTGGGGCAGCTTAAGACAAAGCCTGCAAGGAAAACCCCAGATCCTGGGGATGTCTGTGTGTCCCACAGGGATGCAATTCACCTGCTGCATGGAGCTGCCCAAGTGCTTCCACACAAGCACAAACACAGAGCTGCTGAGCAGAAACTGCTCCTTTTTCAACTTCAGCTGAGCTGTTGTTTTCCTCTCTCTTTTTTAAACGCATGGATGTAATTCAATTTATTTCTGCCTGCTCTACTGGCTCATTGTCTTCCAGCAAAAGAAGCGGAACACGCTCTCATCCATCTCAGGGATGTTTCATCCACGCTCCCAGTGTGAGCCTTCTGCAGAAATAAACACTCTGTTAACTTGGTGTCTATTTTCCAACAGACAGAGCAGCTTCTCTGGCTCCTTGGTTTGTCACAGCTGAGGAGAACAGGCTGTAAGAGCCCCCAGGAACACCAAAACTTCCCAGGATAAGCCAAGGAGTTAAAACACACCTGCAAAGCAAACCACAAGATTCACTTCTTTAACTCCACGTGCAACTACAAAGCAAAGTCGTCTTGGTTTAGGTGCTGACAATGCCTCCCCCCTTACTGCCCTGAAATCCAGGAGACAAAAACACTCAGTGAAAAGAATGTCCTGTGTGTGTGTGCCTGAAAACTCCACAGAAAATAAATGTATTCAGGCTGCTTTGTGCTACAGCTATTTAAAAACTTCCTTTTCCACAAAGAACAATAATTAGGTATTTTCACTGTTTTCAGCCATTTTCAGGCTGCCTTACTGACACAATGATCACACATGAATCAGGGAGGGAGAATGCTGGATTGAGAAGTGATGGATGGGCTGGGAGAATTATTAAATAACACCAGCTGCACCACTGAAAGCATCCTACACTCACATCCACCCAGAGTCAGCACAGAGTCGTCCTGGCTCACAAACACCACCCCTGCCAGTAGCCTCCAAGAAGAAATAACCTTCAAAGTTCACAAAAATGAACTGAAATCTCCTCTTAGCACTGTCTGCTCCTTTCCGTTCTCTTCCTCCATTTGTTTCAATTACTGTCTTTATTTCCAATCATTAATTGTATCATAATTGCATTAGAACTGTTTTCTGGTTGTGTCAGGTGGTCCAGTCTCTGCTTCCAGATCTACACCAGTTTTGAGCCTTGATTTCAGGTTTCAGACTAATTCAATCAGGTTTCAGAAGAATTTTCCTTTTCTGCAGAAAATCCTGGCATTCAGGAACAGCAGAAGCAACCAAGAAAATCTGATTCTGTGCCACGGATTTGATAATATCAATTAACAGCTGAGGGTCTGCAGAGCAGGACAGAGGCACAGAGCAGGAGGTGAAAGCCTGAAATGGAGACACAGGGCCAAGGCAGCCACACTCAAATTTAGCCCCACAGAAGGACCCAGCCCTGCTGGTCCCACAGCCAGGCTGGAGCACCCCAAAAGCTCCTGGAGCCCTCTCTGGCTCTGCTGTAAATTGAGGGGAGCTCTCAGAACTTCAGCACACCTGAGCGGTGCCACTGCAGCCCTATGGTGGCACTTGCTGTTCCAGCCCCCAAAATCCAGCCCTGGCACCCTCAGTGCCCCTGCCAGCTCTCCCCCAGAGGAGATTTCAAACAAGGCTTCCCAGATTTATGACTCCAGAGGAAAACTGCAGCAGCACGAGGCAGCACCAGGCTGTGTTACTCACCTGATGACCACAGGAATAATTTTTACCCACAATTCCAACCTTTGGGAAAAAACAAGATTCTCAACCTCTCAATCCAACAAGCAACTCCCACATGATAAACCAGACACAAGTTATGAAATCTGGATTGCAGTGTCCTTGGTATTAGAGGTGCTCAAAAAAAAAAAAAAAATAGATTCAGAAATAACTGTTTCAGCAAATCCCAAATGAAACCCAGACAATTGATGTTATCCAAAGGCTCCATCATGCAAAGTGCAAACTGTCCTGATGAAATATCTGAACCTTATTCCAAGATAAATGGCACAAACAGAACACAAATTCCCCTTAAAACATCTGAGGACAAGGAAGTTATATAAAAAACCCAAAAAAAAAACTACATGAAAAAGATGTGAAAGCTGATTATCTGCAGTTTCCTGAGCTTTTCAGTCTGGATAAGCACTTGGGACTTTCCACATGTATTTCCCATTTTACTGAGCTGCTGTGAAGAGGACATCACTAGGAACAACAAGGTAAAATTGTCTGCCAAGTCTCTGGACTTTTAAAGGTGAACTTCACGATCCCACCTGTGCCTTCTCTCTGTTCATTGAAAACATTCCAGAAGTCTGCCACTTTCCATCACATACACAAACTGCACCTCAGGGATTTGCAGAACAAATCCATTCTTTTTTATTAAGGAGCACTTAGATACTACACGCAAGTGAGATGAAAAACTTCTTCAGGAAAGGATTAAGGGTCCAAAGAAAAGATATTGGCTGGCACCAACTCAGTGAATTGTATTTCCATGATCTCCAGCCCTTGCAGAAACAGAGAACCACTAATGAACACAAGTGTCACTGGTGCCCTGTGGCAGCACTTGCACTGTGCAGATTTCCCCTGTGGCTCATTCCAAAAGCTTTGAAGGCTTTTTTTACAAGGTGAAGCCACTGCAGGCATGGTTAAAAATGTGACAAAACCTCTGTATTTGAGGAGAAGCAGATGAGCTGCTGGAGAACCACGTGCACTGCAGAGCAGTTGCTGAGCCAAATCTCTTCCATGACATGTGAGAATAATCCTGTATTTTTTACAGGACAATACTGAGGCTGAAGGGTGACAGCAGCTCCGAGCAGGCACAGAACAGCACACAGGGATGGAACAGGTTTGCTGCTCCAGCCCTGAGCTGCACTACTACAGACACTGCCAAGTGTGACAGTTTGCATGCACATTATCTCCATTTCTTGGATGTAACATGTCTGGAAAGTTGTCATCAGCTTGCCCACACTCCCAGACACCGAGTCCCACGTCTGGGGGCACAAATGACCGCTGAACTGAGAGAGCTTCCAGCCTGCACTCCCGGGCTGCTCGTGGATTCTGAGTGACTGCACACACCCCAACCTCGCCCCAGAGAACAAGATTTTCTTACCAAACACCCCTGCGTGGTGCTTTTCCTAATAAATACACCCAAACAGCTGCTGAGTACAAGCCTTAAGCCATATGCCTGTTACATACACAAATCAACTTTTTCACTAAAAATATTTAAACTGAAACTGTTGATAAACCCACTGTGATGGAGCAGATGGATCCGTCAGTTCCCCATCCATCAGAACACCCTTTTGCTAGATTAAAAACTTTGCTAGATTAAAAAGAGGACTTTCAAAGTAATAGATTAAAAATTTGCAGAGGACTTTCAAAGACAGTAACAGAGTTGTTCCGCACATCCTTGAAGGGGCAGAGTCACAGAATGAACTAGGCTGGAAAAGACCTTTGAGATCAAGTCCAGCCTATGAGCAGACACCTCCTCACCAACTACACCTTGGCACTGAGAGCCATGTCCAGTCTCTTTTAAAATCAGCTTAAACAGTGCAGAAATGCACACAGGGTGGACAAGGAACTTGACTAAACCCAAAGGGCCATGAAGGCCACCATGCCCATGATGTTGTCACCTCCTCCCTCCTGAGCAGTGCAGGGAAAGCCACTTTGCTCACACCCTTCCCCACAGCCCATGTGGGCTCTCCTCAAGGGCTGCACGGAGCTCTGGACAGCACGAATTCCCAGGATTGCCTGCAGGAGCAGCCTCGCTGGAGGATCCTCCCCCGGTGCCCCCAGGCAGCTGCTCCTGCCTACTCCCACCCCACGCTCTCCTCCATGGCAACCCTTCCTGCACAGGGGAGATGCGGGAGAGGAGCAGGGATGAGCGCTGAGAGCTCAGCACAGCGGGCACCAGGAGCGGCTGCACAGCCAGGGCAGCACCTCAGCCCTTGTGTCAACTACAGCCAGAGGTGGGACTGGCTCCATGTGAGCCCCAAAAGCCACAGCTGGCAGCTGGAGGTGGCACCCAGCACAGCGAGCCCTCCCAGGAGCCTGTCAGAGCTCCAGCACAGATGGATGGAGAATTCCTGCAGAGCCACGCCTGAGTTATTCCACTGGGCACCTTCCTCTCCCAACCATCACAAATAGCCAGTCCTATCACCTATCCCTGCCATCCTCAGGAGTGTTAAACAGGGATTAAAAGGTTCTTGCAGCCTGACCACAGCTACGTGGCTCCTTCCTGTACACTCCACTAGCTCTGGTCTGTGTGTACTTACTCAGGATCTGCTCTGGTCTGTGTGTATTTACTCAGGATCCGCTCTGGTCTGTGTGTATTTACTCAGGATCCACTCTGGTTTGCATTTACTCAGGATCCGCTCTGGTCTGTGTTATTTACTCGGGATCCGCTCTGGTCTGTGTTATTTACTCGGGATCCGCTCTGGTCTGTGTGTATTTACTCGGGATCCGCTCTGGTCTGTGTGCATTTACTCAGGATCCGCTCTGGTCTGTGTGCATTTACTCAGGATCCGCTCTGGTCTGTGTGCATTTACTCAGGATCCGCTCTGGTTTGTATTTACTCAGGATCCGCTCTGGTCTGTGTGCATTTACTCAGGATCCGCTCTGGTCTGTGTGTATTTACTCAGGATCCGCTCTGGTCTGTGTGTATTTACTCAGGATCCGCTCTGGTTTGTATTTACTCAGGATCCGCTCTGGTCTGTGTGTATTTACTCAGGATCCGCTCTGGTCTGTGTGCATTTACTCAGGATCCGCTCTGGTCTGTGTGCATTTACTCAGGATCCGCTCTGGTCTGTGTGTATTTACTCGGGATCCGCTCTGGTCTGTGTGCATTTACTCGGGGTCTGCTCTGGTTTGTATTTACTCAGGATCTGCTCTGGTTTGTATTTACTCAGGATCCGCTCTGGTCTGTGTGCATTTACTCAGGATCCGCTCTGGTCTGCATTTACTCAGGATCCGCTCTGGTCTGTATTTGCTCAGGATCCGCTCTGGTCTGTATTTGCTCAGGATCCGCTCTGGTCTGTGTGTATTTACTCGGGATCCACTCTGGTTTGTATTTGCTCAGGATCCGCTCTGGTCTGTGTGTACTTACTCAGGATCCGCTCTGGTCTGTTTGTATTTACTCAGGATCCGCTCTGGTTTGTATTTGCTCAGGATCCGCTCTGGTTTGTATTTGCTCAGGATCCACTCTGGTTTGTATTTGCTCAGGATCCGCTCTGGTCTGTGTGTATTTACTCAGGACCTGCTCTGGTTTGTGTGTATTTACTCAGGAAATGCTCTGGTCTGTGTGCATTTACTCAGGATCCGCTCTGGTCTGTGTGCACTTACTCAGGATCCGCTCTGGTCTGTGTGCATTTACTCAGGACCTGCTCTGGTTTGTGTGTATTTACTCAGGACCTGCTCAAAAGTTCCTCTGACACATTGAGAAACTCTCACTAGGTGACCTGACTGCTTCAGCAGCAGCTCTGTCCAGAACCAACTCTCTCCACACCACTCCCAAAGAGCTTGAGGACATAAAACAGCACAAGGCAAATCTCACCCTCGAGGACATTTAGTGCTGTACAGAGGAGCTCAGCATTCATCTGGAACAAAAATCTGGGTAAGCTTACCTTTACACTTGAAAAATGATAATTATTTATAAACAAACATTCTCCTTTCTACTCACCAATATCAGGGCACTACTATGCCTTTTACACTGTAAAAATCTAAATATTGGAAGTGCGGTTTAAATTAGCACAGTGCACAAGATACTGCCAGTGGATTATCCACCAATAAAAACCACATTTGGAGGCGGGAGAAACTCTGGGAGCTTCCAACACGCGCCACACAACAGATATTCAAAGTAGCTGAGTCACTGTGGGTTTCTGAAATGAGCCTCCACCAGGACTGAAGGAAGGAACATGAAGTGACAGGCACTTCAAAATCTCTGACAGATAAAAGTTTTTCTTTTAAAGTTCCTGAGTTTTTCAGTCTAAGGCTGCAGCTTCTTTACTTCACACTTTTTTCCCCCTTTTATTTTTGGTTTTTGAAGACTTTGATATCAAGCTCCCAACACAATGTTTAACTTCAATCCTGCATTAAACATCAGAGCAAGGACCAGGCTGAGCAGACTTCTAAAAAGCCAGTGCAGACAGACAAATCCAGCAAAGGTACAAGAAAGAGAACAGCAAATGCAAACAGTGCAAATACCTGGAGGGAACACAAGGTACAGCAAGATGGAATTAATTCAGTGTGAGATGCAGGGGGCTCCCCCAAACCTCTTCTGGTTTTAGGCAGGAGCAAACCTTGGGGAAGGATCCTCAGTACAGCACAAATCTATGCAGACATCAGGTAGGAAAATAACACAGAAAGCTCAAAGGAAAGAATTTCTGCTCAGAAAAATCCCCTGTCCCTGGAAATGGCCTGAAAACAAGAACCCATTTTTATGGGGTTTTTTCCCCCCAAAGAACTTTACTTTTTCTCTAAGGTTTTGGGATGTGCTTCTGAATTTCAAAAAATGAAAAACTTGGATATTTTCATATTTTTTCCTCAGTAAGGGATTCATGGAGAAGCTGGAAGAACAGAATATTTCTCCTGTTCGATTCTGAACATTGTTTTACTCATTAGTGAGAAGAATAAGAACTCCATGTGGACCCCACATCTCAAAACCTTGCTAAGATTTCTCCTCCCATCCTTCCACAACCCCCCCTCTCCATTTAGTGGGTGCAGAGGCAGCCCAGGGAATTGTGACACCCCTCTGGAAACACATCCTGAAAGAGCTCAGCCTCAGCACAGCTGCAGGGCTTCCCTCTCAATCAAACACTGCATAAAGGCACAGATTAAATCACATTTCTTCCCTTTACAGCTCTCCCTGCTACTCCTCTGCCTTCAAGGTCCTCCCAATATTGCTCAGCACTGAGGACTGGGAACACTGAGCAGCTGTGGTGATGCCTTCTGATCTTTCAAGGTAACTGCACCTAAAGACTAAAAAATAAACATGAAAACACATCCTTCTTCGGTATTTTTGCATCAGATAAAAACTACAAATTAAATGTCAACCGTGATATTAAAATTAAAAAGATGTGCTGTGAAGTATTAGTGGATATTCAGAGCATAAGCTGCTACAATTAAACATAAAATCATCTCTCTATGTTGTATTCCTTTCTCCTACAATGTTTATTTGTTTACATATACATACAGAAATATACACATGAACCTGTAAGGAGACTGAATACAAATAAGCTGTTAAAACCCAGAGTTCTCTGCAGGCAAATTCTGATCCCAATGCAGAATTATCATCTGTCAAGTTGCCCAAATCATCTCAGAACACAAAAACTTGCAGCACATGACAGGCTGCATATGGAAAAAATTATATTTGGGATTAAATCTTATAGATCATATTTGAAGGATCCTCTCCTCATTGTCATTTTTCATGACCAAGGCCATCTGCCTGACAGGGAGTGGGAGGAAAAATTCTTCACTTATTTTAAAGCTTGTCAATGCCAACCAAGAATGTTATTTGTAAAATCTATATTGCCTTCAGATTTACCTCCAGTCCCCAAGGCAGGAGCTCAGGGTGCTGCCATTCCTATTTACTGAGGATGCACTTTGCATCAGGGGAGGATCCCTACAGAGCCACCATCCCATAATAGTGCCCAATGTTCCTGGAGCAAACACACAATTCTCATTGCCCAGGAAAATGTGGTGATCGAGTCACTCTTACAGAACCTCCATTTCTGAGCAGGTTCTGTGGCCATCACCTAAACAGGGGACATGATTTGCTTTCCAATCAACAAGGAAAATGCACTTGTGAAGGGCAGAACAAAGTAAGTCAACACTACCCCCAGTAAAGCTGCACCAAAGGCTCCAAAAGCCTCTTTGCTCAATCCTGGTGTTAAGACATGAGCAAGAAGTCAAAGGCACGTGGATGCCATAAAAATTTTTCCATAAAAACCCAGTGAAATGTCCCTGGCAATGCCCCTGGCTGAGCAAGGCTCTGTGCTGAAGCCATTTGTGACCAGGCAGCAGCACAGATCCAGCACTTGGTGCTGGAAATCAAAGCTGGGAGTGGAGCTTTTGCCAGATCAGCACTGCAATTCCTGCTTTTGGGAGGGGTTTGGGAAAGCACCCCAGGAACACCCAGCTCAGCCCTCCCTGCTCCTGTCCTCCCCTTCAGACAGGACTGAACTCTCCCTTCTCTCCCCACTGCTGCTGCTCACACTCCAATAATGCTGAGATTTATTCCTTTTCTCTGACAATAAAGCACAGCTTTAGGGCAGCAGGAGCAGCTGAGGGCTGGAATCCCCAGCCCAAACCAGCCCCTTTGGACTGGCTCCCAGAGGTTTGGGCCACCACCAGCCCCAACCTCTGCCCCTGGGGCTGCTCAAAGCCAACTGGTGCTGCCTGGAGATCACGTGCTGCTCCAAAGGGAGGGAAGGCATTTTTGCAGCTCTAGCTCAGATTTTTTCCTTTTCAGGATGGCTGCTCCCTCATCCAGCTCCCTCACTTCCTCATGCCTGCAAGTTCTGTGTTTATTTTTTCCTTGTATAATTTTTAACCTCGACAAATAAAAGGGTTGACATTCACTGAATGCAAGGTCCAAGTGCTACCAGATTGCTCCTGCATAGCACAGCTCTGTATCCTCAGTAAAACCCAGCTCAGGCATCATTTGTTCTGGTTCAGGCAGGGGAGGATCCTGTGGCAGTGTTCTCAGCACTGTCATGGTTTCTCTGCTTGCAGGAGATTTCTTCCTCTGAACATCTCACTGAGAGCTACACAAAGGCTCTTCAACCACAACACAAGGAGTTATGTTTCCACTGAACTTCTGTACATTACATAACCAAAACAGATGCTCATTGCCAACACTGAGGCCTCACTGCTGACTATTTTCACAAATTAGGAATGAAGAAGTGTTAGCCCTAACACACAAGTCCCTCGAGCTCCTCTCTGACTGAACAGTTGTTCATCAGAATAAAATTTTCAAGGCACACTGCAGTCAGTGTCAACCTGTAATGGCTATTCTGGTGTTTCCATGCTCATGTGAGACATAAGGCTTCTTCTACACATCTGTCAGGGGCCACTAAAGCTAATCCAGGATTTTTTCAGCTCCCTACCCCCAGCCAGCCACTTGCCAAAGCAAGGAAACAAACAGTTTATTCCTCAAGATCCAGTCAGGTGCTTTTCAAGACTGACCTCAAAGCAGCAAATTCCTCTCAGGATGGCAAAACCATGCAAAGCAGTTTTCAGAGACAAGAACCTTCACCAACAGCTCACTTGTTTCCTGGAGTTTGGATCACAAACTTTCGAGTCAGGCAGGAAAGACTGGAGGTTTTTATACACTCAGGCCCCAAACGAGCAGGAGCTTGACAGATCAGCACTGGCACCTGGCTCTGCAGCCAGCAATGTGAAGAATGCAGCAGGAGGTGCTGGAGGAGAGGGATCCCACTCAGGTGCTGACACATGAAACACCACCCTTCATGCTGAAGGATGACTCCAGATCCTGCAAGGAGAAGGGCAGAACATCCCATCCCCAGCAGGGTGGGAAGGGAGGCAGCTGTGAGGGGCACAGGGGGCTTGCTGAGGACACCTGGCAAGGTCTGCAGTCCCTCACAGCACATTTCATGGCTGGCTCTGCTGGCAGCCTCTCCACTCTCCTGACTGCTCTCAAACACAAGCACTCACAGCTTCACCTCCCTGAGACATCACCACTGCAGCCAGGACTCTTCCTCAGTGAGGAACATGCTGCCCAGAAAATCAGAAGGGAAATTATTTAACTTCTGGGTTGGGTTCCTCTTGGACTAATGACTTCCATGTGGCACTTGGACACAGCACCTGCAGGGCCTCCTTGATATGGGTACTTGGCATATTGATCTCTTGTCTTTGCAAGTAAATAACCTAAACTGAAAATACTTATGAACTGTGACTAGTTTTGAAGTATAAAGCCTTATTTTCTAAGTAAAATAATTGAGGTTTTTAGTATAATTCCTGCTGCTGCAAGCAGCACAGAACCTCATTGTGCCCTAAAAGCAAGAGAAAGGAGATGACACAGAACAGACTGAGAAGCTTGACACAGGGGTGTCCCAGGGATTCACCTGCTCCTTCTGAGCAACCAAACCCCTCACAACCACAGCAAGGCAAGGGATGAGAAGAAATCACACCTGGCCACAGAGACATGTCAAGGGGAAAAAGGTTGAGAGGCCAGATGTGGCTCCCTAAAGCTTACTGGGAAAGGCAGACCTAAAAACAAAACTCCTGAAGCATCAACATGCAAATCTAGGTGTGAACTGGAGGCTCCAGGAGCACGGATCACACCTTCCCTGGGTGCTCATCAGCACCATCAAGCCAAGGGGAGCCAGGAGGCTGTGCCTGAGGCTCAGTGCTGCAAGTGTCAGCACTTCCAAGCTGCAAATGCTGTTCTGAACCAAACCTGAGTGTGTTTGGCACCAAATGTTTGTGCTCCCACACACCCAGCACAGCCCACAGCTAAGGCCTGGGAATGTCTTCAAGGGAACTGCAGCTGCTTTAGACTGAATACAAGCACTTCTAACCTCAGCTACAAAGCCCTGCCACAAGAGCTGATGATCCACTGATAATTTTAATTCATTGGCCATTAAATTCCAAAAGCTCCCACCAAAGTGGGAAGCATCATTTAGATGATTCTTGCCTAAAAAAACTTGCCCTGTGTATTTTGGTGTCTTCAAGCACCCAACAGCAGGTGAACATAGCTCCAAAAACACCAACAGAAGTGAAGAACAGACAGCCCACCCAGCCTCCCACCCCAGCCTTGCCTATTCTGTATTTTTTATATTTATGCCCAAATAACCAGCTTGCACAGAAGAAAACAATAATTCATCACAACTCCTGTACTGCAAAGAAACAAATCTTTGGCTCCAGGTTACCAGAGTTGGATAAAACCTCATCCAGGGCCAGGTCAGTGAGCCTGGGCACAATAAATGCACCTCAGAGGTGTTCTGGGCTGCCAGCAGGATTTTACACCCCACACCTCACCTGAGGCTCTCAGCACTTCAGATAATGGATGTACAGCTCAAGATGTTCCCAGCACCTGGGGGACTCCTGTCCTCACACACAGAAGGTTTTTCCACACAATTGATGGCATGATCCATCTGTCTGCATCCTTCTGAAGGAGTGAGGCTCCTTCCTCTGCAGAGCAGAGCCCGTGCTGGCAGCAAACACAACTCCCACCCTGAGCTTCACCTGAAGGTCCTCTGGAAGTGCCTGGGATTGCTGAGGCTCCCCAGCACCTCAATCCTGCCAGCTCACAGAACAGACCCTGAGAGCCTCTCAAAAGAACAGGGCACAACTGATGGGGTGCACAGAGGAACACACTTGACTACTCTAAATATTAAGCAAGCCACAAATTTTAATAACTTTGCTATATTAAAAGATAGGCACCAATGTCACCCCACCCCCACAATTCATCAAGGCATTTCACTCCCTTGGGCTCTTGTGACTAAGTATAATATTTCATTAAATATCCTGTTCATACTGGCTTATGTACTAGGGAACACACTAATTTTAGAAAACTGATTAGCTAGTTCTTTCTAACTGAATGTTATTGTAGCTAAGGTCAGATTTTGCACTGAAACTATGGCAACAAAGCCACAGTATTCTTTTGTCTACAAGGTTGGGACCAGGTTTATTAACACAACTGCTCTACTTAATAGCTCAGCACTGCTTTTTGGCAATCCCTTCCTCGATCCTACCTGAAATACCCTGAGCTTTCCACGGGGAAAAGCCTCAGACCTGCAAGAGCTGAGAAAGAATGAGTGCTCAAAAGAGCATTTTGTTTATTTCTTCAGTTTTGGGCACAGTCAACCCCCCCTTGTCCCACACAGGGACACGTCAGGATGGAACTGCCACCCTCATTTGCAGAGGGACACATCAAACTTCTCCCCAGGAGAAAGAAAATAATAAATTAAATCCCCATCCTTCCTCTGCTGTACCTGAACCAACAGATTGGGTTTCACACAGTGTTCCAGTTATGCATATTAATGGCACTTTCTGTTTCAAAGGGGCTTTGCTCTGCCTTCATCTCCATGCAGACATCCCAGATGAAAGCTCTTGGAGCCCACAGGTTGGCAGACAGCTGTTTGGGAACAGAATTGCAGGGAAACAGCCCAGCCAGTGCCTGTGCCCCAGAGCCAGCCCCTCCTCTGTCCCCAGCTGTCACACCAAGCTGCTCAGACCCTCTTGATCTGTGCCACACAGACCCTCCCCACCCATCTCAGCGCCCATCAGCGGGACACAGACAAAATCCTGAGCACCAGGAATCACTCAGTAATCATCATTTCTCTCTGCTAAGCACATCAGCACAGAACCCCTGCAGGGTTTGGGGTGGAAGGGACCTTAAAGCTCACCCCATTCCCAGCCTGCCATGGCAAGGACACCTCCCAGTGTCCAGGAACCATCCAGCCTGGCCACAGCTGCTCTGGGTAACAAAGCACCACAGAGTCAGGATGTCTTTGGGATAGCCTGGAACTCCACCACAAATAATTTCCCACAAACTTGTCTGGCTTCACAGGCCAGTAAGGAACCACTGCAAGAGATGTGGGAAATGAAATAAAACCAGCTTTCCAATTCACTCTCCACAATAAAAACACCCCAACCAACCTTCCCTTGGATTCCTGCATCCCCCCAACCAGGGCATCCCCAAGCCTAGGCAGATACAAAGCAAACTTTTGTATTTGCATGGAAAAGCAACACTTCCAACTTCCCAGCTTTTTTAAAATATCTAAATGCTGCAGTGGCAATTGTCCCCAACATCTGCTTGCACGTAGGCTGCAGTGGGCTAAAGTTTCACAATTCAGAGGCAGGATTCAGGATTTCTTCATCTTATAAAGGGCAGCAAATTCAAATGCATACAAGCAGTTGGCAGTTTTCTAGTGCAGCTCTATAAATACTGAAAGATTCCTCATCAAGGCAGCAAAATGTATTTTAGATTTAACTACATCCTAATTCAGCAAGACTGAAAGATTTTTTTTTTTACTCAAAATGCTCAATGCTTCAATTTTGAATTAAAAAATACAGGCACAACAACAGACTGTATTTTTGTCATTTTTCTTTTCCATCAAACAACTTAAAACAACTTACTTTGATTTTACACTTCTTATTTTGATTTTTACTCATTCTGAAAGGGGGGTAAGAGGCATCTTTTTTCTTTTTATGGTGTTTGGCTGTAAAACAGAAGTTGGTTTAAGTGGTTATTCACTATTATGCTCCACTTTCTACTTCTGGTATACAGCACAGGCATTTTAATCTGACTTGGACATCTCAAAATTGGAAAGGAGTTTCTATTGCAAGTGATGGATGTCTCTGCAAGAAGGCTTTGGCCTCAGCGCTCAGGCACTCCCAAAAGTTCTGCTTCCTGCATGGAAAACAAATCCTGCTATTTGAACTGCTACTATCAGAGGGAGAAAAAGAAGCCATATTTAGACTCCAGTTTAAATATTCCTTAAAGGAACCCAGGCACTTTAATACTGAATGCAGCCAAGCATTTCAGCAGCATTAGAAACTCCATGTTCAGAGGGAAAGGAAGCCCAGACCTGGCTGTGCAGCTCAGCTCTATCCCATCCTGTTCCAGCTCAAACCTCTGCAGAACACCCACTCCAACTCAGCTGAGAGAGTCAAACAACTCAGGCTACTTCACATCAGAGTTTAAGAAGCTGATATCATCCCTTTCACCACAGCAGACCAGGAAAAGTGTGCATGGAGAGCACCAGGATTCAAGGCTGCTCACAGGAGCCTCAGGCTGATCCTGATCCCACAGAAAACTCCTGATGAACGCAGGGGTGGCACTGAAGCAACCCAAAGGGCACTATTTGCTCTCATACTCCTCCAAAACTAACAGGCAGAGGGACCTGGCTATTTGTTTTAGCTTGATTTTTAATTTTCAGAAGTGTTTGGGAAAATTAACTCTGTGACCCTCCAGCTGAAAGAATCCCTAATCTCAGCCCTAATGCCCAAGCATAAACAAGCTTGCCCTGGCTAAATAAGGGTAAATAATGTGTATGTGTGCAACAGAATGGCAGAGCCTCCAGCAGACCTGCATGAATCACAGATTTCCTTCATATTTTTCCTTCATATGGAGTTTCCTTCATTCAGCACAAAGCAGGAGTGGGGAGGCTTCATATCAGTGATGGCAAAGCTGTGAAGGATAAAATAGAAACCATTTCTGCCAGGGAGAAGCAGATTGACTTCATCAGGGCTGAGCACAGGGATAACTCAAGAACACCCATCAAAACTGTGGATATTGGAAGGAATTGTTGTCTGGGAGGGCGGGCATGCCCTGGCACAGCTGTGGCTGCCCCAGATCCCTGGCAGTGCCCAAGGCCAGGTTGGAGCAGCCTGGGACAGTGGAAGGTGTCCCTGCCATGGCAGGGCTGGCACTGGATGAAATATAAAGTCCCTTCCAACTCAATCCATTCCATGAGCCACACTAAATTCAGTTTTTATAGCCACATCATTATAAATTAAAGCTGCCTGGGGAGCTCCCCCCGCTGCAGCTCCCAGGCTGAGCCCCCAGGCCTGGCCCCCAACACCTGCAGAGGCAGCAGCCACAGGAGCACAGCGTGGATTAGGATCAAAAGAACAAACAGAATTTGAACTACTCCTCTTCTGCTTCGCCATGAGGGTATTTTAAGTCTAAGATATGGGTTCATTCCTTGAACATCTTGCCAAAAAAAGAGTGTTGCCCAGCAACTACTAAAACAATGTTCTGGAAGGAGGGAGCTGCTGGACAAATTAACCCAGTGAGTGCCCTTTTTGCCAGAGTTTCCAGCAGCTATTGCAGAGCTGCTGGAAGGCTGGCAGACAGCTCTGCATCCCAAATAAAGAGCTGTAAGGAATTTCCTGAGAAGCCTGTCAGCCAGACTGTTTTGCTGTAGTAGCAGTGTCTTGCATTAAACAAACACGTTTGGCTCGGTGCAGGGCTGTGCTCCAGCACCAAAGAACACAAATAAACCTCTGCAAATGCCCAGTCCATGTCCCTGAGAGCACAGAGCAGCAGCTCCAGCACCAAAGAACACACATAAACCTCTGCAAATGCCCAGTCCTGCTCACTGAGAGCACAGAGCAGCAGCTCCAGCACCAAAGAACACAAATAAACCCCTGCAAATGCCCAGTCCATGTCCCTGAGAGCACAGAGCAGCAGCTCCAGCACCAATGAACACAAATAAACCTCTGCAAATGCCCAGTCCTGCTCAGTGAGAGCACAGAGCAGCAGCTCCAGCACCAATGAACACAGATAAACCCCTGCAAATGCCCAGTCCTGCTCACTGAAAGCACAGAGCAGCAGCTCCACACCAAAGAACACAGATAAACCTCTGCAAATGCCCAGTCCTGCTCACTGAAAGCACAGAGCAGCAGCTCCACACCAAACCTCCAGCCCTGGGCTCTGCTGCAGCTCCTGCACCAGGGCAGGGCTGGGTGGCACCTGCAGAATAAGGAACTGTGTGTGTGTTGCAGCAGGAATGATTTCCAGTGGAGATTCCAGCCCAGCCGAGGGTCAGCTCCAGTTCACATTTCCCACATCAATCCATGCACGTTCAAAGGAAATTCATTTATAGCCCCTCTTCAGCTATGGCAATTAGAGCTTCATAAAAACACTAAATGTCTTTTCTGTTTAAAGAAGTGCAGATAACTAAGGGAATGTCACACTCTTTCTTTTTTTTGGAGACTCACACAAGTAGGATTTCTTTCAGGAATCTCATCTGTACACAGCACATTTACAACAGTTAAGTAAAAAAACCCTTCTTTTGCATATTAACATTATTTTAAAAAAACACTAATGAATGCACTCTTCAGTCTTCACATTTTGAAAAGCAATTTTAGAGGACTTTTGAATTGTCTGGAACTGGAGGCACAAAGGGCTAGAGAAATGCTGTACTTGAAAAAAAACCCAAACACACCCAAACCACTGCATTTAAAGTGGACACAGAAAGCCAGAATAAAAAAAAAATCCACTGAAATCTTAGACCATAATTGCCATCCAACCTCAAACCACTGACCTCAGGTGCTAAATAATTCTGCTTGGGATGGAAAATAGCAAGAAAAAGAATCAGCCTTCACACCTTCCACTGATCAAATGAATATTTTAATGACCTAGAGGCACCACGGCATTTAACACGTGAAATAACTGCAGGTAAACACTCACAGGAACTCGAGTGTGCTGCACTACCTTCTTCTGGAGCTCTTTCCAACTCCAGCACTTCACTTTTTTCCATCTAATAATGCAGGGATTCTTTTTTCTTTTTTAAACCGTCCCCTTTGCACTTCTTTTACCCACCATCCCCTTTGCACTTTTACCAACCATCCCCTTTGCACTTTTACCAACCATCCCCTTTGCACTTCTTTTACCAACAATCCCCTTTGCACTTCTTTTACCAACAATCCCCTTTGCACTTTTACCAACAATCCCCTTTGCACTTTTACCAACAATCCCCTTTGCACTTTTACCAACAATCCCCTTTGCACTTTTACCAACAATCCCCTTTGCACTTTTACCAACAATCCCCTTTGCACTTTTACCAACCATCCCCTTTGCACTTTTTCTCCACACTCCAGCCCTGAACATCACCCCCTCTCTGACTCTCAGCTGCCTCTTGCCCCTCACCCTTTCCAGGGCTCCCCAGCACCAGCTCCATCTGCCAGCCAGCTTTTCCCACCACTTCTGTCACCAAAGGCAGTGCTGGTGTCCCCAGGATGCCTCTGCTCCTTCCATCCCTCCAGCTCCAGCCCATCCTCCTGCCCCACCACACTCACTCCCAGGTTCCCTCTGTGCCTCCAAGCAGTGATTTCCCAGCACACAAACCCCAGCTCAGCTGGGAAGGGGCTGTTTTTAGGAACACATTCCTCAGGCAGGGCTATTTTCACACCAGCAGCAGGTTAGCAGTGTTTACTGACAGAACATACTCACATTTAGGCGCTGCTGCCAAATCCCTCTCTGCAGGCACAGGGGTGGTGCACACACCCCCTCTCTGTGCACAGCAGCTCTGCTCCATTTCAAGGGGCTGAAGAGGAAAGAAAATCCCCCACCCTCTGGAGCAGGGCCTTGCTGCTGCCACCAGATGCAAGGGATTAAATGTAGCCCTGGCAACATGACTTTTTACAACCTGAAGCACCTGTGGTTAGGGGAAAAAGCAGGGTGGATTCATTCTGCCACTGGATAGACAGGCTTGAGTTTCACACTGAATTTTCTTGGAATCATCTATGCATATCTAAGCAGACAATCTTGCTTCTAGAGATCTCTCCTCACGTTGATTAAGCATGAAATTTGTATTTACAACAGTTTTACATCTGCCCACAGAGGACAGAGCTGCTCTAAGAAGCTCAGAATGACTTCTCAAAAAAATGGTACCAAAAAGAAGATCCCCAAGCTGGGCCAAAGGTGACAGGCTCAGGGTCCCTCCCAGAGGGAACTGACCTGCACCTGGACACCTTGGAGCACAGGGACATAAAGCAAGTCACAGAACCACAGCAGTGTTACCCAGTCCTCTGTAAGGGGACAATCCAAGTCACTTCCATTTGATTCATTTTCTTCTTGTTCCAAGAAGATTTCAGAACATTGCTTCATAATGAATGTGAACCAGTGCCTGACACCAGTCCTCAGGCCTGCAGCTGCTGTGATGGCCAGCATGATTCCCAGGATGGCTTGGGCTGGAAGGGACCTCAAACCTCAGCCCCTTCCAGCCCCTGCCATGGCAGGGACACCCTCCCCTAGCCCAGGCTGCTCCAAGCCCCACCCTGCTACATAAAAATGGAGTATTTTCCATTTCTGGTGAGGATGAGGTGATAAACTCCACAATTACTTCTTCTGAACATATTTATCACAGAAAGCATTTTATCTCAGACTACACTTACAAAGTATGTGTATAAATAAGAGAAAAGCCTGCTAAAATTTTATGGCTTTTGTTGCCGTTTACCATTAAGCATAAACCTCCCCATGAAAGCTTCACTGAAGTAACTACAAAGGTTGGAAAAGGTTCACACCATTCTTTCTCCCTGTATAAATTATAAGTAATATGAGAACATTTACAATGTCTAACCACGGTGTTTTATGTCAGACAAATGTCTCTCTGTACTTGCAGTTCCTAAACTGTGCTAGCAAGAATTGCCTTTTTCTCATTCTTTCCTCTCTCTCTGTCTCTCCCTCCGCCTCCCTCTGCACCCAGCAGTCTCAGTCAAATCTGCTTTTATTCTTCCATACAATTTTAACATCAAGAACGCCTCAAAAGTCAAGGCTCTGCTTCACATAACAACATTGTTCTTTCTTGGAGAGCTTACCACTGAATGCTGAACCTTCCCCAGGTTGCCTCTTTGGTATTTCAATTATCAGCTCTTCAGTTTTCCAGGAAAAAGGGAGAAAAACCAACAAGAGCTCACAGACTTCAGCAATATTTTAAAAGGAGAGCTTCATTATATGTGACATCGTGTCATGGCAAAAAAACCCCAGAACCACCCAAATAACAGCAAGCAAAAACCAGCAGTACAGACTGTACACGATGTTCAAGGGCAATCACCTGCAGTTCTGGCCAAACCTGAAGAGAATTATGGTGATTCTGAGACCCTGATAAAGGCAAAGCATAACCAAGGAAACAGATTCACCCAAAGAAACAAGGCACAGGTGCTGCTACACCTGAAACAATAAAATCCAGACCAAAATTGTAGAATATTTGGCTGAGTTATCCTCTGGGTGAAAGATGCAACCCAGGGGTGAGAAAAAGAATTCGAGGTCTTTGCAAACAAAATCCCAGTGAGTGCTTCTCTTCTTGTCTGAGGCCTTTCTTGAACAAGTCAGCCCTTGCCAAACTGAAAAGCAGAGCACTAATTTCTTATCACTGAGCATAAGTTTCCTGGCAGAATGAAAGCAAAGCCCAAGGTAGCTCATATCAAATTAGGTCAGATAATAGTTGTGGCTAACACTTGCTCCTTTCTATTTTCCTCCTCCCTGAGGTTTGGTACTGGGTAATTAGAAAGAAGGTGTGATAGAATGGAGAAAAAGAAATTAAATTCCTAGGGACTGTGAACATTTGGATAGATCTGAAAAGCAAACAACTGACAACCTCAACCCCATCCCCTCACACAGCTTTCTTCATTCCTGTTTGGCTGGGACAGAGTTAATTTTCCTTGCAGTAGCTGGTAGAGCCACATTTTGGATTTGTGGCTAGCACAGGGGTGTTTCAGTTACACTGAGCAGATCTCTGCTCCCCACCTCCCTGTGAGGGCTGGGGGCACAGCCAAGCCCATGACAGCAGCACACAGAGCTGGCAGTGCTGCAGAGGTGGCATTTGTCTTGGCCCAGCACCTGCCTGCCCATGGGAAATGGGGAATCAATGCACTCTTCTGCCTTGCTGCTGGCTGAAGCTGCTCCTTTATCTACTGAACTGCTTTATCTGAACACTCTTCCTCTCCCAGTTCTCTCTGCCATCCCCCTGGGTGGGGCTGACTCAGGTTAAACCACCACAGACATTCACCACACACATTTTTCCTCGTGGGTTGCCATCCATGGAAGAAGATGACACTAAAATATGCCACAGAAAGCACAGAGGTCAGAAATTGTTACAGAGCACAGCACAAAGCAAAGAACCATTTCTAGGCAGAAGGGTAAGGAGCTGTCTGACAAACTTACCTCTGAATTTTTTGGGTGGGTTGTTAAGATCACCTGCTTCTGGCTGTACCACACACCGATCATCCACAAGGCTGCAAAGAAATGAGCAGTGAAGTGAGATCCCATCCCCTGCTGCCCCCTCCATCCTCGCCAACAAAACCAAAGTCGTTCACTTGCAATATTTCATCCGAGTGGCCACTTCAGCAGAAGACATTCCCCAAATGCCAACTTATGCCAGGTCTTTCTAAGAAGCATGCAGCTAATTATTACTGTTGCCCAGAGCTTTGCTCCTGGTAGGTGGGACAATAAATAAGTCATTGCTCCTGTGTTCTGCATCATCCTTATGTGCCCTGCTCGAGGTGCAGACAGAACAGCCCATATTCTAGGGAGGTGACAGACAGCCTCAGGACAGCTCCTGCCTCTTGGACAGATTTGAGTCACGCTGCAAATGTGTTTGTATGAATAGAGAACAGGAAAATATGGCAGCTATGCAAAGTGGACACTGACCCTGTGAGCCCTCAAGTATTAAGAAATGGCAGGAAGAGTCGCTGCCACAATAAAAATTGACTCCTGAGAGAAAGAAAGGCACAAATGGACCCTCCTGCTCACCAGGTGAGCTGAGGGATTGAGCCAACCTCCTCCTGTTCTGCCAGGAAGAAGGGGAGCTGGACAAGCAAAACCAAGAGATTCCAAGAGGGAATGCCAGGACAGAGCTGTCTGTCCCTGCACAACAGGGTCAGCTGAAATCCCACAGAATAAAGGGAATAGGTAGGAAGCCCCTGTTCCCACTGCTCTGCCTGAGCAGCTTTGGATCAAGGTGGAATTGGGCTTTTCCCAAACTGGAAAATTGCACCTGTAACCAAACACTTTGGGGCTTGATTTGATCCTAAATGACTCAATTTGGCCCCTTACAACCAATCTGTCAAAGAGGCTTTCTACACAAACGTAGAAAGTAAAACTCCAAGGTCAAAGGTTTGAGAGGTCCATTCTCATGCAGAATCAACTGGAGGAAGACTGAGACCTAGAATATGAGAGTTGTTCCTTGCAGAGGCTGCTCACATGCAGGGAGCATCTTCAGACAACAATTAGAGAAAATAAGGAAGTGCATGAAAATTAAGAGATCAGAGAAATTAAGAGGGCTCAACAGTTTTATGCATCTAAGATTTGCATATGCAAACATTCAGAGTGAATTGCTTTTTCCCCATGGATTTTCTCCCTACTCAGTACTATATATATATATATATATATTTATATATAGGTGCTCCAGCATGAATGGTATTAACATTTGAGCTGAAGTACCTGCTTCTGGCGAACAAAGGGCCAAAAATATCCAGGAAATAGGTTACTCTGATCATCCCATACAGATAATCTCAGTGCAATGCATCCCTCTCATCTGAGATTAGGTTGAAAATAAAGAGGAACTTCCCAAACTAGTAAGAGGAAAATTTTCCAGAGTGAGAAACACGAAAGAGGATAGATTGTACACCAGTAATCATCATGATGACAGCACTGAGTCTGGGAAACAGCAAGAGTCAAGTTCTGATTAAGCAACATGTCATAGGAATATTCAATAGGAACACTCTTCAGAGATTTAGGACAGCATTAGAATGTAGAGTGAGTGGTATCTGCTCCTCAACCTTCAGGAACCACATAACAAGTCATTACACATCGTTATGACATCAGACTGTCAAAACTCCACATGGGCTGGAGGACAATTACACCAAATCTTGCCTTTGCTGCTTTAATTTTCTCCAGGACAAAGACTAAATTAAATATGGGACAAAACTAATTTGATTACAGAGGCTTATTAAGATGATAATGCATTTCATGTTTCACATAGCAATTAGGATTTCTGGCTTAAATTAGGCTCAGAGATATGTGGCCATTATATAATGCAGTTACCTTAAAACAGCACTAACCAAATCAAAGAGGAGGCCTGAACACAGAGGGGTCCTTACGCCTGCCATGAGAACATCTCATCAAGCCCAGCAAACACACGTGCTTGGGGCCTGTCATGTCCACAAGGACCAGCCATGGTGAAAAACATCTGCTCAGCAATGCCCTCAGAAGCCACAGCCACTGCATACTGTTCATCATGCACTGCATGGGATCCACATGGCAGAACAACTTTCTACTTGGCCTGCAGTTATTTACTGCCAAACTCGCTCCAGGACTGGGAAGAGAAACAATAGGCAGCTGTAGAGGATAACTCATGTTGCCAGTGTTCAGCAGATAGTATTTGGCCCGTCACACAGCTGATCCAGGGCTGCACAGTGCACGTGGCATATTTGACCAGGACCTGGGAAATTTGTCAAATACATTTGCCAAATACTATTCGACCAACCCTACTTACTACATCCCTTGCTTTTATCATACCTTCTCTCCTTTCTGGCAGCATCCCATATTTTCTTCTCTTTCCTATAATAGATCATGGTGCATCTTCAGTGTCTGCTTCCTTCTCTGCCCCCTTATTTTCCAGAATCCTAATAGCTAGAGGACTAAACCTACAAGTTAGTTTGGAGTCACTCAGGTGAGATTGCAGCCCATTGTTTCCTGGGGAGGCACTTACCAGGATGCTGGCTCTGTACCCTGCTTGGGAGCTCCATTTACCAGAGGCATCTGGGCTGTAGGTATCAAAAAATGTGCTGTGACTGTACCCACCCTGAGGCCCCTGGGGCTACTGGAGATGAGAGAGAGCAGGTTGTGTGTGTGCCCCTGGCTGGGCACAGCCCCCTGTGCCCCTCACTGCTCCTGCCCTCGGGGACAGGGGCCAGAGGAGCTCCTGGAGCTTCTCCCCAGGCAGCACCCAGCTCCTGATGTCTGCAGAGGTTCCTCCTCAGCAGGATCAAACATTTCCTGGCCCTCCTCAGAGCTGTGTTCCAACCCCATGGCTCTGCTCTGCCAGCTCGTGCTTTTCCCACGTGAAAAGCTATTTTTGTGGTTGATGGAGCAGCATTCCCCTCTCCTGCTGCAGAGCACCTGCCCCTGGCCTGGTGGAAGGCAGCACAAAGGGGCTCTGTGGGAAGCACAGGGGGCAGGAGCTGGCACAACACAGCTCCCACTGCAGCTCCAGAGCTCTGGCAAAGCACAAGGGTCAAAACATCTTCTCCTTTGATAGGAGAAAAACAATTTTGTTTGTGGGAGAAACCTCAAATTAAACCTCAATTTTAAAGCCAAACTAGCTGTAGTGGCGAGTTACTGGTATTTAAACCACTTGGCTCGGGGATTTGATTTATTTTTTTGTTAGATATATATGTTTTTCACACTACTTCCATTGCCTGTGCTACATCCTGTGTGCAGTCAGCAGAGTGCACTGGGGTCTGCTCATCCCTGACTGGGGGAAGGGGCAGGGAGGGACAGGACGGGACACACGGATGGACACGGGACAGACAACAACATGAAAATCATTGGATTGCATTCATTGCCCTCTACCCCTCCACCTGACAAGGTTCTTCCTCCCCACCAAGGACATAAAACTGCACCACAGCCATGGATACACTCTCCAGCCTCCCAAAATTTACCTTGCCGTATTCACTTTAGGCCATTTTTAAATTTAGTGTCAAGTCTATCCATAAAGCTCCCTTGCTTTAGCCAGTATTCCCTGGGATCAGGCTCAGGAGAGCTAGCTGAGCTCTGCTAGTCTTTCTTAGAGGGTTTTTAATACAAGAGAACAGCTGTTCTTACCCCAAAGTGCTAATAAATCCATTTGTTGAGCCCTCTGCATAGAGAGAACAAATATCTCCAATATGAAGGAAGCTCGACATCTTGTCAGTCATCTCTGGCTTATTGCCCCTGGAAGAAAGAAGAAAGAATAAAGCACAACATGAATCAGGCAGAATTCCTTGGTGCAGCTACCAGAGGTTACAGCAACAGGAGCCTTTGCCTTTGATTGTTGGTTTGTTTGAAAAACTGAGCAAGTTCTCGCAGTGGAACTTCAGGTATCAAAGGAAACCCAGCAGGCCAGAGTGCCTGCTTGGAAAAATAAACCAGGAAAAACAAGCAGCTACTGGAACCTCACTGCACGTGGGACTGCTTCACAGGCAGGCATTCATCCCAGAGGATGCTGGATTTCAGTGCAGCTGCAGCAGCCCATTCCATCCCACCTGCCAGAGGGAGAAGGGCAGAGGGGACTGCTGCACTTTCTGCCACATTTGCATCTAAATCATGTTTCTTTGCCAGAATTAAAGGCAGGTTTAAGCGTCCTTTAAAAGTTCTCCTTTGTGCTGGAATGGTACTCCTGAGAAATTCCAAATATTGACCTGATTCACAGCAATGTTTTTTGACAAAATTTTGACATGACACCAGCAGGCTCCTGCTTGGACCTGCAGTCCCAAAAGCAGAATCAGGTGAAGACCCACCCAGCACGCCTGACAACAGATTTTTGCACGTAAAAACAAAGATTAAGATTTTTCCAAAGTCAAATGCTTTATCAGACAACCAAATCCCTGTGAAATCAGTAATTCTTCAATCCTGAGTTTAATATAGATGGATTAAATGTAACACTGAGGAGACAGACACTGAGTGTTGCCAACTTCAACTGTATTAAGAACTTGATTTTCTCTAAAGCCCCAAGTCCAAATGACACAGGACCCACCTGTCATTTCAATAAATATAGAAAAAAAAATTGAGTTTCAATCTGTCACAGCAACAAAGAGCCAACATGAGCCCAGATAACAAAACCAACAGAACAGATTTTCAAAGACATCTTTCCCAAGCCCATTTCGTGGTTTCCTGGAGATCCTCCCAAGCCCTGCTTTTTGATCAGGGAGTTCAAAAGGCCCAAGCAGCTCCTGTGCTTGGGGTTTCAAGCAGCAGAAGCACCGAGGCTGCTCCAAGCTGCTCCTCCTGGCAGGCTGAGAGCCAGCAGTGCCCAGGGCCACGCTCCCACAGCTGCGGCTGTGAAAGAGCTCAGACACCTCCTCCCTCTCTCCCCATCACACCCAAGGAGGTGCTCAGTGCTCCAAGAGCAGGAGGAGGGAGCAGCACGAAATTCTGCTTATTCCAGAGCACAGCCCTGCCTGGCCAGGGATAAATATCCCCTTTCCCTGGGCATTATCTTGTTTACCAGAAGCACAAGGAGCAGGTTGTTAGGCAAGCTTGGAGCTCAACAAGGACAAGTTCATGGAGATCTAAAAGGTGATGTTTGCTGCTATGAAAGGGCAATAAAAACCTAAAGTTACACTTTTCTCCTGAAAAGCTCCGAGCAGCTCTCCCTCCTCACTCCCAAAAGATCTGTGCTGCTGGGAACAACAATAACAACTTTCATTATTATTATTCTTAAATCAAAGCACACCATGGACATTCTATCCCTGCAAATCTGTGTCACTGGTACAATGAAAAACAAATCCAGGAAAACCAAGAGATAACAGGCCAGGCTGGTATGCAGGTAAAGGGGTCTCAGCTCCTCTGGAATCAAATCTGGGTGCACACACCACCAAACCCTTTGGCTCCAGGCTGCCTGTTAAATGCCAAGTCCTTCAGCCACTGCATGTTACACAGTCTGTTCCCATTCTTTCTTGATAAGTGGACAGGAAAACACTGCTACCTATTTTAAGATATATGCCAAGAAACATACAGAAATATGCAGAGTGACAGAATTAGCAACACTGGAAATACAACTTTCCCCATTTCCTGACTTGAATGTTAAACTATCAACTTCAGACTAAAAAACTTTTCATCCCTCAAAATTAGGCTCAGCCCTGAATTAATACAGCAAAAAAGCAAAAGCTGTCTAAGGCAACAAAAACCACAGATAGTCCCCAATTAACCCTTTCTACCTGGCATTAAGGTTCCCTCTCCAGGCTGTGGGGGGGATGACTTTTTCCTCACAAGAGGCAGATGTTCACCACAGCTGTTCCCAAGGGAATGTGAAGGTCAAAGTTATTGACTTCCATTAGAGATTTTTTTCTTGGCCAAAAAAATAGAAAAAAAGAATCTCAGACCACTGCCCAAAACCAGGCTAAGGGATGGACAAGCAACTTCCTGCATCACTTTCCAGGACACAGCCTCAATTTTCTAATTTTCTTCACTGAGAAAGACCCCACCATACCATAAAATTGTAACTCTGATATATCAAGATAGTTCAAACCCCCAAAAAAGCTCTTCTGCAATTTACTGACAATTCCACTAATAAAATGTTTATCAGCTTTACCCAGAACCATCACAGAGTTCTGGATATCAGAAAGGTGGTGTTAAGGCTGGCAGCAGCTCAGTGAATTGAACAGCTGGGTTCTTCACCAGATCATCCCTAGAATTCCTGCATGAGCTGGGTTTGGGGTGCAGCCTGGAACCCCTGTGCTGCTCCCACCCAGGAGAGCTCTGCTGGAGTTCGGCTTCACCAAGGGCTCATCTGGCTACAATAACCCTGTTTGCCAAGCTTAGGCAGGGGTTAATCACCATGTAAGTCCTCACTACCCCTTCCCCTGGATTGCTGAGTGCTGTTCCAACACCCATCAGTGTGATGCCATCCCCAGCACACCAGGAGATGCTCCAGCAGCTGGGGGAGCAGGAAGCCACTTCCCACAGGGGGGAGCCTCTTCTAAAACACTGATTTATCCCCAGGGCTCCCCACAATCCAAATGAACACCGGCTACCTCCATTCTTTAACATTTGTCAGTCCCACTGACAGCTCTCCCTGCAAATGCTCAGCTTGGCCAGGGCTCAGGACCACGCTGGACTGGCAGATGGAGAAGGGACTCGGTGACCCCCAGGCCTCCCCACACAGGAGGGAACGGAGTCATTGCTACACTGAAATTCAGCTCCAAAGCTTTTCACAGTATCCTCACAAGGGACTGACAAAACCACTCCAGTTACTGGCATCAGATGCTAAATGATCAGCCACCTCAAATGGAGGCTTTTCCTACCTCTGACATATGAAATGTGAAGCAAAAACTGGAAAGTTTTTTAAGAGCAAAGTTCCCAGGTACCCAGTCTGAAAAGCTTTTTCTAAAAGATGCTGTCAACAACAGCTGGCCACACTAATCCTCCCAAAACCAGACCTCTGTGGGGGTCATCTTTGATTATTTCCTTCAGCAGGACAAGCCAGAAGCGGAGGCAGTAAAAATCTGTCAGCCTTGGCACATTTATCCAAGTTCACAGCACAGGGAGACCACAGGGACCGAGGAGAACAGGTTTGCTCCTGGACACGTCACTGAGAGCATCCATCCATGTGTGTCCCCCTGGCTGTGAGGGGACACTGCCCTCCCCAGAGCACTGACACACACACAGGACAGCCACCAGAACTCCCTGGGAGTGCAGGACAGGGGCATTTTCACAGCCTCCCAGCACCTGGCTCTCGTGGGTACAGCACAGTCGTGCTGCTGCAAAGGCAATTGTGCTCCACGGACAAATACAACCATTACCCCACTATTTATTTATTTTAGATACGCCAGTGCCAAGAGCAACTGATTTATGCTAGATGAGGGGACGGCCCTAAGAGAACATTTGCAGTTATTCTGTGCATAATCCCAGTTTTAATGGCTCTTTCATAGCCCTGCAAGAAGGGATTCCTGAAGGAAATTCATCCTGTTCCAGCTGAAACACAGCACTGTTACCCAGGGAGCACTGTCCTCCTCTTCCCCTTAAACACTGCAGGAAAACAAGATTCCCTCTAGGTAAACTCACTTTAAAAAATCAAAGATGAAGCACTGATAAGCATGGCATTATCTAGCAAAAATGAAGTCAGGTTTCTCCAAGCAGCTTAACTCGGGTGGCAGCAACGTCAACAGCAGCAACCCAAGCTGTAAAAATAATGTTCTTTTCTCACCAAGCTGAAGGTTCACATTTTAAGAAACAGAAGGACTTGCCAGGATACAAAAGAAAGATGAACTAAAAGTGGACTGTACATTGAGAAGTTAACTATATCTGCCCACAGACATCAAAAAATTCCTGAGCTATGAACGCATTCTACAGTATTTTTTTTAAGCCCTGAAAGATGAATCTTTATAATTCTGTTGGTGACTGCTTCCTCGTGTCTATATCAAAGTCAGTGGCTCAGTATGTTTTATATACAGTTTAACTGCACAGGGAAACAAAAATCAATTTCTGTTGAAGACACTGACTAAAATAAACAAACAAACAAAAATCTGCTTCATTTCATGTGAACTTCACAAAACTGACCTACAAGTTTTTCTGCCAGCTCTGCTCTATGGGGCCGGATCTGAACACGCATTAGCTAATTCAGGCAGGGAATTAAAGCCAGGAAAACCTGCGATTCAGCCCAGGGGTTTCAGCACATTCCCCCAGCTCTGGTGAGCACAAATCTGCAGCACACCACCACGAGTGGGATCTTCTGACCCAACAGAACCTGACACAGCTCCAGGGTTCAGTTCTGGTTATTTCTTACTACAGATGATCTTGTGCGTATCTTCAACACAAGCTGCTTTTCCTACAGTGACAAGGACTGAACAGAAGCAGCTCTGAAAGGCAGAGGAAGGGTTTGTCCCCAAAGCCAAGGAGAAGCTCTGCAGACCCAGAATGGTTCCCACTAGCTCCCAGTCCCTGTTGGATTTTAGGGCACAAGCAGAGCATATGCTCAGCCTAATGGCCTTGAATAAGCCAGGATAAGCTTAATATAGTCCCTGAAATTCAATCCTTTTTCTCATGAAAACACATTTCATACGGGCAGTTAAAGCAGGATTACCAGTGAAAACACCTCGACATCAAACTGACTGTTCAATATCAAACACCTCGTGAGACAGCTGCCTTTTGAAACACTCAGAACGGGAAATGCAGCTGCTTTGTAAACATTTCACACTAATTTCTCCCATCACTCATCTCACTCCCGATGCTAAGGCAGAGAAAACAGGTTCCAAGAGCTGGGAGTTTGCTTTCCTTGAAGAGCCGAGTCAAGGCCCCTTTGAAGTCCCTTCTCGCAGGGACTGTTTGTGACAACATCCCTGCCCTGCCATTCCTCATCTCCAGCATTTGTGAAAAGGCTTTTTCAAAGAATTCAAAGCTACTTCCCCGATTTCATGTCTCACACATCTGCTTTGTGTGGGATTTTAATTCTTTACCCCGCGACTGCAAATCCTGTTTGTAAAATAAACGAGCACAAATGTGTCCTATTGCAAACTGCCTGATTCCCAGCTACTGGGATACAAATTACTGTGTCTTTCTAAGACGCTTTAATGATGTTTGTTTAGAGCAAGAAAAAAGCTCCTTGCTGTGCCCTGCAGTCCCAGGATGCACCCAGGTCTCTCCTGGCAGATTTGCACTGTGGTTTAGGGCTCAATTCAAAAAACACTGGCAATTTTATATGTACTGGTACCAAAACTGGAGCAGCACTTCATCAAAGTCTTTTTCACTATCTCGGTTGTTTAAGAATAGAATCTCCAACTGTACTTAAGTGTTTCAACTTCATTACTGCCGACAGGAAATTCCAGAGGGAAAGTTTAATTCTGTTTCAGTTTTTGACAGAAGCAAGACCAGAGTTTAAGGGCAGAGAGACAACAAAGAAGCAAACACAAAGAACTGCTTAATGGTATAAGCAGAATCCGCCAGAAATTAACAGATCTGAGAACCCCCAAGACCAGGTAAGTCTGTGTTTGAATTAAATGGAATTGGGTCATTAATATTGGTAAATCAGGCCAAGCAAGTTAACATTTTTCAATGCAACCAAAAACTGTATTATCCTGAAAATCCAGTGCTTAGATAATCTGGTAAATCCAATTTTTACAAGATTACTCGGCTGAAAATTTGGTCCTACAGACTAACCAAGATTTCATCTGTTTTTCTGGATAACACCCACAGAGCATTCTGTATTTTCACAGGTACAGCTAACTTGAAAATCTGAACCCAAACCTGATGTTTCTCATCCAGTAGAAAAAGGAAGGCTTCCTCCCTGAGGATGCTAGGAAAGATTCCTAAGAATCCCATTAGAACAGCCAAGGAAGGGAGGAAGTGCTTTATTTAAAAGCTCACCCAGTGAATAATCACCGTGCTGGGGCTGAGGACAGAGCTCTGTCATCTGCAAAGCTTCTGACTTTGCAAATCTGAAAGGAGCTCTTTGCACTCGCCAGGGAAAGGCAAACGAAGGGATTTTGGGAGAGGATCCCGAACACCAGGATCCTCTCACACCTGCAGTGGGACCCAGCTCAGGGCCAGCGCTGGGAGGGCTCAGCACTGCTCGTTTTATGCACATGGAGCTCCATTTCAGAGCTTAAAAAAACCCTATCAGTGCAGTGCATTTATCTACCACAGGATCTTGTTTTCCCTTCAGCTGCAACCTTTCATGTCCAGGAGGCTGCTCTCTGCCACCCATGGGCGGCTGATGAACCGTTAGATTAAGGGGGAGAAATGCTCTTTCTCAGACCAACTCTTTTTCCTCCTGGCACTTAAAATGCAGCAGATTTTTTTTCTCCAATTTCCAGGCTGAGCAGGCAAGATGGAGGCTGGGGAAGAGGGGAAGGAGGGAGCAGCACAGCACTGTGACTTTGTCAAGGACATGCAGCAGGTCAGACTCAGGGCCCAGATCTGAATCCAGGTCTCCCAAATCCCCATCCACCAGCCCACACTCCCCTCTGCTCCCAGGGGAGAGATCACACTCACTGCACATCTCATCAAGCACACACTTCCCCTTCCTCTAAAAATAAGTAGGAAGAGCAGTGTAAATTCACACAGCAAGATCAGGGCCGAGTTAATTACATTCTATTCATACTATTTGCCACTCCACAGATAAATGGATTTATCATATCAGTGACAAAGTTATTCCAAAGTTACTATTTCGTAGGTGCAACTGCAGTTTAAGAAAACAGATAAAGGAACTCATTTTGGTAACTTTAACCTCAATAAAACCTCAGTACAGGAAAGCAAATGTGCACAATGTTCTCTTCTCCTTAGAAAGGGCGCCTGCTTTTTTTTTTTTTTAATTCTTTGCCCAGTGCAACCAGACAAGCCAGTTACAGAAAACTCAAGTCAAAAGCATGGAAGTTACACTCTGACAGCAATCCCTTACACAGCAGCCACTAACTGAGGTAAGAAACATGACTGACAGGTCCTATTGACAGGCATCTGCAGGCAGCTGGAAAAAGAAACTCTATTAGAGACACACTGTCAGGAGAAAAATATCATTTCTTTGTTCCAAACTAAGTACGACCTGACAGCATCTTCTCAATCCCATTAAAAGGAAGGAGCACTCTCTGAAGCTGATACCTCCTGAAGGCCATCCTGGCTGGCTCCAGCCCTGCTGGGAGGAGGCAGCCTGCACGTCAGCCCCTGGACGAGGCCCCGATGAGCACACAATGTTTTCCAGCATATTTCTATCAGGAGAGAGCTGGAACACGCCAAAAGGACCAGGACAACCAATGTCATGGGGAAAGAGAGCAAGCTTGGTTTATTGCACCAGCTGGAGCACGGCCAAGGAACAAAGATGGCCAGGGAAGAAGAGGGTACGGAACAGTCCCAATGTCACCTGCATGGCCAGGTATCTGCTGAGGGCCCACCACAGCAGGGGCTGGTTCCTGCCCTCCACATCAACCCTCTGCACTCCTCAGCAAACCCAACACTCCCTGAACTCAGCAGCTTCCTCACCTGTCCCCAAGCAGCCTCCATGCCCCGTGTCCCCAGTGCCTGGCCCTTTCCCAGCGTGTCCCCAGTGCCTGGCCCCTTCCCCAGCACGTCCCCAGTGCCTGGCCCCTTCCCCAGCACGTCCCCAGTGCCTGGCCCCTTCCCCAGTGTGTCCCCCTGCCCTGACCCTTTCCCCAGCATGTCCCCAGTGCCTGGCCCTTTCCCCAGCGTGTCCCCAGTGCCTGGCCCCTTCCCCACCATGTCCCCAGTGCCTGGCCCCTTCCCCAGCACGTCCCCAGTGCCTGGCCCCTTCCCCAGCACGTCCTCAGTGCCTGGCCCCTTCCCCAGCACGTCCTCAGTGCCTGGCCCCTTCCCCAGCACGTCCTCAGTGCCTGGCCCCTTCCCCAGCACGTCCCCAGTGCCTGACCCCTTCCCCAGCATGTCCCCCTGCCCTGGCCCCTCTCTCTGCAGCTCCACACCTGGGCGGGGGCTCCCTCTCCTCCATGGCGGGTGCGCTGTCGGCCTCCAGGGCTGGGCTTGGCAGGGTGTCCCCCGGCACAGCTGGGTCCCCTCGGGCAGAGAAGCCAAGGCCTGTGTCCCTCTGGCCAGCCCCTGCTCCTGCAGGCTCCAAGGGCTGTGCTGTCCCCAAGGCAGGAGCCTCCTGTGCACCGCTCTCTGCTCGTCCCTCCCGGACACCTCCGCTGGCTCCCGGCTCTCTGGATAAAACCTCAGCCCTGGGACAACCAGCCCAAGAGGAGGAGCCACTGCCAGCACATGATGAGCACGTGTGGAGAGCCACTGGTGGCCAGGGGACCTACTTTGAGCTCCAAAGCCCCGATGGGCCGGGCTGCGTTACAGATGAAGGCTCCAGTTCCCAGGCCGGCTTTTACCTGTTGGCCTCCCAACTGTAATTTTCCAGAAGGCAAGGGTTCAAAATGCTGAACCACCCACGAGCATCAGCATCTGAATCTACTGAACACTTAAGAGAGGAGCAGCCAAGGACTGCAGAGTTATTTTGATCAGAAGTTCTCAATTAACCCTTGGGATCAGGCACCATCGGCCAGCTGAGGTCGGTGTCTCCATCTGTGGCCACGTGTTTCTCCTTGCAGTGGGATGCAGATGGGACAGAGCTGGGCTGCAAACAAAGCTTTCTTCTTCACAACTTCTTGGCAGATTTCTGAATTTCTGAAGAAGTGGACAGGATGGGCCAAGGCACAAAGAAACGTTTTTACAAGTTTCATGCAAAACTGCTACTAAACAATTGCATAAAATAAAAAGCAAAGTGCAGCCTTCGGGCAGCAGCCATTTTTTGGCCTATTATGATCAGAAATTTCTTTCATGTGCATGCTCAGAGATTATCACCCTCTGACCACAGAAGATCATGCACCAGATGAGGAGAGGATGAGGAACCCTGTGTCCTTTGTGACACTGGGTTCAACCAACTGAGCCTCTTCCCTTAGAGCTCAGCACCACATTACTCCAAAAGCAGAGGCATTACCCAACATCCTAACCCAGAAACCTCTGGCATTTCCATTCCTCAGAGCTATTCCCCCTCCTTTGATCACCTCTGCAGCCAAATGATCACAGAGTCACGACTGGTTTGGCTCAAAAAGGACCTGAAAGATCATCTCCTTCCACTCCCTTCCACTAGACCAGGCTGCTCCAAACCCTGTCCAGCCTGGCCTTGGACACTTCCAGGGAAGATCATCAGTGAGATACAAACACTCAGCTTCCTGCAGCACTCTTCATGTTGGGGTTCTGGCACGTGAGGCTGCAGTTACATTGCCACAAGCCACAAATCCAAAGTCAAGGAACACAGACTTCCATGGGTTTCCAAGCCATTTTCTCTCCAGAGGGTTAACTCACTCAGATATCAACTGACATTTTATTCTCCACAGAATCCTGCTAGGAAGTTCTGATCCAAGTTTTGACAAGCTTAACCAAAACCACAAGCATGAAAATGAAACTCCTCTGAGTTCAGAATCCACAGCTGAATGTTGCAGCTTTCCTTGCTTGAATTGCAATTCCTGTCATTTCCATTTCATCTTTTTCAAGGAATACAATCCCAGAATGGTTTGGGTTAGAAGGAACCTTGAAGATCATCTCATTGCCTCCCCTGCCATGGGCAGGGACACCTTCCACTACCCTCATGTTGCTCCAAGCCCTGTCCAGCCTGGCCTTGGACACTTCCAGGGATGAAGCAGCCACAGCTTTTCTCAACAAATTTGGCCCCATAAACCACAAGTGCCCTGAAGACCTAGAAATGTACCTTCCCAACAGGTACAGCACAGGCAAGAGCCACACAAGGAGCCTCTGCATGCCTCTGCCAATCTAACAAGTACTTGCAGCACCCTGGAAAGAGGGATCTGCCTCCATCCCCAGCCACTGCCTGCTCATGCCAAGACAGAGAACAAGGCAATAATTGCTGTAGTCCTTTCGTAGTGTCCGTGGGGAGCAGAAATTAGACAGGAACATCGAGCCAGATCAAAGCCCGTGAAGTTTTGGCATCCTGCCTCCTGCAGCAGCCTCCAGGAGAGGCTGGGCTGCACAGGAATCACTTGGAACAGCCACGGACACAGCCAGCATCCCACCCTGCAGCACAGGACACTCCCTACTGCTCTCCCAGCCTGCAAGGCAGCACCTGTCCCCACCCAGCACAGGCCACTGGATCAAACTGGGCAGCTTTTGACACCCCAGATTTTCATTATCCCACACAAACAGCACAAAAAAAGGCTCCAGGCCACCCAAGCACCTTCAGTTTCTGTTGCTATCTTAGCAGAAAAAACTAATTGGGGACATACAGTAATGCAGATCTTTAGGAACCAGGATTTACACCACAGTCTCATTGTGACAGAGATGTTACATTTACATAACCTTCTAGCAGCACATGATTTTCTGCCTCTAAACCCTTTGGTCTCCATAAGCTGCTTTGCTGAGGTTGCCTTCCCTCACACTCACCCACGGGCGAGCCAGCAGCTCGTCTACCAGCTACTACAGAGCCACTACCCTCATCCCACCTCCCACGGGAGCCTCACAGCCCTCCTGGCTTTAAGACAATCCTACAACTACAACTATCTTGTATTTATGGGGTAATAATGTCTCAAAGACTCCCAGCACACTCTGCAAGTTGACACATCAGCTATTCCAAAGCAGTGTGCTGAGCACTGAGCAGCCAGCACAGCCAACAAACGAGGCCACAGGATCATGGAAGCTGGGAAAGATCTTCCATGTTGAACTGATAGCACTGTGCCCACCCAGCCATGGCAGGAACAGCCACATCTGCTCAGTCCTTGAGCACCTTCAGGGATGGGGACCCTACTGCTTCCCTGGGCAGCCCATTTCAGTGCGTGACTCCTCTTTCAAGTCAAGTTCTTTTTCCTAATATTTATCCTAAGGCTCCCCAGCCCAGCATGAGCTGTTCCCTCTCCTCCTGTCCCTGTTCCCTGGAGCAGAGCCCGACCCCCCAGCTGTCCCCTCCTGTCAGGGGTTGTGCAGAGCCACAATTTCCCCCTGAGCTCCTTTTCTCCAGGCTGAGCCCCTTCCCAGCTGCTCCTGGGACCCTTCCCCAGCTCCATTCCCATCTCTGGGCACACTCCAGCCCCTCAATGCTTTACTTGCACAGAGGGTCCCAGAGCTGCCCCCAAGCCTGGAGGTGCCCCAGCAGTGCCCAGTGCAGGGACAGGCCCTGCCCTGCTCCTGATGCCACCCCAGGGCTGGGGCAGCTCAGGTGGCCCTGGTCTCTTGCCTGATGGGGCACAAACGAGCCCAGGTGGCCAAGAGCAGCTACACCTGCTCCAAGAGCTCCTCAGAACAAGCAGCACCTGCTCTTCTGATGGCTCCAATTCAAGGGCAGGTACCAGACAAGGGCTCAGGGTATCTGGGATCTGCCTTAATCCTGCCTGACAGCCCTGAACAAGGAGTTCCACCTCAATGCTGTCCATTTCAGCAATTTACAAAAAAGAGACCAGCTCATCTGGCGAGGAACAGCCTAAAGGAGCTTCTGCCTCCAGAACAGCACTTGGAACACCCCAATTTGACCAGCCCCTGGGGCTATTCCCTTTTCTCTGGCACACACACAGTATGGAGGAGCTGGATCCCCAAAATTCACCCCAAACCTGCCACCCCTGCAGGTTTCTCATGCTTGCCACACTATCAGGGACATTCAGGGCTGTCTTCAGCAGAGGAGTTACTACCAAGTCAGAGTAAGAGCTCAGACCACAGCTCTCCCTCACTTGTGAGCTGCCAGGACTTGAGATTATTTCTGCACTTTAACTCAATTTGTACATTTTCTAGACTACAAACAGGTTTGTTGAGGGAACATAAGAGGGCTGATGGTGCTGTGGATAAGATCATGTTACAGAACCACTGAGGCTGGAAAAGACTCCCAGGATCATCGAGTCCAAGCTGTGCCCAAGCCTCCCCTTGTCCCCAGCCCAGAGCACTGAGTGCCACATCCAAGTGTTGCTTGGACATCTCCAGGGACGGAGATTCCACAACCTCCCTGGGCAGCCCTTTCAGTGAAGAATTCCCCCCAAAACCACACTTCTCATTTACAATTAGAGATCACAACTGTCCCTTGCACCCCCTCCACCCTGCTCATCAGTCCCAGGACAGCTCCGTTCATCCAAACCTGCAGCTCCACCAACCACCATCAGAAATAAACCAGATGCTCTCCCTCCTGTGCTCTTCACTAAGGCCTCCTCCACCCTCCAACGATGGTGTTCAGGATTAGCACATCTCATAAAAACCATTTCCCCGAGCTAAGCTCCACCCCATGATTGCAAAGGCAAACCAAAGTTACTCCTGTTTGTTTACTTCCTAATTTATGAAACCTGGTAAGAGGAAATTATTTCCAAGGCTTGATCAACACTGCAAAACAAGCAGATGGGAGAAAAAACCCTCATCTAAGCAAACACTTTAATCTTGGGGAAATAAGGTATTTCAACAAGAAAAACCCCTGTTATTGACAAACAAGAGGCAGCTTAAAGAAAACATTAGCAATAATCAGCTCAGCATCAGCTTGTTTTGAAACACGCTGCAACTGTGGTTTTGTTTTCACAGTGATTCCTTCTTTTGGCTTAGGCACGCTGAGCACTACAGCTTCACACCAGCTCAGGCTGCTGAGTCCCACAGTGGTCAGTTCCCACGTTTGTTTCACCACGTGTCCTGTTAACCCTGCATTTCTGGCCGGATGGATGCCACCAGCTTTCTGCACTCACCGAGCAGCCAGTGCTGGGCAGCCAAAGCTCTGCTCCAGCCTGCAGTGCTGTTATTGCTCCAGGCACTTACACCAGCACAGCCACCAGGTACTCAGACATGGAATACTTGCTGTGTGAGGAAATGGGTGTAAATTAAGGCACAGAAAAGAAACCAACGAGAAATCCAGCGCCTGGCAGCCCATTAAGGTGGCCACAGAGGAAGCACTGAGGGGAAGGAAGGGATATTGGCCTCACATGGCATCACAGCTGAGCCCTGCAAGGAAAACAGCTCCACCTCGGGCCTCTGGCCTGGGCTCAGAGTCAGCCAACCCTCCGGCTCAACCCGTCTCAAGTCCTGGGATACCAGGCTAATTCCCGAGCCCAGCAAAACAGCCTCAAAGCAAATAACTAAATACACGCTGAGAAATAAAACACACGCACAGGTACCAGTCCTCGCTAATAAATAAAACCAGCGGCTCCCACACACGCTACTCCCCGCACGACTCTCAGTCACTAAATCTTCATCAGGCAAAGATCTGGATTGTATTAGCCACGTTCTCCCTTCGTGATTTGTGAGCAGCAGGACCGCAGCCCGATCCATCTGCGGCTGAGCAGGCACAGAACCGCTGCACGGCAATAAATTCAACTCAAGCCTTTCACCTGTTGGAGTCTGTTCAGACAAACTCCGGGCGGCCAGAGCGAACCCACCTGGGGCCGGGAGGGGAAGGGCTGAGGCAGCCCCAGCTGGTCCCGCTGCATGGAGCACGTTCCCTGCGGGAAAAGCCCGCACACCAAGGGGCACAGGGAGCCTGTGCCCCCCGAGGAGCCCCCCAAGAACCCGCAGGGCTCGGGCGCTCGGCACGAAGCCCTGAAGCCGCTCGGGACTGTGGCACATCCCACGTACACGCATGGGGAATGCACATGTGCCCCCACCCCTTCCCCCGCCGAAGTCCAGTTATTGTAGTCCAGGAAACAGCCAAATATTTGGCCTGTCAGGCCAGTCAGCGGGACCCTCCGAAACATCCACCCACAGCTGCCCGCTTTTTGACCATTTAAGAGGAAGATCGCCCATAGCCAAGTCCCCATCGGCGCTCACAAGTGTTTACATAACGCCAAACATCGCTCGCAGCCGAGCCCCGAGCACGGGGGCAAAAACACGGGGAAAGTTGGAGCGGAGGCGCAGCTCCGCTGCCGGGCCCGCGGTGCTCCGGGGGCCGGGACCCCGCTCCGGCAGCGCTGCGGGACCGCCGGGACGGCGCAGGGGGCTCTGCCCGGTCCTGCGAGGGCTGCGGCGGCCGGGCATCCCCGCTGAGCACGGGAATGCATCCCTGCACAGCAGCGGGCTGCATTCCCGGCTATCCCCGCCTAGCAACGGGCTGCATCCCCGGGTGTCCCCACCCAGCACCAAGCTGCATCCCTCGGGCTGCGGGACGGGGCTACCCCGACGGCCACTCACCGCCTCCCTCCCTGCCCAGCCGTGCCCGCTCTCTCCCGGCCGTACCTGGCTGCGGAGGCGGCGGGGCGGGCTATGGACGGCTCGGCAGCTCCATACCGGCGGCGCTCCCGGTCCCGCTCCCGGAGGCTGCGCCCGCCGCCGCCTTAGCTGCGCGTCCACATGGTCACTGCGCTCCGCGCCCGCCGCCGTGCCTTAAATAACCGGCAGGGCACGCTGGGTAACCGAGTCCTGCCGCCGCCGCTCCGCCGCGGGGGCGCGGCCCACGGGACTACAGCTCCCAGCGTGCCCCGTGCCGCGCTCCGGGCGGGGGCAGCGGACAGCGGAGACCCTCGGGCTCCGTGCGGCCAGGGACGGGGACGGAACCCGGGTCTGTGCGGTCGGTGATGGGGAGGGATCCCCCTGTTCATGAGAGCCCCACCGGTTGGGGACGGGGATGTGTTTTGTTCCGGGGGTCCGCACAGAGCTCGGGAGCGAGTGGGGGGGGGGGGGGGGGAAGCGTACGGGAGTACCGGGCACAGAGGTTGCGAGAGTAAACCCTGAGTAAAACAGGTGTCAGCGCTGTTTGGGGAGTGCAGAATAGCGGGAAGCGAGGGCTGAGGTGAGCACCTGCCTGCACAGGTGCCGTCACGTCTGCCGTGACTCAGGTGCGAGCCCTTGGCTGAGCAGAGTCCCGGCCGATCTGCAGGAACGGCTCCAAACTCTGGAAATAGCGAGTGTCACTGGAGTTCCTCTTCACTAAAATTACTGTACGGGGGTATCACTAACGAGACATCAAAACTTCAGCCAGAATGACCAGCAGCGAATAAAAAATAGTAATATTTCATTTATTTTTGTATTATGTAATTATTTGTCCTTAAATATTAGCCGAGGTTATTCCCCACAGTTACACCCTGATTTTCCTGCCCTCTGTGGCTGCCTGGCAGGGTGGGTACAATGTTTGCCTGCAGAACTGTATCGCTTTAACTGGGATTTAGGTGAAGGAAACAGTTCCCTCATTCATTCACTGTCACCCGCAGCCACGTGCTGCCGTGGGTAACAGGTAGGAATGGTGTTCTTGTTTGTTTCCCTCTGGGGAAACAAAAGAGGTGTCCTCGCTTGTTTCCCTCACTACAGCAGCAGGAGAACGCTGGTGAATGGGAACAAGCCCAGATTAGCCAGTTTGAAATCAACATTACTTCCCCTGCACTGGCTCTCCATTAAAAATAGCTCCAGAGGAGTTGGAGCTGGGGCTCTGGAGCAAGGATATGCAGAAGCTGAAGCTGTGACTCAGGAACTGAAGCGAAGGTCAGAGAACAGAGTTTTATGGGTTTCCTACATGGCTGCAATACTACGAGCCATTACTCATCAGGAATTTGGCAGACTAGTGGTGCCTAATATCATTAGATAATCCTAATGAATTCTTGTGTAATCAAATCTAATCTCTGGATGGGTTCAGCAGGCGGAGGCTGCGAGCGAGCGGCTGCAGCGGCTCCAGGGCAGTGACAGAAGGGCTGTCACCAGAGCCAGGGGCAGAGCTGTGCCTGCTGAGCACCTTGAGCAGCTCTGCAAACAGCGTGCCTTAAAATAGCTCCAGCACTGAGGGATAAATCCAAGCAGCAGCACTGGGGGGAAGCACAGGAACAGGCTCCCCCGGGAGGGAGTGGAGTCTGCCCCTCTGGAGACATTCCTCTCCCCGAATACCAAAGCCCTCATTTTTGCTTGTGGACTACCTTTGATTCTGGGTCTTGGTCAGTTCTTCAAAGGCTGAGGAGCTCATAGCATCCCAGAATGGTCTGAGTTGCTCCCAGCCCCAACCAGCCTGGTTTTGGACACTTCCAGGGATGGGGCAGCCACAGCTGCTTTCTCTGGGCACGGCACCCTGTGCCAGGGTCTCCCCACCTCACAGGGAGCGATTTCTTCCTAATATCCAACCTAAAGCTATTCTCTGTCAGCTGGAATCCATTCCCCCTTGTCCCCTGGTGGCCCCTCACCAATTTTTGGGCATTCAGCCAAAAATAGTGACCAAGCTCTGCGAAGAACTTGCTAGATTTGAAGGGGTGCTGGCAAAGACAAGATCATCATGGAAGCTTCCAATGCAGGAGAACGTTTCCATTTGTCTTTGGGAGCTTGCTCTGGGCTGCTACTGCAGGCACTGTGAGTTCATGGGGCTCTTATAGTCTTACAGCACTGAAAAGAGGTAAAATTGTAGGGCAGCGTGGGAGTGGGAAAGGTCACCTTGGGAAGGACCAGAGTATTCCCTTACAGGAATTTTCCCTGATAACGGGACCTACAGGAGGCAGCCCTGAGATGGGAACAGTCCTGTTCAAATGAGGGCTGGGCTTGGAGCCCACACACCCCCAGAGGGTCGAGGGAGCGAACTCAAGAATTCAGAGAGGAAATAGTGAAAAAACACTACTTGGTAGGTATCACTTCAGCCCTGGGAGCTGCACTGTGAATGTTTGGCCCAATTTCACATGTGGTTTCAGTCACAGGAAAACAACTTGTGAGGGATTTTTATTTTTTGCTATTGGAGTACTTTGTTCTTTTTCTCCTTTTCAAACCCTGTTCTGCTCCACTCCTACTTTATTTTTAGCAATTATGGAAATTCAGCAGTGATGAAAGATGTTAAAATGAAATTTGAAGTCTTTTATTTGCTTTCTTTATTTCTATTGTCTTGTTTTATGTTGACAAATTTGCAACTAACCATTGGCTGTTTTGGAAACATTGCACCTCCAGCCTGCTGGGTGGCTTTGCACGGGTTTTGGCTCTGCTGTTTTGGTTTTGTGTCTTTTGTCAGTTGCAGGTCAACAGCCCTGGAAGAAAAATGAGAGCAGAAGATATTCCAGGACTGTGGGGATCAATCTGCTTCCTCTTGCTTGTGGCTGGTCTTCACAATGGGGAGGATGATCCCAGAAGTTCCCTGTCCTTAGGGAGATCCATGCAGGCACTCAGGGATGAAAAGCACTCCTAGAACAACTCAGCCTCTCATGAAGCACTGGAAAATCTCTCATTCCCATCACATTTTAATAACAGCAAGATCAGAAGCATGGGGACTCAATGGGAGGAGAGAGAAAAACTAAAGCCTGCATGGCTGAGCACAAAAGGATCCACAACAGCAAAAGTTCTCCAAGTCCTCAGGATCTCAGAAGCAAACTGTAATTATTTCATCTGCTCTCTGGGGAGAGTAAGGAAAATGAACCCTCCTGATGGAGCCACACAAATGATGCACACAAGAATTCCAGGGAAACGAGCCATGAGAACGAGTGGGCAGGATACACCAGAGAGCTGTCCCAGCTCGTTGGAAATCAGCTGATTTTCCTGAATTCCAGCACCCCATGGCCAGAATCCCAGGGATTTGTTAAGGGGAGGTTATCCTGGCAGACTCTGTTCAGTTGTAGAAGTCTGTAGAATTTGGATGCCTACCTTTTGTTTTCACTTCAGTGAATTGTGTTGGGAAATATTTAGCAGGAGAAAATAAGTTGGATTTAACTCTCATTTTCATGGCCATTCATTCCTTAACAAAGGGCAAAGATCACTGTGCCAATGCAAAAGGAATATTTTCATTTTCTGACCCCAAAGCAGCAAGGGTTGGTTGTATGTTTAAGTTTGCACTCATTTGTTTTCCTGCACTCTGATGCTTTTCTGGAGCACATCACAAGGCAAAAGGGACTAATAATGGATAATTGGAATTCATCCCTGCAAGGCTTCCTGTCACATTCATATTTTCTGGAAAAATCCATTTGCCCAGGATCTTCTCCTGGGAAGCTGAGAAGCCTCAGAGAAAAAGGAAAACCAATTCTTATCTCGTTTGCTTCTCCTGTGTTGTGCTCACACGTGGAATGTGTTTGGGGATTGTTTACCCACAGGTGATTGTTTTATTGGGTTCTGCTGTGAATTATTTTGACTTAATGGCCGATCAGGGCCAAGCTGTGTTGGGCCTCTGGGGAGAGTCACAAGTTTTCATTATTATCTTTTTATCCTTCTGTAAGTATCCTTTCTGTATTCTTTAGTATAGTTTAGTTTAGTATTCTGTAATATAATATAGTATCATAAAATAATGAATTAGCGTTCTGAGAACATGGAGTCAGATTCATCATTTCTTTCTGCCACAGGGCACCCGACAAATACAGTATCCTCCAACACTGCCATTTTACACAGCAAAACTTCACAGAGCAGTGCAGCTCCTTTCAGCATTCACACACACCAAACCCCTCCGTCACTCGTGCTTCTCTTTGCTGCAAGTACAAGCCAAAATTACATTGAGTATTTTGAATTAATATCCCGCAGGATGAGTAAAGATTTATTTCGGTGTAGGGGATGATGCAAGAAGATCCGTTCTGTTGACAGCTCTGAAGAGAAGCTCCCACAAGAAAGTAAAGATTTTACAGAATCTCCAACAACTTCAGTGAACTGCGGGAGAAATGAAGGAGAACCCAGGAATTGTGATTCCCTGCTGGAGAGGGGCAATCCCAAAGCACCTTTCCAGGGACAGGCCTGGGAGCATGCCCATGGTGCCCCTTATGAGATACCTGTGGGGACACTGGAGGTGTTTTATGGACACGTGGGATTCCTGTGGGCATTTGAGATCTTGGAGTGGATTTGAGATCCATTCGAGTGGATTGCTGAGCTCCCCTCTCAGGGTGCTCTGCACCAGGGAGGGCTCAGCAGAGCAGGAACCGCTGTGGATGGCGACCCAAGGGGACAAGAGGGGACGGGGGTTCAGGAGAGGACGGGGGGACACGAGGGACAGGGAGGGACATAAGGAGACAGTAGGGTCAGGAGGGACACAGAGGGGACAGGTAGGGACACTGGGGAAGGAGGGGACAGGGAGGGACAGAGAGGGGCAGTGGGGTCAAGGGGGGGACACAAGGGACAGGAGGGGACAGGGAGAGACACGAGGGGTCAGTAGGGGACAGGGAGGAACAGTGGGGTCAGGAGGGGACATGAGGGGTCAGAGAGGGACACGGAGGGGACAACCCCGGTCCCGCCCCTCAGGGCGCGACGCGGCCCCTTTAAGACGCTCCCGATCACGTGACGGCGCGCGGCACGTGGCCCCGCCGCCAAGATGGCGGCGCCCGCCCGGCTGTGCCGCCGCCTCTTCCCGCTGCTGCTGCTGGCGATGGGAGCGGGAGCGGCGGCCGGGACCCCTGGGACCCCCGGCACCGCGGGCTGCGGCTGCAGCGCCGGCCGGGCCGCCGGGGACGGGCGGGAGGAGGCGGCGCGGCGCTACTCGGCGGCAGCGGCGGCGGGCAGCGGGCGGAGCCGCGGGCAGGGGCCGGTGAGCGGCGGGGCCGGGCCGGGAGGGGGCTCGGCCACCTGAGGGGCCGGGCCGGGCCGTGGAGCGACCCCGGCGGAGCACGGCCTCCTCCGGGATAACGGAACAGCCGGGGAACTGCTGTGGGGAAAGTTAAATTAAATTATAGGCGGGTGGGGTGAGCCCCTGAGGAACTGGGTTTGGGCGCGGGTGCTGCTTCGGGCCCCACCTCGCTCTTGCCTCACGGAGAGAACGGGAAACATGAGGGAGTTCATCTCCTGCTGCCTCTGTTCTAGTGCTGGGAAACTGCGTCAGCCTGGAAAAGCCTGTGTGCAGCAGGCAGTGGGGGAACTCGCTTCACAAATTGGAGAATATTTAGAGTATGAATGGAATAATTCCCTGTTGTGCTTGGGATCCATGTCACCGATGGATATTTTGTGTGACAAACCTGAGCAGTTCACTTTAGGTCTGGAGGATGAAAAAATCCTCTGACCCTTCATGCAGCTGGCAGCTCCAGCAGTAGGTAATGAAAGCTAATTACTAATTATGCTCACAACATAACTTGATGATGCTCAGCTGGAAAACACCTTTACCAGCAGAGAAGCTGGGAGAAGAATTGGTCTCTGCATCACCCACAAACAGGTTTATTTATTTCCAGTATGGTTTTAGAACTGGGGAGCCAGCAAGAGTTAATTTTGCACATGATTTTAGCCCAGTGAGCTCTGAGCCTGGCTTGGAAACCTCTTGAGGGAGTTGTTCCAGCTACCGAGGCTTGAAGAGAGATAGGGAGGGAGGAAGTGGTGCAACTTTGTGTTGTCATTTCCTAAGTCCTAAAAAATGTAAGCAAATTTATCCTGAAGCCCTTTTATGGAGTCAGTTTCAGACTGTCTGTGAGAGCTCAGATTCTTCTCAGTGGAGAAAGTTACAAGGACACAGCCAGCTTCAGATGGGGGTAGTCTGAAGGAGAAGCTGCTTGTAGCATTTTTTATGGGCCAGTTACAAGGTGTGTGAATTTTAGCTGTGGCTGGGAGAGACCTGAGTGGGAGAGCTTTACAGTGAGAAGAAACATGGAAATGGGATGAGAAAGGTGATGATGCCAAATCCTCATTCCCCTGCCCTGAAGAGGCAGGAGAGGTGCTGGGGAGCTGCTGTGAACTCATTTTCTGCTCCTTTGCTGCCCTGGCAGTGGTGTAGCTGCAGGAATAACAGCAAAGTGTAACATAGGAAACGCAGCATGCTTCTCCTCATGGGAGCACCAGCATGACCCAGACTTCCTGTGAAAAATGGGGATTTGTCCCCAATTGCAGTTCTGTCTGCTCTTTCCCCAAAATGCTGTTTCCAAATCAGCTGCAGAGGCGAGCAGCAGGAGCAGCCTGGGCTCCTCAGTGTCTCACTGTGCCTCCCTGGGGCTGTTTGCTGTGCAGATGGTGCTGATCCCAGCAGGGGTGTTCACCATGGGCACCCAGGAGCCCCAGATCCAGCAGGATGGAGAGGGCCCAGCCCGCAGAGTCCACCTTGGCAGCTTCTACATGGACCAGTACGAGGTCAGCAACCTGGACTTTGAGAGCTTTGTCAACTCCACGGGCTACATCACTGAGGTGAGGCACCAGGGCTCCCCTCAGCCTGGGACAGCCCCAGCTGAAACCAGCCTTGTCTTTTTGAAGCATGTCACAGCACTTGTTTGGGAATTGCACACTCCAGTATTTCTGGTGGAGGTAGTGGGGAGAGGGAATTGCCTTGCTGTCCTGGGCTGAAAGGACAGTCTGGACAGTTGTGTTTAATAATTGTCACCTGAGCTCACATCTGTTCTGCAGCCTGAGTGAGGCCAGCAGGTCTCTACAGGGGATTTTGGGGTGGTTTGCTTGGGGTTTTTTGGTATTTGGGTCCTGGAGTATAGGAGTGTACCCCCTGTTAACAGAGTGACAAAACTCTCCTTTGTCCCCTCAAAAAGGAAATAAGCCCAGAAGTTTCTCTCTTTGATTAGGTGCAAAAGCCACCTCACAGGCCTGGGGACTTCACCTCAAACTTAAGGATAGCCAATTGGACAGAAGCCAAAAAGTCTTGCAATTTACTAGGAAAAGAAATTAACAAAGAAACTAATTGCTTTTGTGAGGTGTTTTACCAGGAGCAAGAACCTCCTGCACCTGGCTGGGTTTTTCTCTGTTTGTTATTTTGCCTTTTATTAAACCTTTTTGTTTCCAACACTGCAACAGAGGCCATCCTGCTGATTTTTATGCCTCCAAGGGTAGCTGAGCTATCTCGAGTGTGTTATAGACCTCCAAGAGCTTATGAGACCTAACTCAAAGAGGCTACTGTAGCACTGGAGCTCTTTGTACCAGGTTAGATTTTCCTTAGTTTAGAGAAACCTGAAGAAGGGATTTAAGAAACTGATACAGCCAGGGGTTCTGCAGGCTGGCTCTGCACAGCTCCTGCTGGTGACAGAGAGCCCTGTGCCTCAGGAGGAGACAACGGCAGCTGCAGTGATAACTGTGTGCCTGTTCCTGGCAACAATGGACTAGGAATGTGTTGGGGTTCCTGCCAGGAAGGAGCCCCTGTGCCTGAAGCTCCGATCCCTCCTGACAAGTGACTGTTCCTACACAGCTGTGACAAACCTGACAGCCCTTTCAGGGAAATGCAACCTGGGGAAGGAGCAGGTCTCCAAGGAGGCACTTTGCTGAATTCACTTGATGAACTGGTTCTCATTTGGAAGGCAGCATCCTCTGCTTGGATGAAGAGCTTCTTTTGTCTGCTATTTCTGTTTCTTAGCTCCATAATTATGAAAAAAAGGGAGGATTAACTATTTTGAGTTGGAACAAAGCTTGCTTGTAGCAAACAGCTTCTGGGATGAGCACATGTGTGGTGGGTTCAGTGTGGAATCACAGAATATCTTCAGCTGGAAGAGACCACAAGGATCACCAAGTCCAACCCCTGGCTCTCTGCAGATACCCCAGCAGTCCCACCCTGTGCCTGAGAGTTATCCAAATGTTCCTGGAGCCCTGGCAGGCAGAACTGCATCATGTGGGGGCTGTTGCAGACCCCATGGCTCAGCTGGTGTCATTGAGTTCTCCACTTACTCCTCCTCCCTTTTTTTTCTCTTGGTATAATGTACTGTGATTGATGGAAATTATTTGTATATTTTATTCTTTTTTATTGATATAATGCTAGATATGATGATTGAGTTACTTTCAACTGTTTACTGTTGCAGCAGCACTTTTAAACATGGAACTAGTGATGATGGAACAGTAAGTGACAAGGCTCAAGTCTTTTATTGTGCTTCCCAAAGGAAAAATAATAGGAATGAAACATGCCCTTTCATATTAGACTGATGACTGTAGCATTTGAAAGCAGTTGGGACAATCAGAACTGCATTTTTAATGAATAAAAGTAAAAACATGTGCAGAAGCTCAGTGAGCTGCCATCTGCCCAGTGGCTGCTGAACAAAAACAACATCCAGAGAAAAAATCCCTTCTTTTCTGTTCCAAAACAGCTTCCTTGAAAGAGAACTCAAATTCACTATTAGAATTTGTTTGGTCAAAGGTTGGGCTTGATGGCCTTGGAGGTTTTTTCCACCTTAAGGATTCTCTGAATTTTCTTATCCTTGATAAAACAAAGCTGAGAGTGTTGAGTGTGGTTCCAAGAATAGCACTCCTTTGATGACATAATGGTTGAATCCTTTGTTCTTTCCACAGGCAGAGAAGTTTGGTGACTCTTTTGTGTTTGAGGGGATGCTGAGTGAGGCAGTGAAGGCTGACATCCACCAAGCAGTGAGTAGCACAGCAGGGGGAACTTCCCTGAGCAATCCCTGGGCTCTGCTGGCAACCACAGCAGGGAAAACTGAACTCTGTGATGTCCCCAAAGCCAGGTGCAAAAATGGGGATTATGGAAAGGTGTTTGGCCAGGAATCATGGGCTGAAGTGGGGAGGACTTGCAATCTGTTCTGTCCTTTTTCTTTAAAAACAATTAAAAGCATCAGTTCCTGATGAGCAAAAATTGGTATCAACCCCTTGTTGTCTCTTCTTGCCCCCTACCTGAGAAGTTCAGGCTGTCTGTAAGATTCCTTATCTTGTGAATGGCTGGAGTTTATGACATTTCTCCTCTCCAGAGGATCCTGTGTTCATTTGCTGCTTTTCCAGCTCCCCTCATCTCCCTGGGCACCACAGTGATCCTGGGAGGGGCAGTGCTGACTCCTCTGGAGCTGATCCAGTTTTCCTGTTGAGTGAAAGTGAATATTGGTTTAAAAAGAAAGACATTCCTGTACTAAATCTTCCCTGCCCTCTCTTTCCTCTTTTTCTGTTGTGAATGTGTTGCTGAGCCTTCCTCAGCTTTCCTTTACCTCCTCCTTAGCAGGTCAGGTGCCCTTTGCAGCTCTTGGCAGATAAGCAGATTGTGTCCTGTCATCTCCTGGATGAGCTGATCTGCTCTGAGCACAGGTTTGGACAAAATCACCTCCTGAGCTCCCCTGCTGTCAGAATTCTCCTCAGCTCTGAAGGGGCACAGTTTGATTTTTGTTTTCAAGGGGCAGCCTGAGAGGTGGGAGGTTTCAGGAAGCCCTGTGTGAGTGTGTGCTCTGAGGGACTGGCAGAGAACGTGGGATTTGGGTTCCTGCTGCCAGGGAAGGAAGATTACAAGTGCAGTTTGTAATCTTTTAATTCAGGACTAGCATTTGTGCACTGGGAGAGATAAGGCTAAATTGCAGTTCCCACCACCAGCATAACTGATGCTAAATCCATCCATGGGTTTGTTCTGCTTTCATAAAAATAATAAAAAATACAAATAAAAAAAAAGAATGGCTCATCCCATTTTCCCATTGGAGAAATTTCCTTTTCCTGTGTAGTTCTGTGTTGCAGAAATCCCTAAATCAGTGTCTGTGTTTTAAAACAAACAAACAAACCCCAAGAATGCTGCTGTAAGCTCAGCCTTGGCAATTTTGTAAACACAGAGTGTTGGGAGCCACTTTCCTGAGCGTGTCAGCCAAATTTCCAAGTGTTGGCTGCAGTGCTCACAGGACAAGTGTTATGCCAGAGGCCTGGGATGGAGCCCAAACTGGTCTTTCTTGGCTGCTGCTTTCTGAAGGTTTTCTGGAGCTGTTAAAAGTAAACTTGCTGTTAAAAGTCACCTTCTTCAATCATAACTATCAGATGAAAAGTAGAAATAAGATATAAATATTGGTGTGTTACTGGCACTGCAAATCCCTCCAGCCAACCAGTGGGAGAAGGGACTGTGGTTTTCCTTTGCCTCAGTGGCTCAGGAGTGTTTTGACTAGGATTTTCTCCAGGTGAAGCACAGGCATGTTAAATGTAAATGTGAATATAGGGGAAGATGAACAGGAATGTAAATTTTTAAAGCAGTATTTCATATGTAGTGAAATAACTGAGGAAAGGTGGAAATACCAAATGAAATAATTTAGAAATGATGAGCTCTGTGTGTGTCTGTCAGGGGTTTTGCTCTGTTTGGCCACTTTGTGTTCTCCAGTTCTTAAAGCAGATTTCTCAGAGCCTCAAAGGCACTGGCTGAGGCAGAGCTGCTGGAGGAGTGACCCAGCTGAGCTCCAGGGTGATTGTTGGAGCTCTGGGTGTGCCTTTCCTGGAGGTGAGGTGGGCTCCCAGATCGCCACTGACAGGACAGGAATGTGGGCTGGCCTCAGCTCTGGAAGGGAAGCAGTAAAAAGGGGTGGAGCAGCCAAGGATGGAATTGTTGCAGATTTCTGGGAACTCAGGTTTTAGTTTTGGCCTCCAAGTTTGTGGTGGTCACGTGGCAGAGGGAGGATTTGGTGCTGTGCCAGATGAGGGAGTTACTGATGGAACAGAGGAGGGCTCCTTCAAATGGAAAAGGATTTTGTGGGGTAAGGGGGGAAGGTCCTTTGAAGCTGAGATTATTTGTGAGGGCTTAAAAAATTGAGAGCTTCACATCTTAAATTCTTCACATGCAGCTTGGAGAAGAGAAGGCTCTGGAGAGACCTTGGAGCCCATTCCAGGGCCTAAAGGGGCTCCAGAAGAGGACTTTGGAAAAGGATAGGACACAGGGAATGCCTCCCACTGCCAGAGGGCAGGGATGGATGGGATCTTGGGCAGGAATTGTTCCCTGGCAGAGTGGGCAGGCCCTGGCACAGGTGCCCAGAGCAGCCCTGGCAGTGCCCAAGGCCAGGCTGGATGGAGCTCTGAGCAGCCTGGGACAGTGGGAGGTGTCCCTGCCATGGCAGGGCTGGCACTGGGTGGCATTTAGGGTCCCTTCCAGCCCAAACCATTCCATGATTCCATTTTATTCTGAGGGATTTGAGAGCTCTTGCCAGTCCCTGCTGGAGTTTCCTTGCTGCCCAGGTACCATGCATGGCACAACAGGAGTGCAGCCTCAGTCTTTGCTCACTGGAGAGTAGTGGGGACATCGTTATTCTTGGCTCATGGAAGGCAGAAAAATTAATTTTTGCTTCAACACCAGATAAATTCTGCACTGAACAGCCTGAGAGCATACAAATGTGTGCTGCCTTTGTCTGTGAGGGTATGGAATTTTGGGTCTGGAATGCAGTGGAATTGGCTCACTGGCAGCTGAAGCCAGCACTAAGTTCTGGCCAATCCAGAACTGTGGGATGCTGCTTTCATCCCTGTCTGTATGGAAATCTCTGCAGTGGCCCGGAGCTGTGCAATTTGCCTATTTCACAATAATCCCAAATTGAAACATTCTGCCTTTCAGCTGAACATCCCAAGCTGCTGCTGAGAGGAGCCCTGGCTGCAGGTGGGACAGCAGTGCCAGTGTGGGCAGGGTGAGCTGTTCTTGCAGCCCCCACTGCTTCAGCTGCTCCCTGCAAGGAGCTGGAAGATGGAGCTGCTCCTCTGTGGGTTTTTGTGCTCTACTCCCACTGCTAAGAGGAGGTGCAGGAATTCTCCCTGGGAATTGCCAGGAACATCAGCCTGTGTTATCAGAGCTGCAGCTTAAAGCAGGCCATGGTTTGTGCCTCAGGATAAATCCGTGCACATCTCCTCTCCTTACAGCTCACGTGCTCTTGATCAGTGGAAAAAATGACCAGTTGGAGTGCAGATTTAGGTGTTGGCTGGAAATTAGACTTCCAGAGGTGTCTGCCTTCACCAGGAATATCAGTTCCTCAAAAGAAGCTTCTTCTGATTCCAAAACTTGCACTTAATGAATTTGACTGGATTTGAGCATCACGTATTTGTGGTTATTTTTCTTGGAGGATTGACAGGGCTGTGAAGTTTACACTGTCTGAACTGAAGTTCAATGACCTTTCCTTATGCACAGAAAAGGTCTCTTCATAAAAGTGCTTGTTTCCAGTCAAGTCTGAAATATTTTTTGTAGTTGATGACTTACAAAGTAATATAATGTTTTAAAGCTGCAGCCTTTCCTTGGTGTGCAGTTTCAAGCTGCTGTAAAATACTGGATTTTAAGGCAGATAATATTCAATATTAAACAAACCTCCTTGTTGCTTCCGTTCCTGAGCTCATGAGGGAGGCCATTAACATTAGAAATTAAGAGTGAGAACAAATTCTTCTGTAATTAGAGCTTTGAGGGAGCTGGGACTTTTAATTGATAGAATAAATAGCATGGGAATTGCAGTAGCTGGCAAAATCAGGTATTCAGAGAATCCTGGAAGGGACCTCTGGAGATCCTAGTCCAGCCCTGATGCAGGTGTGAGCTGCCTGCTGGACAAATCCTCTGCTCACTGTGAGTTTTGTTTGTGTGGGGCAGGATTTCCCAACCCTGGCTCAGTCCTTGTGCATGATTACAGCAGGTTTGTTCTCTGTGGGGACAGTCAAGTGGATCCATTGCACAGTAATTATTTTTATTTCTTAAACTTCTCACCCTATTAAAAATGTTCTGTTTTCTGTCTGCCTCTTTCTTCAGTAGTTCATTAATCAGTGCTCAAGGTTTAGGATCTGGCTTAGAGCAGGAAGAACTGTCAGAGATTTATGTGTATCTGCCTTACATGAATAAAATAAAACCTCATTTAAAAATTATGTTCTTTACCGAATAACAATTTTTTCCTCACATCCTACCAATGCTAACAAGATCCTTTTGCATATTAAAGATTATACAGAGCTGAACACCATCTGATTGAAACAAGTGGTAACCTATTAAGCCAGCTTCTGAACTGGAGTGGTTTTTTAAGAACCCACCACTTAATAAATGAGTTTTAAAGTGGCTTCCAGACTTGGGCTGCTTTTCACTCAAAATCTCTTTTAACACAGTTAATTCAGAAGTTCTTACTCTGCAGTCACTTTTGGTTTTTTCCAGCTGTTTATCTTGACCTGGAGTAAGGCTTTTAAAATACTTGATTAAAATAGCATTAGAATGCTGTAGCACAAAAAAAGCTGATGTTTGGTGCAGTATGACTGGACAGCAGCATGAATTTGTCATATCTTGTGGGCCTGCCTTAAAGTTCAAATCCACAGCTTTGTTATTTCAGGGGACTTGCTACTTGATGGAAATGTTGGAGCCTGAGCCAAGATGAGCTCCTCTGTTGAGTTATTTTTGGTAAATTTTTTGGATACATCAATCTGATTTGAATTTGAGATTTGCTCCTCAAGTGGGGGTTGTTTTTCTCTTGAACGTGGCCTGTGACAGGTTAGTGCAAGAATAATAAATGCTTTTATGGCTTTGGGCTGGGTGCCTTTGGGGTGGTTTTTAGGGCTATTCCCCTACTGCAGCAGTAGCAACGGGGCAATGCTGACAATGAAACTCACTTGGTGATGTTCCCCACTCTAATTTTCTTTTCCACATAGATTTAGGAAGGAATTTTCTTCGAGCTAATTGTGAAGTAGTTTAAAAATCTTGACATTGTGAGGTAATGGAGCAATTAAAGCTAGGCTGTCCCAGCCCACTTGGAAAGGAAAATGGAATACTTAGGAGGAGAGTTTTCTGCAGGCTGTTAGTGGGAGCTCAGGCTCCAGCTCTGCAAATTGCTCTGCCCCAGTGCAAAGCTCGTGGGCTGGAATTAATTGTTTGAGCTCTTCCCAGTGTTAGCACACTGGGCTCTCCTTTCACAGTTCTCTGGGTCTGCAAGAAGCAGAACAGGGAGTTCTTAAGGTTTAATCCTGGAGGGGAGAGCAGGATAATCCCTGTTTCCAGCTGGAACAGACCAAACCAAGCCTTTGTGCCTCTGCTTTGCTCTGGGAATGTTTCCCTGTTCGCCAGGGTGTAAGGATTGCAGGGCAGGTGTGGGCAACCTGGCACAGGTGACATGCTGCAAGAATTCACCACAAGGAAGGGGATTGTCCTCTGATTCAAGATCTATTCAGCAGCATCTGCTGCTGTTTGGACAGCAGGGATCTGTTGCCAGTGCACAGAACATGTTTCGGAGGGAAGCAGAACGTGAAGTGTTATGAAAGTAACTAAGCTCATTATTGGCAGGGGAGGACTTGGCTGTATTAACTGTGATGTTGTAATATCTCTGTCTAATTAGCTGTTCTGCTAATTAGATTTAGAGCAATTAAAAGCTGTAAAGACTTGTGAGAAGTTCTAGGAGAGAACTGTGGATTTCAGGTAGGAGATTTCTGGAAGGAGCAGCCCGGGGTGTGTTCACTGGAGCCAGGGGCTGCCTTGGATCAGTCTCCAGGTAATTCTTGCAGGCTCTCTGTGCTCTCCCTGTTATCCCTGTCCCAGCCCTGTGTGTGTGACTGCTCTGGGTGCTCTGCAGAGCCTGGCAGCCATTTGGTGCTCAGCTCAGCAGAGCCACAGCCGGGAGCTGTGCACACGCAGTGCTTTCCTGTGGAGAGACATTTTTCTTGGGTTAAAATAAACCAGCCTGATTGAAAGCATCTGCTTTTTCTTTTGCATCACAAAAATGTTTTCCAGAATTAAAGTAGTCTAAAGTGTAAATCTTTGCAGTCTCCTGCAGAGATGTTTTTATCCAAAACCCAGCAGTTTAATTTACAAAAATATGTTGTGCTTAGAAACTGTCGAAATCTTTCTTGTGATCTTTCAGATTTTAGCTTTAGCAAGTGGTTCTGCTGCTCTTTTATTTTCCTTAAATAGCTGTAAAATGCTAATTTTGGATTTCTGTCCTATTTTCAATGTAGTTTAAAGGTCAAACCTCAATATGGGCAAGGAATTGGTTAAATGGGACTAGTTTTCAACCTCTTGACTGTTGTATCAGTTTAGCAGCCCCATCACTCTGAAGCTTGAGTGCTCAGAGTTGAGCAGAGTGTCTGCAGGAAGGTCTCATTCTGGGGTTTGAAGCTTTAGTCCAGGATTGCTGATTGTTGATTTCCAGGGAGCTTTTTCCATACCCAGATGTGCTGTGGGCAAAATCTGTGTGTGCTGGGAGGGGAGGAGGGAAAGGCTGTCAGGGAGTGTGAGCACAGCCTGATGAGGCTCCAAACCCAGGATAATGTGTGTTTGGGCATTTGCTATTGAAATATCCACATGAATGATTTGATGTGGAGCTTGGACCAGGGTTTTCTCAACAATCTCTGTGTGACACAGATCATCTCTTGTCCCACACACATGTAATTACATGTTCTGTTGAAGGATGCAGCTTCCCCCTAGAAGCTGCTGTTAGAATTGTTTGACCAGACTGATTCTGGGTCTCCTCAATACCAGCTTGCAGTGATGCTTTGGCCTTTGCTATAAGGGTTGGTGAGTTAAGGGGTAACACTCTTGGCACCTTTCCTACCTCTGTGAATAACACTTGACAAAGTCTAGGACTAACCAGCCTCTGGCTTGTTTACCTCCTAAAGCATTCCAGGCTTATTTTCTCTGATTTTTGTTCTTTATAGACATTATCTCTGTAATAGGAGTAGTTTGGAAGCTGCTGCAATAAACCCACTGTTGATGGGTGGCATAAATGTTCCTTTCTTTGCCTCAGTGAAGGCCCCATTATTAAAATAATTATTTGTAAGTGAATACCAATCAGAACAGTTAAGCATTGCTTTGAAGTAAGTCTTATAGAAGAAATCCCTAAAGAATGTCTTCCAGAAAAAACTCCTTGGCATTGAAGTACCAAATTTGAGACTTCTGGTTTGAGAGAACTACTCAATGTCTGCATTGCTACAGATGATTTTGGCTGTGTGATGTTTCCCAGCAAACCAGCTGGGGAAAAAAAAAAAAAAAAGAGAAAGGCTTCATGCTTCATTTGCCTTGTGTGGTTCTTCTGTCTCCACCTTCTGGAAGCTGAGAGCAAATAATTTAAAATCAGCTGAGTGGGTTAATGACCTGGAAAGCAAATGTGTTGCAAAATGAGTGTTTGACCCCCAGCTAAAGGGCATCATCAGGGATTGTTTCAGTGATGTCAAAACACTGAGTCCAGGGAGTAAATAATTAGGGTGAAAATGCTCTTTAGGCCAAAATTGTAATTTTTTTTTCCTCTCTGCAGATTGTATCAGACTGAAGTCGGGCAGGAGCTGAAATTCACACAGGCACAGGCTGGTTTGGGTTGGAAGGGATCTGGTGGTTTTTCAGCAAATCCCTTAGCTGGGAATTGAAGTGTCCTTCCCTGCTGCTCTTGTCCTTTTTCAGGTGGCAGCTGCTCCCTGGTGGTTGCCTGTGAAAGGAGCCAGCTGGAGGCACCCTGAGGGCCCTGACTCCAGCATCTCCAGCAGGTGAGCCATGAGCACCCATTCCATCACAAAGCACAGGCAATATCCCTGGCTCCCACAGGAATGGGGCTGCAGGGGAGGGCTTTTATTCAGTCCCTGCTGGCTGCTGCTTCTGGGGCTGTTTTCCCACCTTCTGTTGAGCTGCATGCAGCATTCCATGGCCGTGGTCAGTGATGGAGAGCACAAAGGTCTGTCAGGGCTGTGCTGACTGAGCCTCAGTGTTTGCTGTTCATGTCTGTGGGCCAGCAGGGAGCACAGCAGATCTTCCAGGGTCACAAACTCCTGACCTGCGTTTGGAGGGGAGGGATCAATCCTCCCTGTGTGCACACTCTGGAGTCTGGGCACTCTGAACTCTTCCATGTGGCTGGCATTTGGAAGCCTCTTTCTCTGGCAACAGAAGACTGAGGATTTTTGTGCTTTTTTCCACTGTGTTCTGACTCTGTGAAAAAGCAGTTGTGACTGTGTAGAACCTCTGAATGCTTTGGAAAACTCTGCTTTTTCTTACAGTTAGTGCCATCCTTTGCCTGCACAAACCCTGAAGCTTGCTGGTCCTTGTCTTCATACAATTGCTCTCCATTCTGAAGTGGGATGAATTTTAGGCCTAGAAAATCAAATTACTGTCTTCATTTGGGGCCTCTAACATTGCAACTGCTCCTCTGACTAGGCAGGTGTCAATAAAGTTGGTACTTGATCAGCTAGTGAAAGTTTCTAGCAGCATTTTGAAATCAAATCAGACTCTCTAGCCTAGATCTAGTAGGTTTTTGAGTCCTCTAAGGACAGGACTTTGTTAGTGCACCATCATCTGATGGCTGAAACGCTCAGTAACGAGTTATCTGCTCTCCAAGGGCAAGGAAAGAATTATCTGAGGCAAAAATAGAGATAATAGCTGGAGGCATTGTTAGGGGGAGCCAGGAATTGAGGTCAGAGGCAGCAGACAGGAGCTGGAAACCTGCCATGAAATTCTGGGCTGGTGCAGACCTGGCCTGGCACAGCTGCTGGGAACCTGGAAATGACCCCAGGGGTTAACAGGGATACCCTGGATTCCTGAATGGGGCAGGAAGAGAAGTTTGTAGGAAGTTCCTCTCTCTCTTGGACCTTCAGCTCTGGGAGGATCTTGGTCTGTTAGGGGCTTGGATGGATTCTGCAAGAATGGCTGGGCAATTTTTTCTGCCTTTTTCTGGAAAAAGGGACAAGGATTTTAATGTCAGTCCTGGAACCAAACCCCATTAAAGATGGGAGCTCTTGTGTAAACTGTGAGTGCTCAAAGCACCCAAGGAAAGTCACTTCCCAGCTAAATTTCTGCAGTTCAGGTTCCTGGACAGGGTGCTGCAGAAGCTGATAGAGTTGGTGAGACTCTTCCTCGTGTCACGTCTCCCTCACAGCCCCACAGCTGACAGCAAGGACAGCACCCAGAGCAGGAGGGGAGAACAGTCAGCATTAAATTGCATTTTCCTGTTGAGCATCCTGCCTTCTGGCTGAGATGGCCCTTGCCAGGCTGGTTTGGTGCAAGATGCCCTGTGCCAGGCTGGTTTGGCAGTGGTGATGCTGCAGGTTTCCAGTGCTTTCCTGTGGCTCTGCAAGCCCAGGCTCCCCCAGAGGGCAGGGCATGGACAGTTCTGGGTGCTGCACTTGAGAAACCACAAACCATAAATGACTGCAGAGCTGGAGGTGGCAGCAGCATGAGACAAACAGAAGTTCATTATTTTCTCCTCCTGTTTCCCTCTGATGGCTGCATTTCCCTCCCAGCATTTTGCTGCCTTTCCTTAAGTAACTTTGCTGTAAAGTCACCTGGTGCAGCTGTAGCTCATCAGTCCCGTGTGCCCCTGCCTGGCTGGCTGTCACATTGTGCTGTGCAGCCCTGAGTCTGCCTGGTGCCCTGAGGAGCCTGTCCTGCTCGTTTTGTTCCCAGAATGGACCATCCAGTCCTTCATGTGTCCTGGAATGATGCCCTGGCCTTCTGCAGGTGGGCAGGGAAGCGGCTGCCGACGGAGGCTGAGTGGGAGTACAGCTGTCGAGGGGGGCTGGAGAACAGGTACCTGTGCAGGGAGGGGCTGCAGCTGGCCTGGCAGCACAGCCAGGGCTTCTGAGGGCTTTGTTAGCCCAGAACTGCTCTGCAGCCAGGCTGGGGGTGCTCACCTTGAGGGGAGAAGGCTCCAGGGAGAGCTCAGAGCCTTTCCAGGGCCTGAAGGGGCTCCAGGAGAGCTGGAGAGGGACTGGGGACGAGGGATGGAGGGACAGGACACGGGGAATGGCTTTAAACTTAAGGAGGGGAGGTTTAGATGGGATATTAGGAAAAAGGTATTTATTGCAAGGGTGGGCAGGCCCTGGCACAGGTGCCCAGAGCAGCTGTGGCTGCTCCTGGATCCCTGGCAGTGCCCAAGGCCAGGTTGGATGGGGCTTGGGGACACCTGGGATGGTGGGAGGTGTCCCTGCCATGGCAGGGGTGGCACTGGATGGGATTTAAGGTCTCTCCCAGCCCAAACCAGTCTGGGATTCTATAAACTGACTTTGTTAATTAACAGTGTTTGACAGCTGCTCTGTTTGTCTTTCCTCAGGCTTTTCCCATGGGGCAACAAACTGCAGCCCAAAGGGCAGCACTATGCCAATATCTGGCAGGGAGAATTCCCCACCAATAACACAGCAGAGGATGGGTACAAGGGGACTGCACCTGTAAGTGTGTCTCAAAGACAATCCAGCATGTGGAAATGATCTTAATCTTCCTAAAATTAAGGTCTGTCTTCAGGAGCATGAGCCATGGCTGTTTTCCATCCCTGTGCTCTTTCATTTTAGATTTTAAGTTGCATTAAATTTCACTGCAGGCTTGAACATTATCAAGGGACTCCTTTACAAGCTAATTGAAAAGTAAAGATTACTTTCATTTTAACTTCTAGTTCCTCTCAAACTGACCTCTTTTCCCCCCTCCCAGTCAGTTTGTAGTCAGAAGCTGAAATACTTTCTGCCTGCACTTCTGGCTTTGCAGTTTTGTGAACCCAAATATCCCACAATAATTTAAAAGAAATTACACTTCCCTTATGGGGAAGTTTATGGGTTGGGCCTGTCTAGTATAACAACCAGAGTGGCATTTTAAAAACAATCGAGAATGTGAATGAATTATTTAATGGCATTTAAGTAAATCCAAAAGTTTGATCAGAAGAGGAGTGTGCCCAGGCAGGAGCTGGCAGCCCCCCTGGCTTTTCCTTGGTGAGTGGGGTCAAGTCCCTGATGCCAGGTGTGTCTGCTGCTCAGACAGTGCCTCCCTGGAGAGGCTGAGTCTCCAAAGGCAGCGAGGGGATGCTGTGTCACACTGAGCAGGGTGACACAGAGCTGACCACAGCCTTCCATCCTGCTTGATCTGCATGCAGGACATGGAAGTGTTCCAGGTCTGCACTGCTGATCCAGTGCCTGCTTTTGGGGCTCCTCCAAGAGCACCTTGAGCAGAGTGGTGTGAGGATTCCAGCCCCTGTGGAGTGTCACAGAGCTCTGTTCCCTTCCTGTGCAGGTCTCTGCCTTTCCCCCCAATGGGTACGGCCTCTACAACATGGTGGGCAACGCCTGGGAGTGGACATCGGACTGGTGGGCTGTGCACCACTCCCCCCAGGAGCTCCACAACCCTGTGAGTGTTGGCTTGGCACACCAGGGGCTCCTTGCTGGGGGAAAACTTCTGTTCTGTGCTCCTGGGCTGGGGGATTGGGAGCATCACAGCACGGCTCCTCCACGCTGCAATTGCAGTGCTCTGATGCAATTTTGGTGGTGTTTGGTTGGTTATTCACACCTGGTTGGCCATTGAATCCTTCCCAACTGCCCTCATATTACAGAAATCAAGAGTTTGTGGAATGACTTCTTTAAAAACAGGAAGGGTTTTAGTTCATTCATATTGCTACAAGCTGTACTTATTTTCCCCCTCCCAGGCAGAGAACAAACCATTGTGAATTATCTTTCTGGCTTCTGGTAGCTTGTTTTAAACTGAACATGTGATAAAACTGAGGTTTAGGAGAAGTCACCAGGCTCTGAGAGGTAAATCTTTGTTTTTCTTTGTGGCAGGCAGATGGAGGTTCCTACAGGGTGAGATGTGTGAGGTCACTGATGCTCTGTCTCAGCAGATTCCAGTTCCAGTGTTAGATCTGCTCCTCTCCCAGTTATCCAGGATGAGAAAATCCCATGATTTATGAATATGACAAGTAAGGCCAGGTAGAGTTTGTCACTCAAAACCCCAACAAATACAGTGGTTTTTATTTGCTAACAATTTACAAAGCACTTTCAGGTTTATTTTTATTCCTGGTAATTACTTGTGAAGGCAAGACAATCAATTATGGAACCCTCCCAACAATCTGTGTGCAGAATTCCATCCATTCCTTGTAACCAATCCTCAGCATAGCCCAGATCTTTCCAGTGCTAGAAAGCTGCTTTGAAGATTTAGGATGTTAATATGATAAAAAACTTTGTCTGAGCTCTGACCCTCTGAAAGAATTCAGAGTCTTTTCAGCCCAGAGAACACATCCTATATTTAGGTTACACTGCCTTGTGCTCTGCAGAGACTGAAGAGCTGGGCTCTGATAGATCTGGTGCTAATCAGTTCTAATGTCTCAGAAGATAACTGCAGCCTGGCTATTTTGGGACACCTTTGCACATGAGGAGATGCAGTTTCCTTACCCGTTTAACCAGAAAAACCCTTTGGAATTCACTTTGAAGTGCTCTGCCTTAGACATTGGATTCTGACAATGAGTTTGCATATGAAAAACCCCTAAAAGCCTCATTGTTAACACCTGATTTTTAAATACTTCCTGAAGTGTCTGGGTTTAAAACTTCAGCAAACTCTTGAACAGAGCAAAGTTCACAGGGTGGTTGTTCCCCACCATCGCCTTAATGCAGCAGGGAAGTGCTCCTGCCTTGGCATCTCCAACACCTAAGTGTCTCAAATAAATGATTATAATGAAGGTGCCTCACTGCAGTCACTGAATCCCAGGGTGGTTTGGGTTGGGAGGGACCCTAAATCCCACCCAGTGCCACCCCTGCCATGGCAGGGACACCTCCCACTGTCCCAGGGGCTCCAGCCCCAGTGTCCAGCCTGGCCTTGGGCACTGCCAGGGATCCAGGGCAGCCCCAGCTGCTCTGGGCACCTGTGCCAGGGCCTGCCCACCCTCACAGGGAAGAATTTCCTCCCTAAATTTGTAACTGATCCTTTAGCAGAGAAAGCCAAGTGTGTGTGTGAGGTCCAATCAAACCAGGGTCCTTTTAGGGGTTATTTTGTGGTGACTTCTGGCTCTGATTTTTTGTATGAGCTGCAGTTCTCTGATTGAAAACTGATTTGTCTCCAAACAGGGTAACCATGTGGCTGTGCACTGGAAATCACCACACACCACCAGAAAGTATCTGTTTGATGTAATCAAAGAAGTTCAGCTTTGTTTTCATTAACAAAAAAAACTTCTGGGTTTTTTTAGTAACTTTCAAAAGAACAATCCTACTTTTATGAGCTTTGGTAATGGAATGCACAAGCACTTATGTAATCAGACTGGAATATGGCTGTTGCAGTATTCTAGCACAGAACAACCTTGTTAATTTACAGTAAACTCTGGGGTTTAAATCTGGGATCAAAGTCTGGACAGCTCTGGCCTTTTGCACCAATGTCCTTCCCCTTCAGTACCAGCTGGTGCACTTCTCTAGGTCAGGCCATAAAACAGTGGTGTTTGATAGAACAGAGATTTGCTTGTTTTAATCAAATGTGACCTTAATTGCTGGGCTGAGATTAGTTTTTATGAGGGGAAGCACAGCAAAGGCAGTTTCCTTCATCTATCAGTGAGATATGTGCACAAGCAAATATTAACTGCAAATGCTGCTGATGATGTCTGTTGGTTTTCTGACATCTTTGCCAGTTGTTTATGATAAACTCTTTATCTTCAGTGATTTTAAATAAGAGAAGAATGATATTTTATAATGGAACAGATTAATGGAGGACAGTACAGCATTTTTTTGCAGGTGAGGTACTTCAGGGCTGTAATCCCCCTTTAGAGGCTGTGGGGGTCAATTTAAATCGGTTTTTTTTTGTTACTAAATAACCTTTGATGCTCAGTTTTGGCCTGGTGGAAGGTCTTTGTAGTTAATAACAAGATGCACTTCTGAGCCTTTGGTTCACACACTGCTCAGTGCAGGTCAGCCCTTTGTAATTGCTGACACATGACAGATTTAGGGCTTTCTAACCCAAACCCCCTCTTCATTTAGAGAAGTGTTTTTGGAGCCAGTTGCACAGATTGCTGCTCAGCCCTGCAGCATTTAGGGGAAATCCTGCTCCACAGCCCCATTGTTCTGCTTTGTCTTGTTCCCACAGAACTTTTTTTAGGTCAGTTTTCTCCTGGCTTGCCTTGAAATGAGATTACCAGGCTGGGTGATGACTGTGCTGGTTGGAGGCTTATCTCAGAGCAGGGACTGTGCATGTGCCTGCAGGTGTTTGGGGAACCTTTCCAGAGGCCTCAGTGGGAGCAGGGCTGGGCTGTGGAGCAGCACCCAGGCTTGGAAGGAGCAGATGCTGCCTCAGGGTGTGCCTTTCCTTCAGTATTTGTGTGTCATTAAATGCCCAATTCTTTTTCACATGGATAAATTTTGGCAGGAAACATGAAGCTGCTGCAATTTGTGTGGTGAACTTTCACACAAAGCTGTCAAACTCAGGGGGTGCAGGCAGGAGCTTCTAGAGTACCAACATCAACTCTCAGGGTTTTCTGATAGTCCCTGGGATTTATGGTCAGTTATAAATGCTCTTCTGGGGTAGATTCTTCTAGAACATCACCCTGGTAATGCAGACCTGGGTGGGAGACAACTGTACCCCTTGAGACCTGGGTGGGAGAGTGGGATCCATGGCAGGTGTGACCAGACTGGTTACAGGGTGGTCACTGAGGAAAGCTGGAGCTCATTTCCTTCCTGGTGAAACCCTCTCTAGGAACCCCCCTGTTCCCAGGCATTATCAGTGAGCAGCACCTGCAATGTTAAATATTTGAGGCACTGGGGAGGGAGCACAGTTCCTGTCACCTGCAAATCCTGTAGGGCAGAATTATTTCAAGCTGGCTGCTTCAGACACCACTGACATCTGTGTCTGGAATATTTCTGATTGCTCCTTCTCCATCCCCTTGCTGCCTGTAATCAGCAGTTATTGCTGAGTACTGACCAGTGTCCTCCCTCCCCAGCAAGGGCCGTCCTCGGGCACGGACAGAGTGAAGAAGGGTGGATCCTACATGTGCCATAAGGTAACTTATGTGCTCTTCTCCTGTTCCTCTTCCCTCTGAAAGCACTTGACCATGATCCTCTGACAGTTTCCTGGCAGCCTGGATGCTTGTCAAGGGGTTTCATGGGATTTATGAAGAGCAACACCTGATGTTCCCAAGGACCTCTTTTTGCTTAGCTTGGAGTTAAAACAAGTAAGTTTTCTAAATCAGTATGGGTTTTAAATGCAGAACTTAAAATTGATGTAGGCTTCTAATGGTGTTTTCATGACAGAGCTGGAGTGATACTTGTCAGAGTAGAAAGGATGGATGTGACTTTGTTTTTCAAGTTTTAGAATGGCTTTTGATCCAGAAAGGATATGGAGCTCTGAGTAACCTGGGCTAGGGAAAGGTGTTCCTGCCCAGGGCAGGGTGTTGGGACTGGATAAGCTTTAAGGGCCCTTCAATCCCAAATCCTTTTATAATTCCATGGTTCAATGGTATCAGGTGTTTGCAGAGCTGGCTGGGGGATGAAGTGTTTGTTGGTGGCATACCTGAAAATCCTTCAGAACTGCCAGAGTGATGGCTGTTCATGACATAAAATAGTGTTTTAAACTCTGCTCATGCAGTGCTCAAAAGCCCTCATTGTACTTCTCCTGTTTCATTAAAGCTGTCCTGTTCTTCCCTTGCAAAGCCTGTGGCTGGCAAATCACTCTCATAATTAGATTAAATTTTCTACAGTGAGATCCCATTTTCTACACTGATTTCCTTCTTAGGTGAAATCAATGTCAGATGTTAATTAGCAGTTTTGATTAAATTAACACTGGAATAGGCTCTTCAGTGATGAATAACATGACCCATTTGAAGGTTTGTGAAGATTCTAGTCTGCCCTAGTCTTTTTTTGTAGGTGATAAAACTAGGCTGTGTATCAAGACAAAACCACTGACTACTGTTAGTACAAGGGTTCTTTATTAGGTGCCTGATATCAGCTCAGACTGATCTTTGTGTGCTGGTGCTCTTCTCCCTCTCAGAGCTGACAGAGCCTGAAGTTGCACCTTTTTACATCCCATCCCAAAAGTCTGGCACCTCACTCAGGGAAATGTTCAGTACCTGTCCATTCCAGTGGGGCACTAGCACATGGATACACAGCTCAGCCTCTGAGGGGAAGCTGAATGGCTGTTTTGGCTTTTTCCCAGAGCAGGAGAGATTCTTGGCTGACACTTCATCAGACACTTTGCCTTTCAGTCTAGTTTTTGTGTCAGCTGGTGGCCGTTTAGGATTCCCTCATTTCTAACTCAGCGATTTCCATCCGTAGCACTTCATCGATCTGTCCCACAGCGATGACGTTTTGCTGTATGAACCTAACTAATTAATCTGTTAATCTAACAAGCTGCTGCCTGAGGAGCCCCAGCTGTGCTAAGAAGTTCCTTTTCTGTGTTGCTGTGCAGTCCTACTGCTACAGGTACCGCTGTGCAGCTCGGAGCCAGAACACCCCCGACAGCTCCGCATCCAACCTGGGCTTCCGCTGCGCCGCCAGCACCGCCCCGGGGCCACGCTGAGCCACTCACAGGGCATGGCAGGGCACAGGAGGGGCTGCATCCCACCCCAGGGACAACAAACGTGGGCAGAGTCCCTTGCTGATGGCACACCTTGGAAAAACCTTGCTTGAAGTTCCTGCTGAGGGAAGAAAAACCAGCACGACTCAAGAGCGCTTGGAGAACCTTCGTGTTCACGAGCAACCTGGCCTGGGTGGTTTGGGTTCAACTGGAACAAAACTGAGCAGAAACATGGCAATCATGCTTTCAAAGATTGCTTAATCCCAGAATTAGGCTGGAAAAAACCTCCAGAATTATTGAGTCCAGCCCTTGACTGATCACCACCTTGTCAAGTACAACAGCTCCTCTTTAGACAGAATCTTTATTAATTATTTTTATTTATGTAGAATTTCTACACTCAAATGCAATAAGCAAAGACTTTATAAACTTTTAGACAGCTTTAAAAGAAATTCTAGGCAATTAGGAAATTCTAGGCAGCTTTGAGAGACAATGAAGGAGTCAAGAATGAGGGCTGGGAGATGACAACTCTCCCCACAGGCAGCTTGCCCTCTGTTACATTCCACTTGCAGTGAAATCATGTCCAGAAATGGGCTTCTCTCGGGGAGATATTTGCTGCTCTTTAGGAAGTGCCTTCTGCAGCTGAGGGAGGTGATCCTCAGGGTGATGATGATTAGAAATCTTGTACATATTTGAATAAAATATCAAGCATTTGTTTATGCCAAAGATTTTTATTGATGGAAAAACACAACTTCCTTTGCATTTCTTGGGCGTAGTGGAGGCTTATTTTAGGGACTTGGAAAATGCAATACTGGCCTCATTAGAAACTGAAGCTAATGAATGATTCCACTTGAATAAGAGTCATGGAAGTGATGGCAGATGGAACTGTGAGCCCTAAGACCTAATAGGGTAAATTTCTAAACTGTTTTGTTGAAAATAAAATTCCTCACTGAAAAGGAGATGAATTTTAGCAAGTGAGAAGGGAAATGGGAGCAATTGAAAGCAACCTCGTTTTGGGATCTGAATGTGACTGTGGATTAACAAAAGCCTTGGCACTGATACTGGTCCTTGCCAGTTTTGCTGTAGAAAATTGGGTTTGAGTTTAATGCAAATCCATCACCTGGCAGCTCCTTCTGCAGTGGTTTCATGTTAAGAAGATGACACAGGAGAATGCCTGGGCAGCCCTTCACCAAACACCAGCCTCCAGTGGGGTCCAGGTAAGCCCAGCAAGCAGAAAAATCTATCCCAGGACACAGCATGATGTGGCATAACATGGAGATATTGATAATCATGATTGCACTCAGAGAAGAAGGGAGGAAGGGGGATGAAGGGAAGCTCAGAGCCTTCTGAGCTGTTTGACTGGATTCATTGTGGATGAGCACACTGAGCTGTGAGGGGCAGACTGGAGCTCTGAAGCTGAAAGGAGTCTGAAGGAGCAAGTGAGCAGAAATTCAGCAGATACAACTAAGAGTCTCTTTCTTTCCTAGTTTCTTGACGGGGAATTTTTTTAGTAAGCTTTTGGTCCACTCCCCCAGGCAGCTGCAGTGCCAAGGCATGGTGGAGTATAGTGCTGTATGGAAAAAGGCCATTAACAACTGTCAGGATGGTTTAGAGCTCAATTAACAATTATTTTGTTTTTGCAAGGCCTTCAGTGTGGCTGTTTTGAGCAGTCCAGCACTGTTCCTGTTGTGGGAAGTTTGCTCCAAGCAGATAACTGGGATCAGGTCACTGCCAGGAGCTGCAGCCCTGGCGTGGGCTGAGGGCTTGAATTGCAGGGACAGGGAGCTCAGCTGTGCTCCTGCTGTGGGGCTGTGATCAAGGACCAGATACTGCTCAAGGTGGTTGGGTTTTTTTTAATCTGCACTTCCTTAACTACTCAAAATCTTGCCAAGTGCATACTCATAACAGGAAGGTAACAAACTGTGCTGTCATCCTGAAAATGAGGAGTGCAGATGCTGTAACACTCATCTTGAAACTTTGCTCAGGAGGGAAAGAGGAAGTGGATTGGATCATCTGCTCCCAGCCCTGTGTCTGACAGTGGCTGGCATGATGCCTTCTCAGGGAGAAAACCAGATAAAACTCCCTTCTTCCCAAGAGACCTTGCAGTCCAGGCTGTGCCCTGGAATCCTGGGCATTCCAAGGTATGGGATCCAGGGAGTAGCAGCAGGAACCCTAAGAGGCAAGGACTGAAGTTCATGTCCACTCAGCCTATAAACTACTTGTGCCAGCAGCTGAAATCCTTTGGAAGGTTCTGCACTGACAGAAATGATGCTTAATGATTAACCCTAAGAGAAATGACGTGGTCGTGTTTATTTTAACATAAACCCACAGCTGTGTCTAAACCCCAGCAGCAGCAGGAAGGCTCTTAAATAGGAGAGGTTAACACTGCATCTTATCAAGGAAGCAAACATAAACACCAAGTAGGATTTTGTTTAGTAAATAGCAAAATGTCCTTTATCCCTGGGCAGTATCAGGTTAATCAGAGTGGTTTGGGTTGGAAGGGACCTTAAAGCTCATCTTGTTCCAACCCCCCTCCCCAGAGCAGGGGACCTTCAATTCATTCAGAGCTGCATCCTTGAATTATTCTGATCATATTTCAATAGGAAAGTAAATCTCCCAATGAATATTGAAATATTGAGAATCATTACTGCTCTTTGAGAGTAGACAGGATTAGAGAGCTCTCAGTTTTTAGCTGTTTGCATGGATTCCTTGTGAAGGAGCACACTGAGTTGGGAGTGACAGCTCAGTCCTTCAGTGGCACCAATCCTTCAGGTCCAAATCAAAGTTGTCTGTAATTTAAAAATGAAGTCACTGATCACCTGCAGAACATCAGATCCCCATGAGATGCACTCCCTTGTGTGTTTTATGTCAAAGGGTGTGGAAACAGGTGCAGATCCAACTGTCCAGAGCAAATAATTGAGGGTTTGCTGCTGATGGCACAGTGTGACATGAATAAAAAACTGCATTGCAGTTTATCCATCTTAAATATCAAAACCAGCCTATGTGAAGCTGCCTTAACTTGATCTTTGCAGAAAGGAAGTGGAGAACCTGCAGTTACAGAATGTGCCCATGTGGCAGTGCATCCCTGGGGGAAGGAGGTGCTCAGAAAAGCCCTGCACAGCTCTTGGAGCCAGGCAGAGATGATGCAAAGAAGATGCAATGACCTTCTCCCTGTGCTGCCTTGCTTAGTGCTGCCTGGCCCTGGAGTAGTGAAAACATGGCTCAGTTAGCAGCTGAAAGAACCCCCGTGCATCTGTCAGCTGTTCAGCACAAAACACAGATCTGTTGCTGTTCAGATGCACTTCTGTGTTTCTCCCTTCAGGCAGCTGTCAGCACCATCCTGCTTCATGCTGCAGGGGTTGCTTTAGCTTCCTGAGCAGGTACTGAGTGCTGGGGAGTAACAGATTGCAGAGATCTGACTGGAGCAGCCTCGAGGCTGAGGTGATTAGAAAACATGGGATGTGGTGCTCCTCAGGGACTGCTGTCCTGCACCACTTGAGCACAGCTCAATGGCAGTGAAACAGCCACTCAGTCACAGCTGCTGTGGGCATGCAGCTGGAGAAGGGACACACCAAGTACTATAGCTACTCTTACATCAATAATTAGTAGTTACTATGCTTTGTGGAACAACAACAACAACAACAAAATTACAGCAAGTAATTTAAAACCAATAATTTAATGGATTTTAAGAACGTAATGCCTTTCTTGCAAGAATCATGGTTCACGGTGTTATTTTCTTGTGCCACTGTCAGTGACTTTCCTTGCTCATGTCCTGTCCATGTACAAGTGCCAAAGGCACAAATTCTTTCTGAAAGGTACAAACTGAGAGAGCTGCTTTAACATACAGCAAGCTGTCAGAGGAAAACCAGGCAAAAACACCAGGCCTGGCTTAGTCACTGATTTTGGAACATCTTGAAGCTCCAATAATCCCTTGTAGTATCCACCTTGAAAAGGTTTTTCTATAACATTAGTTCTTGAAACCATGTCTCTTCCTACTCCTCAAGCCCCATGTTGGGACACAATGAGTTTAACTGCTAGAGAAAACAGTATTTTTAGGTGTGTTTAAGGCTGAAAGGCTACAGAGAACTCGCTGGTGTGGAAAACAGGGAGCTGTCCCAAGGTAAGAAGGAAGCACACGTGCGGGAACCGCAGTAGCAAGGTTTCCTCAGGCTGTTCTCTTCCTCCGGAGCTTTGCGTTCTCTGCTGGCTCCTGGGACATTCCGGAATCTTCCAGAGTAATCGTACGTGAGTTCCTCTCCAGCAGCAATATCAGCAGCTGCAAAAAGTGCCAGTTTGGGCACCATGGAGTCAACTCTGACGGGCACCATGACGAGGTTGGGCTCACAGGAGTGGTTCAGGAACCTGCCCACGTTCCCGATGCGCGTGGGATCCACGAAGGTCTCCATGACGCGCCCGTCGTGCAGGTGCTCCCTCACTGCTATGATGTAGTTTGGCTCCTGTGGGCTCTGGGCCTGGATCCTCCTCTGAGCCTCGGCAAAGCCCAGCACCTCCCCGGCATACTCACACACGAAGCTGCCCTCAGGGATGGGCTGCAGGGCGCGCACGCCCCAGCCCTTGTGCGGCGTGCGGAACACCTGCAGCCGCAGCTGCAGCCCCCGCTGCACCAGGCGGTTCTGGCAGCCCTCCCCGCAGCAGCACAGGCTGTTGCACTCAAACACGGGCCTCGAGAAGGGCTGTGGCTGCTGCTGCTGCTGCTGCTGGGCCAGCAGGAGCCCCAGGCTGCTGTAGCTGTGCCCGCGGCTCAGGCAGGGGCACGCGGGAGCCGCGCAGGAGCGGCTGCGGCAGGAGCAGCCCGGGAAGGTCACCTCGCTGGGGTCCAGCTCTCCGTCTGCTCCGGCCACGCTCTCGGGGCTGTACTGCAGAGAGAACAGCAGTCAGAGCCTTGCAGCACTGCTTGAAACCAGAACGGTAAACAAGTTTGTGTCTGTAAACAGCTGATCCCAGAACAAAAATCATGAACGCTTTGCTTTTCCGTAAGCTTCCAACTCAAACTTGTCTGAAATGTTTAAAATACAATTCCGATATTCCATATAGACCAAAAACCAACTGATTGCTCTTCTCAGGGAGGTGGTAGAATCACCATCTGTGGATGTGTTCAGAAAAAGACTGGACATGGCACTTGGTGCTATGGTTTAGTTGAGGTGTTAGGGCATAGGTTGGACTCGATCTTAGAGGTCTCTTCCAACCTCATTATTCTGTGATTCTGTGATTAGTGTCTGAATTTCTCAAAGCAACCCCCTGGCCACAAAAAATGCTTAGCAGAAAAAAAAATCAGCTCATTAGACCCCATTATGTACGATTTTCATTTCTAGAGATAATAAAGATATTTATTTATGGATTATTTGTTTGCAGAATTATCAAGGTATTCTTAAAGTAATTCTCCCTACACTTCAAAATGTTCAATAAGTTACTTCTAAGGTTAATCTATAGCTCTGCAAGCCACAGAATTCAAATACACAATTATGTTGAAAATGAAGATACTTTCAATTTGGCTGTCCAACTTGTTGTATTCACGCTTCCTCCTAATTCCGGTAGAAAATCAGGTTCTCAAAATTCCACTGATGCCCCCAGCAGGTGAATGGCTATAGAACCACGGAGTGTTGCAAAACAAAACCCGATACAAACTGCTACATTCTGACACCAAGGTGTAAGGACAGCCAGAGGGTATTTCCACTCCCTCCTCAGCATCCAGCTTTATTTAGAAGCCTGGAGGATGTGCTATCACTAAATATTGCATTTCACAGCAGCTTGTACCTGGCAGTTCTGGGTGTTGTGAAAGATGACAGTGCATTTGCAAATTCCTTTTTTTTGATAAGCATCAGCATCTCAGTCACTCGGCTTTATTCAAAACCAAGTTTCATGTTCCTCAGCCACCATCTCGGTGAAATACGAGCACACCACGCAATTCAGGGAGATTTGGCTCTACAGGGATCACAGCTTAATTTTTCCTCAAGCCTTATTAGAAGCTTTAATCTGGTTTGTATGGACTCTCAAACACTACCAAAGCAAATTCCTAGGCATCCTGGAGTAACAGGACAAGCAGGAATAGAAACAGACTAAAGGACAGCAGATTTAGATGAGATATTAGGGATAAATCCTTCCCTGTGAGGATGGGGAGCCCCAGGCACAGGCTGCCCGGAGAAGCAGCGGCTGCCGCACCGCCGGTGGCGTCCGAGGCCCGGCCGGAGGGGCCTGCAGAGGGAGGTGTCCCTGCAGTGGCAAGTGTCCCTCCAGAGGGAGGTGTCCCTGCCCCGCTCTCCTCCCCGGTGTCCCCACCCGGTACCTGGAAGGCCGGCGGGGCCTCCCCGGGCGGCCACAGCGCCACGGCCACGGCCTCGCTGCCGCCGCTCAGCTCCGCCATGCCCGCGCCCCGCCCCCGCTGCCAAAGCACCGCGCCCATTGGCTGCGCGGGGGCGATGCCGCTCGCTGATTGGACAGAAACGGTGATTGACAGCGCCAAGAGGAGGCGGTGCCGTGTTGCGCGGTCCCGTCCCCATCGGGGCGGGCACTGAGGGGGAGCCCCGGCCCCGGTCCCGCTCCCGTTCCACACCGGCCCGGTCCCGCCTCGGCCCTGCCCCGCTCCTGTTCCACCCCAGCCCAGCCCAGTCCCACCCCGACCCCACTCCCGTTCCACACCGGCCCGGTCCCACCCCGACCGCGCTCCCGCTCCGCATCCCCGGCCCGGGGATATGCCGCCGCACCCCCTCCGGTCCCTCCCTCCCTCCCCGGGGCTGCGCCTCCAAACCGCGCTGCGCTTCGTCCAACCTGTGCGAAGTGCTCAATGGTCAATATTAATGGCAAACCACGGAGTGGTGTCAATTCCTGTCCATCCCTGCTGATTTTGAAGGTGTTCAGTTTTTTTGGGGGGTTTTTTTTGGGTTTTTTTTCTTTTTTTTCGACAAGTTACTGTGTCTGAAGAGCGGATGGGGCTCCGAGCCCCCGTGCAGGGCAGGCAGTGCCCCATGCTCCTGTCCTGGGAATGGGAACAGCCATGGCCATTGTCAAAAACGGGTCAGAAACTGTTTTAAAATAGTTAATAATTGTTGAGCGTGTACTGTTAAAAAGTCTGGTTGTTATATTGTAAAAGGGGTTAAAGGGTAGTTATAAGAAATTCGGTACTCACTGTATTACACCTCAGCAAGGTGCACTGCCCAAGCGAAAGGAGCCTGGACAGAGCTGTAATGGCCAATCCAGCGCCTTAAACCTTCGTGCAAATGAAGGATCCCAACAGAAACCAGTCCAGAGGGACAGAAAACAGGGTGAAAGGGGGCATCCAAGCCAGGGTGCCGCTCCACGTGGGACATCGGGGACATTGCTGCTCAAGGAAGGAAGATCCAGCTCAGCACTGCAGCATCCTTGATGGGAATGGTCCTGCTCGACCCGTGGGCCCCCTAAGCTTTAGGCCTTATTATAATAAATGCTGAAATCACTGTACCTCCAGGAGTGTGTTCCTGTTCTTTACATCTGGGGGTCATGGCTTTTGGCAGGACATAATCCAGCCAAATCAGTGTTCTGCATGATGGGAAACACAAACCCATGGAAACAAGTTGTGGCTTGGGATCACACACTGGTTTGGGTTGGAAGGGACCCTAAATCCCATCCAGTGCCACCCCTGCCATGGCAGGGACACCTCCCACTGTCCCATGCTGTTCCAGTCATGTCCAACCTGGCCTTGGGCACTGCCAGGGATGCAGGGGCAGCCACAGCTGCTCTGGGCACCTGTGCCAGGGCCTCCTCTCCTCACAACCAAGAATTTATTCCCAATCTCTCACCTAAGCCTGGCTCAGGGAAGTCCTGCCTGTGCAATGTATGACATTCTTCTAAAGCATCTCACACGATCTCTTTTGGAGCTGGAAACTGCCCCGTGTCTTGGGAAAACAAAGCCAGGTGTGCTCCCCTGCCGGGGGATCCAATAGCTTTTGTATTCAGCTCAGGTGTTTTGCATTTGAGGTTGACGAAGCTGAGGCTGTTAAATCATTTCACCTGTAGCTGTTAAAGCATTTCACCTGAAGCTGTTAAATCATTTCACCTGTAGCTGTTAAAGCATTTCACCTGTAGCTGTTAAAGCATTTCACCTGTAGCTGATAAAGCATTTCACCTGTAGCTGAAGCTGTTAAATCATTTCACCTGCATGAGCCAGGTGTTTCCATTTGGAACTTAATTAGCACACCTACAAATAAGCCCCTGCCTCAGAGCTGGCAGTTAAAAGTTTCTGGACTGTGCCCTGTGCTCCTTGAGGAGGGTGTTCCTTGTGGCTGCTGTTCCCTAGGATGGTTACTGACCTGGCTTTTCTGGTCCCTCTTTCTTCAATATTCAAGTAGAAAGTTGTTGCTTCTTTTGTTTCCTTCATCCTGTCTGGAAAAAGGGGCTGAGCAGTAGCAGGGGAGTTGCTGGTGAGTTTGAAATTTGTGTTTATGGGGGATAATAGGGGTAGAGAGCTGATGTAAAGGTAATGAAATGGTCGTTTGTTGGATAATTGAGAGGGTTGTTTTTGCACTGGGGCTGTAAGAGGAGGGGAGGTACAAAAGAGGCACTTGTGGAGGTCTGTGCTGCTCCATGTCTGGCATATTTAATTTTGGAGAAGACTTTAATCGGTTTAAAGTTGTGCTGTGTGTGCTTTATCATTGAGTTTACATGGTGGAAAGGTCTAAGCACAGCCTGTGGTCCTGGGTTTGTCCACCACAGCTGCTCATGGTGCCTTCAAGCCCCCCTGCTCTCACCCCAGAGTGTGGGGAGGGCAGATCAGCTTTAGGAGAGGGGCTGAAATGCTGAGTGGTTGGTGATGCTAAAATGTGCTTCAGTTTGGGGCTTTCTGTTAGTACCAAGCTGACCTTTAGATCAAGGCACTGATTTGGCTGCTGATCCCTAGTGCCAGGTGGAATTCCCTACTATTTTGAAATAACTGCACTAACAAGTCATTACTGTGTTGTAGAAGAAACAGGTTGCTTGTATGTGCAGGGGAGGGGTTTGGGAATCTGCAAAAGGTCATAAAAAATCTGGTGTTTTCTTCCTCTTTATCTCATTTAGTGCTCTGTTGTGTTGAACTATGACTGGGTTGAAGTGTTGGGAGGTCCAGGGTGGGTGGAAAATGGGTGGAAGCTCATTTTCATTTGTTATGTAAAATTGTTATGGAAGCACAGCTTAAAATGGAGCTGGAAGAGTGAATTGGAGGTGAACTTTGTGATGCTCATCTGAGGCACCTGGGAATTTCTTTTGCAGTCTCTGGGATGAAACTGAAAATCCCTTTTGTTACTTTATATCTATTAAGGTGTTGAATTTTCCCCCTATATAAATGATACTTTTTTCTCATAAGTAATTTTTCCGATCCCTCTCTACACTCTTCTGGATTTCTTAATATTCTTCTGAACATTGGCATTTGGGAGGTTTGCCCTGCCTGAACTGTGAGTTTGTCTTTATCTCATTCAGGGTTTTGGTGGCTGAGGCCGTGTGCTGTGCCAAGGTGGGGGAGCTCAGGGATGTGAACCTGTCCCTCATCACATCCAGGAAACTGGATGTGAAACTTTCCTGTCTTTCTGCTAGGCAAAATGCCCAGGAATCAAAGATTCCAAAGTGGTGTGGTGGAAGCTAAACCAGCCTGGGTGATACACATGGAATTCCCCATGATTCTGGTGTCCCCATCAGTGCTCCTGGGGATCTGGTGCAGCCCGTTCTCCATCAGCTCAGCTGTGTCATCCCTGTGCTGATTTTGGCCCCAAATCCTGGTTTTAGGGCTCTCCCAGGGAGCCCTTTGCTCAGGAGCCTGTTTGGAGGCTCCCTTGGTTTCCTGTTTTCCTGTAGGACCAATCTCTGAAAGAACTAGGTAAAGCAAAGGAATCGTGTTCAGGGCATGTGAATGCCACAGGGAGGATCGTTCCCCAGCCCGGGCTCCTGCTGTGTGCTAATGAGCTGCTGAAACCCTCCCCAGGAAAGGCAGGCTGCAGTGAGAGCTCTGGCCATGGTGTGTGTAAATCCTGGAAGCAGGAGTTGAAGATCAGTTTATTTAAGCGTGCCTTAGCTGCTCCGAGAGGGCTGACCTTGGAAAATGCTGTGTTTGAATAATGCAGTTTATCAAAATATCTCCAAGTGCTTTTGCAGAGAGAGATGAACTTTGTTTCCTTCCTTGTTCAGATAAGAAAACTGACACGGGGCACATGGAAGGAATTCAGCAGTGGTTGAGCTCTTGGTTATCATAGGGCTCTGCATTTCATCCCTTCCCTTGTGCTGCTCTTGCAGCATTGATTGGGTAATAGGAACCATAAATCTCTTTGCCAATACACTCACCAAGTCTTGACTTTGAGGTGAGTAGCAAAATTTTCACACTCAACGCTGTCCCATCCTTGGATGTAAGCAGAACAAGTTAGAGCAATGAGAACAATTCAGCTCTCACCATGCAAATGGGTTCCTCGTGAATAGTAATTTTGTGAAAATTAGTCTTGATGTATTTCAGGTGATTAAACTCACCCCTGTTTTGGCCTGGCAGCAGTAGGTGAGCCATTTACAAAGACAAGATGGACCCTTCATCTCCTGGCTAAAGCTGTGCTGATGTTTGGCAGGGAATGTTTCCTGATATTTTTGTTAATAGAGAAAGTCACAGAACAGCCTTTCAGTTAAACAGACTTCTGTGTAACAGTATTTCTTCAAAAGAACCTCATTACCAAGTGAGACACAGAACTGCCTGCCAGACTGGCCGAATTCCCTCCCTTTGAAGTGCACATCAAATTCCTTCTGTGCTCCCCATCTGCCTTGTATGAACAAACCTCGTTTGACACCGGTGACCTCTGGCATTTCCCTCCGCCTGAGGGAGATGTATTTGCACAGCACTCAAATCTTTTATGGGCTACATGTGTAATGGGCAGTTCAGGGGGCTGCAGGCAGTGTTGGAGTGGATGTCTCAGGGATACAGCAGGCTCAGCAAACTCCTTGTTTTAGTGTGCTGCTGCTGGCCAGAGGCAGAGCTGCCCCTTCTGCCAGGGGAAATGGAGCTGAGACAGGATCCCTGTCGTGTTTGTGGGGTTCCCAGATGAAGGAAGGGATGATGAATCTGACTTCATGATCTTGGAGGCTAATTTATTATTTTATGGTACTATATTATATTAAAGAATGCTTTACTAAACTATACTAAAGAATACAGAAAGGTTAAAAAGATAATAATGAGAACTTGTTACTCCTTCCAGAGTCCTGACACAGCTTGGTGCCAATTGGTCATTAAATCAAAACAACTCACATGAAACCAATGGAACAATCACCAAACATGTTCCAAAGCAGCAAAACACAGGAGAAGCAAATCAGATCATTACTGTTTTCATTTTTCTCTGAGGCTTCTCAGGAGAAAAATCCTGGTGAAGGTTTTTTCAGAGAATGTGACTGCCACACCCTCTTAAAGTTTTAAACCTACTTTACCTTCCTCCTAATCCTATCCCACAAAAAAAGTGGTTGTATTAGTGATTAGCCAACACCAAACCCACCACATTCTTTAGTACATTAACAAAAAAAAAAAAATCTCAAAATTAAAAAAATCTTAAATTAGCAAACCAAAACCACTACAGTGTTTTCATCTCAATTGCCCCCAAAGGACTCTATTGATTCAAGTTCTCTTCTCAGTGAATCTAGATGTTTCTTTTTCCCAGGTCTCATCTCTATAGCTTATAAAACAGGGCTTAATGAAAATTTCTTATGATTTTTTTTTTTTAGCTTCCTTTTAAAAGTAAATAATTGAGTTTCCTGCTCTTGATTTCTCATCACCAGTGTGGCCTGGTGCCTGGGAATACTGATTGGAGTGGTTCTTCTTGGTGGATTGGTGTCAGTTGTGAGTGTCTCATCTTGCTGGTTAAAATCTCTCAAGAACTGCAGGAATGCAAGTCCTGCAAATGCACAGGAGCCATGATGGAAAATTGTAATGCTCTGTGAATAAATGGAAGGTTGAGTAAGGAATAATCACATTTAGCTCGAGTGAATGTTGGGTCAGGCCGGAACAAGTCCTTCTAGTTCTCATCACAGGCAGCATCTTGGTCTGAGCCTTTCCTTTCTTAAATGATTTAACAGTAATAAAAATGGGTTAGGGTTTGGGTTTTTTCCCCACAAGTAACATTTGCTTAGTATATTAAATTTTCACTGTGATGATTCTGTGCTGTTTATGCTTTCAAAAAGATTTCACGTTGCACTTTTTTCCCATTTGCATTGTTGAAAGAGATCTGTTTTGAGAATAAAAATGTTGCTGATCTTGTTTTGCTGCTTCATAACTGTACTCTGGCTTATATGAAATCCATAATTTTTCCTTGTTGGTAGGACAACAGAAAACATAAAGGTGAAACTAGAATAGGAATATAGATTAATGTTAACTGTGTGTGCTGTGGTTAAATAAATCACTTAATGATTACAGAATAATAATTCAGTGTGGCCTGCAGTCAGACAGGATGCTTTTAAGGGGGGAGGAGCTGTATGAAGAATGAATTATGTGTGTTTAATGTAGTATTTCACTGTGATAGTAAATCAATTCCTCTCATCAAATTACCCAAACAAATTTATGAGTGTGTATCCAGGGCAATTAATAAACCATCTTGCATAGGGCTGAGAGATGTAGTTTTGTGCTGTAACCTTTAAATACAATTTATCTCAAAGGCATAATGCTTAAATGCTAAATGTTCCCTCTCAAAGAAAATTTAGGAAGGGGAAAAAAAAGAAATAACAAAGTTAGCTTATGTAGGATTTTGTTTTTTTCAAAATTAATAGCTCTGAAAGGTAATTAATTTTGATGTAATCCCTCAATTTTTATCTTAATGCTCTATGCAACACCGGTTTTGGGTGGCTTTAAACTGACAGAGAGTAGGTTTAGATTCGATATTAGGTAGGAATTTGTGCTGGTGAGGGTCTGGCACAGGTGCCCAGAGCAGCTGGGGCTGCCCCTGGATCCCTGGCAGTGCCCAAGGCTGGGCTGGACACTGGGGCTGGAGCACCTGGGACAGTGGGAGGTGTCCCTGCCATGGCTGGGCTGGGATGGGGTGGATGGAAACGTTCTGGGGTTCTGTGGGAACCTCTCAGTGCTGGGAGGGCTCCCAGTGCAGGGCAGGTAACTGGGAGGTGGCACAGACACATTTTATGGAAAATCCTTTCCTTAGGATTGTTCCTCCTGAGAAGCTGAGAGGCCTCAGGAACAAAATGTAACCAATGGTTATCTGCTGCTGTGGAATGCAACAGGTGCATCTGGGATTGGGCTCATGTGGTTGTTTCTCATTAATGGCCAATCACAGCCCAGCTGTCTCGGGCTCTCTGTCTGAGCCACAAGCTTTTGTGTTATCATTCTTGTTTTTTCTATTCTTAGCCAGACTTCTGATGAAATCTTTTCTTCTCTTCTTTTAGTATAGTTTTCATGTAGTATATATCATAAAATAATAAACCAAGCTTTCTGAAACATGGAGTCAACATTCTCATCTCCTCCCTCCTGCTTGGACCCCTGTGAACACAGCCACAGGAGGGCTCCCAGTGCTGTGCAGGTGGAAACTGGGAGGGCTCCCAGTGCTGTGCAGGTGGAAACTGGGAGGGCTCCCAGTGCTGTGCAGGTGGAAACTGGGAGGGCTCCCAGTGCAGTAACTGGGAGCCAGGGACTCTCTGTGCCTCCAGGCATGTCAGGGCTCAGTCAGTGCCAGCACTCACAGCAGCTGCTCCTGAATGTACAAATCAAACCTAAAACCACCAGTGGGAGGCTCCAGGGATGTTTCTGGGCAGCCTCCAGGTGGGAAGTGAACTTTTTAGGAATATATTATCCCTGGGATGATTGCTCTGGCCTCCAGGGACGTGTCCTTTGCATCCAGCCCCCATCACCAGTGCTGAGCAGGCAGAGATGGAGTGAAGGCTGTTCCTGTTTGGAGAGCACCTGGAGCTCTGGTTTTAGTGCAGCATTAGCTGGGTTTGAAGGGTGTTGCATAGCAAGGACTTGAGATCCTCTCCCCATTACCAGAGTGAGAAGAGTGATAGAACTCCTGTAATGCAGACCAGCAAATTAACCCTTTGTGCCAGTAGTCTTACTGATGATTCTGATGTGCTTTTGGTGTGTCCAAGGGGTGATGAGCCCTGCAGGGAGGGCTGAGCAGCTGCTTGGCCAGGCAGCTGTGCTCTGCTGTTGTGGGCTACTCAGCTCTGACCACATTACATGAAATGTGGACACAGTGAAAAGCAATCTTGCTTTCAGAGGATTGTTGGTGACCTTTAAATTAGGGCTGGGAGTCTCATCATGAACTGCCAGGGCAGGAGACATGACTTACTCCCCTTTCCCTTGGAACTGAAAGGTTATTTTCACTGAAATTACCACTTTTTACAGAAAGGTCAGATCCATATAGCTGCATCTCGAGGAGCTACTCAGTGACCTTGTTTATCTCCCAGTGTTTGCAACTTCATAATTCTGGGTGGTTTTTTACAGCTCTTCCTGTTGTCATCCTTTTATAACATTGCAGAGAGCCACGTTTGATGGGCTCAGTGTTGAACTGCTGCAAATTGTTTCTGTTCACTCAGCTGGAATAATGGCAAATGGCCCTGGTGCCTGGCTTGGTGCTCTGTAGGAGCTGTTGTTTAACTGCTTCTGGCTGCTGTCCCCTAAAACCCTGCCTGGAGCCTCTGCTTTAGGGGTGTTAACTCTGCTGGGCCTGCCAAGACTTTCTGTTGTGTATTTCAGTTGCTGACTTGCACGCAGTTTCAGAAATCACAAATAAAATATACATGAGTCCCCCAAGTGCCACTGGATTTCACAAGGACTAAATCCCTGAATTGTTTTAGGGGCTTGCTCTTAAATTAGATTTTACAGCTCCGTGCTGAATAAAGAATCTCTTTTCCAAAGGCTTAGCAAAGGTTTCTAGAAAGAAAAAAACCCCAATTCCTTGCTATTTAGGTTATTTGTGACTTTATATACTTGAAAGAACCAAGAACTTTGAGCCATGTTTTTGCCCATAAGTCTGATTGTAATTTGATACTCTTTTAATCAAGTGGGTAAAATCTTGAATTCAGAGGAATGGTTATGTGCTGCTTATATAAGCTGGTTGTAAAAATTAGTTACTCTCTTTTGTACAAAAATTAAAAATAAAGGGGGGAGAGTGGGCTAGAGTGTATTTAATTTCTCAGTTGTTTGTTTTTTTAAGTGTGCCTAACATTAAGTACGGGTATTGAGAGTCAGGAAAGTGAAGTGGATATTGACTCCTCGGCTAGACTTTGTTGTTGTTTGGCTTGCAAGAGAAATATTTATAATCTGTTTATAGCTCCAATGCTTTGTTCCTGTTAATTTCGTGTATAGTTGGGTTGTTTTCCAGCTATCTGCCAAGAGATGGCGATGCGAGGCTGCTCCATGTGCTGGGTGAGAGCGGGGAACACCGGAGCCTTCCTCCCCAAGCTTCCTCCCGAGGCTCTCGGTGGCCTCTCCTAGAACAGAGCAATATTTACCAGTTCATCTCATACGAGAAAATTGAGAAAATAAGTAAAATTAAAATTTGTCTAAAATCTGCTTTGCAGTGCTCTGTCAGCTCTGGGAAGCTTCACTTCCATCCTTACATTTCTCAACGTGTGCTTTGGCTGGGATGGAGTTAATTTTGGGCTGGTTCCGTGCTGTGTTTCACTCAAGAGAGATCCAAAGGCAGCTCTGGGGCTGGCATCGTTTCCATCCCCTGACAGCAGTGGTGCAACTCTGATTTCTGCTGCAGGGAATGCTAAAAGGAATCATTCTTACCAAAAGCAAGTAATGGGCTAATTCCCCCGAATCAAGCCCCCTGTATTCCTGCTAGGTGCTGTAGGGTGCAGCCAGGCTGGCAGGGACAGGTAATGCCCCTCGTTTGTCAGAGGTACCAGGCAGCTGGTGTGCAAGCCCTTCTCCTGTTGGACAGCCCCAAACTCCAAGCACAGAGCTGTTCATGCTGGAAATCTTCCTTTTTGTCTGCTGAGTAGCAGTGATCCCAGAGAAGGCGGGTGGGAGCTCAGAGGGTCCGGCTGCAGCGTTTCCCTGTGAACCAGGCCTGGCTGGGGCTCTGCAGGGGCTTTGCTCCCTCCTGGGCTGTGCCCGAGTCTGGCACTGCTGGGACCTTCCCGTGCCTCTGAGGGCAGCTTGGCTCCTGCTGGCAGGCAGAGGCAGGCTCTAAATGTTAGAGATGTGGGATGTGAGAGGGGAGAGCAGCCCCTCAGCAATGAGAGCAGCCCCCCTGCCCTGCCCTGAGCCTCCCTGTCCCGGGGTCCTTGGAATTCTCCTGGGCTGTGCTGGGGCTCTGGACACTGCTGTGCTGCACTCACCTGCTGCTGCTGATGGGGAGAGGATTCCTTTGGTTAGTGTTCAAAATCACATCATCACATAAGTGATTGTATGCGGTGCTTTTTATTCAAGAGCTCTGGGAATCGGGGTGGTTTCCACCCAAATCTGATTCCGACCATACATTCGAGGTGAACGTGTTTTATACTCTATCATTACATAACTTAAATGTTAATAATTAAACTTATATTGTTCTATTGCATACACAGATTTCAGCTAAACATAGCCCCCCTTTAAATTTCCAACATAGTTTCTCATGATTCTTCTTATGGTTATATAATAATTATATTTAATTACTAAACAATCACCACATCTAACAATTATATCTTTTATCACACTGCTTACGCAGGTGCAGTGATCTGAGAAAACACAAAGCCTAATATTTTCAAAGATTATTTTTAACATTTTCCAGGGCTCCACTATCACTTTCAGGCTGGAAATGTGTTCTTAGTGTCCCTTTGCAAGCAAGTGTTAATAGGGAAAACTCTTCAGTTGGTGGCCATTTGTTGCTGAAATCTGAGGCTGCTCGTGTGACACTGGCACTGGACTGAGTTCCCTCTGTTCACATGGGATGTTTATCACAGCACTATAGCAGGAAAATTTTGTAATATTCAGTCTAAATTTTCTATGTCTCAATACAACCCAACACTGCTTGCTAATGTCTCCATTACTGGAGTAAATATTTTATACTCTTATTCAAATTTTACAGCTTTTTCTAATTTTAATTGAGTGAATGTGAGGTTTCTTACCTGTGCACATCTTTCTATTTTTTCATTTCATCTTGAATTTAATAGGTCTGAAAGTTTTAATATACACTCCAGTCATTCTAAAGACATTCCTCGCTGGAGGAAAGAATAACCTGTGTAAAAAGTAAATAAAATTTATAACCATTTGAAAACTAAACCTGAACTTGTGTGTCCTTCCTGGTGTCTGTTCGAGAGCCAAGGCTGGAATCCTGCTCTCAGTGTCTCAGTGGGTTGGTGTCTCTGTTCAGCTCTAGTGCAGATGGTTGGCAGGAGCCCAAACGCTGGTTCTTGGCCAGCAGGACATGAAAGTGAGAAGCCAAACTCTGCTCAGAGTCCAGGGGGGCCTGGCCCTGATCTGTGTCACAGAGGCCAGCACAGCTCCAGTGTGCTGTGCTTTTACTTCAGAGCCACACGGGGAGGGTTTCAGCCAGGAGATGAGTGAAGGACAGGAAACAGAGGGCCAGAGGACAAATGACTCATCAAAGGTTCCCCAGCAGGATGTGGCAGAGGATTCAGGTCCTTGGAGTGCATCCTGGTGTCCCTGCCAAGAGGCTCAGCTAGAGCAGAGCACCCAGAGCTGCTGCCCTGGCTCTCCTCACCCTGCTCCCTCCAGCAGGGCTCTCCTTTCCCTCTGTGCTCCAGCAGAGGCACTGGGAGAGCTTCCCCTGCCCCCAGCAGCAGCCTTTGGGTTACACCTGGTGCTGTATTTGCTGGGAAATGTCCTGAATTCCTGTTCTCAGAAGGCTGATTTATTACTTTATAATATTATATTATATTAAAGAATATAGAAAGGATGCTTACAGAATGTTAAAAAGCTAATAATGAAAACTCATGACACTTTCTAGAGTCTTGACACAGCTTGGCACCAATTGGCCAAAAAGTCAAAACAACTCACAGCAGAATCCAATGAAACAATCCCCAAACACATTCCACATGAGCACAACACAGGAGAAACAAATGAGATAAGAATTGTTTTCCTTTTCTCTGAGGCTTCTCAGCTTCCCAGGAGAAGAATCCTGGGCAAAGGGATTTTTCAGAGAATGTGAATGCTGCAGCCTGGTTTTACAGAGGAGCCAGCATCACCTCCAGCATTAAACACCTTTGTGATTTCTGTGCTGTTCTGGGTGTGTCAGAGCAAATATTCCCTAAATTCCTGTTCCTTGGGGATGATGGCCACGTGCTGTGGCAGACTGTGAGGGTGCTGTGCCTCATCCCCTGGAGCTGGGGCACAATGGGCACTCTGTGCTCCTGCTCAGCATTTGGGGTCTTCCCTGCCTGGATTATCTGCACATATGCCAGGGTGGCAGGCTCTGAATGATTGCAGTGCAGGGGGGCAGAGGGACAAGAGCCTTTTGTTGGGGTGTCTGGGCAGTGTTTGCTGCCAGGGATGGATTATTCTGTGGTGGCTGAGTTTTGTGCACGTGTCTGGACAACCCCTGGGGTTGCTCCTGAGTTTTCAGTTGATCCCTTCACAAACCTGTGCTCCTGGAATTCTAATGAAGGAAGTTTATTATTGTTGCCATCACAAACTTAGTTTGAGTATTGAGAAACTCTTAAGATTAAGGGGGGGAATTAATTCCTGATGATAAGAAAACTGAATGCAGTTACCAAGGGGTTTTTGCCATCTGTCAGCATTGTGCCTACATATATGTATATAAAAATATATGTGTGTGTATATATATATATATATATCCAAGCTCTCCAGTCATTTTGAAAATCACTTTATTTTATTCCCTTCCATTTTTTTTTCATGGAGTGCTCTGTTCTGTACCCAGTTAAATCTCATGCTAAAATCTGATTTCTTTAAATTGCATATTGTATATTCATCTATTGCTTTATATTCCATACATGCTCAGAATATTTTTGGGTTTTTTTAGGATCCATGCTCACTTCAGAACTTTTTTACCTCAGGCAGCAGTTAAGGGGTAAAGAAAAACCAATCCCTTGACCTAGTTATGGAACTAAAGCCTGCAAAGTGTCCACTGGTGGGGAGCCTCCTTGCTGGAACTGTGCATTTTGATTCCTGATTGCCTTTGTCTTTCCATCTGTTCATCTCATCTGCAGCTCCTGCTCTGTCTCTCACTGAAGCTGTGATTGCTGGTGTGTTTTATTGTGTGCCAGACTGTTGGGGACTGGCTGCTGACTTCTTTCTACTCTGCTGCTCTGCTTTTGTTCCCCTGGCTCAGATCCGCTGCTCTCAGTTCCTCTCTCTTGCTCTGACAGACGCTTTCCTTCCAGGGAAAAGACTCTGACAAGATTCTTAGAGCAAGTAACAAAGCCAGAATACTTTTTTGCATAGGATCTGCTTTTTCCTGTGGCCTTTTATCTGAGTTTGCTCTTGTCTTCTACCTTCACAATGTCATTTCAGAACTTTGTGTTGCCTGTAGTTCTGGTGCATAATCTTAGTGTGATGTAGGATGTTTTCTGTTAGGGCTGGAATACCCTTTCTTTCCTGGCTCTGATAATGAGCTGAGCAGTGCTTTGAGCTGTTTGTTGGATTCATCCTCACCACCCTTGCCCTCCATCAGGGCTGTTCCCTCCTCTTTGTTGTGGCAGTGTGAATGCAGAGCAGCCCTGCTGGTTTGTGCTGGGTTTCACTGGGCACCAGCTTGAGTCCAGACCTGGCTCTGGGCTTCTTTCACTGAGAACAGAAAGCGAGGGGCTTTGTGATCCTGAGCTCTGAGGGAGGATGCTGCTGAGGGGGTATTCCCAAAGTGACTCCAGGCTCTAATACAGGCACAGGCTTGGGATCACAAAATGCTCATTTTTCATTCCAGTCACCTGAGAAGGATGTACACATGGTAAAGGAATTGGAATAAGTAATTCATGTCCAAGATTCACTTATTTTTTTTAAAAAGGAGCTTAGAACTTTCCAATCTGACAATGCTTCCCTCTTTTCACACTCCCACTTTCCTCTGTTTTCCCAGGGGCTTCTGAAACATAATTAAGCTCAAAGTAAATTTTTCTATCCTGACTGGCACCCAGTTCTATTGACAATATAAACAAAGCTCACAAATTGTTTAATGCAGGAGAGATAACCAAGAGGGGGGAATAAGACCTGCCTTGCTCACAGGAGCTGCAGGCAGGAGTTTTGCATTTCCAGGCTCCTTTAGTGCAAACCCAGCAGTTTTGGGCAGGTTCAGTTTGAATGTCCCTCACCATCAGTCACAAATGCAGCTCTCCCTGAGGGAGCAGATTGTGGGGTGGAATGAACTCTGGCTCTTTGGAGGCCAGAACGCAGGAGCTGTGGCACCTCTTGGCCTTAAAGGCTGCAAATTTGATCTTGTGGCTATTTAATGGATCCCAGCCATGTTTTTAGAAGAGAAAATTGGTTGCCTTTATCCCTGGGGTCCCCAAGGGAAGCAGCAGGAGCTGTCCCATGGCAGTCAGGCTCTGGTGGCAGCTTCTGCTGTGCTGGCAGTGTCTGGGTGTGTTACAGCATGGGGAAAAGAGCCATATTTCACAATACATACAAGTTTCCTATTTTCAAGCACTTGGACTCTTTACAAATGACAAAATAGTTGTTGGACCAGTTTAATTTGTTAATTACCATTGATTGTGTTAACAGAAATGGATCTCAGATGATCCAAATATTCCTCACTGAGATCCAGAGGATTGTGGCAGTTGACACCAGAGAATCTGCCACTGAGGGACATCAGGTCGGCTGTTTAATTACAGAATTAAAATATGTTCATATAAACTTGTTTGTGAATGATTTCCCATAATTCACTGGTTTTGTTTCACTAAATTTTGAGTGGAATAATAAACGAACATTTCACTTTAATCAAGTAAGATTTGTAGCCTAGTGCTGTAATGTGCAAAAGACTGTTCAGCATTTATACAAAATAGGAATTGAATTAGTGAGACACTGAGCTTTAAAAAGGGAATTTTCTGTGTGTGAGGTATCTCTGCTTCCATGAAGACATCTGGAATTTCAGCTTACTCTGCATATTTGGTGATGTGGAACAATTTAAAGCATGTTATTTTTGAAATCTGTCAGCTTGCAGCGGCACAGGAGAACATGATGACATTGCCTGTGACATGATTTGCAGGCTGAAATTCTGTTAGCCAGCCTTGCCCTGCTGGTGGAGCAGCACTTGTACTGTAGGATGTTTTAAATCCTTGTAATTAGGGCTGCTCTGTAGATGGAATCATTTCCCTGTGGTGTCACTGGGTGAGATGGGGATGGTCCAGTACTGAGTGCTGGACATTTCCTGTCATTTCTAAGGAAAAGCTGATTTTTCCCCTGTTGGATCTAAGTCCAGCTTGCTCAGACTTGGGGTGTTTGATGAAACTTGAAGCCAAATCAACTTCCATCAGCTGAAAGAATGAGAAATGTAAGAACTGCTTCAAATCTGACAATTGCCATCTCTGCCAGGCTGTTCTGCCTCTGAAGGGAGGGCAGCTGCTGCAGTGCTGTTGGAATTCCAGGCTCTGGGAGGTGGTACCAGCAGAAGCTCCCATCTCACATCCCCTGGGGGTTTGGGGTGTTCCATGGGGTGTGCCCTCGGCTGCAGTGCCCTGGGGGAATCACCCAGGGCATCACTCCCAGTGTTTGTAGGAGGTGACACAGACACTGCAATGGGGCTCTGCAGGTGGCTGCACACAGTTTTATTCCCCTTTTCCTCTTGGGAGGGAGGTGACCTCGAGCTTGGCTGTTCCTCCAGCCCAGGTGTGGTGTTGCTTTGTGGTGTTGCTTCCAAGCCCTCCTATGATATTTTGCCTCCCTTGTGCCTTTAAGAGGTGAGGGAAAAGCAGCAGCTGAAAAGCTGCTGAGCAGAACATTCCCAAATTGCTGTCCCAGAGGCTATAAAGGAGAAAAGACCCTGAGGTGACCTACCTGTGTTTGGCTCCTGCTTGTACAACTTACTGTGTGGTGCTGGGGTAGCAGGAACAGCAGCATCCTGTGCTTTTCCTGGAAAAGCAGAGTAAGAACAAGAGAGGCAGTATTTACAGTAAAGTCAAAACATCACCTGGGCTGCTTGTGGGAAAATTCCAATGGACTTTGAATCTGGAGGTGTTTCCTGACAAATTGTACTGGTGTGTTCTAGGGTAGGAGTGTCTTCATAAGTGTGAGTTACCAAAATGTCTGCAAACTGTGAAAAGCCAACTTGGAAGTTTGAGGGATATGTTTAAAAGAAACCTAGACCTGAAGGGAAAAAAATATAACCGTGGCATTGTCTGTCTGTGATAAGGTCTCTGAGATTTTTCTCAAATAATTAGCAGGATATAAATATATGAGTTCAAAGAAATGTGCAAATCTCTTCTGACAAACATTATTATCTAGAGGCTTTCTTTTTATCTGCAGGCATTGTTTCTTGTGCATCCATGGTTACTTACTCTCCCAGAAGGGGGAAAAAAAAGAGATTTATCTGTTCCTAGGTATGGTGTTTTACCTCTGGCTAGAGCTGTGCTATGGGTGAAAGAGTTTTTCTGCATAATCTATCCTGGGAAATGGTCAATAACTAAACCAGAGTAAAAGTTAATTACCAGCTACTTGGTAAGGCCATTAAAAACATGCCCGGGGGAAGAAGAAGCTCTGGAGATAAAAAGGAGGTAAGGAAGTGAACACGTCAGTGTGTGAAAGGGAAGAGAGGAGTTCATGTACATGACATAAAAGAAGGCAGATGTTTGTAACTCAGTGGTTAAATGTTATCTGCTAGAGACCTTTTAGTTGAAAAACCAAGGCAAGGTTTTATCTCAGATAATCATAGTGTGGTTTGGCCTGGAAGGTTTTGTATTTGCAGGGAGCCCTGAGGAAGGCAGGAGTGATGAATCTGACTCCATGTTCCCAGAAGGCTAATTCAATATTTTATTATACTGTATTATATTACAGAATACTAAACTATATACTAAAGAATACAGGAAGGATACTCACAGAAGGCTAAAAAGGTGTACAGGTGCAGCAGTAGGTGTTTCTTCAGGGTTTAGCCACTTCCAAGTTTATTATTTCTACCCCATCACAATTTCATTATTTGATTGTATTAAAAGATAGTTCAGAGACCATAACAGAAGTGAGATTTGTGACTCCTTCCAGAGCCCCAACACAGCTTGGCCTTGATTAACCAGAGAGTCAAAACAACTCACCAGAATCCAATGAAACAATCTCCAAACACATTCCAAAGCAGCAAAACACAGGAGAAGCAAATGAGAAAATTATTGTTTTCCTTTTCTCTGAGGCCTCTCAGCTTCCTAGGAGAAAATTCTGGGCAAGGGGATTTTTCCAGAAAATGTGAATGTGACAGGAAGGGACCTGAAAGGTCACCTTGTTCCACAGCCCTGCCATGGCAGGGACACCCCCCAGCCCTGTCCAAGCTGCCCTTGGTGCCACAGAAGGAGCACACTTGGTATTTTTTGCTGAGCAGCTGCTGGCAGTATCTGAGAAAATCCCAATTCCAGCTTTTCCCAGTGTCTGTCAGGAATCCTTGCAGCACACAAAGCAGCAAATTTTGCTTTTCTCCTGGGGGGCTCCTGTGTCCCTTTGGTTCGGTCACAGTGGGGATGTCCCTGGGGTGGCAATGGGGACAGGAGCAGCCTGGGCAGCTGGGGACACTGGGCTCTGGGACAGGGGCTGGGGACACTGGGCTGCAGCTGGGAGCCTGTGCACGTTAGGATTTTTGCTGTGTTTGGCACCAAAAACAGCAGAAAGAGGATGATGGGGCAAAACCTGGCCTTTGAGATGCTTTGTTTAATTTTAGTGTTTTGCTAATGTGCTTTTTAGTATGAGTTGAATTGAAGTGCTTGAGAAGGATGCCTGGATCTTGCTCTGCCTAGGTAAGAACTAGCCCCATTCTGTCACATAGTCTGTGTTTTAATAAGCCTTGTGCACAGAGTCTGTGTGCTCCACAGCAGAGCAGGGCTGACCTAAGAGACTTGTGGGTAATAATTCATATTCTGTAATAATGAGTTTTCTCTAACTCTCCTTCCTGCTCCCCATCTGCCTCAGATTTTTCACTGAGTAGAAATTGAAGATTTTATAGATCAGAATTCTGCTTGGTGTCACAAAGGACAAACATTTGCTGTGGGATGGGACACTTGACCTGCTGTCACACTGCAAGTGTGTAGGGACCTCCAGGGAGCTGAGGCCTTCCTGAACAGGAGCAAAAATACTGAATTTAATCCTGAATGTTTAGGTAGGTCCTCATCAGTGCACAGGCTGATTGCAGTCTCAGCCTGGGGAATGTGGGCAGCCTTTCCCTGCAAGGGGAGATGTCTCATCCTGCAGCTCCAGTGGGATTAGACACATGGAAATAACCACAGTGAACTCTGACTGCTGATGGTGCTGCTGGGGTTGTACAGGGGGGAACACAAAGCACTGGGCTGTGTCCCTGTGGGCAGCTTTTCCAGACCCTTCCTGCAAAGGCTGAGTGCTGCCAGAGCCTGAGGGTGAGGAGGAGACAGAACCCTGGCTGAACTGGGATTTCCTCAGGCAGGAGTTTGTAGGAGACTGGAAAGCAAATCCTGGGAAAGGCTGCAGAGCCAGATCTGGGCTGCTGTGGGACCTCAGGGGACAAAGGGCACAACTCACTCCAACATCTGCATGAGAAATGCTCTGGGTGTTATTTCACTCATGCTTTATTCCAAAACCAAGTTAAACTTTGTGATGTGGTTTGGTGTCCCTGGTGGGATTCAGTCAAACATTGCACTTGATCTCAGGGGCTTTTCCCAACATCAGTGAGTCTGTGATTTAAATTATTTGCAAAGAATCTATCAGCTGGTTGATAATTTGGACCTGAGCTTTCTGGCTGTGACAAAAAGAGAACTGGAGCCTGGAAGGCAACAAGAGTTTTGCAATGAAGGAGATTTCCCTAAACCAGCTGATAGGAAGCAAGGGACAAGTGTAGCTGAGACATGGCATCAGGGAACAAACATAGCTTTTTTTAAAGCATTCTCTAATACAAATGAGTCCAAAGAAGTAATTTTAGTTGCAAGAGCCTAATTAAGCCCTGTGATGTGAGCAGAAATAGCCAGCACAGAGCAGTAAATGAGGCCATTCTGGTCCTGAGAAGTGCATTTGGCAGAGAGAGCTGAGGCTGCAGAGAGCAGAGCCCTGGCACAGGGGGCTCTCAGCCTGGCTGTGCCACGGCCCTGGGGTTCCCTGCACTCTGGGCTGCACCAGGGCCTCCAGTCCTGCCCATGAGCTGAGCAAAAGGCAGAGTTGGAGCTGGTGAGGACTGTGCTGTAACCACTTTGAAGTAGTGCTGTCAGCAAGGATGAGAGTAACCAAGCAGCTTTTGGGTGTGCAGGTGCAGCAATAGGTGTTTCTTCAGGGTTTAGCCACTTCCAAGTTTATTATTTCTACCCCATCACAATTTCATTATTTGATTTTATTAAAAGATAGTTCAGAGACCATAACAGAAGTGAGATTTGTGGGCAAAGGTTATCACCTTAGCACTACAGAATGTGGAGTTTTTTTGTAACTCGTTTCCTCTGCTTGCCCTTGATGCCCTGTGGGATTGGAGCTGGGTGAGTTGCACCCAGAATTTGGGACTGAAGGTTTGTTTCCCCTTGTCATCCATTGCTGTTATGGCAGTGTTTGGGTTGAGAGCTCTCCTATAAAAAAATGAGCTTGGTGGTTGAAGGTGGCAGCAGTTTGGTGGTGCTGGGGGCTGAGAGGAGCTTTGGGAGCTGCCCAAGGGCTGTGCAGGAGGGGGACCTGAGCTGGCAGCTCCTGTGGCCCAGGAGTTGTGATCTGATTTCAGCTGCCTCTTCCCTTCCATGTGTTTATGGCAAACACAGAAGCAGGTGTTGTAAGCATTTCCAACAGGCTGTTGAGCTCTTTGTGGGTAGCAGTGTCTGCTAGAGTGATAGTCAGCAAATTCTCCATTGACAGAATATTTTTTTATGCTGTGATGATGAGCAGGTTCTGTTATTATGCTGCAGAAGCAAAACCACAGTCCTTTTCATGTCCTTTTTGGGGTCCCTTTCTGTGCTGAATTATCTTGGTAAGGCTGATCCTGACTCTGAGCTCTGGCCCACGTTTAGTGCTGTCCTTTGAGGAAGCAAAGCACAGTGCAGGATGCTCCCAGCCTCTGTCTCCTGGTCTTTAGCTTTTCTGTCTTACATGGAAGCTCCCATTGTGGAATATACAACAAAAATGGATTTCACTTATGATAATGCATGCTCAGCACTCCAAACCCCAAGGGAGGGATTATTAAGCTTGCATTTCTTCATTGTTAATGATTCTCCAAAGGTGATGAGATTAGTTGTTTTAGGAGCATGAGGTAACTGTTGTTTTTATTAGTTCCTGGCAGATGGCAGCTGGGTAATGAATGTGGAGGGAGTGACAATTCACAATCCCAGGAGTTCAAAAGAGAATTTTTGGTCTCCAGAGAGTGGAAATGGGCCTGTTCAGCATCTGTGAGATAAGTTTCTGCTATCCATTGGAAATTCTTTTAGCCAGGAAACCACTGAGTGATGAAAATTACTACTTTATTCTCTGACTTCTCTGGGCTTCACAGAAAATCTTTCTTAAAAAGGGAAAATTGTATTTATCAACTAGAAAGTTCAGAGTGAGTTTCTTTTAGCTTTATACCAGTGGAGTTTCTCTGGACAATGTCTGGAGCAGTAGTGGGGTTTTTCCCAGCCAAGTACTGAATTGGAGAAACTTCCACATATGGGAGGAAAATATCTGTACTCATTCTATATAAATAGGAAAAAATAATTTTGCTTTTCCCCTGCCACATCCTGTGTTATTAATTTAATATTAATTTCATTAATGTGTTTTCTACATGGAGGCACAAAGAAGGGAGCCACACAAAACCTCTCCATGGTGTTCAGTGTGCTGCTCCAAAGGAACTCCCCTGCTTTGGGGCTCTGCTCCTCACCCATGGGCTCCTCCTGCTCCCTCCCTCCATCTCAGTGTCACTGTGGGTTTCTCCCTGGCCTAGGGACACTCTCCATACTTCACAGGAATTCCAGACACAGCTTTTTTTCTGAACACTTGCTGTAATTAAGGTGGAACACTCTATTTGCTGGGTGAATGGGAAGCTCAAATCCATTTTAAAAACATATTTCTGTATCTCTCAGTGTTGCTTTTGGGGCAGCATTATGGTTTGGGAGAGTTTATGGTCACTGAATGCCAGTTCCACTTCTTCCAGGGATTTTCTGTGTTACAGTCTGAAGATAGTCTGAGTCTGTAAAAAGATGATGCAGATTTGCATTTATAAATTGCAATAAGGCCCTTTTAGGAGAGCAATGTGTGTTGCAAAGCAGCATTATGATGATTTAAAAAGAAAGATGATAATCTTGAAAATGCCCATCTAGAAATAAAATGGAAAATAAACCCTTTGTGTGGGTTTAGAGAAGAGGATTTTTTGCTTAGTCTGGTGACTCCATTAGTTTAAAGACCACTTCCATGTAGCCAGCAAAGATTATGTCCCCAGAGCAGATGTAGGGTTTGGAGTCCTGCTGAGGTGAATCATCTCTTCAGAGCTTGGGTTTGCTGGCAACAAAGAGAAGGAAACAGCTGGAGAAAGCTGTGAGAGGCTTTTGGGGGTAGGCCTCCTATAGATTATTCTCCTAATTGCTCTAGCTGAGCACACAAGAAGAAAGGCAGAGCCAGGGGAGGGGTCTTTATGAAAAACAGGTCTTTTCTGGTAGCTGATTATTGCCCTCCTGACTGGTGTGCTGTTAAGGGTGAACTTGGCCTCTGCATTGCATCATTTAACAAATAAAAAATCACAGCCATGTCCCCTTTCCACCTTTCACTGTCTCAAGGTATATGGTGCTCTAATTGCTCCTGGGTAGGGAAAATATTAATCCAAACTCTAGGTATAAGAAACTCATTACAGATTTAGATTTCCCCTCTCTTTCAGTGGGACTGGGCAGCAGATTTTTGTCAGGCCAGAGAGCCTGAACCTGGCCTGATTTGTGCTTGGTGTCCATAACCCCCAAAGGCAGGAGGATTAATCAGATGTGGCTCATTATCACTGAGTACTTGGGAGATAATGAGGGGCAGGGACTCTCTGGCTGTAGCTGTTGAGGGTGCTTGTTGCAAATAACAGAACACAACAATAATTCTCTGGGATCAAACCCCTGGGGTTTATTAGTTGCATTTCTCTCTGATACAAAGCTCTCTCCTCCAGGCTCAGCTCCATTTTGTGCTTGCTGCTTCCTGGGATTTAAAGCCCTCTAGATAATTAACTAATAAGCTAATTGCATTCCAGCCAGGGTTCCTGGGGGCAATATCCTCCTGTTAGATACAGGCAAATAGGTGCCAATGGAGTCATGAGATGTGGGCACCTGACCTGTGCCAGTGCCTCTGAGACTGCCATGGGATGGTTTGGGGTGGAAGCTGTGGAGCTGCCCAGCCCTTTCCCGGCCTGCCGGGCCTTTCCGGCCCTTTCCTGGCCTGCTGGGCATTTCCAGCCCTTTCCTGACCTGCCGGGCCTTTCCAGCCCTTTCCTGACCTGTTGGGCGTTTCCAGCCCTTTCCTGGCCTGTTGGGCGTTTCCAGCCCTTTCCTGACCTGCTGGGCATTTCCAGCCCTTTCCTGGCCTGCCGGGCATTTCCAGCCCTTCCCTCCTGGCTGCTGCCCTCTCTCCTGGGTGCTGTGTGTCCCTGGCAGCCCTGCCCTGAGGTGCTGCCAGCTGGAAATCAGAAAAGAGAGAGACCAACCAAAGCACTTGCACAGAATCACTGTTTCATGGTCTCTGCGTTTTACTGTAGGAAAGATGTCCAATTTGGAATAAACAGCAGTGGCTGTTGGTTCTTTGACACAGCTGAACCAAGCCCAGTGTTTTCAGCACTGGTCCAGGCTGTTGTCACTAATAAATCCAGCCCCTCAAGAGGCACTTCAGTGAAAATCCAATACAGAGCTCTGGAAGCTGTTGCTGCCCTCAGACACAGGAAAGTTTAGGGCTATACCAAGAGGAGCAGTTATAAATCTGAGCACATCTGGGTTTTTTCCTTTCTCTCTGCTTTTTAACTCATGAAATCATGTAAATGGCTTTATGCTTTTTCAGCATAAGAGGCTATTGCAGAAAATGAGTGGTGTTTTGGGAACTGCTGAGTATTTGCTGCTCCTCTTTTTACCACTTACTGAAGTTACAATGCCAGAAAGGACAGACTAAAGATGGCCCTTGCCAGGTGAGAAGCACAATATCCCAAGGAAGACTTGGAAGTGTTTTAGCTGGATTAAAAGAGGAGGTCCAAGATGGCAGCAGAGAATTGCGGGTTTATCTGTGTACTGAATTTTTCTGAGAAAATGGTAGGGGAAAAAAAATCAAATTATCCATCGATTAAGGTACTGAAACAGAAATGGAGGGAACACATAAGTCTCCCAGAGAGTTTGGTGGATGACAGCACACTTCATCAGGGATGGGTGCAGCGCTCTTGGGAAGCTCCTAATGGTTCTGGAGGGAGGGGATGTTCAGTGAGGTACTGTTTGCCTGGAAGCTCCTTTGGAGATCATCATTAGCTCTTAATTCCTTTTGAGGTGCTTAAAATATGTATCTGGTAGTTTTGATAGCAGCTTGAATTGCCTCCACTGAAGGAGAAAAGCTGCCAGGATAGTGAGTGGGGAGGTGGGGTTGGATTTCTGTGAGCTCCTTCCCTACAGCTGTGGGGCCATGGTGACAAAAAATTCTCAGGGCAGGTCAGGATCCTTTGGCTGTGGCTTGGGAAGGTGCTGGACTGGGCTCCATCTCTTAGCAGTGCCTCCCTGCCTGGATTTGCTAATTTGGGATGGGGTTCAGCCTCCTGTGCTGCTCTGTCTCATGGGAATGGTCAGGAATCTGTTTCTGGGAGCAGGACCTCAGTGATAGGTTTCTGTATGTGAAAATCCCTCTTCTCCTCCACTCTGCATGGTGCCTTTGCTCTGTGGGACTGCTTTGTTCAAACACTTTACCCAGTGCTAAAGTCCTGTACACACATCATTAATTTTTTCTAGTATGGGATTTGTGCTTGATTCTTTATTTTCCTATAATAGCCAATAAATATTCTAAGCACCGTGCTAAGGAGTTTTCTACCCAGTGAATTCTCAACCTTTTCTACTGAAGTTGTTCTACTTATTAGGGAAAGCTCAGCCTTTGAGAAAGAAGTGATGGAAAAGAGTGATTATAGCCAGTGGGGTAGAGGACTCCTGGGATGGCCAAAGTGAGATGGAGAGAGCATTCTAATTGTGTGCCTCCTGAATATTTATTTATGCAAAAAAGAACAGGTTCAGTAGGAGAAACGGAACAAGGTCTTCCTCTCAGGTGTTCTAGAGATCATCTCCATGCTTCCCTGCACAGCCAGGTTTCCTGGGTTTTGTATGGTTTTCTGACATAAGAGTTCTGGTTTCATCCAAATGAGAATTCCAGTGGAAGAACATGAATTGCCTTTTTTAATCTGCAGTCAGTCAATTTAGGTTTCAAAATAACCTTGTTCTCCACCTGACCTGAGCTCAGAGGCCGTGTCCTGTGATTTCCAAGATGCCCCTGGGTGTTTCTCTTGGTGTTCTGTCCCTTGGGGAGCTGTTTGTGTGTGGGAAGCCCAGCAGGAGCTGTAAATCCTGGGGCTGCCTGTGCAGGTGTGAGGGGTGCTTGCAGGAGCACAGAGCAGGGCTGAGTATTTCTGTGCTGAGACAGAAATATGGCAGCCTGAGGGAAAGCAACAACAGTTTTTTAAATCCCAGGCTTTATTTAGAAGAGCCTGTAAGTATTCTCAGTTTGTCTGAAACCCTAAATCTGTGCCTCACTTAGCCCCAGCCCCCAGTGGGGGAATGGAGATCAGTTTACATAAGCTTTTGTCACTGAAACCTTAGATTTATGCACTGTAGTTAAATCAGATTTACGGGACACCATTAACTCTGAGAGAATGACCCAGAGGATATAAAGAAACTTCAGCTGAGGAAATATTTTATTTTAGTGTCTGGAGGAGTTTTACACCTGACAGACACTTGCACCCTTGTGCTGCTGAGAGTTACAGCAGTGTATTTCTGGCTGTGGAGTTGATGAGGTTGCTGGAGTGCATTTGAAATTCTGTGGCTGGAATTTGGCTGCAGACAGCCCCACAGCTGGGGCTCCAGAGCTGGCAGGGCTTGTTCCCTGGGCTGGGAACACCAGTGTGTCCTGCTCCAGGGCAGGTGGCACCTTCACAGCCTGGGTTTCAGAACAGCAGGTTGGTTTGAACAGCAGCTTTTACCACCAGCAGATAGCAAACAGTCTCCAAGTGTCCCTGCTCCTTGCATTGATGTGTGCAATCAAGGGAACCTGGTGTGATTTAACAATGGAATGCTTGTAAGCTGCAAGGGAGGAAAAGACCTGGATATGTCCCTGTAAGCCAGGAGCTTGATAGATCCCATCATCTTCCCTTCTCCCGACATCTCAAGCTGTGGGGGTTGATGAAAACTGTGATTATTTAAAAATGAGTCAGGAAAGGGCCTTTCTTCTTTCTCTCTTCTTGCAGGCCAGGGAGCTGCTGGTGATTCCCCTGTGCCAGCCAGGTCTGGAGGCTGTGGCCGGGGCAATTCCCTGATCCCTGTGGGTTTGTAAGGCTGAACTGTGGTGTGCATGATAACTGCCAGTTCATTATTGCATATCATGCAATTTCCTGTTTAGGCAAATTTCTTATCCTTCTATTTATTCTCCAAATTACAAAGGAAGTTACTTAGAGGGTTGTTCTTCTTCTAGAGTAAAAATTACATAGAATTAGTAGAGCAGAACATACTATGGAGGAACTGTGATATATATATATATATATCAAGACAATTCTAAGTCAAATAAGGTAAATTATTAAATGGCATCAAAAGCTGTGAAATTTTATGAATAAAAAAATCAGGGTAGAATGATTATAATCATGAGACAATGACAGGAGCTTTTGTTGTGATATACACTGATAGTGTCCATGAAAGGCTAAGAGATGAGAAAAGTTGCCAAAGCAGAAATTAGACTGCAATTATGGGTATATTGGCTGGGTTTGGGGGTGAAGATAAGATTTTAAATCTTAGAAACCTCTGGTATTTGCAGCAAAATAAATAGCCTCATCTGAAAAGGCAAAGCAAATCTTGATTAATCCTGCATAGAGAACAGGACATGACTCAAGATGCTGCTATGAGGTTTGTCATCATTTTATTCAAATGTGACCTCCTGGGAGAAGCAATAAATCTAGCACAGTAGAGCATTTAACTTCAAAAAACACCTAGGAGGCTGTTTAGACATAATTTTAAAGGAACAACTGAGAGTATAACATGTTCAAGCACAATGATTTGGAAAGGACACCGACAGCATCATTAGAAAACAAATGGGAAGAGAATAGAAGGAAAATGTAAAGAACACACATTCAGATTAATTTCAATTAAAAACCCCAAGAAAAGCTGAAAAAATGGAGGAATTGACAGTCTTAATGAGAAAAGGCCAAGAACACACTCTGAAAATGAGGCTTTACCAGCCTGGCACTCCTGATTTGAGTTAACAGGTAATGGATGGTAAAGTACCAAACAATCATCCAGTCACTCAAGGGAAGGAATGGGCCAGCAGAAAAGTGAGTGCAGGATTCCCACATGGTGCAGGGAAGCCTGGGGAGGCTCCCTCTCAGCTCCTTTTCCTGTGGGAATAGTCTCAGGAACTGTCACAAATTGATGTGTCAGGAGGAGATGGTCAAAGCAGTCAATAAAGGAACCAAATGACGGGAACAGATGGCAGCATCCTTGGTGAAAAAGGAACTTAAAAGTGGGCTATTAACTATGGAGTAACCTGTCACTTAAATCAGCCTCTGTGCTCTGGAGACAAAGAGGAATCCTTCATGGGAGGGAGGAGGAGAGGTGATGTGGGAACCACAGGTGTGGCCGAGAGAATAAAGATTATCAGGCATGCATAGAAGCACAAAATAACAGAAAAATAAAACTTTCTAAGGGATTCATGCCTGGCAAATCAGATTGGTCTGAAGGAGCTAATGCATGTGTGCATAAGAGTGCTTTAATCAGTATGTGTACATTAATTTTTTCACAGCATTTTTGACAAGGTCCTTTCACTAAGAAAAGCCTTTTATTTGTAGTGTAAAATGGATTAGTAACTTGCTGGTAGATGCAGAAAGAGAAGGTAAGGATAAAAGTCTGAATTTGAATGGAGGAGGGTTTCCATGAGTCAGACAGATCAGTTTTGTTTGACCAGGTTTGTGCTGGTCACTTTATTTGTGGCATGATCAGCTTCTTACTTTACCTGCTTTCATTTCCCAGGTGTTCATTTTAAGATCTGGTGATGATACTTGGAAAACATCTATGGGTGAGATGATGCTAATTTTGAAGTGTATTTTTGTCACAATGAGTTGCCAACTTAAAACTATTTTTAAATTATGTTTGTGGGCAGAGGGTGAACTGCTTCCCACCATTTGAGGGGATGAGCAGCTCTGGATTTCTGGTGTGACTGCTCTTGTCCTGCACTTGTCAAGTGTGTGTTTATTTGTGCTGTAGACAGACATGGTCATGCCTGCTGCAGTGTCACTGACCTATGGAGACAGCTCCACAAAGGTTTTCTTATTTGAGCACAAAGTATTTGAAGCAGCCAAACCAGTCCAAGTATTTTCAGCTGTGCTGGAAGAACACAAATGAGAAATTTGCTTCTATTAAAGGAAACTGTGCTCTTTGCAGGAACAAGACATGTCCCAGCTGCTTCTGTTCCTTCCAGCTTTCTCCTTCACCTCAGAGTGACTCTGTCCTGGTTTGGAAAGGCAGGTGCCTGCTAAGGAAGGCAGGAGCCTCCCCTGAAATGGAAAATGTAAACCCCCTCTCTCTGAATTGCTATAAAATTTAAATTAATGGGCTCTCAGGCAAAAAATATGGGAGAAGGGGTAACAGTTCTTTATTAGGAAGAAAATAAAAAGATAAACAATGCAGTGAACTAAACCAACACTGCCAGAGTCAGAACCCAGCCTGACACCCTGTGGGTCAGGGTGCTGGCTGCAGTCCCATTGGAATTGTGGCTCAGCCCTCCTGCAGTGCCAGGGCTGGTTCTGCTGGAGCAGGGATCCTGGAGAAAGGTGCAGTCTCTGCCTCTGAAGATCCAGGGCAAGAGGCAGCTGCTGTTCCTCTGGGGAATCCAGTGCAGAAGCTGAGCTGGTGTCCCAGAATCTCCAGATTCTATCCAGGTAGGAATGCTTGGCTCCTCCCCCCTGGGCTCACATCTCCCAATGGGATGCTGTAGTTCTTATCAGCCATGCAGGGACATTCCATAGCTGTTATCAGCAGGTGTCTCCCTGGAGGGAGGGGTGGGTGTGGAAGAGATAAGGAAAGCTGCCCACTGAACAGAAGCCAGCTGCCATCCAGATGGCAAACAGATACAATCTGCTTGGCAATCCAGGACAGACACACAGGTGCAGGGCTCAGGGCCAGAATTCCCACTCAGGGGGTGAATTCCCTGGTTGTGGTGGTGTTTGCAGGGGTCCCAGGACCAGGGAAGAGATGAGAATCTTGACTCCATGTTTCAGAAGGCTGATTTGTTATTTTATGATATATATTATATTAAAAGAAAATTATATACTGAAACTGTACTGAAGAATAGAAGAAAGGATTTCATCAGAAGGCTTGCAAGGAATAGAAAGGAATGGAATGATGATAAAATCTTGTGACTGACCAGAGCCTGAGACAGCTGGGCTGTGATTGGCCATTAATTAGAAACAACCACATGAGCCCAATCCCAGATGCACCTGTTGCATTCCACAGCAGCAGATAACCATTGGTTACATTTCATTTCTGAGGCCTCTCAGCTTCTCAGGAGAAAAGATCCTAAGGGAAGGATTTTTCATAAAATGTGTCTGTGCCACCTGGTGGTGCTGGCTGTGCCCTTTCCCACACCTTGGGCAGGGAGGGGTGGCAGTGCCACGCTGACAGTGCTGGGTGTCACTCTCTGAGCTGGGGCAGTGCTGTCCCTTCTGCCACCCTGCTGAGAGCCAGGGCTGCCATCTGAGCAGGGAGCTGCTTCTGCCCAGGTTCTGCCCAGGCTGAGGCATTTCCATGTGCACCAACAGCGCTGGGGGAGTCAGAGCAGCAGAACTGGGCAGTCAAACATGGAACAAACACACAGCTCCTTACCTGGGTCACTGCACTGTGCAACCATCACCAAACCAGCAGTGCTGCTGTCTGCTGTCACCTCCTGGCCCTGGAAATGGGAATGTTGTGACAAACTCTGTGTTAAGGCGTGAAGAGTTATTTTTAGCTTTCCACCTGGAATAAAACACCTCGTTTGAGTGTGGAGGGATAAATATTTTCTGACACTGTAATGAACAGCCTGGTTGACAGAAGGGTTGTGGTGCTATTAATAGACCTGTACCTCTGTCTCAGTGAGTTTTAGGCACCTTTGTTTGGAGCTGTGGGAGTTCAAAACTGAAAGGCAGGAGGTTCAGATGGGATATTGGGCAGGAATTGTTCCCTGGCAGGGTGGGCAGCCCTGGCACAGGTGCCCAGAGCAGCTGGGGCTGCCCCTGGGTCCCTGGCAGTGCCCAAGGCCAGGTTGGATGGGGCTTGGGGACACCTGGGACAGTGGAAGGTGTCCCTGCCATGGCAGGGCTGGCACTGGATGGATCTTTAAGGTGCTTTCCAACCCAAGCCACCCTGGGATTCTGTGATTAATTCCAAGGGATGCCACATCTGACAGCTCTGAAGTGAGCTCTGTTTAGTTCCCCCTGGGTTTGTTGGCATGAAGGGCAGGCCCTGGAGTGCAGGGCAGGCTCCCAGCCCCAGCAGGCAGGGCTGGGCAGGCAGGGATGCTCTGGCTCTGCAGTGGAGCAGCAGCAGTGCCAGGAGGAGGAGGAGGAAGCGCTCGCTGCTGCACGCTGGGGCTGGCAGGCAGAGCCTGCACAGGGACACAAAATCACCAGCTCTGGCCCAGCTCATGAAATCTGTCAAAGCTTTGTCCTTGAACATTTACATCTCCTCAGAGAGGAAGACTTCGTTGTGTTTGCTGGCTTTCAGGGTTTGTCCTTGGGTTTTCAGCAGCATGTTGAACAGCAATGTGGAAACTCTTGATCATCAGCAATGTTGCTTGGTCCTGCTGCTGCTTTTATATAGCTTTCTTTTCCTAATATTTGTTAACTAAAATATGCTTTGGTTCAATTAAAACAAATCTGTTCTTTTTTGTTCTTGACCACCTCAGTCACTAAATCCTACCTTCTAGTTCTAGTTTATTGCTATGTTATCTCCATGCCTACTCTTTTTCACCATTAAAAGAATTAGAAAATGGAAGAGATATGTATTTTTTTAGCTGAAGTAATGTGTCAATTCTTTTTTTCTATAATAAAAAGTTGATAGTTAATCCTGTAACATTTCCAGCTTTGCTGGACCCCTGCTCTGCAGCAGTGTATCTCTGTACATGCATGGAATTAAATTTGGAGTTGGGGAAACTCGGTGTTAAGTGAAGGAGACTCAAGCAGTGTAAAAGCTCCAGTGTTCTCTGGAGTGATGGATTTTGTGTACAATCACTGCAAGCTGTCTCATTTTGTATTCCTGTTCTTTATTAAAATCATTTTCCATGCTTGCTTAGGGCTAAATTTGACTGTCCCCACTTCATGGGGACAGGCTTCCAGAGCAGGCTAAGCAGGGGAAAAAACCTGATGGTACATGCTAGAAATTGGATATTAAGCCATATGACTAATTCTAGTTCTGAAATATTCTTTTTTTTTTATTGCTTTTGTGGCATAAGAGGCTTATTTTACCTGACTTCAGGCTTCCCACACAAAGCTAAGCGAGCACAGTGTGGAACAGCTTATTTTAAGGTGGAAAAAGTCATTAGCTGTCTCCTGCTGAGACCTTGTATTGAGAAAGCCAAATTATAACTCACTGAAGTTTAGCATGAAGGAGAGGTAAATTATTGTTTATGATTTTCCCGTTTCCTGCTCAGAGCTCTCAGCCTTGTTAGCTGAGCATGGTCCATGACCTTCTGGGGCTGTCAGGGATGGGGCAGGAGCTGAGCTCACAGAAGGAACTTGTTACAGCACTCAAATTAAACACTGGCTTCTCATCCCCTTGCACCAGCTGAACATCCTTTGCAGAAATCCCTTGCAGGCAGCTTTGGACTGAGAGCACCAAATGCCAAGAATTTCAGGGTTTCTGAAAGGGTCTGTGCCTGCCTGAGCAAACGAGGGGCTCCTTGGGGCCTGAGCAAACAGCTCAGGATGCAGTTGCTGGGATAATATCCCACTACAATTAATGGCTCTTTGGTTTTTTTACCATCTCTCTCTAGTTATAAATGTTTCAGGGCTTCTGGGAACGTTTCATGAGAGTTGTTTCCATAGATTTTATTAGGTTAAATGTATATTTGCCCAGCACAGCAGAAGTAGCTAGATAGAAAAGGATGTTCACAAAATGTCTTGTGACTCTTGAAGTTTTCATGCAAGAAGGAAGATTTTATTCATAATTTCAATTGCAGCCATGAATTTTTTCCACTGTCACTTGTTATGCTAATAGTCTGTCACTGAGGAAGGGCTCCTCACTGCCCTGAGAGCAGAATTCAAAATGCAGTTATTCATCCTCAGAGCCTCTGCATTTGTTTCAGGGGGTGTGCAAGTCCTGTGCTGCTTTCCCAGGCATCTCTCTCTGATGCAGAGGAAGGGGACATCCCTCTTCTGTGGGGCAGGAAAGAGGAGCTCTAGGATGTGAAGAGAACTCTAGAATCACAGAACTCATCATGGCATGTCAGGTGTTGGAGGAAACCTCCAAGCCCATCCAATCCCACCCCACCCCAGGGACACCTTCCCCAGTCCCACATGGCCTCATCCAGCCTGGCCTGGAGGTGCCCTGAGAGGGAATTTGGGAACCTGTTCCTGTTGGCAGCTGGTGGAAACCAAACTACAAATGCAGGCAGAGCTGTAGCTAAGCCCGAGTTTTGAGATGATATTGAATTCAACTCTGTGCTCTCCCTGCTTGGGGAACAGGAGTGCTGCTGGTGTTTCATCTGCTCAGGACAGACAGATGCAGCTCCAGTTGGAAGGACAGCCAAGCATCTCTTTCTGTTGAGTTAGCACTTGTTATTTAAGTGGGAAACAGAATAGCTTTTGTTCACAAGGGGCTCTGTGCCTTGTACAGCACTAAGACTATAACCAGCACACTGTAATGCACAATAAGTGTTGAGTATATTTTCATAAAATAAATTCTTGGCTTCTTTAACTGTAACCTGAATAGGAACAATATATGATTATGCCTTTTAAGCATTTCTTAACAAGACTTTTTTTGAGCAATCACTGGAGCAGCAATTGGTGATATAAACGAGGGCATTAGCACTCAGACCACAGTAACAGCATCATTAAAATGCAGCTTCTGAGGTGCACTACTTTAAATTTGCCTCATTATATGTGCAATTAGGGACCAAACAATAAAATGGCCATAATTTTTCAGCAATTTCTTATCCTAACTGCCTTTTTTAAAGCTTAATTAATGTTAAAGAAAAAAAGGAGGAAGTGGTGGGCTGAGCCCAAGTTTAACAAGCAGAGCCATCCTTTGGAGTGATGGATGAGCAGTGCCTGCACACAGCCCCGAGCTCCTGTTTGCTGTGGCAGGGAAAAATGGGCTCCTGCTTTTAGATCCTGCCTCAGTGGAGAAGGAAAGGCTGGTGGGGTAAGGAGGGAGAGCTCCTGCCCTCTCCAAAGCAGCATTCCCTCTCCGCCAGGGAAACGGGAGCAGAGCTCTGCAGTTGGGCTGCACGTTTGCTTCTGCTCAGATAAGATGTTAATTAAGATGGCAATCAGACTGAGGGGCTGATTGTAATGTATACACACTGCTGCTGGTGTGTGCATTTGTCATCCATCATTTTGGGTTCAGCCAGATGAGCTGTGGGCTTGGCACTAAGGAAAACCAGCAGGAGGGTGTGGTCTGCAGCCAGAGCTGTTCCAGCAAGGATGGATGGGGAAAGTGGCTTTCTTTCCATCCAGATCTGCCAATCCTCTTCAATATTCACTTGGAATGCCACTGCAGATGCTCCATTATAGACGTTTTGATGTTATTTATTGCTGGTAACTGTCATTTGAATAGATAGTGGATTTGTGTTGGTGGAGGAGCATCTGGGAAGGACAGGGCAAGGATAACTGTGGCACCTAAGAAGGAGAAATCCATGTGGGAAGAGAGATGTTACCTAAAAGTGGCTCTGGAAATTGTATGGGATGATGCTGTGGTTTGGGACAGGAAGCAAATGATACTGGGATAATTGGAACTGCAGAAAGGAATTTAAAGTAGAGCACAAACAATTGCCAAAGGTAAAACCAGGCCACAGGATGGTCAATGCTGCTGATGGAAAAGGCCTGAGGAAGACTGGATAGTTGGAAATACTTGAGGAATGTTCTCTGTGTAATTAAAAAGATGACCCAGGTACATTCTTTTGAAGTGATGGAGAAACTTGGGTGATTTCTTTGCAGATAGCAAGGTAAATTTATTTTTCCAGCTAGTCATGTTTCCAGGAGATTTTTATCTGGTAATTGTGTTTGTCTGCAGTTTGCAGATTGATGGGGAACTGATCCTGCTTTTCCTGTGAGCTCTGGCAGGGTCAGGGTGTTGGAAGCTGTGACTGACACTGATTTTTCAGGGGTTCCCTTCAGGAACTGCCCCTCCCCAAAACAAAGAAGTGAGAGAGGTGAGCTCACAAATACTATCAAATCCTGAGAGCTGAGTATCAAATACTCAGAGTATCAAGCAGTGTGGATGTGATGAGATATTTTCTGTGCTTAGTTAAATATCCAGACATCTCTGAATCTTCAGGAATAAATGTACAAAACTCTCTCTGTAACCCTTCAAGTACAGGATGAGGACTGTGGAGAAGGAGCCATTAAAATGGCACAGACAAAAACCCCTCCCTGCCATGGAAAGGCTTCGATAATTTTGTTTCTTTGCTAAAGGGGAAAGAAATCAGCCAGCGGATGTAGGCTCAGGTACTAACTTTAAATTAGCTTAACTTGCTGATGCCTTAAGACTGGGGATTAGTGAATTTAATTATGGGAGCCAGGAAGCACATTAAGATAACATTGGGCCTTAAACTAAAACCCACAAAGCAATGAAATTAAAGTTGGTGGTTTGTGTTCCATCTTGATGATGTCCTTTTCTTACTGTGCTGTGTCACAGGAGGCCCTCCCTGCCCCACCTGTCCCTTGGTGACAGCTTTTGGGGCTGTTTTTTTTAATGAACAAGTGACCTTTATGAGCTTTTTCTGTTGGTCTCTTTGACTATCACAATGTCCATGGGCTAAAATCTGGTTTGCCAGTGGTGGTGCAGCTGCCATGGTCGTGGTCAGGTCATCTTCTCATTCTCTTCTTGCTGTTACAGCCCAAGGCAAACTGGAGCAGTTTTGTGAGGGCTTCAGCAAAGGATAATTGACTTTCTGGTGGAGACAGGTTGTTGGTGTGATGCTGACAGAGTGAGGAAAATCAGATTTCATTCCTGCTTTGCTTCTACTCTCTTGCTCAACCTGGTCTGCCATTCATTACTGGGGTTTGTATCTGGGCTTTGTATTGACTTGGTTTTTAGGAGAGACTCAAGATTAAACCACTTCAAGCCACTTTCACAGGAAGTTCCAATTCTGAGTCTATTTGCTGATGAATTATGCAGTATTGACCTTCCTCTCTCCAACACAGGGTGATGTTTTTCCTTTCACTTGTCTGTATTGAAGTCACACACCCCTAAGTCACACTTAGAGATCTTTTAAGTCTCACAAGGCTTCTGGTTGAGTTGTGACATTACAAATTAGAGGCTTTAGTTGACACTTGGGACTGTCCCAGTTTCTGGGAAATGGGACATCACCTGGACATTATCTGACTTCTGAGCTCTTACAGGGCCTCACAGAGCTTCAAATCCAAAGTTGGTTTCCTTTTGTCTTCAAATAAGAAATTATTCAAAAACCTCATTTCCCCATGTTGTTTGCTCAAGTTCTCTTTTTATTCTCTGCTTAGCATCCATCTCTTTTTTTTTAAGATGTGTTTAAAAGAACTTCTTATTCCAATAAACATTTTATTCCCTTTCTGGCTGGTGGCTTTTCAAGGACCTCACGGAAGCTAAAAAATATGCAACTTTATTCTCTTGGTATGCAAATTTATTCTGGTTTTGCTGCGTATTTCAGGGTAACTCACTTAATTTTTGTTTCATTTTGTTCCTGTTAATTAAAATTAGAATAGTTTAGGTGGATGGGACAAAAACACTTGGGTCATTCAAAGAACTCATTAGTCAGCCTGGCAGGGAGTGCAGGAGAGCAAAGGGATCATCCCCTGCTGGGCCAAATGGCTTTGATCCTTCTAGAAGCACTCTTGGTCCTCCCTGTGTGTCAAGCAGTGCAGTTCCAGACTGAGCTTTCTGTGTTTCAGCCTTGGTTTGGGATGCTCCTACTTCTGGGACAGTGTGATTTGGAATGAAAGCTTTTTACTTTCTAATTAACAAGTAATAATAATAATTTTAAAAAAATAGAAATTAACATTCAAGGCATAACTTCCTATATTTTACAGCCTGTATTTTACCCTTGGAGTGCTGGCTGCCAAAGCAGGTTTGGTGCTCAGGCTCTTACTGGTCCCATTCACCTCCTGCTGGCCCATTTTTGTGTCAGGATCTTTTTGTGCCTTGGGTCTGGGGATGTTTGTCAGTGTTTGGCTGAGGGGATCTCATTTTGAGTACTGAAGACATTGCTTTGCACTGTGCTGGTGGCAGTTTTGGGATTTGGTTTTTAGCTGTATCTCATGGAATTCGGCTGGTTAAAAACCTGGAAATGAGTCCCAGGATCCCAGAGTGGTTTGGCTTGGAAGGGATCTTAAAGACAAGCTTGTTCCAGCTGCCTGACACAGGCAGGGACACCTTCCTCTAGCCCAGGTGCTCAAAGTCTGTTCCCTGCTGCTGTGGGAAGTGAGGCATCATCCTGGGCATCAGAAACCCTTCAAAACCCCTTCCTTAAATTAGAATTCCTATGTATGCCTCCTGTACTATCTTTTTAGCATTCTGTAAGTATTTCTGTGTTCTTTAGTATAGTTTAGTTTAGTATTCTTTAATGTAATATAGTATCATAAAATAATCAATTTGCCATCTGAGAACATGGAGTCAGATTCATCATTGCTTCCTTCATCACCCAGCAAATGCAATACCTGAGCAGCTCAGAGTCAGGCAGGCACCTCCAGCTGTGTCCTCAAACACCCCTTCCCAGGACGGCCACTGTTGTCCTGTTTTTAAGTTTTTCTAAACTTTTAAATGTTTGTAACAAACTTTCTCACACACTTTCTGTAAATAATTCATTGTTTTGCCTGCTTTTGTAGAAGAGGAGAAATTTGATGGGCTGTTGGTTTGTCCAATGTCATTGGAGAGGTGGCACTGTCACCTTCCAATCCACTGTCACCCTCCAATCCACTGTCACCCTCCAATCCACTGTCACTTTTGAAAATCTATAAATGTTGGAGTCAGAAATGAAACACTCTCTTTTTTACCTTAAAATCTCCAGTGTCCATGCTGTTTTATTTCATTCCTAGAGCAGCATACACTGCCAGGGGGCAGGGTGGGGTGTTCCTGTCACTGCAGGGCCAGCCCAGGACCCTGCTTGTCCTGGGTGCAGGGACCCCTCCTCCTGCCAGTGCATCCCCTGTGCCTCTGCTGTCCCTCCCTGGCTGCCAGGCTCCTCTCACACCCCTCAGCCTTTCTGCTCCACTTTGAGGCGCTCATTTATTGATCAGCTTTTGGCACTTGGGAAAATGCCAGGTTTTAGTATTAGCTACTGGCCTCCTTTTATTGCAGCCTTATAAAATTTTATTGTTTCTCTTCAATGCTGAGGATGTGTAAATGTTTCTCCTAGAATGGCTTGGATATTTTGATATTTTCTGCTTTAACCTGTAAAACTCTCATTGTGAGAGATTCTCTCTTGCACCCTTCTTGTAGTGTTGGACATGTTTTAAAAACCTGTGGCCTGTTTGGAACAGTGCATGGCATTCAGAATTCCTGCAGGTAAAAGTTTAATAATAAATTGATATAATAAATAAATACAAATATATTAAGTATAAATAAATAAAATAATAAAGTAAATAAATAAAATAAATTGAATAAATAAATTCAATAATAAATGGATATAATAAATAAATACAAATACATTAAATATAAATAAATAAAATAATAAAGTAAATAAAATAAATTGAATAAATTCAATAATAAATGGATATAATAAATCAATACAAATATATTAAATATAAATAAATAAAATAAATAATAAAGTAAATAAATAAAATAAATTGAATAAATAAATTAGTAATTATAATAAAATAAATAAGTATCAGTCCCAAAAGCTCTTACCCAACTCTTCTTTTCTAAAGTATCCCAACAAAACACAATATTTTAGAAAGACTATTTTTCTTGTTAATATCTTCCCACTAATTAGGCTTGGAGTGAGGAAAAAGGTGCAGGAGAACATCTGGCCTGGGGATTGTTTTGCTGCCACAGAAGTGATGGAGAGCACTGCAGGGTTTTTGTACCACCTGGGGAAATGGAGAAGTGCAGAACCCATTAATAGTCAATATTCCTGATTATTGGTGTGCCATTGCCACGTGCAGCTGGCTGGGTGTTGATAAAGGCCATCTGCACAGAATGTTCTGGTAACTTTGCAGACCCTCATTGCTATGGAGGAGGTTTGCTCTTAAAGAATCTCTTGGAAGAATTCCAGCAGGATCACCTTCAGAGCTGGTACATGACTCAACAGTTCTTCCAGATGAGAGCTGTGAGAATATTTTGTGATTAGTTAAATATCATGTAATTTTAATTAGCCCAGCTATTTTCTATCTGTTTTCTTGGTATTTAGTTTTCATTTTCTTTAGCATGGAATTGTCATTTACTTTTGTGCTGTCTCCTGGTGACCCAGTGACATTGATTAATCCCTATTCTGGTGAGAACATTCCAGCAGAACTGTATAGAATTTTTCCTGTTGCAGCTTAGCCCTATTGCTGCCAACTTCCCCCTCTTTGGCCTGACCTGTTCCTTGATGAAAAGAAATATTTATGCTTTTAAGACCATAGAAAGCAGTGGTGGTAATGGTGTGTGACCTCAGTGTCACAAAAGCTGTTACCTTTTACTGGGTGGAATAATTGCTTTGCTTATGTCCTGCTGGAAAACTGCCACACTGTATGGATCAAAAATTACTAAAGAAATGAAAAGTAAAGGGTTTGAAAACAGCTATTTACATAATGTAAGCTGTTATTTGTTATTTAAACTTGGGGTTGGAGTTTTCTGTCATTATATATGGAATAGTTGACTTTCCTAATGCCAAATTGAGTAATAAAAGATTAATCAGTTGGCAAGAGCATAAACTCTGGGAGACAGAAGTGGGTTGTGACAATGTTGAGAGAAAATGGTGTTCTTGAATTCAGTTCTGATTGTGACTGACAACTTTTTGTACCCAGTTCCAAGGTTTTGGTGCCAGTTTAACTTAGAGAGCTGGGTTTTATTTAGCTCCATGTGGGTAACAGGGAGGCCTGGCTGCAATATCCAGAAATTCTCCAGAGCGTGGGTCATCCCAAAGGGTTAAGGAAACTAATAGCATAACCTCATCCACATCCTTTCTGCCCTTGGAGTAGAGATAATGTGGAGGATTTCACTGTAATAAACGATGTAATTATTATTTGTGGTGAGTTGCAGCTGCTATTAAAACTCCAGACTAATTCAGCTTCCATCTATCAGCCAGCAGAAAGTCAGCAGCCTCTGTGCCCGTTCCTGTCTTGTGGTGCTCCATATTTCTGCTGGTGAAGTTAATTGGGAATTTCACGTGGGTTTCCCTGCTGAAGGCTGGCACTGCCTCCCCTGCACGGAGCAGCCTCAGCAGCACTTTGGGGAAAAGGAGGTTTCTGCTTTAGTGCTGTTTTAGGCATTTCCCTTATCTCCAGCCCCTGCAGTGCTGCCACAATGGCTCCGGGACTCTTTGTGTGGCAAATCCTGGCAGCAGATCCCACATCAGCCTTCTCATGAGTCACCTTCTGTGGCACAATCAGGGAGCCCCAGAGCAGAGGGGCTCTGTCTGGTGCACAGCAGAGCTTTCAGCTGCCTCTGAGCAGATGGGAGCAGGAAATGAGGAGCAGTGACAAAGATTGCATGTGTTGGATTCTCTGTCATAAATTCATCTGAATGCTGGGCTGCTGTGTGGATGCACAGAATCAGCCCTCATCTCATTTTAGGAGCACAATTTGTTTTATGTTTGGCATCTCTATAGCCTTTGGCTTGTCCCCTGTGGCAGCAGGAATAGAATGTAATTTTTTCTAGAGCTTAGTTTGCTTTTGTGTATTTCTTTGCAGCAATTAGGTGCTTTAATTTCTTATCTCCTAAGAAGTTGTTCCTGCTCTTAGTTCTCTCTTGTTTAATCCATGCTGCTCTGCTGCAAATGTTATCTGTGCTATTCAGAGGCAAGAAAGGAGTTTCACTGGCACTGTGATACAAAGGGTCAGAGATCAAACTACTTAATTCACTTTTGCATGGTGAGTTCCACCAGGACTGGGTAGAACAGGAGTCTCAGGGCCTGTGCTGCTGGGTGTCCCCCATCACTGCCCTGGAGTTTGGGTGGTTCCCAAGGATGTAACACAGAACCATTTCAAGTTCTTGTGGCTTCCACAGCTGCTTGTTGGAGATAGAACAACTGGAATTGTGCTAATCAAGGCCAGGAGAAAAGAGCTCTCACTCTGTATTGCAAGCAGTGAAATATTAGAGTTGGAAAGCAAAGTGGTGACCATAGGAGAGAACAAGAGAATGTGAATTGGAGGGGGATGTCTGTTGGCAGCTTTGGATTGAGTGGGCAGGCACTGGAACAAGGTGCCTGGGGGGGGCTGGAGTCTCTGCAAGTGTTTAGGATGGATGTGGCACTTGGGGACATGGGTTAGGGCTGGTGATGGTGGGTCTGCATGACCCTGAAGGTCTCCTCCAATGCTGCTGATTCTGATCATTACCTAAGAGCAATTTGCCCAATTTCATCCAATTCAAAGCAGCTCCTCTGTGTTGTGCTCCACTGGAGCTGGCACTGGGGGTTGTCCTGGTGGGGCACCTCTCAAATGTCCCTTCTGTGACTTCTGGCAAAGCCTTGGGGGTTGGGAGCCAGGAACTGACACTGTGAGGCACTTGAGGGCCCTGGGGAGAGCAGTGACCATCTGGCCAAGGCACTGTGGCTACCCCAGGAAACCCAGCTGCTAAACAGGCACAGCTTGTTCAGAACCTGCTCATTCTCCATTTGCTCGGTACAAAGTGAAGAATATTACACCATGTGACCAAATATTCATACAAATAAGATCTTAAATTGTTTTTCTCCTTATGCCACCTGTTCTAGCTGCTAAGCTAACACAGGATTTGATCTTGTATTATTACTTGCAAATGGAAACAAATGAGATGGAGCTGTGTGGCAGTGTTTTCATTCCACACCATCCATCCACAGCAGGTCTCTATTAGGCAGGGCTGCTGCTTCTTCTGCTTGTGGGCAAACGTTTGCCTTGGAGCCCATTGATCCTGGGAAGTGGCAGTGGAACTGAGGCCGTGCCTATTCCTGTGTCTGTTTACTTACTTTAGGTTTGCAGAGGCTGATGGAACGTGAAGATAAACAGCATCATATTTCCAGCAGAACTATTGGATTCATAAATCCTCAGTTATTTTCTCTCTTAAATTTTCATGTTCTGTAAAGAAAAGGTGGTAGATGGGGTAGCCAGAATGTGGAACAACTTGTTCAATCATCAGCAACTGGTTCAATCAGTTTCCACTGATTTTCCTGGGATGGAATAATCCTTTCTCCCAGTAATTTATGTGCCTCCATTGTGTGATTCCCACCTACCAGCCTGGGGATATTACTTTGAGGTGCAGAATTACTGTCAGAATCACCTCAGATACAAACAAGACATTTCTTTTCCAATACAAAAATCAAGACAGTTCCTTGCACTGGGGGTTACTGGAGGTTTCATTGTGGATTTAATTACCAAGATGACAATTTTCATGTCTCTTGTTGACTTGCTGTTACATTCCTGACTCAGCACCCTGGCAGCTGCTGCCTGTACTGGGTGCAAAGTTATTGAAAGGTTGATGTTGGAAAAGCCCTCCAAACATAGACCTGTGTGTAACTGCTGAGTAGTGCAGCACATTTCACAAACCCCTGTCACTGGGGGTTTGTCTGTTAACAGGGGTTAGACACCCAAATCTTACAAATTGGAGAGTTAGGTATGAACTCAGTGAGCAGCTGGGAGTAGTGATTGTAAAATTCAGCAATTAATTCCTGAAGAACCTCAAGGAGAGAGATCAGAGCAGTTCAGTGTGAGAGGCTGGAGCTGGGTCACATTTCCAGGCCCATGTTTTGGAGGGGAACTCGTGAGCACAGCCAGGTTGGTTTAGAAATCCCCAGCCTGGTGTGGAGTGAGGTTTGAATTTCTGTGCTGGCTTTTATATATAGGAAGAACCATAAATGTGAAATATTTAGAGAAGAATGTGACAAGCAGCTTCATCATCCTGCCTGCTGAAAGGGAGCTGGACTAACAGTTCGATAATACATCCAGTTTTGTGGTTATTAATGCTGTAATTACTCATGGTGTGAACTGTTTTCTTCTCTGTGGGTACAAGGAGAAGGACTGATGGTGTTCAGATGTTTTTGTTCAAAATGCAGTGTGCTGAGCATCATCTTGTACCTTCTTAAATCACTGCACTATCCTGGCAGTGTTTGTACTGGGATTTGTGTAAAACTGGAGATTTATCAGTGCTCTGTGAATACTTAATAATAATAATGCTCCTGCCTGTACCTGTTTGGTGTCTTGGTCTGAAAAGTTCCTTGTAGAAGAAGACAAGTCCAAGACCAATATTTCTTGGAAATGTTCACACATATCCCTTTAGGCTGTGTTTTTATTGCCCCTTGTTAATACACTGAAATGGAAATGTTCTCCTGTCTGCTGCACAGATCCTGCTCAGAAGAGCTGTAGCTGAGTTTTGTGGATGATTAATAAAGGAATAGACTTGACTCATGTTTCACTCAAAGACTCTACAAGAGGGGAGAGTGTGGAAGGATAAAAATCAGCGTGCTTAATTATTAATAGTTTTTAAAGAAGCTGTAGATTTGAAATCCAAGTCTGAACTGCAGTTTTACCATCAGCAACGTGTGTTTGTGCAGGATCTGTGAGCCCTGACCCTGCAGGTGTTGGGTGGCACACCAGGGTCCCCAGCCAGTGGGGAGGCTGTGAATGCTGTCAGCTTTTCCATCTCACCCCTGTGTGTCACATCTCACACTTTTGGGGGTTTGCAAAGCTGTCAGCACTGGGGAAACCCTCTGTCCTGCCTGCTCTGGCTCTGCCTGAGCCAGCAAAGCACAAACTTGCTTTGTGCCAGTTCCCAGAGAGCAGCAGAGAGCTCCTCACGTGCTTGTTCCTCTCAGAACAACACAGCCCAGCAATCTCCCTGACATGGCTGTGAAAATGTGGAGCTCCTCCTGTGCTGCACTTCTGTGTTAAACAGCATTAGGAGGAGTGGATTGCATTAAAATGAAATCCTTCAGCTCCCTGCAAAAATGGTCACCACTGCAGCCTTGCTCAGTCTCTCATCAGATGGTACCAAATGTTCTGGCTCTGTTGTTTTTGAGAGATTCAGAGAGAACATCCCTGAGTCTGCAGGGGAGGGGGGCAGGATTCTCCATTTGGGATGTGGAGTTTGTCAGAAGGAAGGGCAATTCCTCTTGAAAATATTCTACCTAGGAATAAACACTTTTCTGTTTCTGTTTCCCATGTTGAAACAATTGCTCAGCAAGCCCCAGTGTGCTCCATGGAAATATCTGGCTGACTTAAGGAGCTCAGTCAAAGGTGCCCATAGAAATTGTCAAATGTTGTATTTTCACATGTTTTAACTTTTCCAACTGAAAGGGGACCCTTGAGGTTTAAGCCAACTGTAATGCAGATGGTTTGGAATGCTTTCATGGGAATATGAACTCTTTTGACTCATCTCCATACCTTTGGTTTTAATATTTTTTTTTCCCCTGGCAGTTTGGTAGAAATGAGAAAATCTTTGTCATTTTTTCATTTTTTGTCAGGGGTTCTTTTTAATATTCCTGCTGTAAATGATTTAGTGGAGAAAGTCATCTCACTGTAGAGAAGGAAGATTCCCTCATAACTTCACTGAATAAAGGTCAGGGATTGGTGCTGTTAATGGAAAAAAGAAAGGAATTGTGAAATCTCTTCTAATATTTGTGCTTGGTCTCCAAAAGGAAAGGTTCAAACTACATATAATTACCATTTCCAAGTTTTTCAATGTGCTTCTTTCTGCACTTTTCTGCCTTGAGTTGTGTTCTTTCCCTATTCATTATCAGCATTTGAGCATCCACCAGAAGTTTTTGTGCCTGATGCTGAGGGTGGGATGGAGATCCTAACAAAGCCCAGGACAAGGGGATGGCAAAGGAAACCAAGTGACTTTCTGAGAGGAAATAGCACACAAAAATTACCATTTTTTTGGTTCAGGACAGTCAGGCCATGTCAGAATGTGTGAGGCTTGTGGGAATAATCAGCATTTCCCACACGAGCACTGATGTGTTAACAGCAGTTCTAATTTAATGTGAAAAATAATTTCCTTGAACAATTTCTTAATTATCTTTAGGACAAGATGCTGGTTACAGGTGATAATTTTTATTGAGCAGTAGCTACAAAGTATGAAATTACAGAAATACTGATACTGTTTGATCTGTTCACTTTCTGTGCACCTCGTTATGGACCAAGTTCAATGAGCAGGGAAAAATTAGAGTGTGTTTAAGACATTTTGGGCACTGTATGTTTAATAAGGAAGAATATGCCTGAGGAAAACCTTTGTTCAATTATTAATTTGAATTTAGAATCCAACTAGAAATCCAGCAGAACAGTAAATACTGGATTTGGAACTTTGGTGTACTTAATATTCTTGCTAAACCTTTTTCTTTGAAAATCATCTAATTTTAAGAACAAAATTAGTTTAAATTTCACTGCCAGTTCTCTTTTGCTGCCTCACTCACAGTCTGCTGTTGCTTTCAAACAGAAAATTGTTTTGACAGTGTCAAATACCGGGGTTGGTGCTGAAGTTAAATCGGATTTTAATTCCTCACTCTGCTGAAAGTGAGCAGATTTGTTTGTTCACCAGCCACTTAGCACATGACCTTGAGCAAGGCTGTGCAAGGGCTGCACTTCTGGAATAGTTGCCTCTAATTAGAGGAATTTTATTCTGCTCCGTGTGCCTTGCAGGGGCTCGAATCAGGACAAACACATGGCTTGGGCCCTGTGTCTGAGAGGAGAGCCAGGAGTGAATAAAACACTCTGGCTGACCTTGGCCACTGACTTGGCAAGGAGCACCAACAGAGATTCCAGCAGATGACCTTGTGCTCCATTCCAGAGTCCCCCCAGGCCTGGCAGGGCACGGGAATCCTCAGGAGCTTCAGGGCTGCTGGAAATGTCTCTGAGAGGTTTGTGGTGGGTTCCCTCCTGTTGGTGCTCCAGAGCTCCTGGGGAAAGTCATCATCAGCCACCTACAGCAACCTGTGCTCTATTGTTTCCTTTTTCCACCCTTTTAACTTGTTTCTGTCAGTAGCCAGAGACTTGAATATATCTGTACAATTTTTACTCTTGTCATCAGGCCATCTCCACAGGCAATCAAGTTAATTTTGAATTGTCTGGAGGAATTATCCTGAATAATCCTGAGGAAAGGTGTGAGGGTGAGCAAAGGAAACCTTTCCTTTCTCCTTGTTTGTGAAAAAACCTTCTGGAAAAAGTCTGAGAGAGGTAACTGGGGCTGGCAAATCAATAGCAGAGCTCTGTAAGGACATAATAGAATATGGCACAAAAAACCAGCCTTTCCTCCAGGGCTTCCCAACCTAATTATGGAGCAAATATGTAACTGTATCAGAGACTGCTGTTGAGCTTCTAAAATTCTATGGAAAACATACTATTTTCTGTTCCATTAATTAATAGCAGATTTGGGACTCTGTGTGATTGCCATTTTTATTGACAGGTTTATTAACTTCCTTGCTACCATAGTCATGGCTTTAACAGACCTTATTCTTTTCCTCTTCAGTGTGATTTTTGTTGTTGTTGGGGATTTTTGTTTTAATCAGTTTAACTTAAATATAACTGTAGCACCTCAGCATTGTGATGGAGGCCAGCACCATGTTACACCCTGTTAGTGCTGTGCATTAAAGGAACAATGTGTTAAATAGTAAATAAACTTGCTTTAGGTATTCACAGAACTGAAACTTTTGGGTTCAGGGTCAGCCTCTTGCATACATGTTTTGTAGTCTGTTCAGTGAGCCAACTTTAGAGCTGATTCAGTTACAGACAAACTAAGCAGGTGAAAAATTCCTCTGATGCTTGAGATGGGTGCTGGTACAGAATTCCTGGCGTACAAACCATGCACGAGCTGCTTTTGCAGGTGAATCTCACTTAGGACACCCAATCTGAGCTCTGCATGTCCCCATGCCCAGTGGGGTCCTGTGTACCTGGGGCTGCCAGGGCTGTGGTTTGGGGTTTTTGGGGGCTCCAGCAGTGGCTGTACAGGGCTCTGCTCACCAGCAGCAGGAGCAGTGGGTGCCTGACCCATCTGAGAGCTCAATAATGAAAATCTTCCCAGTGGGGCCAGTGTGTTCTGAGAAACTGGCTGTGCTTTCACCTAAGGAAGGTTGAGCCGTTTTTAGGAGGTACAAACAGTTTCAGTACCCTTGAAACAAGAGCAGGAAACAGCAGGAGCTGCCTGCCAGGCCTCCAGGAGGCCGCTGGATTGTTTGCAAATGCAGAGTTTGTTTTGTGGGATGGGAGCAGAGTCTGGCAGGAGGCAGAGGCAGGGATGTCAGGAGCAGTTATCACCAGGCCAAGCCATTCTCTAAAGCTTGCCAGATCTCTAAACCCTGCCTGTCCTGTGCCACACAGAGCAGGGGTTTCAGGTTGGACACCCTGAGTCCCCCACCTTCCCAATAAGCCACAGGTGCTTCTCTCACCTGGTTGCACCAATTGCACAATAAAATCAACTTTTCCTTGCATAACCTTCTCCCTTCCACAGGAGTGAGGATTTTCTTTTCCCTCCTTTTTTAGCTTCTCTGGAGCCTTTGTTCTCTGTAGGGAGAGGAGAAAGGAGCAGCATTGTAGCAGGAAAAGAGGCTCCTGCCTGCAGATGAGCAGGATGGAGGGGCTGTGGTTCTAGAGCTGGGATTCTGCCTCTCTGCTCCCCAATGTGGGACCTGGGCTGCAGCACTGTTGGAGGGACTGTTTCTGTATGCAAATGCTCTGCAAGTTAATGATGATTTCTGGCATCAGTAACCACTGCAGGCAGTGGTAGCTCATACTTTGCTTCTGAGAAGGATGTACAGTCTTTTGTTACTGGCATTATGTGATTGGAACGTGGCAATTCATCTCCTGACAAACACGGCAGTGCTTGGAAACATTGCTTGTATGAGTGTTTGTACATGTATTTGTTTTGCATTATTAATACATAAGCTTTTTTCAGCACCTTTTAGTGAATTACTGAGTCTTGACAGCAATAATCATATTTACTTGGCAAATCTTTTTCTTTTTGAATCCTGCAATGTCCTTCAGAGTTTTTGAGCTCTCATCTCTCTCAGTGCTGTTGTATTTGTAGCTGCTCTTTAAAAGTGCTGAGGTCTGAACTTCATTCTCTAAATGTGGAGAACACCAGCAAAGGGTTGGTTATTTTCTTTGTGAGCTCTGGATAGAGTAAAAGCAGTGAGATGATTGATGTGCCCTCCTCCTGGAGTGCTCACAGGTGCTCATCTGCACCACTGCTCTGGAACCCAGCTGCAGGCAAGGGGGATGAAGTCAGACCCTGGTGCTTTTCCCATTCCACTGCTCTGGCTCTGCTGACTCCTGTTTCCCTCTCCAAGCAAAAGGAGACAATTTCCAAGTGGTTGATGATCATCTCTTTTTTCCTTGCATTAACTACACTAATGGGTGGGATCTCTGCTGAAACTGTCTGAGCATCCTTGGTCAGGTGGGATAAAATAGATCAGGAGAGCTGGAGCCCATCAAACACATTTCTGCACTAGATTGAGAGAGGAGCAAATTAGGCACTTCAAAAAGCAATTCTTGGCAATCAGAGTGGTGGTTTGAGTTATTTAGTAATTGATCAGCCAATAGCTGAACTCTTGTTTGAGGATACTGAATTGTTAGTAAGGACCTGCCTGAGGCTCCTTCACTCTCATCAGGATTCCCATAAAATACACCAATTAATCTGCAAAACAGTGGGTGTGCAGCTATTGACTGCCTGCTTCTACATCCACTCAAGAAGGGGTCACCAGTTCAGGTGTCTCCAATTTACCTTTGGAGTGTGCAGCCTGGCTGCTGTGGCACTGCTGGGTGTCTGGGGGATGCCCTCACCTTCCAGCTCCAATCCCTTCTGTAGAGTGAGCAAAAGGAAATGTTCCTTTTTGTGGAGAACAGCCCAGGAGCAATGTGGGCACCTCCTGCTCTGGTCTGGAATGAGCCAGCTCCTCCACCTCAGTGTGGAGGGCACATAGAGGAGCCAATCTCATAACTTGGGCACCTAAAACTGCCTCCCCTAAAGTTCCTAATTAGAGATCTGATCTTTCACAAGATCTACAAATGTTTTATTCTTCTGGAAACCCAAAAGCTCACTTGCTCTTCACAAGGATATGTCAGGAGCAGCCTAATTTGTCTTTGCCCAAATGTGGTTTGAGCTCCTACAACTGCAGAGTTCTTGAAAAGGAAATTTCCAGACTAGAATCTGATTTCAGACAACCTGGGCTCTCACCTGCACCATTTAGATGTGTCGTTCCCTGTGTTTTTGGAGAAGTTTTTAGGTCAGGTAAGGTAAAAGATTCACTGGGAATTCATTGGGAATTCCTTGGAAAACTGGGATGTTTGGGAAGGGGATGGTTCATACTCTTCTGTGTAGAACAAGGTCACAGTACTTAGGTCATAATGTAGAGCATGGTCATAAACTCATTGTTTATGATGAGTTTTTTTGAACTCTTATCATTATTATCAGGCCCTTTTGCAAATCTCATTTTCCAAGCGCTTCCAGAAGTTTTGTCCCTGCATTTTTGGTTTTTCTCAGTTCTGACAGTTGGCAAACACCACAGAAGAAGATCCAGTAAAGAGACAGATGCTGACTTAGTGTGTTACACAGTTTGAATGACAAACCAAGATCAACAGATCATTATTTTTCACAGCAAGCAGAGAGAGATGGCTGATTTTAGTGCCAACCTGTGCTGATAGGAACTCCTGTGCTCCAGAATGCAGCACAACAGGAGCAGCTTTCTTGCACTATTCCAGGCTTTGCTCTGTTTGATTGCAATTACATTTTTGATATTCAGGCCACTTCCAGTTTACCACTGCAAAAAAGGAGGCTGATGACCTCATCTGCTCTCCCTCAAATGAGAATAACTTGTTCCATGTTGTCAAATAATTATTTTGATTTTCTCCATTTATGCTGATTTCTGGCTTTATTCCCAGCTTATTTAGTTGTTCAGGGCAGGTGAATTAAGTGTAGGCAAGGTTGTCTTTTACTCTCTCTTGTTATGTCTTATTGTTACCTCCACACTAAATCTTGATATAATTTAGAGCATTCTGCTGCAGTTGCACATCATTTGATGTCTGCAGAAATCCCACTGTGTCTTCAGCTTCTTAAAGGGTAAAAAGTGATTATTCCTTAAGAATATGTAAAGATTATTCCTTAAGAACAAATCCAGGGGTTGTGGAGAGCAGCTTTGGAGGCTTTTCCCAACATTCCAAGGCTCAAGGATGAATCAGATGCTTTCCATTCACCATCTTGTTGTACATATGAACACAGTGATGGTGTAATTCAAAATTCTTTGATTATGAGATGGATTAAAGAACCATGTGGAAATGCCAGATAATATTTATTTAACGTTTTTGTTTGACTTGTGAGGATTGGGTGGTAATTGGCTGAAGGAAATGCTTATTTCTGTTTCACTCATCGTCTGTTAGCACCATCAAATCTGTTCCTGGGAGTGTTTTTCCCATCTCTCAGCCTGGTTTTCTCTTTGCTGGCCAGCTGATGAAATGCACACACTGGCTCAATTTTAAACCCAGGTTTTGACTTAATTCTTGCAGACAGGAGCTGAGGGTTTTGCTCTGAGCAGCTGGTCTGGTGAAAGCTCTTGGAAAGCACAGCCACAACCTGCCAGCAACTCACAGCTCCAGGAGCTGCTGCTGTGAATCTGTGCTCTCCAGGAACTGCTTTTCTGCTCTTCACTGCCTGTGAATTCTGTCACCCAGGAAGGGCTCTTGGACCTGGCTGCTCTCGTGTTCTGCTCATGAATACTCAGCCCTTGGGGTTCTGATAAAATCAGGCTGTGCCATGGGGCTGGATAAATCAGCAGGTTTTCCTGGGACTGCCTGTTATCTTCCCAACACCTTCCCTGGCCTTGGCATTGGATGTTTCCTCTGTAAATGATGTAACAGAACATTAATATGGCTGTGACAGGACACTGGAAGTGCCCCAGCAGCTCCCAAATGCTGTGAACACAGGAATTGTCCTGCCCTGACAGTGACACCAGAGTCATTTACTGATGGTAGCACAAAGGATTGCAACAGGTGTCATTTCGGCACAGGTGCACCTGGTTTTCAGGCACAGGCAATGAATTGTGTTGGCAGGTGAGGGATTTGGGCCCACACGTTGCTGTGTTGTGCCACCAGATGATCCCTGGCAAAATAAACCTGGATGTGGGGGCATCAAGGCTCTGACTGGGGGCCAGAGCAGCTCCTGACACTGAGGAATATCCCTCACATCAGGGCCCTGTGCCAGTGGAGGCTGCATCCATGTGAATCCAGCTGGCTTTCCCTCAGTCTCATCTTGCTTTTGTTCCTTGTAAGTAAATGATATTTAATTTAAACATCCTTAATACTTGGAATTAGCCACTAATTGGGTGAGCTGGTTAGGTGTGTTTAGCACCAATTCACCTAAAGTGAATGAGCAGTCACTCACCTTCTGTCTGCTGACCTCATGCCATTGCTCTCAGAAGAAAATTTCTTCTAATAAATGGATTTCAAGCAGGAAAATGTGTTTATTGTGGTCTTGATAGTGTAAGTGAGCAGCAGCATGCAGGAGGATGGCCAGCCAAGCTGCTCCCCACCCTCACTGCTGAATCACTGCAGCCATCTTCAGAATGCTCAATTTAACCCCAGGAAAATGATTGGAACAATTAATGCCCTACTGTAGTTTAGATGACAGCTTATTGAAGATGTCTTGAAGGTGCCATGAATCTGGTGCTGATAATGAGACCTTTGAACCAGAGGGTTGGGTTACATCAATATTGATCAATGGCCAGCTGGATAAACCATAAACATCAAAAGCCTTGGAAGTGGGAGGTGACACTCCTGAGCAGCTCCTGAACTGTGTGCTCACATCAAATCATGCCCAAAGTCTGAGGCAGGAGATCAGCCCAGCATGGCAGGTGCCTCATTCCCTTTGTGCATCAAATATTGTCCTCCTGCTGCTGCTTCCAGTATTGCCTTCCTCCTTCCTCCTGCCTGGGCTCAGCCGTTCCCAGGCACAGCTCAGAGCCTCCTCACTTGCCTTCCAAGTCTCCTTTGTGCTGTTGGAGCAGCTCTGAGCAGAGCTCTGTTTGCTGACAGGAGAAACCAGGGTGTCACTGATGGCTCAGATACTGTGACTTCAGGCAGAGTGTAAGAAGGGATAAACCATAAACATCAAAACTCTTTTCCTGGTGCTTGAGAGAGGAAAACTTGTCTGCTTGTACCTGTTTGTGAAACTCTCCAGGGAGTTTTCCTGACAGGCTGTGCATCCATGGCATTAGTGCCAAATCATCCTGGTGATCTTCGTGCACCTTCCCAGTCCCTTTCCAGATTTCAGTGCTTCCACAGGCTGTGAGGCTTGGAAATGGCTTCCTGCCAGTATCAGTTCCACAACTGCATGTTCTTTTGAGATCACAGAGGTCTTTAATAAGAAATAGTTGTATGATAATGCAGTATTTGAAGAGAGAAGTTGTTTTGCCATGTCTGAAATAATGTGACAAGTGGCCCAGGGACCTTTCAGTGGAAGGTGTTGGGAAGGGAGTTGAAACATGAGCCTCAAGGTCCCTCCCAACCCATACCATTTATGATTCTCTGAAATACTCTAAAGGTGAAGAAGAAACCAGACTGTGGCTTTTGGAAGAAATCTTATTTGTTGCTGTGGATTTCAAGATCAGGAAAGCCCTAATGCAAAATGAAGACGTGACTTCAAATGGTGTAGTGGGAAAGGAGGTGTTTTCTAGTCTTTTGATTATGGTGCTGATCTGAATAGAAACACCCAAATCTATTTTGACATGATGATTGGAAACAAAGCTAACTCAGTTTCCAGAAGTGACAATCATACCCAAGGCAAATTTATTTCCCTCTGTCATAAAACTGTACCACCCACTGAAATTAAGCCTTTTCCTTTGGTGTGTCAGGTAGGAGCATTCTTGAGCTGAATTTCAAGTGATCTCTGTCCCTTTCAGCATTCAGGCTGAATTTTGGGGGTATTAAGATGCACCAGGAGTTTGGCAGTGACTCCTCATTATAAATCTGTGCTCAGGAGCCCTGGCGTGCACAGCGAGGGTCGCTGCTTGCAGAGCATATTTGTTTTCTATTTTCTAACCTGCTCAGATTCAAATGTAGCTCTGCTCTTCTTGCTGTTTAACTTGATTTCTAACAGTGGGAACAATCAAGCCGAGGGCGCCTGTTGTACCAGAGAATGCAAAGCGTGGCTGGAATTTGCTACAGGAAAACCCCACTTGGTGCTTGTCCTTTAAAAGGAAAACTTTTTAAAAGTTTCCAAAAGTTTGCTCTGATCTCAGGTTACAGAATCCCAGGGCCACTGAGGTTGGAAGAGCCCTCCCCAGACCAGGGAGTCCAAGCTCAGTCCCCACCTTGTCCCCAGCCCAGAGCACTGAGTGCCAAATCCTTGGGCACCTCCAGGGATGGGCACTCCAAACCTCCCTTTCCAGTGCCTGACCACCCTTTCCATGGAGAAATTCCTCCTGATGTCCAACCTGAGCTCCCCTGACACAGCCTGAGGCCATTTCCTCTTGTCCTGTCCCTTGTTCTCTGGCACATCTGAGTTTTCCCCCAAATCCCAGAATGGTTTGGGTCGGAAGGGACATTAAAGATTAGCTCATTCCAACTCCTTGCCATGAACAAGGACACCTTCCATGGCTTTGAAGCAACTGGACTTTTATTCACTGTTTAGTGAGAGCTGAAGGGTTTTAGGCCCTGCTCAGCTCATGTTTAAGCTCGATAGCCAGGCTAAGCCCTGACAGCAGAGGGATTGTGGTGACCATCAGTGGCTCAGCTGTGTGTGAAGATGGATTTCCAGAGTATCAGTGTGCTGGGAGAGAAATCAGCCTACTTACAGTGGCTGTTCCTGCATGTCAGCCTAATAGAATCAGGAGACATGGCAGGAAAATAATTGCATTCTCTTTACTAATGAAAGAGCCCTTCAAGTCACCGATGGTTTTACTGCCCTAATTACTTTGGAATGGCAATATTCAGTGCCTTTGATTTGAGTTTTGTAATAACAGTTACTTGGACTTATTAGTTCCTGTGTGAACCAGGCAATCTTTTATGCAATTACATTTGGAATGTGTTTAAGTACATAAGGAAAAGTAGAGAAAAAAGAGGGAGGGGAAGTCATTAGTGAGCAGGATGGGTGTGCTGGGCAGAGATCCCAAAGGAGCCCAGGGCTGGGGTTTCAGCTCCTGCTTGTTCCTCTCGTGGTTTCAGTCCCACGGTGGCTTCAGCACCTTGGGGTCTTCTGAAAATACATCCATTTACTTAAATCAAAGTTGATGTAGAAATAAGCTCCCACTGGGTGAATAGAGGAAAATTAAAGAGTAACAAGAAGTCGCAGCATTTTTAAACTTTGCTTTTTCAAACCCTTCTCTTGGTTTCTGAAGCATGATCCTTGAACTGCTGTTCCTGTTCCATCACTGAATTCTCAGAAGTCAGTGCTAAGCCCGAGGTGTATGTTCAGCTTAACAACCTGTGTAGTGTGTCTCACTAGGCTGTACCTTTCTGCCTTGGCCAGCTTGTAATTACATATTCCCACTGAGCCTGTTTTCCCATCCATCAGCAAGGCTTTTATTCCTCTGGATTTTGTTAAACTCTGTGCAGAACCCGGGAACAACTGCGGGCTGTGCATTTCCAATTGTTTCTCCTCCTTTCTCTGAGTCTGTAGCCCTTTGAGATATCCATGGGGTGGTACTGTGCCAGTAGTGAACTGCTGGGTTCAAAACCAAAGGCAGGCATTCCAGAACATTTTTATTTTTAGGTCCTCCTTTTCTTACTCTTGGATGCTGTTCCTGCCCTCCTTCAGCGCGATTGCTTGCCAAGCCTTGCGAGGCAGCTTCAAACTGACATCCAACCACAGCTTGAAATGTGCCTTGAAATCTGTTTTAATTAGATATGAGCCATAATAATTTAATTACAGATCCACCCACTAAATTGTCTGTTTTGAATTGGAGCAGCCACTTTGTGTACAGAAACAGAAATGTTTGGAATCGACACTTCGCTGACTCCTATCAAGGGCATTCAAGCTTGGAATAAAGTCCCAGAGTTCTGTGGCTGTTTAACCTCCAGCCACTAATTATCCACAGCACTTGGAAAATCTGCCAGATTTCTCTCCATACAAGTCAGCTCTGGCTGCTCCTGGGGGATGAGATGTCTGGGACATCTTGCTCTGAGGCTGCTCCCATGTGCAGGATCGCTGCTGAGGAATAAAGCTGGAGCTGGGCAGGTGTCTCATGGCTTTCTGGACCTTTCCAATAAGAATTTCCCATTAATTTGACTTAAATATCCATTTCAGAAGGAACTCCACCCTTCAGTGTGGGTGCAGGGAGGCTGCTGTCCATGAGGATTCCCTGCTGGGAATGGTGGCTGGGTGGTGTTCAGCTGCCTGCTGTTGAGCTGAGTTATTGCTGGCACATTGGCCACCCTCAGAAAGAATGACAGAGGAATTACTGCATGCATATGAATTACACAGAGTGGGTTAGGCCACTTGGGAACACAGGATCACCAGTGCTGTGTGCTGGCACCAGCAAGGAGTGCAGCCCTCAGTGAGTTCAGAGCCAGAAGAACCAGGTGGGAGCAGACAGGTCAGTTCATGGGAGCTTCTTGTGTAATTCTGCTGCAAAACCCCACTTAGAACCCTGAGACTGATTGAATCAATCACTCAGTCAGTCTCTCTGTCTATTACAGACACAAACAGGGCTTGTTCAGTTAGTGAGAGAGCAGTGCAATGCCTTGGGGAAAATACCTGCAAGCAGCCCAAAGTGACTGTGTGAATGTCCCTAAAATAATGCAGCACAGTCAGACAGGAAACATTCATTTGATTTCCTCTGATTTATCTAAAATAAGACTTTAGGTGAATTCTTGAAGGGCTTTGTATGTTGAAACTAATGTCTGATGCAACTATAGAAAATATTACGGTTGATAGCACAAATTTTCTTTACTTATTCTGGTTCCTGTCTGTCATCTTGTCAGCTTTATGGTGTGGGTTCCTCTCACCTTAAAGGTAAAATAGTAAAGAAAATCTGAAGATTTGGAATGGGTTTTTATCTTCATATTTACAGATGAATGGGCTTTAGTTTGGTGGTTTTTACTTCTGTCTGAATCCTTGAGATGTTTTGTGGCTCGTTTTTCCAAAACTGTTGGACAGTTACTGTGATGAAATCCCATTGATGGAATTTAAGGGTTAGCAGGGAAAATATAAAATCTAAGTTAGAGGGAAAAATATAAAATCTAAAAAAAAAAAATTAATCTCTGCCAGATACAAGCTCCAAAATGAGATCACAGAATCCCAGAATGGTTTGGAGGGACCCTAAATCCCACCCAGTGCCACCCCTGCCATGGCAGGGACACCTCCCACTGTCCCAGGCTGCTCCCAATCAGCCCCAATGCCCAGCCTGGCCTTGGGCACTGCCAGGGATCCAGGGGCAGCCCCAGCTGCTCTGGGCAGGATGTTTTGAGATGTTTTGGGATGTTTTGTGTTGTTTCAGATGGTGGCTGGAAAGAAATAATTGAGCTTTTATCATCACTTATTTTTTTGAACAATGCTTATTAAATGCTCCTTGCTGGCCAGCACCATGGTTGGAAATCAGGATGATTTCATGATGCATTTGGCCATCAGCTGTTGCAGGATCGGCCCAAAATGTTCATCTCTGCTGCCTCTGAAGGAGAAGGCTGGGGGATCACATCTGTCAGGTGCTCCTCTGTTTCCTTGGCTACCACATCATTGAAATGCCATCTCTTTTATTGGCATTAATGAAAATCTGCTGGGATACACAACTTTGCATGATCTGCAGGGATGTCTTTGGAATCACGAGCTGTGTTCAACATTAGCTGGGGGGATGTAACATTTTGGGTGCCAACTGTACGCCTCTCCAACAGGATGAAAATTAAAAATAATATTCTTATAATAAATAAAAAATAATAAAAAGAATAAATACATATCTTATTCATTAAAGAAGATGAAAATATTAATAATATCTATTTCTATTAATAATCCTTGAGTGACACGTTTTGCTTTTTGAATCTTTCCTTCCATGACACTAATGTGGCACTAAGGAATTTTTTTCCCTGAGAACTCAAGTGTGAGTTTCTTAGCAAACACCTATAATTAGGTCAGAATTTTATAAAAGGCTTTCTATTTGCATAGAATAGCATTAATTTTGCATTCTTCTATCAGATGAAACATGGAGAAGGAACAAATCATTTATTCATGCAAAACCAACCCACATGAATCATTTATTTACCTCTTCTGGTAATTTCACAAGCTTACTTTTCATGCATCAAGCTGCAAATTAATCAACATTTTCTAGGAGTTGATTTTGTCCAGAAAAAAAAAAAAAAGTAATAATGACATAAATACTTCTTATGTAAGGAAATCATCCAGTGAATTTGGGCAAAAAGTCTGTGCAAGTTGTTTTGGGGATATTTTGGTGCTGTTTTTTGTGGTGTTTGGGCTTTTTGAGGGTGTTTTTGTTCCTTAAGGACAATTTGGACTCCAACCCCTGTTGAATCTTCTTTTCCAAACGTGCATTGAATTAATGAAATCTCTTGGTGGAGTTGGCACCTGCAGGTGCCCCTGTTTGAACATTTTGCGCTGTTTCGAGCTCTTGGTTTGTATTGAGGGCAATGCTGGAACAGCCTGGGGGTGTTTTAGATGCAGGCCTGTTCTGCTCCCCGCTGTCAGCTGGCACCAGGGCTTTGTGCTGGGAGCTGAATCTTGGCTCTGGAGGGTGCTGGAGCCTCCTGGCTCTGGAGGCATCACTGCTGGGCTGCACTGCAGAGGTTTAGGGTTCATATGAAGCATTTTTGCTCAGTGCTTTGCCACGTGAGATGCTAGAGAACTATTTCAGATATCCTGCAGTTTACCAAGCTTTTCTTGTCTCTTCTTAGGGTTTGGGCTGAGCTTTTCCAGCAGAGATTCCTGTAACATTCTCCACTATTCATGTCAGAATCGTTTCCTTGCTCTGCTGTCCCAACTCTTGGGCCCTGCTTCGAGGGCAATGCAAACAGTCTGACGTTCTGTATGATGGATAATTGGATTGGTAACAAAAGCACTTTAAAGTTTATTGGCTCTTCACAAGGCCTAGTTTCAAGGGTAATTAAACATCTCATTATATCTGGTAATGTTAATTGCGGTTTTAATTTTATTTGTACACTGACATTTGCTTTGGCTAAAAATAGTGTTTGTAATTGGGACTGAAAGGGGGAACTGGAGAGAGATTTATGAGCTTTTTATTGGGAAGGGGAAGTGGGGAGATACCTGTGTCAGAACAAAGCTGCCTGTTCTGATTAGTCCAAAGTGTTGATTATTCAAAAAAAGGGCATTTTAAACTGATGCAAGGCACGCTGGGGTTAGTTAGATTGCAATGTGTTTAACACCTTGTTTGTGTAGCTTTAAAAACACCATGTTTAAATATCACATTTACATCCATCAATGTGCCTAAATCCGACATCAGCGGGTTCTTCTTCCTCCTCTTCAAAGGTGTTGTTTGTGTCATTGAAGCCTTAGGGTTTTAGGTTTTACAAGTTTGTCTAAAATCTTGCAGGTCTTAGAAATGACACAGGGATTTCTGTTCCCATCCCATGCTTCCATGGAAGGGGAAAACCAAGCTGAATTACCAGGGCTTGGTAGACTTGAATTGAGAAAGGAAAAAAATGTTAATATGTATCTAAAAGCCACAAGGACAACATGAAACAGAGGAAAGTGCAAGTCTGGAAATAATTTATTTGCTCTCTGAATAATTAAAAAGTTATTGTGAGGTACGTGATAATGCATGTAAGGCCTCAGCTTGTTGATTATGCTAATTTATTCAGTGTATTAGAGTTTCCAATTAATGTTCTCCTAACAATATGCCAATTAAACATTCTTGCATTTAATTAGTGATTTCTCTTAGTCAGTTTGCCTTGAGATAAACATTACAGAGCACTTTGCACACGTGCCCAGGTAACCCTGGCCGGGTTCATTTGTGGGCAGTGCTGGTTTGTTCCCTGGGCTGGGGCTGCCCCTGGATCCCTGGCAGTGCCCAAGGCCAGGCTGGACACTGGGGCTGGGACATGGGAGGTGTCCCTGCCATGGCAGGGCTGGCACTGGGGTGGCTTTAGGGTCCCACCCAACCCAACCCAGTCTGGGGTTCTGTGACTGCTTTTGAAAGGTGAATCCTGGTAATTCCCAGGGGAAACTGCAAATGGCCCAAGACATCACCCTGTGTGTTCATTTGCATATATGTAAATGGCCTGCCTGCCATCAGTGCTGCCACAGCTGCTGTGGCTGTGCCAGAGAGCCTTGGTGAGGCTCCTCTTGCTTTTGGGGGAGTTATCCCAACCTCTGACACAGCCAGACACAGGAGATGGTCAGATGGCACAGCCATTCCTTCTCAGACATGTTTTGGAGACCAGCATCAGCCTTTGCTGCTGTCTGGGGGCAAATTAAAGCCTCTGAGAGGTGGGAAGTTTTCATCTGTGGAGGCACTAACAAAGAGAGCTGCAGTTCCTTAACGAGGCGCCTGTAGCAGGAACAACAAGGTGATTTTAATGATGCCTTTTCTGCCTTCACTTGCAAAATGATTCATCAATTGCCAGAAATACTCCTGAAGAGGTGCCTGTTGGGTGAAGGATGTATCAGCATCTCTCAGCAGAAAGCAGCACAGTTTGTGCCTCCTGCTGTCATCTGGGACCTGTGGTGGTGCAGGGAAGAGCAGGGGTGTGGGCAGCAGCCCAGCCCTGCACACCTCACACCTGGGTCACTGGGGTGTTTCCTGAAAAATCCCTTCACCAGGGCTTTTCTGCTGAGAAACCTCAGAAAGGAAACGTCAACAATAATGATCTGATTGCTTGGAATGTGGCCTGGAGGTTGCTCACCAGCAGGTGCAGCTTTGATTGGTTCCATGTGAATTGTTTGTAATTAATGACCAATCACAGCCAGCTGTGTTGGGACTGAGACTCTGGTCATGGGTTTTTATTATCATTCTTTCTAGCCTTCTGATGTCTCCTTTCTCTTTCTTTAGTATAGTTTTAGTGTATCATTTTCATATAATATATTATATGACACATGTAATAAATATAATATATAATACATATAATATATAATGTATATATTTTATATATATAGTGTATATATTATACATATAATATATAATGTATATATTTTACATATATATTGTGTATATATATTATACATATAATATATAATGTATAAATATATAATGTATATATTTCATATATATATATATTGTGTATATATATATATATAAAATATATCAGCCTTCTAAGAAATCTGGAGTCAGATTCATCTCTCGCCTCATCCTGGGGACCCTCCCAACACCACAACAGTTGGTGAACCCACACCTGCACTTTGATGGCTCCATCTCTGCACTTCTCCAGGCTCCCATGAAAAATTGCTTTTCTCCTGTTGCTGCTTTGCAGCTTTGCTTTCTTTGAAGCAGCGTTGAATGTAACACACTTTTCACTGGATAGGCTTCAAATCAGGTTGTTCCTTTGTGGGGAATGGGATTGTGTGGCTCTGGGGCAGTGTCCCCCTCTTGCAAAGTGATGGAGTGAGAGGTGGTTTCGTGAGAGTACAGGAATTATCTTAATTGACATAAATCATTTGAGGGACTGTCAACAGAATATTGCTCCTAATCTGCTTTTTCTGTTTCGTGTAGGGATTTCTATTTCTTTCTAAGGATTAATGCAAATCACACATAATTACAGATTTTGGAGGTGGAGGCGAGTCCTTTTGAGACATTAAGCAGTGTCAGATTTACTCCTTCACATAATCCTTGGGCTCCCTTCTATGAAGCCGTGTAAAACAGACTCAGGGAACTCCTTCAAAACGAGTTTCAAAGTCCTTGCTCAATTTCTACCACTGAGTGTATTCCCATTGTAACTGGGAGTGTGGTTCTCAATGGTGAGAGTCGCTAATCTCCTTAAATAACCCATTGCTTAATGTGATTGTGTGAAAGAAATCCAGGAAAGCGAGCAGCAATTAAAGCTGAAATACATAAAATCAGCTTTGTCCTTAGAAGTCAATTAAAACATCACCAGGACAAAGGGAAATGCCTGGCTGGAAGATTTATTATCCCAACAAATCCTGTATTAGACACAAGCAGTTGATGTGCTATCAAACATGGCCAGGGTGACAGGTGAGATGATGGAAGCACAGATGAGTTAAATGAGTTTCAGCATCTCTATTCCCTGTAGCTCCTCAATACAAACTCCCAAGGATGGGGCTCAGCCAGGAGGTGCCAGGAGCCCTGCAGGGTCTGTGGGGTCAGGACACCTTGCTGAGGAGCCTCTGCTGAAATTGGGGCATCTCAGATGTTCAGTAATTTCCAGTCTTGTGCAGAGGATAAAGTGCACCCTGCCATAGCTCCTGGCTATGTCTGTCTCCAGCACTCCTATTTATAGCTGCAACTTTGAAGCTGATGTGGACTTAAAAAAAAAAATTAAAACCCAGCTTTTTCACTGATTCTGAAAACTGCATTAATATTAAACAGCAATTAAAAATCTTTATGTGGAGGCAGAGGAACACCATGAAGACATTTAAGGAACAAAAAATGTCATCCCAAAGAGGAGAATGCTCAGTCAAGGAGTGGGATCTGCTGGCTTGGGGCCATGGCAGCAGCACATTCTACTGCAGGAATTCAGCTGCAAACCCAAAAAGTGCATCTTGGCCCTTGTGGTTCAGGGGAACACCACTGCTTTTTAAACTGCTTTTTTTTTTTCCTAATGTGGAACAAGCTGTCTCCTAACACCATCCTTCAACTTGTTTTAAACTAATTGTGGAAGGAGGGAGCTCATCCTGCACCTTCTTTAAGAGATGGTCCCTATTCCTGTGATGGAAATTTAGAATATATTCTCAGTAAATAAATAGAATAGCATTTAAAGGCTGTGATCTCTCAGCTAATTTATGGAAAAACAGTGGAATGAGGTGTAACTTAAAGGGCTGATTGTTTTAACTGCTCTGCAGCAGCGATGCCTTGAGCTGGGGAGTTCTGTCTCCCTCCAGAGTGTGAGAACTGCAGGAGTCACAGTGAGCTTCTGCCTGGCTGTTGGAGCAGCAAAATCTGCTTTTCTTTCTAGGTGGCAAACACACACCTGAGTCTGTTACGTCCTGGGGGTCTTGTTTTATATCCAGAAGCATCATCTGTGTGCAGTTACCACATTTACTGCCCTTGATACTGCCCTGACAAAGAGAGCAGGGTTAAGTGGGATATTGGGAATTAGGAATTGTTTCCTGTGAGGGTGGGCAGGCCCTGGCACAGCTGGGGCTGCCCCTGGATCCCTGGCAGTGCCCAGGCCAGGCTGGATGGGGTTTGGGGACACCTGGGACAGGGCAAGGTGTCCCTGCCATGGCAGGGGTGGCACTGGGTGGGCTTTAGGATCCCTCCAACCCCAACCATTCTGGGATTCTGTGGTGCTTTGAATGCTCAATTGCTTTGCATTGTTAAATAGAGAGAATAGTTCTGTTCAGGGAGGATTTTGGAGGAAATGAAGGAATTATGCTGCTTTAGTACCAATTCATTGAGCCACAATTGGTGGCTTTTAGTGTGAGGTCAAACTGTAGGCAAGAAAAACTAAGTTCTCTCTAAAACTCGAGTTAAGACTAATTTCTCACTCTGAACTGGAACAATGTACTAAATGCTATATAAATATAACTAAATGAAAGATTTTATAGAGCATTAAATATTTATAGCACATCAGCTGCCTTTAAAATGCATTTCCTTTCTCTTCCTGGGCATTTTAAGTCAGCTTTTCATTGCCTGTGACTGGTTTATTATGGGCTCTGATTTCTGAGCTGGCATTACAGATGCCCTTAAGTTTAAGTGAATGCATTTGTGGTGGTTGCTGTGTGATGACTGTTTTACTCTGTAAATAGACTATAAATTATGTATGGAGAATTTATGAATTAATCTATGGTATATATCTTGCACTCATAAATATTGTAGAGCACCTTGTAGCCTCTTTAGAGCTCTCTGGTGGAGATCTTTAAGTGCAGGGTTTTCCTGCCGTTCTCTTGTATCAGGAATAAGTAGTTTTGATTTTCTGCAGCCCTATTTTCGTCCATCTTTCCCTTCTGCACCTTGCCAAGTGCACAGCAGAGTTGTCCTGTGTGTATAATGGAGCATGGGATATGCCTTGCTTCACCTTTCTGTTTTGAAAGGGAAATAAATCATGAGGTTCAGACCTCTGGAGCTGTTTTTCCATTCACCTGGCTCCACTGAATAATAACACATTTTCCCCAGGCAGCTAATTACAGGGTGAGATTAATATGGCAGCAGATTGTAACCACAACTGAAGAGCTCAGGAACTAACTATTAACACACCCTTCGTGTCTGTGGAGTAAAACCTTCTGTCCACTGGAAATCAGCCTTTCCTGCAGTGCTGTGCATGGAGCAATGTCCAGGTTGAGGCATTCAAACCCCCCAACCATTAGGTGCCTCCGTGTCACTTCATTTTCTCTTCAGTTAACTGGGCTCAGAGAGCTGGGGGCTGTGACCTTTGGGGTGGGATCAGTGGGTCCTGAATGAATTCCCACACAGGGGGCTGTGATCTTTGGGGTGGGATCAGTGAGTCCTGAATGAGTTCCCACACAGGGGGCTGTGATCTTTGGGGTGGGATCAGTGGGTCCTGAATGAGTTTCCACACAGGGGAGTAGGGGGCTGTGATCTTTGGGGTGGGATCAGTGAGCTCCAGGATGAGTTTCCACACAGGGGGCTGTGATCTTTGGGGTGGGATCAGTGAGCTCCAGGATGAGTTTCCACCCAGGGAACAGCCTGGGCAGGTGGCTGCTGTGCTTGGTTTGTGGCTCTGCAGGTGCAGGCAGTGCCTGGGCTGGAAGCTTGTCCAGCTGCCCTGAGAGAAGCCAGCAGGAGGATGCTTTCCTATCCCAGACCCAGGATGCTTTCCCTGGGAGCTCCCAGCTTTGTGTGAGCTGGGGCTGCCCCAGAGCTGGGCTTTGGCTCAGCAAGTGCTCTAGGGGGAATCCAGGACTGGGATGTGAGGCTCTGCAGGAACATTCTGCTGTGCTGGTGTTTGCTCTCAGTGCTGCTGATACCAGGAGGGATGGGTGGTGGACAGGTGATGATAACAGGAGGGATGGGTGCTGATACCAGGAGGGATGGGGGCTGATAACAGGAGGGATGGGTGCTGATACCAGGAGGGATGGGTGCTGATACCAGGAGGGATGGGTGATGATACCAGGAGGGATGGGTGATGATACCAGGAGGGATGGGTGCTGATAACAGGAGGGATGGGTGCTGATACCAGGAGGGATGGGTGCTGATACCAGGAGGGATGGGTGGTGGACAGGTGATGAGAACAGGAGGGATGGGTGCTGATAACAGGAGGGATGGGTGGTGCTCCCTGATGGATGCTCGGAGCTCCCTGGATGTGCTTCTCTCATTCCATCTCCTTCTCCACCCTGTGCTCTCCCGTCTCTCTCCTCTGCTGCTCCAGCTCTGTGGGGCTCTGCTGATGCTTCCCACTCTGGAATTTGTCTTCAGCCTGGCAGTGCTGCGTTAGAAGGGTTCCATTTATCCCCTGCCCTGTGCAGGGGTGTGCCAGGAGCCCAGGGAGGGCACCCCAGCACCCAGCAGGAGCTTCCCTGGGGTCACCACAAGGACAGGGAGGGCAGGAGGGGCTTGTTTGGATAGAGGAAAACCCTCATTTTGGGTGTCACTGTGCTCCTCCTTTCATCCCAGCCATCATGTTCAGAGTCCCTCCAGGGATGCATGTCAGAGCCAGCCTATTGATCCAGCTGGGTTATAAATTCAGGAGCATCACTGCAGAGATTTATCACACCCTTGACTTACTCACAAAGATAGTTGAAAATGGAGCAAGGCAAGTATTAGCAGTACCATAGATTATTCTTTTTGTATTGTAGTTCTAGGTGATTTATGTGGGAACAATGGGCATTGGAACAATAATTAGGTTCCAGATGGATTTGGCTTGTCATATTGCCAGGAAAAGGGGATAATTTGATTTATCTGTAGTGGCTGATGAGCACAGAAGAAGGTGCAAAGTGGAATTCCAGCTCCAGATTTCCTCAGGAAATGAGGGATTGGGAGGTAATTGGAGCAAGGCAGGTGCCAACAGGAGGAAACCCCAAACTCAGACAGCAGCTCTGAGCTCTCTCTGCTCCTTTGCTGCCTTTGCCCTGGGTCCCAGGAGCCCTTGGTGGGTTTTATTTGGTGCAGTTGTGCAGCACTGAGCCTTTCAGAGGGCAGTGCTGTGAGCAAGGTCTGTGCTTTCGAGTCCATGTAGCTCAGAACAGGATTCCTTGGATGCCCAGAGTTTCTCTGGCCATTGATAATCTTTGGAATTTGGGGCTTTGCTAAATCCAGCTCCTCATTCTGTAGCAGTGCCTTGACTACAGCAATTGTTCTTCATCCTATTTATCAATTCCAGCTGTAAAACTGATCCTTAAGTAGTGGCTTTCTTAGTGCATAATGGAGGAAAATGCTTCTTGAAATGCAGGATTTTTTAAAATGGCCATTTTAAAGAAAACAAGAAAAGAAAGTGCAAAATGCAATTTTTGTGCTTTGGGGATGGATCTGCAGTTCTGAAAAGGAGATGGGGTTTGCAGGAGCTCAGCCATTGTCAGGAGCTCCTGTTCTCCTGGCTGTGCAGTCGAGGGTGTGGGATTCACAAAGGACCCAGGTAAACTTCCACAGAAACCCACATTTGCCTGCTTTGCTTTGAGCTTACCAAACAAATCCTCTGTTATTTGCACAAAGCAGTAATTTTGCTCCCAGCTCTCTGTTTACTACAGAATAACAAACACTCCTGGGTAGATTTATCTCACCACACAATTCTGCAGGTGCCCTTGTTTTCAAATCTTTGGGATCCTCTGAGATCATTACCTGATTTCTAGAGTCTTTCTCTTTATGCATCCTGAAAATAGGTGTCTCCAATGGGTTGCATCACCAGCAGGGAAAGGAGGAGGAAATCAGTGGTTGTTTTTCCAGATCCAGGAGGGGCTGGGTGCATCCTGGACAGATTTTCCTTGGGAGACATTAAGTCTGATGGATGTGGTAAGGTGAGGGTCTGTTTGCAGCTTTGTGCCTACAAGATCTGGGGAAAAGATGGCTGGATAAATGCATAGCCTCAAGCTAAAACATGGTTTTCTGTTATTTCCTTCAGTCAAGCTTTAAAGTACATTTCCATCCTCCAAGATAAAAATCCATTTCATCTTAAAAAAAAAAACTTCAAGTAAATACTCTAAAAATTGTGCATCTCCTTAGAGACTGGTGGAGAGTAAAAATCAGGAATTCAGTTGGATTTGGGACTCCAATTCTCACTGATTTTAATTGAACTATTGCTGGTTTCCAGAGTATGAGTCAAAACAGAGCCATCAGCTCTGTGCTGATTTTAGAGGCTAAAAAGGCAGAGTAGAAGACAGGGATTAGCTGGGGAGAACATGAGTCTGGATTTCTATCTCACACCTAGGAATTTTCAGGAATTCTTCCACTATTAAAAAACCCTGTGGGATGGAAAGGGTCCATACAACACTGCAAGAGGGTTTATCCCCTGGGATTAGTGCACAAAGCTCTGGACATCAGCCAGGATGGGGCATTTGGGTCTGTTCTTGGTCCATGAGAAAAATGATTGCTGAGCCTTGAAACAAAGCTTGATCAAACTCCAAGAACCTTGAGTAAGGAAGATCTAAAAAGGAAAACAATATCTTATTAGTCTAGTAGTGATGAAATAGTTGAGTCTGTTTTTTGTGATTATTAAAATAATCACAAACTCCCAGGGTGAGTCCCTGCACAAGGGACACCCAGGGCTGAGGGCTCCTCTCCAGGCTGAGCAGCCCCAGCTCCCTCAGCCTTTCCTGGGCATGGAGGAGCTCCAGGTCCTTCAGCACCTCCCCTGCCCTGCTCAGCAGCTCCATGTCCCTGTTCTCCTGAGCTTCAGCATCTCTCTGCTCAGCAGCTCCATGTCCCTGTTCTCCTGAGCTTCTTCAGCATCTCCCCTGCCCTGCTCAGCAGCTCCATGTCCTTGTTCTCCTGAGCTTCTTTAGCATCTCCCCTGCCCTGCTCAGCAGCTCCATGTCCCTGTTCTCCAGGTCCTTCAGCATCTCCCCTGTCCTGCTCAGCAGCTCCATGTCCCTGTTCTCCTGAGTGTCACAATAGCACACAAAATGAACAGCATGCACAAGCTGAGATGTCCAAGGTGAGAAGAGGGCAGTTTATTTCTGAACTCCAGTATTTATAGACTTTCAAAGGTGACCATGGGTTGGAGGATGAAACTGCCACCTCTCCAGCCACACTGGTCAAACCAACAGCCCATCAGTCCTCTCCTCCTCCAGAAAGGAATGCAGAACAACCATTATTTACATGAAAAGTGTGTCAGAAACTCCATTACAGAAATGTAGACGTCAGAAGGCTTAGAAGAACTTAGAAGAAGAGGGTGACACCTGAGTTGCTGGTCCAGAGCCCTGCTTTGTGCTGGGCTTGGGGACCACCATGGCTTGGTACCAGAGCCACCTCAGTGGCACAGACACCTGTGCTCAGTGAAGCTTTCAGCTCTGCCTTTCCTGTTCTTTTCTGTTTCCTTGACACCTCCAGAAGCCAATCTTAGAAAAAAACCTTTCCATGAGCTGCAGCCCAGAGGGGAACACGGAGCTTGCTCTCATTCATTCCCCTCTCACTCCATCAGTCTCCCTGCTGCCCTGCAGCTGCAGAGGGCTTGGAGGCTGGAATTAAACCACAGGTGCACATTGAGGGAATACAATTGGGAAAATAGCAGATAGGATGTTCTCAGGCTCTTTTCTGACCCCAGACCGAAGCAAAAGCAGCAATAAAACACAATTAAATCATGTATTGATTTGTGTATTGGAGAAGAGTTTTCTCTTGAGCTACAAGTGGGATTTCAGATTCATTTCTCTTGTAATTCAGCACAGGCTAAAGGACACTGTTTTACAAACCATGGCACTCTGGCTTTAGTGCAGTCAGACTTAAAAATGATATTTCATTAAATGGCGCTTTGACTTTTAATAATAATAATGTCATGAATAATTTAAGAAGAGAGTCTTTTTCATTTGCAGGGAATATGAAGGAGAAGTTATTCATATCCCAGGCTCTTGAGAAAATGCAGGGGATTACTGTGGGGATGACACATTGCAGACAGCTCAGAAGGCTGAGCTTTCCTCTGTTTTTACAGAAGACAAGTGTCAGTGCAGAGGGGCTCAGGATTCCCCTCAGACCCCAGGAGTGTCCTGGGAGGATGGGAGAGGGATCCCCTTCCTCTGTGGAGCCTGGGCTGAGCTCATCCTGTGATGTCAGAGCTGAAACTGCCGATTCCCAGTGCCTGACAAACCAGTGTGGGTTAAGCTGCTCCCTGTGCAGTGCAGGGGCTCCCTGCCCACCCATCAGCCAGGCCCTGCTCCTCCTGCAGCTGCAGTGACCTGGGAACCACAGCCTGCGAACCAAATGAGCTCCCTGAGCTGCAGGAGCTGTTTCTGGAGGTGGAACCTGGCCCAGACTCGGTGCCAGTTCCAGGGATGGAGTCAAAGTCCTTCTGCTGGCCTGGGTGCAGGAGCCGGTGCAGCCGGCCCTGCCTGGGGCTGGAGGAGGCCTGGCTGTGGCACGGGCACTGCTGGTGGCTGCAGGCTGGGAAACCAGCCTGACCCGGGCAGGCCTTGGCTCTGAGTGCTGCTAAAAGGCTCAGGGGCTGCACTGGGCTGATGCAGGGAGGTGCCAGCCCAGGGCACCCTGGCTGCTGCCAACACAGCTGCACTGGGGCTGGATGGGGTGCAGGACACACAGCCCCCAACCTGAGCATCCCACAGGCACATCAGCTGTGAGAGAGAGAGCTGGACACAAGGGAACTCCTTTTCCTGCTGATAAAGCCTTTGAAAGAAGTTATCTTTTAGTGGTGAGAGTTGTACTCTGCTGCTGAGGAGGAGGCAGTGCTGGCTTTAATCGTGTTTTCCCACTTACACAGAAATTTAAACTGCTTCACCTCTGCTTGCTGGGGACCTGGAGCAGGGCTGTGCTCCCTGTCCTGGGGCTGGGCTGCATCACTGCTGCCATCCCAGCCCATTCCTGGGCTGCTGCTCTGAAAAGTGCACATTATATGGCTCCATGCAGATATTTACTGTGTGTGTTTTGTCGTATTGATTAGTAGTGCTTTAACATTTTAATAGTATGGTAAATGTAGTTTTGTAATTAAAATGTAATTTTTGTAGTTAAAACAGGAACTATGTATGTGGGATATTTTTTTTTAAGAAAGGAATGAGGTACTTGCACCAGATAGCAGTCACAGGACACCTAAATCTTTCAGAGAAAGAATTTATTGCTCTCTTATCAGAAGAAATGAACTTTTTCCCACCTTGCTCAGCCATGAAGATGCTGTTGGGATTCAGAGGGAGAAGCTGACACTGCCCAGCCAGAATCCTGTGTTTGAATGGAATTTATGCATCATGGATGAGGTGTATGAATATGCAACAGGCTGTTGTTTTTAAGGGTTAATCCTCTGTTAACGTGGGTCCTTTTCCAGGCTTATTTTGCCCAGAAAAGGTACCCAGACTGTCTGTAACTCTTTGTTTCTATTGCCTCGTATTGTCCTAATCCTAATTGTCTAAATTATTACTCTAATTGTGGAACAAAGCTGAAGTGTTTCCTTCTCTTTTGGAACCTCATGCTCTGGACAAACCCGGCCTATTCCATCCTTGGCACGATCAATTCCCAGATGATCGAGTTTTCCATGATAACGTTTCCCAGCTCTGTTTGGCAGCACGAAAATCCAAGGATCAGTAGTGAGTGTGTGTTTTTCAGGCTGCATTTAGACCTTTTTTTGCTTTGAAGGACATCAGTGTAATGAGGCTTGATGTGTTCCCCCTGTGAGGGAAGGGGTTGGTTTATAGCCTGTAAAATGAAGGCTCTTTCAGGTGTGCTTTTCATCCACATCCCCCTGCTCCAGGGAGTGAATTCTACTCGGGTTTTACCAGCACTCTTGTTGCTGTTTAGCATATTATTTTCTGTAGCTCAGAAAGGGAAATCTGAAGGTGGCAGACAGAGAGGTTGAAGCATATGGTATCCAAATAAAATACAATTTAAGGTGGTGTGAAACAGAGAGGACAGACATCTGTCCTGGGATTCTAGCACTTCTCTGGGCTGGAAATTCTATAAAACCTCATCCTTTTGGAGGAACATAAAATACAAATTGATGGCACAGGAATTCCTTTGTCTATTTTTATGTATAATTTATGCATTTGAATGACTTATTTAGTATAAAAATATGGATTGGTGGGATATTGCCACATCTTCCTGGTGATCTGCACCAGTACAAAAAAAGGTGCATTGATGGAATGGAAACACTGGCACTGAAAATGTTTTTAGTCAGTTTATAATCACCCATTACAACTTGTCTGTATTTGTTTCTCATCATTCTTAATGAACTTTGAGAAGCTCTCCACTGTAGCACTGTGGAAAGTATGAGAAGGAACCCATGGGTTCTTTCCTTACCAAGTTCTGTCAGGATATTTTTGCTATAGGTGCCACTGATTTGGCCTTCAGCCCCTGACATTTTGTAACTAATGAATAACTAAATAGTTATTAGTAAATAGTTACTTAATAGTTAAATTGAGTGGAGCCATGGGAGAAGTCCCAGGCAGATGCCATCAGCTGGCCTGAGCTGTTGCACAGACAACAAGTGCTCATCTCTTTGTGAGGGGAAATTATTCCAGGTGCCCCCAGGGAGCACCAATGAGAGGAAGAGTGGCTGCTCATGCAGATGATACTGAAATTATGAAAATATTAAAATGCACCTGATAAAATCTGGGTGCCTTCTCTGGGAGATAAAAGCAGCCAGTACAATGCTGAGCCTGCTCAGCTCTTCCAGAACCTATTTTCATTGTCACAAAGGAAAGCCAATAGTAGTACTTGGATTCCACTTGTGTTTATTTGGAAATGCAACATTGTTCCATCCTTTTCTTCTAATATTTTCTGTCTGCTCATTCAAGAGCTCTTCTTCTCTGATCTGGAGTAACCTTCTATTTCTCAGCTTCATTAACTGTATTTCACATAGAATCTTAAGAGAAATAACTCTCTTGCTTTATATTTCAGATTCTTCCATGCTTTCTTTACACTTGAAATTAGCTGTAACTTGTTATAATCTAAAATATTTGCAGATTTCTCCATGTCATTGCTATTCCATTAACTGTCTGTCCAGCCTGTTTCAGCTGCTCTTTTATGAGGATGATGATGCTGAATTTAATTCCAGGCTTGGAGCAGTGCAAGGTGTCCCTGCCCATGGCAGGGGTGGGACAAGATGAGTTTTGGGGTCCTTCCAGCCCAGCCCAGTCTGGGATGCTGTGATTTCCTGCTGCTTTGGGCTGAGTTTCCCTTCCTGCAGCACAGGGGCCCAGCTCCAGTCGTCTGCTCCCTCAGCACCCACAGGCACAACTTGGCTCTTTCCAGAATAACTGATTTTGCTTCATTCCATTGGTTTAACCCATGGCAAAATCGTCTGATCTTGGAATAAATCTCAATTAACTGGAAGCCTTATAGTCTTTGATCAAGATCTCAATCTCTTTTAATTTGCAGGAATATATTTTATGCAAATTTCTTTTTTGTCTCCTTTTTTATTAAATATACCTTTTTTCCCCTTCTTTTGGCTGCTCTGCTCTATGGTGGAGGAAGATTAAGCTTCCAGTCCTCATCCTGACATTTGACCTTTACTTATCTCCTGCTAATTCTGTCAGCTTTAACAAAATTGTCTTATTTCCCCCCATGCTGATAGACAGTGGAGGTCCTTCAAATTATTTAAAAAAAGGGAGGGGGTGAAGAGGAAAAACCCATGACCTTTAATTAACTTTCTCTAGATTTTCCATTGAAATGATTCATGTATGCCACAGGATTTCACTGGCTAGAGATGTGGGAACTGGCTGTGTTAAATGTATTTCTGCATCATCAAACAAAGCAACTTAAACAGATAAAACAAGAGCAGAGGTGTGAGGTGGGTCTCACAATGTTATAGTGAAAATGTGGGTTGTGTTTCCTGCACCACTTTCTGTGGGTGTAAATATACTCAGTATTATAAAATACATTAATAACTCTTCTTATAAATATTCAAGGTTATTAAAAGATAAAAATGCTGCTGTTCCACCCAGCAGAGGAATGGTTTGATGGAAGAGCAACCAAGAGCTAAAAGAAGGGATGCATTTACCAATGGAATTGGTTGCTGTGCTGAGATGGGAAGGGAGCAGCAGGGAATTCAGAGCAGGGCCTGTCCAGGGGCTGCTGTGCAGCTCTGCCTGGCAATATTGTGCACCATTAACTTGAACAAAGGAAGAGCTTCTGGAAAAACATTGGGTTTGTTAATTAAGTGCTTTGCACCCTAGGAGTGGGGAGTCATTAGCTGCTCTGTTCCCCCAAGGACACCGAGCTGTTTGTGAGCTCAGGGATGCTGGGCATCAAGGGCTGTTTATTTTCCAGGGTTAGATTCATCTGCTTCTTTCAAGTAAAAATAAAAAGATTAAACAATCACGACCGAGCTCTGCAGTCAAACAGAAAAACGAAGGCGCTGCGTTGCCCGTAGTAATGAGGAGGATTAAATTTGCACAGAGCCTTCCCTGGGCTTTCATTGTGAGCATGGCCAGATGTTCCCAGAGCTGGGAGCTTCATTATGAGCAGCAGAGTCAGAGGAGCTGCCATGTGCTTTGCTGGGAAGGCTGTACCTGTTCTGATGATTGACTTGGAGCCATCTCTGGAGCTCATTTGGGGGCAGCAGAAAGCTGAGAGCAGAGCCCAGCCTGGTAAACATTTAACTGCTTCCTTTCACACTCTGCTGAGCCCAGGCACCAGCTGCTCCTTTTCATCTGCCTCTCTCTTTTGTTCTGGGCTTGCTGTGCATTGGGAGTGACTTTGGTATCGACCACATCAGTTCGGGTGAAATTTTTGCTTTAAATTCCAACTAAAAGTCTGAGATGACTTCACTGGTTTTTAATGGGATTCTTGTCAATTATGCTGAATTATTTATAGAACTGTTCAGGCTAGCAAGAATTCCCTGTGGGAATTTCTAGTGTTTTCAGCAGATTTCCAATCTGCTGTTTTGTTAAGGATCCACTGGACAAACTAAAGGCTGTTGCTCCTTCATTAGGAAGCCACTTGTTTAATGAAGCTTTGCCTTCTCTTCCCATGGCCTGCTTTGCTGAGGCCCAAACTCCACAAGTCAGTGAGTGAACAACAAGTTCTGTTGTCTTCTCTTTCCTTCTAGGCCTTTAATCCCTGAAAGGCACCTGATTTGAGCATAATTCTCCCTGAATCCCATTTGATCTGAAAACAGATGTCTCCCACTCCTGATCCTGTAAGGTTGTGAGCTAAAGAGGTGGTGTTAAATCTGTTATAAAAAAATACCCAAATTGTGCCACATTTCCCATGGCAGCACATCCCAGGGATGTCCCCAGCACTGAGAGCTGGATCAGCACTCATTGGTGTCCACTCACTTCCTGGGAATATAAAATAAAACCGCAAAATTATTGAGGCTGGCAGAGCCCTCGCAGTGCCAGCTGTGCCCGACGCCCGCCTTGTCCCCAGCCCAGGGCTCTGAGTGCCACATCCAGGGGACACCTCCAGGGATGGGCACTGCAGAGCTCCCTGGGCAGTGCCAATCCCTGAGCCCCTTTTCCATGGGGAAATTCCTGCTGGTGTGCACCCTGAGCCTGCCCAGCCCAGCCTGAGGCCGTTCCCTCTGCTCCTGTCCCTGTTCCCTGGGGCACAGCCCGACCCTTCTGGCTGTGCCCTGTCACAGACACATTGTATGAAAAATTGTGTTGTTAGGATTTTTCCTCCTGAGAAGCTGAGAGGCCTCAGAAATGAAATGTAACCAATGGTTATCTGCTGCTGTGGAATGCAACAGGTGCATCTGGGATTGGGCTCATGTGGTTGTTTCTAATTAATGGCCAATCACAGCCCAGCTGTGTCTGACTCTCTGGTCAGTCACAAGATTTTGTTATCATTCCATTCCTTTCTATTGCTTGCAAACCTTCTGACGAAAGCCTTTATTCTTTTAGTGTAGTTTTAGTATATAATCTTCTTTTAATATAATATATATAATAAAATAACAAATCAGCCTTCTGAAACATGGAGTCAAGATTCTCATCTCTTCCCTGATCCTGGCACCCCTGTGAACCCCACCACAGTCCCCTCCTGGCAGGAGCTGTGCAGGGCCACAAGGGCCCCCCTGAGCCTCCTTTTCCCCAGGCTGAGCCCCTGCCCAGCTCCCCCAGCCCCTCCTCACAGGACCCAGCAGTGTCATTTCAGAGCCGTTTTCCATGTGTGCTCCTGAACTCACACATTCCCTGGCTGCACAGCTCCGTCAGGAATAATAATAATAATAATAATAATAATAATATGATAAGGATGTGCAAATGGAGTGATGAAAGCAAACAGATGAAGTCAATGACAGCACGGTGGTGCAAGGTTGTGTCTCTGAGGTGTGAGATAATGGGGAGAGATCTGAAATACAGAAGGATTGGGAGGCTGGAGGAGAGAGGAGATGTCAGTCCTTGTTCAGAACGGGGGTTGGAAGGATCTGTAATCTGGAGATGTTTTATTCTGGGTTCCAGAAGCCTCTCCAAACCAGTCCCAGCATCTCTCCAGAGCCAAAGCAGAGCTTTAATCCAGGGCTACAGGATCAAATACCTGAGCTAAGGCTGCTCTGGCATGGGCAGGGCTCTGCTCAGCCTGGCTGAAGGATAATTCTTGTGCATTTCATTAGAGCTGCCTTTTCAGGGACCTGTGGGCTCCATTTATCTCTCACTGGGGTTTTGAACTCTTATTACTCTTCATGCAACTTCTATAAATTACTAATGATATTTTCTTTAGCATGAGAATGTCAATGAACTAATTATTCAAAAGAATAATGTTTAGTAAGGTTTTTCAGAAAATATGGGTTGTAAGAAATACCATGTCTCAGTTTGGCTGCACTGATGAATAGTCAGAATTTATTATTAATTTGGATGGTAAATGTTGCAGGAATCTGCTACAGGAGTGAAGCTGTACATTGAAATATTAAAAATGTAATTTTTGAGTATATAGATTAAGCCCTCAGTTGTAAAGGGCCGTTTTTCTTATGCAGCTGGTCTTCTGCTGGGGTAGATCTGGATGATTTCTGCAATATTACTCCTGAATTTAAAATGTCTGGAAAAATTGAGGCCAGCAAACGATGAGATTTGCACTGTTTTTCTGTGGGGATTATTGCTTCACTGGACTATGGAAATAATATCCACAAATCCTTTGGTTTCATGAAGAGCAACGTACAGAATAACTGTGCTGCAGATGGGGAAGAGAGGAGGAGGTGAAATACTGAAATCCTGGTAGATTTTGCTGTGGCTTAAAAAAAATAATTTACAAAAATCCCTCATTTTTTTAAGATTTATCACCATTCCTTTTAAAGTGAGGCTCGAAAAGGTTCTAGCCCCAAGACAACAATACTTAAATTGCATTGAAATTATTAAAATTAATTAACATTAATTAAAATAAGGACCTTAAAATACAGAATTGTCAGAGCTCAGAGTGGGGCTTGGCTGTTCCCCTGTGTCCAGCTCTGGGGGTTTCTGTTTGTCACAAAGCCCTGGGACCCTTGCACTGCGTTGCTGCTGCACCCAGGGACACCTGGAGCTGTGCACATCCCCTGAGTGCCTGTGCCCTGTTTGTTGCTGCTTCCTCCATGGCACAGATAAAGCTTTTATCTCTTCTTTTGTGCAGCAGGAATGACAACCTGCTGTCAGCTGGGCTGACCCCAGTGCCGCAGGAAAAGAGAGAAAGGGTAAAAATCCTCCCCCAGAGCTTTTACAGCAAGTGGTGCTTGCTCTCCTCCCCAGCTCTCCCCTCCTGCTTGGGGCAGGGAGGAACTGCGTTTTGCTAATTAATGCCTCACTTCTTTTATACTTTTTATCTAATTGGTACAGAAGATGGAGGTGGTTCACCATGAAAGAGCATCAAGTGTTTTGTTGAGCTGCTCCTGACAGTGACTGTTCTGGTGCAGTGATGGTGCTAATGACAGAGCCTTGCTCACTGACACTCTTCCCAGGAGAGGATGCCAGGGGATGGATAATTGGACATACTGGAACCACCTAGAAACTTTTATATCATTTTATATTGAAAAGATAATGACCATTTCTGTCTTGAAGTGACCTAAAACCTGTAGAAAGGCAGTATGCCAAAGCACATGGAAGCTGGGTCCTGTCTGCCTCCTGACAGACATTTGTCAGAGGATTCCATGTCAGTTTGGGATAAATTTAAATGTACTCCTAGCTGCATACTAATTCTGGGTATTAGTGCCTGTCACAGCCTGGCTTGCATGCAGAATGAAAGTTGTGTTTTATATCTGATCTGCAGCATTGCATTTCATCAAAAATTGAATTAAAAAAAATCCAAGATTTTAACAAGTTGGGACCTGGAGACGCTCAAGAGAGATCGCTGCAAGCCCCACTCTCTGTGGGCACATGGACATGGGACAGTGAGGACAATCCTGGCTGTCCCTGGGTTGTGTTGAACAGTCAGTCAGCCCCTTTCCCCCAGCTGTGTGCAGGTGAGACATGGAATTCCAGAATGTTTTGGGTTGGAAGGTTCCTCACAGCCCACCCAGCTCCAGCCCCTGGCAGGGACCGGGGCAGCCACAGCCCAGGCTCGTTCCCCTCTGCTGGGGCTGCAGTTTCTGATCAGGAGTTGTTTCCCTCTGCGAGGTTTTCAATCCACTTTCTTGTACCATTGATATTTTTATCAGCCAAAAGCAGAATGGTTTTTCTGTTGTCATTGGGAAGGGAAAGGAACAAGAAGAAGAAGAAGAAGAGGAAGAAGAGGAAGAGGAAGAAGAAGAAGAGGAAGAAGAGGAAGAGGAAGAAGAGGAAGAAGAAGAAGAAGAAGAAGAAGAAGAAGAAGAAGAAGAAGAAGAAGAAGAAGCAGAAGAAGTTGGTGCTGCAGGAGAGGGGGTGCTGAGGAAATGGGAGCAGAGGAGATCCCAGTGGATCTGCTCCAGCACACTGGACACAGTGCTTTGTGCTTTGTGCTTTGCCTGCAGGTTTTTGGACAGCTGCAAGTGGAACCTTCCAGGGGCAGGGCCTGGAGCCGGGTGCTCCCCAAGGTCCACCCAACCCAAAGAACACTGCTGTGATCCCAAGGAATGCCATTCTGGGCAGCAGCGGTGCCCTGCATTCCCCCAGCCTCCAGGCACGGTCTGTCTGTCTGTCTGGAGTGACATCTGCCTGGCAGGAGCTGCTTGGTGCAGGATGTGGCTGTGGCACCGGGGCTCACACAGCACAGCTCAGGCTGCCCCTGCCCCACGCTGGCGCTGCAGGAGCGGGCAGTGCCCGTGTCTGACAGCAGCCTGGGCTCCTGCCTCCCTCCAGACATCCCAGAGCTCCAGCAGGCTGCAGGCTGCCAGGGGGGTGTTCCCCAGATCCATCACAGTCACAGGGTCCTGGTGTTGTACCTCTGGCAGAACAATCCTGCAGGCGGTTCTTGTATGTAAATCCCAGTTTTGGCTGTTTCCAGAGTAGTGCAGCTCTGCCAGTCCTGGTGTGGAAGTGTGGCACACTCAGCACCGGTTCCAGCAGGAATTTTTTTACATTTTTTTATCTATCTCCAGGGTTTTTTACTTATATATTTAGGAAGATGTAAATACTTTCTATTTATGGGTAGTTAAATGTCTTGTAGTGGTGTAATGAAGCTTTCTCACTCCAGCCAGGGGTTTACTGCTCCTTGTCCCCAGGAGCTGTTAATTACTGATGGGATTTTCACTCAAGTGAGATCCTGTCCGTGTGTCCCAGTTCCAGTGTTGGCTCATTTTTATTCCCTATTTTTCTGTGTAATTTTAATGGATTTTTTGTTTTCATAAAAAGTCATTTTATACCTGGGGCGCTGAAGCTTGATGGTATTTACACATGCTAGCTGTTTTTTAAATGGCAACTCCATATACAGAGTTTAATTCTTTTTGTTGGATTGGAGCTCAGGGAAAGGTTCTCCCCCCAGAGGGTGCTGGGCACTGCCCAGGCTCCCAGGGAATGGGCACAGCCCCAGAGCTCCAGGAGCCTTTGGAAAACCCTCCCAGGGATGCCCAGGTGAGGTTTGGGGTGTCTGTGCAGGGCCAGGGGCTGCCCTGGATGATCCTGGTGGGTCCCTTCCAGCTGATGATTTCCCATGGTCCAAACTTCCTCAGTTTTTCTCTTGAGTTCTGTCATAGTGTAAATGGCACTAAAAGAGAGGAGAGAAAGAGATATATGCAAAGTCAAACCAGAATTATTGTACTGAGAGCACTTTTCCACCTGCCTCACATGACAGGAATATGTATATGTGATTTATTGCTATTTTCCACGGAAGGACACCATTTTCCTGGGTAGAATTACAATTGAAGCAGCAAGAATCTCATCAGTCACCCAGCCATGTTTCTGTGACATGTACAACTTGCAAGTCAAACACTGAAATCTTTATTTGAGCAAGATTGTCCTTTGTCACAGTGCAAATTGTGTTTGAGTAAGGAGTTAATTGCAGAATTGCTGGTGCTAACGAGGGGCCATGTTAGGGTAGAAGCTGTCACGGGAGGACTGGAATCAGCAGGAATTTAGATTTTGGTGGGTGTTTGGTTAATTCCTAGCAAACACTTTGGGATTCTGCCTGTCCAGGTGTGCAGCCCTCTCCAGCAGGAGTTCATCACGGTGAATTCTGAATTAATAAAAGTCTGAGCAGTGGGTAGGCTTAGGAACATCCAAATTACAAAGGAGATTTGTCACTTCTGGGCATTAAACACAAACCACCGTGACTGGAGCTGCTTCACGTTCCTGGCCTGGAATCCCCAGCACTCTGCAGCAGCTTCTCTCAAAGGCTGTAATCCTTTCAAGCTCTATCAACCTGGAAATTGGCCCTGGCTTTTCCTACGATGCAGCTTTTCCCTAACAGCAGTTGGACTCCTGTCTTTCATGCCCAGTGAGGTTTTTTGGGAGTCTGTCCCTGCTGAAGGAGAGGAGCCATCATTCCAACAAATCCCCATGGGCAGGACTTGGGACGGCTGCTGACCCTGCTGCTGCCCTGGCCATCAGTCACTCACCTCCTCAAATGAAAGGAGAATTCTGTTTAGCTCTGAGGAGCTGGAGTAAATCAGGGACATGCACGTGCTGCCTGAGAGGCTGGAGCTTTTCCAGACTTCATCTGCAGGATGAATTGGGGAGGATTTATTCGCCCTTTCATTCCTTGACAGCTTTGCTTTCACTCATGGCAGAGGTTACAACAATCACACGGACTATTGGGGAAGTATTAGGATTAATGATTTTAGGTGTAAACTGTTTCTCCCCACTCAGAAGGTTAAGGGATAAGGAAGTGCAGCAGCTCTTGGCTTTGAGATGGGGTCTGGAAGGTGCTGTCTCTCCACAGGAGGGGTGGAGGTGCTTTCCACAAGGACCCAGGGGCTGAAGCAGCTGATGCTGGGAGACTTGTAAAGGTTTGGGCTTCAGGAACTTCACAAGGCCAAGGAACATGCAGCAGAAGGAACCTTTGGCTCATAAGTGTTGGAGAATATTTAGATGGAAAGACCTGAAATATTATTAACCCTTTAATTCTGTTTATCCAGTGGCTTCTGCCACCCAGCACTGATGGTTTCTATGCTGACTTCCCTATAGAGATAAGAAAACTTGATATTAAATACTACAGTATCTTGTTTTGCATATGATTTGAATTATTAAATGGCTTTTAAATTATTTGCTGCAGGCAAAACTGTCGCAGTATCTATTTTATCTTTTATCTGTGCAGATCATTTGAGCTCATGCTATTAGGCTCGTGTTTGCTGACTGGATAAATGTGAGGGGAGAGCCCAGAGAGAGGCTGGGAAGCTGCTCTGCTTTCAGTGTGGGAGAGAAAGGCTCCTTGCCTGTATTGACCCAGGTCCTGTTCTTTATGCTGGGGTGAGTGCAGTGTTTGTGCTGCTGTGGATCTTTAATAGGAACATGAGCCATCTTTCTTACCTCAGCAGAGCTGTGTGCAGAATTTCTTTGCTCAGAGAATGAATTTTTCCTGTCACTGCATTTAAAATGTAGGCTACAGGCATGAATGGGTTATAGGGGATGTTTGGATTTTGTTTTTACCTGGTAGCTTTTGGTTTCTGCTGGGTAGCCAAAGGGCAGCAGAGATTTTGACAGATCAGAAATTTGGCAGGGGTTCATCCCAGGAAAAATAAAGTAAATAAAATTTGGTTAAAAATGTGAAAATGGGAGAAATAAACAGTAAAGGCCTATAATGAAAGAACACGCCCTTGTACATGGTTTGTGACATCTCTTTTGGTCCATTTTTTCCATTTTTTTGCTGCCTTTTTCCTGATCTCTGTCTCTCAAGGCAGTCTCCTAAATAAACTCAGAGGCAGTTGAAGAAGGCTGTGGAAATGAGCAGGTACCTATGGCAGTAGTGCAGTCCTTATTGACTTTGGGAAGATAAGGATCAGGGCCCCTGTGTAAGTCCAATTCATACAATTACATGGAGGAGAATGAATCACTGGGGAAAGCAAACTAACTGAGAACTCTTTCAAGATGGGATTTTCAAATTGGGCCAAAAGGAAATGAGGTGTCCAGATTCCATTAAAATAGAACTGAAAGCTGGAGCATAACTCTCCCAGTGCCTTCTGATAAACAGCTCAGGAAAAGTTCATTGTGCTTGATAACCTTGAAGGTTTGTAGCTCCACTATCAGCATCAGCCCTGACATGAAAGAACGTGGAAGCCACAGAATCCCCTTCTCTGGCATTGGTCCTGAGGGATGTGTGGCACAAAACTTCCCCTGGGGGAGGAGAGGAGCACTTCAATAACTGCTAACAGCATCATTTCCCACAAAACCTGTTTGAAGCTGCTGCTCAGGGACTTGCAAACGGCCTTAAACAGCTCCTGCCATTGCAGGATCTCCTTGGGAGTGCTGTCAGTGGGGCACTTAAACATCTGCACCTTCCTTTCACTGCTCTCCAAGCCAGGCTGGTGTTCGTGTTTCTCCTGGGCAGAGCAGGAGCAGGGGCAGGAACAGCCAGGGCTCTGTGGGCTGTGCTCTCAGACTAAACCTGAGCATGGTGCTCCTCCTGTCATCTCCCTCCTCCTCCTCCTCCTCTGAGTATGCTGATCAGCAGAATCTGCTTTGCTCTGCAGTTTGTATCGATCCTGGCTCTGGGGTTCACCTGGTTCCTACCAAAACTGGCAGAGGTTTTGCCAACAGCCACTCCTGGTGCCCTGGGGGGTTGGAGGTGGCTCCCCCCTGCTCCATCCCACATTCCTGTGCTTTTCCTGCCGGGCACAGCCACAGTGATGCTCTGTAGGATGGGGACATGGACACAGCTGTGCCCAAGGGCTCGCCCTGTGCCCATGCAGGGCTCAGCTGGGGTAGAGGCTGGCCAGAGTAGCCCTCACTTGTTTATGCCAATGGTTTCAGGAATTCCATTGCAGGGCTTTGTCCTCAGCCTGATTTTCAAGGTTGCCAGCACAGAGCAAAAGGAGTTGCCTGATTTGAACTCAAATTCTTTCTTATTGCTGCTGTCCCAGATTGTCAGAGGCGATGGGGCAAGTTTATGCCCTTCCCTCTGGATCCCAGATTCCCTGAAATATTTCCAGTTTCACCCCTTCATGGAATCAGTCCCAAACTGCTGCTCTTTTCATGGCCACCTTTTGGTGCCCCAGGGAGTAATCCTGGGCAGGGCTGGAGGTTGTGTGAAAGAATTGGAGAGTTTGTGCTCCTCATTCCAAAACCATGTCCTGGGTCAGCCTTGGGTTGTGGGTGGAAATACCCTCTCAGTCCAATAAAATATGATTTAGGTGAGGAGAAGAAAAGTGGGTTTAGCTAAAATACTGCATCCCACACTTGAGTGGGTTATTTATTCTTCAGGGCACTGAAATATTTTACTATTGGGCAACCAAGGGGAAGTAACAGTGCAGAAGTTTAGTTGGGTATGAAATATCTGCTCTTACACAGCCTCTCTGAACCAGAAGCCAAATGAAAGCTAACAGTGCTTTTCCCCTCCTGTTTTCCAAGTGGCCAGTCCCAATCCCTAATTCTGAGCAAACTGGGGTGGTTTTTGTCTTCAGTGAAGAGTAGATGCAAATACATTTTGAAGGCAATTAGAGCATTTTTATTTTTGCTCACAATAAACTGCAAGCACAATGAAATTGCCAGCACAAGGTTGAAGGTTATTTACTACGATTATATGCCACATGTGATTAATCTCTTCCCCACTTTTTATTCTTTTGTTAGCAAGATTTTAAATATCCAGGGGATCTCTGCAGAATTCTGCAGGGTCAGATTAAAAGGCTGGAAATACTTAGCACAGGTGGCTGTGTGTGCAGAATGCTCTGCCTTAACAAGGTGATTTTTGCTGCTCTCTGGTGACCTGCAGCTCCCTCCAGGACTCAGCAGCAGCAGCTTCCCTGCAATCCTGCAGGTCAGCACATCCCAACAAGTGTGTGCCTCTTATCAGGCCATTTTCCCCTGCAGTCCTCCCACAGCACTGCTCTAAAAAGATGATAAATGACAGAAAAGAGAGGGAACACAGGGCCTGTCATTCCCCAGTGGAAAGGAACGTGTTAAACATTGCTTTTCTTGCTGGCTGCTGTTGGAGCTCACTGGGGAATGTGGCTCTGTCCTCCCCCATGGCCCTGTGTCCCTGTCACCTTCACTCTCACCAGTGGCTGTGCTTCTGCAGCTGCCCAGATCTGCCAGGACAGCCAGGTGAGAACAGACCAGGCCACACACACCCAGAGCAGCTGGTGAGGTCTGGGTCTGCCAGCACGGAGTGGACAACACAGGCTTGCTCAGAAGGCAAACAGAGCCCCAGATTGTCTGGAGCCAAGGATGGGAGGAGGGGGCAGAGGGAGGAAGAGCAGGATGGCTGTTTGGGAGGGCAGCCCCGTGCACAGGTCAGCTTGTGGTCCCTGAGGAACCAACACCTTGCACCCAAAGTGCTGTGTTTTCTACCTGAACCTCTGCCTGTGTTCTCTACCTGAACCTCTGCCTGTGTTCTCCACCTGAACCTCTCCCTGTGTTCTCCACCTGAACCTCTCCCTGTATTCTCCACCTGAACCTCTGCCTGTGTTCCTTACCTGAACCTCTCCCTGTGTTCTCTACCTGAACCTCTGCCTGTGTTCCTTACCTGAACCTCTGCCTGTGTTCCTTACCTGAACCTCTGCCTGTGTTCCTTACCTGAACCTCTGCCTGTGTTCTCCACCTGAACCTCTCCCTGTGTTCTCCACCTGAACCTCTGCCTGTGTTCCTTACCTGAACCCCTGTGTTCCTTACCTGAACCCCTCTGCCTGTGTGGGAGGTTCAGGTAGAGCTGTGTGGTCCTGGGAAAATGCTGCAGGAAGCTGAGGAGATGATGCAAAAGGGGCTTTGCTTTGCACCTTCTGACACCTGCCCAATGAATTATTTTCCAAAGACAATTTTATGATGTCATGCAATCTGGAAGCCAGCATTCTGTGGCCAACCTTGTCCTTAGTGTCCTTTTCTCTGGCTGAAGTTGAGTGAATCTTTGCTGCAGAAGAGATCTTGGTTTAATTCATTGTGCCTGCAGCTTTAAGGTTAGAATAGAATATAGACCAGATGATAATTATTGCTCTGAAGCTTTTCTGGAGAAGGCAGCATGAGGGAATGCCCCATTTACATTAAAAACAAACCCAGGAGAAGGTGATGAAGAAATGCTTTCACCGTGTTTCTCCTCCATGATCAAAAGACACTTGCCTAACCCCAACATCTAATTGTCACGTGATTAAAAATGCATGAGATCTCCTGAACATAGAAAAGCTTGTGTGCAGCAGCACAAATACTTGATTGAAATGCATAATTAATGCTTTCACTCAGCCTCACGTGGAAGCACAGACCAAGGGGGCAGGTTGTCCAAGGGATGGATGGGTAACTTTTTGTACCAAGGCAGCTGATTAGTCAACTTTTCACTTTTAGACAAGGAAAAAGAAGTTTGAAGCTTATCTGTAAATTTTAAGGGGACTTGGATATATTTGAGAAGCTGATGAGTTAAAAAACTTCACACAGCCCCAGGCACATCTGTGATTTGAACAATTAACTTTTACTTACCAAGAACTTTTTTGGTGTGTAAAAATATGTAACAATTGCACATTGAAAGCGGTGATAAAGTGTAGAAACTGCTGTGCTTGCTGCTGAGGGGAGTTGTGTGCTGTGACCTCGTGTTCCCCAGAGCCCACCCTGCTCTTGACTCACGTGCAGAACTTCCAGGGATTCAGAAAAGACAACGCACAACATTTCCATAGGTTCAACTGTAAATGATGCCTTTATATTGTACCCAGTGCACACAGATCACTGCTGCTCTCCTTTACCACAGTAACTCAGGAAAATACCCAGAATATGGATTCATTTTAAGCCTGTAAAAAACACAGTTCAGTATTGGACCAAATGTAACTGTCTCGGTAGTTTTAATCTTAATTTCTGCTTTTGGAGGAACATTATTCCAAATAAGTTTCTTTTCAAGTATATTCCAAGATTCAACTGGTTTATTTCAGTTTGGTAGCACTGAGTTTTTTTTTTGTCCTAACTGATGGTAATGACAGCTAAATGTCAGCTTCATTTCTATCTTAGCTCAAAATATAAACAGAAAAGTATACAAAAAGGAAAATGTCCTGTTCACACTCTGTGAGTTCTTCTTGCTGTGCACCCTATGCCAAACAGTTTTGATTCTGCATGTGACTCTCAGTCCAAAAGCCATGCTGAGACATTTTTCTCAATAAATTATTTCCCATATTTTGCCTCTAGTGCAGAGAAAACACTGCTATTAACATAAATGCATAAAAAACCTGAACCTGGAACTTCATTTCATCAAGAAAAAACCCCCATGATATTTTTTTATATAACATTTTGGATATATTTTATGTCAAAACATGATCACCAGTCAAACTAGTGACGTCTAAACCCAATACATTATTGTGATTTCTAAATTAAAAACATCAGAACAAAACTAAATTTATTATAGCTCTGCCTTCATTAAACACCGTGTGTTGGTGATTTAAACACAACAAAACTCTAGTAGTTCTTCAAAAGTGTCTACTAAATAGAATAAAAAGAATAAGAACAATTAACATTTAGTCTGTTACATTAAAAAATTGGATGTACTTATTCCTATTGCCTGTTAGCTTTACCTAAGCCTTCAACTACTACAAAAATAATAATAAAAAAGAAAACTCATTGCTGAAAGTCAAAAACATTCAAATCAGTTGATACAACATTACAGTACAGTCAACTAACATCATTCAGGGTCTCCTTTTCTCAGGGTGGAGTCCTCAGCCCAGGGTCACAAACCTAGTTCACTGCAGGTCCAAAACTGAGGCTGAGCTTGGCGCGATCCTGCCCCGCGATGGCGCCGGGGAACGCGGGCTCACCCAGCCCCTCCTTCTTTTCATTCAGCACTGGAGTTAGGACAGTGTTAAGTTTAGCACAATAACTAAAAAAAAAAAAAAAAAATTAAAAAAAAAGGAAAAAAAAAGTAATAAAATAAACAGAGGAGTGGAAGCTAGGTGAAGCTGCCATTTGTGTCAACCCATTGCGATACGCTATACTAAAAAATCCTGAAATATCCACCTGTCCTCACCGCTCTGCCACGGACTAGCAAAGTCAAAAATACAAAAGTCTTCAACTCGTCGTTTTTGCAGAATAAAGCAAAAAAGTCTTTGTGCTCCTTACTACCAGAAGCAAAATATCCTCTGAGTTACCACATGTAATAGCTTCTGGATGTGTCGACTTGGGTCGGCTTGGTCTCTGCAGAGCCATCCTTGTCTTTTTCACTGTCACCTTCCCAGAGATTAATAAGTGGAGGGTAGAGCTCATTCAGGGGGATTGAAGAGGTCTTTTGCATATATTTTTTCAATGAGTGGTGGTAGTTTTTCCTCTTAAACCTTTTTGCAATATAAACAGAGACGGAGGCGAGGCTGATGACGGCAAACATGGATCCCATCACCGCTGCCAGGGCCGTGCTGGTTTCCTGGTCGGAAATATCCAGCGCAAAAGCCGCGTTCTTGGTTGTGACGTTGACACAGGATCTCTGTGTTTGCTGGTGGATGTTGGACACTGTCAGACACACTTCATAATCCGTAGAGGGCTGTAGATGTGTGAGGTTGTATTCGTGGACATCCACCGGGACCCGGGCGGTGTAGGTGATGTGAGGGTTGTCAATCTTCATTGTGGCCGATGACCATTTTAAGTTGGATGTCATGACATTGGAGTTGACTTTCCAAGAAACCAGGATGGAATGGGATTCAGCTTGTTTGACGTAGATTTTCAGCACCTGGGTGCCATCCAGGAGCGTTCCGTTCACCCGGATGGTAGCGACCCTCGTGTCAGCCCCCTCTATGTTCTGAGCGACACAGGTGTATCTCCCAGAGTCCTCAACCTGGATGTTGGAGATTTCCAAGGTGCCCTCACTGCTCAGCTTGTATTTGTCAGAGAGGCTTTCCACGGTGACCTTATTGCCCAGAGGGGTGACCCAGTAGATTTCTGGCTCAGGTTCTGCCATGGCCCGGCAATCTAAAAACACCGTCATGCCGATGTCCAGGTTCAGGTGGTTGGGAAAGGTCTCGTGAGAGATCATTGGAAGACATTGCTCGTTTGAATCCTGTATCAGCACCTCCTTCACCTGCTGTCCCCGGTACTCTGGGGGCATGGCACAGAACATGGAGAGAGGCTCCATGAAGCGGATGTTGGTTTTGTTGGAGTTGATCCAGTGGATGACGCAGTCGCACCTGAGCGGGTTGCTGTGGATGCTGATCTCCCGCAGGTTTGGGAGGGATTCCACTGTCTTTTGGTAGACTGCATTCAAGGCATTGTTGTTGAGCATCAGGCTCTCCAGGGCGGGGACGTTGCGGAACGCCAGGCGATGGATGTAAGACAGCTTTGGGTTGTTGGTGGCCTCCAGCTTTGTGAGCTCAGGCAGGTTGTCCAGCGCGTATCTATCAACAGACACGAGTTCTCCCATGTTGTTGATCCCAAGCTCTTTCAATCTGAGCATGTTTTTAAAATCCCCTTCTTGAATTTTATGAATTGGATTTTTGTTGAGATCCAGGAATTTTAAATTGGGAACTTTCTCAAGCGCAAGCTGAGGAACTTTTACCAATTTGTTGTCATAAAAAGAAAGACTTTCAAGACTATCCAAGCCTACTAACGCGTTGCCAGGAATGTCTGTGAGGTACATACCTGCTAAAACTAGACTCCTTAAGTTTGAGAGTGGTTTGAAATTCATATCAAGTATTCCAATCACTGGGTTTTCTCCAATCATGAGAATCTCTAAGTTGGGAGTAGAATCAAACCAACGGCTGTCAATGACCTTTAATTTGTTGGAGTTGAGGTGTAATCTCAGAAGATTTTTGAGGCCGGAGAATGCGTTTGCAGAAATGCTGCTGATCTGGTTGTGATTTATGTAGAGCTCCTGCAGATTGCAGAGGTCTTGCAGACAGTAGTCAGTCATCTCTGTGATCTGGTTCTCCTCCAGGTGCAAAGTCGTGAGCTGAGTGAGGTTGGAGAGCCCCACATCTCTGATACTCGTGAAGTTATTCTGTGAAAAATCCAGTTCTGTTAAATTAAAGAGCTGCTGGAGTTCATCTGTGGTCTTTGCAATGTTGTTGCTCTGTAACAGGAGGACTTGAGTGTCACTGGAGAGGTTGCTGGGGATTTTTGTCAACCGGAGGTCGTTGCAGTCAACTGTGGTGGCTTCCCTGTAGGTTGACTGAGGTGTAAACCAGGGCCTGATTTCACAGACACAAAGCTGTGGACATTCACTGCTCTGTATGGAAGACTCAGTTAATGAATTCATTAACAATTCTAGCACCAACTGGCACACAGTTAAAACAACTCTAACCTTTGCCATGCTGGCCAGCGAGGGGGTTCAGCTCCCCAGCCCCCTAAATTCCCCACGGAGGAAGAGGGTGATCCCCTATCAGGCAGGAAACGTAAAGCTTGACGTTTGAGGTGAAAGGCTTGGACATCCAGAAAGGTGAAAGATGATTTTCTGAGTTTAGTGAAGTTAAGAAATGCTCTGAAGACTCTCAGCTGCTCCTCAGTGTTTTAGATTCTTCTGTAAATCAGTGCCTGAAGATGGTCCTGAAAGCAGATTAGGGTATATGTTATGCTCAGCTCATATACAGTTCATCTATTATTTAGTTTCTTCAACTTTTGAAAGAAAATATCTGAAAACAATCATTATTTTAACAGTAATCTCTTCCAAAAATCCCAGTCTGGTGCAGGTAAATTATCTAGGGTTTGGAACTCTCTCCTTCTTGGGGTTTACATGAGAAATCTCTCAGAGAGAATTATCTAAAAATAAAACTCTGGGATGGATACCTTTCAGATTTACCCTGCAGGAGTAGTTTGAATGGCTTGGGAATGCTGAGGGTGGAGGATGTGCTGGTGAGCAAAGCAGGGTCTCAGACAAGCATCAACACCCAATCCCTGTCCCCAAGGCTGAGACTTCAGCTGTGTGGAATTAAGGCTCAGGAAGCTGCTGGTTTAGAAGTTTGAAGCTAAATGCTCATGAACTTTGCCAAAATTTATCCCAGTTAATCAAATCAGTTCCAGATAACAGCTTAGATTTAATCCAGCTCAGCCCCAAACAATAACAGTAAATTTGATTAAATGAATGTACTGCCCTTATTTCAGCTGTTTGTACTGCATTGTGATGGTATGAACTGCTCACCACAATTCCAAATTGCTGTGTAAGCCCTACATCTGTGTCTGCTTAGCCTGAAGATGTTCATGCAAGAGTGCCTTTAAATTAACCCAGCTGTGTCCAGGCACCTCAGAACATCTGGTGATACCGGAGGCTTTGAACACATATTCCAGGAGAATCTCCTGCTAAAATCTTTCTCCTTCTCCCTTCATTGGAAAATCGCTCTGGTGAGTGCAGTACAGACTTCTCAAAGAAAAGGTTTGGGGTTTTCTGTAACTAAAATAATCAGGTTGTGCTGTGTGGACTCCCCACCCCTGGAAGTGTCCAAGGCCAGGTTGGATGGGGCTTGGAGCCATCTGGGACATTGGAAGGTGGCAGGGGTGGCACTGGATGGGCTTTAAGGTCCCTCCCAACCCAAACCACTCTGTGACTCTGTGATATCTGAGAGAACTCAGTGATGAAATCACATCTTTTTCAATTAGAACAAAGCAAAGCTTCAACCAAGTCACAGCCCACATTTGATGGTACTATATAAAATATTAAAACTAAATACAGCTTCTAAAATAGGTTCAAAATACTCCTCTGGATAGTGGGGCCAGGAATCCCATTTGTACAACGCTTACTTCTAAATCTGATCATATTAAATAATGAAACCACAGTGGTTTATTTTAGATTATGATATAGAGCTGTAGATAGAACACACCCAACAGCAATTTTATTAATTATTTTTATATTGTTATTCTGTGGTTGTGCTTTGGAGGAAGGGGAAGAGGACTGGGACCCAGAAGACATTTGACCCTCTTGAGTCAGATTTTCTGTCTAGTAGCTGAGACTTGAATGAGAGCTGAGCAGACTCTGCTGGAGCAGGGAAAACCAACTGTAGGACCAACATTCCTTCCCAAATAACTTCCCAATGATGGAAGAATTGACTAAGAATGTTTTAAAAAATAAATCCTAATGGCACCGTGGTAGTAGGGGATGTGTTATTGTGGAGTGATGAGGAGCTGGGGTAGCTGAGCTGTGCTGACTCTGATGGATGCTTCCCTCCACAGCCACACATTTGTACCTGGCCCAAGCCAGTCAATTCTAGGAAAATTGATGGAATCTGAAGTTTAATTGATTTAACTGCAGATTTTCAAATGGCAGTGCTTTGCAGTGAATAATGCAGGCAGTGCTTTCAATGCCAGGTACAGGAGGTGCCCTGAGCTGCTGTGCCCATCATGGGCTGTCCCCTCATACAGGGACGTGTCCCTGCTCCAGCTCTGGAGCATTGCTCCCAAAATTCCTGCCTGTGGAATCTCTCCTGCAGCTTCTCAGGGCATGAAGAGAAAGAAGGGAGTTGGAGCCTTACAAAGCTGAGGGGCCTAATGATGTTTCACTACTGCTTTAGCCCTGATGTAGCTGCATGAATCATGTAATGCTTTAAAAACCAAACTGCCTGAAAAACACTTCAAAGGTTCTTTTAAAATATGTAGGAGCGTGTCTAGATGTTGCAAAAAAAAATCAAATTTGATCTTTCTTTGTTGAATATTTATATCCTCTTACTTGCACGTTACAGTTATTGTTCATCCTTGCTAAGAAGGCGTTTGTGGGTTTATTGACCAGAGTTCTGGGTTTATGATCACTGTAAATATATGATTTTACAAGTTCCTAGTGGCTTGTTCTCTTCTGTAGCTATTTTCTACTGCAAACGGATTGAATTTTCTTTGACTGCAAATTTAGAAACAACACACACATTGCTTTCCTCAGTCTCTCCCAGCCCAGGGCAGCTTGGATGAAGCTGGAAATGCAATTCCAGGCTAACCAGAGAGTGAATTGTGAGCAGCCCCATGTGCCCCAGCAGGAGGGACAAGCCAAGTCGTGGCCTTTGGTTTTAGCCACCTGTGCTGTGTAAAACCCCATGCACAGCCCTGCCCAAAGCTACCAAACCAAACCCCATCCCTCTGCTGCCCAGGATTCTCAGCTCCCCAGCACTGATGCCAGCCACCTCTGCAGGGTTTGGTGTCACAGACACTGAGGGTGTGAAGGAAAGCTTTTAGCATTCCCTGCCATCCCTCCCATTTGTTAGATTCATATTTTCTGCTGTTCCAACCCACAACAGCAGTTGTAACAGCTGGTAACTTGATATCAGCAGAAATAATGGCTAATTTTATGTGAGAGATATGGAGGGAATTATTTTGCTCCGAGCTAATTAAATGCATTTTCCGTGGCACTGCTCAGTACCCAGTGCAGAAAAAAAGCCACATTTCTGCCACCAGCAAACCCACAGCAGCTGCCTGGGCCATGGGCTTGTTCCTGCTCCCTGAGGGCAGAAACAGGAGCACCATTCCTGCCTCCCATCCTGGAGCTGCCACGGGGACATCTAACTCCTCCTTTCCCACCTAAATTCTGAAAAATGGTTAATCCTGAGAATTGGTTTGGCCCATGAGGGCGGGTGTTTGGTTATGGAGTAGTGAGTGGGTCCTTCACCTCAGTTTTTCCAAGGGAAAGAAGGTGGGTGGGAAGAGGTGTGCTCTGGCAACCACAGCTTTACTGGTGGCTCTCAAAGAGTGAGGTTGGGTGGGCGATTGGAATAAAAAAATACATCTAAAGCTCCAGTGCAGGAAGAGGAAAATATGAAGGGACAAGCACGAAGTAAACTGTTCATTAAAAGTGTTCACACTTAACCTGCCAACTAAAAAGAACAGATACTGTGCATTTTTGCTTGGTAATAGGAAAACAAAGTGTTGTCACTTCCCTGACAACTGTATTAATGGTCACTATTAAAATTCACTGAAAGGAGCAACAATATTGTTTGCACATGGATATCTGGGGGCATTTTGGAACAGTGATGCTGCCACAGCAAATCCTCCCTGTGCACAGCTACGTGGCTCATTCCTGCAGAACTTCTTTTATATTGCAGTAGCATCAGCCCAGATTTTGGTCGGCACTGAGCCACCTGCACTGAGTGTGCCCAGGTAAAAGTTGGAAGGATCAGACGCATGAAAAAATTACCTGAGGCTAAGACAAGCAATTTATTCTGTAGCTGCTGAGAGCCAGAAGCACAAGCTGATCCCCCATTCCTCCCCTTTCCCAGGCTGAGCCTCAGTACCTGAGCTGTGTGCTGGAAAATTGTCTGTTGTGCCAAGGGCTCGTGCAGCTCCTGCATCCCCATCCCCATCGCTCAGGCAAACCTGGCTGCTGCAGCCTGGGCTGGGGCAGGGTTAGTGCCAGCCCTGGGGGGCTCAGGTGGAACTGGGCAGTGGAATCCAGACTGGGAGCAGGGCAGCCCCAGGCTCTGCTGTGTCCCTCAGGACAGCAGGAAGAGGCAGGAACTGATGCCCAAAGCTCCAGGTGAGCACGAGGCAGAACTTCCCTGTGCAGTGACCGCTCCCTGCCCACACTGTCCTGGGAGGGGCTGCAGTCTCATCTCTGGGGTGTTCCAGACCCCTCTGGACACGGTCCTGTGCTCTGGGATGGCCCTGCTGGAGCAGGGAGGTGGCACCAGACGTCCCTTCCAGCCTGGCCATGCTGTGACTCTGTGAGGAGCCTCCTGGGAGAGGGGAGCTCCAGCTGGAGCTCTGGGCATGCTGGAAGCACCCCTGGAGCACAGGGAGCCCAGGCTGGCATCGCTGCAGGCTGGTCAGGGCAGATGGGCAAGGTTAAGGAAAGGCTTGTGTCACAGACACATTGTATGGAAAATCCTTTCCTTGGGATCTTGTCTCCTGAGAGGCTGAGAGGCCTCAGAAATGAAATGTAACCAATGGTTATCTGCTGCTGTGGGATGCAACAGGGGCATCTGGGATTGGGCTCACGTGGTTGTTTCTAATTAATGGCCAATCACAGCCCAGCTGGCTCGGACTCTCTGGTCAGTCACAAGATTTTATTATCATTCCATTCTTTCCTTTCAAGCCTTCTGATGAAATCCTTTCTTCTATTCTTTCAGTATAGTTTCAGTATATAATTTTCTTTTAATATAATATATATCATAAAATAATAAATCAGCCTTCTGCAACATGGAGTCAGGATTCTCATCCCTTCCCTCATCCTGGCACCCCTGCAAACACCACCACAGGCTTTTGTGTGTGCTGGAGGTAAAACCTGCCCTGCCCTGCTCTGCCCTTCAGCAGGGCCTCTGCAGCTGTGCATCCCCTTTTTTCCATGGATAAAACAGGGATTTATGGATAAAACAGGGATTGGTGCTTGCTCAGCTGAGCCAGAGCCTCTGACCAGGCTTTAGGAGGGAGAGGCACTGAAATGGGAGCAGCCTCTAAATCCCAGCAGTAAGCTCAACACTAAGCCCAGTCTGAAAGCAGGTTACTAAAGCCACTCCAGTCAAGAGCATCAGTGACCTTGTGCATCCTAGAGAAAGAGAACTTGGAGTTTAATTTCCAGCCATGGAATGGGCTCCTTTCCCAGGAGTTAAATTTACAAGTGCAATCCTGTGTATTTAGAAAAATATTGAGGAATAATGCTTGGTAATAAGCCTTTTATAGTGAGGTTTTTAAAGTCTCCAGTGTCATCAGGAAATAAGCTATTTACAGGTCTGAATTGTGGAAAACACAGAAAAATCAAGCTGAAAATGATGACAGTTGAAGGAGCTTGAAGAAATCTGAACGTGGGAGCTGGGTATTAAAAGGAAATACAGAAACAAGGGCCCGTAGGACATGTAATAATGGTATAAAGCCTCAAAACACATCTTCAGGGATTTATAATATTAAAGTTTTGAGGCTTTTTTTCCTTGCAAATAATGCCTACTTTTTCTTCTCATCTGTACACACATTCCATCAAAATAAAGCCTGTGTTTAATTTTGGGGAAAGCTCTGGTGAGAAGGTGATTTGCTGTATCTCAAGACAACCTTAGCATGCTTTATCTGTGTTCTTTTGAAAAATACTACTCTTATCTCCACCAAAGAACTGCAAAGAGCATCCTATTCATAACGTCTGTGCTGCAGAACCAGCATATTACAGCTTGGAAATTTGTAATTTATTGGAGCTTATTCTTAAGACTCGCATCTGATACAGTATTTTTCATTAAAATACTGAAGTAAATTTGCAGGAGAGGGAAAAATGGTTTTCATTCACAGACTGCTCTGGAGTGCAAGGGGCTGGATCCCCTGCAGGCCCATCAAATCCACCAGAGAATTGCAACCCAGCTTCTGGCAACTGATGGAAAATCTCTCCCAGATTACCATTAACCAGTCATATTAGAAACATCAGCAATAACAGGGGCTTGCCAAGCAGTGGGCTGGCAAATTATAGAAGCTATTTGCTTTAGGAAAGAAAAAAATCTCATAAACCACTTCAGGGCCCTGAAACCTGAAAGGTGAGATGTGTTTGTGCAGCAGGAATATTCTTATGCCAGCAACACAAATTATCATCAGCTTTCTTACTCCTCATGAATGAGTTTGGGACAAGATGGGCTGTTCTGCTGTCCAGCACTTGTTTTCATGTCCTGCTGAAAGGGCTCAGTGTGAAGGCAAAGCTTTGATTCCATTTGATGCAAAGAATCCCACCTGTGACCACTGTTCTGGTCCACATCCTCAGCAGAGCATAACTAATTTGGGAAGACCTCTTCCAACCACTTTTTGCATGTTGTGCATGTGCTGGCTGATGAATCCCATCTGTGAGCACTGTTCTGGCCCCACACCCTCACCAGGGGAAGTTTCTTGGTTGGATCAGCATTTCTGAGAGCCAGCCCATTGCAGTGCCAGGTCAGGATCCAGGCCCCTGAGCCCTTCCTTGCAGCTCCTCCCCTCTGCCTGCCCTGCAGGTGATGGAGCAAACCCCTGGGCTGTGCTCTCCTCTCCCCCTCACGTGCCCTCACCCTTCCCCAGCCCTCTCTCCATTTCAAATCCCAGGCAGAATTGAAACCTGACTGGTTTTAGTACAGTATCTAGAATTTCCAGAGCAAATTTCTCTTCCAACTCTTTCTGCATGTTGTGTGTCTGCTGGCTGATGAATGAAAGGGGGGACCAAAGGTGAAGAAATTCTGCTTTGGCTTCTTTCCATATTTAAAGAGTAGAAATGGATTGAGTCATGGCGTATTTGGGATCTCAGAACAACATGGAAGGATCTGAGCATCTTTGTAATCCATGGGGGCACCTCCTCCCCAAGGATTTAATGTAGAGCAGCTCAGAAAATCTCTGCTTCTTACTATCTATCAAAATCAGCACAATTCAAATGAAAATCTAAAAAAAAAAAAAAAAAAAGAAAGAGGACAAAGGGCATGCAGAGATTGGGTTGGATTGAGGAGCAGAATTCCCTTTTTGTGTTTTGACCATTCTGAGAGCCAAGGAATTGGCCAGTGGAAGCAAAGTGTTAATAAAGGAGCGGACGAGGAATATTTTTAACCAGGAGAAAGAGGGCTGCCAGAACTCCAGAGGATTTTCCTGAAGGAACAGAAAATCCTTTTCCTCCCTTTTTGCTGACTGGCTCCTGGCAGTGTGATTATTTTGCTTCCTACACAGTTCTAGATCAAACTCCAGTTTTGTGAGTCACTCAGGATCCCCCACAGTTGGGAAAGACCCCGGTGTGTACGTGGTTGTTACTACCACAGAGGATGCCAAAAAAACCCTGTGCTGCAAACAGAGCCTGATAAATCCCAACCAGAATGAGTCAGGAGCTCTGGAGGTATTTATAAATCAACACAATGGTGCTGGCTGTAGGGAATGCATAAGGCTTGTTATTAAAAATTATATGTGCATGGAGCTTCAATTGCTTATCTTCAATTCTTCAATCAAGGAAAAAAAGTTCTTTTTCTGGTCCTTGTTACACTCTGTTTTGATAATTCTGTTTCCTGTGGCTGTAATATGTGTTAGCATTTCAATTATTAGTGATTAAGTATTAAACTGTATTTTACTATTAGCCTAGATCTATATCTACACAGTTTGTACATGTAGTGTGCTGACACAGACTTCAGCCCTTAGAATAAAACAGACTTTTATTGATTTTTTTTCTGAGTTTTATGCTTACAAAATCCAATTCTCTGTTTCTGAGCTATATATATTTAAATGCTAATAGACCCATATATTGAGTTGGCTGATATGGGAAGATCTGATAGGACAGATTGTGAGCATGGCACTAACAGAATAAATGGATTTAGCATGGGAGGTGCTGAGATGTAATAGAAAGGCTGTTAGCACCAAGACAAAGATCTGGAACTCAACCAAGCTGGGAAGGGACAGAACTAATTCCATTAAGTGGCCACAGATTCGGGTTTGGAACTGCTCTGAACCAAGGCCTGACTCTGACCTGAGAAAAGGCTCTTTTCTCTCTCTCCAGTTCCTCTGCTGTATCCCATGACCCTCCCCTTTGCCATGAGCCTTTCTGCACTTCTGCTGCATGAAATATGTGCTCTCCAGCACTGTTTCATTCCAAAACCACTGCCATGGATCAGGGCAGGGAAACTCAGTCAGCTGAGAGTGTGGAACCCCCACAGCCTGAATTTAACCATTTCTCCATTTCTCTCTGAATGTTGATGCTTTTTGCTCCATGCAGAAAACAGACTTGCTTTGAGACCTTCATGAGACTCAGAAAGAGAGAAAATACATCTAATTCAATGTACTGTGTGTTTAGGAACAGGCTATGAGCTGTCCCTTGAGCTTCAGTCCTCAGGCTGGTCATGGCCACATCCCAGGTTTTCCATGGATTGTTACTTTCATCAGTGCTTGCAGAACACAGAGGTGCTACAATTTCTGCCTTTTGCAGAAAGGAAGTTTTTTCCTCTCAGAATTTTGAGTTATTGGTGCTTTCTAGATAAAATCTTTACCTAATTACAGTGATTCATTTGGGCATGGTAATGTTTAATTTGTATAAACCAGATTTGTTGCACTTAAAGAGGGCAGAAAGAGAAAGGAAAACAGATTTGTCAGTGAACTTAGAAAAAAACACTGACCTGGTTTTACTCAGTGCCTTTTACTACAATGAACCCATTTTAAAAACCTGTTTTCAAGCAGCAATTAAAAAACTTCATTTTTGCAGTGGCTTGTTCACCTATGGCTAAGATAAGTTATTTTTCAATGCATTTACAAGTCACTGGTGGCTCTCTGGAACTATCAATATTTACTCTATTTCTGTTAGAATGATGGATCATTTGTAATTTAAAAATTTAACAAGGCCAATCAGTAGCTCATCTGCATCCCAGTAATTGTATGCAGCACATTAGCAAGGTATGAATTTATTAGATAGTTTTGGCCTTGCTTAATCATATAAATGATACGATGCATGAAATAACAGAAAATGAAGGATTCATTATATAAATGATAAACATTTTCAAATTACGAAAAGACAATCCAAGCTTTGATTGATATTTTATTAAAAGAATGTAAAATGTTATTCTACCAAACTTTGGACAAGCTCAGGGATTCTCTCTGAATAACTCTGAGGTGTTTTGTAGAAGTTCCTTAGGATGTGATGTGTCAGACTCCAGGGTGGAGGAGGAAGCCAGGGAATGTCTCCCAGGAACTTAAGCAGCTCCTCCAGGCAGGAGTGTTCTCTTTAGAGCAGGATAAAATAAGGAAACTCTCAGGTGAAACTCTCCAGTGGCAGGGCTGGAGCTCTGGGGTAGCACTGCCACAGGTGGAGCTTCTTTCACCTGGAAAAGTGTTTGTTGAGCATGCAGGAACCTGGTTTGGGTCTCAGCCCCACCTGGTAGGATGTGTGGTGCTGAAATGTGTGTGTTTGTGGCAGGTGATCCCCAATCCATCCCCATCCTGGTGCCAGACCCATCCCTGCACCTTGCCCATCCCAGGCTCAGCTGTGCTGCTCTACCATCCCACACCCGCCTTTAACACCCCCTGCTCATCACAAACCAACCCCTCTGGGGTGCAGCCAGAGCCTCCCAGCTGAGCCTGGGGTGGGATGTGCCCCCCAGAGCCAGGAGTCCTTTGGGATCCCCTCTGGAGTCCCCTGGGATGCTGGGCTGAACTGGGACAGCGCTGGGAACGGGCTCTGGGTGCCTCTGGAGGGAAGAAACCCCAACACCTGCCTGGGGGTGCCTCTGGGGGTGAGGAGACCCCCAGCCCAACTCCTCCTTTGAGCACACCTGGAGTGCTGTGTCCAGTCCTGGGCCCTCAGTTTGGGAAGGACATTGAGGTGCTTGAGCACATCCAGAGGGGCAACGAGGCTGGAGAGGGGTTTGGAACACAAACCTTGAGAGGAACCCCTGAGGGAGCTGGGGGTGCTCAGCCTGGAGCAGAGGAGGCTCAGGGGTGCCCTCATTGCTCTCCACACCTTCCTGAGGGGAGGCTGAGGACAGGCGGGGTCGGTCTCTGGCAGAACCAGAGCACGCAGCCTCCAGCTATGGCAGGGAAGGGACAGGTTGGATAGCAGCAAGAAATTGTTCACTGGAAGGATAATAAAGCACTGGAATGCTCTTCCCAGGGAGGTGGTGGAATCACCATCTCTGGATGTGTTCAATAAAACACTGGACATGGCACTGGGTACTGTGGTTTAGTTGAGGTGTTGGGGCACAGGTTGGACTGGATGATCTCGGAGGTCTCTGCCAACCTCATCATTCTGTGACTGTGTGTGACTGTGTGTGTGACTGTGTGTGTGACTGTGTGTGACTGTATGTGATTGTGTGTGATTGATTGTGTGTGACTGTGTGTGACTGTGTGTGTGACTGTGTGATTGTGTGTGACTGTGTGTGTGATTGTGTGTGATTGTGTGTGTGACTGTGTGTGACTGTGTGATTGTGTGTGACTGTGTGTGACTGTGTGTGTGACTGTGTGTGACTGTATGTGATTGTGTGTGATTGATTGTGTGTGACTGTGTGTGACTGTGTGTGATTGATTGTGTGTGACTGTGTGTGTGACTGTGTGTGTGACTGTGTGTGACTGTGTGTGACTGTGTGTGTGACTGTGTGTGTGACTGTGTGTGTGACTGTGTGTGATTGATTGTGTGTCACTGTGTGTGTTTGTGATTGACTGTGTGTGTTTTTGTGTGACTGTGTGTGATTGATTGTGTGTGATTCTGTGTGACTGTGTGTGACTGTGTTTGTGTGTGATTGTGTGTGGTTGTGTGTGTCTGTGTGTGACTGTATGTGACTGTGTATGATTGATTGTGACTGTGTGTGACTGTGTGTGACTGTATGTGACTGTGTGTGATTGATTGTGAGTGACTGTATGTGACTGTGTGTGATTGATTGTGATTGTGTGTGACTGTATGTGACTGTGTGTGATTGTGTGTGACTGTGTGTGAATGATTGTGTGTGATTCTGTGTGCTTCTGTGTGCCTGGGCTCTGCTCCCTCCCAGGAGCTCTCCCCCAGGAGCAGGTTGGGGGCTGCACTTCCCCAGAGCTGAGCCAGGCAAACCCTGCCAGGTACCTCCAGGAGGGCCTGGCTTCCAAAAGCCCTTGGTTCTCCTGCTCTAATCCAAGCTGACAGTGCCCAAATTGCTGGAATCACCAGAGTTAGTTAAATTAAATACCTGGAAATGAGATGCTGACTGACAACCTCTGAAATTTCTAACTGAAACCCCCAAGTAAGGTTTGCCTCAGCTGCTTTGGTTTGGGATTTGTTCAGGGAAATACTGCCCTGTGTGACCACTGAGGAGTAAAGGGCAGCGCCTCAGGAGAGAAAATTATGTAGTAAGGCTGCTGTACCCAATAAAATAAGGGAAAAGCTGTTTCTCCTGGCACTTTTATAACTTCAGTGCATTCTCACTACAGCAGCCTGTTCAATATTTCAGGCCTGTTACTTAAACTTGCTTTGCCTTGTTGTTCTGTTAGTTAAAAAGGGAAGAAAAAGGCAATGCTGCACTGCAAACACTCGATCTTTAGAAACTGTGCTCCAGGTGAAAACCAGCTCCTGCTCTTTTAATAATTCAGCCAGATGGAATGTCAAGGAAACACTGCCTTGTAACACCAAATTAAGGTCTTACGACACAGAAGGTGAAGTTATAAAAATATTTTACAGGAGAAGTTAAGAGCAGAGACTAATTCCTGTCTCACTGATACCACAGACTTGTCCTGCCTTCACCAGGGGGAGAATTAGGCCAATCCAAAATAGGCCAATCCAGTATTTTTCTTCAGTGCCCTAAGTAGAAAAAGGAAAGACGACATCTAAAGAGCAAAACAAAATTTAAAGTTGCAGAGTTTGAAGTAGCAAAGGATAAGAGAGTGGAGTTCAGAAGAACTTTCAGCTCTCAGCCCACCACGTGTTCAGCTCTGACCTGGCAGAGTCCATTAGTGAAGAACTTAATTACTCAGCTGCAGGAAAAGAGTCTGGTAAAGTCTGAGGAACTCAAGCACATCTGCAGGGACTGTTTCTTATCAGAGTGGTCCTGTGAGGTCCCTGTGCAGAACTTAGGCCCTCCAAATCTTAGAGAAACACCATTATTTAATAATTAATTACAAACCAACAAAAGCAGTTCCTAAGCCAGCTCTTTGATTTTCTCTGCTCTTGCCCATCTTTCTTCCCACGTTAATTGCAGAGACAAAACAGAGAATGGGAATATTTGCAGTGAGTTTCCTTGGATTTCTGCTCTGGCATGGGGCTCTGGCTGCTTCCCACCTCTCCCCTCTCCCAGGAGCCCTGCAGGCACTGCCAACCCTCCCAACAGAGTCAGCAGAAAAACCACCCCAGCTCCAAAGTCCCTTTTGTGTAGAACTCGCTCGCTTTTGTGTAGAACTCACAAACGATTTTTTGAGAAAGATGTGTTTAAGGCCTGACTCTGTTAATGACTTAACTGCTCTGCAGCACAACCTGGAGTTCTGGGCTGCTGGGAACATCATGGGTCTCCAGGCTGGAAGGGGCTGCAGGAATCAGCCCTGGTGGGGCTGAACCTCAGGCTCACTGTCCCTGAGCCTTACACAAACACAGAGGAGGAGGGCTGCGTTTGTGTGCTTCCAAAAACTTTACATAGATTTTCTTCAGTTCTGTGTCTACAAAATGTCTGCCAGGAAAAAATCTGGAGCTTGGCAGGATGAAGCCTCACACGTGTATTGTTCGTGTAGCTATGGTAACCTACAAATGCCACCAGTGTTTCCATTTCATACACAAATGAGGGGACAGCTGTGGGGACCACATGTCTGCCAATGGAATAATATATGTGAACTAGGATGGCTTGGTCAGAAAATTACAACTCATCTATATTAATCAGGGCTTCAAAGAACAGGCACCTCCGTGGCAACAAAGTGCACAGGAAGACAGAGGGATTTTTATTTTGGAGAATTTTGGCTGCTCTGTAAATATTTGCAGCATCTTGCTACTTTCTGCTGGTTGGAAAAGAAACGAAGATAAATATTGTTCGACCAGAGCTGTTCTATAAACATCACTTAACTATTCTCCTTAGGTTTTGTTTGTTTGGGTTTATTTTCCTGATGCTTGAGCCTGACACAAAGGCAGACCTGGGACCATGCAAGTCACTCACCTGGGGGAGGAGCAGCTCCAAAAGAGACAGAAATAATGTGGCTCAGAGCTTTGTGAACAAAGTCCCCATTTTTACTCATTGTCGAGATTAACAGAAATAAGAGCTTCAAAAGACTCGTAAGAGAAACTAAAAAAAGATTTAAAAACATTGTTTAAATGCGGATGAGTCTCTATCACCCCTAACAACGAGAAGAAGAAATCTGCAGACCCAATAATGCACACAAATCCCCTTTGCAGCGAACATTAAGCTGTGCAGGCTGCAGCAGCAGCAATACTTGACCGCTGCTATGATTCATCCAAGATGTTTGAAGTGTCCCTACAAGAAGAGCCGCGGAGCAGGGCTGTGCCGCCCTCCTTGGCAGCAGCCGGCTGCAGCAGGAATCCTGCACGCCGATCAGGAAAAGTTTTCCCTGCCTTCTGCAGTGCCACGCTGCTGTATCGCTGTGAAACAAAGGCTGCAAGCATCCCCTCCTCCGCCCGCGGCAGCGAGCTGGGCTCCGGGCACCGCGGGATTAGCAATGAGTGATGGTGATGAGAGCCTAACCACTGCTCCTCGAAATTATCCCATTTGCTCCACGAGCTGGAACCAAATACACCCAGAGAATCAGGGAATCACAGACTGGTTTGGGTTGGGAGGGACCCTCAAGATCATCCAGGGCCACCCCAGCCATGGCAGGGACACCTCCCACTGTCCCAGGGTGTTCCAAGCCCTGTCCAGCCTGGCCTTGGGCACTGCCAGGGATCCAGGGGCAGCCCCAGCTGCTCTGGGCACCTGTGCCAGGGCTGTTCCCTGTGAGGTCAGGCTGAACAGAAGTTTCTTCTTTCAGCCTGAATTTGGACGGGCTCAGCATTATTTATGGCAGTAAAAAAAGGTCCTTCACAGTTCACGTGAAAAGTTGTTATCCTTCTATAATTGTCCAACTTAATGCAAAATCCTATTTCCTTCAATGATCAGCAGTGTTATCTGTTCTAGGTAAATGGAAGAGGCTTTATGGTCATCACAGTAAGTGGTCTAATAACGTCCAAAATGCCTACTGGGAGAGATAATTTTATATGGGCTACATAAAATGTTGTGCAGATAACTTTGAACTGCCGAGGTAGAAGTTAAACCGGAGCTCTTGTCCCGGAGCAGTGGCACAAGAGAGGCTGCAGAGCAGGGGCACAGGGACACCTGGGGCTGTTCCCTGGCCCGAGGTGAGAGCAGAACCATCCTGGCTCTCCTCACTTTCCATCTGGGAAGCTTCCTGCACTGCTTTGTCCCTCTCAGTGTGTGTCTTTAATTTAAACTTTGACTCGCAAGACTTTGGGACTCAGTGTGGTTGGGTCCTTTGGACAACAGCAGGACTGATGCTGGGTGTGCCTTTGGTCATTCAAAGCTCTGTGATCTCTCAGTGGGTACATCTGAGCTGTTGGCCAGAAGAGGTTTATGATCTCCAGAAATAATGGGCTCCTTTTATAGGGACCCTTGAAGTCCGTAAGGAAAGGACTGAAAGGTTTCCAAACTAGTTCTAATGGAAGGGACTCGTTACTTGGGAGCTCTCGCACAGCTCCAGGACAAGAGCAGAAGCGCCCGTGTGTGATCTCTCACCTTTGGACAACACTATCGCCTACTTTGAGTTTCATTCTGCTACTTTCCCTTCCATCGCCTGAAATGGTGGGAGATGCGCCCCGAGCCAGCACAGGGGGAGAGAATAACTTGGGGGAGAGCGAAAATCGCAGGCGAACATCTGTTGTGCGGCCCCGGCAGGGCTGAGCCGGCGGCACAATGCGCCTCGCTGCTGTCCCTCCTCCGGCAGGGACCGGCCCCGCGCTCAAAGGGCCCTTTGACAGCGGCGACAAAGCGGCGGCAGCGGGGCCGGTCCCTTTGTCCGCCAGACCCACGGCCAGGGACCCGCGGTGCGGGGTGAGGAGCCGCCGCTGCCCCGCGCTCCTCTCGGGCAGCGGAGTTCCCAAAGAGCCCCCGAAGGGCAGCTGCGTGCGGCAGGGACCCACGGAGCATCCCCCGGCCGCTCTGCCCAGGCCGGTCCCGCAGCCCCCGGGACCGAGCGGCCGCTCCGCCCGCAGCGCACAAAGCCGCGGCCGCGGGAGGAGGGCGGCGGAGCCGCGGCCCCGCTCACACTGCGCCTTTATGCCGCTTTCTGAAGGGCCATTGTCACACTGAAGGCTCCTTGTCTCCTCGCATTCCTGCGGGTGAATGGATGAGGCAGGACATCTGCCGGGATCCGCTCCCATTCGCATGCAAATGGGGGACGCGGGCAGCGCTGCCGCACCGCCGGCCCCGCGCCCACCGCCGGCCCCCGGCACCGCCGATCCCCCCCAGAACCCCCCATTTACCGCAAACCGGCCCGGGGAGCAGCGGAGCACCCGAGAGGGAGGAGGAGGAGGAGGAGGAGGGGGAGGAGGAGGAGAGCGATGCTGCAGCCGAACCCCGCAGCCCCGGAGGTGCGAGGCGGCCGCAGCCCCGGGGCGGTCCCGGCGCGGTGCGGAGCCACCGAAACCCCGCGGGGACTCTCCCGGGGGGGCACCGGGGGCGCGTCCGCCACCGCAAACTTTGCTCGGTGCCCGGGCCGCAGCGCACATCGCTGCACCGCGGCGCACATCCCCGCAGCCCGGAGCGCAGCCCTCGCACCCGCGCCGCTCCCGCAGCCTCCGCTCGCTCGCTCCCCCGAGCCCGGCGGACGCACTCACCGCCGGCCGGGCGCTGCCGCCGTTGTCCCCCGGGGCTGCACATCCGCTGCTGCCGCCGCGGTCCCAGCGCGCCGGGATGCCGGGAGCGATGGATGGATGGAGGGATGGATGGATGGATGGAGGGATGGATGGATAGGTGGGTGGAAGAGGGGATGGGTGGACGGAGCGGTCGCTCCGTGCCTGCTGCCCGCCCCCAGCACGGCGGTGCCGGTGTCGGTGCGCGGTGCCGCCCGCTCTGAGGCGCCGCCGGCGCGCACCTGGGAAGGCGCCGCGGGTCAGGTGACGGGCCGCGCTCCCATTGGCTGCTGCGCGCGCGGCACCGGCTGCGGGGGCGGGGCGAGACCTGGCCCCGCCCCCGAGCGACCCCGCCCCCGGCCTCGGTGCGAACCCGGGGCTGCTGCGGGCACCGCTCGGGACCCGGGAGCGTCCCTGCCTTCCCCCCTTCCTTCCTTGCGATCCGGGGAGCATCCCTGCCTTTGGATCCAGGGGAGCATCCGTGCCTTCCTCCCTTCCCTCCTTTGGATCCAGGGGAGCGTCCCTGCCTTTGGATCCTGGGGAGCGTCCCTGCCTTTGGATCCAGGGGAGCATCCGTGCCTTCCCCCCTTCCTTCCTTCCGATCTGGGGAGCATCCCTGCCTTTGGATCCTGGGGAGCGTCCCTGCCTTCCCCCCTTCCTTCCTTCCGATCTGGGGAGCATCCCTGCCTTTGGATCCTGGGGAGCGTCCCTGCCTTCCTCCCTTCCTTCCTTCGGATCCTGGGGAGCGTCCCTGCCTTCCTCCCTTCCCTCCTTTGGATCCAGGGGAGCATCCCTGCCTTTGGATCCTAGGGAGCGTCCCTGCCTTCCTCTGGATCCCAGGGAGCGTCCCTGCCTTCCTCCCTTCCTTCGGATCCTGGCGAGCATCCCTTCCTTTGAATCCCGGGGAGCAGCATCCCTCCTTCCCTTCCTTCCTTCGCTTGGATCCTGGGGAGCATCCCTCCCTTCCTTCAGATCCAGGGCTAACATCCCTCCCTTCCTTCAGATCCAGGGCTAACATCCCTCTTCCTTCCGTTGGATCCTGGGGAGCACCCCTCCCTTCCTTCCTTTGGATCCAGGGTGATCATACCTCCCTTTCTTTGGATCCAGGGTGAGCATCCCTCCCTCCCTTCCTTCGGATCCGGGGGAACATCCGTCCCTTCCTTCCTTGGGATCCAGGGCTATGATCCCTCCCATTGTTCAAATCCAGGGTTAGCTTCCCATCTTTCCATCCTTCGGATCCAGGGTGAGCATCCCTTTGTCTCTTTGGATCCAGGGGAACATCCCTTCCCGTGCCATCCTTTGGCTCGAGGGTTGACAGCACTTCCCACTGTTCAGCTGCAGGGTTGACAACCTTCCATCCTTGGGCTCTAGAGTTCCCAGAGTTCAGAGATCCATCCCTGGGCTCAGTCTTTAGCAGCCCCCCCGTGGCACACGGGTCCCTGGCACGCTCTGCAGGTCACTGGGGTCACACATCAGCAGTGTCACCCTCACCTGTGTCTATGACAGGGAATGAACCTGCTGAGTAGCTTCCCACCTGCCCTCCGAATCCTAGCTCTCAATGTTTTCAAACTTCATTCAAAGTGGCACAAAGATGTAGTGAGAAAGTTCTGCAGCCTGTCAGGACTCAAATATTTGGGGTTCTGTGCTCTGTAGAGAGGCAAACCTTGAGCCAAGGGGATGGGACTCACACCCCAGAGGGTGCTGGCACTGCCCAGGCTGCCCAGGGAATGGGCACAGAGGCTGCCACAGCTCCAGGAGGGTTTGGAAAACCCTCCCAGGGATGCCCAGGTGGGATTTGGGGTGTCTGTGCAGGGCCAGGAGTGGGACTGGATGATCCCTGTGGGTCCTTTCCCACTCAGGATATTCCATGGTTCTGTGAGCCATAAGAGTCATTTGAGCCTGAAACCCAAGGATTTAAAGCTGTCTGTGTCAGCCCTCGGAGATGTTCTGGTTCCTGTTCTCTCCCATTTTCTGTCCTGTCTCCATTTCCACTTCCCTTAGTTTGCAATTATTGACTGACACATTTCCCACCTTTCCTTCTCCCGACCTTGGGCTTCACCCACTTCCCTGGCCGAGTTCCCAGGGTGCCCTGGCTCAATCCCCACGTTGGATCTCAGGTACAGTTTTAGTCTGTGCTACACAAGGAGCTTGTGGCTGAAGCTGTGGCAGTGATACAAAAATCAGCTTTTCTGCAGACCGTAAAATCTTTATTTCCTGATTTTTTATTATTAACAAAACCAACAGAAAGGAGACCTGTGGCAGGGCGGTGCTGTGCTGCCTCATCCCTGTGCCCTTTAGTAAGGTCATGGAAACTCTGGGATGCTTTTATTGACAAATAAAAGCACACGGGATATTCTTCACCCTCCTGCTCTGCAAAAAGTGTTGCAATCCCTTGGGCAAAGTTTGCTGAGCACAACCTGGCTGAAAAGGCCCTGCTGTCCATGCCAGGCAGAGCTCAGCACCTCCTCCAGGCATGTCCTGAAGCCGTGCCTTCTCAGGAAATTATTCTAAAGATTGGTTTAACACTTGTTAATACGAGTTAACAATAAGTTAAATACACAGCAAATACGGTTTGCAGTAATGCTTCAGATTTCCTCCTGAGGCAATGATTTTTTTTCTGAGAGCCCAGAAGGTCACTTGGGTAACAGTAAAAGTGACGTTTTTCATACATAAGGAAATTGAATTTTCAGAAGGAACTCATCAATGTTGTCCAAAAAGACACTTCTCCTTTCTCAGGGGCTGTTCTCATCCGTCCGGATGCTCCCTCCTCATCTATCACTTCCTCCTGATGAGGAAATAATGCAACAGCAGATGCCTCTTGGAAAACCCAGTGTTTTGAACAGCTTCAGGGCTTTGTTTCAGGGCAGGGAATGTATTTTCACTTTCTTAGCAGAGTAGCTTCATCTTTGAAAGGCATAAACCTGATGGACCTAAACCCTCCCTGCAAAGAAAAAAGAAGGAGAAATACAGCAAGCATTAAAATTTTACAGCCTTAAGCTGGTGTCTTCATTTCCTGGCAGTTTTCACAACATCAAAACACCAGGAATGAGAACAATGTTGAGATGGGAGTTAAAACATCTTTCATTGCTACAGCTGCAAATGAGTGTTTTGGTGCAGGAAGGAGCCAAGTGAGTCGATGGCTTAGCCAGGGTTCCTGCCCAGGCTGTGAGGTACCAGCAGCTCAGGAGGAGCTGCTGCAGGAGCTCCTGCAGTTAGGGGGCTTTGCACTGAGGCAGAAGGGCAGTGGGTCTGCCTCTCTGTGTCATCTTTCACAAACTGCTCGAGGAACAACCTCTGCCACTACTTCCCATCAGGCAGAACTGAGTATTCTTCCAAAACATCCCTGCTCAAGCAGCCTTAAAAGAGAAGGTCCTAGGAAAACAGGAGATTTCCCACTGTGTGGGCCTTCTGTTTGCCTCTTTGTTCTCATCTTCTCTCCTCCTGTGCTCTCTGGCTTCATCCCCTTATTCCCCCATTGTCTTTACATTCAGCTGCTTTCCTGGTTCATCTCTGTCCCAAAGTGCTGTGAAAGGAGTTTGGCATTTGCTGCTGTTCCTGCCCTGGCCGTGGCTTGGCTCTGTCCAGTGCCTGGCATTTTGGGGAGCAGGCCTTTAAACCTTTAAGAGGGTCTAAATACCTTAAATGATAAAACAATGGAGCCCTGGGTGCCCTGTCACGCACGTCCCTGCCTTTTCTCCCTGGAGCAGACATCCTGCCATTAAGCTGCTTAACATCCTGAGTGTGTGCATAATCCATTTCCCTGGGCTGTGCCTCGGGATCCTCGTGTGCCATCTACCCAGGAACACAAACTGGGAGCTGGTGGCAAGTGGGAATGGCAGGTAGCAGGGGCACCCCTGGAAATGAAAGACACTTGCTACTGCAGAGGTACAAATCTGGCTCTGCCAGACAGCAGCAGGTCCTGATGGCTAGGAGATGGGAGAAAGTCTGTGGGCTCAGTTTGGAACAGTGAGAATTTTTGGAGGACAAGTATGACACTCTCTGAGGTGTGAGACAGACAGAGAAGGAGGAACTGCAGTTTGTGTGTTGTGCCAGCAGGTTCTTAGTGTGGCCCACACTTTTTGGCAGCCAGGTGAACCCGCTGAGGTTTCTCCTCACTCAGGTTTTGGATGTGGACACTGATTGTCAGAGCTGCCTGGATGTGCTGGATTTATTCAGAAAGGCACCAGCACAGCACAAATTACCCACAGGAACTGTGCAAGCCAATGACCAATCACGTCAATAAGTGTCTATTTGCATAATGCACTCCCAATTACGCATGTGGGTGCAATCATTGCATGCACAACTGCTGGGAGCGACTGCAGGTGCAGCACTGGGGCTGTGCCCACGAGGGCATGGGCTGCACAAAGGTCTGGGTGGCAGCAGCACTCACAGGGCTGCTCCCCAGGCAGGGCTTTCAGGCTTGGTTGTGTTCTGGAAGGTTCCCCCCCTGGGGATGGCTCCCTGCAATTCCATGTGTGTCCCATGAGAAATGAACCAGCCTGGCGTGGGTCCCCCTTCCTGGTAGGGACAGTGTGGAGGCAGATGGCAACATCTGGGTGGTTTTATGTGGGGAATTGTACAATAAGGAGCTAAAATGACACCCAGCAGTGTTTCTAAAGCAGGTCAGTCATTTCACACTCTATTCCATCCCACTTCTCTCATGCATTATGAATTGGGAAGCTTTTCCTTGTGGTTGATGTATCTTTCCCCAAATGATCTGTCGTGTGAATGTTTCATTAGGAGGGACTCTAATCTCATTTCATCACTTTGCAAGGAACCTCCCAAAGCTTCTTAGAAAGCCAAAGCTCCTTAAAGACAATTGAGGAGTTTCATTGTGAGCACTTCATTTGTGTTTACTGCAAGATAAATGTGGTAACACACGGAGCATGAAGCTCCTGTCCAGCCCAGTCCTGTCATGTGCTGATGCATGAACAGCCATGGGAACGTTTCTCTGCATCTCCTGATGGCACAAGCGATGCTGCCCTGGCTCCAGCCAAGCCCCTGCTGTTCCCAGCCACCCTGGAGCAGAGGTGCTGCACAGACAGGGCAGCTCCCCCAGGTCTGGGCTTGGCTCAGGATCTGCAGTTCCTCATGAGCAGGATGTGAAGGAGCCTCTCTGGGCAGCAGAGGGTTCCTTCTTGCCACCCCCTCAGCTGCTGCTTCCCGTATGCCCAGCTCAAAAACCAGCTCTGGCCCCCTTTTCTCACCCTTAGCTCTCCACTGTATTTTAGCCATGTCAAAGAATTCAATATTTTAGTATTTTTCTTTTAAAGTATTTTTAAGAGTTTCCTTTTCAAGTATATTTATTTCTTTTTACGAATTTTTTTTTTCCTGTGGCTGGTTTGTTGAAACCTTCTTAGTGTGAAATTAACTTGGGAATTCCTGGACCCGATGAGGAATTGAGCTGACATCTGTAGCTCTACAGATCTGCTCTGCAGAGAGAAATCCCTAATTGGGTGTTCCTCGGGCAAACCAAGATCTTTTAGCTCAGTATTTCTGTGCATTAACATTGGATTTCACATCCCAGTGATTGTGGTTTGAGGATTGTTTCCTGATTTGGTGTGAAATAAATGAAATTCCTCTGCAGTGTGTAAACTTACATATTTAATATCTTGACTGGGTGTTTGCTGCATAGTGACACATTTGAAAACCCAAACACAGCAGCCCCATCCTTTACTGCCTCCTGTCTGCCTCTGAGGCTGGGCCCAGCAAAGAGCATCCTGAAGGTCAAAGGTTTGTGCTCAGCAAAAAGCAGCATAAGGGTGAAGCAGGTAAAGCAGCTGCTCTGTCCTTCCCCCACGTGGGGATGGATCAGAGGCTGCTGAAAATCCATTTCACTCAAGGAATCAGTGATGTGCAACAAAAATCTCGTGCTCACAGTCAATGGGTACGGTGGGAATTTGGAGACCTGTGTGTGTTAATGAATATATTGTGTGTGTGCTGGGGGCTGGGCAGGACTCTTTTGGGCCAGGTGCAGTGGTAAATCTGTTCTAACAGAAATCATTTTAATTGTAGGCTTGTCCCCTGTGTGTATGGGGGGTGACAGTTCCTGGAGCTCACAGAAGCATCCCTGGGCTGGGATGGACACAGAGGGAGCTGCCACAGGAGGAACCTGGAGTTTTCTCCCTCAGGAGGTGTTGGTTCAGCTGCTGGGTCTGTCACACACGGGCACAGCCTCAGCTGAGCTGTGCAACTGCTCCTGTCTGTGAAATGAGGGCTCACAGCCTTTGAATTTCCCTCCCTTGCCTGGATGAGTCCCTCAGTCCCCAGAGCCCCCGTGGCCTTTCTCCCTGGGAGGAAGCACAGCCACTGCTCTGAGAACTGTATTTCACATGAGCTGTAGCTCTATTAATACAAAGATAAACAGAATTGAAATTCAGTTTGACCTTGTGTGGCAGCTGTGACAAAGCCTGGCGTGTTTGAAGTCTGGATACAATTATTTGGAATTGCTAAACACCACACTTCAATCATGACCTTTAGCTGGCACCGAGGCCAGAGGAGGGCCCTGATTTTAACTTCTGAACTGCAAATCACCCCCTTGGAAAGAGACTTCAGAAGCCATTATAATCACAGGGAATGTCTGAAAGGGTGTGGAAGCTATAAGCAAAATATTTATTTCACACACTTGTCTGCATTTAAGCCATAAATCTGTCTACTATGAGAGTGTTTTAGTGGTGTAGAGAAGACAAGTAAGCTGAGATCATAGCAGACATGTCCTATAAGGCTTTACTGAAAATCATTGCTTTTTAATCCCTTTATCCCTGTTATTTCCTACCACTGTGAAAATCCAGCAGCAGGGAAAGCTGGCATAGTGTAGGACAGATGCATAATGTGTAATGCTAAGCAGGCAAAAATCCCTCTGTTTGTCTAATGCTCCAAACACATTAGAAATGTCAATGTTACTGCTGGGTGTCCTACATAAACACAAATAAATTATCAATACTCAGCTGAGTATTGCAAACTTTGTTGGATGGGGTGTTTTGATACCAATGAATAATCTTCTAATTAGTCAGAGGAAAAAAATCTTCTAATTAGTCAGAGGAAAATGGCAGGGGGGGGTGGAATGAGATGATCTGAAAGGTCCAACCCAAACCATTCTCCATGATAATTAAAATCACCCAGAAAAGTTGATCTGGATTGTTTCTGTGAAGAGCAGGTACCACATGAGTGCTAGAAAACCGAATTCTGTACTTCAGCTGTGCAACACCTGATCTCACATTGCTGTGTTACTTTCCTTGCCTTGTTTTTTCCCTGCATAAACCCTGCAAGCCTGCTTGGACAGGAGGATGGAGCCAGGATGTCCCGAGGGCACCTGGAAATGCTCAGGTGCATGATTGCTTCCCTGAGCTCCACATCACAGCCTCCTCCTGGCCCCAGCACAGATTCAATCAGCTGAGCTGCATCCCCTGGGCTGGGGCACAGGGAGCCCTGAGAGTGGCTGGGCAGGGCACTGGGGGAGGCTCTTTGTGCCCAGGGGTGAGGATGGAGGGATGGCAGAGCTGGAGGAGAGCTCCTGGCACTGGTGACAGCGAGACCCTGCCGTGCTCCTTGCATGGAAGGACCTTGCTCCTTTGTGGGAATCTTTTTCCTTGCTCCTTTGTAGGAATCTTTTTCCTTGCTCCTTTGTAGGAATTTTCCCTTCCTCACACGCCTGTTTTGAGAGGGAATGTTTGAAGATGCACTCAGCAGCAAGTGCAGAGCTGTGTGTGAGAGATTTCCATGAGCAGCAGCAGCAGCAGCAGGTTTCCTCCCAAAGGGAATCTCAGCGATTCCAGCTCATCCCTCCTGTCTGGGACTGAGCCTCAGCCCAACACCCACTGCTCTCTGTGGCCTTGGGTGGCTTCAGGGGCACCCCAAGCCTTTGGGTTATGGAGTGTTGAATCAGAAAGGTCAAAAAGTGTTTCTCTCTTGCTGCCCAGAGCAGCTGTGGCTGCCCCTGGATGTTGTGGTGTTGTTGGGAAGGTCCCCAGGATGAGGTGAGAGATGAGAATTGACCCCAAGTTCTCAGGAGGCTGATTTATTGTTTTATGATATTATATTAAAAGAAAATGATATACTAAAACTGTACTAAAGAAAGAGAAAGGAAACATCAGAAGGCTGGACAAGAATGAATAATAAAAACCCATGACTGACCAGAGTCTGACACAGCCTGGCTGTGACTGGCCATTAATTAAAAACAATTCACATGCTGGGTAAACAATTCTCCAAATCACATTCCAGGGGAGCAAAACATGGAGAAGCTGAAGCTTCCCAGGAGAAGAAATCCTGGTGAAGGGATTTCACATAAAACATCACAGTGACACCTGGACCCCTGGCAGTGCCCAAGGCCAGGCTGGACACCAGGGCTGGGAGCACCTGGGACAGTGGGAGGTGTCCCTGCCATGGCAGGGCTGGCACTGGCTGGGATTTGGGGTCCTTCCAATCCAACCATTCTGGGATTTTATGATTCTCCTGCTCTCACAGGGCAGGGAGGAGATTGGATTGATGGGCTCTCCTGCCATGCTGAGCATAACTCAGCTCTTGCTGGAACCAGAGGCTTCATTGTCCAGGCAGCAGCAGGGCCTGAGCTTTGCCCATGGGGCAGCACTGGGGCAGGACAGGCTGCTCCTTGCACCCCCTGCCTCCACGCCCCTGCTCTGCTCCCACCACATCTCACCACCAAGGTTATTAAACTGCTATTTGTACAGCTCAGGCTGCAAACTGGAGCTCATTAGCAGGTGCACAGCCTCTTCCCCGTGTTATTGACCATGGAGGACAAAGCCTTTGAGCCACCTCTTCCTCTCCCACCCTGCTCATGCTCTGTGTGATGTCCTGGCAGCTCTGCCAGAGCAGCTCCCAGGCTGGAGCACGGCTCTTCCAAAAGGGCAGCTGGGGGGACACAACCCCAGCTGGAAAATTAGAATTTATCTGATCTTTTAATCTAGGGCAAGAGAACATATGGAGTGTTGTGGCAGAGTCCATTTAAGATTTTGACAACAAAAATATGGGTTCTTTCAGCCATAGTAATTTAAAACAATGGTTCATTTCATTTTTGTGCTGCTCCTGACACAGTAGAAACTGTGAGAGACAGACGGGTTCTGGGGCTGCTCTCATCCCACTTTAAAAACATGGGCCTTAGGAGATGCCTTTGCACCCAACCAACAAGCAGATTCCCAATTATTTTACTGAATAAATACAAGTATTCTGTAAAAGCAGCAGGAATTCTTAGAAGATATTTTTCCATGAGGTGCAGACAATCAAAGGGAATGTGCTGTGTTCAGATAATGCTCCAGGAATGACTGCAGAGCAGGGCTGTGCTGCTGAATCCTGGAGCAGAGGAGCCCTTGGAGCCCCCTCTGCCCCTCCAGCTCCTGCACTGCTCCAGCTTTTACTGAGGTTTTTATGGTTTTATTCCAGGGGACAGAGACACCTCACAGTCCATCAGTGATGGTTGTGCTGTGTTTCAGCAGGCCCCCATCCCCATCCCTGGCAGAGGCTGATATTGGGCCATGGAATGGTTTGGGTTGGGAGGGACTATGGCATTTACAGGGGCCCCCATGGCAGGGAGGGATGATGAATCTGACTCCATGTTCTCAGAAGGCTAATTTATCATTTTATGATACTATATTATATTAAAGAATACTAAACTAAACTATACTAAAGAATACAGAAAGGACACTTACAGAAGGCCAAAAAGATAATAATGAAAACTCCTGACACTCTCCAGAGTCCCAACACAGCTTGGCCAAAGAGTCAAACCAACTCACTAAACAATCCCCAAACACATTCCAAAGCAGCAAAACACAGGAGAAGCAAATCAGAAAATCATTGTTTTCCTTTTTCTCTGAGGCCTTCCCAGGAGAAGAATCCTGGCTGAAGGGATTTTTCCAGAGAATGTGAATGCCACAAGGGACCTTAAAAACCATCCCATTCCATCCCCTGCCATGGCAGGGACACCTTCCATGGTCCCAGCCTGCTCCAAGCCCTGCCCAGCCTGGCCTTGGGCCCTGCCAGGGATGGAGCAGCTTCTCTGGGCACCTGGTCTATGGAGAGCAGAGCAGAAAATGTATTTTGCCAAACTTTGGAAGTTTGTGGCAGGGCTGAGAGCTGAACCCAAAGGTTTGGAGTTACCAATCCAAGCCTGGCTGATCACCCAACGCTGGGAGTCATCAAATACCTTTAAGGGTTTTTATGGATGGGATGGAGCTGTGGCCACGTGCTGCTGGTGCTCGTGGGGGCGGCTGGGCAGAGCTGCCTGGGGATGCCACGTGGCAGCTGCTGCTGCCAAGGACCCTCTGTCTGTGTGTGCTGGGCCTGGGGGGGCTGCCCACCATCCCAGCAGGGTCACTGAGCACCCACACATCAGGTTCCTGTCAAAATCCTACCCAAACCCCTCTGCTTTTGACCGGGGAGTCCATGCCAGGAAGCCAGCAGTGGCCCTGGTTGTACATGAGGGATGCCAGAGCACAGGCCCAGGTGAAACCCAACAGAATGGTAAAATATCAGTGAGGTTCCTGTGTATTTTAAAGCATTTACTAGAACTTAACAGGGCATCATCCCTCTTTAAAGCATTTACTAGAACTTAACAGGGCATTATCCCTCGCTGAGGAATGATAAGATGGCTGCAAGAGCAGCTCCTATACACCCTGCTCCTATAAAATTGAATTGGTTTCATATATACTAAATTTTAAAGGCCTTTTAGACTTATGGATTTATTTAAAAAAAAAAAAAGAAAAAAGAAAAGGTTCATTCTTGATGTCCTGAGCACATTATTGCAGTAACCTCACTGCTGGACCACAGCTTTGGCACAACACACACATCCATAATGAGGGACTGCCTGTTCTAGGGAGGTTTTATTACAAAAGAAAGTGCACAAGTATATTAGGAAGAGGGGGGGAAAACAGAGAAGTCTATTTTTTTGGCAAAGCCTTGTGTTATAGATCTCATTTCTCTGGTTGCAGCTGCCTTTAGGCACCCATTTCAGTGAGCTGCTCTGTTCTGCTTAGCTATAGATGCTTCCCAAATTTCCTTTTTGGTGAAACAGGCATTTGTGCAGGTTCCCCATAAAAATGACTGATTTGGGTTTTACCAGGAGCTCTGGCACTTCTCCACTACGAGAAAGAATTGCATTTATAGAGAGGTTTATCAAGATGGGAATAGTGAAACAAACATTTTCAATGTCCTGCAGAATCCTCTGCCTTCCCCCCAAGAAGCCTCCCTGGGCAGGAATTTCAGCTATTCCGGAATGAGAGCCTCCTGAAAGGAACCTTCTTCCCTGTGGGACTGCCCAGCTCTCAGCCCTGCTGCTGGGGGAAGGTAAGAGAGCTCTGTTTTCATTTACTATTTATGAGATGCTCCTATTGCCAAGTGACCACAGCATTCGGTGCTTTTAAGAATCTGCAAATGAGAAGAAGCTCATTATTTTTTAATGTGAAAGGGATTATTGCAATGGGAGTGCAGGGATCTGTAACCTCAGAGATGGCTCTTGCTGGGGGATAGATTGGGAGGCTTTTGCTTTAGGGAGTCAATAAAGAACACTGAGTATTTCCCAGTCATTCTGCTCAGCATCTAAAAGCAGTATTTATTAGGAATAACACTAAAAGGGATTTTTTTTTAATTGCAGACTGGGACCTGTAGGAAATTGCCTTCCTTGTGTGTGCATTTTACTGTGCAGTGTTGAGAGAAATGCAAGGGCACGTTTCCAAAAGAAATCTTTTTCTTAATAAGCAAAAATTCCTCATTATCCATTCCTGCCCCCATGCATCAGAGCTGCATTAGGGACAGCAAAGCCTGGAGGCACAAATTCAGCTTTTCCTTGGATTTTGGGGTGCCCTGAACCCCTGCCCAGCCCTCCCTGCAGGATTTAAGCATAACCTGAGCATTTTTCAGAGGTGTCTGTGTGAGCCAGGGCTCTCAACAAGTGGCAAAGGCAGGAGGGGGCACCCGATTGACCAGAGTGGCTGAGGCAGCTCAAGCTACGACAGAAAAGAGTAAATTCAAGGGAAATATCAGAGCTCTGCTGCACGTGGGAAGGATCAAGGGGCACTGAGCACTTTGTGGAGGCCTGGGAGTCCCCTCCCTGCTCCCAGCAGCCGGGGATGTGCAGGGAGCAGGCACAGGTCAGTGCCCAGCACTGGCACAGCAGCCATGGGGATTTGCTGACCAGCTGCCAGGGAGCTGCACTTGCAGTCCTCAGGTGCCTTTTAAGACCCCAGACTAATTTCCTTGCCCGTGTTCCTGCTCTGCTGAGCTCGTGCTCCACAAATGCAGTAATTGCAGGCATTTGTTCTGAGCCACACGAGCCTGAGCTCCAGAGCGAGCTTTATTTACTGCAATTATATCTGGCAGGTAATTTCTAGTAAACCCAGGGAAATGATTAACCTCCCACTAAATTCATGAACAGAAAAATAGGGCAAATTGATCAAATGAGCTGTTTCCTACATAATAAAAAAAATATTACAAATATAACATCCTGGAACAGAAATAGCTCTGATGAAACCGTACAGACAAGCAGGAACCTGCTAGAGGCATCTGTGCAGAGTTTTTAAATTTCTAGCTTTTCTCCTAACCATGAGTTATTATTATTTTGCCCATTGCTGGTGGTGAAGCTGCTTCAGCTGTGCCCATACCTTGTGTCACAGATGAGTGACTCCTGTCGCCCAAAAAATCCCAGGCAAAGGTATGAGCAGAAGGAGATTAAATTTTTCAGAGTGTGATTGAGCAAAGTTTGATGGCTAGTTTTACTCTTATTCATTACTGCATGGATGGATTCTGCAAAGGAAAATGGAGTTAGAATTGATTTAAAGTGATTTACACAGAGACTAAAGAGCCAAAAGGGTCAGGGAGACCCCTCCTGTTGAGTCATGAGGTGCAGAGTGGAATTTCTGTCTCATCTGAGTTTGGATAAGAGGCAGAGACAGCCTGGGATGTGAGAGCATCCATTTGGACAGGTGAGAGAATGCTGGAAGCAGAACTTTTTTGATTTCCACAGCAATATCTGTCTGTGGGTGTTTGAGAACCATCCCAGGGCAGTGGCTGAAGGAGCTGCCATGGGGCTGGGGCCCTTGTACAGCAATGCCCAGAACTGGCATTTCCAGCTCAAAGCTCTGCTGTGAGACCTTGTGTGACTTTAACATTCATCATCCATCTCCCCCTGGGGCTGGGGGCAGCTCCATCCCAGCCTGGCTTGGGAAACGTGTGGGAATTCATAAAATCAGAGGGTTTGGGGCAAGCTGCAAAGGGCAGAAACAGCAGAACTGTGATTAGAGCCAAGCAGCAGCCATGAGATTGGTCAGCAGAAAAATTAGCTAAAAAGTAGAAAAGCAAGGACAAATAGAACAATGGTCTGTGCACGAATGCTTGTCTAGAATAACTCCCTAAGTTGCAGTAAAGGATATCCAGGGAGATATTGGGAAGTTCTAAGCTTAATAATGGAGCTCTATGCATTGTGTTTGAAGGCTCACAAGCAGGGATTGTATCTGAAATAATCAAGCATTGTTTAACCAGAGGTACCTGTGCTTACAGTGGTTGGATGGAACTGCTGTCAATATAGAATATATACTATACAGATATAAACACTGTCAATGTGCTTTTGCTTTGTGGGATTGGTCAGAAAACTTTTAAACTGAGTTGTGACATTGAGTTCTGTGTCTGCTGCCTGGGATGTGAGCTGCTGGCATCTTCCCCTTGTCATCACCATGGAATGAGGCTGATGCTGGAAAATCAAACAGCTCAAGGCACATTCCCAGCAGCCCTGTCCTGTTTGGGATTTGTACAGAGACCCTGGCTGGGGATAAAGCTGCAGCAAACAGGAGATGAGGAAGAGCTGCTCATCACTTGTGCAAAGGAGCTTCTCAGCCTCATCCCTGGTGCTCCCCAGACCCCAGACACAGCATAATGTCACTCTGAGGCCCAGAGTTCCCTCCTCCTCTGGCAGGATGGTGACCAGCAGTGCCAGGCTGTGAGCTGGAGCTGATCCATCCTGTGGCACCTCTGTCCTGCTCCTGTGCTCTGCTGGCCAGGCTGGGCACAGAGGGATTCCAGCTCTTTCTGCTTGCCTTGGGCTGGGCAGAAGCAGGAGCTGTGTCATTTGGGGAGGGGTTTCCTTTTCTCCAGGGCTGCTGGGTTTGCTCTGCCCACCCAGCCTCAGCCTGGCTGGGTACAAAGTGGGTACAAAGTGGGTACAAAGTGGGTACAAAGTGGGTACCCAATGGGAGGATGGCAGCAAGGGCTTTCCAGGCTGGCAGGGCGCAGGTTTGAGGGTTTCTTCCTCTTCCTTGTCCTCTCCCAGACACAGTTTCCTCTCTGATCCTCACTGGTGGTCGATCCCTTCTGGTTTCCCACCCAAACAGTGGCAATGAGTCCCTGATGGAGCCCTGTGCAGGCTGTGCCCATGGAGATACCCTCCAAGCTGAGGGCAGCCCCGTGTCCCACCCCACAGGACACCTGGCACTGCTCCTGGGGCCTTGGGAAGGGAGCCCAGCTGGGCTGCATGGCCAGGGACACCCCTGCACCACACTGGGCTGGCAGCACTGCTCTCAGCAGCTGAGCTGCTCCTTCCTGGGGCACTGGAATGAATTGGTTCTGAGGTTCAGGTTGGGTATCAGGAAAAAATTCTTTCCCTGAAAGAGTGGTTGAGCATTGGAATGGGCTGCACAGGGCAGGGCTGGAGCCACCTCACTGGAAGTGCTCAAAAAGTGGATGCAGCACTTTGAGATGTGGTGTGAAGGTTGGGTTTGATGACCCTGAATGTCCTTTTCATCTTTAATGATTCTGTGGCTGTGGGTAATAAATAACACGCTGAAGGAAGCTTCCAGAACCTCCATTTTAAATCTGTCTTTTATGACTTTTAGGTACATTGCCTATTTCCCAGTATTTCCACATCACACAGAGTTGCTTTATTTGTATCTCTTCCCTCTCTTCCAGGCTCCATCCTTTTGAATGCTTGACCAAATTCATGATGAAATGAATTCTGTGTATATTGCTAAAGTTTATTCTGCTGCTGAACCATGGCACAGAAGTCTTTTGTCTGTCCTGAAACTTCAGACAAATCCTTGCTTCTTTTAAAACAACCTTTGAAATGTTTTTCATCCAAACGAGTGAAATAGCAAGAATAATAGATGTTGTAGGATTTGTAGCCACTATAGTTTCCTGCTTCTCCAAATGCTTTTGGAAATGCTGATTGATTTGTAACAAAGCTTGAAATGTCACCAGGAGGAATGAATGAAAAATACACTGCTCTAATGTATGTAGAAGCTGAAATTGGCTCAAAGTTTTAACCTTTAGAGGTGCTTTTTTCCTTTTCTTCCCTTTTTAACTTCTCACAGCAGTCAAGGAGTTGGAAAGATAACCAGGAACAAAATGCACATAGAGGAAATGAATAAATTATGCTCTTATTTTTGGCACATTTACAAGAGAGACATTTTAAAATTCCACTTCAGTGACAAAAGAAAGGATTGCTCTACTTAAAATAAAGCCTGTTCCCTCTGCTACAGAGGGATGCTGTGCTGCTGAGGTCTGATGGATCCCTGGCCTGCCTCAGGTCTGCAGGTCCTGAGAGGGGCAAAACGTCCTGGCTGTGCCCACAAACACCCCAGGGGCTGCAGGAAGGGCTCTGCTGGGGCTGTTTGGGGCAGGAGGGGATCATTCCTGCCTTGGAATGTGGGAATGTGCTGGGAGAGCAGGAGCCACGTGCTGGCAGTGTGGCCTGGTTTGGTGGGGCAGTGGCTGGGTGAGCTGGGCTGGGTTTGGGCAGCAGGGGTAACCAGGCTTTTCCTGCTCTAGAATTTGCAGTAATTGGAGCTGCAGAATGAGGCAAACGTGGTTTGAAACCCATCCAGCTTCAGATCCAGCACAATGACCCTTCAGGGATGCTGAGGCTGCTCCAGGGCCACCAGCCCCTCTGTGTTTGTCACTGGTTGTGTTCCAGTCCTCACTGGGCTCAGGGCTTGTCACTCAGGTTAGAAATGTCTGGTGCTTTCCAGAGTTTGCTGATTTTCTTGTTCCTGATGAATTCACTCTCTGGAGTATAAAACAGAATGCAGTGAGGCAGGTCCCAAGGATTTTGGCAATCAGCTGGTGCTGGGAGATGTGCAGGACCTGCCTCACTGCCATCATTGCTGGAGATGTGCAGGGCCTGCCTCACTGCAGCCATTGCTGGAGATGTGCAGGACCTGCCTCACTGCCATCATTGCTGGAGATGTGCAGGACCTGCCTCACTGCAATCACTGCTGGAGATGTGCAGGACCTGCCTCACTGCAGCCATTGCTGGAGATGTGCAGGACCTGCCTCACTGCCATCATTGCTGGAGATGTGCAGGACCTGCCTCACTGCCATCATTGCTGGAGATGTGCAGGACCTGCCTCAGTGCAATCACTGCTGGAGATGTGCAGGACCTGCCTCACTGCAATCATTGCTGGAGATGTGCAGGACCTGCCTCACTGCAATCATTGCTGGAGATGTGCAGGGCCTGCCTCACTGCAGCCATTGCTGGAGATGTGCAGGACCTGCCTCACTGCCATCATTGCTGGAGATGTGCAGGACCTGCCTCACTGCAGCCATTCCTGGAGATGTGCAGGACCTGCCTCACTGCAATCATTGCTGGAGATGTGCAGGACCTGCCTCACTGCCATCATTGCTGGAGATGTGCAGGACCTGCCTCACTGCAGCCATTGCTGGAGATGTGCAGGACCTGCCTCACTGCCATCACTGCTGGGAGATGTGCAGGACCTGCCTCACTGCCATCATTGCTGGAGATGTGCAGGACCTGCCTCACTGCAATCACTGCTGGAGATGTGCAGGACCTGCCTCACTGCAATCATTGCTGGAGATGTGCAGGACCTGCCTCACTGCAATCATTGCTGGAGATGTGCAGGACCTGCCTCAGTGCCATCACTGCTGGGAGATGTGCAGGACCTGCCTCACTGCAGCCACCATTGCTGGAGATGTGCAGGACCTGCCTCACTGCAGCCATCATTGCTGGAGATGTGCAGGACCTGCCTCAGTGCCATCATTGCTGGAGATGTGCAGGACCTGCCTCACTGCAGCCATTGCTGGGAGATGTCAGCAGCTGGAGCTGCAGTGCTGGCAGGATGGGACTCCTTGGGCCTCACTGTCCCCATCCTGCCCCTCAGTAACTGCAGATATTTGGGCAGTTTGAGAGCCAAGCAGGAGCTGAGCAGTGAGTGGGACCCGAGTGCATTTTGCTGTCACTGAGGACCAGCAAGGTGGCTCATCCTCCTGCCCTGACAGGACCTGTGAGCTCCAGCTCAGTGCTGCCAAATGTGGTGTTCCAGCTTTTCCCCAGGATTCTGTGGGTGGAAACAAAGGACCTTTGCTTCCTGCAGCTCCCTCTGCCCCTGTACCAAGAGCTGTTTCCTGGGGTGATGCTGTGAGGAAAGATGAGAGCCAAGGGATACTGAGCAAAACCAGGTAACAGCAGCAATAAAAACTCAGGTTCTCAAGTTCCAGTTCACTCCAGTGCCCTGAAACTTGCTGCCCCAGTGGAGGTGGAGTAAGCCAGGCTGGTACTGTGGTGTGTCTGCAGGAAGGTCAGGAGGGAGCTGCATTGCAAATGAATGAAATGAATCCTGGAGCAGTAATTACAGGGCTCTCTCACCTTGTTCCTAGACATTTTTTTTTTTTTTTAGCAGAAAAAGGCTCAAGATGAATCCACCTATCTCATTTCAGCCTCATGATGTGTTTGTTCAACATAAAAAATCGATGTTGAACTAAAATGTAGTGGGGAAGGAGAAGGTCCATGGGGATTACATTCCTGTTCAGTGCAATTTTGTGTTTTACTGCTGCATAGCCTGCCTGGTTAATAAGGGCTCCTTGAATGGGAGTCTGCATTATTGCTGTGCTGGTATGTGAAAATCAATCCTTGTAAATTTATTGGTGGCCACGTGCTCCCTTTGCTGTCGTTATAATTGGGGCTGTCATTGATTGACAGCAGCCAATAACCAAAAGCACTTTTGCAATTCTGATCCCCACCAAACACCAAGGGCAGGGAGTGTCCTTGTGCCTCACACTCTTCCCCCAGCTTGGGTCACTCCACAGATTACTGGGAATGAAGAAACTTGCCTGGAATTGAGGGGAAGCAGCTGGGATGGCAGTGGAAGGGCTGTGCCTTCAGCCAAAACACCAGGATAAAACCCAAATCCCTCCCTCTGGGTTAATGAATCCTTTCTCCCTGCATCTAACACGAGCCCATTGAAGCACCTGGCAGGGATTCCTCCTCTGACTTTGTGTTGGGATAATGGGCAGTTAATGAGAGTTTTGTACTTGGCTGGGGAAGGGTGATAAGGAGAGGGAAATTTGCATCCTCTGGAAGCAGCACATCCTTTTTATCTGATCTGGAGAATGGAAAGGAGATGGCTTCAGAGAAATCTGGGTGTGATAATCTGCTGGGAAGGCTGGGTGAGGCAGAAGCTGCCTGCTGGAAGGGGATCACTCCTGGGCTCCCCAGAGGCATTGGTGAGGGATTTTGGGAGCAGCCAGGGAGCTCCTCTGTCAGGTACCAGGCTGGCTCCAGCAGGGCTCCATCCCCCATGGCTCCAAACCCCAGTCGAGCCACTTAAGGCACTTGATTACCTCTTTAGCTCCCAGCATCTGATTGAAAAGGTTTGATTGCTGAATGTGAACTGGGATTAATTTGGTTAGGGCACCAAAACTAATGGCATTTACAGGAATTAGCTTTGGATATCGAAGTGGAGATAAAACCTCCACCTTTCTTCATGTAAGAAACACCTGCTGTAAGTTTGACCTATAGGAGCTCAGTTCATGTGGTGCTGATGAAAACCAAATTTGCCTTTACCTGCATACATTAAATTTCTCTTCCCTTGGCTGATAATCCTCTGCATGCTGGCATCCTGACTGCTCTAAAGAGTTTTGAATTAATGTTGAAATTATTCATTTGGGTGGTAGGAGCATCTGTTGCAGTGTTATATCCATGTCTGGTGTTCCTTCATTCTATATGGCAGGATGCACTAGAAAGGCACTTGAGATGCAGGTTATAAAAATACCACAGAGGCAGGGAAGGCATTTGCTGAAGAGTGCTCTGTGAATTTGGGTGCATTTGGGGACAATCACCCTCAGGTGGGCGATGCTCCGTGCTGGGGTCACAGGGGTTAATCTGGGGATGTCTGCAGAGGGAGCAGCGGCTGTGGGCCAGGGAATCACAGCTTTGGGTTCAAAATGGGGACCTGGGGACCCCAAACTGGGCTGAGGGAGCCTGGGGAGCCCCAGAGAGGAGGGGCTGGGCCAGTGTGTGACACACGGGGCTCACTGGGCAGGGGACAGGGCAGGGGACAGGGCAGGGGCCAGGAGGGGATGGAAATGGTGGACCTGGAGCTGCCAGGGGTCCTGGGGGACACCTCAAGGACTAGGGCCACCTCTGCTGGCTGGGATCTGCCCTTTGGAGGGGCTGGGTGTGGATTGAGCCGTGCAGAACGAGGGCTGATGTCCCATGGGCTGTGTCACCTCCAGGGTGGCTCCAAGGGACACTGTGACCATCACAGCTCCAGGTTTAGGAGCCATTTCCAGGGCTGACACCACAGAGCCCTGCAGTTAAAATGAATCCCCGTCCCTCCAAAGACAAAAGGCTCATCCTGAGTGCTGTGAGCTGTAAATCACCAGGCTCTCCTCAGCTCTGGGGTCAGCTGTCAGGTTAGGGTTCAAATCAGCATCCTCAGAACCCATTTCACTCCTGATCCTCTCAATCCCTGCTGGGATAAAAGGCTTATCATTAGTTATCAAATGATAGCAATGGCTCCCTTGGCTGTGCTCAAGCCCAGGTTGGTGCAGATATTGGATGAATTTTCAGAGGAACAAAGTGCTCAAGAACTTGATTCATGGGTGGATTTTGGCCTGTGTTTTATAGGTCTTCAAGGAACCACCAAAACCCATTTTTTCCTGCTCTGTGTTTTGAAGTTTAACCCTGTGGTACAGGAACTGTTGGCAGAAACTCAACTCTGAAGGAAATATGAACCATTTGTCAAGGAAAGGAGCAGCACATATTTTAGCCCTCCAGCCCTGCAGGCTTTCAGATATTACCCAATAAAACAAGCTCATCCACTCCTTCTTCTTGAAACCCCAAACCTAATTTGAAGTCTGTTTTCTCTCTAGGGTTCACCCTGCAACTTTCCTCCTCCTGGAAGGCATCCCAAGGCCTGGAGGCCTGGCTGGGTGATAACCAGCCCTAAAATCCCCACCAGGACCATCCCTCTGCCCCCTCCCCAGGGCTCCTCATCCTCAGGGGCGACTCCTCCCTGGAGAGGCCCTTGGGAGTGGGAAATGGGCAAGAGGAGAACAAGGAAGGAGTGGAAGAGGACTGAGAATGAACCCTGGAAGGAATTTTGGGGGAGGGTTCCTCATCTTTCTCAACCTCCATCCCGTCTCCTGCAGGATGCAAAATGCACAGCTGAGAGCCACTGAGCTCCAGAGCCTGAGGTTTTCTTGGCTTGGGATCCTGGTCTGGGCCAAATTCCAAGCGTTTGCTCATTTAGATGAGTAAATCTAAGAGAAATTAAAGATGAAGATGTATTATCAGTCTTAACTTCTGTGTAATACTGCTGCATGCCTATGATTTTGTCATTACATCAGCTCTTGAGATGTAGAAATTGCTTGCAGTAATTTAATTCCCGCTCTATTTTATTGCATTCTTGTGTTGCTTCCTTGACCCTGGGTCTCTTTGCTGAGTTGTAATTCGTTTTTACAGTTTTCCCTTGAATATCTGTGTCTTCAGGAATATCCACCATGGCACATCCACTCCCTTTCCCGTGGAACCAGCCACAAAAAGCCACGACAGGGGCAGTGCCTGGGCTGAAGCACAGCCAGGGTGGCTCCAGGGGTCACACTTTGAAAGCATCTTTTAAATTAAATGGGATTTTTTTACCCAGCAAGCTCTAACTTTCATTCATTTTTTTAATCCCAAGCCAGTCTGGGTTGATTCAGAGAAAAATTCTCTCCCTTTTTTTTTTTTGGGGGGGGGGGGTGGGAGGTGAATTGTTTTAATGATCTTGAGGTTGGTTTGTGTGTCAGGAAGTGGCAGAGTCCCCATTCCTGGAGGGATTTAGAAGCTTCTGAAGAAACCTTTTCCTTTCTATTTCTTTTTAGTATAGTCTTAATGCAACATATATAATAAAAAAATAAATCAAGCCTTCTGATCATGGAGTCAACATTCTCGTCTCTTCTTCATCCTGAAAACCCTTGTGACCACGGTCACAGTGGGCCACTGGGCTAATCCAGAAGAACTTCTCATCTATTCTTATTTTGGCCTCTAAAACTCTCACTCCAGTGACTCTTCAGGCAGTGCCTTGGTCCCCTCCCCAGCAGGGCACCCCAGCCTGCCCAAGGACTGGGACATTTGCTCAAGGTTGTTTTGCATCCTGCCTTTCACCAATGATGCCCTTAATTAAAGCCTGCACTCCAGTGGCAGTGGTGGAGCAGAGCTGAGTTCACATCCTGAGTTCTGCTCCAAAGGGGAACATCTTGGGAAATTGTGTATTTTACACCACTGGCTTTAATGGAGTGGTCAATAACTGTGGTTAATAATATTGGAGAGCAGCAAAATATCTCTGATACTCTGCCCTGTAAACAACAGGATTTAAAAATCACCAGGCCATGAGGAACCCCCTCCTTCTGAGAGAATGAATGAAGGCTCACAGCTCTGTGCAGTCCAGGATGGGATATGTGACACTCCTGAGTTTCCAGGCAGGGTTTCTGTAAGGTGTCATTGGGCACCTCCCCATCACATCAGGAGGGAGAGCACCATGGATGTGCACATCACCCAGGAGCTGCCTGCAGTCCCCAGGGTCACTCTGAGCACATCCCAGCCAGGGGAAGGGGCTGCTGAGGGGAGGGGGTGTGTGCAGTGCACTGGAATCAGGATCTCAGGGATTGTGTGCAATGCACTGGAATCAGGATCTCATGGATTGTGATGAATGCACTGGAATCAGGATCTCAGGGATTGTGTGGAATGCACTGGAATCAGGATCTCATGGCATGTGTGCAATGCACTGGAATCAGGATCTCATGGATTGTGTGGAATGCACTGGAATCAGGATCTCATGGATTGTGATGAATGCACTGGAATCAGGATTTCAGGGATTGTGTGGAGTGCACTGGAATCAGGATCTCATGGCATGAGAGCCCAGCTGGTTGCTGAAGCCTGGCCCAGAGTTTGTGCTCCTGGAGAGCCAGACCTGCCCCCAGAGCCCCTCTCTGGGTCACTCAGGGCTCCCTGCACTGGACAGGGCACATGTGCCCATGGTGACTCTGCACACTCCATTTCTGTCCCCAAACACTGTTTGGGCATTGTCCCACTGGCACCACAGCAAAAAGGATCCTGGATTTGCTTCTGGGATGTGCCTGGCACTCTGTGAGCTGCTCTGCAGGGTGAGCATCCCTCAGCATCCCCTCCCTGCCCCTGCCCCTGTCCCTCCTTGGGATGCACAGGGAGCAGCCCAGGAGCAGCAAGGACGTGGCAGTGCCATCCCTGAGGGACTCAGGATCCCCAGGGGGTGTCAGTGGCCGTGTGTCTGTGAAAATTCACTTGTTCCTGGCTCTTCCCAGCTGATCTTTAGATTGCAATAACCCTTGGTGTGTTTGGATGCAGTTTGTGAAGCTGCTCCTGTGGCACAGCATTGATGCTGTCTGGGAGGTTCCTCCCAGGGGCTCTGACTGAAATCTGGTTTGGGTTATTTTTTAGCCCAAAAGATCTGAGGGCTGGGTGGATTCTTTATTTCTCTCACCTGGCTGGGATTGAGCCACGGCTGAGAGAAATAACAATGGAGCTGCTGGGCAGGGCAGGCACCCAGCTGGGGCAGAACCTCAGACAATATTTATTTATTTCCTCATCCTCAGGTTCAGCTGGGCCTGGGAGGGGCTTGGCTTTGCTGTTTGCTGGCTCTGGCAATGCTGATGCATTTGAGGGGCACCCTGGAGCCCTCTGTCCTGCCTGGGGGTGCTGGGTGCTGCCTGTGCAGGGGCAGGGAGCTGCTGGTGCACTCAGGTAAGGCTTGGAGCACTGAAGGTCGCTGGGATTCCGCTGCTGATCGTGGGTAAAGCAAGTTTATCTTTCTGCTGGCACCGAGGGGGATGCCTGGCAAGACATTAAAAATAGCTCCAGGGAATCTGCTGTGCTCCTTGCTGCTTCTGAATTGTTGTGCTATCAATAATGTGCTCCAGACACCCAGGGAGCTCCCAGCCCTCCCTCCAGTGCATGTCAAGGAGCTGTAGATAACCTGGAGTTATCAAACTTGTGCTGCCATGCAGAACTTTAGAGGCACCTGTGCATTGATATGCTGGGAGTAAGAACATTATTACCAAGGATTTCATGCAAATGAAGGGCTATTGTGCTGGAACACTGTCAGATCATTACAATTTTCTGGTTTAATAGCTCCTTGAAGGGACTTTCAGCTCCCAAGTGGGATGTTAGATGAAAGCCCTGTGTTGCAGGTGCCTGTTCTGTGCTCTGTGCTCCCCTGCCCTGGGGAGCAGAGGGGTTGTGCCCTGCCTGGCTGGGCTGTCCCCACATGGAGAATTTCTGTGCAGCCCCATCCATGCTCTGTGTGTACAGAATCATTTTGGTTAAGTAGAAGAAGTGATATTCTATTCATTTAAATATTATAACATCTGACACAGCTGCAATGCTCTGATATTAATGGCCCACTTGAGGCCAATCCTTCTTCTCAAAGGGCTTTTGGGTCACAAATTCATCATGCAGGCGTCAGGCAAAGAGTGATCATTCACCCTTTTCTTTTTGGTGAGGGACAGTTATTGATATTCTCCCAGGATGTGGAACCAGATCCCTTCTCAGCAGTGCTGAGCTGGGAGCAGAGGAATCTCCCCTGACCCACAGCCCTGGGGAGGGGGGAGCACTCAGGGAATGCTCAGATGTCCCAGCTGCAGCCCCAAAAGCTGCATTATCATTGAGTTTTGTGTTCCTCCTTGCCCGTGTCCAGCAGCAGACATGGTTTGGTCTGGGCAATGTGAGTTCCCATGCCCTGAAATCCCTTGGATGTGACCTGGGGACAGGGACAGATGTCCCTGGAGCTGGAGCAGGGCTGTTGGATTGGCAGAAGAAATGCAGCACTCAATATGAGTGATCAGCAAGTCTCAAAGTTTATTGATAGCTCACACATATTTATATTGGTGTTAATGAAGCTCATACATATTGCAAAGCTGAGCTCATTATTGCTTAATTACTTATCGGTCAACCACGCCTACTTCTATATTCTTATGGTTATTCTGTTACTACTTCTACATTCTTGTGGTTATTCTGCTGAAACTATCCTCATATTTTTGGCATGAGATCCTCTCCTCTATCCTGTTGTTGCACCAAGGGCACAATGTTATATTCAGTTTTAATGCATCCAGAAGTGTCATTCTGGTGACTGCAGCTCTGTGCTGGGAACACATGTGTCACAGACATCTTTTATGAAAAATCTTTTTTTTAGGATTTTTTTCTCCTGAGAAGCTGAGAGGCCTCAGGAACAAAATGCAAACATTGGTTATCTGCTGCTGTGGGATGCAACAGGTGCATCTGGGATTGGCCCATGTTAATTGTTTCTAATTAATGGCAAATCACAGCCCAGCTGGCTCAGACTTTCTGTCTGAGACACAAGCCTTTGTTATCATTCTTTCTTTTGCTATTCTTAGCCAGCCTTCTGATGAAATCCTTTCTTCTATTCTTTTAGTATAGTTTTAATATAATATATATCATAAAATAATAAACCTTCTGAAACATGGAGTCAGATCCTCATCTCTTCCCCCATCCTCAGACCCCTGTGACCACGTCACACACATGCCTGCTGTGCTGGGCTTTGGAACATTTTGGGGGAAATTTGATTTAGTTCTGAGTCTTGGTTTCATGATCTCATCCAGGCTTTACCAAGTGAAGGGGAAGTTGTGTTCATCTAAACTCAAGGCATGTCTGAGTGTGGAGAGGCCTGTAACAGCTTTCCCTGCTGGCACTGGAAGCTGAGCACATCAGGCTTGGTGTCTGCACCTATCAGAAGGTCCCTTTAAAGGAATTTAAACAGCTTGGCAGAAAGAAGGACATTTAAAATTGCAGTGAGCAGTGTGTGAGTGGGATCCCTGCCCCAGCAGGGCACTGGGCTGTGGGGTTTGTGAGGGTCCCCAGGGTAAGGTGAGAGATGGGAATTTGACTCCAAGTGCTCAGAAGGCTGATTTATTATTTTATGATATTATATATTATACAAATTGTATACTACAACTATATTAAAGAAAGAGAAAGGAGACATCAGAAGCTTAAACAAGAATGAATAATGAAAGCTTGTGACTGACTCAGAGAGTCTGACCCAGCTGGCTGTGATTGGTCATTAATTAAAAACAATTCACATGGAACCCATCAAAGATGCACCTGCTGGTAAACCATCTCCAGACCACATTCCCAAGCAATCACATAATGATTGTTTTCGTTCTTTTCTGAGGCCTCTCAGCTTCCCAGGAGAAGAAATCCTGGGCAAAGAGGATTTTTCAGAAAATATCATGGTGACACTGGGAGCGTGTGAGTGTGCCCAGCCCTGTGTGGGGGTCAGGGGGGGATGCTCATGTGTTATCCTGGGGTTCCCAGTGCAGAGCACCCCATCACAGACCCCTGCAGCACCTCCTGCCCGTGGGCAGCAGAGCTCCTGCACAAGTTCCAGCTTGGTCTCAGCTCCTGCACAAGTTCCAGCTTGGTTTCAGCTCCTGCACAAGTTCCAGCTTGGTTTCAGCTCCTGCACAAGTTCCAGCTTGGTTTCAGCTCCTGCACAAGTTCCAGCTTGGTCTCAGCTCCTGCACAAGTTCCAGCTTGGTTTCTGCACTTACCAGAAGGTCCCTTTAAAGGCATTTAAACAGCCTGGCAGACAGCAGGCCGTGTGAAGGTGCAGTGAGCAGTGTGTGTGTGGGATCCCTGCCCCAGCAGGGCACTGGGGTGTGTGTGTGAGTGTGCCCAGCCCTGTGTGGGGATGCTCATGTGTTCTCCTGGGGTTCCCAGTGCAGAGCTCCCATCACACACCCTGCCCAGGGAGCTCTGGTGCCCTGAGTGCTGCAGGGGAAGGAGCAGGGGCTCAGTGCAGCTCTGAGGGCTCCTGAGCTCGCTGCTGCCTTGGCTGTGCTGCACAGAGCCGCCTGCCCGAGGTGCTTGCCTCCAGAAATAGCACAAGGGAGAAGCGCTGCTCTCCAGAAATGGGGTTTCCCTCTGACAGCTGCTCTGGGATCGCTGCCTCAGGCTGGTGGGAGCGGGGAGGGGGGTGTTCTGCTGTTCCTGCCCTCAGAAGTTGTTGCAGTGTGTCAGAAAGTGCTATTTTCTCCTGCCGTACGGAGGGGAGCGTGCCTGCCTCCCAACCTGACCTATATAAAGGCAGAGTCAAAGCTATTATTGTTCCATGTGGAGATTCTGTGTTTCTAGGCTTAGTCAGAAATTACAAAAAAAAAAAAAAAAAAAAAAAAAAAAAAAAAAAAAAAAATCCAGTTTTTTAATAGGCAATGAGCTTGGAGAGCAGAATGCAGCCCATCAGCCCTCCTGCCTCTGTGAGGAGCTGGCTCTGTGTAATGCCCTGAAAATTCCTGCCCAGGCCATGCCAAGGCTCAGAGCTGGGCTGGTTTTTATTTTCTCACAGCAATAATAATAATAATAATAATGATAATTTTCAAAAGGCAAAGGCTCTGGGGAGACCTTAGAGCTGTTTCCAGTGCCTAAAGGGGCTCTTGGAGAGCTGGAGAGGGACTTTGGATAAGAGATGGAGGGACAGGACAAGGGAATGGCTTCAGGCTTAGGTGAGACTTTAGGAAAAAATTCCTCCCTGTGATGGTGGGCAGGCCTGGCACATGTGCCCAGAGCAGCTGGGGCTGCCCCTGCATCCCTGGCAGTGCCCAAGGCCAGGCTGGACAGAACTGGGGCAGCCTGGGACAGTGGGAGGTGTCCCTGCCATGGCAGGGCTGGAATCAAATGAGCTTTTAGTGCCTCCCACCCCAAACCATTCCATGATTTTCTGTATGTGCTGTATTCTTCCTGCCCACTGCAGGTTTATTCCAGCATGAGGTCCCCTGGAAAGCAGCTTTGGGACCTTGACTCTGTCCCACTGCCTCATGTCCCTTTGGGCATCAGGTACCTGTTAATGTGCAGCTCAGAGCTTTGCATTGCAATGTATTTATTAGCACAGAGGATTTCTCCTGACAGTTTAATGATGCTGGTTCAGCTCTCTCATCAGAGGAGAACTGTTTGCTCTCCATCCAGAGCAGATCTGGATATGAGGAATTTTTTTGATGGACAAACACTTTTTGGTCAGGAACTGATTCCCAGAGAGGTTTTCCAGCAGTGCCAAACCCCTGAGAAATGGGCTAAAAGGATAAAGGGTATTTCTACTCATTTATTTCTGGGTGTTCAAAGGGAGGGAAAATCAGGAGAAATGTGAAAGTGAGCCCATTTAGCACCCATGGAATTGCTCTTTAATATTGGAATCCATTGTGTGACCACGGGAGGTGAGTGGGAGCCTGCAGCAAAACCCCCTCCCCTTTGCTGTGAGTCTCCTGACCTGTCCTCTCCCAGCCTGGGATGCATTTAGGGCCCCTTAAACCAGGTACAGATTTCCCTTCATTCCCTCCAATTTCCAGTTGCTCATTCTGTTATATTATAAAAACACTTGTAGTATATTTTTATAATTAAAGAGCACTTAACCTCCATTCTGGTGATGGTTCTGAGCTGATCAAATTTCCCTTGCACTGAGAAACCCAACCCTTCCTTTCCCATTCCTGATTCTCCTGTGATGCCATCATTTAACCACGGGCTCCACACCAAATTTGTCACAATTCCTCTGCCTTAACTCCTTCCCTTCCTCCGTGGTCCCTGGAACAGTTCTGGAGGCTCTTGGAATTTGTCCTGGCACAACATTTTCATCCAGAGCCTTGACATTCCTTCTGTTCTCTCTACATAATTAAAGAAGTTGAAATCTGCAAAGATGGACACTGAATCAACCCAGAGAGATAAAGATGTCTCCTCGTATTTATCTTTCCTGCAAGATATATTCTTTATAAATCCTTCATGGCACATTAAATATTGACTCTTCCTTGTCTCAGGGAACAAAATAATTGTGCATCCCCGAATTTCTCCTTCGAAAGCACACGATGGATGGCTGTGGCACTTTACTCAATATTTAATTAAATCCAGTTAAAAAAAAAAAAAAACAGAGGAAAAACTCCCTGTAATCTATGAGGAAGCAGGAGGTTCAAAGCTGGCAGTTTGCTCCAGGATGCTCTGTGGAGTGTGGCTAACTCAGCTATTAGGGAACACAGTTTGGGAATGCATCAGTATTTGGGAACTGGGAGTGAAGAATCTGATTTTTAACAAATCCTCCCTAGAGCAAATCAAGGTGTGTGTTTAACTGGGCAAGCCTTGCTCTGATGGTGAGTTCTCCTCAGCCCTGGGATGATCCATGCCTGCCTCTGAGGGTTCCAAGGGAATGCCAGCCTCCCTCAGCAGGATGTTTGCTGAGCACTGAGTCCTCCAGCACTGGACAAAGGGGATTTTTCTGGTGTGTGAAGGGAAAGAGGAAAGCATAACTCATGCTGCAGCTCTAAATCACCTTAAATTTCCTGTAAGGTTTTTCCTTTTGAGTGCTGCTTGAAGAATGGCTGGTCTGGAGAAAAAGTGGAGTTGCAATGAGGGGGAAAAAAAGGAGTGGAGCTGCAATGAGGGGAAAAAAAAGAAGTGGAGTTGCAATGAGGGGAAGAAAAGGAGTGGAGCTGCAATGAGGGGAAAAAAAAGAAGTGGAGCTGCAATGAGTCTGCAGCAATTCCAGCTCATTGGGAGAGAAGTTAGCGGGACCTGCACTCTGCTGGAAGTTGGGCATTGCTGCCACCCTCTCCTTTGTCCTGTGGCTGTTTGCCAGGGCTCCTCAAGATGCTGTTCCTGTATCTGGCTCTGCACTGGAATGATGGAGGTGCCACAGGGACACCCTGATGGGAGCAGGGGCTGTTCAATCCCTGAATTATCCCAAATCTCAGCATTTCCATCCCTGGAAGTGCTCAAAGCCAGGCTGGAGGTGCCTGGGACAGTGGAAGGTCCCTGCCCATGGCAGGGGTGGCACTGGATGGGCTTTAAAGGTGTTTTCCAATCCAATTCTGTGAAAAACCCCCATTTCAAGCCTTTTGCAGCACAGTGAATGGTGTCCCCGTCCTTGGAGCAGAACTGGGACTATTTGCAGCAGTATTTACCCTGGAGATGGTCATCCCCAGCAGAGGCAGCCTGTGCTCCACAGGGAGCAGAGCTGGGCTGCTGGAATGCCCATGGGGTGGGATGTGAGGTGTCACATTCACATTTTCTGGAAAAATCCCTTTGCCCAGGATTTTCTCCTGGGAAGCTGAGAAGCCTCAGAGAAAAATGAAAACAATAATTATCTCATTTGCTTCTCCTGTGTTGTGCTCACATGTGGAATGTGTTTGGGGATTGTTTACCCACAGGTGATTGTTTCTTTGGGCTCTGCTGTGAATTATTTTGACTCGTTGGCCAATCAGGGCCAAGCTGTGTTGGGGCTCTAGAAAGAGTCACGAGTTTTCATTATTACCTTGTTAGCCTTCTGTAAGTATCCTTTCTATATTCTTTAGTATAGTTTAGTATAGCATTCTTTAATATAATATAGTATAAAATAATGAATCAGCCTTCTGAGAAGATGGAGTCAGATCCATCATTCCTCCCTGCCACGGGACACCCCACAAATACAATAGTGAGGGTCTTTGGGGTCCCTTCCAGCCCAAAGCACCCTGCATTCCATAAGGGAAATAAAAGCCATCCCAGGTGCTTCCCACAGAGCCCAGTGCCCCCAGCAGCAGGGTGGGACACCCAGGGTTTTCCAGGGGCTGCTCCAGGAATTCTGGGCTGATGGGAGACAAAGGGCAGCTGTGAAATGCTTGGGATAAATGCCTGGAATTCCAGGCTGAGCTTTCATCTCACACAAATAAGGCCAGGATCTTTGTGGTAGACTGAACACAAGATTGGCTAAAACTGACATTTCACTTCCTTTTCAATCACAACACCTTGCTGGGAGCGTTTAGACAGTGGAATATGGAATAATGTATAATATTGAGGGAAAGTGGGTGGTTTCTCTTTCTTATTCTTTTTTCAAGTGGAAGTAATGACTTAAAATAGAATTAATCAAAAAAAAAAAAAGGAAGAAATATTCCCAGAGCTGCATCCTTTGAAAATCATATCTTGGGACTTTACAAAACACAGGATTAACTTCAGGCTCAGTATTTTAGAATTTAATTAAATTTGGCTTCAGGAAAAGGTAGGGATCAGCCTCTGGGGCATAGCCAGGTAGTGCTTTAAAACTTCCACTGCAAAAAGCTTGAACTGTGTGTTTTTCACAGAACTGGATTGGAAAAGACCCTTAAAGCCCATCCAGTACCACCCCTGCCATGGGCAGGGACCTTCCACTGTCCCAGGCACCTCCAGCCTGGCTTTGAGCACTTCCAGGGATGGAAATGCTGAGATTTGGGATAATTCTGGGATTAAACATCTGGCTTTGAGCACTTCCAGGGATGGAAATGCTGAGATTTGGGATAATTCTGGGATTGAACAGCCCCTGCTCCCATCAGGGTGTCCCTGTGGCACCTCCATCATTCCAGTGCAGAGCTCTTGGAGAGCAGGGATGCCTCTCCTGATAAACCATCCCACTTCCCTGAGGTGTTAAATTGTTAAATGAGCTAACCCAACTTCCTGCAAAGTGTCTTTTCAAATGCATTTTATTTCTGCAATAGTGGCATATGCTGAAATCTGTGGGGAGGAACTCAATAAAATGCTGCCAGCCTGGGAGTTTATTATTTATGGCATTTTTGAAGGTTTTCATCTTTCTGGAGCCTGGAAGCAGATGGGTTTCTAACATTTGATTTCCCTGGATTCTAATTAAAGCTGGAAATGTTGATGTTAAGAAATTAAGTGACCATTACTTAATTTTTCTCCCATTAAGATCTTTTTTATTTAAATCTTTTCACTCTTTTCCAGACTGTGCTGACTTGTTTGAATTCCCAATATCTCGATCATGTTTTCTACATCTTTTTCCTATTTTCTGCTGCCTGTAAGTGCTCAGCTCCTGTGAGCTGCTCCCAGGGCTTCCAGAGCTGAGCTGCTGCCCTTTGATAGCAGCTCTCCAAACAAGAGCTCATGTCAAAACTCATGGAGATCTACATCTTGGGCACTGGGAATGCAGCTGAAATACTTAAAGTGAAGAAATTGAAATAAAAACCCTTCCTCTTCCCAGTGCTTAACCTGCCTGTTTACCTTTGGCTGCCCAGAGCAGCTCTGGGCCTTGTTTGGATGGTGGAATATTGGAGGCTCAGGATAAATATTTAGAAGTTTCTGGATGTACACACAATTTTCAGCTGGGAAAAAGGGGAATCTGTGCAAGCAGAGGCTCTGGGCTGTGTCCCTGGTGTTGCATCCCTTTGAGATCTGGGTGCTGATGTTCCCATGCCAGTCCTGCAGAAACACAGGGAGGGGAAGGACAACAACAAATAAAATTTAATCTAAGAACGAGCCCAGTCTGGGCAATCTGCAAACAGCCAGAGGGGTGTGAAGGGAGCACCCTGGCTGCTGCTTGGCTGGATTGTTCCCTGCACTCCAGGCTCTGTGCTGTGCTGGCCCTGCCCGTTCCAGGTGCGCTCCCAGGTGAGCTCCCCACGCCAGGGCTGAGCCCTGGGCTCCTCCCGAGCCACCTGCAGCAGAGGAGCTCCCTCAGGCTGCTGGAAATGTCCCCTTGCCAGCCCCATTGTGCCCTGCAGGCTGACCTGGAGCCTGCCTCACCTCAGCTGAACTCCCAGCTCTGGCTCAGTTTACCCGGATTTCCACTCAATTCCCTCCATATGGTGCTGCCTCCACAGCCCCAGCACCAAGGAACTGCTCACAGGTGCAGGGAGCTCACTCTGAGGCTTTTCCCACCGTCCCTGTGACCCCAGTGAATATTTTTATGGACTATTTTTATTTTCTTTTCTCTGCAGCCCTTGGCTGTTTGCTGACTTCCACTATTTTTTTTTAATTTTTTTTTTTTTTTTTTAGCTGCACACTCAGGGGCTCTCCTTACTAACACAGAAAATCGAATAGTGGCTTAGGTCAGAAATATTCCATTTTATAACCTTTGCAAATCCTCTTTGCTCGTGGGTTTTATGGGATAAGTTAATGCTTTACTGAGAAATGGTCTCAAAGCAGGCCCATTAAATAGTGCTTGGTTTTGACCTGTGGCATTGTTAAGTCAAGAGTTTTCCAGCTTTTCCTGCACACATGTCAGAATTTCCATCAGCTTTGTGTTTCCATCTGTTTGGGTCTGTCCGGGAGGCAGCTGAAGGACTCCCAGGAATGGTGGAAACCCAGGGCACAGGGAATATTTCTGTGTCTGCTCTGGGGTGCCCTGAACCCCAGGGCAGCACTGACTCTGACCCTCATCCATGGAGAAAGACTGGAACCCACAAAAGTGTGCAATAGATTATAGAGAGCAGTGTAGGTGCATCACTTGGTGAGAAATTGAGGTTTTGGGATTTTTAGTGTGTTGTGGATAGAAACAAGATGGAGGGCACTGGGTGTCATCCTGGGTTTCTTCTTCATGCTGCTTCTTCCTCCTTCTCCATGGGTTTGGGTGGCATTCTGTAATTGGGCAGAAAAGTCCCCATTGCAGCTCTTTGGGATCAGTTATTGGGTTAAAAGGGGAAATAATCCAGGTGTCAGCTCTTAATTGGATAGTTTAGTCTGAAAAGACCTTGGACAAGAGATTGTTGGCCATTTTGTGCCTTGCTGCAGAACTCATGGTTGTGAGACTGTTTTACTGATCAGAAATAACAAACACCCGAGTCCAAACATGAAATACCATCGCAAGTGCCTGCAGTCCAGACCCAGAGAAACTGATAAGGAATGAGATCCAGCTCTCCTTTGTGAGCTGGGATCACCTGGAGCAGGATCCAGCCCATGGTGGGCAGAGCAGGCAGCTGCTGCTCTCTGGGGTTCTGAGGTGGCTCTTCCCTCATTTCCTGCTGCCAGGATTCCCTTTCCTCTCCAGGGATGTTTGCACCTGACCTGGAGAGCCAGGCTGGGCCGTTTTGCATCCCGGTGTCCCATCTGTGGGAAGCCATTTCCTGATCCCATCCCTTGTCCCCAGTCCCTCCCCAGCTCTCTGGAGCCCTTTTAGTCATGGAAGGGGCTCTGAGCTCTCCCTGGAGCCTTCTCCTCCCCAGGCTGAGCAATCCCAGCCCTCCCTGATCCCCGCTCCCCAGACAGGGACCGAGGGCAGCCTCTGAGCTCCTTAAGGAGGATGAAGCTGTGTGTGAGGATAAGGATCAACTGCTCCATGGAAATGAGCACAGGGCAATGGGAATTATGATACCCAGGGCAGGAGAAGGGCCTGGAGTGCTTAAAATGCCTTTATCCAGCTGCCAGGCAAGCCCAGCTGGGGATTACTGAGAGGTGTCACAGGAATCTGAAGCGTAATTCCAGGGATTGTTAATGGATCCACATCTCTCAGAGGTGCTGCCCTGGCACTGGAGCCTTCCCAGGGGGAACATTTCAAACTGGAGTTTTCCTCCAAGGAATTCTTTCATTCTTTCATCTCCAAAGGGGGCAGGGGCAGCTGCAGGTCAGGGCTCTGCCCAGGGTGGAGAGGAAGGAGAGAGGGGCACAGAGGCAGGAGGACACTGAAGTTGCTCTTGCATTGCAGTAGGATTTATAGCCATTAATAATTGCAGGGTTGGGTTTTTAAATAAAGGTTCTGTGGTTTAGGCAGTGTGATTTGGTGACTGCTGAGGAGCAAATGGCAGTGGGGAAGAGAGCAGAGCACACCTCCTGTGCACTGGGAGCACGAGCTCTGTCAGCTCCTCATCCTCGTGTTCCAGGATCTGTGTCTGTCTCTGTGCCAGCTCCTGATCACTTCTCATCCTCCAGTCCCACTGGGTTTATTCTGGCAGCACTTCTCCTGTTCCCTTCCTTCCTGCAAAGCAGAATAGAAATGCTACTGTACCCTTGAACTGGAGTTTTAGAAAACAGGAATTTTGGTAAATGTGGAATTAAAGCAGAACGAATTTCTTTTCCCTTAAATGTTGTGTTAACATTTCATTTATTTCTATGTAGTAGCAAATGGACTCATAGTAGAGATTTATGGGTTTCCTGGGAAGGCTGTTTTGATCCAGGTTATTGACATAAACTGGAATCATTAGAGATGCCTCTTTGAACTTCTGTACTGGAATTAAAATTAAATGATCAGTGCATTGGCCAATTAAGAGGAGACATTTGCAAGTTCAGTTTTTGTGCTCAGTGTGGCTGGAAGGCACAGGGTGGTGGTGGCAGTTAAATATGATGAGAAATGGACGTTTTCACCCTGGTGATGAACCTGTGAAACGAACCCCCCAGTCTGGAGTTCAATGATGGTGCTGAGGGCTGAGTGGGGATGTTCTCCCTGGCCACGGAGCACCATCCAGAGGCAAAGCTGCTCTAACAGGGGCTGATTTGGGCTTTTATTCAGCAATTCAGCTGAAAGGGGCTATTATGTGTTATCACTTGGGCCTGAAATGAGTGCCAGTTCAACTAGCAGGGAGTGAATTAAATTGGATTGCAGTAATGCACATAAAGAGCCCCCGTAAAACCAAAAGTTAAATTCCCTTTTATTGGGGTGAGGGCTGTTAGTTTTGTGGAGAGAAGTGGAAAATCCTGCAGAAGAGCAGGTGCAGTGTCCCTGCAGCCAGGCCCAGCCCTGGCAGCACCAATCCCATGGGGTTGTTGGGCTCTGGCTCCCCCAAATTCTGTGTTTGTGCCCAGGAAGGTGCACAAGGACTGGGAGGTTTGTGCTGGGCTGTGCCACGTCTGGCTGGGCACTTGGAATCACTGGTTTGGGATGGAAGGGACTGTCCCTGTTGTATTTTCTGAAAAATCCTCTTGGCCCAGGATTTTCTCCTGGGAAGCTGAGAAGCCTCAGCTTCTCCTGTGTTTGCTGCTCTGGAATGTGGTCTGGAGGTTGTTTATCCCAACATGTGAATTGTTTTAACTTAATGGCCAATCACAGCCAGCTGTGTCGAGCCTCTGAGGAGTTTTCATTCTCATTCTTGTGAAGCCTTCTGTCTGTATCCTTTCTCTTTCTATAATATAATATAATATAATATAATATAATATAATATAATATAATATAATATAATATAATATAATATAATATAATATAATATAATATAATATAATATAATATAATATAATATAATATAATATAATATAATATCAGCCTTCTGAGAACAGGGAGTCAGATTCTCATCTCTCACCTCGTCCTGGGGACCCTCACAAGCTCAACAAGGGACCTTAAATCCCAGCCAGTGCCACCCCTGCCAGGGACAGGGACACCCTCCCAGCCCCAGGCTGAGCAGGAGAGGTGGGATTATTGCTGAGGTTTTCTGCTCAAATTAAACCATGAAATGTTGGATTCCTTGGAGGGGTCTCCCAGTCCGTTGCTGGAGCTGCTGCTGTTACAAGAATGAAGTCACTGAACTAAGTCAAATAACTGACAGGAAAACAAGGAAGTCACAGCTTGTTTGTAAATTGTTTGTAATTAGATCGTGAGCATAGAAAGAGGCTCAGTTTCCTGAGTGAATCATTCACAATGAGTTATTTGCTCAGCTCTTGTTAGTAACAGATTTACAATAATTTCTTATTTTTCTGTGTTGCTCTGCTCATCCAGATAGCTGCTTCCTCTGTGGTTTTTATATTAAAATTTCTAAGTACAATAAACACTGTTTCTTATTGCAAGCATCTATCTAGGAGGCAAAAAATAAAAACAAAAAGGAGTTTAAAGAGAAGAGGAAAATGCACTATGTGTAGATTTATATTGCTTGAGTTAAAACGTGCAGACACGAACTGAAACAGGGTCTCATTTATCACCAGACTTGGTTGCATCTTTAAATAACCTCCTTTTTATCAAAATATGTTCACAATATAATTCATGGAAGTAGCAATTTGGCAGATTGAGCTGTATTTTTCTGAATTGAATCTCTGTTCTCTCTGATTTAATATTTAATAACCAAAGCATATCTGCTAGTGAACTAGATAGAAATGACAACTCTTCTGTGTGGGCTGATTAGGGGGAGAAAATTCTGCAGGCAAGTAATAGCTCTGTGTTCAAAGGATGCTCCTAAGCTATTCAATTCTTATTCCTCTTTGAAATGTTCATAATAGTTTGAACAACCCTGAATTAACAAATGTAAATGAGTGTTTTAAATCTTACTTCTTAAATACTCACCTAGATAACTTCAGAGAAGGGGGTTCTGGCTTCTTGCAAGGAGATGTTTCTAGAGAAGATCCACAACTCCAGGATCTTTTCAGCACTGCAGGAAATGTACAAAATCTTTTGTTTGGAGTAAAATATGGAATGGTTGGGGTTGGAAATGACCTTAAAGATCATCTCATTCCAGCCCTGCCATGGCAGGGACACCTCCCACTGTCCCAGGTGTCCCCAAGCCCCAGTGTCCAGCCTGGCCTTGGGCACTGCCAGGGATCCAGGGCAGCCCCAGCTGCTCTGGGCACCTGTGCCAGGGCTGCCCACTTCCCAATATCCAAACTAACACTGTCCTCTTCTAGTTTACAATGGAGGGAACAAAGTGGGAGAAAGATTTATTGCCCTGTTCCTGGCCTGGCTAGGAAAGCACAGCCTGGTGTATTCATGGCTGTTACCACCTCGTGCTTTATAAACAATATTCTGGTTTTGTGATTGTGCAAATCTGCTGGGGTGACCTTGGGGTGAGGGATCACCCCTGTGCTCTCCTCAGCAGGGCAGGGGTGGCAGTGCCAGGAGCCTCCTGTCCCTGTGGGCACTCTGAGCTGCTTCTCTCTGTCAGAGAGGGAAATGGGAAATCTGATGTGGCTTCAATGCAGCTCAGGTTTCTGCAGGGTTCAGCCAGCACCCAGGGCTGCCCTGCTGGCTGCTGCTGCAGGAGGGCTGGGAGAAGGGAATGAGCCACTGGCATGGCTGGGCCACCATTCCCTGCCTGCACCCCAGCTCAGACTGGGAGATTAAATGTGCTGGCTGATATAATTGCACAGCATTTAAAATGCAGCAGTGGCCATGGCAGTGTTAAAGAGCAAAGAGCCCTCTGGCTTTTTCATTAAGCTGACAAAAAAGAACAGAATAACAAATTGCAATTTGCTTAATGCACAGTTACCCCCTGCCCGAGGCTGGCACTTCTGGTACCAGGTTCTGGTACCAAACTTGCTCTGCCCTTCTCTTGCTCCTGCCTTGGCAGCAGCTTTGGCATTGCTGCTTGGCTGCAATTAGAATAAAGCAGTTTGGAATTGTTGCAGTGGGAGCCCAAAGCCTTCCCTCAAGCAGGAACCTCTCCCTCCCCTCCTGTGGCTCTCCTGGATGCAAAGTGTCCCTTGCAGCCTGCTGAAATTCTGCTGGGGGTTCTGCTCCCTGTAATTGTGATTATTGCAGTCTCCCTTCAGCATTTAATTGATGACTGCATCTTGCAGCACCTTCTCCCAGGCCTGAAGGGCACTGTGGCATCATCTTCCCCTCTTCCATATCTGGGTTTCAGCAGTGACAGAGCTGTGAGCTGAGCAATGCACAGAACAATCACCTGGCAATTTATAATCTGTTAATTAAATGTAGTGATCACTTGGCAGTGGCACAATCTGCAATAAAGCCCCTGCACTGATGGGCACTGGGGAGGGACCCATGGGGCCAATTCCTGGTGCAGGAAGATCCTGGGATGGGATTTGCTCTCAGGAGCAATGGTCAGGTTTGGGCTGGTGAGAAACTGGGAGATTCCCCCTTTATTCCCACCTTTAATGCTGGGATGGGTTTAGGACCTTTGTGGAAAGGACATGGAGAGGATGGAGGAGCCCAGGGCAGGGAACGGAGCTGGGAATGAGCTGGAGAATTCCTGAGGGAGCTGGGCAGGGGCTCAGGCTGGAGAAAAGGAGGCTCAGGGGGCCCTTGTGGCTCTGCACAGCTCCTGCCAGGAGGGCACAGCCAGGGGGATTTGGGATCATCCCAGGGAACAGGGACAGGAGCAGAGGGAACGGCTCAGGCTGGGCTGGGCAGGCTCAGGGGGGAATTTGGGGAAAATTCCTCCACTGAAAGGGTATTGGAAGGGGCTGCCCATCCCTGGAGGGATTAAAAGTCACGTGGATGTGCCTTTGGGGAGATGTATAAACATATATTTATATATATATATATATATATCCCCAGAGATCTATATGGCCATATTCATAGAGCAGTTCTGCACCCAGGGTATGGACAGGGTGGTCCCAGAGCAGAGCACCACCGTGGCTCTGGCAGCTGACACCATCCCACAGCCTATTTCTGCATCCCCAGGCACGTGCTGGCTCTTAAAAAGCCCTGAGAAAACAAAAAATAGCTCTCCCCAGTAATCCTGGGACAGGTGAAAATTCTAATCCCCAGCCCAAATGGCCAACAGAGATGTCTGGGGAAGGAAAGCTTAAAATAAAACTGTTGCTGGGGAGAAATGAAAGCTTTGGGTTGGGAAGTGTAACAAGACTTGTAATATGTAATGAAAATCAAATTTAGCAAGGCTAGCACTCACTTCGTGGGGTTTGGGATTTTTTTTTCCCAACTCCCAGAACCATGAAGTTCTTTGAGAACTTCAGTGATCAATAAGCCATTCCAACACTGACACCAACTCTGAACCTAATTACCAGTGCAGCAGAGCTTACCTAATGAGTTCTCAGAGTCATTGGAAGGGGCAAAAATGTGTGTGGGTTAATATCCTCTTTTTTAATATATTTTTCTCTATGCACCTTGATCTCTTGAGCACAACAGAATTCAGGCTAAAAAGGAGGATAATGAGACTTGTCTTGTCTCAAACCTCAAACTGCAAGTGCAGCATCTATTTTGCTCTGCTTGGATAAAATTCTGGTTTTCTGGAGGACAAAAACTCTGTTTTACTAAATCTCACTGCAATTCCTTCTAAATGAAGCACATGGGTGTACAAATTTTTTATTCTCCTTCTTGTATTATATTTATGATGTACATTGTATTTATTATGTATATTTATAATGTACATATATTTTTACTATATATATGTATATTTTATATTACAATATATATAGTATATTCATAATGTATATTTATAATTTATATATTTATGTAATATTGTATATATACAATATAAAATACATATATAATACATAGGTGTGCAAAACTACATACTTTCTTCTCTTGCTTTCATTTTAGATACCTGTGCATAGAAATGCATTGCTTGTAGAGAAGTGACAGGTCCAAAATTAGAGGCATCCAGGCTTGGTTCCAACACCCAGTGCTGGTGGAGTCCCTGTTCCTCAGCTTGGTGTTGTCTGTGCTGATTGAGTTCACTTGGACGTTCTCATTTGAATTTTTCCAGCATCCAGCCATTTATTCCCCTTGCAGCTTCCAGTGTGAGATAGGAGAACCCTGCAGTAATGATTTTTTTCCTAAAATTAATCAAGGCCATATAATCAAGCCATCTTTCAGCCTTCCTGCTAAACTAGCTTGAGCGTTTTTCAGTTTTTCTCTGAACTAATTTTTGGTTTGGTTTTTTTTTTTTTGTATTTTTAGTTGTTTTTCAGAGTTTCTTTTTAAGCGTTGAGGAAGAGGAACCAGTGCCATGCTTGGTGGTGTCCTTGGTGCTGTTACAGGTCCCATCCCTGGAAAGGCTTTGCCTTGGAGAGGGGGAACCTTCAATGAGCCCAAAGTGGTTCGGGTTGGAAGGGGCCCAAACCCCATCCCATTCCACCCCTCCCATGGCCAGGGACATCTCCCAACACCCCAAATTGCTCCAAGCCCTGTCCAACCCAGACCCTTCCAGATGTTGTTCCACATTTAGAGAAATTACCTCAGCACCTACCTCTCATGACTGAGCCATGAAGGTCAATGTGTAATTCCCCAAAATGCTAACCCAGGACATTTCTTAAATCCAGCCCTTCCTCCCAGGAAGCTGCGAGCTTTGTATTTGTAAAGATGCAAAAAATTCCCCCCAATTTCAGCTATCAAAGCTGAATTTGGCTTCTAAGGTTCATTTAATCACCACAATGGCTTAGTTAGAGAGAACGCTGCAGAGGGGTAATTTATCTTTATTTGTCAGCTCCCCAGGGCTGAGTTCTTTTGAAGGGCAAAAGTGAATAGGAGGTAAGGATAAATTGTAAGCTGTCTAATTTTTGACCTGTGATTTTTTTTCAGGCATTATGTTTAGGGAGTTTTTGAACAGTGGTGCCAGGAGACCATGGGTGAACCTGTAGGGTGTTGCCAGGTTGGGATTTGGCTGAGCCTGTCAAGTGTTTCACACATTTTAGCCAGGGAAAATGTGTACAGGGTTTAAAGAGGATGGGAAGGAGTAGAGTTCTTTGCAGATCTTCATAGTTAAGGCGTGGAAAATTAATTTAAGCAATATGAATTGGCTGGAAATTGGAGAGCCCATTTCCCTCAGTGAGGGCGTGGCAGCAGCACGAGCCTCATCCCATGCCCACCACGGCCAATGGAGGGGCTCCCATGGACTTCCAAAAGGCCTGAATCTCGTTTAATTTCACTGAAATGAAATTCAACATGGCCTGACTAATGTTGTTGCAAGGGAAAGTGCTTCCTGCTGTGTGTTTGTGATGAATGGTTCCAAGGAAAGCTCCCCTTGGCTTGGTCACCTGGATATGTGGAACAGCACCGCACCTCTGAGGGTGGCACAGCCCTCTGTCCACCTGATGGGTAAAACCCCACCCATAAATTGTGATTGCAAAAGGAAAATGGCATTTGGGCATGGCCTGTTGATGTTTCTGCCAATAACTTTGCTCATCTGTGCTGTGCTCCACGTTTGGCTTGTGGTTGTGTTGGTGCCTCTTTCCAGGTTCTGCTCCAAGCACTTCACTCAGAACCTTTTTACTATTTGGCTTTTGCACTGAAACTTTCTGAATCCCAAGTTTAACAAGGGCAGTTTGCAGTCCCACTGCAGGCAAACCCAAAACCTTGACCCTGAAACTAAAGCTAAACCCTTGACAGGCCCTGGGGGAAATCATCCAAGGGAAATTCTCCATGGGGCTGGCTCATGGTTTCAGGAGATCACTCATGGTCAGGGGCTGGGAACTGCTCCTGTGGGGCTGAAATCAGGCAGGTTTTACCATCCTGAGTGAAAAATCCTGGGGAAATCAGGATTTTCACCATCCTGCTGGAATCCTGCTTGTTCCCAGGACAGCACTGGCAGCATTTGGCCACCTCCAAAGCTGCTGGGCTCGTGTTGCAGTGGGATTTATGAGTGAGGTGTTGATGTTCTTCTGCTGCCTCACCCTCAAACTGCCTGCCTTTATTCTCAGTGAAGCCAGCCAGTTCCAGATTTCTCATCTGAACCCAAATGCCATCTAATTCCCATCTCCTGCAGGAAGTCTACTTACAGGATTAGCTCCACTTGCATATAAAGCCTGTAAATTGCTGTCAGAGCTCTGTGTTTTGGGTAGCTCCTATCTGTCTCTGTTTCATTATAAAATGAGGCCAACAATAAATTTTTTTCATTCCCCATGAAGTGTATCCAGATATTTGTGTGGGAAAACTTCATCTTAAAATTCATCTTTATTGTGACTTGGCAAAATGCAGTGAGCCGATGCCTCACTGTGACATGATTTTAAATACAAACACAGGCTTAATTTTTATAAATCATTGATCATATATGGCATTTTTGATTGTCCTTAACGTTCGAATTGTTAAAAATGCATAAGAAATTGTTAAAATACATAAGAAGAAATGGTTGAAATTGTTAAAAATACATAACAAGAAATGGTTTTTGCCAAGACAGAAACATAGCAATAATAATAATAGTAGTAATAATAATAGTTTGAATTAGAATATTAAGCTTTTATTGGAGGTAGTGCTTTGTAACTGGGGTTCACAGGGTTGCTCTGCCACATTATAGCATTTATTTTACATTTTCTCATTGGTTTTTGAATTGTTCAGTTTGGTTAATGGTATTTAAGAGGTAAAAGTCATCCTGAGTTTTTCCCTGATTTAGAAGGCAAATTTGGGTTTTTTAGGCATTATAATGGCACTTCCCTTTTCCATTTTTCTCTCTGTATTTTATACTCTCCTGCCTATGTTAATTTTTTACCAGGGATATATCTAAGTTAGTTCCCCTCGATTCAAGTAGATTCAAGTAGAGAAGGGTGAGCAGTGGGCAGCAGCATTTATTTTTAGCACACAGTAAATGACAAATTTCTGGTGGATGCTTGGTTTTAAATTGCCCTTAAAGCAGGTTTCACCCATGGTGGGGAGCAGGCAGCACCCCCAAATTTCCAGTTTAACCAGGCTCATTCTCTTAATGGGAATTCTCAGTTTGCTCCAGCCCAGAGGAGCTGCTGGAGGGAAGGAGCGGGGATGAGATGTGAAATCTGAGAGAATTAAAGCCCTTTGGGAGTCCAGGACAGTAATTAAAGCTGGCAGTAATTAAGCATGCCTGGCTCAGGCAGGAGGAGGAGGATGCAGAGCGCTCAGCAGAGGCTCTTGGCTCTCTCACCTGGGGAGGAAGGAGCTCCTGGAGCTGCCCCTGTCCCAGGGGCGCTCACAGCTCAGTGCTGAGCATCCCCAGCTCCCATCCAGGGCTTGGCTGTGCTCAGGAGCCTGATGGGACAGGAGGCCTCAGGTTTCTGGGGTTGAGATAATTCCCAAGGTGTTAGAAAGTCTTCTTGCTCCCAGCCCTGTGACCAAAGAAGGAGTTGAGATTCCTCAGCTCTGCTTTTCAAGGCTGTTTATTTTCTCTTATCTGTTCCATCCTCTCTCTGACCTGCTGAGGTCTGTCCAGCAGGTTGGGCTGTGGCACAGTCCCTGCCCTTGGGGTGGTGTTGGCTTTTTATACTAAGAACTACCTGTGCTTTATTTACAATAATTTTCCAATACCTATCACCTCTTTAGACAGTCTGTCTCTGCTCTAAACCAATCCAAAAGTGCCACCAACACAGCAGAAGATGGAGGACAAGAAGAAGAAGGACAGGCCACACCCAGATCTCTCCACCTTGCCTCCTGAGCCCCCATTCTAAATCCCCAAAATTCTACTTTTTCACCCTGTGATAAATTCACTATCATTCTACTCAAACTCTTGTGGCTTGTAGATCTTCACACAAAGTTGGTAATTGTTTCCATGGGCTAAAATGGAAGGCAGAGGCGTTTGTGACTCTGAGCCCCCTGCCAGGGTCTCGAGTCCCTGTGGGAAGTCCTTGCTGGGAATCTGTGCAAAGCCTTGTGCTTCTTGCTGCACGTTTTGCTGGGAAATCAGGTGAAATTTGGCCATTTTGGATGATTGTCCTTTTGGTTTCAGCCAGGGTCCATGATCATTTTTGCTGAATCTCGCTTTTGCTCACAGCCCCACGCCCCCAGTGTTGCCTTTACCTAAAATCACCACCCAAAATCCCATCTCAGCCCACATTCCAGGGAATGTCCTGGGTTCCAAAAGGAGGGACCTGCTCCAGCCTCAGCTGGGCTCCAGCCCCTCCACCCCAGCATCTGCTGCCCTGTCCTTGGGCATGGCCACCAGAGCAGGGACAAGAAGGGATTCCCAGATTCCCTATAAAGGCAGAGCAGCTGATGGGATCTGCATGAGCACCACGGGAGCCGTTCTCTGCTTTAGCACTCAGCTTTGGGCACACTGGAACTGACTGGCTCAAACAGCCACAAAACAACAGCAGCTGGCCTCATCTCTTGATTTTCTTCCTGCTCTTTGCCACGAAGTTCAGGAGGTTTGGGTGAGGGTGAAAAGCTCAGAGGCAGGGACAGCCCTGGAGAGGAGCAGCACAGGAGGGGCTGGGGCTGGGCCATGCCCAAAACCAGGGCTGGTAAATGGCTCAGGAATAAAGATCTTTGGCTGGTAAATGGCTCAGGAATAAAGATCTTTGTTCCAAGCCCCGTTTCAGGTTGCTAAGTGACAGCAGTGTGCTTGCCTTGCACGGTGCTCACCTCAGCCTGCTCCAGAGCAAGGCAGGGAATGGTTAAAGGCAGAGGGAGCCCAGATATTCAATACATTATCATCACTTATGGCCAGAAATGCACTTTTTGTCCCATACCCAGGGCAGGGAGGCTCCCTGACTGTGTTCAATTCCAGTTCCATAGGGCAGAGCTGGGAGATCCCATTTTTGTCCCATTTTTGTCCCATTTTTATCAGGCTGTTTCCTTGTCTGGAACAGTTACAGGCTCTTGTCTGTCCCCTCTGAATGTACAGCTTGTGGTGGGAGCTGCTCAAGGATGTTTTCCACCTTTTCTTCTCTCCCAGAAATCCAGGTACCACTATAAATGTTGGCATTTTAAAATGCTGCACTTATTCTTTCCTCCAGAGTGTCCCTCAAACACCAGCATTTGGGTGGGTGTCATTTCCTTTCGGGTGATTTCCTTTAAGGGTAGAAAGATTAAAACTGCCATTTAAAAATACAATAATAATAATGAAAAAATAATTATCCAAAAGCAGTTTTGTGAAAGCCATTTGGCAAGATAAAAACTTATGTAGAAAGATAAAAACTTATTTAAAAACACAATAATAATGAAAAATAATTATCCAAAAGCAGCTTTGTTAAAGCCATTCCAATAATGTTTAGCAAGGAGAGCAGGAATTCAGGGCTGGGACAGTGCAGGATGTCCCTGCCTGGAGCTGGATGAGCTTTAGGGTCTCTTCCAACCCAAACCATTCTGGGATTCTCTTTTGCCTTTGGGAGCATCCTGGGGATAATAAAGAAAATCAAGGGGATGATTCTCAGCTCTTGCCTTGAATTTGGTTCAGTGATTTAATTTTCTTGGTGTGTAGGGGAAAATGAAATGTGCCAGATAAAACATCTCAGGCCTCTCCTGATGCCCCTGGAGTGAAAGGGACTAAAATAGGATTTTTTAATAAAAGCTCATTAATGGTGCCTGCAGGCTGGGGCCTTGTGTTAATTATGACAAATATATATATATATATATATATATATATATATATATATATATTTCCTGATCACAGGAGAATGCTATTCAAATATAAATAATTGCTTCTGTACAGCAAGCTTGGGAGAAAAAAAAAATAAAGAAAATTGTCAGATATTTTCAGTCAACAGCAGTTGGCTCCGCCAAGCTCCTCGTCAGCTGTGATGAGCTATTAGGGGAATGTTTATGGCCACAGCAAAAATAAACTCCAAAAAGCATCCATCATCTTTATTGCCCCTTTCCAAAGTGAAAGGGGTTATTTTCTTGCTGGACGAGCTTGCAGAGGACTGCTGGAACCTGAAATAATTGACAGGGTCTCGTGTTTTTCCAGACATGACATCAGGGTTTGATACAAGAAATGGGAGATAATTCATCTTCCTGCAGCACTCAGAATGCTTTGTGAAGGCTCCAAACCCCAGAACTCTCTGAATTGCAGGAATTCTCTGGTGCTTTATGTTAGCTTGGTTTAATACGGGGTGAACACCCCACTCCTCCCCCCCAAAAAAGCAAATTTTAACAGCCTAAGGTCAATGTGCCTCAAAAGTGTGTGCAAAGTGAAAGGGCTTTGTCATTTCTGTGGCGTTTGGGATGTTCTGGGTTGGTTTGCAGAGGTTTCCTGAGTTTTTGTGCTCCTGAAGGCAGAGCTGCTCTGTGGTGGGCAGAACTGGGAGCAGCCTCTGTCTCCCACCTCGCTCTGCACCATCGAGGTGTGCTCAGGTGGGCTTTAATTGGATTAAATTTCATCACTTGATCTGTTAGAATTAGTTCTCTTCAAAAGGCTGCAGTTTATCAAAAAGGGAAAGCAAAATTAACAAAAATCCCACTGTTTCAGGCTGGGGCTGCACTGTCACATGTTGGACCCCAATAAAAATCCCTTTCCCAGGCACAGGGAAGGTGTTTAAAATGCACAAAAAATGAGATGCAAGTTGGAAATAATCATTATATTGTAGGTTTGCTCTGCCATCCATTGTGGCTCACCTGATGGGGTAATTACCACCGTTACAGAACATTTTAATTACAACACTGAGTCAAACTTCATGAAAGTGCCTTGTTACAAAAACTATATTAAATATGCACAGAGATGCTTTTTCTACTCATATTTTCCTTCCTTTTTATTTTGCTGTTAACAGAAACCAATTGCTGCTGTCACATCCCCTGCTTGTTTACAAGTTTCAAGGTTTTCCCAGCATTGTGTGGAAAAGAGAAATATTTTCTTTCCAGACTTATTAGATTATCAACAGATGCTCATGTTATAATTGCTTTGAAAGTCTGACTGGGCAGAGAAACTCTATGAGACAGCGATCCAGCAAACTGAGAGGGGGAAAACACTGTAAATTTGAGTCATTTAGCAGATTTACAAGTGTTTGCTCAGGGTGAGATTAGAAATGATGCTGGTCTGTGAAGGCAATTCAAGGAGCTGTTGAGAGCTGGGAGTGCCAGCCTGAAACACAGAGTTTAAAATGAAACCATGCCCCCCCCTCTGCTCCTGGGCTGCATCTGCAAACAGCAGCGCTGAGGAGAAATCAAAATGAATTCTGTGGGAAGTCCTGGCTGGGAAGCTGTGCAAGGCCTTGTGCTTCTTGCTGCACGTTTTGCTGGGAAATCAGGTGAAATGTGGCCATTTTGGATGATTGTCCTTATGGTTTCAGCCGGGGTCCATGATCATTTTTGCTGTATCTCACTTTTGCTCACAGCCCCACGCCCCCAGTGTTGCCTTTACCTAAAATCCCCACCCAAATCCCATCTCAGCCCAGCCCAGCCTGAGGAAATCCCAGGTGGGCGCAGGGAGAGGCCCTGGGATGGGCCAGAGCTGGGCTCTGAACCTCAGGGGCAGCCTGGAACCCAAGGCCAGGGGGTCACAGGTGGCCCTGGGGCTGCAGGGCTCAGGGGGGCTCCCAGAGGAGCCTGCACACAGAGGGTCTGTATTTATACAGAATATTTATCAACTGGTATTCATGAGGCCCTGCTTGTTCCAGGAGCACTGCTGCATCCCCACAGGTATTTCCCTTTGATGTTTCCTTAGTCTTTAAGATCAAAATCAGCCTTGTGCCTAAAACATTCTTGGCAGGAAGTGGCTGGGCCATTTGTGGAAAAGAGTTGGATTTTCTAATGTGCATCCCCTGATTTGCCAGCCCAAAGCAGGCTGGGTGAGCCCCTCTCTCTCCCTGCCCAAGGAAGTGGCATGGGTGCCCAGCTGGAGTTTTAAAATGCCATTTTTTTGCATGAAAATCAAAGAGCTGATGCTGCACTTGGCTCCTTGGTGCTTGGGCTGGTCTGCAGTAATGGCACCAGAGCCTGTGCAGGGCTGTGTTGCTGCCAAGGGGTGTTTTTGGAGCCCCAGCACAGAATGATGCCTGATGATGATGATGGTGGTGGTGGTGGTGGCAGTGTCTGTGCCTGGGCAGGATGTGCTGCAGGGATGAGATGCTGGGCACCATTTCCAGGGCCTGGGGATGAAAGGGAGGGAGGTGGGAGATGTTCAGAAACACAGAATGGTTCCAGTTGGAAGGGAGATCAGATCTCAGGATGAGAGGGAGCAGCCTCAGGCTGGGCTGGGCAGCAGCAGGAATTTCCCCATGGAAAGGGGGCTCAGGCCTTGGAAAGAGCTGCCCAGGGAGCTCTGCAGTGCCCATCCCTGCAGGTGTCCCAGGAATCCCTGGAGGTGGCACTCGGTGCTCTGGGCTGGGGACAAGGTGGGGATGGGCACAGCTGGGACTCGACGACCTTGGAGATGTTTCCCACCCTAAATGATTCTGGAATTCTGGTTCCAACCCCCTGTAATGGATAGGGAAGGAATAATTCCCAGGTTTGTGCCCTCACATACAGCCAGGCCAGCAATTCCAGCAGATTGCTGAAAATCAGCAGCACCCCAATAACACCATTGTGTTATTATTTATTTCTGATTTGCTCCTTTATTGACATGGAAAACAATTTTGGGGAGCAGCTGGTACAGGTTGAATTTTTAGCTGCATGGGGTTGGTGTGTGGTGAGAGCCTCACCTGATGTAAAAGATGCCTTTGATATTCTCTGTTATCTCTCTGGAAGGTTCAGATTGTTCTTAGGAAAATGAAGAACAAAAATATGCACAATGACTCCATTAACTCCCTGGCAATTACACTCCAGCTCTTTTCAGGATCACTGTGGAAAATTAGTTCCTTAAGACATGCCTTAAACCCAGAAAGGGTTTCCTAAGCAATTAGGGAACTGCTTGGCAAAAAGGGTTGTTAAATCCATTGTTTTATGAAATCCATCATGCCACCAGGAGATGAAGATTTATGGCCATGCAGTTTATGGGAACCACATTCTGTGCCTCATGGCTTTACCAGGCAAGGGGCTGTGCTCAGATTCCATGGGTTTTTAAGGAGACAGATAGAGGGCCTGTTTTCTGTGGAAATTTAGTGCAGCACGTGAGTATTGGCTTGAAAATTTCCATGAGATGTCAACATTGGCTTCGATGGAAAAGCAGCAAATAATTATTTGAGTTCAAGTTTCTCATTGCAGTTCTTTTTAAAGGGTTTGGGGTCCTTAAAAGGAAAACTGTTCAGTGCAATCTGCTTTTCTTTTGTTCTTTGTATCCTCTGAGCTCCTTTGGCTGTGAAAGGAGTTTGTCCAATTCCCAGCATCCACATGGGTGCCTGTGGGAACCCCAGAGTGAAAATTAAGGAGGCTATTTCTGGGGCACAGGAAAAATGGAGAGTAAATGGCTCTGTACTTGAGAGTCTGTATTATTCTAATCTTTTCCCAGTGTGAAATTCTCACTTGAAGTTTCATGGGAACCATCTTTCCCTTAAATACAAGTCCTCACTTCAGCTTTTACTGGGGGTATTAAAAATATGTGTAGGAAAGATAACACTTTGTGGCTGTGTAGTAGCTATTAAGGAGAAAAATCTGGATTTGAATGCTGATAGTTTGCAGATACAGAAATTGTACCACCTGCTGCTGGAAAACGTGGAGCACCCATGAATATTATGGGAAGTGCTCTGACAGCTGCTCAAGGGGAGGCTGGAGCAGCTGCTCACTCAGCAGAGAGGGAGAACATCAGTGAGGCACTGAGCTCTCGAGGAGAATGGACCTCAGCTTTGCACCTTTATTAACAATTTGTCCAAAATGCCGTCCAAAAAAAATGCAGAAAATAAATTTTACTGTGTGCAGGAGCTTGCTGAGCTTACCTACTCACTGCTGCAAGCACTTTTATCTCACTTTTCTCCAACTCTTCCCACTTTTAAATAACTTCCCGGAGGTTTCTGCAGCGGCCAACAGTGTGTGGCTGTTTTCCACCCAGGAATTCCCAGGATGGTGCTTCCCTGGGTGCTTCCCTGGCCTCACCCATTGCCCTTGGAGCTCCTGATTCTCTTGTGCATCAGCCCTGAGCTGCAGATCCTGGGAAGTGCTCGGGGCTTGTCAGGTGAGCTGGTCCTGAGAGCGTCTGAGTGCATTTCCAAATAATCCCCTGCTAATTGACACACAAACTCCTTCACTGTTAATAAGATAAATCGGTGTTGTCTTGATCTTCTGCACAGTTTATGGTAATTTTAAGCCCTACAGAAAGTGGCTGCTTCCATGAACAAATGGGGATAATTAGCTGGAGATAGTTATTATGCAAATTGAGCAAGCTGCACCTTTGAGTGGAAGTGGATGAGCAGGTTGAGCATAATGCCCCAAATTTGGATGCAAATGGAAAAGCTGTTATGGCATAACCTGCCCAGGCTGCCCATGCTTAGGATCAGCTGCAGAAATTAATTTGGGAAACGAGCCTGAGCCATGAGGCCAGGCTGTTCTCCATCCCCAGGGGGAGCCTGGCTGGGCTGAGTGTCCCTGGCTGATGCCAGCAGGCCCTTGGGGCAGCTCTTGACCAAACCCTCACATCAATGAAATCAAAAGGTTTGGGGAGGTACTTTTTTGAGGAGGATCAAAAAACTGATCTTTTGAGGTTTATTTAGAAAATTCTGACTACTTTGATAACATTACATTTTAATGGTTTTACTTCCATATTTTTCACTTAGGTTTATTTTGAATTTTTTTTTTAACAGCTACATAAATACTATCAATAGGCTGACATGGAGAGGAACATTGTGAGACTGAAACATTCAAAACCTAAATCAATTTCTTTTTCCTTGGGTTTTGGGGTTGGTTTTTTTTTTTGTTTCAGAGCTCACCACAGGACACCTCCTGTGTCTGCTCTGGTTTAGAACTGAGTGTGCCATCAAATGTAGGACTGCAGGAGCCCGTGGGGCTGGAGCAGGTGCTGCCCTTGGCCAGGCTGCTGGGACCCCAGGAGGAGAGCCCTGAGCCAATTCCCTCCTGTGAGTGTGTCCTTAGATCATTGCTCCGGGAGCAGTTGGAATTCTGCTCATCTGGGCTGTCTCAGCTTCATGGTTGCTCTGAGTAACCAGGAGCTGATTATTAATTAACACTGAGCACAGTAATTGAGAGCAACCTGCTTTAGACAGATTGCTCCTAGGAGAGGCTTCAGCTCTGCTCCTGCTGCCCCAGAGCTGGGAACTGCCAGAACCTGGGCTGGGGTTGGGAGGGGTCTCTGGAGGGCACCAAATCCACCCTTGCACCTGGAGAGCAATCCAGCTGGGTTTGAATGTCTCAGGGAAGGGCGCTCCACAATCTGGGCATCTGTTCCAGGGCTCTGCCATACACAAAATAATGTGGTTTTTTCACATGTTCAGCTGGAACTTCCCACGTTTCAGGTTGCTGCCACTTGTGCTGTAGTTGGGCACCACTGAGAGTCTTGCTCCCTCCTCTTGGCACCAGCCCTTAAAATATTTGTGTGGTGATAAAACCGCCCTCAGCCATCCCTTCCCCGGGGTTTGGAGTTCGTGTTCCCACAGTGGTTTGGGTTTTCCACTCCCACATCTTGGCTCTGGCACTCGGGAGCTCTCTGATGGCCACGTGGGGCTGGCTCAGCCCTGCCTGGATCAGGCTCAGCTTCCCCCAGGGCAGGACTGGGGATGCAGGGACACAGCCCAGGGCCCACCTGGCTGCCCTGGAAATCCCAGGAGATCCTGGATGGCTCCTGGATCTCTCCTGGATCTCTCCTGGATCTCTCCCAGGCTCACCCAATCCCCGCTCTCTGCACCAGCCTCACGAATTTGGAATAAAAATGCCTCGTGATGTTTTCTGTGGGAAGGGAAGGGAAATCAGATGGATGTAGGATACAAATGAGGGCAGGACATCCCAGGCTCTGGTTCCCTGGGGGGAGGACAGAGGAGTTATATTTACATTACACACAGCGTGCCCTGACTGTCGATATTGTGAAGCTCCTCCAGAGCGATGAAATCTCCACCTGAACTTCCTCAAACTGTTTTATCACTCCATCTTTTGATTATCAGTGGAGGGAAAAAAAAAACCCCAAAAAACAACAACCCACATTTCCATAACAATAGCACTTAATGACCGGAGATGGTGAAAACCCAAGGTCTAATTTTATCCCTGGAAATAAAGATCCCAGACGTCTCTGGCGAAATATTTGAAACTTGTTTTAAGAAAAGATGTTGGTGGCGAACAGATGGCCCCGGCCTGCCATCCATATTCATGAGTGCATTGATTTCATTATGCCTTCCCCTAGGAAACTCAGCTTTTATAAGTCTGCCTGGCCATCAAATTGAGCAGTCAGGAGCCCTCTGTCACAGCTCTGTTGCTGTAGAAATTGGGGAAAGTATGTGAGAGGCTTTGGCACTTTTGTCTTGACTTTTATCACCCAGCACCTGTTGTGTGGGGCTGCAGAGCTGGGATTTCTATCAGGTGGAACACGGGTTGAGATTTTTATCAGGTGGAACACACAGTTGGCTTCGGGTGCGAGAAGTGCCATGTTCATTTAACTGAATGGCTTTAATTTTGTGCCATCCTTGTGCTGTTTAATAACTTCCAGAGGCTTGGGACCTACGGGCAGGAGCTCCCAGCGAACCCCAGGCTGCCAAAACCTCTTTGGGGAAATCCCTGGTGCCATTCTCTGCTTGATATATTAATTGCCCAGGATGAATCTTACAAAGCAGCCATCACTTAGATCACAAAGGGAAATAAAACATCCAGGCAGAAGTGCAAATCCAATTTGAAGTGCCTTTTCACAGAGGGAAACACGTTGTTAAGCACTACTGAAAGCTGGGAATGTTTGGAGAATTGTTTTTAATTGACTTTGAAGGATTCTATGTGAAATTTGGGATTTTTAAGTTTTGTCCAAAGACTTTTTTTTTCCTTTCTTTTCTCCCTTTCCCAGCACCACCTAATTCCATAAGTGAGGGTACACACTGCTGTCTCTAAATGGTGACATTTTGGCTTTTTTTGGTACAATTTCATGCAGCCCTGATGGAGCTGAGCCCCCTCCTGAGGGTGAAGCTCACAGAAAGTTCATTTTCCAGGCACTGATCCAGTGATGGGAGAGCATCCCTGGGCATTGGGATGGGGACACTCCTGGTGGGAGCAGGGGGACCTGAGGGACTGATTGATGGCAGCCTGGGACTCTCTCAGCCCTGCATTCAGGACCTACCTCTTTTTTTAAGGCAAGTTTAGCAGCTGGTCCTTTGATTTGCAAAATGAGGTTTAGTTCTAAAGAATAGGCCAAGACTGAGGGGATTCTGTAGGTTTGGGACTTGGAATTGCTTTTATCTTCCTCTTTTTGTCACTTCATTCCTTTCTTTGGGGCCAGAAGTATTTTTGTGTGCTCTTCAAAAGCCGGGCTGCTGTTGTACTTGGGCTCCAAAGAGCCTTAAAAGTGCCATTTAAATTCAGATCTTTTGCAAAGCTTGAAGGGGGAAAAGTTTTTAAAGTGTTTCCTACTTGGACATAATCGATCAGTAGCAGGGTAAAACCCAGAAATGTTCTTTTGGGGACCTTTGCTGAATGAAATTACAGCTGCCTGACACAACAGTTTAGGTGTCAGCTGAATAAAGCCAACGTTTGGCCATGACAACAGAATGTCCAGTTTTTAATTTTACTTCTTTTCTAGGAGTAAAAAAAAAAAAAATAGGGTTAATATTCTCCCATTTGGTTTGCTTGATCAAGAGTGCAGTTTAATTAAATAAAATGAGCACAACCACCATTTTTTTGCATTATGGAACTGTCAGCTTAGCATTCAGCTCCCAAAGGGTACTCAAAGGACCATTTAATTTTAAAATGATTGTAGCCTTGAAATAACTTAAAAGGCACTAATATATTTAATCAAAGGAGGTAACTGGTAGGAGAGGGATAAATCATTCATGCATATAAATAACAGGGCTCCCACGAGGGTGGGGAGCCAACAGGGAGAATATTTAGGGCTGAATTGTTTCCTCTGGCCCCTTCTGCCTGTACCTGTGGAGCGGAAACACCCGAGGTGCTTTGGCACAGGCCCACTTTGGGGTCTGTCTGTGCCCAGGACATGCAGATGTGCTGCCAGCTGTCCCCAGGCTGTCCTCACGTGTCATCTGTGCCTGATTTATCCACCCCTGAGCAGTGCAGTGCCCTGGGAATGTCAGGATTCAGGGTGCCTGCAATCCCCAATTCCCCCTCCCTCACTGAACCACAGCTGCCAGGGAAAGGGGCCTGCCCTGAAATGAAAATGTCTGTGCCAGCCCCAGTGGGAGCAGCTGGTTCAGGCTGGGCATTTCTGAATTTCCCTGCCTTTGCTGTGCAAATCATGGGCTTCACCTTTGCTGTGAGTGGTTATTTTTACAAGGCTTGGAAAAGCCCAGCTTGGCTTTGGAACAACAGGAGTGGGGAGCAGGGGCTGGGGGGCATCCAGGCCAGCCCTGGGTGTCACCACCCTGACATTGTCACCACTGTGACATTGTCACCACCCCGACAGTGGCACCACCCTGACATTGTCACCACCCCGACGGTGGCACCACCCTGAAGGTGTCACCACCCTGAAGGTGGCACCACCCCGATGGTGGCACCAACCCCTCTCCATTCCCACAAGTGCCAAACTCATCTCCTTTGAGGGAATTCCTAAGAGTTTCATTAATTTCCGTTTCAGTTGGTTCCTTTAAGAGTTGTTTTATTTATATGCTAGATGAAACAATCAGCCAAGCAGAAATATTATCCCTATTGTTCCACGTTAGTTGTATGTGGCTCTGTTAATTAGTAAATAGAATATTATGTGTCTGATACAATGATGCAGAAGGATTTCTGCCAGCATTTTAACTGAGTGGCTTTCACTGACATTTGACTGCCAGTTGTGACCAGCTGGGGACTCTGCTCCCAGATATTCCCAGGCAACTGAAGTTCCCACAAGTGGCACCTATTGATATATTTTTATATTCCATATTAATTGTTATACACACGATAATGTAACACAAGACGTTTCTCCCCGCACCTCTGGGGCTCCTGCTGTGCTCCCAGCTCTTCCCAGGCAATTGAAGCTCCCATCAAGTGCAATTAAACACCTGAGCCACTCCAAGCCTGTAAATCTTTTGACAAAACACCCACCACGAAGTTGTTCTTTGTGTATCATCTGTAATCTGCAAATCTCTTTGGGTGCAGAGGCACAGGTGCCACTCCTGGGTTTGTCCCCTTTTTGCTGTCACACTTTCCCTGTTTTTAATTAACACTCGTGGTTAATATATCCATAGGAATTCCCAGGGACAAGGAAAACTGGCTTTAACCAGAAGGGATAATGCCACACCTGCCCTGAGTGTTTTGTCCAAAATCCAGAGGGTCAATTTGCTTAATTGATTAAGCACAAAGAGTTATGTTAAAAACTGCCCTTTCTAGGTTATCTCCTTGAATGGAGTTACTCTGGTAATTCAAAGGTTTTTCAAAGGGATTCAATGAAAAATTAATTTCTAGGGGAAAAAAAAAAAAGGTGGCACCTCATAAATATAAGATTCTTCCCATCTGTGGTGGTGCATGAGTCAGGGCTGTGTGCATGCACCTGGATCAAAGATGAATAACCTGCAGCTCGTGCCAGGAGAGCCTTTCAGCAGGCTGGGAGCAGGCAGGAGCCTGAGCAAGGTCATTTAGGATTGCATAGAGCAGAAAGGTGTCAGAAATGGCCTCTCAGTGGTGTCAGGGCCTCCCTGGAGCATTCATGGGAGTGACACTGAGGAAAACCTCAGTGGCCTCAGACACCTGCATGGGCAAAGCGCTGGAAACCAAACCTTTCATGTTTTATCGATGCTGAAATCTGGATTTGTGTTCTGGGTGTGCCCCTGGATCCCTGGCAGTGCCCAGGGCCAGGCTGGACAGGGCTGGGAGCACCTGGGACAGTGGAAATGTCCCTGCCATGGCAGGGGTGGCACTGGAGGGGGTTTCAGGTCCCTTCCAGCCCAAACCATTCTGTTGTGATAACAACAACAAAAGGGGAATTGTGGGGGGGAATTACAGAGATCTGCAAAACAGGGATGGGCAATGCAGGCTGGGGGTTCTGGATTTCAGCTTTCTCCTCTGTGGTGAAGCTCTGCAGGATTTCTGCTTTCCCCAATCCTAATCTGGGTAGCTCCTTTAGAACATTTCTACATTTCTCCAGTCTCCTATTTTTAAATACACAGAAGTTGCCTTAATGAGAAAGCGATTTCGTGGGTAAAAATCAAGCAATGCCATCAAAGAGAAAGTTGTTTCCTGCATATCCATCACATTTCTTAGAGTGGCATTGAAGAATTTAAGAAATTCCAGGGCTGTGGGTGCCACACTCTGGGTTCTCAGCCCCTTTTCTGGGGTCTCCAGCCCATGTTGGCAGCAAACAGCCCCAGCCCAGAGCTGTGTGCCCAACCTTTGCCAGCCTGTTCCCTGTGTGTGCAAGGAGTGAGCAGGGCCTGTCCCTCCCAGGGTGGGTGGGAGGGTGCTCTTCTCCCTGCCATGCTGTGAGTGGGAGAGTGGGGAGAGCCAGCCAAAAGCTGCAATGGCATTTCAAGTTAACGAAGCTTTCAGGAGCTGCCTCTGATCCAGCAGATGTGGCTTAAATAATTTACATTTCCTGCATCCTGTGGTGTTTGTGAGGGTCCCCAGGACGAGGATGAGAACTGACTCCAAGTTCTCAGAAGGCTAATATTATATATTATATATTATATATTATATATTATATATTATATATTATATATTATATATTATATATTATATATTATATTTATTATATTATATTATATTATATTATATTATATTATATTATACTATATTACATTATACTATATTACATTATATTATATTACATTATACTATATTACATTATACTATATTACATTATATTACATTATATTACATATTTCTAAAGCTATAGAGAAAGGAGCCATCAGAAGGCCAGAAAAGAATGAATAATCAAAACCTGTGGCAGACCCAGAGAGCCTGACACAGCTGCCTGTGATTGGCCATTAATTAAAAACAATTCACATGTTGGGATAAACAATCTCCAGGCCACATTCCAGAGCAGCAAAACATGGAGAAGCTGAGGCTTCCCAGGAGAAGAAATCCTGGCAAAGGGATTTTTCATAAAATATCACAGTGACAGCATCCCTTACCATGGGAGAGGGGGAAGTGCCATGAATTTTCTGGAAGGTGAGGTGGCTTTGGTTTGGTTTGGTGGATCATGGAATAGCTGGCACTGGAAGGGGCCCTCAAGGGCTGAGTGCTGTGGCTCTGCTGCTGAGCTGGGCTGACATCAATGATTGATGTGGGCTGGCAGCCACCAGGAAAATTCTGCTTTATACATTGAAAAAGTTCTAAATTTAGGGGTTTTTTTTGGTTTACCACTCCCACTCCTCTCTCTGGGGGTAAAAAGGAGAAGCACGCGGAGGGCAGGGACCTGTTGAGTGTGGGGGAGTTGATTTGGAAGAGGTTTTGTCCATTTGTGATAATTTCTGGATGCCAGAGTGGTTTGCTGACACTTCTTGTAAGGGAAAAGGGTTCTGGTGGCCACAGTTTCCTTGATTTTCCTGTTTGGCAGCTCCCAGAGCTCTGCAGGCAGATGGGATTTCACCACTTTCCTGCTCCCTGGACTGGGAGCTTCTGCAGTGGGCTGGGATTCCTGCATCTATGAGGGAATGGCCTCTACACACACCCCATCCCAGGAAATCAGTAAATAAAATCCTCTGCTAAATTAAGTCTTCAGTAAGGAAAGCTTTTAAAAAGATGCTCTCAAGTGTTTCTCCATGGAAAATGAGAAAGGGGAGTGCATTTCTCTTGGCTTTATTCCCACTCAGCTCTGTCCCAGCAAAAATAAAAGCAGCTTTCTGCACTGCATCCTCATTTACAGGGCAATAAAATCCCAGGAAAAAGCAGCAATGCTTCATAAAAGTACAAACCAAGCAAATGGAAACCCCTGCTGGGACGTGTCCAGCCCTCAGATCGTTTGGAAGGTGGTCAGGAGCTGTGTGCGATGCTCACATTCCAGCTGGTAAAACAAAAATCAATGGACATGACATGAGTTAATACAGGTGGAAGATTTTCCCTCTGGGCACTGCCAAAGCTTTCAGGGCAGAATTTTCCACGGAAACTTTCCACCTGAGGCTGATGATGTTTTATCTGGTTATTCTGATGGAGCTTTTGGTTCTGCCTGTGGGACCTCTCTGCTGTGCTGTGGCCACCTGGGCCCTGCCCAGCCCAGGCTGCTGACAAAGGGTGGCTCCTGACAGGTCAGGGGGGCTCAGGGGTGGCTGCTCCTGATGGATCAGGAGTGTCCAGGTGTGCTTTGGCTGTTCCTGAAGGCTCAGGTGGTTCAGGTATGGTTTGGCTGTGGGTGGTTCAGGTGTGCTTTGGCTGTTCCTTAGGGCTCAGGTGGTTCAGGTGTGCTTTGGCTGTTCCTGATGGATCAGGAGTGTCCCGGTGTGGTTTGGCTGTTCCTTAGGGCTCAGGTATGTGCTTTGGCTGTTCCTGATGGATCATGTGATTCAGGTGTGCTTTGGCTGTTCCTGATGGATCATGTGATTCAGGTGTGCTTTGGCTGTTCCTGATGGATCATGTGGTTCAGGTGTGGTTTGGCTGTGGATGGCTCAGGTGGTTCAGGTGTGCTTTGGCCATTCCTTAGGGCTCAGGTGGTTCAGGTGTGCTTTGGCTGTTCCTGAAGGCTCAGGTGGTTCAGGTGTGCTTTGGCTGTCCCTTAGGGCTCAGGTGGTTCAGGTGTGCTTTGGCTGTTCCTTAGGGCTCAGGTGGTTCAGGTGTGCTTTGGCTGTGGATGGCTCAGGTGGTTCAGGTATGGTTTGGCTGTGGATGGCTCAGGTGGTTCAGGTGTGGTTTGGCTGTCCCTTAGGGCTCAGGTGGTTCAGGTGTGCTTTGGCTGTGGGTGGTTCAGGTGTGCTTTGGCTGTTCCTTAGGGCTCAGGTGGTTCAGGTGTGGTTTGGCTGTGGGTGGTTCAGGTGGTTCAGGTGTGCTTTGGCTGTTCCTGGTGGCTCAGGTGGTTCAGGTGTGCTCTGGCTGTGGATGGCTCAGGTGGTTCAGGTGTGCTTTGGCTGTTCCTGAAGGCTCAGGTGGTTCAGGTGTGCTTTGGCTGTGGATGGCTCAGGTGGTTCAGGTGTGCTTTGGCTGTTCCTTAGGGCTCAGGTGGTTCAGGTGTGCTTTGGCTATTCCTGATGGATCAGGTGTGGTTTGGCTGTTCCTGAGAGTTCAGGTATGTTCAGGTGTGGTTTGGCTGTGGATGGCTCAGGTGGTTCAGGTGTGCTTTGGCTGTGGGTGGTTCAGGTGTGCTTTGGCCGTTCCTGAGGGCTCAGGTGGTTCAGGTGTGCTTTGGCTGTTCCTGATGGCTCAGGTGGTTCAGGTGTGCTTTGGCCATTCCTGATGGATCAGGTGTGCTTTGGCTGTTCCTGAAGGCTCAGGTGGTTCAGGTGTGCTTTGGCTGTTCCTTAGGGCTCAGGTGGTTCAGGTGTGCTTTGGCTGTTCCTGATGGCTCGGGTGGTTCAGGTGTGCTTTGGCTGTTCCTGAAGGCTCAGGTGGTTCAGGTGTGCTTTGGCTGTGGATGGATCAGGTGGTTCAGGTGTGCTTTGGCCGTTGCCCCAAGCCCTGTGTGCCCCCAGCAAGGCCCCTTGTGTCCCCTGGGCACTGCAGGTGCTGCTGGGCAGTGCCCACACAGCTGCCTCCAGGAATGCTCCCCCTTGGCTGGGTAACCCTGGCTGCCTCCATGCAGAGTCCATCCCGTGCTCCCAGCAAGCCTGGGGCCCAGAGCAGTGTTTTGTGAGGGAGCTGCTCCTCCAGCACACCCTGCTCTTCACTGGGGAGCCCTTGCACATGATTGAACATTTTAATCTCCTTCCTGCCTTTCCTCATGTGCCTTCCAGTGATGTGCATCCAGTAGCAGGAGTGGACCATGACCCAGCAGGGACCCAGGGCTGTGGAACAAAGCATCCCTGCTGCAATTCCATTCTCAGCTTCATCTTCTCCTGCTGTCTCCCCCTGTAACTCCATGCTGGGCTATTCTGAACATCATTTCCAGAGCTCTGCTCCTGCAGCTCCAGCCCAGCCCTGTGCCTCAGCAGAGCTTCAGGAGAGGCACTGCTGGCACTGCCAGGGTGAATCCTCTGCCTGGTGGAGAGTGGGTGGTGCTGGCTGTGTGTGAATGGAGGGAAGGATGTAAGAGCTGAAATGAGGGATGGGGGACTCCAGACTGCTCTTCAAAATGCAGTTTATTGTATACTAAATGCAGTTTATTGTATACAAAATGCAGTTTATTGTATCCAATACATTACAGCAGTCCAGGGCTGTGGGTGACAGAGCTGTGCCCAGAGCTGTCAGCTCCAGCTGCAGGCAGGCCTGGACACCCTTTGGTTTTGGTTACAATGCATTCTATACTTTTCTTTTGGTTACAATGCATTCTATACTTTTCTTTGCTGAGCATCTTAATGCAGTAGAACCAATCTATCCCTTAACTATTACCTATAGCCTATCATAAGTCCTGTAATTACCATATTCATGTCACTGTTCTCCAATCACTAACAGTCAGTACATTACAGTTTAAGCCAGAAGTTGTTTTTCAGTTTTCTTGCAGTAGAAAATTCTGAGACCTTTTTCCTACTTGCCACATTTGCTGCCTTGTTTGCCTGTGCTCTCTTTCTGCTTGGTACAAACATCTTCTTGTTTGGGGTGGGTTTATGCTTTGCTCTAAGCCATACAAACCCCTTCTAACTAACACACCCTTTGCCTCCTTGGTTATCCAGTGAGGCTGGCTCAGCAATTCTTCTCTTCTGTATCAAAACTTGCTTCCATCTCTATTCTTTCTTCAGACTCTGCATTCAAAAATCTTTCTGCCAAGCACACACAGCTTTAAGACTTTCTTGTCAAACGTTCATCCTTCCCAACAGAAAGGTGCCTGAGGGCAGAAGGACAATGCAATGTTCCCTTCCAGCTGGGTGATGGGGGGCAGTGGGGCAGAAATCCCTGCTGGGAAGGGCAGGTTTGGGGGAACATTGGGATTCATTTGGGTTCTTGTTACAGTGTCACAGAGCAGAGCAGCCAAAGGGTCCCTGTTAGGATAACCTGAGTTACTCTGACCTGCTCTCCATGGTCCCAGTGCCACCAGAACCCCAATACCAAGGAGAGCAGCTTCAGGCCAAGGGCTTGTCCTTGTGAGGGCTGAGTCTCTCCATGGGGAGCCTGAACAGCTCCTGAGCTGTGCCCAGGGCCCTGCAGGGCTGGCAGTGCCCAGTGATCCTGCTGGCACCACAGGCGGGGTTGGCCTCGTGTTGGTCACTGTGGGCAGGGCAGTCATTTCCCACCTCTTGACTTGTTCAATTTTCACTCTAAATCAAATTCCTCAACAGTACCAATTTCACCTCTGTGTCATTTTGTCCTGCAGACACCTTTGTGCAGGTGTGTGTGCTTAGGAAATGAATTTAATGTCGGGTTATTCCTCCCTCCAGCCAGGGTCAGAACCCAGCTGAGCCTCAGGACTGGAGCCTAATCCTGCAGTTTCTGGTCTCTTGTTTTCCTTCAGAGCCTGTCTCCTCAAGGACTGTGCTCAGATTGCCTGCTCACAGGGGCTGAGCTGCTGCCTCTCAAGGGGGGTTGCTTTAGCTTCACTTTGTTCAGGTTTGGTTTTTTGGGTTTTTTTTTGAGTCAGTCAGCAAGAACAGCTCGTTGTGCACTGAACTCAGTGGACAGAAGGATTTACTTCCTAAACCTCAGCTTTATGAAGTTTTACTTCCTAAAACTTCCCAAAGCTTGATGTTACCCCATTGCTGCCCCCCCCAGCAGCAGAGTGAGCATCCAAGGCTGTCCCTGGGGACCTGGGGACAGCTCCTGCTGTGCCACTGCCCTTGGGCTTGTCCTTGCTTTAACTTCCTTTGCAGAGCCCGTGGGAATCACCTGTGGCTCCCCTCCTACAGAATGACACTTTGCCAAAAGGAGAGACAAGGACTTGTTTAAAAATGCAAACCAGGAAACTTCCCCCAGTCCAACGCAGTGATTAACTGTCCCAGCTCACATGGAATAATTGCAGCCTTTCCTCCACACTCCCATCTTGGCATTGTTCTCCTGAGTATCACCTGGTACATCTTCACTATCACGACACTTTCTTAATGCACAATTAGAATTAGGACACCTTTTACAGCATTCTGTATAATTAAAAAGCCAGACTTCCTCTGAAATAACAATATTCTGGCAAGTGAGGTGGCACAGATGAATTATTCTGAAGGCAGGTTGGGCTGTACATCAGGCTGGAGAAGTAGGACAAGTTCCTTATTTGTTGTCACTTTTCCTTTGTGCTTAATGCAGAAACGTCTGATTCCAGCACTGGAGGGGGAAACCTTGATTTAGGGAGCTGTGTTTCAATAAAAATGACACCACCTTATGCTCTGTCACCTTTATCCTCAAGTTACTCCACAGCCTTTGTGAGGATTCCAGGCAGGGAAATGGATTAATTGTTATTAAGGGGAGCAATTGCAGCCCATGGAAGCCCCACTGCCCTGGGGGGGATGTGGCTCCTGCTGGGATGGGATAATGAAAGCAGCCAGGTCCAAAGCCCAGCACAATCCCTGACCTGTCTGAGTTGAAGGATGCTCTTGTGGGTCTGTAAAATGTGGTTTTACAGGTTCCACTTCAAGATAAAATCAAATTTCTGCTCCCTGCAGTTGTTGAGGAGGGGAGAATTGAGGTTGGCTCAGAATTCCAAAGACAGATGAAGGCATTCTAACTAATTAAAAAACCAATAGAAATGGCTGTGATTAAGGCAATCTTAGCATTTGTGAGGGCTGGGAGGAAAGCAGCCTCGTGCCTGGTTTCAGGCCTGATGCTGGGCAATGCCCCAGCTGCTGTGTTCAGCTTCCCTCTCTATGTCAAGGTCTTAGTGAAAAGAATTTTTAGTCTCCCTTTAAGTCCAGAAAGTCTTTACAGTGAATAAGGCAGCACTTATAGGTGGTTCCATACTCACTGAAATTTTCCTATTCCACCCTACTCTTACACACCTTTCTCTGTTCTTAAAACTGCAGAGAGTTCCTGCCACGATGTAAAACCCCAGTGAGAACAGGGCTGAGCTCCTGCTCACCTGTCTGACACTTCTCACAAGGCACAGGCTCACAAAACATGGAAAACTTCAGATTGAGAGCTCAAGGGAGCCCCTGGAACTGCCCTGAAGGCAGAGAAGGTGCAGGGCTGGGGCTGGAGCTGCTGACCTCTGAGTGGGACCAGTGGGGAGCTGCTCCAGGCACTGCTGTGCTGTAGGGAGCATTCAGAGGGTTGGGGAAATGGATTTAAAGGGTTTGTGCCTCCCTGGAGTGCTGCTGTTGGGGTTTGGAGGGGTTGTGCCAGGCTGGGGTGGGCATGGCTGTGTTTAGAATGTGCCTGGAGTCCTTCAGGGTCATCAGATGTCCTTATGTCCATCTATCTTTATATCCATCTCTATACCCACCTCTACAACCATCTGATCTGGGGGTCAAAATAAATGAGAATAGAATTGAGGCGCCATTCATTTGCTGGATTTTTAATTTTTTCCTTTCATACAAGGAATCAAATCCCATTTTACCGTTCTGGCCTGATGGATTAAAATAAACCACAACTTATTTGTGCTCAAAAACTCACTCTGGTATCTTTTGCCTGATACAGGTACTCAGATGTTCTCTTAGGGTGGAGTTGATGAAGTGTATTTTGCTGCAGTATCAGCTGCCTGATAACTTAACTTCCCTTATTCCATTATGGTGCTAAGCAACATTTTAAAGGATTGTGAGTTTCCTTTTTGGTATGAGTGCCTGGAGAGTATGCAGAAGCCTTTATAATAAGCTTTAAATCTAAATAAAAAGTGAAGTATATAGCACTCTCAGTCTTCAGAGCACTGGAGTAGATTTATTTAATCATCCTTTATGAGGCAGGGCAGCAGTTACAGCCCCAGTGGTACCCAGGGGGATCCAGCAGAGGGTGAGGGACTTGCTGTGCTCAGGAGAAAGGAGGGCAGGGGGAATCTGCCCCTGAATGAGCCCAGTTTGCCATCAGTGCCTCTTGTATTTGTGGGGTGTCCCAGATGAAAAAAGGAATGATGAATCTGATTCCATGTTCTCAGAAGGCTGATTCATTATTTTATGATAATATGTTATATTAAAGAATACTAAACTGAACTACACTAAAGAATACAGGAAGGATACTTACAGAATGCTAAAAATATCAAAATGAAAACTCATGACTCCTTCCAGAGTCTTGACACAGCTTGGCCCTGATTGGCCATTGAGTCAAAACAATTCACATGAAACAATGGAACAATCACCTGTGGGTAAACAATCCCCAAACACATTCCAAAACAGCAAAACACAGGAGAAGCAAATCTGATAATCATTGTTTTCCTTTTCTCTGAGGCCTCTCAGCTTCCCAGGAGAAAATCCTGGGCAAGGGGATTATTCCAGAGAATGGGAATGTGACAAGTGCCCAGCCCTGGCTTGGTGCTGCTCCTGCTCTGGGATGGAAGCAGGGGCAGCATCACAGCAGGCACAGATCTGCCCCTCCTGGCTCTCACCTGTGCTTTGAGGGCTCTGCCAGGCTGAATTAACTGCTGTGGCACCAGGATGTTCTCTGAAAAATCCCTGGGAAGCTGAGAGGCCTCAGAAAAGAAATGTCAACAATGATTATCTGATTGCTTGGAATGTGGTCTGGAGATCATTTACCAACAGGTGCCTCTTAGATTGGTCCATGTGAATTGTTTTTAATTAACGACCAATCCCAGTCCAGCTGTGTCGGGACTCTAGTCAGTCACAAGCTTTTATTATCATTCTTGTTTTAGCCTTCTGATGTCTCCTTTCTCTTTTTTTAATATAGTTTTAGTATATATTATATTATATTACATTACATTATATTATATTTCTCAGAAGAATTATAATAATTATATTGTAATTCTTCTGAGAACTCGGAGTCAATTCTCATCTCTCACCTCATCCTGGGGACCCTCCCAACACCACAGCACTGCTGGTTATCAGCTGCTCCCAAAAGGGTTTGGGAACACTGCTCCCATCCTGCACATCTCCCCTCTGGATGTCCCCAAGCCCAGAGCAGCCCTGAACACCAATGCCAGCACTACCTGGGCTGGGCTATTTAATCACCTCATAAAAGAATGGAAACAGATACTTAATGAATCAAAGTGCACTCAGATTAAATGATCAGAAATTCCTAGTTAATCACCAGAAAGGAAACTAATTAAATTACCATTCAGCTTTTATGGGGGCCTTGGGATGGTAAGCTGAAATAAGTCCCTTCAATCACTTTTTCCATTAGATGGGACAGGCATATTCAAGGTTAGTGAAGATAAATGTGATGTTCTTTGCTTGCTCTTGAAATTATGGTATTTAAATATCATTTTATGCTTCATCACCTAACTAAACCCAACGTAGACTGCAAGGAGAGGCCCTGGCAGAGACAGCTGAGCAGAGAGGCACAGGGAAGGGAGGCGAAAATTGGGAATACGCATATCGAGATTTAAAAGGTTTTCACTTAATTATCATTTAAATTTCTAATTGCATTTTACCTCCAGGAATAAGGCAGATAAGTGGTGCTGCCAGGTGCTGAGATGCTAATTCCAGCCCTGCCTCTGGTCCTCGGTTAGCACAGAGTGGTTGAAGGTGGTGTGTGTGATGTCTGCTGCCTGCAATGGCCACCTGGCCCTTTCCATGGCCTAAAGGGGGAGAACTGTGGAAATTAACAGTATTAGCAGCAAAAGAGCAAATTCCTATCTATTGTTTGGGCAGTTCTGTGCCCTTGGGAGCAACCACCAGCGTGGGACAGAGCCTGGGCAGGTAGGTCAGGTCCTTGCTCCCCCTGAGGCTGCAGCACTTTGTTACCACCCTGCAGGTGCCTCCTGCTGCCCACTTCATCCTGGGCTTTTCCCACTTCATCCTGGGCTTTTCCCACTTCATCCTGGGCTTTTCCCACTTCATCCTGGGCTTTTTCCCCTTCATCCTGGGCAGGGAGTGGCTCCCTGGTGTTCTGCCAGGGGCTCTGAATTCCAGGTGGCAGTGGCAGCAGAGGGGCTGCTCTGTGCTCGGTGCTTCTGCCTCCCCTCCTGTCCCCAGGGATTGTCCCTTGCCCCCCTGCCTGGGACATTCCTGTCCCAGCGCTGCTGTTTCACAAACAAAAGCTCCCTGAATGGAAGGGAAATCTCCCCGTGCTTCAAAGCCAGAGGTAAATACAGCCTGAAACACGGAACAGCTCCTGGAGAGAGGAGAGAGGGAGAAATCTTGGTTTAAGCATCAGTCTGTGTATTTTGGTATTCCTTTTTTTTATTTTCTTTTTGTTATATTTCTTAAGGAAAACCTTTACAGGCTCACAAAAGTGACAAAAGATCCAGTGATATCCCTTCAGTTCCCTGAAAAGGAGGATTTTCAGCAGAAAGTGAAATCAGTGAAATCCTTTCACTTTCTTTCTTAGCTTTTTAACAACCATACCCGAGGTTTCTGACACCCAGAACTTGCTTGAAAAGTTAAGAAAAGAAAACACAGCTGCAGGGTTTTAAAGCAGGGCACAACCAAGTCAAAATAATCTGACTATAAAATCTGGGAGCTTTTCATTCACACTGAGGTTTCCCCACTAAGGGAGATCCTGAGAGAAAAGGTCATTGAGAGACTCCTGGTTAAATTGGTGAGGTTTTACTTAAAATCATAATAAATGTCCTTTTGTGGTGAATGATCTACTGTGACAATATTTGCCAGCTGAAGCCCACAGAGCCTTGAAGTGTTGCTGATTTTGTTTTCTATTAATATGGGTAATTATGTTTACTTTGCCACTTGGGATCATATCATCATTGAAATAATTAGTGCATTTCCAGATACTTTGATAGATCTAAAAATTTCCTCTAAAAGCCTCCAAATACAAACACAGAGAACAAGAAAGGAGCATAATGATATTATTTTTCAATTTAAATATTTTTAGATCAGTATCAACATTGGGAGGGGGAGTGGCACATGGGGTTGGAGTGGAGCTGAATATCACAAAGACTGACTCATGTTCTTTGAGAAGGGAGAAAGGACCTGGAGGGAATCTCTGGAGCAGGACTGGCAGCTGGAGCCTTCCTCCCTCCCAGCACCTCCTTTCCAGCTCGGTCCTTGCCTCAAGGATTCCCTCTGGATCAAGGGAGTGGCTCCAGATGTTCCTGCAGCTGCTGGGGCTGCCCTCCCCACACTCTGCTCCTGTCCAGGAGCTGCATCCTTTGGAGAGAATTGCTCTTTTTGTCTGCTTGGGAGGTGTTTTGGAGTTGTTTTCCATCTCTTTTTTCTGCTTTGTACCCAGAGGTAAAGTATTCCCAAGCAGTCTGGGGGAGCCCATCATTTGGTGCCTGAGATCTGCAGATATCTTTGGGGCACGAGGGATGCTCCATTATAATCCATTAAACAAACTTTCCACACACTTGTTACAGTGGGGACAGACTTTTCTGGATGCAGATATCACCCTGGATCCTCAGAGCTGTGGTTACAGAGCAGGATTTGTGTGGCCACAGCCCGAGGCTCTGTGTGCCCGCGCTCTCCATCCCTCCTCAGGAGGAGCAATTAGCAATTAGTTAGCTCAGCACTTTGGGGGAGTGCTGAGCCCCTGGGGGATGCTGCAGCCTTTCCTCAGCGCTTTCTGCTCTGAAACCTCCCAAGGACGGGCTCTGCTCTGGGACTTCCCAAGGAGAGCAGGGCCCGCAGGGTTTAGGGACAGCAATGTCATCAGGGGCTGCGGAGCATCTGCTGCTCCAGCTGTTCCAGCTGTTCCAGCTGTTCACCCCGGGGCCCTGTGCCCCACAGCTGCTCCCTGTGAAGCTGCAGGGGGATGATCAGACCCTCACCTGGGGTGGGACACGGTGGGGGCTTCCTTAACCCCTTCCTGGGCCCATCCCAGCTGGCTTTGTCTCCGTGGAATCAGAGAATCAAAGGTTAAAAACCTCCTTGAAACTCAGGAAATGAGGAGAGATCCCAGCTGAGGGTCTGTTCTGAGGACACAAAATCTCATTAGTTACTGGTGAAGGGAAATTGAAGCGAAATTGTGTTGCCTGATGATCTAATTCCTTACCTGGCTGGTGTTTTCCCTGGGCTGCTGGGTCCTGCTTTGTTTCACTGCAGTTGGAAATCGTAGCAACAGGCACCAGAGCATCCCTGATGAGCTGAGTGCCTTTTCCCTGGTGTGTTCTTCATTTCAGAGCACTGCTTGTTCATTATGGCAGAGGCCTGAAAATGATGATTTCTGTTTTACTGACATGGTGGAGGTGCCAAAAATAATCAAAGTCCAGGAACACACTGGTAAAACCCTGAAGCAAAAACGTGTGGCTTTAAAGAAGGTTTAAAAAACACAACTTGGATCTCCATCTGATGGAGTTTCCATAGTGGGAAAGAACAATTAACAACCCAAAGCAGGGAGAGTGAGAGATCCACATCCCAGCAGGCCCCAGACCAGGCTGCTTAAAATGAACCTTCTAATCTGCATTGCAGCTCTCATGTTTAATATTCACCGGGGCCAAGGGGCACCACAGCCTCTCCTGCTAATCCCAAATAATCTCTTTCATGTTCAGGGGGATCTTGCTCCCAGTTACTGACTACAGAGCCAGGGCCACGAGGAATTAATTGCAGGAAGGCTCTGAGCCTGATGGGTTTTGTAGCTGCCTTCCCCATAGCTGCAGGCTATGGCTCGTGTTTTAGGCTTTTGATCTTGTAGTGATTATATTGGCATGATTGGGTGAATCTTCCAGGATCCTGCTGCAAGGCCTGATTAGTGTAAATTAAGATGTGAGGAGTGAAAAGTGTGCAGGTACCAGAAGTTTCCAAGGAAATGATGCTGGGAAGTGGAGGTGGAAATTCACTTGTTTTGTTTCAAGGCACCAAGTCAGGTTTGGGGAGAAAATGATACAGCAAAAAAGAGGCATCATCAGAAGGTTGTCTGTAGGTGCATTTTGCAGAACTGTGGTCCCATATTTTGTTAATTATGCAGATGCAGGTGAAAGATTTTTACATTTTATAAAAATATTCTGTGCTGGTCTCTGTCTTCCTGCTCTGCAAGTGAAGTTTTAGTGAAGGCAAAAATAAAAAGACTGGAAGAAAGAATTTTAAAAAAACCAACAAAGCTGAAAATTCCCTAGACAAATTGTAATAGCAAGGCATTTTGAAGCCACTAAAATGTTCCTTCTTAAACCCTGGAGACTGGAAGTAACCCACAAACCCTCATTTTGGACAGAAAACCCTTGGGGTTTTGCCCCTCCTGCTGTTCTCAGGGGAGCTGGGGAGAGGAGGGATGCTCTGGGCACTCAGCAGTTGCAGGATGCTGTTTGCAAAGGCAGATTTTTCCCTTGGGTTGCTGCTTCCAGCCAGGAACAATAAGGAAAACAGATGATGTTAAGAAGTTATGTGCTAGAAGTGCCTTATTTTATTTTATTTCCCTCCAGGAAAAAAAACAAACAAAACCCCTGTTTTCAGGGGAGTAAGTCTGTTTAGGAGTGAAATCCTCCTGGACAGAAGGCAGCTGGAATGTTTCCATTTGGTTAACTGGGAGGGCTGGGAGCAGCCGGGCTCCCTGAGCTCCTGCTGCTGTCACTGTCACCCTGGGGGAAGGCTCAGCACTCTGGAATCCTGAACAGCATCCTCCAGCATCCTCCAGCATCCTCCAGCATCCTCCAGCACTGCTCTGCTGGGTGCAGGGAGCTGGCAATGGCTCTGCTGGGATGGGTTTTGCCTGGCTGAGGTGAAGAGGGAGATGCCCAGGGGCAGGTGGGTGGTGTGGGGGTGTTCACAGGGTCCCAGGATGAGGGAAGAGATGAGAATCCTGACTCCATGTTTCAGAAGGCTGATTTGTTATTTTATGATATATATTATATGAAAAGAAAATGATATATTAAAACTATACTGAAAGAATAGAAGAAAGGATTTCATCAGAAGGCTTGGAAGGAATAGAAAGGAATGATAACAAAAGCTCCTGACTCTCAGAGAGTCTGAGCCAGCTGGACTGTGATTGGCCATTAATTAAAAACAACCCACATGGACCAATCCCAGATGCACCTGTTGCATTCCACAGCAGCAGATAACCATTGCTTTTCTTTTCCTCTGAGGCTTCTCAGCATCTCAGGAGGAAAATCCTGGCAAAGGGATTTTTCAGAAAATATCCTGGGGACGGGTGGGGTTTACAGAACCCCCCCAGGCTGCCCTGGCTCTGTGACCCCTGCACACACGGGGGGTTTGCAGGAAATCCTGGTTTGTGGGACCTGCTGATTGATCATTTATAGGTGATTGATCATTAATAGGTGATTGATCATTTATAGGTCATTGATCATTAATAGGTGATTAAATCAGAGTCACAGGAGAGGCCTGTGTGGGACAGGGGCTGGGAGTCACCACAGAGCACAGGGACAGCATCAGACCAAGTTCAGGATAATCCCAGTTTCCATTCCAAGGGCTCTCCTAGAAGAAAAGTTTACATTCAGCAAACTGGGCATTGAATGCAGCTCCTAAAACACACCCAGTTCTTGCTTTATTAACTGGGGTGTGGTTTAAAGCAAAGTTTCCCCTTTTCTGACATTTAAGGCAAGCTGGAAAAAGCCTTTTCTTTGCACCTGAAGTTTTAAATTGTGCCCAGACCTGGTGTGATGAATGGACCTGGAGGTTTTGCTGAGTGAATAAATCACAGAGCTGATGTTTGAGGAATGGCAGGAAGGCCTAATGAGTGAAGAGGTGATGAGTTTCATAAATGTCACCTTGGTTTTAGCAGCACAGGTGAGGCTGGTTTGCTTTTCCAAGGATGGATTGCACTGCCTGGGCTGTGCAGTGTCACATGTGCTGAGCACTGAGAATTTGGGAATTTTAATCCAGCTGCTCAACATGGACCAGCTTTTCAACACTGCCTTCCCTTAAAAAAAAAAAAAAGAGGTTAATTTTCTTTAATTGTTATCAATAAAAGGAAACAATCAATAGGAGGGAAAAAGTGAAGAAAATACATGGAAATTTGAATTTCCATGTTCTATTTGCCAAAACCCCAGCCCTGGCTCTGGAGAGGCCAGAGGAGCTGGAAGTGTGGGCCTGCCTGGAGAGAGCACAGAGCACAGAAAATATTTATTTTCCTTGCCCTGAACAGAGCCCTCCCTCAGCTCTGCCAAGGAAAGACCCACTTGAAATATCCCAGGTCATTACATTAATTAGCTAATGCCTAAAAAGGGCTCTGAAGAGGAAAAGCATTAAATAAATAGGCAGCAGTGTTAATATTATTTTTAATAAATAGGGGAGCACATCCCTTAATGAAGGCTCGTGTGATGAGCACATTTCTTTGTGTAACATCCCATGGCCCTTAACTACAGAAGAATGAAATAACAACTCATTATTTCAAGCTTAGGCTTTAGGCACTGTACAGAGGTCAGGCTTTTATTTTCCTGAAAAATAGGTTAAAAATTCAAGCATTTTTCTATTTTCCTCTTCAGGAAGATGAAGGAGGGCAGCGTGACAATGGCCTGCACCTCATACCCACTGCTCAGATACATAATGGGCCTGGGAAGCTTTTCTAAAAACCACTCTGGTCCTGTATTGAAATTCTGTCCAGCTCCCTTGGAACGAGATACAAAGGTGGATAAAGAAATCTGGATCCCACAGATAAGCTGCTGAAGACCAGGCACAATGGAGTGCAAAGCAGGAGTGTTATGTAAGTGCAATACTTTAATTGGAAGGGAAAACGTCCTCACCTTTTTTTGGGAGCTGCTTCCCTCGTGGATTGTGAGGGAATGGGAAAACTGAGGGCTTGCCTGCAGGGATTAGCTTGTCTCCTTGCAGAAAACAGCATTTCTTGGCTTGTTTGACTTAAACTTTGGATTTCCCCCTCAGCTCTGGGGGTTCTGTCCCTTCCCCGCCTCCCTTCCCGCCCTCCTTCCTTGCTCAGTGCTTGGGAGGGAGCTGCAGCTCCGTTTTTGGAGAAAACTCCTTGAATTTGAGATCCACCAAAACCCTGTTAGCTGGGAGAGTAAAGGAGACTCCTTGGGGAGGCTGCAGTGGGGCTGGGATGTCACTGGGATATTTTGTGACAAATCCCTTTGCCAGGATTTCTTCTCCTGGGAAGGTGAGAGGCCTCAGCTTCTCCATGTGGCCTGGAGATTGTTTATCCCAGCATGTGAATTGTTTTTAATTAATGGCCAATCACAGCCAGCTGTGTCAGGCTCTCTGGGTCTCTCACAGGTTTTTATTATCGTTCTTGTTTTAGCCTTCTGATGGCTCCTTTCTCTTTCTTCAGTATAGTTTTAGTATATCAATATAACATAACATTCCATAATATAATATAATATAATATGATATAATATGATATTATATAATATGATATGATATGATATAATATGATATGATATAATATGATACGATATGATATAATACGATATAATACTATATGATATAATATGATATAATATAACATAGATATAATATAATATAGATATGATTTTATATAAATCAGCCTTCTGAGAACTTGGAGTCAAATTCTCATCTCTCACCTCGTCCTGGGGACCCTCCCCACAACACTGGGATCCTGCATCCTCCCTTCCTGACCAGCAGCAGCCACTCAGCTCCAGTGTCATCCCACACCCTTCTCTGGGATAAGCACAGCAGCAGCTCCATGCTCCATCTGCCACCATTCCAAGGACCTTTTGTGGCCTTTGCAGAGAGCCAAAGCTCAGCTCCAGGTCACCTTTCCAAAGGCAGGCCCCTCAGGAATTGCTGTGTCTGAACCTGCATCTGACCTGAGGGAGGCAATCAGAGGCTGGAACTGCTCCCCACAGCCCCAGGGTTCACAGTTATTTCAAATGATGCTGGATTATGCCCCATCAATTCAGTAAGGTGACCCAGGAGTGTTCATTAAAATTTATTTTTGCCACACTTATTGTCACTTAAGAGCCTAAACAAGGAGTGATGGTTCTTGGAGCAGTAGCAGTAAATTCTGGTTACTGCAAACACAAATGCCTCATTACATCCAGTCAAGGTCTATTTCCCCTTTACAGCCATAACTGCAGGAAAGCATTGTTTTTAATTTATGGAGAGGGATGCACTGGAATCTTGGCTTCCCTATTTACATAAACACAGAGCCAATTAATCTCCTGTAAAGGATCCAGAGTGCAGGGTAAAATGTACAGAATTCCAGAGTGCCCAGGGGCACCTCCCTGTGGGACAGCCCATCCCAGGGTGCTTTAATGAAAACCTGTTCCAGAGATAAGTACAAACAGCAGGAAAATGGACCATTCCTTATTTTAAGTGGAATTTTATGCTCTATGATCCTCTCAGTGAAAGCTCATGTGTGGATTTTCATTTTCACTTGGATTGGGGTGAAAGTTGTGTCAGAGAAAGAGGAATGGCCCAGGCAGCAAAACCTGCTGCATTTTTATAGCAGGATTATTTGTCTCATCTCCCCCACCTGTGAAACATTCTGTGATTTACCACAAAATCTTTTAGAGCAGTGCTGCAGCATCCACGAGGGAGCTCTGGGTGGAAAATGGAGCCCCAGGGTCAGGATTAGCCCTGCTGGATAAGCATCTTTGGGGTCTCACAGTTCATTGTGCTCCTGATGGATCACCCACCCACACTCTGCTCCTGACCTGCAGCTGTTGATGTGTTATGGACAAAAGGAGAGGGAGCTGCAGCCTGGATGGACAGAGGGCAAAGACAGACAGGGAACTGCCCTTTTTGTCTTCCATTCCTCCCAAAAAACCTGACTGTACTCCACAGATAATGAATGAATTGTACCAAGCGAGCAACCAGACAGGTCAGCAGAGGAAAGGAGCCCATTAAAGAATATTCAGGTGCTGTAAATATTTGGAGAGCAGTGGCTGTTGTGTAAATCTCTGCAGATACAGCAACTTTGGCCAAAAAATTCTCTTTCTCAAGCTGTTGCCTGAGCAGGAAGGAAATGCTGGTGGTTTTCAGACCTGTGTGTTCCTGAGCAGGAGAGGAGATTTGCCTGTCCATTGATTGAATTTCACCTGAAAGTCCTTGAGCAATAACAGGAACAAACTCCAGGATGTTACAGCAAAACCTCATCTTTGCACATGCTGGCTCTGCTTCCAGAAGGAACTAATTCTTGCAATAATTCCCTTTTTTCCTGCTGTCCCCTAAGGGTTTGTATTTTTCAGCTCAGACCTTTAGCTCGATCCCAGCCACAACTCAGCCTATTTTATTGTTGCTGCAAGAGATAAATTTTGGATATTGCTCACATGAAATATCTGATGCTATTTTTTGATCCCTTGGACATGGCACAGCTGTTCCTTGCCCTCTCTAGGACTTTCAAGATCAGGAATTCAATGTATCTTCCAGGGCACAGCTATTTTTTAAGAGGAATTTTCCCCACAAAAGGTTTGGCATTAAAAATTGTGGAGTTCTTGTTGTCACTTTGGAGAATCAGAGGCAAAAAAAAAGACTTTTGGATATTTGTAGCCCAAATTTGAATGTGTGATTTTGCATTGATGTTGTGTTTGCCTGAAGCAATGAAATCAATGGAAAGCAGAGTTTGGAAATCAAAATGTAAGGAGAAATTAATATTTTTTTTATCTCAAGAGTTCTCAAAATTGTTGTTATTTTAGAACCTGATTATTTTTCACCTGTTGTTGTTATTTTAGAACCTGATTATTTTTCACCATTTTTTGGGGTTTTACAGATTTCTGGTTTTATTCTGTACAGTGAACTCGTTATTTAGGGGCCATTGAAGTGACAAATTCTTGTTATTTCTTTTGGTAACTGAAAAGTTCACAAAGGCCCTGTTTCCAAAGGATTGGTGTTGTAAAAAGGCTTTTCCAGTTTGTCCAAGTCTTTCTGGTGTCATTCCCAAAAATCTTCATCCCTGCCCTGACCCCATTCCAGCTCAGTCAGTGGCAGCTTCTCTGTGCACACAGGGCTGGGTTTTTTTAATTTTTCATTTTATTTATGAAAAAAAACCCCAGTGAAGTGGAGATTTTAAAAATGATAATCTTCTTTAATTGTTATCAATAAAAGAAAACAATCAATAGCAGAAACAAAGTGGAGAAAATACATGGAAATGCTTGAATTTCCTTGTTCTGCTTGCCAGTTCCAGGAGTGTTTTTTGCAGTTATTCCAGGTACAAAATTAACCTGCAAACGTCACTTAGTGCCCTGGAAATAGTGCCCTGGAAATGAGATGTTCCCTGACAGGAACACATTCAGTGCAGCAGCATTTACATTTCTGGGGGAAGATTCACAAAATCCTCTTAAAACACAAAAAACTCCAACTTTTGGTACTTCTCGAGTCACTCTCTTTGCTCCTGAATTGACTGAATGCAAATGATTATTCTGCTTTTCTTAATCACTGCAAATAATTCCAATAAATGCAGCTGAAAATCCTTGCCCTGCTCTGGTGGGGCTGGATGCATTACATGCCAGAGCTCTCAGCCTCCTATTGATTGATTCTTTGCAGTGGACCTTAAAAATCCACTAAGGAAGGAGTTGGATGATGTGAATTAATTCTAAATCCTTTGTTGGGAGGAGCAGCTGAAGGAAAAAAGAAAAAAACCCCTTTCAAAACCATTAATCATAACTCCAAACAGGCTGCTAACTTTAAAATAAACTTCACAGTAAATTGGAGGACAAATCCAAGGAAGGTTCAACCTCCCTGGCCCAAGGTGCACTGAGGGTTTCCTTAAGTGTTTTCCTGGGTCTCTTTTCAATGTTTTTCAGTTTGCATTGTTCTGATAAGAACATGGGGATGAGCAGCCACCTGTGCCAACAGTGGAGCAGCTGATTGCTGTTTCATAGATAAGATATGACACCACTTTGGAGGCAGCTGAGGAATAAAATAAATAAAGCTGGTTGTCTCCTCCCAGGTAACACCATTAATCAGGCAAAACTTTGTTTAGAACAAAAAAAAAAACCCCTCTTTTTGAACTCCTCAGGCATTATTAATTATTAATATTAATTTATTGAGCAGGCTGTACACCCCCTGCTCCCAACATCTCAATCTTAGCAAGTTAATCATTGGACTTGATGATCTTTTCCAAGCTAAACTTCTTATGAGCTGGGGATCACTGTGGAATATTTCCCCATAAATTTTAAGTTCTTTCCCAGTGAGGAAAACCAGGAATTTTCTAAAACTTGAAGGTGAACTTGAAAAAAAAGAACCTCACTGCAAATATTTAAATATTTTCCTTCTTTCCCCCAGGTCCCAGAGTCAGCAGTAAAGTGCCACCACCATTGCAATGAGCCTGCTGAGGTGTGAAATGAAGATTTATCCTTCCCCAGGCCAAGAACTGCCGCTGCCTGAGACACCCTGGAACTGCACGCTGCATTTCCAGGTGGGTACTAAATTCATTAGTGCTTGGGGCAGCTGGAGAGGAAAGTTCCGTGTTGGTTTTATGCATGACAGGACGTGTGGGACTGTGGTACAGCAGAAATTCAGTGTTCAGCTCATCCTGGGACACCTCGGTCCCCACAAAATCTCTGGATTTTTCTGGATCTCACAGGGAGTGCAAAAGGTGGGGTGGAGCATGTCCAAGAGCTGCAATGGATGGCAGGAATTGTGAGATCAGCACAGGCTCTGAATGCAGATCCTCGTGACCAACAGAGCCCCAAAAATTTTATGTGTAATGGCAGGAGCCTGCAATTTTAATTTTAATCCCCTAACAGTGTTCCACACTGATCATGAATTAGAATTTTATATATATAATATTATGTATATAATTCTAATATATACAATTCTAATATATATAAGATATTATATAACTATTTATATATATATAATATATATTATATATATAAATAGTTATGTAATATCATATATATTAGAATTGTATATATTAGAATTATATACATAATATTATATATATAATATATATACATATATACATATTATATATAAATGACATATATATGTATATAATGAAGCCATTTTATATATAAATAAAAATATGAATATGTATATAGTGAAGCCATTATATATATATATGTATATGTATAAATGTATATAAACTTGGAATGTCATTCTGCAGACTGCCTCAAAATCTAAATTTTCTAATTTCTAATTTTTAAAAAAAATTTTACATTCTTGCTTTGAACAATATGCCAAAAATAAGCTTGGAAGGACAGCATATAGCGCCAATTATAACACAACATCCATAGCAGCTATACAGAAAAAGGATAGGACTATTAAGGCAGACTATTATTCCTTTAGAGATTTGCTTTCCTTAATTTGCATAGAACTGTCTTTGATTAAAAATTGCCTGTCACAGAAGTGGCTCGGTGATTTTTTTGGTAGCAGTCATCATTTCCCCTAATGAGAATATTTTTTATTCAAAGGTATGTTTTTATTCATTCGAGATGTTCTCTTTATTTTATTTATTGCTTGTAACTGAGTGTATTCAATTAGAAAACTGGAGATCCTGCTGTGCTTTAACTGTTGGTAATTGAGCTGCTCTGCTGCATTTCTGTGCTGCAGGTCTGCTTGGGCAAGGAGAATCTGTGGCTTCTTCTGGCTGGGATAATTTTGTGCAGTTTTGCTTTGGAGAAGCTGAATTTCAGTTTGAGAGTCCCTGCAGTCAAAGGACAGCATTGCTGTGCAGTGGGCAGAGCTGGAAATTGATATTTTTTTTCCAATGTTTGGGTGAGCTTTAAACTCTTCCCATCAACTGTTATTGAAGGAACCAACTCCTTTTCCTTTTCCTTTTCCTTTTCCTTTTCCTTTTCCTTTTCCTTTTCCTTTTCCTTTTCCTTTTCCTTTTCCTTTTCCTTTTCCTTTTCCTTTTCCTTTTCCTTTTCCTTTTCCTTTTCCTTTTCCTTTCCCCTTCTCTTTTCCTTTTCCCTTTCCCTTTCCCTCCTCCCATGGGGCTGTGTTTTGGTGCTTTATTTTAACTTGGCTATAAATACTCTGATGAATTTTTAATGCAAGTGCAGAATTTAAAGCAGCAGCCACTGGATTTGCTCTCCAGGTTCCATGAATTCTCTGATGGGTTCCTTAGCACAGCCACCACTGATTTGTTGAGTTCTTTTTGCAGGGTCTGTTTTTGTGGTTGGTAATGGCTATTGACTGCTTCCTACACTTTTGTGTCTATTAGCTCCCAGTCATAAAATTTGGACCGACAGTTGCTTATGGCTCGACCTTTACAAGCTCATCCCAGGGCTCAGCCCAATGTCCCAGAAAACTGTCCCTGGTAAAGCTCTGGAGCTGCTGTTTAAAAGGAGCTTTTTATGGCCTTGCAGTGCAATCTGCATTTCCCAGTGCTGAGTGCATTTCAGCCATGCTCTGTGTTGGGAACTGGGGGAGCTGCTCCCTGCAGCCTCTCCAACCCTGTGGTCCCTGTTCCCAGCAGATCCCAGCAGATCCCAGCAGATCCCAGCAGATCCCAGCAGATCAGGCTCCTCCCTGGGCTCCTGCTGGGTGCAGGGGCTACTCACAGGTGTGAATTTATTTCTCCCATCAGCTTTGATGCCTCCTCACCCCATTGGGGTTCACTGAAGGGATGGAAGTGGCCCGAGCAGCACCTGCCCCAGCAGGTGCCCACAGCTGGGCCCCTCACAGCTGGCCAGATGTGCAGGAGAAGGAGAGGTGGCACCACACAGGGTGAGCTTCACCCACCAGCTCAGTGCCAGCAGCAACACCCACAGGGAACAGCTGGGCAGAGCCTCCCCTGACTCCTCAACTCACTGAGCATCTCACTCAGAGCTCTGGCATTTCATATTTTTTTCACTTTCTTAAAGGCTAAAATGAAAGTTTTCAAACAGGATTCTTGTGCTTGATGCTTAAACCCCCCACTTTTTCAGTGCAATTGTTCCCACTAAAACCTAAAATCTGTTATAAAACAGAAAAACAGACCAAGTGGAATTGAGCAAAGCAGCCTGATTATTGATATTCTGAGATGTGTCAGTTTGAAGCCTTTTCAAGCACATTTTTGGTCCTGCTCCAAGTGCAGTCATTCCAGTGTTTCTTAAATGTCCAGAAATACAAAACAGGAACACAGAGAGGAAAATAAACCCATTGCAGGGTTTAACCTCTGAGTTCTTCTGAGAAATATGGGAAATGCAAAGGAAAATGTTTAGAATTGTATTGGCAAAGTATAAATAATCACAAGATGCAGAGAGATCTGAAAGAAATAACTTGCATGATTTTCTGTCAAGTTTTGAAGGTTATTGTGACAAATTGGAAGTGTTCTTTGGACACTTGCATTGATCAGTAGGAGATTTTGGAATGCAGATGGCACTAGGAATATAGGATCTTATTTCATCTTGTGCTCTGACAGCTGAAGGAAAATGGTGAAGGCAGAAAAAACCCAGGATGAATTTCTGCAGGGCCAAATTTCCACTTAGTGGAGTTTGGATCGTTGCTTGGATGGTTTCATTTTCTCACACGCTGAGAGGGAAGAGAGGTTTCATCATTCCTCCTATTTTACACGAATCATTAAACAATTAAGAGGTGAAATTAGCAGTGGGAAATGATGGGAAACTGAGGACGCCAGGGCAGGAAAATTGCTGGGTTTTAGGCTGAACGTGGAATGTTGGTGCTGCATTTCTGCTGTCTTGGATCTCTCTCTCCAAGCTGGACACATCAAATCATTGAAACAGCAGGGCTGGAAAAGAGCTCCAAGATCATCAGTTCCAACCTTTGGCTGGAAAAGAGCTCCAAGATCATCAGTTCCAACCTTTGGATCATCAGTTCCAACCTGAGCCACGTCACCAAGTGCCACCTCTGCTTGGTTTTTCGAACACTTCCAGGGAGGTGACTCCTCCCCTTCTCTGGGGAGCCCATCCCAATGTTTAACCACTCTTGAAATGAATAATTTTTCCTGGTATCCAGCCTGAACCTTCCCTGGCACAGCTGGAGGCCCTGTCCCTTGCCATCAGGGGCATGAACCAGAAGTCCCATATTTCTGTTGAGGTTTGTGGCAAGTGTGCCCCCTGCCCACACCCACTGTTTTTACACCAGGACTCTTCCACTGTTTGGTGTCCTAAGCATTTCTGACTTTAAATTCTGTTTTTTTTCCCTGTGCTCCCACAGCCTCTCAGCCTTTGGTTTTTCCATTTTATTCCTTATGTAAAGGAGGAGCCAACTGGCTCCCCTGCCCACGTCCTGCTGGAGGCTCAGCGCTGGCCCTCTGAGCGGAGCTTTCTTCTCCCTGGGTACAAAGCTTTGCTGGGGATTAGTTAAACCTCTGAGGCAGAGGAGTAATGAGTGGTTCTCAACAGCATTAAAAGGCAGAGAGCACCCAGGGCAGCCGGCATCAAGGAACTGCTCTGCTCTAAAGAGCTGGATTTGCCTTTTCCCGAGATCTTCCGTCACTTCAGTCGCCTCCAAATGGAAGGGATTTCGCTCAGAAGTGCTCACACTTGATCCATCTGTAATTGCCTCCTGCTCCAGAGCAGTGCTTCAGCTGCCAGCTGCTTTAACCCAAGCACTCCTCACAGGTTGTCTTCAGAACATGTTGGAATTCAGGACATCCCCCTGGCTGTCCTGAACTGCCAGGGGGCTCAGAGACCCTGGCACAGAGCCCAAGGTGCCCCTGTGGTTTTGATCATGACCCATGGAGCAAATTACCAACCTTCTATGAAGACCTACAAGCCATGACAGTTTAAGTAGAATGATAGTGAATTTATCACAGGGTGAAAAATAGAATTTTGGGGTGTTAGAATGGGAGTTCAGGGGCAAGATGGAGGAATCTGGGCGTGTCCAGTCTTTCTCCTTCTTGGCCTCCATCTTCTGCTGTGATGTTGGCACTTTTAGATTGGTTTAGAGTAGAAGCTCACTGTCTAACATGGGTGATAGGTATTGGAAAGTAATTGTAAATATTGTACATTTAGTTTTTAGTATAAGAAGATAACATCACCCCAGGGGCAGGCAGAGTGCCTGGAACTGTCCTGCTGAGCGGACCTCGGCTGGACAGGAGAAAGAATTTTATAAATAAGATGCAATAAACAACCTTGAGACCGAGAAATGAAGAGCTCTGACTCCTCCTCCAACTGCCAGGCTGGGAAAAGAGACTTTCTGACACATCTCAGGGTCACTGTGAGCAGCAGAGATCCCGAGCAGAACGCAGCGAGCGCCGGCCGCCATCCCTCGGAATCCTCCCCTGCCAGCCAGGGATGCCAGCTGGGATTCTCAGGCTCCCTTCTCTGCCTAGCCCTGGGCTTGTCCCAAATCCCTCTGTGATGCTTCAGAGCTCCCCCCAGGCAGTGCTGGCTGGAAGGGTGACAGCTCCTCACCTGCTCTTAGCAGGAGGTCACTGGAGTAATTTGCACAAAATCCCCCAAATGCCAGTGGAATTTATGCCGCTCTTTGTCAGCTGGGAACTAAGGATGGCTTAACTTTTATGTTTAATCCATAATGAGGTATTGATCTCGTGACAGGAGCTGCTCCCTAGGTGCTGCCCCCAAATTTTTATCTCTTGATAGACACCAATCAGGTACAAAATAATTCACATGTGCTAAAAAAGAAGGATTGTCTCCAGGAAGGAACCCAGCCTTCTCTTCCTGGAGATTAAGGACATGTGGATTTAACTGCAGTAAAATTGACTTGGATTTTTTTTTTTTATGTGGCTTCTAGAGAACTAAGCACAGATGATATTTAAATTATCTTAAAAATAGGATTATATCTCTAAAAAAAATTCAAAAGCAGAACAAAATGAGCTGCCTTTCCTCTGAAGGCTCTGTCTGCAAAGGTCCCCAAAGCTGTGCCAGCCCACGGTTGCTGAAGGCTCACAATGAACTCCAGTTATTTATAACTGGGAAATTGTAACTGGACCCTGAACTCGAGGATTGGGATATTTTGTGGTTTTTCTTTGGGCTTTGCACAGCCCATCACAGCAGCTCCTGAGGGCTGGATGAGCTGCAGATGATGTAGGGGGCTCACATCCCTTCACTCTGCTGCTGCTGCAGGGGGGTCTGATGTGACCTTGGGGTTGTCTGCGCACCACCAGTGATTCCAGAAGCCATTCCTGCTTCTCAGGGCTGAATCTCAGCTTTTCCTTGAGCACAGTTTGTGCCTGCATTGTCCACTGTTTTTAATAATCCAGAAAAAAATTGGGACTATGCGAGCAGTTCTTTATTTCTTTCCTTCTAACAAAAAGTCTGCAGTGCTGCTTGGGAAGGTCAAGGCTGTTTGACACTGCCAGGATGCTGGTATTCTTGGAACAACCATCTGTTCAGAACACGGTGAAAAATCGGTTTGTGACTGCCCAAAGTCACTTCAGCTCATGAATAAAATTAAACAGGGGAAAAAAAAATGCACAGCAGTGTTTTGCCATCAACAACAGAGAAATTTCCATTTGGAAGAATCAGAGTTTCTGTCCACGACTGTCCATTGCTGTCCATGAGGGGATGAGCGAGGGTTTGTTCATGGTGGGATTCAGGTGTTCCTGGCCAAAAGGGGACATGGAGATGAAGCCCTTGGGACTGTCACTGTGTGAGCAGGAGGGATTGGCCAACAGGGGAGCTGGACTGAGCTGCCCAGGGGCCCTGGGAGGGAGGGCAGGACTCGCTGTGCTGGGCACACCAACCCCCAGAGCAGGAGTGAGCTGGAATCACCCGAGTGCTGCACCCCAGCCCAGCCACGAGCTGCTTGCTTTGCTCTTTCCCCTTTCCCTCTGCTTCACTTGTACATTTGATGAAATTGTGTAAACTTTGGCAGATTGAGTGTCTTTTTTCCATGTCTTTGTTCCTTTTCTTTTTTTCTCCCGGCAGGTTCAGTATTTCCTCATCTCTGCCTTATTCTTTTTAATCATTTTTTACCAGCTGCTGCATTTTCATCTCTCACTCTGCTCTTCATCCCTTAAGGCAGGATCCAAAAATATGATCCAGTGACTTCTGCAGGTTTTGTATTTTGCTGCTTGGCCCCAGAATGTGCCATATTTTGATCCCTGTGTTTTCCAAAGCAAACTGCAGGTTTTGTATTCTGCAGGTTTTGTATTTTGCTGCTTGGCCCCAGAATGTGCCACATTTTGATCCCTGTGTTTTCCAAAGCAAACTGGACATTGCAGCCAGGCAGGGATTGGTCTCTGCTCCCAGGTAACAAGTGATAGGACAGGGGGAAATGGCATCAAGTTGCACCAGGAGAGGTTTGGATTGGATATCAGGGAAAATTGCACCCTGGAAGGGTGGTCAGCCAATGGAACAGGCTGCTCAGGGAGGTGGTGGAATCTCCATCCCTGGAGGTGCTCAAAAATTGTGTAGATGTGGTTCTTTGGGACATGATTTAATGGTGGCAGTGGCAGTGTTGGACCCAATGACCTTGGAGGGCTTTTCCAGCCTTAATAATTCCATGATTCCACTCACACACCAGCTTTTCTTTGTTTTTCCTTTGATAATTCGAGATGTTTTTGCTGCTTAAATTATTGAAAATACTTTTCCCTTGGAGCTGGTGTTGGTGAATCCCTGTGATTTTCCAGGTGTGCTGTGACTTACCTGGAGCTGCTGTGGGATGTTCATTGGGATACTCAGTGCTACCTTTTGGACAAACTTCCTGATACAGTGAGTGGAAAATCCCAGCTAAAATATGGAAGCCACTGGATAATGGTGGGGCTTAGAAAGTCCTAGAAGTGCCAAGGCCAGGCTGGATAAAGTTTGGAGCAACCTGGAATAGGAGAAGGTGTCCCAGCCCATGGCAGGGGGAGGAAATGTGAAAATCATAAGTTCTGGTGAGATACTGTATATGGCAGGCTGCTGAGAATTATTAACATTACAAAAAAGCTTTCTGGTGTGGGAAGCTTTCATTAAGAGTTACATCTCTGAGTTCAGTCCCAGTTTAATAAGAGGCATCTCCAGCTTCTTAAAATTTAATTTGATAGTTTATGAAGAAAATAATTAAAGCATATTGTGGCATCAGTCACTTTTTATTTCATAGAGAGTCTGTGTGAAAAAAGAACCATTCATAGAGCAGACAGAGTTTATATTGGCCTGGAATTTCATTAGTCCTTATTGACAGAACATCCACTAATCCAAAGTAAATGGGAAGGAAATGATGGAAAAATAATAAAGGGTAATCTTCACTCCGAGGCTATAGAAAATGGAAGTTGGTGGAAAGTTTGGAGAGGTTGCAGCTCTGTGGGGAAAGAAGATGTTTCCTAATAATGAACTGGTGCTCCCATCTCTGGGAGATGAAGAGATAAACCAAGGGTTTGGGGTTCTTCAGTCACAGCAAACAGTGCATCTGGCAGGCAGAGAATCCTGGGACCATTACAGCTGCAAAAGACCTTTAAGGCCATCAAGTCCAGGTGTCCAACCATCTCATGGTGTCACCTGAGGGCAGATGAGCGAAACAGAACCTGTGGGAGGCTCCTCAGCCATCAGAGCCCCGATTTCTGGGTCAGGACAAGCTGCCTATCCCCTCCTGGCACACCCTGTTACCCTTTTTCACTGACTTTCCCTGCACAGTTCTGCTTTGGGAATCCAAAATTAGAGCACCTTTTTTTTTGACATAAAACTTTTGTGGCTGTCCCCAGGTCTCTGCTCAGATGATATTCACCAGTGCCTCATCTGCAGGCTGCACCAACAGGTTTCAGAGAGTGTCTTGAAGATTGGATTTGCCTCTGGAATGGTTTTAATCAAACTATTTTTTCCTGTCACTTTTTGGACACTTTACAGCTTTCAGTGACTGCCTTGAACCAGGTCCATAAGAACGTCTGACAAGCCAAAAATAGATTAATCTCAAGCCTGTGCTACAATTACCATTGGATTTCTGTATCACTCACTGCCTAAGTGGTTTACAAGCAATTACAGCCTCAGCTCTTGGAAGGAGCCTTCCCATGGAGCTGTCCAGAGGGAAGGGTCAGTCCTGGTGGGCAGGACTGGCAGCACCAGCCCTGGGATGGGCACAAGGGATGGAGACTTGCCCGAGGGGATTTGGGCACTAAGGGAGAGCCCAGGGGTCAGTCCTGGCCTGGAGTGGAGCTGGGTTTAGTTGGGCTGGAGCCCTGCTGCTGACAGCCCTGGGTCTGCCCTGACTGCTGCGCTCAAGCCAGGGAGGAGGAAGGACAGAGAGAAGCCCGAGTGGTTGCTCAGGTAAAACCTGCATCTGATGAGAAAGATTTGGGATGTGTTGGGAAGTTTCTTGCATAAATCACAGTTAATCCCTTCCTTGTGGCTCCTTAGACCCAGCAGATTCATTGGGGGTGCCAGAACCTGGTGCTGTTACATCCATGGCTTTTCCTGTGCTATTGCCTGAGCAGCTGATAATCTAGACATGAAATCAGGAATCACCTGAGGATTGTGTTTAATAAAGCAGCTGGGAGGCTGCCAGCAGTCACAGTGAGATCCTGAGCTCTTTGCATCCACCTTTTCATAACCAGTTTTTTGGATTTCAATGGGTACTTGGTTTAGATACCTGGAACTTGTTTTGGTGAGTGATCTCCTGTTAAATCAGGATTGCTTTAGAACTGGGGGACTGATGGGAGGTCAGGTGCACTCTGGCTGTTTTGGCTGGATGCAGGAAGGGCAGTGCTGAGCCCATCCCTCAGGAGCAGAGCAGGATAGCTGGAATTTTGTGTCCCCAAGCCCTGTGACCAAGCCAGAGCTGGCAGCAGCTCAGTGGAGGAGGATGGCAGGGTAACTCCTCACCAGGGCTGTGCTTGGAGAGGCCACAGATGGATTCCCTGAGGTGCTGCTGGTTGGATTCAATCAGAACTGGGGACAGGGAGAGCTGGAGCAGCAGGAGGAGGCTGAGGAGCCTGGGCAAGCACAGGGAGGGGAATGGAGTGTGTGCCATGAAGTGTGCAGCCCATGGATAATCCTCAGTACAGCTGGAGAGCTGGAATCCAGCCCTGCAGTGCCACGTGTGGCTGCTGGGCAGAACCTGGACAATGTTTGTTTAAACACCCTTGAACAACAGGGACTTCTGAAAAGTGGGATTTTGTTCACTTGACAAGATTAAACCTTACCATCTCTGCCCTCAACCCTGAATGCCAAAAGGCAGGAAGGGATCAGAAATCTCCAATTCCTTCTGGGGGAGGTGCCAGCAATGATATATGAACAAATAGATATTTATATATGTATATATTGCATGCTATTCAGAGCAAATCTTCAATGGGAAACTCCCAGTTTCAGAACTTTCTTACCACCAGTGATGCTCCAAATGTGCTGTTTCATAGTGGAGCAGGGCTGCACCATTATCCTGCCTTTTCTTCCCAGAAAATTGCTCTGTGCAGCACTATAAACCTGAATAATGCAAGTCCTGTTGGAAAGACATCTTATTTTTCCTTCTAGGTTGCTTAATTAATTTCTTTCGACTTCTTTTATACTGTTTGATGAATGTTATTTCAAACTACTGTCAAAGGGAATGTGAGGAGGGAAAAATGAGCCACCTACACACTGCTTCTAATACAACTGTATCACCCTTTGAAAACCAGGGAATTAATAAAAAATAGGTGTTAGCCCATATGCTTGACAGGGAGCATTTGGAATTGTCAGGCATGTTTCTACCCTAATTATCCTTGTCGGGCCATTTTGTAAACTGAAAAATTCCCCAAGTTAAATAAAAACTCAGAGACAGGCCAGGATATTGAAAGCTCCACTTTCAAACCAGCAAAACAGAAAATTTGTTCTTGTTTGGGCTGTTACTTCCCACCCAGAGACCTCTCACGGCATATTGCCATGAAAAGCAAAATGAGCACATCTGGTGGTGTTATGAATTGGGTTTGTTTGAAGGTTATTGGGCATCTCTGAGGGAAATTTAACAAAACTGGACCACTTGCAATGTTTCAGTGTTCCCCCTCCAGGTGGGGAGAGGTTTTTGTGTCCCTTCCTTGTGAGGATTAAACTGAAAGGGTAAATATGGGATGTTGCTGCTGCTTTGGGTTCTGCTGGGGTTTGGGGTGTCTTACCAGAGACACAGCAATAGCCCCTCTGCAGTGCTTATGGAAGGGAAGAGGGATGGTTGTGGGGTTTTGGGACAAGGATGCAGCTCCCCCAGCCTCAGAGGTGGCACTGGGGTGGTGATGACTGAGCACACCCCACCAGCAGGTCAGGCTGCACACAGAGATGAAGGTTGGGTGATTAAAAATTCATTGGGCAGATTCCTGAGCTGGGGGCCCCAAGCCAGGGCTCTCAGACAGGTCAGCACACACAGGTTCAGCTGCTGCCTGGTGTTAACCCCAGTTAACAACACACTTGACTTAGGGTAGCTGCTACTCCCAGCCTGGCTCGAGGGGGCATTCCCCCCCTCACAATTCAGAGGGAATAATTCATGGGAGAAGTTTGTCTCTTTCTCATGTTTGTATTTCCCATTTCAAAAATCTGTGCTGAAAAATTTATCAAAATAAGGCTTTTTCTTTAGTTCTTTTCCTGACACCATAGGAAAAGCTGCTGCTGCCTAATTGGAGGTTCCCAGAATCATCTTCCTCCTGTGAATACACACAATGTTCATGTTGTGCATATTTGCTGTAGATTGAGTGGGTTCCTTCTTTAAAACTTGCTGTGCTGATGAACGCTTCTCCCAGGAGAGTTCCCCTTTCAATATTTGTGGAAAACGCACAAAGGACAAGGACACAGTTGAAGTCTCTTAATTTGCAAATGTCTCTGAATATTCATGATGCCTATTTTCATATTCATCCATTTTTCTCCTCTTGTTAAGGCAGCATGTCTGTTTTAAGGTAGAACACATCTGTCACAGTTTGTTTTGTCATCAGAAATATTAATGCTGGGGAAAACCAGTGCAAAATTAATCACAGAATGATCGACTGGGTTGGGTTGGAAGGGACCTTAGAGATCATCTCATTCCACCCTGAACTGGCCAGCAGAAATCATCCTGTCTGCCTTAATAAACTCCTGATTCGTGGAGGCTGATTCCTGCTCCAAATGAAGGGCAGCAATAGAGAATATTGTGGTCAAGCCCAGAAGTTGGGAGGGTGAGGGTGACCCCGGCGCTGCCTCAGGAGCCGCGTTTGGAGAGCTCCTCCTTTAGCGACTCGCTTCTCATCCCTCTCTGCGCTCAGCAAAATTAAATCACCAAGTGTTTCAAGGAAGGACAGCATGAAAAGCACTTTGGATCCCCTCGGAAAGAAATTAATTTTCCATTTGAACCCAGAGCTGCCGAAGCCATCGCCCGTGTTCCCTGCACGGCCTGCGGCATCCAGCGCTGCTCGCCTTTCATCTGCTGCCTGTCGACAGCTCCTCAAATTGTCTGAGGGGGAAATTTCCTCCCACATCTTATTTGAACAGTTTTTTTCCCTGAGAAATGTTGCCAACAAAGATTACTTCTCTTCAGGGCTGGCAAACACTATTTCTTACCTGGCGGCTTATTGGGAATACAATTGGAAAAAGCATGATAAGGTTTTACAAACAGCAGGATGAATAAAGGGAGGAGGGAGATTTTTTATCTCCCCCCCATTAGCTGCAGACAGGGGCTGTTCCTGCTCTGATTATCTCCAGTGTGCAGTTTTGCTCAGTGAACCTGCTGATTTAGCTGGAAAGCATCGAGTGTCATGGGCTGGTGGCTCCACAAGGTCATGGTGGTGGCACGTGGAAGGTCCCCACTGTCCCCTGTGCCTGGCACTGTTCCCTGTGGTGAGGCACTGCAGGGAGCCCCACATTTCAGACTGTGCTGTTTTCCATGGTCTTTGTGCTCTTTCCCCCTTGAAGGCACAGATGTTGTTCCCCCAGAGTGTCCCTGCTTCTCCTCTGAGCATTTATGGACGGGTGCTCAGAGGGATTCCCTGGGGATGCTTTGGTGCAGCAGCTCTGGGACCTGCTCTGGCAGGTGCACGAGGGGCATTTTACATCCCTGAGATTCTTCCAGATCCTCTCCAGAACAAGAGGGCTCTTTGCACTTTCAGCCTGTGTTTATTCCCCCTCTCTATTTCAATTACCTAAATGTTTGTATAATTCAAAAATTGATTTCAGCCCAGCAAAGCTCCCAACCACACTCTGAGTTTTGTTTGCTGCAGAGCCCATAACTAACAAAGCAACAATTTCTTTATTGCAGGATAAAAGCCCATCTAAGAGATAAGCTGTCAGGAGGAACGTGGCACTCTGCACCATTTCCTGGGCATTAAAACTTCCATTTATTTTCAAATATTTTGCAGACCAGCTGGCACCTGGTGTATCGACCGTGCCAGTAAATCACACAGAACTCGTGTCTGAGAGAGTTTTGGGATCACTGTGCCACCCAAACCCTGGCTGGCACTGCAAGGCAAAAGAAGAAGCATTCACTGTTAATATTTTTCCTCCAGGCCATGGCTCACTTGCCCATGCACTGTTTCTGTGGCTTTGGTGAGTGAAGGCCTGGGCTGTTCTGCCTGGCGCTGAAACACGTCCTTAAGGCTCCCTGAAATATAGAAGAAGACAGGGATTACAAGTCCTTCCTGAGCAGCCAGAACAGAACCCATTAAGGTATTGCAAGCCATGCAATTCAATGGCCCTGGAAGTATAATTTGATTGTAATTCAGGAGGTTACTAAAAGGAAATCCATACCAGGCTGAAAGATAAGCGAAAGCGAGGAGTGTATTTACTGGGAGTGCTGAAATGTGAGGTGTGTGAGTCCCTTATCTCCTTTGTCTGCACTTTATCACCACTGAAGGCAAGTAAAAGGGGAATAATATCTGCTTCACAAGAGAAGATTGGATTAAGTTTTCCCAGTGGTCTTGTGGGAGTTATTTCCATTTTGCTCCTGCCTGGATTAGCCTAACTCCTTCAGGCTTTTCCACATCTCTGCAGGAGAAGGTCCTGGCTCGGGGAGGGGAGGGGAGCAGGGTTGGTGTGTTGATTCTTCGTGGGGGAATTTGCCTCTGACCTCTGTAAAGGAATTAGGAGACCTACAACCTCCCCCCTGACTCTTTTACTGCCGAGGTTTCTTTTTCAGATCCCTTTTTGTTATGCAGCCTTTTTGTTTGTCAATGTTATCTCTTGCAGGTGTTTATTAGAACCATTATTTGTGAGAAGAAACCCGGGTGTGCTCATTTCTTGCTGAGGTTTCTCTCCCTGCCTTTGTCTCCAGCTCCAGTCTCTCTGTGCAGAGACCTGCCTGACTCACTGCACGCCTTGGAAACAGCCCCAGGTATTTGATCTCTGTTTTATCTGCTGCTCCTGCTCTGAACACTGACAGGATGCTGCTGCTTCTGCTGGTGGGACCCATCTCCAGCAGTGCCTCCCTCTGCCTGGATTCCATGGCAGTGGGAATGGTGGGGTCTGGCTGCAGGGTCTGCTCAGCCACAAGTGTTTGCTGGGGTTTGTTGAGCTGTCCAGGCAGAGGCTGAGCATGCCCAGGAGGTGATTTTACACTTCACACACATTTACTGTCCAGATATTCCCATTTTTCCTCAGCCTTTCTCACATCTAACTTGCTTTACATGCACGTGGGTGAAAAAGAGAAGGCACTCATGGGGTGTTGTGTTTTATTCCAGGGATGGCTCAGCTCAGGAGTGATCAGAGACAGACACTTGTCACTTCTACCCAATTCCACTCTGCTTGCAAAGGGAACAGGGGAAAACCTCTGCAGCTTGTGGCCTCTGACAGGTACCTGCCAGGCAGTTTATAGCTGAAATGAAGGGCTGATTTCCCTGGTTTTTCATTTGGAGGAGGCAGGCTTAGTGGTTCTTTGCTCACTAAAGGCCAGTGCTGGCCAGCACAAGTGCCCATTCCTGCCAGAGTTTTGATTTTCAAGCACCACGTGTTTCTTTTTCTACCACTTTTCTTATTTCTCTCTGGTTACTGTTGTAACTGCTGCATCTTCTTTGAGCTCCTGGGCACTACAAGACATCTCCTAGATGTTGAATCTTGTCATTTTTGATAAATCTCTGTGAAGCACAGAGCTCAACTGAAACTGCAGCTCAGCATCCTGAAGTGCCAGTTCAATCTATTTCTAGCCTTGGAAAAAAAATTGAAGGGGGGGGCAGCAAAAAACATCACAGCTTTATAGCAGTAATAATGGTGGGAATGAGTTGGCTTTCAGAAAATAATTTAATCCCTGGAGTATTGGAGATGGGTCTTGAGTGTCAGAGCCTAAGGTAGGGCAATGTCCTATTGTTGTGGCTTGTATTAAAACAAAGAAACCTTTTTCCTCTGGAAGTTCATTAAAGCTCAGTTTTATTTTACCATTTTCCAGACTGAAGCCACAAGCAGAGCAGCTTTCTGGGAATCCTGGGATATTGGTTTTGCCTTAGCACTGTCAGATCACCTGGGCACTGCCCTTCTATTGTTTTATCTGAACTTTGGGATCTGGAGGGATTCCTTGTGCTGGGAAGAGGCCAAGGCAGTGCCTTTTAAGAGGTGGAGAGCTGGACAGAGCTTTTAAAGACAAAAATGGGAGCTGGTTGCCTTTTTGCAGCCCACAAAACCAGGTGTCTATGTCTTAGACTTTGAAATTTCCTTCTGTTTTCACCAAAAGGGGACAAGTCTCACTCCTGGTTTCACAACAATGCAGCAGCTGGCATCACATTAAATGTCAGGTGAATGGCACAGAGAATGAGAATTCAAATGTGGCAGCAGTGGCTGCCTGGGCCTCGGGAGCAGAGTTATTTCCTCCCAGATGCTGATCAGCAGCTCCATGGCTCTGGCTGGCTCCAGCTCTCTGAGAGGCTGATGGGAGACAGGGCCTGGAGTGTGCCATGGTAAACCCCATCCCTCTGCCCCAGCCTCTCCATCTCAGGCACATTTCAGGCTGTGCTTGAGCTGGTTTAGGACAAACCCCTTCTTTTCACCTGCTTTTACCTGTGGATTCCCTCTGTGCCTGGACATCTCTTTGGTGTGTTTTTGGGAATCCCTGGTTCAAACCCAAGTGTTCAGTCTGATGTCTTGGCAAGGTTCAGGTCCTTCAAAACATCAGCCCTGATTTAATATTTGGGTTGCTTCAGGTTTCTCTCCAAATACCATTAATTACTAGAAAATCTGCAACCATATCTTTAATTATATTAGGATGTCCAGAGGTACAGGTAAATGTGTCTGTGTGCATTTAAGGAGGGGTTAGGAATAAACAGGATGCCCACCTGTTTAGCATTCAACTTCATCCTTCCTAACTACCATCTTCATTTGTACTCTGGTTGTGACATATAAATCAATGCCCCCCAAATGAAATTGCTTTGTCTAATAATCCTTTGTGCCAGGGTTATCAATAGTTCATTAGTCTTACTTTGCATCTATCAATGAAAGGTGCAATTGAGAGACAGAGAGAGAGTTCAAGGAAAGAAGTGAGTGAATTCTCTGTGGAAGGTGTCTTCCACTCTGGCAACTCTTTGTCTCCATTTGATTCCAGCCTCAAGGGTGTAGTTGTACACACAAGTTTTGTTCACTTGAAACACCTTGGAAGGTTTCATAGGTTTGAATTTATTCCTGAAGAGCCCCAAAGGGCTCTTGAGTCTCTGATGGATCCTCACACCCTGAAAAGCCACGACTGAAAGCCTTCCACAACAGCACCAGCAATGATTTTAGCTTTCCTGTTTCAGCTGTCCCTTGGGTTTTGCCACTCCTGCAAAGGCCAGTTGTCCTTTCCTGGTGAGGACTTGGTGTGGCCCTGCCCAGGGGACAGCAGAGCCCTGTGCTGGCTGATGAGAGCCCTGCCTGGGCCAGCCAGGTGCTCCTCACTCATTACCCGGCTTTATGGAGCTTGACAGGAGACATTGGATGCTAGCCCAGCAAGGTGGCACAGCTTCAGGCCATGAAATTTTATTCCCAGAATCTTGCCAAGTTCATGTGAGCAGCGTTTTGTGTTCTGGTGCCTCCTGCCCTGTGTCACTGAGCTCTAACAAGGTGCCAGGATCAGTGTAGGTGCCACTCTGGGTCAAAGTTGACCAAAACCATCTCAGACCCTTGGTAGCTTCAGTTTTGTATTAATTAGTTAGAACTCTGCATAGATTGACAAGGTCAACAAGCGAATTGTGTCACTCATTAGGTACCAAATAATTAGTGATGGCTCCTGGGATGCCACCTGATTTTTTTCATCCCAATTTTTACCTTGTTGCAGCAAGTTTTTCTAATGATCAGCACACAATCATTTCACAATTCAACAAACCAGTAGATGTGGGGCAAAACCCAGGGTTGGAAGGTGTGTGCAGCAGAGGGGGACAGGGCTGGAGCCTTGGCTGTGTTGGTTGCCTTGGGCTGGCTCCAAATGGGATTTCTGCTCATGGAGGGATTTCTCATGGGTACCTGGAGGCTGAGCAGCTCCTGCTCACTGTCCTTCAGCTCAGGAACCTCCCTGGACCCAGGCTGGGATGGGAGCTGAGTCAGCACATCCAAGAGAAGCAGAGAGTTTATTTAGCTCCATCAAGCGACCTCAAGGGATTTGTGGAGTTTGTTTGGAAAAAAACCCCAGCTTGATGAGCTAAACCCTTCTGGCCTTCTGGTGCTCCAGAAATGAGTTCTTGAACTCACACAGGCCATGTTAACTTGAGCCAGGGAAAAGTTTTGACTGAAAAACTATTTGTCAGCATATTGTTGCCATGAATGTTTCATGAAGCCTTTGATTCCTTCAGATTTTCCTGCTTGGAGAACATTGATCATGGTTTTGGGTAACTTTGCTGCAAGAAAATTCTTCTTCCAATTTATTTTATGTTCTTTTCCTTTTTGCCAAAGGATAAAGAAGGGAGGATTGATAACTTATAATGTTTACAGAATAAGAAAAAGAGATTCCTTTTGTTTCACTACTGCTGAAAAAATGACAACGAATTTTAAAAATTTCAAGCCGAAACCAATAATTTATTTTGAAATTCCTCACAAGGTATATTTGCCTTTTTTAAAAATCACATGTAACTTAGAAAAGTGATCTGGTAGCGCTAGGCTGCAGTTGAAAAAAAAAAAAAAAAGATTTGTACATAAAAACAAGGTGATTTTAAACTGCTTCTTGTGTGACAGAGTTTTGGATCAATATTTCATCACAGGAAGTCGGCGCCGTGACTTTGAGTCGCGCTTTGCTGGCGCGGGGAGGCTGCTCTGCTCCAGTGTCACTCCTGCCTGCTTCTCTCTGCTGATAAAAGTCAGCAGGCAGAATGAAAGGGGACAAACGCTCCCAGCTCTCCAGAAAAACACGCAGGGAATGAAAGGATTGTGGTTCTTTTTGAAAGGACGCCTCTTCCCTCCTGGCTGCCCCCACCATGTGTCCCCCGTGACCGGCTCCCGAGGCTGGGGTGCTTCCCACAGGCAAACATTCCCTGGGATCCCTCCTCCTGCACCTCCAGCTGCAGTGGGGCAGGGCCAGAGCAGTGCCATGGGCAGGGGATGAATGCATGGAAATCTGTATTCATGAGAACCAGAGATGGGGAATTTCTAATCTCTCCTCTGCTCCAGGCCAAATGCGGATGTGATTCTGAAAGATTATTCAGTGAGTCAGCTCCAAGTGAGCTTTCCTCAAGTATCCTGGATATTTTTTGAATAAAACCTCTCCAGACCAGGAACTGATGTGGTCTCTGGGGCTGCAGAGCTGTGCTGTGGGCTCGGCTGATGGCAACTGCAGCCACAGGCAGGACAAAGCCATGGGGAAATGGGACACTTAGAAGGTCAAAAGATATTTGGCACATTTATCACTGTCTGCTCCTTGCCAAGCTCTTCCAAAGCCCGACTGTAGCTCTGACTGTCACACTGTGTTTGGAGACAGATCCAAGAAATGACTCAGGGCCCATCTGTGTTGCCAAATAGCTTCACTCCGTGTCTGCTGTCTGACTGTCCGTGCTGGTTTGGAGCGAGCCAGCTCCTTCCTCCAACAGGGCTTTCTGCAGGGCTGCTGTCACAGAGGCACAGTGGATCCCCATGCTCCTCCTGCTGTCTCACAGCTCTGAGCTGGGGAACATCCCTGCTTTCATCTCAGCTGTCTCAGAGCCACCACCCTGCTGCAGGTCACAGAGGGAGGAAATGTTCAGGGTTGGACTGGTGAGGGTCCAGCAGGGAGCTCTGTCTGCCTGTGCAGCATTTCACAAGGACATGGAGGGACAGGACAAAGGGGAATGGATGTTGGGCAGGAATTGTTCCCTGGCAGGGTGGGCAGGCCCTGGCACAGGTGCCCAGAGCAGCTGTGGCTGCCCCTGGATCCCTGGCAGTCCCCAAACACTGGGGCTGGGAGCAGCCTGGGACACTGGAAGGTGTCCCTGCCATGGCAGGAGCGGCACTGGATGATATTTAAGGTCCCTTCCTACTCAAACAATTCTGGGATTTCAGGCCCCACTTTATTTCTGAGTTACACAGTTTTAGTAACAATTTAAAATTTATAACACCCACTGAAAGTAACTCTGGATGGGAACACACAGCTATATTACTTTTATCCATAGTTTTATCAACAAATATAGCCTTTCCTAACAGCCTTTTTACTCTCTTGCCTCAGGATTTATTTTTGAAAGTGCTATAAATAGGCAATGTTCTGGATTGGGTCAGTTCCCCAGGGAAATAAGTGCATGCCACTTTTATATTAGAGGTTAAATTCTGCCAGCCTTATACTCACTGAGGGGAGCATTAGGGGAGGTGTAAGGCAGGGAGGAACTTGCTGCTGTGTACAAATGCAATTTAACTAAGTACACCAATTGCATTTTTAGCAACCTTATTATAGGATCAATTTATTTTGTCAAGTGACCAGTAATTAATTTTATAGATCTTGAAGAGAGTAAACTCTAAACTCTCTGCTCTGACTCGGACCTTGGCATTAAAATAGGAGATTTGTGTGTGCTGGGCTTTCAGAGATGCTCTCAGTGTTGGCTGAGTGATGTGATGTGGTGAGGGCAGTGTCAGGGCAGGGCAGAGCCCCCAGTGCCCTTGGGCCCAGGCAGGGATGGGGCCAGGCCAGAGCCCCCCTCCCCTCTCAGAGGCTTGCCCAGTGCACCTTGTTGATGCCTTAGGATTTTAGATTTTCTATTTTCCATATATTCATAACCCTGCAGTTCTTTAGTGTGTAACTCCAAACTCCACACTCACTGTGAGCTGCTGCTTCCCCATTTGGGGCAGACACAACAATTCCTCTGCAGGCCTGGCAATCAAGGACACCTCACTGCCTCAGGGCCCAGAGATGGGAACAAAAGGGAGTTGGGGGAGCAAACTTGGGGTCAATGACTGCATTACCTGAAGCTGGAATTGGCAGATTCACCCCCAAAATGCAAATGGACCAAACTTATAAAAGTGTGCAAACCCTGACCCATCATCCATTTTCGGTGTAAAGCCCCTGGGGGGCTTTGTCTGCCCAAAATGTACCTGAATGTCCTTAAAAAAAAACAAAAACAAAACCAAACCTCTTTTTATTCCCTTGATTCTGTTTTTAGGTAAGCCCATCAAGGCATCAGTGTGACACCCTTCTCTTTGTGCCTCTGAGGCTCTGGGGGCTGTGGGGAGGGATTCTGCAGGCAGGGAGCTGTGGTGTGAGGGCTGTGTGTAATTCCAGGGTTGTTGTTGTTCCCAGAGAGCTGACAGCTTGTCATGCAGCACGAGCCACTGGGTGCTGCCTCAGCTCTGCCATCTGCCGTGGTTGCCCTCTTCCCTGCCTACTCCCCATGCAAGATTTGGGTTTTTCTGCATCCTGCTGAGCTGCCTGCACAGCCCATCCCCTCGTGCCATGCTGGGGCAGCATCAGGGGGCTGCTGGGGAGCCCTGACCTGGACCAGGTGGGTGAAACCTCCCACAGGGTACCCACCCACTCCTCACTCAGGAATCTCTCCTGTTCTAATGAAGAAACCAAACAAAGTGAGATTTAAAGAAAGTGTCATCAGTCTCATGTGCTGGTGAGATAAAAATCCCTCTTCTCCCTGGCTGTGGGAATTGGACTCAAAAATTCAAGCAGATTTTCAGCCTGCTGTTGTGTGTAATGCAATTTACTCCTCCTTCATAATGAAAAAATGTTTGGATAAAGGCAAAAAAACCTATTTTGACCCATTTTGGTGCTTGGTTAGATGACTTCACGAGTCCCTTCCAATCCAAACTATTCTATGACCCTGAAGAAGGTCGAAAGAAAATCCTGACAGATTGAATATTTTGAAGGATGCCTTTCCTACTTCGGTTTAACACTCCAGCAAAGAGGAGAACAGCATGAGTGGAGCTGAGGGGAAGAGAGGGGAGAGTGACTAACGAGCAGGAATCAGCAGCAGGGCAGCAGCCTGTGCTGCACCTGCCCAGCCAGCCCCAGGCCAGCCTGGGCACGGCGTGGGGAGCACCATATGCACTGCAGGGCTGAGAGCAGCATCTCACACTGCCCTGCAGATGGGGGAGACAGCCCTGCCCTTGAGCAAGGTCAAAGAGAGGGATTTTGGAGGATGGGAAGCTCCAGAGTGCAGGGTTTGATTTAAAGCACAGTGGGTTTGTGGTGCTGAGGCACTGAAGGTGTGCTCAGGGACACGGCGTGCAGGAAGGGCTCTGCCACAGTCATGGGAGAGTCTTTAGAGCAGAAATGAGGGTTGATAGGGTTACATGAAATTTACAATAAAAGGAAACTCAGCAAATTTGGCACTTGGGCTGCAGATTTTGGATAGCTCCTGTTTTCCTCTGTGCACTATATCCGTGCTTTAGGTAGTGTTTGAAGGAATTATTTCAAGCAGGATGTAGTTGAATGACAAGGCAAAATAGCCTCTGTTAATGCTGTTACCATGTGTACAAGCTATGTAATGCTACTTTTTTCCTAGTAAATGTATTTTCTTCCCAGTTTTGAGTTTCCCTGATTGGCTGGGTCTGTTCCACTTGGGATAAAACAGAAGAAGATGCAGTGTGTGGTAGATTTAACAACCTGTGGGATGCAGGGGTGAGGTCCCTTCTCCAAGGCAGGCAGGACATTGTTGTCTTTTCTGTGCTTTGCTTTCCTTTCTTTGTGTTTCAAGTGAATATGTCTGGAGGATGAAGAATGGGTCACTTCCCTGACTTGCTTTTCTGCCTAAGTCAGGGAGAGAATTCACGGCAATCCAGGAGAATTCAGAGAGCCATGGACAGAAAATCCCCTGGTCAGGATGGCCTCTTCCCAGGATTTCAGTCTGCTTCCTCCTCCAGGCCTCTTCCTTTAATAGGAGCATAAAATGAGGGTTTTGAATAGCCCAAGGGTGTGACTTTTATTTTTTGCTAGGTCAATGTGTTGGAAATACTCAGGTTGGATGGGGCTTGGAGCAGCCGGGGAGGTGGCAGGGGGTTGGAATGACATGACCTTCAAGGACCCGTCCAACCCAAAGCATGCCATGATTCCATGGCTCCATTGGGAACTGAGAGCTGGAAATCAGCAGGAATTTGCTGCTGGCACTGGAAGGGGTGGGAAGCAGCCAGATCCCCCTGGCATGAAGGACATCAGCACCCCAAAGCCAGGTAGGACGTGAGGGCTCAGCTGGAAAAGCTCCACCAGAATCACAAAGCTTTAAAATCCATTTAGTGGCGACTGCAAAATGTTTTGCATAAACTCCTTTTCTTCGTGCCTATATATGAACACATCCAGATCAATCACCGAGCTCAAAAATCTTCCTGGTTCTTTTGTGAACATCCTGCTTTGTTATTCCTTTCATTTGTCTTGCACAGAACGAGCCAGCACCGAGAAAATAACTTATTGTGGATGATCAGAAAGACCTTTTCTCCCTTGCTTTTCAAACAGCAGTACACAGAAATGGAATGTTGTCTGTACACAGAGTTGCTGTTTTCCATATATAACCAAGGTGTCACGCAGCTCATTATTTCAGGGAAAAAATCAGTGTCAACAACCAAGGCTTGTGGCTGTCGTTGGGTTTATTAAAAACAAAAACGTTTGATCTCTAGAAGAAAGAAAAGAAATCAGCTCCTGGATTTTAGATTTTTTATTCCTGGACTTGGTCTTCTCTAAAAGCATCAAAAAATGAAAAATCTAAGGTGACATCCTCGATTCTCGTGGCCCCTAATAGCCAGTCACTCCACCAATTTTTCTAAGTTTATCTTTAATCTACTATTCCCAAACTAATTAGGGGCTGAAGGTCTTTGGACTGATTTTCATTTTGTCTTGAGTTATTGTGACATCTTTACTACAAATTCTTTCTCAGTCTAATTAAATTCCTGCAGCATAAATGTCATTTTTCATATCATCACCTGTGGTAGCCTGACTTTGCCTCAGTCTCCTGATGAGGGACTGATTCCCTTCCTTCCAGCTTCGTATTTGAAAAGTTTGGCTTGGAGTAAGAACTTCTCCAGGCTTAGCGCAGACAGGGATTTCATTAATATCTAGGCATTCAAATTGATGGGGTTTTATTAGAAATATCCAACAGTTGTTCTCTTCTATTAGTTTTCAGAAGAATATTTCAATTTGTGCCTTCCTCAAAGCCCAGAGGCAAAGGGCTGAGTTGTGCTCTGAGCCTGGCCCTGAGCTGCCAGGACCCAGCACAGCCCAGAAATCCTCTGCTCTGCTTGGAAACGTAGTGCAGGGGCTTATCTGCTAAACAAAATCCAAATGAGAAATGTTGATACTTAATGAAATATAAGTTTGAGGATTTCACAAAAGAAATCTGCTGTCTCTGCTTTAATTTATTAGGGAGAGTTATGTGCAGATGGTATATACAGAGCTATTTCCTGACTGTACTCCAGAGTAAGTTGATTTGTGGTTTAATGACTTTTATCAAAATGAAATAAGCATTTGATCTTTGGATTTGATCTGGCTATATCTGCAGCTGCTACACCACTACAGCAATTACTTCCAAACTGGGCTTTTTGCCCAGGCAAATGGAGTTCGTCCTTGTTTCATGTCTCATTGACTGTCCTGATAATACACACAGTACTACTGTAGGTTTTTTCTTCCTCTAAATTTGATAGGTGTGAAAGTAAGAGACTAATCCCCTTTTTATTTTAGTATCAGTGTTGTTTTATTATAATCCATTCACTACTCTGGTTAATTTTATCTCGAAGCTGCTCCTAACTAAAAAATTCAATACAAGAATGTGTAATTTTCTCCACATAATCCTGCTATGCCCCTCTATAGAGAATCAAGAAATTCATTTATGAATTCTAAATCTCAGACCCCTCATGGTAATCTTCACATCTGTCCAGTGGTTTAGGGATGAGTTTGTAGGGATGTGCTGTGCACCCATGCTGGGCTAAATCCATCCTAATGGATTTCAGTGGAAGGCAATGGAGTTATACTTGGAATCAATTTATCCCCATCTATCCACCTCTGAAATAGTGTTGGTTTTGTTTTTGGGGTTTTTTTTTGTTGTTGGCTAATTAATTCCTGTCAGAATGAAGCTGTTAAGGTTAGCAATTCTTTTTCCATGACCATACTTCATTTTTATTTACTGCTCAGGCCAAGATTTGCCCAAGTTCAGCCTCAAGAACTCCCGGTGGGAGATGGTTGTCATGATTAAGGGTTCTTAGGGCTTGTTGCTGCCAGCTGTGCCTTCCTGAGGAGCTGCAGCTGTATTTGTGAGCAGGGTGTGGGAGGCAGGAGCTGCTGAGGTGGCTGGCAGCCAGTTCACCTGGGCCAGAGCAGCAGCAGGGAGCAGTCCCTGGACCAGGCCAGGCTGGATGAAGATGTTCTGGAAGCAGCCTTGGTTTGGAGCCAGCAGCTCTGAAATCTGCTGATTCACAGTGGCCAGGAGAGGCAGTCAGAAGGAATTATAAAACGAGAGAAAGATCTTTGTTCTCCCCTTTTTTACAGTCACTTCGGGACAAGGCGCTTCACGCTTTGCGTGGCTGGGAGGTAGATTTTAAACTGTCTCTTTTTTGGCTGGATATTTCTTAGAGATAAGCAATAAAAATGGCAATAACTGGGAAGTGACTGGTGGATGAGTTGCCTGGAGATTTGCAGTGCTACCAGGAGCTCTGTGAGAAGGCGGCTCAGCCTCGGAGCCGGGGAAGGTTTTCCTGTGCCAGGGTTGCTGCTGCATCTTTAGTAAATCAAACTCCTTGCACAGTACTTGCTCCTTAATCCAGGAAAATTAAACCACCAGCCACAGCTACATTGTCCAGCCATCTGCTCTCCCAGGTGCTCCCACGCCTGAGCAGAGATGGAGGGATGTGACCTAGAATCCCACTGCAGGGCTGGGATCATTCCCAGCACAGTCCCAGCCTTCTTCAGTCTTCTGCATGGCATCAGATAAAGTAAACATCAAGATTTGATGTGAGAGCATATGTCCATTGCATAATTCATTAGAGTTCTTCTCCACAACTATTTTTAGGTATTTTTCAATCAGAAGTAGAGGGTGAGGATTACTCGGGAAAAGGAAAAGATAAGAAAATAATGGGGGAGCTTAGAACGATGTCTAGGTACTTCTGGGACTGAGATCTGGCCATTTAGCTGTGTGTGTTTGGTTTTTTGAATAATTGTTTCTGTCCTGGACAATTCCACAGACCTTCATGACAGCTTGGTGGTGGGATGGTGTAAATCCAACAGCAGAACAGGAAACCTGCTCCTTTTTTACTCAGCACTGCTGCTAAAACCCCTGTCAGGCCAGACACCACCTCCCATCATTTCATGTTGTATCATTCCACCACCCTGAATGTGGTTATTCCCAATTTCCAAACACTAAACACATCCAAAACCATTTCCTCTCTGTTTTGCAAAGCATCCACTGAGTGTTGCTGGGACACAGCGAGCAGAATTGGTGGTTTCCCTGCTCAGGTTGTGCAAAATACCTTGTAACTGCAAATCATCACAGCTGCCACAGCTTCCTCTCATGTGTCAGCAGGCTGTGAGCTGCACCCAGGCTGTGTGAACACCTGGGATGTTCCTGGGCTCTCAGATTTGCCGAGCCTCGTTTCACCCCACACGTGCAGGGTTTGCTCTAAGAAAGTGAGGACAAAAATCCTAACCACACCCCAAACCCCACATTGTACAGCATGAGTTACTGGCAAGAAATGGAAGGAGGAGTTATTTTGAGGTTTTTACACTTCCCTATTGCTAGGAGACACTTCTTGGGCACACAGGGCTCGTCAGGCTCCCAGAGCGGCCTCCTCGGTGCCACGGCGTCCATGGCGATGCACGAGGCAGGTCTGAGGGAGACAGGGAGAAGGAAATGGGGATGGGAGCTGCTTTTCATTTTCAGTCTTTCTGAGACAAATGCAGAGTGTACTGGAGGCAGCTGCAGGTGATGTTCCTGGGTTCTCAGATTTGCCGAGCCTCGTTTCACCCCACACGTGCAGGGTTTGCTCTAAGTGAGGACAAAACTCCTAACCACACCCCAAACCCCACGTTGTACAGCATGAGTTACTGACAAGAAATGGAAGGAGGAGTTATTTTGAAGTTTTTACACTTCCCTATTGCTAGGAGACACTTCTTGGGCACACAGGGCTCGTCAGGCTCCCAGAGCGGCCTCCTCGGTGCTGCGGCGTCCATGGCGATGCACGGGGCAGCTCTGAGGGAGCTGGAAATGGGGATGGGAGCTGCTTTTCATTTTCAGTCTTTCTGAGACAAATGCAGAGTGTACTGGAGGCAGCTGCAGGTGATGTTCCTGGGTTCTCAGATTTGCTGAGCCTCGTTTCACCCCACACGTGCAGGGTTTGCTCTAAGAAAGTGAGGACAAAACTCCTAACCACACCCCAAACCCCACATTGTACAGCATGAGTTACTGACTAGAAATGGAAGGAGGAGTTATTTTGAGGTTTTTACACTTCCCTATTGCTAGGAGACACTTCTTGGGCACACAGGGCTCGTCAGGCTCCCAGAGCGGCCTCCTCGGTGCCACGGCGTCCATGGCGATGCACGAGGCAGCTCTGAGGGAGACAGGGAGAAGGAAATGGGGATGGGAGCTGCTTTTCATTTTCAGTCTTTCTGAGACAATTGCAGAACATCTTTGTGCTGTTTTTCTCCCTCCGTTTTTGTCAATGGGGGAAATAACAGTAAAAAGGGAGAGTGGGAGCCATGGAATGCAGACACGGAATCGGCTGCAGGTGCCAAGGAGAGCCTGGTGACTGAGTACGGTCACAATGGATGTGGTTACACCACATTTGGGCCAAGTTTGTACTCTTGGGAAGGGGCAAAAACACAGCACTGCCAGCCAAGTCTGAGCCTGTCCCTGATGGTCAGTCCATGCACAGCATCACCTACAAGCACTCGAGTCCCACCAGGGCAGCCCTCAGGGAGCACATGATCAGCACCAGCCTCACCACCTGTGACCCCAGTGTTTAAAATTCTCAGTTCTGACCAAAAATTATTCATTTTCCACAAGGCACCTCAGTTTGGGCTGATTGAGGCTGGGGTTGTAAATGGACAGATCTCCTGGGGGTTTGTCATGGGTGGGCAGAGCCTGGAAAAAACCAAAGCTGTCAGGAGAACATGGGAATTTGTCATGCAGAAGGGAGTTGCTGAGACAACTGTGGAGTATCTCACACTGTATTTTTCACACTAATGCCAGATGGCCAGGAATGGGATCCCCCACGTTCTCCTCCCAGTCTGAGAAGACAAGAAAATAAACAAGGAAAATGTCTGTGCTGATGGCATCTGCTGGGTCCCTCATAAGGTGAGTCACTGCTTTTGATTGCTGAAATAATTAGGATTTCTTTCTAATTGGATTCTCATGTTAACTCTTCCTCTACCATGGATCCCAATCATCCTTTTAGTTCCTGGCAGGAGGTTGGAACTGGATGATCTTTAAGGTCCCTCCCAACCCAAACCATTCTGGGATTTTGTGGAAAATGAGCAGCAATTGGCTGCAGCAATTGGCAGCAATTCCAGGTGAGGACATTTTGTACCAGTTGGGCTGTTGGCGTGGAACCCCATCCCTCTGCTGCTCCCATCACCTACAGGACCATCCTGGGGGTGATCAAGACTCAGTTTCTTTCCAGCTACAGGACAAGAGTGCAAGGAATTACAGGAGAGGAAACACAGGGCAGAAATCTGTGGAAATATTGGAGTGTGGGGTGCTCTGCAGCAGGTTTTATTTAGGAGGTTCTTGACACATACAACCCATGCTCCCTGAGATCCCTGCACTCCTGCCAGGCATATGTGCACACACATTTATTTTTAAACTCTTACATGCAGCATTTCCTACCTGGCTGGTTCACCAAAGCAGTTTTTTTCCTTAGCAAATAAGGGAAAGAGCTGGGTAAGTATAAATGTGTTTCTTAACAGCCTTGTTTGTGACAAAATTGCCAAGTAAATCTTCACACGACATCGGGCTGCGAGTATTTGAGTCACATTTGGACAGCAAAGCCCACTGCACGCAGCTTTCATGACAATATTTCTCTCAAGCACAGTCTGTCTCTCATGTTTTCCTGAACATTGTTTAAAGAGCTGATGAAAGAGCTGAAAACTTTTCAAACTTTCCTTTTCTTGGGTCTCTTCAGCTCAGTCTTTCATCACTCAGTCAATAAACAGTGGAGGACTCTTCTGAACTGCAGTGGGAGCGAGGAAGCAAAGGGGAAATTAATGATATCACCAAATTGAAACTCTTTCAAGTTCCCTTTAATTGCAGAGGGCACAGGGAGCTCATTCAGCTTTAATTCTCTGATCTCTCGCTGTCCCCAGGGGAGCAATCTGCCTCTCCTCCCACGCCGCACGCGATTTTCCTGGGCTGGTTCCTGGCTCGGGGCTCCTGTGCAGTGCAGAGCCCTTCCCGGGGGATTTTGGCAGTGGGACGGCAGCCACAGCTGCCCACTGAGGTGCTCACCCTGGTCTTGGGCACCACACAGGGCTGATCCTGCTCTGCCAGTCCCTTGGTGCCCGTTTGGTGCCTCAGCTGCTCATCTATGGACTGGGGATCACAGGATCCCACAAGGATTTTAGCTGGAAGGACCTTAAACCTCATCCAGTGCCACTCTGGCCATGGGCAGGGACACCTTCCACTGTCCCAGGGTGTTCCAATCCCTGTCCAACCTGGCCTTGGGCACTGCCAGGGATGGGGCAGCCACAGCTGCTCTGCACAGGTGAGTGCCACATATCCAAGCTGTCCAAATTTAAAAGAGAAAACAGTTAAAACCCCAAGAACATCCAAAAATTGCTGTTGTCCACTGAGGAGCTTCAGCTGAAGGCACCAAGCATTCCCTGGCTGTCTTTGTCTCATGGGAAATATCAGTGCAAGGGGCTGAAAACTGCTCAAAGAGCCATTCCCACCGTGGAAAAGCCTGAGGATTACCATCACAACAGGTCCCTGGGCAGAAACATGAAGCATAAAGCTTTAAATTCAAGTCACACTGATAAGAATAACAAATAAAGAGACCAAATTCCCTTAAAAAATGGGATTACCGAGGCCGTGGGGAAGAAATATTTTAAAGGAAGTTAAAGAGAAGTTAATCTGCTTTTATGTAATTTGTTTTCCTATTCTTCCCAAACTGGCTTGCTTTGGAGACAGCTGCTTTCAAGGTTTACAGCCGTGCATATGGTTGGGAGGGCTGGAATTGGCAGCCCTTGGCATGACAGAATAATGGCTAACTGGAAAAATGGCTGGGTAGATAATTTACAGATGATACGACCACATCAAACCCAGTGAAACACAACCCATTCATTTTTACAGCCTCCAGACTGCTGCCTGTTGTGCTGTGTCCCTCCTGATGTCTCTGCTGTCACACAGCCCTTCCCCTCCCCTCCCCTCCCCTCCCACGGGCAGGATCCCATGGAAATCCTCATTCCTGGAGGGCTGGATATGGACAGGACAGGATCCCATGGAAATCCTCATTCCTGGAGGGCTGGATATGGACAAGGCAGGATCCCATGGAAATCCTCATTCCTGGAGAGTTGGACATGGACAGGAGAGGATCCCATGGAAATCCTCATTTCTGAAGGGTTGGACACAAACAGGGCAGGATCCCATGTTTGGAAGGCTGGATATGGACAGGGCAGGATCCCATGGAAATCCTCATTCCTGGAGGGCTGGATATGGATAGGACAGGATCCCATGGAAATCCTCCTTCCTGGAGGGCTGGATATGGACAGGACAGGATCCCATGGAAATCCTCATTCCTGGAGGGAGGGTTGGACATGGACAGGAAGGATCCCATGGAAATCCTCATTCTCGGAGCACTGGACGCTAATGGGAGAGGATCCCATGGAAATCCTCATTCCTGGAGAGTTGGACATGGACAGGGCAGGATCCCATGGAAATCCTCATTCCTGGAGAGTTGGACATGGACAGGACAGGATCCCATGGAAATCCTCATTCCTGGAGGGCTGGATATGGACAGGATCCCATGGAAATCCTCATTCCTGGAGAGTTGGACATGGATGGGGCAGGATCCCATGGAAATCCTCATTCCTGGAGAGTTGGACATGGACAGGGCAGGATCCCATGGAAATCCTCATTCCTGGAGAGTTGGACATGGACAGGGCAGGATCCCATGGAAATCCTCATTCCTGGACGGCTGGACATGGATGGGTTTGAGTTCCACTTCCTGTTTTTCTGTTTAAACTGGAAACAAGGATTAGTGTTTGGTTTGAGATTTTAATATCCAAGGATAGATTAGGACAAAGGCAGCCTGATGTTAGATGACCATTAAATACCAAATGCTATCAAAATCTCCAGCAGCATCAAATCAAGCCCTAAATCCTAAAAGCTTTATACTTTTCCCCCAAAATGACACCAGAGTATCACCTTTGGAGCCGTGTTGTTCTTTGTTCAGCAATAAATGAGCAATTCCTGGAGAAATCCCAGTTGGGGTAGTCCTGGCCCTCCCTTGGCCAAGCCCTGAGTGAAAGGCAGATTCTCGTGGCTCAATTACAGAGCCACTAAACAAAATGGAAATGTTGATGTTCATTATTGATTTTATCCTTTGCTGCTCTGGAATGGTGCTAGTGGGAGCCGTTATGATCAGATTACCTTAAAACTTACTTACAGAATGAAGTGCTTAATTTATCCCCCCTTTTTTCCTTTCCCAAAGCAATAAAACGGGAAGGGATCAGCTGTGCTTCCTGTAGAGCAGCCCTTCTCCTTTTGGTTTTCTTGCTGTGTTTGTGTAATTCATCTTTTATCGCTCTCAAAATCTTTTTTTAGAGCATTTTGCATTTGTTATATCTCCTCAAGTAATCGCTCATATTGGTTATGGAATAGAATAGACTGTGATTGTTGAAGATATAACTGCAAAATGTTTCCAATTTCTGGGAATATCTATTGAAAACTACATTTACTGAACATCCATCTCCAGCTCCCTGTGCTGTCAGGTCACAGCTCCGTGTCCCCACAGCCTGCATGTCTTTGGGATTCAAGTCAGCCAGGCTGATTCTGGTTTAACTGAGGATCTGGGAAGTGCTGCATTCTGAGTGATATATCCTCTCATAATCTGGGAGGTTAAATGGTTTTTCTGATTTGATTCTTTACTGCCTTCCCCATTTCGCATCAGATGAAACCGGCTGTGAAATGGCAGCAAATGCAAGTGGCACATTTGTGTGCTGAGTGCCTGCAGCGAGCTGGGGAAGAGGAATTGGCCTTTAATTGCCCCTCATTAGTCATTTGCTGTGTACAATATAACTGGCAATTGCAGTGGGCAAGGGGGCTGAGAAATGCGGCCCCTGTCCTTACCCCGGGCTGGCTGTGGGGCTGGAAGTGGCTCTGACTGAGGCACCAAAGTGCCCAGCTCCTGCCAGGTCTGAGGCCCTGCAAGCTCTGCCCCTTGGCTGGGCTCAGGGAGGGTGGGTGAGCATGACCAGAGAATCCCAAAGAATTGTCTGAGTTGTAAGGGACCTCAGAGCCCCTCCAGTGCCACCCCTGCCATGGCAGGGACACCTCCCACTGTCCCAGGTGCTCCCAGTGCCAGCCCTGCCATGGCAGGGACACCTCCCACTGTCCCAGGTGCTCCAGCCCCAGTGTCCAGCCTGGCCTTGGGCACTGCCAGGGATCCAGGGGCAGCCCCAGCTGCTCTGGGCACCTGTGCCAGGGCTGCCCACCCTAATTCCCAATCTCCCATCCATCCATGCCCTCTGGCAGTGGGAGCCATTCCCTGTGTCCTGTCCTTCCATGCCTTGTCCCCAGGCCCTGGAAGGAGCTCTAAGGTGTCCCTGGATCCTTCTCTTCTCCAAGCTGAACCATCTTGTTCTTCCTGTGCTCTCTGTTCACACCCCTGTGGAGTCTGGCTCTCTGTCCTCTCGAGCCCCTGGTGGGCACCTGATCCTGAGCAAAGCACTCAGCCCAGGCCATCTCCTGGCAAAACCACGGAATCAGGGAATGGTTGGTTGGAAAAGATCTTTAAGATCATCGAGTGCCCTCACAAACCCTGTTCCCACTGTGCTGCCACGCAGGGGTGATCCCAGTGACCCTGCCATGATCCTCTCCAAGTGCCACTCCACAGGGGAGCCTGCCTTTCAAAGGAACAAGTGTTTAATCCGTGGATTCATCAGATTTAACCCTCTCCTTGCTGTGTCCCGCCTGCATTCCTTGGCAGCGAGCAGCTCTGATCCCAGCCCTTCCCACCACTCCTCTCCCTGACCAGCCCTTGGGAAGGAGGGTGGAGATTTCTGTGCCTTAGCAGATGGCAGCAAATCCTGATACCTGCATTTCATAGCCTGGCCCATGGGGTTGGAGTGATGTATTTACTCCAGCACCTAAAGTCAGTGAATTACATCCAACCCTGCAAATGGTCATAAATATGATATCTGTGTGAGCTGAGGTAATTGCCTGCTTTATATATGTGTTTATCTTCCCTGCATTGCATACACAACGTGCATTATGTCAGGGAGATGACAAAGAGCAGCCATAATGCTCCTCAACTGCATATTTCTTCTTAGTTTATGGCTGAGGCTCGGAGTTATCTTATGCAGAGTTGGCTGCAGTGGTGTAATATAAATTAACATACTTAGAAAATGTCAAGGAGCATTAATTGACAATTTCAGAAGCCTACCTTGCTAAATACCAGTTCAGTTCTGAAGCTTGTCTCTGCAAGCTTAATATATGGAAAATAATGCTTATTCATGAATGGCTTATGTAACTTGGCATTAATTACGTGGCTGTCACAGATGGTCTCTCTACAAAACCAGGTGCCAAAAATAAAGTTTCAAGCCCCACAAGGGAACTTCTGGGCTGGGTACTCAGCACTTTGGAAAAGCAGGGCACATCATCTTGCATGGAAATACCGACTTACTAACCTAATTCTGGACCCACTTTTGGCAGAGGATTGGCCTATATAAAAATATTTCACATCAGCACCTTCTCCTGCACCTCATACGAGGGGATCCACGGCAGGAGCCCCCAGCCCTGCACTCCCCTAGCACTTCCCACCTGGAAAACGGAGATGACACTGAATAATCCTCTTGATAAAGAGTGAAACAAGCTGAGATTTTTATCTGAACAATTAGGACAGTGTTGGTGGTTTCTTTGCCTGCCCTCCAGCCTGAGCTGTGGCACAGCTGGGAGCAGCTGTTTGGTGTGGAGGTGCTCAGCTGAATGCTAATTGTTGATTAATGTAGCCCTGGGTTATAAAGCCCCAGTTTCTCTCTTTAGGATTTTTTTCCCATGCACCAGGAAGGTGCTGCTGTCTCTCCAAGGTTTCCTGCTCCTCATTCCAGCTGGGAGCATAGCCAGCTCCACAGCTCCTGGGAACTTCCCTGCCTCCCTAAACAAAGTTAAGCAAGGCTGAAAGATGAGATTTGAAGGCATTTATTGATTTTGCTTTAATATTCTGTTATTTCTTTCCCATCAATACCCTATTTGCTTTATGCAGTGCACTGTGCTGTAAGTATATTCCCAGAAAATGATGCACATAATGCTATCTCAAATGGGAGCATATGGGTATCAAATGAAAGCTGGGCTGTAAATCACTGAAAATCAGGAATGGCAGCACCATCCAGGCAGCTGCACTCTGAGCTATCCCTGCTCTGTTCCTGAGCTGGAAGGGAAGGGCAGCCCTTCCTGAGGGCTGGCTTTGCTTGGCACCACTGGATGCTGCAGTGTTTGGCCCCAGAGCTCTGCAGTGATGGGTTTCTATGGCAACTGGCTGGTAAAGCCAGGGGTGGGGGCACCTGCCCTGAGCCCCCAGCTTTACCTAGTCAGGTTGTTGGGTTTTGTTGCCAAATGGACCCTTCTTTCATGATTTCCCTGTTTCTTTGTGTTGTTGCTGTTGAAATACTTTCTGTGGTCCCTAAGTTAAGTCTTCCCCTGAGATCAGGGCAAAACTGAGCCTAGAAATGCTCTCCTGGACTAACAGCAAGTGTTTATTGCCCTGAGCCCCCCTCCCCTCCTCTTCCTGCTGCTTTTTCATCCCCTTCTCCTCCCATCCTGGGGACCTGTGGGGACACAACCTCGCTCTCCAAATCCCACACTGGTTTGGGTTGGAGGGACCTCAAATCCCGCCCAGTGCCACCTGAGCCATGGCAGGGACACCTCCCCTGTGCCAGGCTGCTCCAGCCCCAGTGCCCAGCACTGCCAGGGACCCAGGGGCAGCCCAGCTTCCCTGGACAGCCCATTCCAGTGCCTGACCACCCCTGTGGGCATCTCCCATGCCAACCCAACAGGGATGACTTTTAAATACAATCCTGGGGATCATTTCATCTTCTCTTGCTTGAAACTTAAAAAAATGATAAAAAATTGCTTAGACTCATCTGCTTCAAATTAAATTCGGTGCTAAACCCCAGGAAGTGTCATTGAGAAGAGACTAGAGGAGCTTGCCCTGGGAACAGGAGATGAGGAATTCCCTGGGATGGTGCTGCCACTGTTCCTGTGTCATCCCAAATGTCCCTACGGGCACTGGGGCAGTTGTGGCTGCTCTTGTGAACCTTTCAAATGTGTCTTTCCCCTTCTGGGCGAGACCCCTCCTCCAGATCTCACCCATGGCAATGCCAGAATTCAGCTGAGCCCTCAGGGATTAATGAAATCCGTCCTGACCTGTGTTCCCAGAGGTGCTGCTCAGGGGAGGAGTCTCTGCTAGAAACACTCAGGACATTGCAGAGAGCACAGCCTGGCTCTGGTGGGCTGCTTGACCATGAAATTGCCCATGAAATGGGAATCTATTGTTTTTCATGCTAATTAGTAACCCCACGAGTTTATTTAAAGGTCACTGCAAAGCCATGAGAAATATCTTAGATGGGAAAAGTAGAAAAATCAAGAAGCCATAGGGAGTTTGACTTATTTAGTTGGATGTTACTGCTGATATTTAAGATACTTTCTGAGATGTGCATTAAATTAATAAGGGAGCTGAAGGAGTGTTTTAATATAACTTAGTGTGAAAGTAGCCCTCAGAATTTATTTTATTCATAGATTTTTGCATCAAAGGTCCTATAATGATTAATTTTCAAACTTACAGGTTTAAACAGCAAAATAAGAAATAATAGCTCCGAAGTTGCTTTGAAATACTTAATAAAATGGTGTTCTTTAAAGCATTAAATGGCCTCCTAATGCCACTAGCACTTCAAAGAACAGTGTTCTTTGCAATATTTCTATTCAGTTTTCTGCACTCTGCAAAGCTGACTCACTTATAGGGCACAGAAATATTTTCAAATGGGCAAAGTCAAGGCATTGATATATCCCCACAAAAGCCTGGGCTGAAAACCTGCCCTGAGTGCTGGGGAGGGCAGGAGTTAATCTGAGGGTGCAGAAGGTTCCTCGGCCTTCCAGCCTGCAGGACAAACTCAAAATCCAACAGCTGGAAAGGATGTTGCTGTTCTGAGGGATGTCTGATGTGGGGCTGCTGCAGAGGCACAGAGGGACTGACACAGCCCCAAATCCAAATGCTTCTTGTGGGAAATGAATGTCTTTCCATGGACAAGAAGCATCTTCGTGTCAAAGCCAAGGGGTGTAAAATCAGAGGTTCCAGCCTGGAGAGTGCCCAAGTGTCCCCTTCATGGGTATTGGAGGGAGAGCAATTCCTGCTGGGATGCTCCAGAGAGAAGAGAGAAATTCCTCCTTAAATACCCTAAAATAAGAGCAGGATTTGGCCCCTTGCAGCTCCTGGGGAGGCAGAGGGCAGCTGGGATCCAGGCTGGAATCCTGTTCCAGGAGGGCTCCTAATTGTAAATTCAAGCATGCAGAGGATTAATTGCCAGCAGGTGTCAAAGATAAGAAATTCCTCTCTGATCTGGGCAGGGGGTAACTCTGAGTATTTCCCTGTATTGTTCTGTTCTTGCCATTGTTCAGGGGGACAGAAAATGAAAATACATGTGACAAAATGGGACAAACAATTTTGCTGCTGTCAGAAAAGGAAAAAACGCAGTGCAAGGCTTCAAAGGGGAGAAATTGTTAATTAGGAAATTACTGCTTGGAAAAAATATAAATCGAGAGGTCAGAGAGTTGTGGAAAGCCAGCCTGCAGATTCATGACCTGCTCTGATCCAAGGGTTACACACAACCCGCCCCAGCAATTTACTCGGGTTCCTTCCTCCTTGTGCTGTGGGAAAATGAGTGCATGTGGCAATTAGTGGAGCTGTGATTGACTCTGGCCATGCCCAGCTCCTGGCCCCCTGCCTTGGGGCTGCCCTTGTCCCTGCAGCCCCGGGCACAGGGCTCAGCCTGGGAGGTCCTGCCACCACCTCTGCTCCTCAGGAGCAGCTGCAGAGCCTCACCAAGCCCTTAATGAGGGGCTGCTCCCTGTGGAGAGCACAAAACTGAAGGAGGGCCTTCAGAAAGTGATTTCCTGCAGCCCCCAAGGGCCAGGTTGTCTGGTTTTGTCGTCTTTGCAGGTGGCAGGGGAAAAGATTCCTGTTGAAAGGAGCAGGGCATGAACCTGAGGGAAGGACCTTGCTGTCCATGGGGTGTCCTGGGAGCATCCATGAAGGGAATTTCTGCTGAGGAGCAGCACTCTGTGAATGCAGGCTTTGGTTTGCTCTCCATCCACACAAACAAAGGGCACTGATGAGTGAGCCCCTGGCACGGAGCTGTGGCAGGGGAGGGTCAGGCTGGCATCAGGAAAAGGTCAGGGAAAAGGAGGGTGCTGGCACTGCCCAGGCTCCCCAGGGAATGGGAACATTCCCAAGGCTGCCAGAGCTCCAGGGGTGTTTGGACAGCACTGCCAGGGATGCCCAGGGTGGGATTTGGGGTATCTGTGCAGGATCTGGACCCTGATCCTTGTGGGTCCCTTCCAGGTCAGGATATGCCCGGACCCTCTGAGGGAACTCACCTGAGCAGTCTGATACTGGGGTGGATGTTGAACCAGGAACAGCCAGGCTAGAGAGGAATGGATTGAAATCATGGAATGGTTTGGGGTGGAAGGGACCTTACAGATCATCTCATTCCAGCCTCCTGCCATGGCTCTTGCAGATCCTGAGGACAGACAAGATGCATCATTTCAATCATCACATTTCATATGTGACAGAAAAGTCATGGCACCCCTGTAATGAGGCAAAGCAGGGCATGAAATAAATAACTGCAGCCAGAAAGAATCAATTATAATGTATAATAATGAATGATAAGTGCCACAGCTGGCTGATGGGGCTGTTCCAGAGACCTGGGGTGGCTGAGGCAATGGTGCTGCCCTGAGATGTGGCTTGGTACATAAGTCACAAACCAATGTGGCTTCAGGAGTTTTGCCATCACCCTCAGCAGGACAGAGGCACAATCATTGTTTGGGGTCCTCTCTGCAGTATTTACATGGATGGAAATGGCCAGTGGGCCTTGGGGGTTTATTTGAAAAGGAGAAAAGTGTTGCTGCAGCCTCGTGTGCCTCTGCCTGCACATGGCTCCCGGCCCACACAGCCCCAGAAAAGCCAAGGTGGGCTTTAAATTAGCACCCAGCTCTTTGGCAGAGCAATCAGGAGCAGCAGGGCAGGCAGAGTGGGAGTTTGGAGTGCCTGAGGGGCTGGCAGCAAGCAGGGAAGGACGTTCATCCTGAGCAGGAGACCAAGCCCCGCATACCCAGCCAGGAAAGGAGAGACCCCTCTGCTTCCTGCACTCCTCCTGCTGGGGCTGTGCATCCTGGGGGGGCTCACAGCACACAAACGGCTCTGAAATGCCATTCCATGGCATTCTCCAGTCTCCCTTGTTCCTAGAAATATCATTGTCAGCTTAGGGAAAGTCATTAGCAATGAGGCATTGAGTCCCAAGATATGAAGAACAGTTTTTAATTCCTTTCATTGGACTAAACCAATTTCTTAGGGATATTATGGAAATCTTTGCATTTGGATTTCAACCCTAAAGTAATTAAGGAAATATTCCAGATGGAGCAATGAGTTTTTCTTTACTTCTCTAGAAGAAGGGTGCTCTGAGGAGCCACTCTCTTGAACAAGTGGGATGAGTAACTCCTGTGCTCAGTCTCTACATCCATTTTGGACCATGTTGGTGAAATAAAAGCAGTGGGATTAAGTATAGAGGAAGCCCCAATGGGCATTTTGGACTTTGACAGCTGTCCTTGACATCACAGTGGACAAGGGGAATGGCTTTAAACTGCCAGAGGGCAGGGTTTGATGGGATGCTGGGAAGGAATTGCTCCCTGGGAGGGTGGCCAGGCCCTGAACAGGGTGCCAGGCTGGAAGTGTCCAAGGCCAGGTTGGACAGGACTTGGAGCACCCTGGGATAATGGAAGGTGTCCCTTGGCAGGGGGCGGAACAAAATGAGCTTTAACAAAATGAGCTTTAACAAAATGAGCTTTAACAAAATGAGCTTTTTCTTTTCCAGCCCAAACCATTCTGGGATTTTCATGATCATGCTTGTCCGTCCTCCCTGAGCCCAACCAGGTAATTCCTGCAGTGCAAAGCTTGCAGAGTTCATTCTCCTGAGCAGAAGAGGCAGTTTCCTATCTGGATAGGTTTCCTTTCCTCTCTTGCTCTAAGGGGAACGTGCACTCAAGCAGAATTTGAAGTCACTGGCACAGAATAAGGCAGTGAGAGCACATGAGGGAAACTGGAGGGACTGTGCAGGTGTGAGGAGTGGATGGAATTGTAATGAGGGAGCTCGAGAAAAGACTGGGAATGTGTAACACTGAGGAGTAAAAGATAAGCAAAGCAGAATGTCCAGGGCTGACAGTATCCCAGCAACAATAAATTCTGTGTGTGATAGGGCTGGATGAGAGAGCTGGGGACTGACAGCTCTCTAATCTCCTGCCAAAATCCCTGGTCACCAGTTCCCCTGCACAGTGTCAGCTGCAAGGTGTGAAGCACCCACAGGTACACGGGGCTTTGTGCAGCAGCTGCTCCAGGAACATCATTCCCAGGATGGAGGTGACACATGGAGCTGGGATTGGGGTCAGGACTGAGAATTGACTTCACTCCCAGCTCAGGTGGAGGTGCTGACACTGCTGCTGGGCAGTTTGGGCTTGTGTTTTCTGCCCTGAGGTGGTGTTGGCCTCAACACATCTGCTCCCAAGAAAAGGAAGGGCTGGCTGCCACAGGGATCAGTTTATCAATGTAGCAGGGCCTCTGTGGAGCCAAATAAATGAGAATTTCCTGTGGGTGAGCATCTGAGTGGCAGTAAATGGTATCAAAGAGAAGATCTGCACATTTTTTTGAGGAAGAGGAGACAGGAGGCTCACGCAGGTGGACTTGGGCAAGCAGCCAGTGCCAGGAGAGAAAGTGATAAATTGATGTCTTGGAAAAGCCTGAATGGAGGAATAATAACCATCAACAGCAGAAGGCATTGAATGAGATGGATTCTCACCTCTAGAAGCTTCCTGTGTTTATTATTGATGGCACTGCAGGTTTTATTTCTTTGCTTTTTGTACTTTTCAGTACAATCTGGTTAGGAATTCAACATGCCAAGGCAGGTGATGGAAGGATTCTGGAAGGAAAGTGAAAAATGACATAAATGAGCTGCAACAACAGCCCTGCTCTGGCAAGGAGTACAACTGGAGGTAATCCTAAATGACAAAGGCTTTGTTTTCCTAGTTACCACTCAAACATCATGGAAAGAGTCTCAGGACAGGATAAATCTCTGTTTCCATAGGATTTCTGGTTAATTGACCTTTTTTCCCTTCTCTGATATCCTAGATCTGATTTTAAAAGTAACTGAACACCAAGAGGTTTGGATTAGCACATAAAATATTCACTGCTGCCCTCTTCAAACTCTTCATTCTCTTCAAGCTCTTTGTAAACTCTTGCACATTTTTTAAATTGGGAAATTCTGTCCTGTATCCTCTGGTGAGGGCTGCTGCAGTGGGTGCAGTGGGATCTCACATGGAGAGGGAGGCAGTGTGCTGCTGAGTAATGGTGAATTTCTCAGGAAATGAATAATTTCGGGACTTTCTAAAGGTCACTTGAAGTTCCCCTGAACTTTTATAGTTGGTTATATAAAATGAAAAGAGAGAACTCTTAGTCTAGATAACTGTCAGTCGGGTGAGATAACCTCAGAAAGGCTCTGGCAGGTCAAGGCACTTCAGTGACAGCTTTTGGGAAGAGACCAGTCAGCAGAGCTGCCTCCCCTGATGGGTGTCTGAAATGGAAATTCCAGCTCTCCCTCTTGCAGCAGATTTAAGTGGAAGTTCACTGCCCTGGTGGGCACCTGGATTTTATAACTGACCTTTGAGAAGGACCTGAGCCAACCTTTTGTCTCCACTGCTATAAATTAAAGCCCAGACAGGGACAGGGACAGGCGAGCTGAAGGCAGGAGTGGAAAGGACAGACTGACACCTGCCCCTGTTTTTCCAGGATCTCCTTAGGGGTGTTAGGAAAATTAATCCACAAACACCAGAGGTTTATGTCCAAAAAGAAGACAGAGGAGTCCTTTGGCTTTATTTGAATAAAGGGAGAGGCCATGGGGAATCCCCTGGGATCTCTCAAATATTTGGAGGCTGCAGCCTCCTTTTTATCCCAATTTCCAGCCACATTTCCCTTCTCTCTTTCCCCATTGGCTGAGGTACTTGAGAGGTTCACACTTCCCAGAACACCTGATCCCAAAGATTCCCCTCTAATGTATAACCCTCCCTTTTCATTTTTAATTCTTATGGAATTTAGGGGGTTTTCTTTTTCATAGTTTCTTTAATCTTTCAATGTCTAATTTCATTTATCAGCAAACCTAAGGTATATTTGTAAAAGCAAATATCTTTTTCCATTCTCAGGGGCAGCTCTGGATGACTCTGACGTGGTTCAGGGGTTCATTGGGGGGGGTGTTTGCTGTTCCTGCTGGGTTTGGATGTTGTGACTCTGCAGGAGCAGGTCTGGAGCCCCCTGGCACCACGGCTGAGCTCGGTGGGCTGGAACAGGGACACTCCCGTGGTGGAGGAGGCCTTGGCTCCAGAGGGAATCTGCTCCACCTGCCCAGGAGCAGTCAGTGCCCTGATGGTGATGCCTCAGGTTTGAGCTTTTCTATTTTTCACATTCTGTGCTGCTTTAGTGTGTGGGTCTGGGCTTCACATCAGGGCATGGTGAGCTCTGTGCACAGAGCAGGGACACAAAACAATTCCTGCTCCAGCTGGGCACCAAGGACAAATGATCCAAATCTCAGCCCAGGAGCACAAACCCCGTGGGCTGGAGAGAGAAAAACAAGGATGGGACTGCAGGGGCTAAAGCTGGAATGGGACAATGAACTGCAAGGTGCAAATGGAGCAGAACTGATCCCAGGGACAGAGCCCGTGCCCAGCCGGGCATTTTGGGGCCATTTTGGTTCATCTTGGGTTCATTTTGTGGCCATTTTGGGTCCATCTTGAGTTCATTTTGGGGCCATTTTGGGTCCACCTTGGGTTCATTTTGGGGCCATTTTGGTTCATCTTGGGTGCAGCCCTGGCTGGGCTCTTGTGCTGCCCCAGGTGGATCCATGGAGGAGATGCTTTGAATCAATCCCTGCTTTATTCTGGAGCTCTGCCCAGCCCCTGCTCTAGGGCAGCCTGCACAGGGCATCACTGGCAGTGCCAATCCAGCCTGGCAGAGCCCAATTCCTGCAGAGACCACAGACACTGCAGAGGGAACATGGCACAAAGCATTCCATGGAAAACCATGGACAACTGGGGTCCTGCACTGTCAAAGACCAGAATCCAAAGCAGCAGGATGATGTTTCCCTTTGTTACAATAATTCCAATTCCAGGTATGTAGATTTTTTTTAATTTTCTTTTTTTCTAATTGTGCTTCAAATTGGCACTCGGTGATTGCCAGGAATGAGAAATGGATTGGGTTTTCCACGGTGCTGTGCTCCAGGTCAGCCTGGAAACACGGGAAATGGCAGGTTAATGGCAGTTTAACACCAATTAACAGGCCACTTTATAATAGATTAGCATTCGGAGCCTGTTCAATGGGTAATTACAATAATTAACTCTCTGAGCTTGCCTGCACTTGTGAACAGAAATTTGGTGCCTCTGTTCACTCTGGAGAAGGCAGTGCAGGAGTAGACATGGATCATTTGGAGTGCTGGAGCCAGGCAGGATGGCAAGGGCACTAAATTTGGGCTTGCTCTTGAAATGTGCTCACAGGTGACATCCTCAGGTGGAGGGGACTCTGTCAGTGACTGTTCCAGTCCTGGCTGAGCACAGCTGAGATTTAATGTGTTGCACCTGTGCTGCAGAGCAGCCTCTGCACCCCTGGCCTCACACTGATGGATTTCCCACCTCCTCGGCCAGTTCTTCTCAGCATTCAGCACAATAAATCCCCTCCTGTTGGGAGCACTGATGGGGAGCAGTGTTTGAGCATCCATCCTGGTGCTCAGAAGAGCTCACTATGCAGCAGGATGGTGCTCCAGATTCTTGGGGAGAGCTGTGAATCCTTCAGGAAATGCAGTGGTTTCCTGTGGGGCTGGAATCAGGGCAGGGATGGACCTGCTGGCTCTGGGAACAGGTCTCTGTTCACCTTGTGCTGTGGGGTTAAAGGTTGTAAAATCTTTGTAATTCTTGAGTTCCTGTTGAGTTGACGCATCTCATTTAATTTCATTGACTTTATCTCTTAAATACTGTGAAATCTGCTGAGAAATGCTAAAAGTGAGCTCCAGTTGTGGTTATTTTTTAGATATTCAGGCAGTGGACAGAGCCAACACAGCAAATGTAGCCTCTGTGTGTGTGTGTTTGTGTGTGTGGCTTCAGTCCTTCATTAATTAAATAAATTAATAAAACCACTGGATCATGAGGCACCTGCATTAATTAAATAAATTAATAAAACCACTGGATTGTGAGGCACCAACCCTGGGGAGCCACAGCCCAAATCCCACTTCCTCTGGGGGATGGATTCCAGTATCCTCCTGATGGATTCCAGTTTCCTCCTTCCAGGACCTGTTCTGGCAATGGAGAAAAGAGGTTCAAAATCAAAACTGGGATTTCAAGTAGAATTGTATTGCTCAGTTTGTGGGGCTGGATTTTTGTCATCCAGGTGCAGCAATGGGCCAGGCCAAAAGCCATTTGGGGACAAAGAATTTGGCAGAGAAATGAGAATAATTGGTAAAGCTGAAGAAGGGTTTAAAACTCCTCAGTCCAGGGGGTGAGAAACCTCAGCCGTGTTTAGAAATCTAGAAATTTATTTCCCTTCAACATTAATAAAAACTTCTTTTTCCTTCTCCTGCCTGTTCCAGGACCTTGCCTTGCTGCTGAGCAGAAGGGGAGCCCTCTGCAGAGCCTCTTCAAACACAAACGAGTCCTGCAGGCACTCTGGGGGTGTGCAGCAGCTGTTTGAGAGCTCAGCTCCCTCCTCGTTACTCACTCCTGGCTCTTCAGAGCCAATCTCTCCCCGTGGCTGTGTCAAAGCACATTTCCCATCCCCGAGGTGCCCTGGAAGAGCTGGAGATGTGTCCTGGCCTCAGCATCACTGGTCCTGGGGAGGAGCTGCTGCTCTGGGGCTGGAAAAGGAGCCGATTTCAGCTGTTTTCAGCATGGAGCTCTGGCACTGGGGTGACAGAGCAGTTCATGAAACAGGGAGATCTTTGTGAGGCACTTCCCAAAGGAGCAGGGCAGCTCCTGGACGCAGGTGAGCAAAGGCTGCAGAGGTGGCACAGGTTATTAACCCTTAATAACCAATGTTTTATATTCCATAGATCAAACACTGCAGTGGGTTTGGGTGCTCTCCCAGGAACACCTCAGATCTCTAAGCCCTTGCTGTGATAAAAAGCTTCAGACAAAACTCCCCAACAAATGTCTTCATAATACTTAACATTCAAGGGAGCAAAAGGAGAATAATGAGCACTGCAGCCATCCCAGGTCAGTAATTACCGCCGTCATTATTAATTTTCCAGAGCAATCTCGTCAAATGAGTCATTATTATCTCAATTCCTTAGCCAGGACTGATTGATTCTTTCTCCCTGTTGTGACTAATTCCATATAATGTCTGAGTACAATATAGAACTATAGAGCCAGTGTAATTCTGAGGCAGGATAAGTCTAAATAACCAAATCCCTTGCCTTCAGCTCTGTTTAGATCCGATGCTTTATACTACTTAATTGAAATAAATACCCCAATCCTGTCACTCCCTGCTCTCCACAGGCACTGGAATTCCACTGGAGACAGGGATCCCTGTCAGCCTGGGCTCTGCCCTGCGTGTTCCAGTGCTGGGTCTGTGCTGGCACCAGGCAGGAGCCTCACAGCACTCACAGGAGCAGCAGGTGTGGGCTGAAGGAAGTGCTGGCCATCCTCAGCTCTTCCTGGTGGTGATTTTGACCATTTTTAAGGAAGGTTTTTTGTTGGTTTGTCTGTGTGTGAAGGGGTTTTTTTTGAGGAGAAACTAAAAGTGATGTTTTTTTATCTCTATCCATTATTCTGTCTGCAGCTGAGTGTCAGCAGAGCCGAGCATGAAGAAGTTCAGTGCAGGACAAGGAGAGGCTGGCTGTTGGGTGGGAATGTGGTTCCTGCCTCCCTGGAAAGGGTGAGCAGAACAATTACCTTTCCTTTAGAGGAACTGGGAGCTCAATCCTTGCATTTCCCTTGAGCTGCAGGGAAGGGAAGGAGGAGGAGACCGCAGCTATTTTACAACCTTGACCTTTTTGTCTCCCAGACTTCAAACACGACCAGACTGGAGAGGGAAAGGAGGAGGCTGCAGAGCCAGGAGGAGCAGCACAGGGGCTGTCAGGGGACCCCTCAGCACTGGAACTTTTATTTCAGAAAAAAAAAAAAACCCTCAGAAGATGTGATGGTTTAATCCTGAAGCACAGGAGGGGTGAGACAGTCCCTGTCCCTGCTCTCAGCCTTGGCTTTGCCTCCCTAAGAGCAGCCCTGCCCCAGCAGCAGCCTCCTCCTGCCTGCAGGGATTGTGCCTCTGCTGACATTTAGGGATATTGGTGTGGGTTGCTCTGGATTGCATTGGGAGAATTAAAAATATTGAATTGGACAGTAAATAAAGGCAGAGAGGTCACTGCCATCCAGCACTCCTTTATTCCTGGTTATTTATTGAGGCAGTTCCATATTGAGTCCATTAGTGCTGAGTTCAAAATTCACTTCAGAGCCCCTGGAAGCAGAACTTGGCTGTGCCCTGAGCCTCTCCCCTGGTGGGTGTCAGGATTGAAATCCAGCAGGGTTCTGTGCTGCACCAGGGACTGATGTTGGCATTCAGGCAGGTCCAGCCAGCCCTGTGTCACCATGTCCCCAATGGGTGTGTCCTGTCCTTTCCTCAAGGTGTTAAAATGTCACGATTTCCAGATTTTAACAGGAACACCCCATAATATTGTGCCCTCTTCGTGCAGGTGTGCCTCTGCTGTAAATTCCTGCTTTTTCTGATGTTCCTCCCTGCGTTCAGCCAGCAAGAACAAATGGAGAGGATAATTTTACATATTATTTCTCTTATTTACAGTAAAAAACCACACCCTGTTTATCATTATTAATTAGATATTTCCTGGGCTTGAGATGCTGAAATTAAAGCAAACCTTGAGCTGATGGGAGGGTCCTTTTGGGCTCGTGGAGCCCCGAGCTGGAGTCAGAGGTGGCCCCTTCTGTCAGCCACAGATGGCCCAGAGCTGGTGACACACCTGGTGCCCCAGAGCAGGAGCTGAGCTGTGTCCAAACCCCGCCTGCATCCAGGCCTGAGCAGCTCAGCTGGAACCAGTGGAAAGCAGTCGGCTCAAGGATGGATTTGTAGGAAAAACAAGCTGAGGTTTGGCTTGGTACAACCTCCCCCCAGCCCAGTTCTGGTATTACAACAATCTGAGTATCAGTTAAAGTAAATGTAACTTCTTGCATGCAACCAAGCTGGGAGATAAATCTCTGTGTTTTTATAATAAATGTACTTTATGGCAATCACCATATGCTACCTCTGGTCCTGTTTGGAGTGTAAATCATAACAAACGTGGATCCTAAAATGCCTTATTGTCTTTTTATGGCCACATACGGCTGCTGCTCCTTCCATTTGTGATTAATTTTTTTAATGGTTCCCCCTAGAACCTAAAAAATAATTAAAGCTAATGAATACTCTGTGGTGACAGTAAAGGAAGGAGCATATTGCCTCTCTCCTCACTCCCCAGATCTGATCAAAAGCGGGCTGGAGCTGTGAAGTTGTGACACTGACATTTTGTACTGAGCTGCCGACCACCTCCTGAGACCAAATGATGACTTTGGGGAAGAGCAGGAATTAGAGTTTGCATTGTTTCACAGCAATAGTGCTGAGAGGGTGGAACTAAAAGCAGTTGAAGTCACAATGTTTATTTCTTAGCCAATCCTCTTTAAAGAATCAATCCAAGATGTAAAGGACTATAAGACAGATTTTTTCATTTTGTCCTTGCCCCTGGCTGCATGAAGTGAGATATTTTATGCGCTGTGACTGGCCAAAATACTGATTTCAACCCAGAGCACAGCCCCTCCTCCTTTCCAAGGCTGCAAGCCACAGGTCTGTGTGTCCCTCCAGCCAGAGGAAATCCCCAGGAAAGCCCGGGCAGAGCCTCCCCAGTGCCATCAATGCCACCTCACTCCAGACCCAGAGCTGGGACTCTGCTGCCTCCCAGCCAGGGTTTATCTGCCCTCCAGAAACTCTCGAGTTTGATTCCCTCTCGTTTGATTCCCTCTTGAGTTTGATTTCCTTGAGTTTGATTCCCTTTGAGTTTGATTTCCTTGTTTTTCCCCTCCAGTGCACTTGGGTGTTGAACTTCTGCATGTTCTGCATGGGAGCAGAGCCAGCGTTGAGCACTGCTTAAAAACCTTTAAAATTCACTTCTCAAAACTAATATTTATCTGTAAAGGCTGCAATTAGAGGGTGGGGGTGTTGCTGTGCACGTTCCTCTGCCTCTCTCTGGGCTTCCTGCAGCTCACAGCAGCTTTGAAATGAAACTTGAGGGGAATAATTGACAACCAAGTGCTGGCCTGGGGTTAAAGTGTCAGTGCTGCAGGAGAAACCTCAAAGGTCCCATCCTGGGGGGACTGGCCAGGGCTGCAGCTGTGGGGACAGATGGAAAACAAACTCTGCAGGTAGCTCTTGGCACCTCCTCCCTCACTGCTGGGTGTGAGCACACGGGGCTTGGAATTCACTGGGAATTTTCCATCGCTGCTTTTCAGGCCCTGAGTGACACTGCTTCCTTCTCCTTCCTTCTCCTTCCTTCTCCTTCCTTCTCCTTCCTTCTCCTTCCTTCCCCTTCCTTCCCCTTCCTTCTCCTTCCTTCTCCTTCCTTCTCCTTTTCCTCCATTGCAGCTTCAACCTTTCTGCACTCCCAAATTCATGGCCAGTTCCCAGTTAGATAAATTAATAATTTTCTTCTAGAACAGCTTTAATTACAAAACCAAGCAAATAAAAGATAATTAAGAATAACCATCATCTGCAGAACTGGTGGGAGAAGGAGTTGCCTTGCAGTTAAGTCACTGGTAGAGCCCTAAAGTTGAATCCCACCTTCTAAATTCCAATTTGACATCTTAAGCTGGATACTCCTGCTTCCTTTTAATGCTTTATGTTGATTCATTTCTGGTTATATGAGTTTTAATTGGTTAAGTCAATTTGTTTTGCAACATAAAACCACAGCTTTAAGAAAGCACTTTTTAATTTGCAAATGTTCATTCCAAAGGGAGAACCATTTTTAGTTAAAACCTGAGATGTGTAAGGAAAAGGGTGATTGAAGTCAATGTCAAGGTGGTCAAACTTTACTGTCCTGGCTGCTTTTAAAAAAAACCAACTTTGAGGACCATAAAGTTGCCATTTTCTGTAGTAGGTTCCCCATGAGCTTCCCCCTGTACAGTTGTACAGTATCATGAGTTAAAGTGAACCAAATTAAACTGTTGTGGCATATAAAAACAGCCAACAAAGGCAGGCAGCTTTTTTTCCTGAGCCCCCTGAGATTTATTCTGACAGTTTGCAACTCGATGAAATGGATAATGGAAGTCCCTTGTCACAATAACTCAGCTTTAAATGTATTGTTGGATTAATAGACTCAGTTATCCACTCTTCCAAGGAGAAAAATGACTTGTGGTTTCAAATCAGGCCCTCACTCGTGGCATCCCATCAAATTAGCCAAACAGGCCAAATTTAAACTCCTGGCAGAAGCCAGGCACTCTATGAGTTGTGTCATAAAAATGGGTTTATTTATTTTTAATGATTTCCAGTTGCCATGGCAGCAGCTGTGGGTGCCACAGGGTGGTGGCCGCGCATCCCCAGAGTCAGGGGTGGCACCTGGTGATGGATGTCCCTGTCCCCTGCTCAGGGAGCCCCTCTGCAGGATGTGGCACAGCTGTGAGGGGCTCAGGGCTGATCTCCTGTGCTGAGGGTTGGTGTGGGAGTGGGAATTCCCTGGAAGCAGCTCTCTGCCTTTGCCTGGAGCCTGTGGAGCATTCCCGGGGATTCAGCTCTCACTCACCTGGGAAGGCTCTCCAGGGAGAAACCACCTTGGCCATGCCACTCCTCCCTCTCTTGTCCTTGCACTAAATAACCTCAGGAGAGGATTTCACTCTTTGCAAGGTCACGGCTCAGTTCAGCCCTACACAAACCAGACACAAACCCCTCAGTGGCACAGAGCAGCTGGGGCTGCCCCTGGGTCCCTCCAGTGTCCCAGGCCAGGTTGGACACTGGGCCTTGGGGACACCTGGGATGGTGGAAGGTGTCCCTGCCCATGGTCTGCCCAGAAGGTCTGGAAGGGTTCTCCATGTGGCTGTGAGGAATTGGTGGTGATGGGAGCACTCAAAGGACCCTCCTAGGAGCAGCAAAACTGCTGAGCTCAGCACATCCCTGAAGTGCAGGGAAGGGCTTTTATTTTAAACTGCGACCATGAAACAGGAAAAAGCTTCTGCCTTTTGATTTTTGCCTTTCACATGTTAAAGTAGAAGCACCTGCTGCCTGCTGGGCTCATTAAATATGTCTTTTTATTTTCATAAATCACCCCGGTAGAATTTGAATTATTTACTCGGTAAACTCGAGGCTACTTTCATTTACATTCTCCAAGGTTTTTATGCATTAGCTTTGCAATCTTTTTCTTCCCACCTTTTGTTCAGTGCCCACCTTGGCTCCCCAGGCAGGATCCCTCCCCTTGGTGACTGCAGGGGTTTCATGAACTTCAAAAGCAGAAATGTCAGGCACATGCAGCCGTTGTGCCGCCGCTGAATTATGGATCAGAATACAGCACATCAAACATTCAGGATTATTCACTTGTGGGTCTTTGCTTGGTAAAGCAATAAAAATCCCTGCGTTTCTCCTTTGCTAAGATGTGGGGTGGTTGTTTTACATGCTCCAGAGTAATGTTAGCAGGGGTGTGGGGGGATGTGGAATATTTTTTTTTTTTAAGCGAGGCACTTCAATCAAAGCTTCACTCTACTGTAAACCCAATTAGCTCCAGTCTGCCAAGTCAGCTCCACTGCCTGCAAGAATGTGTGTGAGGCTATGAATAATTGCTAAACTCGGCCTTCATTCTATCTAGGAAATGCCACGAGGCTTTTGTTAGCCCCAGATAAACCCCCTGCACTTGGCTCTGAGGTTCCAGCTGCAAACGCACGTTCAGAGCCCATAAATGTGTTTGAGCAGGGCTCTGTGTGTGGAGAAGCTCTGCTGCCTTTGCTCTGGAGCAGATCCTGGGCTCTCCAAACACTCAGGGATGGTGCCAGGAGCTGAAGTGGGAGCAGGAGGAGAGGTTCCATGGCTCTGCTCAGGTGGCTGCAGACCAAGCCCATTTCTGTAGGAAAAGTCGCTGTGCCCTCCAGGAGGAAGGGCTGCAAAATGAAATGCTCCAACAAAACGTGTGGAAAATGGGTCACCTGCTTTGGGGGAGGGAGTGCACAGGTGTTCAGGTGAATTTTAGGTGCCATGTGCTGCTTTGTGTCAGTTTGGATGTGGTTCCACAGCTGGGATGGGAATTCAGGCCCTGGCGTGGGGCAGTCAGGGCTTTGGGCTCTTGGAGAAAATCCTGGGCAAAGAGGATTTTTCAGAAAATATCATGGTGACAGGGGTGGCTCTGAGGAGCAGGTGACACCTGAGAACAGAACAGCATCCACAGGGACAGGGCTCTCTTTGAATAGAAGAAATGTCTGGAGAGCTGTGAGACTCCCAGACACTGAAATCCAGAGGGAGATTTTAATCTTAGCTCGTGCTGTGGGATAACCTAAAAAACACATGCACGGCCCAGTTCCTTTGGAAAATGTATTTAGTGATGGCTCCTGCTCCTGAATCTGGGTGTGAGCAGCCCCACAGAGCCCAGGCAGGGTGGGTGGCTCCTCAAGCACCACACAGGGTGTGGGAATGCAGGGCAGCCCTCAGAAACACCAGCAGCTTCCAAAAGTACTGGCATTAATTAGGTGCAGGAGAAGTTTTACTTCCATTTATTTGAATTAGGTGCAGGAGAAGTTTTACTTCCATTTATTTGAATTACTGGCTGATTCTGGAGTCTCTCTGTGTGTGTGTCAGCTCCACAGGTCTCAGCTGGGATGTTCTGGACACATCCAGGAGAGCCCATCCAGGGCTGCCTGTTCAGGGCTGTGCAGGAGGTCCTGCTCCTCTGCAGAGCTCCTGCAGCAGCTTCCTGGAGAGATTTATATATTTATATATATTTATATATTTATATATTTATATATTTATATATAAATATATTTATATATAAATATATAAATATATTTATATATTTATGTATTTAGAGATATAAATAGATTTAAAATATCTATATATTTTAAATGTTGTTTAAATGTTTATATGTTTATATAAAATATGTTTTACATATTTTATATAAACATATATATTTTATATTTTTACATTTATATATTTTAATATGAATTTTATAGATTTACATATAGTTATATATTTATATAGATGTATATTAATTTTTATATATTTTCTGTTCATGTGGCACTGCTCAGGTGAGTTTTTACAATGCTTTGCAATTGAAAGGACACTCGGAGCCTAATTCAGCTTGGGTTTTGTGGTGGGGACTGAATTTAATTCTTTTAGCTACGTGCTTTCTGGCTGAAGATGACTCTGGGATGGGAGAACATGTGGAAGCTATTTCAGAAGATTTACATGCACAGAAATTCGGGGTGCTTTAGGTGCAGCTCCAGGGATTCAGCTCCAGTTCTGCACTGGGCATTCCAGGGTGGCAGCTGGAAGTGATCCTGCAGCAAGGGGCTGCAGGTGGAGTCAGTGGAGCAATCCCTGCCCTGTCCCTGTCCTGGAGCACCCCTGGAGCAGACAGGCTCCTGCAAGGAATCCCAGCCACCTCCTGAGATGGATTCTGCAGCATTTTGTCGGATTTTAGCATTTGGGATCAGTACTTGGAGCACTGTTTGCTGGGCTGGAAGGAGCAGGGGCAGCAGGCACAGCCAGCCCCGGGTTTGTCACAGCATTCTGGCTCTGGGCTGGCACTGGTGGCAGGGACAGTGTGACTGGCACTTCACGGGCCAGCTGAGGCAGAGCTGAGCTTTTGGGGTCCATCAGGAGCCACGCGGGGTTCCCTGCAGGGTGCAGAACCCCCAGGCTCTGCTGCAGCATCCTTGCCCCTTTTGGGCGGCAGAGCTGCTCTGGGGCAGCACAAACGGCACCAGGTGGAGCTTGGGGGGCCCTGGGGAGCTGGCAGTGGTGCCAGGGCCCTGCAGGAGCCAAAACCTGAGTGCTCCAGCCTGGCCAGGCCTGGCCCTGCTGTCCCCAGGGCTGTCCCAGGGACAAGGTGGAGCTTGGGGGGCCCTGGGGAGCTGGCAGTGGTGCCAGGGCCCTGCAGGAGCCAAACCCTGAGTGCTCCAGCCTGGCCAGGCCCGGCCCTGCTGTCCCCAGGGCTGTCCCAGGGGAAGGACACGCTGTGGCCACTCGTCACCTTTAATGGCTCCACACCACTGCAAGCTCACAGCCCATTTATTTTATGAATCCTATTTGTAGCTCCTGTTCCTCCTTATATAATCCTCATTTGTTTCAAACGAGCAGAGAGTGTGCCCCTGAGATTCTAAACATACCTCTTTATTAGTTCAAACAGAAACTGTTACCTACAGAAGCTAAACTTAGCACTAATGTATGAAATGAGATGAAGAGTTCCTTTTAAATCCCCTCCCAGGTGTTAGATAACGGGGACTGTGCTGGGAGGGGAGCAGGGGACTGCAGAGGGCTGGGGACAGCACTTCAGTGATCTCTTGGACTTATTTCTGCAATAAGAAACAGATTAAACCCCAAAATGCAGCATTTTGGGGTGGGTGCACAGCAATCAGTCCTGCTCCCCTCATGTCACACTCACCAGGGCTGGCCTCCCTCTGCCCTCAGCACAGGCCTGCAGAGTGTCTCAGGAGCACTTTTACAGCTGATAACCCCATTGGAATGGTCTTTATTTATACTGTCACACCAGTGTCTCACACTGCTGAGCTTGCTGGGTGCCCTGCTTGGGTTATGGGTCTCCCATCTCCAAAATTCCCTCCCCAGCCTGGGGGTTCCTCTCCCAAGGACACTCCTGTACAACCCAAAGTGCGAGAGAACCCAGATTGAGGCATTGAGGATTTAACGAGCCAGGCTGGGAAATGCTCAGCTTTCCTAAAAGCAGAGTTAGAGAGCACGAGGAGGAGGGAGAGGGAGGAACCACGGCACAGCCCAGGGGATTCTGGCTGGGCCGAGTTGTGGCTGTGGCACCCTCCAAAATCCCCCTCCACAGCTCCTGCACAAGGTGACACATTGCTTGGACATCCCAGGAGCATTTTTCTCCAGACTGCAGCTCCTGGAAGGCCAGGGTTCAGCCACCCCTGGGTTCATTTTCTGTGCCATAGCCAGAAATGAGGAAGAGCAGAGGTGATCTCTGGGATTTCTGCACTGGGAGAAGTGGGGCTGGGAAGAACTGGGGGTGAGGGAGAGCTGGGACTGCCCCAGGTTTGGAGAAAGAGGCTTCTTTAGAGGCTTTTGGGGATGTTTTAGCAAGGTGCCTTTTTGCCATCCTCCAGCCCAGTGTACAGCTGGCTCTGTGTGTGTGTCAAAGGCAAATTCCTGACTTCCACGAGCAGCTCTTCCTGCAAAAGCTGTTGCTTGAATTCAGTTGCAGGAGTGTAGATGAGAAAAGAATTGCTTTTCCTCTGAGGAATATGAGGATGTTTGTCAATTCCTCTCCATTAGGAGCCCGCTGCACTCGGAGGCAGAGATGAAAAGTGAGGATCAGATGAAAGGATGGCAATGATCACTCAGGTAACTCAGGGATGTGACACACGCTGTCACCATGGAGATCCCAGCGCTGCTGGCAACACTGGGGGCACGTTTGGCATCTCGTGGCTCTGGGAATGATAAACGTGCCTGTGCAGTGGTGCCCACCAGGCCTGGAATTTGGATGAGTGGCAGCCATATGTGGATTAGGTGGATGGATATTATGGGATTATCCCAGGTGTTTCCATGTGCAGGGGGTGGAGTTCAGGTGTTCTGGGGTGTGTGGCTGCTCAGGAAACTGGCTTTGACTGCTGCACAAAGCAGGATAACGTTGGCTTTGGCAAACGTTAATACTCTATGTGGCTTACCCTGCATTTCTTGTATTTTCAGGTGTCTGGACACTCATTTTCCTGGATTTCTCACTTGTAAAGCCTCTCTGCGCTGCAGTACCTGCTCCCAAGGTGGGTGGGCCCAGCCTTAACAAAGCTTTAAGCCAAGAAATACAATCAGATGTAGATTTTTAGCTTGTCTTCACATTCACCCACGTGTCTGGATATGGCTGGAATTTTCAAGGAGTTGGATGGATCCAATCTCTGATGGATTTCCTCCTTCAGGGCTGGCAGCAGAAAGGTGGGTGTGGCTTTAAATGACATTAAAATGTGGCTCCCATCCTCCTGTGTCCCTAAAACAATTTAGTGCCACGGTAATTATTAGCATTCTCATTAAGAAGAGTTTAGCTGAAAACCAAGACACAAAGACCGCAGTGACTTCATCAGAGCGAGCAAATCCAGATAAAGCAGGTTCCTAATTCACTTCCATGCTTTCAAATAAATCCTCAGAGCATCAATTACTGTATCTCTTGTAAAGCAATTACTATCAGCCCCCATTGCTCCCCTTTACACATTTTAATTTCATCATTATTTTTGCTTTAAAATACAGGGTAAGGAATTTCACAGCTCCTCAGGAAGAACTAAAGCAGACAACAACAACAAAAACCCTGTAAAAGCAGAAATTACTTTCTTTTGTAATCAGGTTGATTAGACTCGTGTATAATCATACACAGCAGGTGGGAAGATTAACATTTCACTAATTCCTAGTGGTCATTACTGCAAGGAAATTTAATCTGCAGAGTTCACAAGGATTGCAGTTGCATGCTGGTAAAGCTCATTTAAAAGACAGAGCAAAAACAACACAACTTTGTATTCTGGAATCCAGTTTTGCTCTGAACTCTTTTGGCCTGCAGGCAATACACATACACCAGGATCTTCTACTTAATTGAGAAATAGATTTGTATTGATCAGGCCCACTTAACAAGCACATTCAGAGCTGTTCCTGCTCTCAGTTACTCGGGTGGGGAATGCAGGCAGACCCCAGAGGCTTGAGCTACCTGATAAAATAGATATTTTTACAGCAAATGCATTTTTCTCTATGGGGGCTGCGCTGGTACACAACACTGAGAGTCACTTCTCATATTTGGATCAATTCAGAGTAGTTCTGCTGAAGTTGAACAACTTATTAATTTCTTCCTATGAAAACAAAGAGTGACATAATTATTATGATCAGGTTCTGCTTCACTAACCTGGACATGGGTTACTCCAAAAGAAAATGCCCAGCAGCTCATAGTGAGCAGGCTCTGGTCATCTGCCATTCCTGCACCTCTGATCTCTGCCCTCCTTATTCCCAGCAGGAGCCTTCCCAGCCCATCCAGTGCTGCTGCAGCCCAGGGTGCTCTGGCACCGAGCTGGGAATGCTTGAAGGGATATTGGATGGGTAAATCAGGGTGACTGCTCTGCTTTCCCCTCGTGTGGGGTCTGCTGGGACTGAGCTGGGAGATGAAAGGGCAGAGGGAAGGCAGAGCTGAGCCCAAGCTGGGCAGGGTTTCTGGGTGGGAGGTGGAAGCAGGAATTGGGAATTGCAGGGCTTTATTGAGTTCAGGGCGACCCCAACATCTGGGAATGATTGTGTGATAGATGAGTAATGCAGGATTGATTCTCACAATTAATGGACAAATATCATGGATATAGGTTGAGAAAAGTTTTATAGATTTATAGTGATGTTTTACCCCCTTGTGTGGTTATCAAGGGACAGCTGGGAGGGCTGGCTTGTCACTGTGGAACACCTGAGCTCCAGTCAGGATTTGAGGAAGAGATCTCCACCACTGGACAGCAAAGAAGGGGTTGATGGACAGAACTTTGGGATGGGTTAAAGGGTTAAAAAAGGAAAAACCTCCATTGTGAGGGGGCTGAGCACATGGCGGGGAAAATCTTTTGCTCCTGGCACCAGAACCTTTTTTCTTTATTCAGTCTTCTGTGTTTTTTTGATAAGGTTTAATAAACCTTCCTAAACTATGACATGAGGAGCAATTTCTCACAATTGGCATCTGACTCCATGATTCAGAAGGCTGAACAACTGCTTTATTAAAACTATACTATATGACATTAATACTACAGTATAACTATACTAAAGAGAACTGAACTATACTGTACAAATGACACTAAAGAATACTAAAGAAAAACCCACGACTGTTTGAGACAGCCAGGACTCAGCTCTGAGCCAACTGGCCAAGGGAACAAAACAACCTCAGCAGAATCCAACTGACAAATCCCTTCAGGTAAACAATCTCCATAACACATTCCTCATGTGCAGAAACAACAGGAGCAGAGAACAGAGATAAGAATGGTTTTCTCTTCTTGTCTCTGTGCTTCTCCAGGAAAAAATCCTGAGAGAGAATTCTCTCTCTGCTCAGAGAATGTGAATGCCACAGGGCCTGATTCCTTGTGCTGCCCTTCCTGCAGATCCCAAGGCATGAACGCATCAGGAAGCTGGAGAAGGATAAGGAGGGGGAATTCAAACTGGTTTAGTTGGATTTGGCTGGAATTGGGTGCTGTTCTCACAGGTAACAGCATCTCCCTCCAAACAGAGCCAGAGGCCACTGAGCTTGGTTTGACTGAACATCACTGAGCTTCCATCCCACAGAAAAGCAGGGAGTGGGAACGAGGGGGCCCTGAAGGTGGGAATGTTCCACCTTTGGGTTAAAAAGATGCCCAGGGAGCCTTGTGGGACTTGGGGCAGCCCGGAGCCAACAGGACAATGTCAAGGAGCTGACACTAACGAGGATAACAAAGTTAATGAGCAAACAATGAGGCAAGTTAGGCCATCAAATGCAGAGTTAACAGCCCCCCTGTTACACCAGGATGTGCTGCTTTAACGATGCTGTTGTGAAAGAGATGGCCCTGAGCTATTTCAGACCACGTACACTGAATTTTGGCTGACGCTTATCAGTTTATATGCAAGGAAATTTATAGCACGGAACTGAAATGAAACAGTGCTTTGGACAGGGAAAAATGGATTGCAGGTGCAAACAAGCATGAAATGAAAATCTACTAATGAGTTTCCATTAGCAGCTAAATACATAATCGAATAATTTTTAGCCAACATAGAGCAATGAGAAAATCAATTTATTCCTCCTAAGTACTTCTCTATGGATTGATGCTCTAGCACAGCTCAGGCTGGTTTTGTTAAGTGAGAGCTGAGCTTGGGATTCAAAGCAGAGCATGGCTTTGCTTCTGCTGAGTATGAATGGAATGTATTTTCCTTGGAAACCCTAAATAATACAAGGTAAAAAATATATAATGATATATCTTAGTTAAAATGGAGCATTTCTATCTGAAAGCTTCAGAATAAAACATTCCAGGAAAATGGACCAGCACTGGCATGTAATTGACTGAGAAATGTCCATTAGTGCAGTAAGGCTTGTTCTCCACTGCTCTTGAAGCAACAGGGTCCTCAATTTCCTTCCTTTTTGCCTTGAACAGCCTCTGGCCTGGGTCCTCTTTGCCTGGTGTTTCATACCTGATTCAATTATGGGAAATATTTTCCTTGAGGCCCTGGCACAGGTGCCCAGAGCAGCTGGGGCTGCCCCTGGATCCCTGGCAGCGCCCAAGGCCAGGCTGGAGCAATCTGGGACTGGGAGGTGTCCCTGCCATGGCAGGGGTGGGATGGGATGAGTTTTAAAGTCTCTTCCAATCCAAAACAATTCTGGGGTTCTAGGATTTGTGTACAAATTCAGTAGAGAGCACATCTCAAAATACCTTGTTTTCCTAAGAACCTGTTTCTGTCTGGGAACTTGAAACCAAAATGAGCTGTAAATTGTCTGGATATGGCTGGAATTTCAAAAGCTCGTTTTAACTCATTTTGCCTAAGAAAATGCCCACATTTTGGACCCATCTAAAGGCAATTTCTCATTTCCAGCTGGCTTTGTATCAAACCTTAGTGTGCTCTACAGCAGGCAAATGAGAAAATCACTATGTCCATGTTTTTCTGCAGAGCTGGGAATGCTGGGGGAGCCTGGAGAGCCCTGAGTGCACCCACCTGGATGCCCTGTGCAGGTGAGCAGGGGCAGGTGAGAAACCAGGACACAAAAATAGCCAAATATTCATTAGGATACACCCTCTCCACAGCCTCTTCAGCTGAAGGAAGTTTATCTTCCTTCCCATCTCCCTCTAAAACTCTAAATGAGAAACAAATAAAAATTTTATCCCCTTCCATAGCCCCTGCCATGACCCCATGTGTCAGGCAGCATCCTTTATCTGCCACTGGCTGGAAATCTCACATTTTCATTGCCTGAATCACCAGATGCATTCATCAAGCCTGACAAATGCCTCCCAAACCACTAAATCACACCACTCCATCTCAATGGGCTACATAATCATTGTCAGGCTCACCATAAATCTGGGAATATCTCTGTTCCACACTCCAATATCTACAGCTTCTAACAGGGCTGAGAAACTGCCACGGGAAAACTGGATGCTAAGTTGAGCTTAAGAGTTTGTCACTCCCTTAAAAATTTGATAAACTCATTAATTTCTGTCAGGCTGGTTTATTTTTAGGAAAAAAAGAAAGTATTTTTTTCTACCCAGAGGAATAACTCATGGACTAAGAGATTTTTTTCCCAGAATAAGGTAATGTCTTAGTAAATACAAAAAACAAAAAAAAACAAAACAAAACAAAAAAAAAACCCAAACAAAAAAAAAAATATATATATATAAAATAAATATTTTATATATGTATATTTTATATATATATATATATATAGAAACTATTCCCTGCTCTCCTGGGGAGCTGCCAGCTCTGTGTCCTGGCATTCCAGAGGAACCACAGCTGCCCAAGGGTGGCACTGGAAGGGGATGGCAATATCCAGGTATTCTACTCCAGCCAATAGAATATAAACTAGATATTGTATGATTTTTAACAAAACTTAGGGTAATTTATCTTAAGCAGCACTTCAACTTGAAATGAATGAACTCTGATAGCAAGGAATAATGAACTCAATTTTGACAGAATATCAAAGTGATAAAATGTAACTTAAGAGTGCTTAGACCTAAACATAGTGAAACTTAACTTTGCTTGATGTTACGAACACTCAACTTATTGCAGGTTATTCTCTATAAATGTTTTAACATATTTTAATATTATTAATACAAAAGGTACTGAAAATTTGAACAACCTATGCTTAAAATAAAACCAGAACGATTTTGCTGAAGGAATTACAGATGGGGTTTGATAAAGCCATAACATTTGATAATTTTATGAGCTATAGATTTGGGTGCAGGAATGCAGCAGAGCTTCCTCTTCTGGCTCTGGCTGACAGGAGCTGCACACCAGGGCAGTGCCAGGACAACGCTGAGGCCATCACAGGTCAGGCTTTGGGATTGCTTAAAAAAAGGAGAAGTTGGGCTCTGGACACATGAGCAAAATGCCCTGAGGATGCCATAAATCAGCTGAGCTGGGAGAGCCCATTCTCCTCTGCTCTGAAAGCCATGCAAGGGGACTTGGGAACCTTAATTAACGAGCTCCTGTTCTGTGTGTGCAGAGCTGGGGAGGGCAGGGAGGAGCTGCTGCCTCAGATAACCTGGGTTTGTCCAGGGGCACAGACCCTGCCCCACTGTGCCATGAGCTGCTTTCACTTCCATGTCAGGGCTTAAATAGACATTGAAATCACAGAATCATGGAATGGCTTGGGTAGGAAGGGACATTAAATCCCACCCAGTGCCAGCCCTGCCATGGCAGGGACACCTCCCACTGTCCCAGGTGCTCCAGCCCCAGTGTCCAGCCTGGCCCTGGGCACTGCCAGGGATCCAGGGGCAGCCCCAGCTGTGCCAGGGCCTCCCACCCTCACAGGGAACAATTCCTAATTCCCAATATCCCTTCCATCCCTGCCCTCTGGCAGTTTAAATCCATTCCCCTTGTCCTGTCACTCCATCCCTTGTAAAAGGATCCTCTCCACCCTTCTTGTTTCATTTTAAAACTAGTTTCATAGAAGAAGCAGGAATGTAAACATTTCCTCTTCAATGCTTCTAACCCAAATTCAGAAGCCTCATGTCTGTGTGTGGGATTGCTCTGTGGGTATGTAGGAAGTCTTTGTTTTCAGTTCCTGCATGAATCTTGATGTTTTTAAAGTGTATTTATATGCACCTATTTTCCTACACATTGTGCCCAAAGCAAGCATCCCTCTCACTGCTCTTGCAGCATTTCCTCAGCTCTCTGCTGAGTGCTATTTGTTACATTTTTAATTTTGAGTCAGGTCAGAAAGGAGACTTGCCTGGGATTTTCACTGGGGTTTTGCCACCCAGTTCCCCCTGAAGCTGAGTGTGTGATTTTGCTGTAAAAAAAAAAAAAAACCACAACCCAAAAGAGATGCTGATTTTGCAAGAATGCAAAAGCTGTGCTGATATCAGTGGGAGCTGTGTCTCTGGAGTGATTAAAGACCAAAGGCACTGGTATGGAACCAGCCTGGGCTCTGGGCTGAGCTTCCAGGGAGATTCCCTGGCTCAGGTATTTTGGGAAGAAGGCTCTCTCAAATTGCCATGCCTGTGGATAACTTCCACTCCTGTTTTTCCCCACCATCACCTGATTTACTCCAGTGATAAATCCAATGTGCTGTATAAACATTTATTTCTTTGGCAACCCTGTTTGCTGTTAGAAAAACGCCCCAGGGTGGGACCTGTTGTGTGAAGTGAGTGCTCCAGACCTGCTCCAGACCTGCTGGAACACAAACTCCTCCCTGCTACTTCACCAGCACTTTCCACATAAAGAGCATTTTGGAAGGAGCAGAAAAATGCTTTGTGCAATTAAAAATCCCCAAAAAGGACTTGGGCTGGTAGGATGGAAATAAGGAAATGCCCAGATCAGCTTTCTCTCCTTTGCAGAGATGCAGAACACAGATGCTGGTGGGTGTTTTGTGTTTTCAGTGGCTCTGTCCTGTCCTTCCTCTGCTGCCTGGCCCTCCTGCTCTGCCCTGATGCAGTTCCACGCTTGATTTATCCAAATAATGGCCTTTTGGAGAAAACTGCTGCTTTGCTCAGGGCTGAGGGATGGCTGAATCAGGGAAAGCAGCACCTGGGAGTTTTCCTGGGAGGAAAGGAGGTTGTTTTGTGCAGTGCTGGTCAGGCCTGGCCCAGCTCAGCCCCTGGGAGCTGCTGATGCTGCAGCCCCTCCAGGGAGGGCTCACTGCAGCTCTTCCTCTTAAAAACCCCCCAAAAGCCTCTCTCCCTGCAGGCTGGAACAGGAACCTGCATTTTTCCTGCTTTCCACAAAGCAGCCATTAACCCCAGGATGCACAGCAGCTTTTCCACGGGGGCAGCCACCCAACCCAGGTGTGATTTCCAAGGGAAGCCTGAATTAACGGGATGGGGCGTGGCACTGGCAGGTTTGGGAAGCTGTGGAGAACAAGACTCTTGTCACCTCCATGGGCCCAGAGCACCCCAGCTGTCTTCTGTGAGTCTTTGGGCCAGGGTGGATGGGCTTTGGCTCCTGTCAGGGGCTGCAAGGGCAAACCTTCACTACTGTTCTCTTCAAAATCAAATCTCGATCATTAGGAGGCAGCTCTGTTGCTGGCACCTGGTTTGTTCTGTTAAAATACAGCTATCTTTTTAAAATTAATAATTATAATAGTCATTTGACTATGTGGAATGCTCACAGTTACTGCTCTGACTTTTTTCATGGAAATAATTGTAATTAAAAGGAAAGGAGGTGACTATTCCTGGCCAAATGGAGCCACCATTGATGAGATAACAGCTTTTCAACTGGGCAAAACATTCTGCCTTGCAGGAGTTCCAAGAACAGTTTTATTCCTTTAAATCCAATGATTTTTGAATGAAAAGGATTAATCAGCCACTGCTGAAGAACATCCAGCTGCTCTTTCTGCTGCTGCCACAAGGAATCTCCTCCTTTACCTCTATAAAGAGTTTTTACTGAAGTCCCAGTTTGCTCAAAGGTTTGTGCCTAGAAATTTGTGAGAGGCTGAGGAATTGGGTGTGAAGTGGAGGGTACTGCATGCACCCAGGACAAGCTGAGTCCACCTGGGGGTTTTGTGCTCACAAAACGAGTCAGGAGGCACTTTGTGATGTGTTTAGTGGGCAGGGGGTATTTGGGTGAAGGTTGGACTTGATGATCTGGGAGGGTTTTTCCAACCTGAGGGATTCTGTGGCTGTGTGCTTGCAGCTGAAGCCCTGAGGCTGCTGCAGGGCTCTGCCTCCCCCACAGCCCCCAGGTGGGGCAGCAGCTCTGGATTTGGTACCTGGTGTGGTGGGGATGGACAAACGCCAGAGCAGACACCTGAGCCTGGGAGCTCCAGAATTGCCTTCTCTGGGGGCTGGGGCTGGGTAAGAACAAACTACAGCAGAAATGAATGATGAGATGGGAGGCCTGAGGTGGGCTGGGAAGAGGCAGGAGTGGGGAAGAAAATTGTAATTTTTCCATGGCTGCTTAGCAGTCCCCTGTGTGCAGCCTAATTTCAGAGATAATTGGTGCATGATTTCCCAAACAGAATCCATTGTTATCTGTGCCCTGCAAAGCCAACAAAGCCCTGGCTAATTCTGGGTAGCCAGGGGGTGATTCCATAGTTACACTGCAGTCACGGTGGGGACTGGGTAATGACCTTTAGAGACCCCATCAGTTAATTGGGAGCTGCTGGTGGTCAAGGCAGGCTGGTCACCACGAGGGCTGTGTGCAGCAGCCCTGCTGAATTCCAGGGGCTGGCAGAAAGGAAATGCTGCTGGTCCCACCTTGGTGTGCCAGGATCAGCCACTGCTGAAGGGGAGCATGGGGTAATTCACTGTTTGTGTGCAGAACTGCTCCTCAACCCTCTGAAGGGCTCAGAGAGCTCCTGCCTGAACAGGGAATGTGTGGCAGGTGGGAATCCCCATCCAGAACAGGCTCATTTCCAGCAGGACATCTGGGAATGGTGGGAGCTGCTGGGCACTCAATGGGCTGGAGGTAAAAAAAAACCCACAATAGAAAAGTACCAACACTCAGGAGATGCTGCTGCTGTTTTTCCTGTTTTGCAGGGATTTCCTGGCCTCAGGTGGGATTCTCCACTTTCATGAAGCCTTTGGCTGATGGAGGGAGAAGGATAGAGTCACGTTTCTCTGTGGTTTCCAGGAGAAAAGAAGGGAGCAATCCCAAACTCCTCTCCAAAACTCAGATAGCTCAGAACTTGATGAAAACCCACAGCTCACCCAACCATACCAGGTAAATGATTTTCAGCTTACTCAAAATGATTTATGGATTTAGATGAAATTTGTTGAAGAAGTCTCATCAAAAAGGAAGGAAAATGATCAGAAAAACCAACAGCTTTGAGATGTTTCTGGTTTTGGTTTGAAAATGGTGCTTCCATTTCAGAAGTGTGGAATTTACTCCCAATTTAACCAGTCCTGTGGTGTTTAAATTCAATAAAAAGGTAAAACTCGCTTAGAAGCTCTTTTTCAAAATCCTGCTCCCTCTTTTTTTGGAAGCCTGGAAGGAACATAAAATGCAGTTCTCAGCAGAAGGATGTAATTGGGAGGAACTGTAATGGATGGGCTGTGTTTCTCTTTGAAGTTCCCATTGATCAGCGCTGCTGAGACGATTTTTCTAATCCATAACTCAGGAACATGAAGGAATTGTCACTTAATTCTTTGGATGTTTGTGTTTCACCTCCTGTGAAAACAGACTCTGGCCTTGATTCAAGTTGTTCTTGAGAAGTGGGGAAGAATCACCCAGTTCTAGTGGGGATTTTTTAATATAAATTTTCCTCCTGTTAACCAAAACAGTTCTGTGATTTCTTTTTTATGTCTGACTTTGGTGTAAGAAAACTCCATCTAATACCTTCTGCTCCAAGAATGTGCTTTCAGCCAGTGGAGCAGTAATTAAGAGATGATTCCCCCCCTCCTCTCCACTGGAGAGGCAGCTTGTGTTGAAAAACCAACCCTTCACAAGGAGGGAGAGCCATCTGTCCTCTCTCTGAGGAAAGAGATCATTTTTTTATGCTCACATTAGCTGAACCTCCATGCAATAACTCATTTCCATAAGGAAGGCACCCACTGGGATGAATTTCCATGCCCCTCATTGACACAGCTCTGATGGCAAAGCTGCCAGAGGAGCTCTGGCCACAGCTGCTGGGAAGATCAGGGAGTTCAGTCAGGTCCTTGAGCAGCCCTGGGACCACGGGAACAGAATCCCTCTGGAATTGTGGATATGCAGAAAAAAGTGGTGGTTAAAGTGCCTCTTGTACTGCCCAAACACCTTCCCTGCATGGCCAGCCCCTGCCGGGCCGTGATCTCTGAATTTCATTATCTCAGCTGAAACCAAAACCCCCTCGGCAGGAATTTCTAAAGAGAAAACATTGAAGGCTCTGAGGGTCTCATATAAATTCCTGCTGGATCCGTGTAAGTTCTGGATATGAGGGCTCCTGGCTTGGGGAAAAGGGGGAACACTCAAACCCCGGGGGCAGGTACTCGAGTTCCTGACTCTGTTTTGATAAGAGAAGGAAAAATTATGCTCCTGCTTGAGGAAATGATGGTGATCCAGAATTCAGAATAACAGTCATTAATAAATAATGAGGAGAGTTGTGAAGAAAATGAATTTTTCAAGGACTCTGAAGAACATCTTTGGAGCTGAGGTCTGGAACCTGCAGGAGGTACAACCTTCATCCCACTGCACATTGATCAGAGCTTTGGTAATTAGCTGCTCCTGAAATATCTTTTGCAGCTGATCTGATATCAGTGAAATGCTTTGGAGCAATACTTTCCACTGGTTTGTCCTGGTTTGAAGAAAAAGAAGGAAAATTATAATTTATTTTACCAGACTCTTCAAGCAGCAGTTTTTTTATGGCTGATGTATTTGTAATGTGGGTTTGTCCTGCTACTTACCCCTGCTTTTGCATCTCTTTATCAAGGACTGACTAATAATTCTTCATAACAGCATTTTGGATGGTTTTGGTATCTATTTTTGCCCAGAAATCTCCTCATCCTTCTCCCTTGCAGAATCCTCTCAAATCCCTCTCCGTGCTCAGACACTTGAGGACAAGCTGTGGCCATTGTGTAAGTGCAGAGCACAATCCAAATGGAAATGAAAACAATTAAATATACATGACAAGCAGGTATTTAGACGAGCCTGGATTTCTTAATGGTTCATTTCCACCTTTCAACTAAATTAAATGTTGCTTTCATCCATTTTTAAAGGAATGTCTATTTTTTGTCGGGAGCTGCCCTGCTCCATCTGCTCCTCAGATGGTTTTGCCTCATCCCAAGGACAGCCCCACTGGCTGTGTCAAAACCAGGAGATTTTTATGGCACCACAGATGAGGATTCACACAAACCAGGGCTCTGTTACCTCCAGGTAAGAAAAGTCCTCTGTAATTAATGATTGTTCCTTTTAATGACGTGGTCCTGGCACTTATGGCATGGATTTTGGGACCTGCTTCTCCCAGTGCCCCTCTGCAGCTGGAAGCTTTGGGGGCTTCAAGTGCTGCCTGTATCAAACCCATTCCTGGTAATCCAAGACCCAGACTGTGCTGTGCTGAAATTCCCACATCCATGGCTGGAATTCTGCTTCCATTCCCATATCTGTGGCTGGAATTCTGCTTCCATTCCCATATCTATGGCTGGAATTCTGCTTCCATTCCCATATCTATGGTTGGAATTCTGCTTCCATTCCCATATCTACAGCTGGAATTCTGCTTCCATTCCCTTATCTACAGCTGGAATTCCCATATAAATGGAATGCTTCCATTCCCATATCTGTGGCTGGAATTCCACTTCCATTCCCATATCTATGGCTGGAATTCCACTTCCATTCCCATATCTACAGCTGGAATTCTGCTTCCATTCCCATATCTACAGCTGGAATTCCCATATAAATGGCTGAGCAGGATGATAGGAACTGGTCAAGAGGCTCTTGGCAGTTGCTCTGCTCCCATCTTGGGAATCTCATTCTCATTGTCTGAAAATCAGGGATTGGGAAAACAAAAATGTAATTTATTTTTTTTCCTCTTAATGACAGGTAAAATGAGGGGAATAATGAGAGAAAAAGTGACAGTAAAATGCAGCATGTGAAGAAGATATCTGCATATCCCTCTCTCTTTTGGGTGGCTCAAGTGGACGTGGATCACGGATCTGTCTCCTTTGATGGAACAGGTGCTGGGATTGGAATCCTGAGGGAGATTTCATGGATTCAGTCCCTCACATGGGTTTGAATGGCTGCAGGTATGGGTGCCCTGTTGCCCCCAGGCATCCCTGGCTCCACAGCCTCTCCAGAGGCAGAACCTGTGCTGTAATTCCCAGGCTGGGAGATGAATATCCCTTGGCAGCTTCCCGTGAGTCCGTATTGATCAGGGCAGCGCTGCCCTTTTGTTTTGTGCTGAACAACCCAGTGTTTGCAACTGAGACCTGTCAGGAGCTGAGGGACTTAACAGGGCACTTTGGAAGGAGCAGGGCCATAAATTCCCCAGGAATTCACGCCGTGGTTAACACTGGGGAGGAACAGGCTGCACACAAACACCCTGCCATGCAAATCCCGATCGATGCGCTGACAAATACCCTGCTGCATCCTGCTGCCTCACTCGATATTTCTTCAAATAAACGGAATTCAGGAGGCAGGGAAAGGCAGAACGTTCCACCTGAAGTGGTGCAGGGATGGGAGGCATTGTGGAACTAATCAGGAGTGGATGGATGAGCTTTGTGGCTGCCTCGCTGTTTATTTCATATCTCTGCTGCTAAACTGGATTCAAAGGGCTCTAATTGGAAAGGGGCCTGCTTGACATGTGAAGCACCTTTTCTCCAGTGTGTGTGCTGAAAAGGCAGGACAGTATCTCTTCCTGAGCAGGAATCCAGGAATTGACAGGAATCTAGGTCAATCCATTGGTGGAGGGAACAAGGAACCCTCTTCCAGCAGTTTGCCCCCAAGCCCAGGGATCCACCAGGCATTGCCCAGCATCTCCACCCTCCCAAGGGCTCTTCTGGAGCTCTCTGTGCCTTGCATCTCCCCCAGCTCCTCAGGTGTGTCCAGCTCTCTGTCCTCTGCCACTGCCACCCAGCTCAGCCTCAACACCCCCTGCTCCTCTGTGCTGAAGCAGAAGATGGTGTCTGCAGAGGGGCAGAGCCTTCCAAAAGTAAAGGCCAAAGTGTTTTAATGTCAGCTGGGTTTGCTGGTTGGTGTTGGGCAGCTAGGAAGATCAGGAAAAAGGAGACATTTGATGTGCAAAAGGAACTATAAAGTTGGGTGCCCACAGAAGCTGTGGCTGCCCCATCCCAGGAGGGTCCAGGGCCAGGCTGGATGAGACCTGGACCAGCCTGGGATGGTGGAGGGTGTGAGGGGTGGGACTGGATGAGCTTTAGCTGGAGGGTTTGGATGCTCCAGGAGGGAGCTGGCTCTGCTGGAGAGGGATTCTCACTGAGCTCCCACTGCTGTGAGAGCTGGGGATTCGGGGCAGGTTTGGGGAGGGTGACAAACATGCACTGTAAGGAGAAACTTGGACTGACACTTGACAACTCCTCTGTTTTGTAAATTCCAGAGGAATTTGAATTGCATGGCATTTTTTCACTTGCAAATGTTGCAGACTTGTTATTTTTCCCTTTTCCACATATTTTAAGCTTATGGCGTTGCATAATTTTTTATAACTCTGTCCTTGTGAAGGAACAAGCAGAGAGCAATATCTCAGGAATAATTCCCTTGCAACAGCAATCTGCTTTTGCCTGCAGACAAAATAATCCAAACCATGTTAATAGTTTTAATTTCCGGTGATGTAAGAGCTGGTGCTTCTGCAAAGGTGATCTTTAAACCTGTGGTGAACTCAGACGCCTCCAGAGGAGCTCTGTGGGAGCTCCAGGTTTGTTAGTGCAGTAAAATATTGGAGCTACAAGCTTGTTTGGGAATACCTTATGGAAGAGCAACTGGAGTAACCAAAGCAGGTGTTAAACTGAAAGGACTGCAGGGGGATTTGGTCCTGGGCTGGTTGAAGCTGAGGAAGGGCAGGAAAAGGTGAATGTTTGAGCAGGGCTGGGAGGGAATATCAGGCAATGGCAGGAGATGTTTAGATAAACAATAAACAACTGCTGAAGGCAGGGATTGAGAGATGTAAAAATGAATGAATGGGGAGGGAAAAAGGGTTGTAATGAAATGCTGAGGGGATGTGGTCAGCCTTGCCAGTGGGATTGATTTCTGTGCCATCGGGGATCAGTGGCTCTTGGGACTGTCCCCAGCTCCTGGGGCAGGTGACACCCTCAGGGTGAGCCAGAAGCTGCTCCAAACTGGTGGTGGAAAACACAAGTAAAACTGAAACTCATGAATGTTTTGGTGGGGAGGAGGAGAGAAGAAAATGTGGGTTTTTTTCTTAATGCCAGCTGGTGCCTTGTCTTTCATGGAAGAGGAGGAGGAGGAGGAGGCAGAAGAGGAGGGAGGGAGGAGTTTGATTCTCCCATGGGAGAGGAGGAGGATGCAAAGTTGCTGAGGAAACCATTGGGTTTCCTGGCATGATGTGATGGGGGAATTTGACCATCCCTCGATAGCAACAAAGATATCTTTGCACAAAATTCTGTTTAATCTTGGTTCAGAGTAAGTCAGGAGAGCTGAGGGTGTTCTGTGCCCTCAGGGAGGGATGGGAGCAGCTCAGGTGTGGCCTTTAGGGTCCTTGGAGGCAGGACAAGGTGAGTGGAGCATCCCTGCATCCGCCCTGGTGAGGTGAGGCAGGGGCAGCACAGGAGCAGCTCCCTGGACCTGCTTTCCTTCTCTTGTCATTGCTCTCCATCTCCACGGCAGGAAATGCTGCTGGGGCACTGACAATAAACAGCATCTCTCTTCCTGCCATTTCCCACCAGCACTCCCAATTTCTGGGATCCTCTGCCCTTGCAGGAGCCCAGGCCCTGGAGGTGCCCCCACACATCTGCTGCTGCCTGGCCTTGGCATCCCAGGCTCTTGGCAATCCCCCCAAACGGGGCTTTTCCCCCCATTTCCCCTCCCTGCCCTGGCTGCAGCTCTCCTGTTAACGGCCCCATTCCCATCTCTGTGCTGTATAAATCCCACTTTAGCTCTGTGAGAGCTTCTCTGGGCTCTGTGGGCTGTTGTGCAGTCATTCCACGGCTGCTGGGAGCATTTGGAGCCCTTCCTATTATTTGTCTTTATTCTGGGGAATAAACGCTCAGCGTTTGCTGCAGATGTGGCTCTTCCACCCAAAAAATCCCCCTCAGCAGCAGAAATGAGCACAGGCACAACAGGCAGAGGTGGAAATGCTCTGGAAATGCCACGCTGGCTTTTCCCAAACGACAGTGGTGACATTTGGGATTGACAGGACCCAAACCATTGTGGGAGTGCTTCAGGCAGCACAGAGAGGGCTGGGGTGTCCCTGCTCCTCAGCTTCCCAGCACTTGTTTGTCTGGATTTTCTGTGTCCAGGAGATTCTCCCCAGTTGCCACTCTGGCTCCTCTCTGGTGTTTTATTTAGAAAATTAAATTGCTGTACTTAAAATCAAGTGTCCAGTGATAGTGTTTAATCCTGGGATAACATTTAAATGGGAAACAGCAAAGCAAGCTGGGAGGAACCTCTCCCAGTGAGGCAAGAGCACACTCATTTACAAAAGTACTTCAGTAGGAATTAAAACAAAATTTCCATTTTCCACACCCTCATTCTGATCCTCATTGTCATTAACTTACTCCAAACCCCACTTGGTATTTCAAACTGGAGTAAATCATTCTGTCTTCCAATTAACTCCCATCCTCCAGACAACATAATGAGACTGATTTCATTCAGCTCTGTTGTTTAATAAACATCTAAACAGTTCTTTATCTCTGAGCCACGCAGGAATGTGCACTTCTGGTGCACTGAGCACGAGGTAATGGGCAAGAGGAAAATTACTGGAGAGAATTCATCTTGGGCTGGGTTTCTCAGCTCACCCTGGGAGCCATGGGCAGGGCCAGGCAGTGAGCTGCTCTCCCACAGTATTTCCATGGAGAGTATTGCACTCCTGTTCCAAACCCTGGGGCTTTTGGCTGCCTGAGCAAAGGCACCACAGGGGTCAGCTGGAGGCTCAGCAGCCCAGAGGAGACAGGGATGTAGCAGTGGCTATGAAATGTGATTATTTCCATCACAGGGACGAGGCTGGGATGCTGGGGCAGGCTGGAGACAGGCTGGGGGACTCGGTGTTCTGGGATCAGCCATGGCCATGTGCAGAGGGCCCAGCTCAATTCAAGGAATGAGAGCCATCAGAGTGAGGTGAGCTGAGCAACACTGCAGTCACAGAACACTGCTGTTAAATTATTCAGTGTTTAAAGGCTGAGAACATGGCCAGAGGGGCAGAGTTCTGCTGCTGGTGTCCAGCACGGGGCAGCAGCAGGACAGGGACCCCACTGAGGGCTCTGCTAAAGGGGCAGGTTTGTACAGCTGGCCTGGGCACAAGGCTGGCAGCACCTTGTAAAAAGGGAATTATTGTGCTGCTGCCACTGCAGAGGGCTCTGTGTGCTCACAGGGCCCTGCATGGCCCCTGTGGGACAGGGCTGAGTGCTGCTGGGTGGCCTGGAAAGGGAATGTTAACAGCAAGGAAATGGCATTGTGCCTGGTTGTTCTTTTGGATAGTGTCTCCAGGAGAGCTACAGCAGCTGTGTGGTCAGGGAGGAGAAGGACTGTGGTGTCACTTGTCACAGAATCAGAGTGCTTTGAGTTGGGAGGGACATTAAAACTCATCCCATCCCAGTGCAAGGGACACCTCCCCTCTCCCAGGTGCTCCCAGTCCCATCCAGCCTGGCCTTGGCCACTTCCAGGGGTCCAGGGGCAGCCCCAGCTGCTCTGGGAGCCTGTTCCAAACCAGTTACTGAACTGATGGCGCCTGAGTCTGGAATTTCAGCTTCTGTGGCCTTTCCCAGCCCAGCCTGTGAAATGCAATGGGCTAAATCCATTCCAATAATGAGAGTCTTCGAAGAGGACAATCTCCTCAAAGGATTCCTGGAGCAGGGAAGACAAAACACTGGATTCCTTGAGCTCTTTGCTCATTGCTGGCCTGGGGCTGGGCTGGGCTGTGCTGTGTGCCCCAGGCTCTGGGGTGGAAGGTTCTGGTTGGCATCACCCACCATCAGGAGCCTTGGGCTGAGCACTGTGGAAATCCTTCTGCTCCATTTTATGCCTGCCAGCAGAAATGAGCATTTATTCCTGAAGTAAGGAATGCAGCCCTGCCTGAGCTGAGGGAAGGCATGAGCAGAGGCCAGGCTGCAGAGGAATGCAAACAGGGCCATATTGGCAAAAATGAGGAGTTAATTTAGTGCTGAATGCTCTGCTGTTTTTCCCCAGATGTGTTTGCAGAGCCATTAGGAGCTGTGTTTAATCTCAGCTCCATTTGCAATCTGATGCACATGATGCTGCCTCCACACAGAGCAGGAGCTGCTAATGGCGCTGGATGAGCTCTCCTGTCCAGGCTGCTCTCCCAGGGCTCTCTGGGGACAGCTCTGACCCAGGTCCGGGGCTGAGGGCTGGTCCCTGGCTGTGTGTGCCACTCTGGCACGCCAGCATTTGGGCCTGAATGAAAACTTCCCTGAATTAGTAATGACGTTTTTATTTTTAAGCGACTCAAGCTCAGGCAGCGTTTTAAAAAATGAATTTTAGGTGATTTCTTTCTGCTTGGGTGCTCAGAGCTGCCTGAATATTGTCTGTTAGAGCTGCTGCAACTTCTGTCTCTAATGGAGGTGCTCAGGCTCACTAAACTGTTTGGCAAACACTGGCTGCCGTGGCTCATCCTCCTGATTAAATCCCATATTTGCATTTCCTTGGATATACAAAGAAAAAGCAAATCAGCAATGAGCAGCACAGTTAGAGCAGGAATAAGCAAACAGGGATAGAGGAATAACTGCTGATCTGGAGATGCCACACTGCAGAGCCAGCCATGCATGCAGGGCCTGTGCAGCAGAGCATCCTGCATCCCTCAGAGCATCCCTCAGAGCATCCCTGCTTCCCTCAGAGCATCCTGCATCCCTCAGAGCATCCCTGCATCCCTCAGAGCATCCTGCATCCCTCAGAGCATCCCTGCATCCATCAGAGCATCCCTGCATCCCTCAGAGCATCCTGCATCCCTCAGAGCATCCTGAGCCCACTGAGGGATCCCAGTGCCAAGCAGGTGTTGCCAGAGGAGCAGGGTGGCCCTGCCCATTCCCTGCCAGGTGTCCCTGGGGATGCCCTGATGGACACCAGCTCCAGCTCAGCAGGGCTCAATGGAAGGTGCTGTGTGGGGTTTCTTTCTTTGTCTTTTTCCTTTATTTCATCAGAAGGATGGGAGGCAAAGTTTGATGCTTTAACACTTGGCCTGCTATTAGCTGGGGAAATCTAGCAGATGTGCTTCATCATCTCAAAGATATGAGCAATCTCCAGCACTCTGCTATTAATGTGGGGAGATTGACTCAAAGTGTTTTGCTTCAATGGCTCTTAAGAAATTCACAGTTCATTTCCAATCATTAAAATAATTAGTGCTGTGCTCTGCCTCCTCTGAGGACAGAGCTGCCCTGGGTGGGAGTGAGGGCTGAGCTCCCTCCTCAGCCTGAAAATCCTGCCTGGGGGAGCCAGGGGAAGGCCCAGGTTAAAGGAGGACTTGGGGGCTCAAATGGCTTTGAGGGGCCCTGGCCCTGAAGGAGCACATGAAAAACTGCCCCATTTGTTCCAATGAGGCTGCTGCTGTGATAGACTGAGTGCCATAAATAAGTGATTACAGCACTGAGCCAAAACCAATCCCAAGGATTAGATCTGACTCATGGGATCAAGAGAAGTCCTTGGTTTTACTGGAGGCAAGGGGAAAAGTCTGTTCTTTGATGGATCCCATTTCACTCCATAAAGAGACCTTGGAAAAGAGGAGTTAAGCCAGTGCTGCTGCTCAGGGGAGAGGAAGGATATCAGGCACAGGGAGCTCTAGAACTGCACTTCTCTTTTAATATTGTTTCTGTAACCAGTTCTTATCTGAAAGTCTTTACTCTTTTGGGGAAAAGCAGAGATATTCTTGCTGTTCTGGTGTTTGGTAGCAAGATCTGGGAGGCATTTCTGTACACAGGCTTGAAATGGATAGAATTTGGCTGAGGAGAATTGCTGAGCCAAAGCTTTTCTGTGCATTGGCAGTTTGGGGAGGTGAGGTTTGTAGGGTGGGGGTCTGCACAGTTTGGGATGGGCAGGGATGGGATATTGGAGCCAGGGCAGCAGAACCACAATGCACAGGGGGCTTCAGGAGCATCCATGGGGCTGGAAACCTGTCAGCTGCTGGGTTTGAACTCAATCCAAACATGAATCAGAGTGAAAACCTCTGTTTGCCCCATGGCAATGCAGGATCTGAGGGGCCAGGAGCCAGACAGGAGCAGGAGAATGGCTCTGAGCTGAGGAGTTCATTGGATATATTGGATACATGGAGGAAATCCTTCCCTGGAGGGTGGGCAGCCCTGGATCCCTGGCAGTGCCCAAGGCCAGGCTGGACACTGGGGCTGGAGCACCTGGGGCAGTGGGAGGTGTCCCTGCCATGGCAGGGGTGGGAATTCTTCAATTCTCACTTTGAGACTTTGAGGATTGAAGAATTCAGGTGTTTGGGAAGTTTCCATTCACTAGTCCCTTATTTAACTTGGATAAGTGTCACCCATTGGAGCTTTGGGAAGCCAGGCTGTCAGTGTGCCAGGAAAATAGGAAGCAATAAAAAAGGCTGTTGAGACACTTATCCAGTGCTGAGGGAATTTTCAGAACAGCTGTAGTTGAGTAATTATGAGCAGAACCCTTGTTTCCACTGAAAATAATGTATATTAGATTATTCCCTGATGATAAAGATTATTTAAAAGACAAAAGCTATAGAATAATAGACATTAGCAGATGTATCTATTTCCAAAATCCCTGAAAGCAGACTTAAATCTTGGGAGTTATTGCTCACCTTTAGCAGAGCTCTCATCAGCTGCTGTAAGCCCCAGGGCTGACACTCCAGATAAGTACATGATATAGCTGAGCCCTAAAACTCTTAACAGAAAATATACATCAGGACTTACTGTAAAATTTCATGGAGGATTAGAGAAAATATTAAGTCAATAGTTCTTTAGTTATGAGGGGCTTTTAAGGTAATCAATACTTTCCAGCCATGTTAGTGCCTCTGATGATAAAAGATGACATTAATAGCCAACTTTCTCCTTTTTTTGGGGTATATTTATGTATATCCTTCCTTTAGTCACACCTGCTGGAATCAATAGCTACACAAGGAATATGGTTATTTTTAAATGGCATCAATATTGATTCACCTGGAACTGCCAGTTTCAGCTGGAACTTGATTTCAGGTAAAAAACCCTCACTTTTTCATAGAAAGGGATTACCAACCTCCCTAAATCTCTGGAGCACCCCTGCCTTTGCTTCCAGTGAATTCCACATTTAGCAGTGTGCTAATGCAGCAGAAACTATTTTAGGATTAATAAATCCTAAAAATAGGATTAATAGGATTAATTCTAAAATTTCTTTGGAGTTACATGACATTTTATGTCCTCAAAGCATTGTGCAGATGTTAATTGAATTTAATTGATATCATTCAGTCCCCAAAGTTATATGCATGCAGTTATTAATGGTTTAATTATTTTGTCAATGGAATAGATTCTTTGCTTTTGATTCTGCTTCAGGAGATCCAGGCAGTCCTTAGGCTGAATCCTTTTTATTCAGGTGACTCAGTCGGTCCAAGGATAAAATTTTGCCCAGGGCATCTTCATGCTCAGACCAGCTGCCCCCGTGGCTCTTTGGGCACAGAGCCCTGGGTTTGGAGCCAGCCAGCCACGGCACCCTCAGGGATTTCCAGCCTGTGAGTTGTGCCCAGCTCTCTGGAGCAGCATTCCTGATGTCAGGAGTAAAACCCCACTGTGTCACCTGTCCCTGCTGCAGGCAGTGCCTTTTCCCTGGGAGCTGTGCAGGTCTCTGGGATGGGGCAGGCTTGGGAGTTGATCCTGGTCCCTGTGCCCGCACAGGGAGAGGCACTCAGGGGACACCAGGCTCCTTCTCCAGCTCCCAGTAAATAGGGCATTAAAAGGGAATTACCGAGTTTTGCATTTGAGAGAATGGTTGGGCCTCTTCCAGTGGAGTGTCAGGCCCTAATGATGGAGGCAGTGCAAACATGTCTGGTCAGGCCTCTTCTCATTTCAATCCCAGCTTATCTGGGGGAAGAACAACCCATAAAGAAACCACAGAAAACACTGAGCTGCCCTCCCACAATACATCATTTGTAAAGCTTTCACTCCAGCTTTCCAAAAGGCCATTTAGCTTAATAGTCTGTCCCATTTTTCATTTCCTCATGCTACAGGTGCTGGGGGGATGATTTACAAAGGAACAATGGAATGACATTTTACCTGGCTTTGGAAATGAATCCCCAGCAGTCTCACGCCTTTTGTGCCTCAGATTTGCCTTCCCTAACAGGGAATGGGTGGTGAGATTCTGGAACAAAACAATAGGAGATTTAAAACGAGAGAATACATCCAATTTTCCATCCAGCCACGATCTCCTAGAGCCATTAGTAAATTGTTAGTATGTCCATATTAGTAAGAAAGGATTAATCGACTGATTGAATTTTCAGAAATTTAGGCGAAGGCCAAATGAATTGGCCTCCATTCTAGTGTGACTAAATGCCAAAAAAATTACATGTACAATATACATTATTTAAAAAACACTCTGGAGAAAACATGCCTAGCTGTATAATATATATTTAGACAATCTATATATTTAAACCCTGTAAGAACCTACAATATTGGGATGATATGAGATAGAATGAATGAAAAAGGGGGAGAATCAATCTCAGTTTGGTTGTTACTGTTCTTATTTCCACTGATCGTGGCAGGTCATTAAATGAAGGTCACCTCCTTGTGGAATAGTTTGTTGGCTTCTTCAGCATCTTAAAACTTGTGAGGTGTGAAATCAATGACAAATTTTCAGGCAGTATTAAGTGTTGTAAAATGGAGAGCTTCCAGTGATTCAGAGCATTGTAGGAAATCACCTGTTGGGTGAATGGCCCACAAAATGTGATCTATGGCTGAAAATCTCCTTAAACACTCAACCATTGGAGGAAATGAACTTTAAGTGGGACTTGTGTAGTAGAACTTCTGCTTTGATGAATTTGTCATGCTTGGTGGGTAGTGATATTCAAGTAATAGCTTAATAACCTCACTATTTACAGGCAATTACCCCCCTGAAGGAGCTCAGATGGGGTGAAAACATCTGTTTCCTTCGGGAATCCGTGCACATCTGCCCTTAAACAAAGTGAAAATTTGGTGTGAGAACTCTTAAGGACTGAATTGCTGAGGTTCTTCTGCAGTGCTGCCTTCTCTGCAATTAGATAACAGCTTAAAATCTGATTACTGAGTTATTTTTCACCTCTCAGAATGCACAGGCACAAGCAAACTCTCCGTTGAGAGCTGATTTGATGCCAGTTAAATATTCAGGTAGTCCTCTGAAGGCACTGGAAATCAAATAGCTGAGACATCTTGTGCAGAGTGAGAATTTCCATCTTTCTGAACGTGCATTTCCCTGCCATTCCCGGCAGAGCTTCTCACTGTTGCTTTTTCCAAAGCCCTTCAAGCTGTTAGTGAGTTCAGGGTTTCACTGGGATGTTCTCTCAGGTAGGGGAATCCTCTTGATGTGCTGGTTATGGTGGTAAAGAGAAAATACACCTCTGTGGGTAGTTTTGTACCTGAGAGAGGCGATCTGACAGAGGTTCCCTCACAGCAAGATCCCTTCTTCCTTCCAGCAGACACAAAACTGGCAGCTGGAAGGATCTGAGGAATCTGAACCCTTCCAAGGCTTTCTTCAGCTCCCAGAGGGATTGGGCTGTTCCAAGGGCATGGAGTGTCCTGGTTTAGGGCAAATTTGGGAGAAAACCTGCAAAGGAGTTCCTCCAGAAGGCAGGACATGGAGATTCAGGGTCTGCTCCTGGGAAAGGCCACAGAGAGCACTGGGAAGGTCATGGATCTGCAGGGCTGCAATGTGTGTGACCTCAGGCCAGGCTGGACAGGGCTTGGAGAAACCTGGCCTGGTGGAAAGTGGCCCTGCCCGTGGCAGGGGGTGGAATGAGAGGATTTTTAACGTTCCTTCCTTCCAACCAAACCATTTTGTGCTTCTCTGGAAATGAGAACTGCAGTAGCTTAAGAGCACACGTAGAGAGTGCATTCCTCTGCTGCCTGAGGCAGAAATCCAGCAGGCTGTGCTGTTTATGACCATTACATGCAGTTTATCTCCATTACATTTTAGCATGTATTTTTTCCCCCCATCTTTGCAGTGCACCCACCTTTGGATTGGAGTGATGCAACACTCGGTGCCACTGTTGTAAAGAGTTGGGGAATGATGTTAGCAATTGTTATCTTTCAGCCCAAGAAATGGAGAAACCCCAACTAAGCAGCCTGCAAACACGGTGTGCTCAGTCTCTAGTAAATTTTAGTAAGTTATGATGTGAAAAAACCCAAAAAGGTCTTGATTTCCAAGCTTTTCTGTGTTCTTTCCCTCCCTGACTTAGTGATAGGTTTTCACTGCCATCATCTGCAGAGGTTACTGGACTTCCTCCCCATGACAAACTGCAGGCAACTCCCAGGATAAATTCCCAAGATTAAGGCAAATATTACTGTAAATGTGGCTGTATTAACTTTTCTCAAGCTCCCCAAGTTCAGAGTGGTTTTCCTGCATGGATAATGGAAGGAGCCTGCTCCAAATCCACAGTGTAAGAAAAATAGTGTTTCTAACTCATACTTAGTGCTCTGTATTTTAAACTGAAGTGAGATTTATGAGCAAGCTCCCTCTACCTAAATGTATATACACCAATTTACATGATTTTACATAATATATGGGAACAGTTTGTTGAGTAATACACACAGGGATAAAACCAGCACTGTTTGCACTGAGTAGGGATCACTGCAGTGAACTCTGCATAAACTCCTGTTCAGACAGGGCTACTTGGATCTTCCTGGGAAACAATGCCCAGAATTACATATACATTGAGCTATAAATACATTGAACTTGCTGACAGATCCAGCAGGAACAATGGAGACGAAAAAGCAGTGTTAGAGCTTGTAAGACTCACTGGAATCACTCTTGTTTATGCTGGTTAAAATTTTGGGACTCCATTAACACGAAAATGACCAAAAATTTTGTGATAGAAAAATTAAAAGAAATACCAAAGCATTATTTCTGACAAATCTTCTTTGCAATGGATACAGGAGGTCTGTGCTGACCTGCACCTCAAAGCCACAGACACATCTCAGGTAATCTGGGAGCAGGGTCTGGCAGCCGTGGATTAACAGAAATATTCCTCAAGGGTCCCTTTGCCTTGGTGTCCCCTTCCAGATAGTGTTACAGAGTTTTCCCTTCACTTTTCACTCCCTTTATTGAAGCAAATTTGTGTTTATAGCCCCATTTGCTTTCCCTGCCACACTGTCTGTCACTTGTGTGGAATATGGGTTTTGCACACTTGCCAAATAGTTTCCTTGCTTGGCCAGGGTTCTCTGGCAGGAGAATTTGCCTCTCTGCATAGTAATGGCCATGTCTGGCTAATGGGCCCTTTGTCTGGGGCCTCCTGCATATTCAGAGCTGCTCCTTTGTCACCAGCCTGACCCAGGCAGCAAATATGAACAGGAGTTGTAAATATGCCCCGTTCTCACTGGGATGCCCATCAGCTTCCTGGGGTAAACTGGTGCTCTGCTGCTCTGAAACTGCCCTGCACTGGCCCAGGCTCTCCTATTCTAGAACAGCTCTGCCCATCACTGATTTTTATGCTTTTGGAGTCACCTTCCTCCGTGGTTTGTGTCCTCTCAGGGTACATTTGGTATTGACACGGGCAGCTCTTGTGGGTTTGGGGTGGCACAGCTGATAATTGGTGTGTGCAGAGCTGGCAGCTCAGCTAAAGAAGGATTATTTCTTGTAAAGGAGGATTTTTTCCCTGTTTGCTGGGGACTGGCAGGTAACACATCTCCCTAATTTGTGCAACAAAGTGGTGACAAAGGGAGCAGCGAGTCCAGCTGGTCATTTGAAAAGCCATGCATTTCCAAGGCCATGGGGACATGAGAAGTGTCTTCAGTGCTGGGGCTGCCTGGCTATTGGTAAGAAAGTGGCTTCATGTATTTTTTGTAATTGTTTTTTTTTCATGTCTGAAGTACAGATTTTCTTTTTGTCCTATAGCTGCTGCTTTCTACTGTCAGTGTTTAATAAATTGTCTAAAGGTGAGGGAGTCACTTTTTATTTTGGAACACTAGAAGAGATTGCTTGGTTCTGCCTGGAATAGCAGGTTTGGGTGGATAATGAGCCAATTTATCGGCAGGGCAGAAATCAATGGCACAAGTGCACAGAACTTTTACCAGTTTAAAATCAGACTATCCAGACTCCTTTTAAAACAGCCTGGTCAAACCAGCACGTGTCAGAAGCACAAACCTCCTATTTTAAAAATAGTTATGTTGTAGATCAATAGATAATGTTGTAGATCAAACTTTTCCATTGATCGCAGTGAATCCCCTAAAAACGGAAGCCCCAAAGCTCGCAGAGCAGCCCGGTTGAATAATTCTGCCAGGGCAGAGCTGCAGAAGGGGATGTTACAGCACCATCTAGTGCCTCTGCTCCGGCAATATCGGGAATTTCTGAATTTTCCACTTCATTGAAGGATGGAGGTGGGGACGAGGGAGCGCACTGGCTGCTTAGACACTGACAACTTCTTTTGTCAAGCAGTGTGGAGAGAGAAGGGAGCTGAGCGATGGAAAGGAGCTTTGGAGTCTCGCACGGGAAGGTTTTGCCAGCAGAGGTGCTCTTAGTTCCTCTTCTTTCATCTTCTCCCCAGTCACAGAGCTTTCCTCCTGGGGGTGGATGCAGGAGCAGGAGAATGGGAAGAAAAGTTAAAGAAACCGGACAAATGGCATATTTTGGGGAGGTAGAGCTGTATTTGTGGTGGAGCAATGATCTGTCAGCGAGTGACTGACCAGGAGGAGGCTGGGGGTGCTTTGCAAACTCCTTGTGTTGAGAACTGCACCTGCAATGAGACAACAAGCACTGCATCCTCTGCTTTCCTCATCGAGTGGGACCAGGATGAAAACTAAATTAACTCTAAATTAACACTAAATTAAATTCTAAATAGAGCTACATTTTCATATGCTTTACATTCCTGTCCCTTTGTTCCTTTTTCTTCTGGCAAGGTGGTTTAATATCCTCTGACTCCTGACTACTCAATGGATAACCAAGAACAACTTTGCAATTATTCCCAACCAGCCACTGGAGATGAATTTGGCAATGAAGCCCCTCTAGGAAACAACTTCCAGTTCTCCCAGTCTGAGTTTGGGAACACACCTTGTGCTGGGAGTGAGATTAATGACACTTCAAACTAAGCTATTTATGATAAGAAATATCAATATTTATATATTAAACAAGTTTTCTAGCAGGGTGAACCTAAAACCCTCAAAATTAATTATACCTTACAGCATTTAGTAAGTGTCCTGATGGTGATGTGGAACTTAACAAATGTCACTTATCTCAAAAAAATCTTCACCCAAAATCCTCAGTGTCTTCAGTAGAGCCCTGCAGAAAAAGCTGGTAAATAGTGATGTCTACAAATTATAGTGAGAGTCTAAATTAGAATTAATGCCAAATCTGGGGGTTGAATTCAGATTTAAAGCACTTGCTGGAGTTACAGTGCTCATAGACAGAGCTGCTGGCAGGGTTAGGGTGACAAAGAGCTGCAACAGCATCCAAAATACTCCCAGAGTCCTACTTATCATTTTATTATGATTATTATTGAATGTAGGGTTTCCTAAAAGAAACCTCAGTTCCTTGGGTCATGTGGCTTTTTGGAGAATCCCAGGAGCCACTAAAAAATAAGATCAATCACTCAAGAGTGCAGAAACAAGCTCAAAAGTGTGACTCAAATATATCGCCAGCAATTTAGTAAAAAACCAAGAGAAATAAAAATATTTTAGCATATCAAAAGAATTAAAAAATATTTTGCATAATATTTCTTAATGAAATCCCAGGGTTTGGAGAAGGGGCTCATAATATTTTTATTCTTCAGTTGGACAGCTTGACAAGAAAAATATCTTCTTTTATTGTGGTAAATTATTAGATACAATACTCTGCAATTATGAGTATTACACTGAGACAATGCAGAAAAAATTATGGAATCATAACTTAATCATTTAAGTGATTATTGTATTTTATAAATGTTTAATGTATCATCACAGGCATGTTCGTGCTCCTTTGGCAAATGTGGTATTGATTGTTGCTCTAAATTCATTCAGGTCAGGACAGATAATGATTGTTTGGGAATTTTCCACCCACAATGGTAAGGAAATTACAGGGCTTATTTGTCCTTTAAATGTAGTTCTTGAAACCATTTTAATTCTGATTAAAAAAAATATAAAAATTAGTGTTTTGCTTGCTGGCTAATCATTGGTTTGCTCTGTCACTGATGCAGGGAGAATATTATTGCTGAAGTGAGATGGGAGATACTGAAGAAAAAAGCAGAAAGTGCAGAATTTTTCCCTGAATAACAACAACAAAAAAAGTCTTTTTAGGAAGAAAGCAACAAACAGGGCTGAGATGAGATAGAGGAATTGTGAACTGCTCAAGAGCACCATATGGGTTTAGTGATTTGTAACAAAGAATGCAGTAAAAATTTCAGCAATAAAAATATAACATTAGAGAAAAATCCCAGGGCCATGATAGGGCATTTTTGAGGGTTTTTAAAGGGGAAGGAAATGATAATGAATGATGAGACAGAGGGTTTGTGTGAGAGTTGGGCAGTGCAGAGGCAGCTGCAGTGAATTTTTTGGGGTGTATCAGCCGGGTTTGCATCCTGTGAACCATTTCTGGTGATGCCACCAACCTCACACAGGACAGGACCCTGCTGACAAGTTTCAAGAGCACAGGGCACAGGATTGTGTCCAGACAGGTCTGAATATCCCCGGGGGAGATTTCACATCAGCTCTGAGCATCTGATCCCCTGCACAGGGAGGAAGCTTTTCCTCATGTCCAGGTGGAGCTTCTGGGCATCAGTTTCTGCCCGCTCCTCTTGTGTCATTGCTGGGCACCATCAAGAGGAGCCTAGCTCCATCCTCTTGGCACTGTAATACATTTAATAACTAAATTACTAAAGTGTGTGTGCACGGGTAAAATCCCATTCCAGCCATCTCCTCTCGGGGTTGAAGAACTCCAGCTCAGCCTTTCTCACAGCAGAGATGCTCCAGTGCCCTCGGCACCACCCTGGCTTTTCACTGCACCCTCTCCACGCCTTCTGCGTATCAATTTTTATCTTATATTGTGTTTAATTTCTTGTCAAGCCATTTACCCATGAGGTTTAACCCACGGCGGGTTTTATTCACACCCAGCCCCTCTCCCATGCCCACAGCCCGGCTATGCAGCGCTTTGGGGACTCGCCGCAGGTGAGCCAGCGGGGGCGGCTCTGCCCTGGTCACCCACGGCCGTGCCCTGTGAGCAGAGAGGAATCGCTGTCCCCCGGCACCCCGAGCCCTCCAGGCGGGAAGGGCTGTCCCTGCCGGGAACACGGTCAGGGTGAGCCCCGGCGGTGAGCACGGAGCCCTGGGGCCCGCACAGGCCGCGGCTCCCGGCCCCGCTCCGGCCGGCTCGGGCTCCTCCTCCGCCCGCCTCCTGCCCCCGCCCCGCCGCCTTCCCAGCCTGCTCTCCGGGTAAACAGCGATGGCCGCCGAGGACCGAGGCGGAGAGCCCCGAGATAACATGGGGAACCACCTCCAGCTGGTGCCCGGTGAGGGCCGGGCCGGGCCGGGCCGGGGGCACCCGCGGGGGAGGCACCGGGCTGGGGCTCGGAGGGCGGCTGGGGAGGGGAAAGGGAAAAAGAGAAGGGAAGGAACGGAACGGAACGGAAAGGAAGGAAGCGGAGGCGGAGAGAAGAGGAAGGGGAAAGGAAAGCGAAGCAAAGCGAGGGGGAGGCGGGCAGAGCCCCGGGCGGTGCGCGGAGCGCTGAGGGCCGGCGGTGCCGCGGGGCTGCGGGCGCTGCCGGCCGGTGCGAGAGGCGGCGGAGGGTGAGCCTTGGCCCGGGGGCCCCTGCGGCCTCTGCTGCCGGGCTCCTACAAATCCTTCGAGGCCGTGACTGCTCCGTCGAGGCCGCAAGTGTTCCATCGAGGCCGTAGATGTTCTTTCGAGGCTGAAAATAAATGTTCCTTGAGGCCGTGGGTGTGCGGTGAAGGAAGGGACACGGGCGCTCCCGATGGGGTGGAAGGCCCGTGGGGATCCCAGCAGAGCGGGCAAAGCAGGCACAGCTCTGTGCATCCAGACCGCTGTGAAACCCAGAGCCCGAGCAGCAGAATCTCTGTTCTTTTAGGGAATCTCTGCTCTGTTTTCCAGTGAAAATAAGCAGGGAAGCAGAGGTGCTGGATGGAGAGCAGTGCTGGATCCCATGTGCTGCCCGGCTTATCTGTCACACACAGCAGAGCAATTCCTCACCCAGGGAATTATTGCATAATTATTGCATAATAATGCGTTTTTCTGCCTGTGGTGCCTCCACACTTACAGGAGATTGAATGGGTTGGGAAGCAGCTTGTGCTTGACTGAAAAGAAGCATTATTTCAGAATAAGCGTGCAGGGCAGAAGGGAGCAGCAATTCCTGCCAGGAGCCAGTGGCATTTCCCATGGCAGGAAATTCTGTGAGCTCTTCAGATCTCTGTGTTTTAAATAATAATTAAAAAAAAAAAAATTCCTGAATATTTTAGGAAATACAGCCTGAATATCACCGTAATGTAAGCAATTCTCCCGAATGTTTGAGGAAATACAGCTTTAATATCACCTTCATAAGTTATTTCCTGAATATTTTAGGAAATTTGGCTTTAATAGAAGCTATTTCCTGAATAGTTTAGGAAATACAGCTTTAATATAAGGTATTTCCTGAATAGTTTAGGAAATACAGCTTTAATATAACCTTAATACGACCTATATATAACCTTGTTCTTTTTCCTTAAATGAGGTTCATATTTCCTCATTTCTGCACAAAGGCATTGAGAGTGGATTGGGTTGTGCTGATGAACCAACGTGAGGAAAATGTGATTTTTATTATTCAGGGGAGCTTTCTGCGCTCGCTTTTCCCTCCTTCCTGTGTGCTGGAGGTGCTGCTAATCCTGGAATTTAAGGATAAAAACCCCCCAGTATTTGGGGGTGTGAAAGCTTCAGCTTGTTTTGCCAGCTGAGAGGGAGGAGGAGGAGAGGGAAGGCGCGGGGTTTGCTGTGTTTTGGGCTGGCTGGTGCTGCTGCAGTGGAATGAGTCATCACGGTCCCTCAGCCAGCACCACACAGCAGCCACTGTGCGCTCTTGGCAGCAGCCAGCAAAAGTTTGCAGGGCACAATTCTTTCCAATCAACTGCTGCTAATTCCTTCTGCGTTCAGGAAAACAAGTGGGGCAGCCTCTCCCTGTTAAAACTGCTAATGATGGATGCAGCCGGACGGGAGCACATGGAAAAATCAGAGTATTTTAGTTTTTTCCCCCTCCTCCATCCTGCAGTGATGCCCCAGAACCAAACAAAAACTTCCTGCTCTTCCCCTTCATCACACTAAGCAAAAGAATGGCTGTTTTGTACATCTTAAACATTTTGTAATTGTTCATGGTTAGGGTTGCTAATTGAATATAAGAAATTTCATGTAGATGTGGAGTATTTTTAACAGTCATTAGGCAGGTGGTGTCTCATTGCTGAAAGGGCTGTAATTAGGTACAATACCAAAGAGAGTCTGTAACCTCCTTTCCTGGATCGTGCTGGATCATTTCTTGCTGAGATAAATGCAATATAGGATGGATCTGTAAGAGCAGGTTCTGTAAACTGTGAACTGTTTCAAAAAAACACAAGTGAGGTGAAACAGAAATAAGAGCAGTGACTAGACATTTTGTGGGAGCACTTAACAAATGTGTCTGGAGGGCAAAGAGGGGAAGAAAGGTTCTCTAAAATCAGCTTTTAATGTCTCCTTCACTGTTCTGTTGTACTCCCACTCTCAGAAATAGTGAAATTGGTGGTGCTCCCATTTCTGAAGGAATATTCTTTGCTTCTGCAGCATCTTTTTGTTTGGAGATTTCCCTGCAGAATCCTTCAGGATGAAGAGAGAACCCCTCCACTTTTTATATTTTCAACTCGGAACTATTTTTAAAGAAGATATTAATTGCAAAGGCAGGCAACTAGACTGACTATTGTAATTTTTTTTTTTTCATCTTGTAATAGCTTTCAAGGTCTAAATGATGTTTTTCAGCACCACTTGGTGTAAAGAATCCTGGAGACTGGTTTATGCTAACATGAGGTTTAGGCATAACATGCTGTATAAATAATGTTTGTGTTCAAAGAAATAGGGTCAATTAATGCAGTGACTGATAATTAAATTGCCCTCTTGCCTGACAATGACTTCAGGCTTGGCTGAAGAATGGGAAGGAAGCAGTAGTTTTTAAATGCTGTTTAGTATCTGAAATCCCTTGGAGTCTTGTGATTGGCTTCCTCAGGAGTTGCCTTTGCTGGGTTGGTGTTTGGGGTACACACAGCAGAGGCTGCCAGCAATTAAATTGTCCACAATACCAGCAAGAGTCTCTGCATGAGCATAGAGCTTCCCATTGCTTCTTACTCACTTGCAGCTGATTGTTGAGGGTTGTGCAGCTTCAGCCACTTTGCTCAGCATCCTACAAGCAGTGAAGTGATCTGGTATCCTGGTGTGCAGACAGAAAACCTGTAGAGCTGAGATGAGGAAACACCACTGTAGTGAAAAGCTGAACTGACAGCCTTTGTTTATTGTTTTCTTCCAAAGAAAGTTGTTCTTTAGGCCTTCAGAAATAAATTACCAGGTTTTGAGCCTTTCTACAGAGTGATGATTTTGCTGTAACAATAAGAAAATATTTCCTTCTGGTTTACTTCCCTGTGCAAAGCTGTAGCCTGGGAATATTGAATGCATTTCCCTGATTCTCAGGTTTTTCTCAGTATCTCAGCCTTTGCTGATTGATTCCTATATAATATTCTGTATATGCTTCTTAGTAGAGAGCGAGGAAGAGGATGACAATGAAATGGAAGTGGAAGACCAAGATAGTAAAGAAGCTGAGAAGCCAAACATCATTAATTTTGATACCAGTTTGCCCACATCACATATGGTATGTTTTTATATATTGTCCATTCAATATATACTGAAAGTATTTGAATGGGGTTTGTATAGTTTTATTGTAATGTTCTTATGCCACAAGCTTAGTTTTATTTTCACAGAATCATAAGATGGTTTGGGTTGGAAAAACCTTTGAGGGCACCCAGTTGCACCCCCTGGGCAGGGACAGCTGCCACTGTCCCAGGTTGTTCCAAGCCCTGTCCAGCCTGGCCTTGGGCACTTCCAGGCATCCAGAGTCACCCTGTGCCAGGGCCTGCCACCCTGACAGGGAGCAATTCCTTCCCAGTATCCCATCCATCCCTGCCCTCTGGCAGTGGGAACCCGTTCCCTGTGCCCTGGCCCTCCATGCCTTGGGAAGAATCTCTGTCCATCTCCCCTGTAGCTCTTTCAGACACTGCAATTCCACATTAGCCCCCCCTGGAGCCTTCTGCAGGCTGAGTAACCCCAGAGCACTCCATGCCCTGCTCCCCGTGGTGCCCAGGCCCTCCCTGACCTCCCCCTTGCTCGTGGCAGTACCTGGGCTCGGACATGGAGGAGTTCCACGGCAGGACGGTGCACGATGACGACAGCTGCCAGGTGATCCCCGTGCTGCCCCGGGTGATGGTGATGCTGATCCCCGGCCAGACGCTGCCGCTGCAGCTCTTCCGCCCCCAAGAGGTTAGCATGGTGCGGAATTTAATTCAGAAAGACAGAACCTTTGCTGTCCTTGCATACAGGTAAAAGCCACGGGCGGGTCGCTGGTGTGTGCAGCATGTTTTTAGCACAGTTTTCTGTGGATACTAAAGCAAAAGCAGATGGTTGCATCAGTTCTGTGCTCGATAACAAGCTGAAATTGTTTGAGAGAATTTGTCTTCCAGTGTGTAATGGCAGTGGAGGTGCTTGACAGCATCTCATGTTTGTGTGGAGAAACAGCAAGTGCTGATCTGTGTCCTTGGTTGAGCATCCTCCTCTTTTCAGTAACTGTTTGTTCCATCTTGTTAAAGAATAAGCCTTGACCTGAAATGTGGAAGTCACATTCCTGTTTTGAGAGCTGTATTGTTTCTTGTTTTGTGTGTGAACTAACAAGCACTGGCAAATGCTTCACAGTGGAGTTGAGAGACAGGAGGTGATAGAAAAGTGGGGAAGAGAAAAGCTGATTAATGCCAGAAGAAGTTGGGAATGTTCCTCCCTCTTCCCCCTGCAATTTACTATGGATTAATTGTGTGGGAGGTGGGAACAGTTCCTGTTATAAAGTCACTTCAAAGAATGTTTGCTTTCAGTGTCTGCATCTGAAATGCTGACACACTGGTGATCCCTGTGTTCCCAGAATGTCACATCTAGACCCTAAAATAAAATTAAATTACCTGGCAAAAAACCAAACCAACCAAAACAATAGAAATTGCTTTATAATGTAAAAATTATTATTGTGATTAATTAAAGGTATTTCAGCAAAAATTGCTTTTTTGATCAGACCAATCACATACAGTCAGTGCAGGCAGAGTGGAGTCTGAATGAGCAGTGCTGTTTGGAGGGGGTTAATTAATTTAATTCATCTTTAATTCTGTTCCTCTTAGTAATGCACATGAGAGGGAAGCACATTTTGGAACGACAGCAGAAATCTATGCCTACAGAGAAGAGCAGGAATATGGAGTTGAAACAGTCAAGGTGAAAGCAATAGGAAGACAGAGGTTCAAGGTGCTTGAAATACGAACTCAGTCAGATGGGTAAGAAAATGATGCAGTTAATTCTATACTCAAGTCAACTTCCATAGGAGTTTTCTTTTCTATATTCCCATTTGATAGCTGTGATATTTAGAGGCTCTTCTGACTAGTTTTAATGTATCATGTAACTAATGCCTTTTTCCATTTCTAAAAGTGATCAAGATCCTGAACATGCAGTAAGAATATGCTGAGTCTTCCCTCATTTTCAGCTCCTTGGCCTCATGCCCTGCTCCATGGCCAGAGGTCCAGGCTCCAGCATTGGTCTGGGAGCATGTGACAATTCTTAGCACAGCTGCTACAGCTTCTGTCATATTTTCTGCAAGGCTTGTGAAGTATTACTCCAAATCTGTAAATCTAGAGCTCCTCACCTGTGTCCTGCAATTCAGCATAGAGTCATTGCTTTAGAAAGAGGTCTGGGAGCAGCATTTCTGTGGTTTTGTGACCTGCAGCTGAGGAAATGAAGAATACTTGTGCTGTTTGCTCTCTAACACTTGGTTCCAAATAACAGACTCTGAATGTTAGAGCTTAGGAGAAGCCCTGCTTGGACACAGGGTGGCAGTGCTTGGACAACTGCAGCAACAGCAGCTTTGTTACTGGGAATTCACTGTCCAGAGCTCTGTAGCAAGAAGAACATTTCCATAATTGTTGGTGTTTCTGATTCCTGAGTGCTTTTGGCACAACATAATCTTATAATTTATTGTAAGTTACCAGTTCAGTGCTGTCCCTGTGAGAAAATTAGAAATTTGTAATGACACACCCCTCAGTATTTCAGGATTTCTGCTGATTAATCCTGATAAAACATGAAGTCTTTCCTGCTGGACAGCATTTTTAGTAGCCTCAGCCATATGCTGAGGTCTTTGTGGAAGAGGTGACCTTTGCTGCTGGGATATTAAAATCTGATCAGTCTGTATCCTATTTCTGCTGATTCTGACCTCGAGTGAGCACAGAAACTTTTGTGGTTTGAAGCTTGCAAAGTGCATTTCAGCTGAACTGAGCCATTGAGATGGGAGAGCTGATTATACCAAAAGTAACTTGAGGAGACAAAAATCTAAATCTATAGTGCTGAGACTGTGGAACATTCAGCTGTGTTGCCACTGCCAATCTGTCTGTATTTCTGCCCACCACAATCCCAACAGATCTGTAGTGCTCTAAAATAAAAGAAGTTCTGATGGAATGGGTTGTAGGTTAAATTCTCTAGTACCCTGGAGTGATTAATCCATTGCACCAACCTGTGTTCCCATAAGCAGTAAAATCCACTTTTTTTTGAAATGCAGGTATTAGAAAAAAACATTTAAAAAATAATGTGTACACCTCATCTTTTTGTTTCCTTCCCCAGAATCCAGCAGGCTAAAGTACAAATCCTGCCTGAGCGAGTGCTGCCTCCCACCATGGCAGCAGTGCAGCTGCAGTCTCTCAGCAGGTGCCACGTGCTCCCCTCTTCCAAACCCACTTCCTGGCAGGACAGGGCCATCAGGCAGTGGTGGCAGAAGTACCAGAAGGTGAGAAGTTATTCCACAGCTGTGCTTATTCTGGCTTTGTATTTTTTGTCTGAATTTCTGATGGCGTCTTGAGAATCAGTATCCAGCTCCATCTGTAGAGGAGGAGGAGGCACAGCAGGGAAGGCAGATTCCAACCTCCTGCTTTTCATGGAATCCCACAGTGGTTTGGGTTGGAAGGGTCCTTAAAGCCCATCCATCCCATGGGCAGGGACACCTTCCACTATCCCAGGTTGCTCCAACCCCCTCCATTCTGGCCTTGGACACCTCCAGGGACGGGGAGTCCACAGCCTCTCTGGGCACCCTGTGCCAGTTTATATCTGTATTTGTTATTTATTCCATTGTTTTGGTCATTGACACAGAGAAGTTACCTTGAAATCTTGTGTCTCTTGTGATCTGTAGAGATCTTTGCAACTACTTCCAGAAATTAATACAGAGTCCCAATAACTCAACTCCTGTTTGGATTTGCTTTTTTCTTCACTGGTTTTGAACTCTTGTACCCTCAAAATCAAATTAAAAACTCCATTGATAACAAAGAGCTCTTGATTCTCAGAGTTCCTGACCAAGTTCATGTGAGTGAATGAGCCCAGAAACTCTGGGCTGTGGGGTGAAAATCCCTTGCCAAGGCTGATTCTGTCAGGTGGAGCTGAAATGAAGGGAGCCCAGTGTAGGAAAACCTGGGGTGCAGATGCAGAGCAGGGTATTTGTCCTGTTGCCTCCATCTCTACTGGTGTCATCTGTAAATGAGGAGAGTTGCCCTTAAGGGGCAGATGAAAACTGAATTTGTACATATTTGCAGTGCAATATGTGCTCCTCTTTTGAAAAGCAACATAGCTGTGTGCTGCTTTTTAGACTTTTACTAACTAAAGCTCTCAATTTCTGTGTTCAGAAATCACTGGAAAAAATTGGTTAATTAAACAAATGACATTACACTGATGGAAATTTGGTGGTTCCAGGGACAGCTGGTGGAGACTTAGGAACAGATGCACTGTTAACAGCACTTAAATTTTCAACTGTCTCCATTTCAGACAGACACACTTTTGAAACACATAATTTTTTATTACTAAACATCAGAAATACCTCTAATGCAGAGACAGGTTTTATGATAAAATCCGTGTATTGTCCTGCTCAGAAGGCTTAGCCCTCAGTGCATCTGAAAATGGGTTTGGAAGCTTTACAGTGAAGTGCTGGTCCTGATGGAGATAATTTCTTATATCTTTAAATAATCAGATCTGCCTTCCCTGTTTTATTTGTTTCAAAAAAAAGCTGTCCTTAAAATCTGCTTTTGTTAAAGAATCAATATTTGTGGGTTTGGTTGCAGAGGAAGTTCCACTGTGCAAGTTTGACATCTTGGCCCCCCTGGCTCTACTCCCTCTATGATGCTGTAAGTTCACCCTTAAATAACCTGCAGGGAGCTTTATAGTTGTAATATCTAAATATGGGATAATAGAAAAGCTTTAATTTTATTGGCTCATAATTTCCATTTTAAAGCCTTTTATATTCAGTGTAGCGTGAAAAGATCAGGAAGGGCTTCCCTCACTGTGGTTGTTCCCTCCTTCCTAGAGCAAATGTCTGGGAGGGATACAGAGATTCTGGTTCCTTCTGTGCTGTCTCACAGCAAAACCAGTTAAAACATGCAGGTACAAAGTGCTTCTTTAATTATTCTTTAATTAAAAACTACTGTCCACTTAGGGAAAAGAGCTTACTCTACATTTTGCTTCCCTTTTGTTTTTTTCCTAAGAAGAAAGCAGCAATAGCTGTGTATTTAAATTAGGCTTTTCTTCTAACAAAAGGAAACCTTGATGGAGAGAGTCAAGAGGCAGCTGCACGAGTGGGATGAAAACCTCAAAGATGAATCTCTTCCATCAAACCCAGTAGGTACGAGCTGTCCTGAACCCACAGCTTTAATTTTAATTTCTTAAGAGACCACAGCTTAGATAATTACCTGTGGTAGAATAAATAGAAAGCCTTGGATTTATTTCTCTGTTAATTCTAACAGACCTGCTGCTTTCTCATTTCTAGATTTTTCTTACAGAGTTGCTGCCTGCCTGCCCATTGATGATGCTTTACGTATCCAGTTGCTCAAAATAGGCAGTGCTGTGCAGAGGCTGCGCTGTGAGCTGGACATCATGAACAAAGTGAGTCATTCTGCTTTATTTGCCATCAAATAGCCAAAAACCAGGAGTGACTGCTACAATCCCTTCCAGAAACGATGGAATTTCCAGCTAATCCTTCCTGGGGATGAGTTTGGCTGTTCTGGTATTTCTTCAAAAGTTTGCTCGAAAGGAAAATGATGTCTCAGTGCTGGGTTATGTTTGGCAGCAAGAAAAAACATAGGATATGATATATAATATATAATATATGATATATATAATATATAATATATGATATATGATATATGATATATGATATATGATATATAATAAATATATAATATATAATAAATATATAATATACAATGTATAGTATATAATATATAATATGCAATGTATAATGTATTGTATATTATATATTATATATTATATGTAGTATGTAGTATATAATATGTAGTATATAATATATAATATATAATATATAATATATAATATATAATATATAATATATAATATGTAGTATGTAGTATGTAGTATGTAATATATAATGCACTGCAACATATTATATATTATATAACATATAACATATAATATAATATAGAAAATTTATATTGTATCATATCATATATCATATCATATAATTAACACATAATTATATTTGCTTTTGTTAGAAATATTTCAGTGTGGCACAGCACTTTTTTAGCCAAGAGATGGTGCTAGAAGTCCAGTGTTAACAACCATCACAGCCCCACACTGACACCACAGGCATCATTTTGCCATGGAAACTTGTGGATTTTGTAGCAAAATCTTTGTAGTACTGAGCATAAATCTAAAGATTGGACTAAACAGATTTTTTTTTACAAAAGGCATATTTATTTCTTAGGCAGCTCCTTGTTAAGATGTTCAAAAACTTGTTTCCCTTCCTTTTTTTCCATTGCCATGGCCTTGTAGTGTTCTAAATTTTCTATTTTTGTGTAGTACAGTTCTTTGTAATAATTTGTATTTTTTAAATGACAGTACTGTTTGTCTGATGGATACATAGCAGTGGGAGTTTTGCCTGTTTGCCTAAAAAGTAGTGTCATTAAATTCTTGCCTGTTTCTGGGGAAAAGTCATTTTAATAGTGATCTTCTTCCCAAATTCATGCAGCAGAAATTTAAAGAAAGGAGACAGAAAACATCTCTTCCAGATTCTGAGACAAAATGGGCAGGTGTTTGCCTGAGGCTGTAGTCAGACTAAATTTCACTTGTCTTTTCTGAGTTGAAACTCTGAAAACACCCTGATACTCAAGTTCTGCTGAGAACTGTTCATGTTCAGTAATTATGTGTTTTCCATGAATTCCAAAGAGGCAGGAAAACTTAAATGAGCCTCACAAATTCAAGTTCAAGTTGCTTTTTGCCTGTATCCAAAAGGTGTTTTCTTCATCACCCTGTGACATTTTGGTCTGTAAATGTGTTTAACTGTTCTGTCAAGTGTCAGAATGGGGAGGGCATTATCACTTTTTACAGTTTATTTAGCAGCACTTTTATCCAGAGTTCTTTAGGATGCCCTGGCTTGTTCAGAATGTCATTTCCAATAATAAAACTGATCCTGAGAGCTGATCCATTTTCCTTGGATACCAGTGAATTATATTGTACTTCTGTCACTTGCCCTGTTGTTAACCCAGTTACCAAAGTTCATTTTAAGGAGTGTGCCTGACTCCCAGGGGTAGCACTGTGAGTTCCACTTGGCAGTGCTAATTGCAGTCATTCATTAGAGAGGTTTGGAGGTGGAGCCATGGAGTGGAGAGTGGCTGAATTGGACTCTGGGTGCTGTGGGAGCCCTGGAGTGAGGTGGGGAAGGTCCCTGGCAGGAGAGAGAGGCCAGGGCAGCTTCAGGGGGGGCTGAAGAGGATTTGAGCAGTCGAGCTCTTGTCCTGCCTCATCTCCAGTGAGCAGGGGCACCTCCAGGAGAGGAGCTGGAGCAGCTGAAATCCAGCAAAAACCTCTGAAGGGAGCAGAGGAGAGGCCAGGGAGTGGTTGGAGTGTGTGGTGTCACAGCTCTGGGGCTCAGGAGCACAAACTCCAGGTTTTAGAGCACTGTGCCTGTCCCTGAGTGCAGCATTTGATTCCAAAATCCTGTGGCTCATTTTGGGGGAATTTCACAGGCATTACCCTTAAAAAGAAGTGCAGGTAATGCATGTCCTGAAAATGAATGGGAGTGTTCTGCTGAGCTGATTTAAATGCTGCTTTTCTGGGCAGTGTCAGTGATGAATTGTTTAGTTCTGCTTTGTAGAAAATGTAGAAGATGGATTAACCTGTTCTAATCTCCAGGAGAGAGATCAATATGTTTTACCTATTTTTGTGAGGAAATTAAACCCATTGATCTACAGGACCCTCAAATTTAGGAAAGACTTAATGATTGCATTTGTCTCATCTGCCTTTTCTGTGCTGTATTGCAGAAGAGCAAAGGTTGTTTCTTCTAAATTAGCCTTTGGAGACCTTAAAAGGTTGGCTCATTTATTATATTTGTGGAGTCAGATCCAATTCTCTGTGTGTGAATCTTTTTGTGAGGGGATGATATGAAAATTATTATGTCTTTTAGATAATAATTAGTGTTTAAATGAGTAAAATGCATAGAAAAAATATCCCACATCAGTGACTGCTGAACAAAGCAATTGGTCCAAAGTCTGTTCTGATGGAAAAGGAGAGACATTTTTTATTATTTCCCACTGCTGACAAGCATCTGGAAATGAATGAAATTACACTCTTTGTTTCTCTTCCCCAGTGCACATCTCTGTGTTGTAAGCAATGCCAAGACACAGAAATAACTACCAAGAATGAAATATTCAGGTGAGTTTATTACTCTTCATCTTGGGCAGCTCCTAGGTCAGAAACATGAGCCCAGCAAAGCAGATTAGGCTGGGATAACTCTTAAAACTGCTGGGTTTGCCACAGCTCCAATAAAATTTTAGTAAATATTTATAGAGAGTTTATATTTGAGCTTTTTTAATAAAAAGTTAGGGAATCTCAGCATTTCCAGGCACATTGGAAGAGAAATTGGTGTTGTGCCACACCCCCAGCACCTCACACTGAACAATTTGAAATATAAATGTGCCACATCAAGACTATTTCAGCCTGTGGTATTTCTGAATAAAGTTTTTGATACCCCGGATTTTATTTTGCAGCACTCCATTTATGTGTCAACAGGCACGAGTGCCAATTAAAATGCACTAATTAGGGGATATAAACAGGCTCCAGGATGCTGGCACGCAGGGGAGGTTTCTATTGAAGGCAATAAATGTTGTGATCCCTTTTTTCTTTGAAGAATTGAAGGTTATTCCTGCGAACTGGCCCCATTCTTTCTTTGCCCTATCCAATATCTCCCATGTTTAACAACGATTACATTTCCCCAATAATTGCTGCCTCTGTCAGCCTTGTCACTGCTTTTAATCTTGATGAACTCCCAGCAGCCCATCCCCTCTGATAATGGCAAGGTTAAAAGATGCTTTGGCTTAACAAAGACTCCCCACAGTTTTTCTTTATCAGTGTGATAAGGAGCTGATGGGGTAATTAAAAGCCATTTCTTATCTTTTAATCAAATAATGGATTGCAGACACCACAATTCCTGCTGTGTCAATATGATGAACTTCTTACAGAAGGTGCTGAGAAGTTGGTGCAAGAAATGAACATTTATTACTTTTAAAGTTACATTTGCCTTGCTTTTCTTGGAACTTGCTGTTTAAAGTAACACACAGGATGAGTCTGTTGTGTACTTTCCTGCAATTCTAAGCAAATTTGAGCAATGATATCTTAAATCAGCATCTATTTTCTTTCAGTTTTTATGCTATAATTCAAAACACTTTTTTTTCCCCTAAAAAAAGCGGGGATTTTTTTGCTCTGTTGAAATATTTTAAGCTTAGCTGGCAGTTTTTCCTCTGTTTATATTTACCATCTCTTGGGGTTTTTTTTGTGTGTGTGTGTTGGTTTTTATGTTTTGTTGAATTTTTATTTTATTTTTCCTTGCATTCTGACAAAATTCCTTGTGTGTTGTAGCTTATCCCTGTGTGGGCCCATGGCAGCCTATGTCAATCCCCATGGATACATCCATGAAACCCTCACTGTTTATAAAGCCTCCAACCTGAGCCTCAGTGGACGCCCCTCCACAGAGCACAGCTGGTTCCCTGGGTAAGAGTAGCCACATTTGAACAGAAAATTACCCAAATTGGCCATTTCTGGGAGGGTGGAATAGTAAATATTGAGGGGTTTTGGCACAATGTCATCATTTTGCTCGTGTGAAAAATAAGGAAGTAAATTTAGACTTATTCAAGATACAGGATAAAATATTGCAGAATTTAATATTTTTTAAATGGAGAAATACTAAGATTTTAAAACATAGTCTAGAATCTAAACTGTTTAAACCAAGTTGTCTGGAAATTTCTTTGTGTGTAGTTTTGTTTAAAGTCCAACTGTTTTCAGAATTGTTTTCACGCAGCTTTAGTGCAAAGGAAAATTAGAATATATAAATGTATTTAGTCCACTGAAATACAATTTCTATCTAAAACCTGATAAATGTTACATTAAATTAAAAACTAATTACATTTGTATTGATCTGATTATATTTGATTTTATTTTAATAATAAATAATTAATAATGAGTCTGCCTCTCTGAGACAGTAACAGAATTAAGTGCTAAGATGTAAAAGTTTGCCCAATAAATAACAGGTCTTGCATTTAGGATTTTTTCCCTGGAATATCACAGAGAGCTGAGCAGTGACTTGGAGGATGTCTGGCATTTCTGTCACTGTTTTAACAGTCCCTAAAGCAAATCTGAGACTTTTAATATTTGGAGTTAATATTGCTCATCCTTTTGTGTTTTCTCAGCTCTTCTATGATGGCTTTGAAATATTCATGTTCTACCTCATAAAACTGTTAGAAAAAAGCTCTGCTGCTGTGGGAGGTGCAGCAGTCACTGTTATTTGAAAAGCAGGGCAAAAATCACTTCCATTGCCATTAAATAATTTACTCTGAGAAGTTTGTGACCCCTCTTCAGGGCTCTCAGCATTTCTGGGACAGTAAAAGCTTTGGTTCCTTCTTTGAAGAGGCAATAGAAGGTTTTTGGGGTGGGATGTTTGTGGGATTTTTTTCTTTTATTTTTTGGAGCTTTGCAGGGTTTTAGATCAGAACTGGCACTGGATTCCTGAGGATTCTTTAGAAATGCAGCTGGGGATTGGTATCCAAATGCAGTTTGGGGTTGTTACCCAAATCCACTTTGGGGATTGGTACCCAAATCTAGCTGGGGATTGGTTTCCAAATGTAGTTTGGAGTTGTTACAAAAATTCAGCTGGGGATTGATATCCAAACCCAGTTTGGGGATTGTTATCCAAATGGAGCTGGGGTTTGGTACCCAAATGCAGCTGGGGATTGTCACCCAAACTCAGTTTGGGGATTGTCACCCAAATCCAGCTGTGGATGGGTACCCAAATGGAGCTGGGGTTTGGTATCCAAATGCAGTTTGGGGTTGTTACCAAATCCAGCTGGGGATTGTCACCCAAATTCAGTTTGGGGATTGTCACCCAAATTCAGTTTGGGGATTGGTACCCAAATGAAGCTGGGGATTGGTATCCAAATGCAATTTGGGGTCGTTACCCAAATTCAGCTGGGGGTTGTCCCCCAAACCCAGCTGGGGATTGTCACCCCAGCCCACCCTGGGGTTGTCACCCCAGCCCACCCTGGGACTGTCACCCAAGCCCACCCTGGGGATTGTCACCCCAGCCCCTTTGGGATTGTCCCCCCAGCCCACCCTGGGGCTGTCCCCCCAGCCCACCCTGGGGCTGTCCCCCCAGCCCACGCTGGCTCTGTCCCCCAGCCCAGCTGGGGCTGTCCCCCAGCCCACCCTGGGGCTGTCCCCCAGCCCACGCTGGCTCTGTCCCCCAGCCCAGCTGGGGCTGTCACCGCTGCAGCTGCTGCAGGCCGGGCCCGTTTCGCTGACACTGGCTCTGTCCCTGCAGGTACGCCTGGACCATCGCCCAGTGCCGCATCTGCGGCAGCCACATGGGCTGGAAGTTCACGGCCACCAGGAAGGAGCTGTGTCCCCCCAGGTTCTGGGGGCTGACGCGCTCGGCGCTGCTGCCCCGCATGCCCGAGGACGCCGAGGACTCGGAGCGCGGCCGCTCGCCGCTGCTGTGCCTGTGACGGGGCCCCCCCGCTCGGGGCTGCTGCTGCCTCCTCAGCCCAGGAGCCATCCCCAGGAGCCAGGCCCAGCCTGCTCCCCGTGCTGCTCCTGCACAGGGGCCTCAGCAGACACCAGCAGGGAGGGCCCACGCGTGGGACGCCGGGAAATCTCTGAGCCGCGTGGACGCACCCTGAGACTGGACTTGTGGAATGCCCACCTGCAGTGAAGGAAGGGGGATGGAAACTAAAACCAAACTAAAAGCCCAAGAAGCAGAGTCTGCTTGCTGCAATATTCCCGGGATGGCAGATGGCACCTACCTGCTGTGGAGTGTTGGCCATAACACACTTACACGTGGTTTGCTGAGAATCCCTGTTCTAACTCTCTGAAGTCCTTCAGGTTTGCTGCTTGTGCTGTTTCTCAGCTTTTTTGCTGAATAACCGTGGAAGAGAGAAGCAGCCTGAGCGTTTCTGAGTGCTGCAATGTGCAGAAGCTGGAATTGCAGCTGCCTCCCAGGATGGGCCCCGTGGGGAAGTGTCTGTTCCTTACAAGTTGTCTCATCTGTTTAGTCCATTTGGCTTTAGAAGTCTTAAATTTTAAACTGTTGATAAGAAGTGCACAGGTCAGTCCCAGAGAGTAAACAGCATTGTCATGTTCTGTTCAGTGTGCTTCAATCACTTCCCCAAATTATTCCTGGTTAATTTACCACCAGGGTGAATTGGGAAGGACTCTAAAACACCCCACTGAGGTGATTTTTAAGTAGTACTTGTTGTGAGAAAGGGAAGGAAAAATCTCTTTTAATTATTTCATTGTAACTTTAAGATCATAAAGTAAAATTTCACGTTATCAACTTATAAAGAGCAAAAGTTTCCAAATAAAATAGGAATACAGGCAGTGCTTTTGTGGGGAGGTTTCTTGGTTTTTGGTTTGGTTTTTGTTTTGTCTGTGCTCCACAAATTGGGTGCCAATCTGGGGCAGCTTTTGCCACTGATTTATATTTTTTTTTGTCCTCTCAGAATGCACTTTGGTGATGGCAATGGAGATTTTTTTAGTGCTTGTGCACATAAACACTTGTTTTTCTCGTGAAGCTTTTATCATTCACTCTTCATTTCTTCACAGTGATGTTAAACTAGTCAAGTCTAAGCCATGAGCCACTGGCTGCTTGTTCTCTGTCAGGCTGCAGGCAGGTGTAGCAAGCACAGATCACTTCAGCTGAGGGCCAAGGCCAAGCCTGGCACACCTGGAGCTGGAAAAACACCCCAAACCATGGACTTGCTGCTGGCTATTTGTCATGCCAGGTATGTAGAGATTAATTGTGTAACTCAGGTTTAGTTCTTTGAAACTTTCTACCTCTGTGCTGCTTCTGTTCTTCTTAGACACCTTTAATTCCGTGCTCAGTTCCATGTGCAGTGCCCTGACTTGGCAGTGAACTGTGAAAAGCAGAATTTGGGATGTGGCTGTGAGCAAACAGAGGGTGATGATGGCTCATTTTCATCCAGAAAACATAATGGTTGATATTGATAATGATTGATGAGAAGCTTGGAAAGCCAGGCACTGGTGTGAGAGGGAGACTGGATGCTCTGTGTGTGTGAATGCACTGGAACCAGGCCTGGCTTTCCCTCCCCCAGCACATCTGGGCTGTATTTTTGGGATATTTTGTTCCTTTTCCCCCCAGAGTCCCTCCTGTCTGTTGCTCCTGTGGCCCTCAGTGGCCCTTGGTGCTGGCAGGAAGTGGGAGGGTGCTGCCAGCACCTTCTGCTGCCTTGGTGTGAGCAGTCACTGGGGGCTGGCAAGGGAAATTGCAAAAGCTTTTTCTCAGCTGTCACTGAACTTCTAAAGGTTCAGTTCTTTTGGCCAAGTCTTTTGGATTCTCAATTAAAAATGGCAATGTTTGAATCCAGAATTAGCATTTTTTTGTGTTTTGTGTATATAGTCAAATGTAAACTAACGTAATCGAGGTAAGTCAGGAGTAAATTAATGCTAATTAAATTTCATTGTTGATGATGCTGTTTCATGTGCTAAACCTGTGCAGTGTTTGCTATATTGAGTCCATGACACTTCCCAGGTTGAGTCCTGTGGTGGTGAATCCAGTCCTTACTGGGAGCTGCCAGAGCATCCAGGTGTGAGTTGGGGATGGTTCCTTACACTGGTTCATATTTTCCATCCTTTTCTCTCTTTTGAAGAGAAAACTGTTGGTGGGAATTAGGGGAAAATTTGGGGCATCATTATGGAAAAATACAGCAACTGCTCATTGAGCTAATCAAAGGAAAGCAGATTTGGTGAATATTTATGCATTTACCCCCTTGATTGGCTGAGTAACTTCCTGCAGGAATGAATGAATGAATGAATCCAGTGGGCACGACTGAGGGAGCACAGGATTTACAGCACAGACTCATTTCCAAGCCATCACTGCAGCATCACCAACACCCCCAACCAGAGCCTGTAACTTTGCAACTTTTCATTTATTTTAGGCTCATTTTGACAAATAGGTAGAACCACTTGTACACTGGGTCTGAAATATTTCAGATACTCATTTGTTTTTTATTAATTTCACATACTCATTTGTTTTTTATTAATGCTCTTTTTGGATGTGCTGCAGTTCATTTGTTCCTCTCTTTGTCACCTTGAATTGCTCTGTGAACTGCTCCAGGGGTAGCCCAGTCTCTGCTTTAACTCTTCCTCCTCTCTGCCTTTTGGGACAACTTTTCTGACAAATCTTGTGGCTTGCAAATATTTGCAAAGAATAAAATTCAATTTGTTTCAAAACTCACCTGGTTTTGCTGATTGTCGGGGTGGGAAAAGGAAACATTTGGGTTTATGATGAGGTTTCGGCTGCAAAAAGTAAAAGTTTCACTTCCAGGTCTGTGCTGGCTCAACTGGCCCAGGGCAGAGAAGGTAAGGAATAGTATGGGAGAGAGGGAAGGTTGTCAGGTAATTAAAACCCATTGTGAATATCATTTAATTAGTGTAATAATCTGTTGGAGAACTTCACTTGACCATGTGTGTATCAAACCTCATACCTTCTCTCCCCATTTGCAACTTAAATAACCCATACTCTAAAAAGGAGAGTTTATTCAAACCCAGCATTTTTCCAGATCCTAAGCTGCCACTGCTTGCCTAAGATATGTGAATATTTTTTATTTCATGCCTTTCATTTTCCTAGGGGTTCATTGTAGTGGAAGATAAACAGAAATGTTCAATAGGCCCATGGGGAGCCTCAAGCAGGGGCTGATGTTTAAAGAGGTGTTGGAGCACAGGTGCTCCCTGCACTGGATTCCAAGCAGGGCTGTCCATGAAGGTGCTTGTGGAATAATCTGCTTTTGCTGTTTTGTACCAGGATCCTCTGTGTTATTAGTGAGGGATGGAGGAAATGGTGCTCCCCCTGTTTTTAGTGACCAGCTTGGCCAGATACCTCCAATTAAACCCATCAGTTTCTATTTACTAATAATTAAACTGGCTTTGAAATTACTACACAGTATCTATACTGTGTAGTAAATAATTCTGGTAAAGTCTCTTCAGGGTAATCATTACCAGCATCAATTTAAATAAATCATTCCTTGCTGTTCATATGCATGATTGGGGTTGTCATCCTTAATCCTGGGGTACAAAGTTGTGCAGGGGCTCCCTGAGAGTTGAACAATCCTTCAGACATAAAGCAGAGATTAAATCTGGGAGCAGGATGGGACTCAGGCACACTCAGCCCCTCTCAGGGCTGGCAAACAGCTGCAAATTGAAGCTCAGAACTCATGGAAGATCTCCCTGCTAAGCTTTGTCCAAAATATCCATTTGGTCCATGCCAAGATCATACATTTCAAGCTTTTCTCCTTTAAACTTCTCTCTCCAAGGTGAGTTGGACCCTGACAGTAATGTTGGGTGAAAGTGTTGATATTTTCCACCTCCACAGCCATTGCCCCCAAGCTGCACTTTGGTGAAATCCTGAAAGGACTCTACAGCCCTGAGTGTCACCTCCCCCCAACATTTCCAGAAATTACACAAAGGAGGCTTCAATTTAATCACCTCATTAAATTGAGCACCATCCTGTTCTTGTGAGATTTGCCTTGCTAACAAACAGCCTTTCCCTTTTCCCTTGCTGGCTCCCACTAATTCCAGGCACCTTCAGGATAATTCTTTTAAAGGAGCAGACATCCCAGGAAAATCAGTTGTGTGAAAGCCCAAAATGCTGAGGTTTTTTTTGGTTTTTTTTTTCCAGCATTGCTCCAGTGTTGCCATCTAGTGTTGCAAAATGAGATCCAAGGAAAATGAAATCCAAAGGATTTTATTTGTTACCATGGTTCTGTAGGAAAACTTCAACCTGCAACAAGAGTTGTACACACAAGAGCTGCTCCCAGAGACTTTTTAACAGCACACCAAAAACCCCAGGGACAGGACTACATTCATAGAGACCAGGAACAGCTCTGCTCCAAATCCCCAAATCCCCAAGCCAAGGAGCTGGATCTCATGTTAATTAACATTAAGAGTTTGTCTCACACCTGAAGTGGAAAATACAAAGTAGAACCTTCACCAGCTTGCTGTGGACTTAGTTTACTCAGTGATAAGTCACTGAAAAACTACTGAAAATTCATGATAATCACTCAGCCAAGTAATTCTTTTAACCTAAAACTGATTCTGGAAAATAAAAAGAGTCCTAGAAAAGAGCCTGGTTGTCCATGGCAAGGCTGTTGGGAACTGCTGGATTATTTCCATCTGTTATCCAGCTTTAAGTACAAAAAGAGTTAAGGTAGAGCCCATTATTTCCTCACTTTCTCCTAGGCACATATAAACTCCTCCATGATTTGATCTAGAGGATGCAAACAACCTTTTTGGGGGGATTTTAGTTTTTGGGTTTTTTTGTATATAGAAAGTCAGAAGGAGAAAAATCTTGCCATCACCTCTCATGCCCTAAGTCATGATAAAATAGTAAATATTTATCACTAAGAATAGCAGAGAGAGGTTGAGAAGGTGGGATTTGGCAAACAATGTTTTACATTATTACAAAATGCAACCTCTCCTTGCAGAAGTTAGGGACCAGTGATGAAAATGTTAAATGTGACAAATGCTCAGCTGGCTGTGAGAGGCTCAGTTTCCTGGGAGCTCAGCTCCACTCAGCTCAGGGCACAAGCAGTTCTGTTCATTATTCACTTCACAGCTTCTTCAGGCAGCTCAGCAGTTCCTCTTTATCCATGTGGTACCCACTCTTTTTCCACTCATCCCTCAGCTGCTGCAGTGCTGTCCCAATCTCCTTCCCAGAGGACACCCCCATCTTCCTGAGGTCGTGGCCACTGACAGGGAAGGAGGGCACAGTCCATGCCTGCATCTCCTTCAGCAGCTGCTCCTCTCCTTGGTACTTGAGGAGCTCAAAGATCTTGGAGTTGGTGTTGGCTTCCCTAGACTGGGAGAAAAAAGGAATAAAGAATGTTGTGTGAAACAGCAGAAACAGCAGAAGCAGCTCTAAGTGTGCTCACATTGTGCTGTTCCCATTTCTCCTTGGTGGGCAGGATCTTGGCCAAGCTGGGGCTGTGGGAGCAAGGCTCTCTCCTGCCTCACAGGAGTTCAAACTGAGCCTTGCAGGCTCTGGGAGATCCCTGGAGATCCCTGGATGCCAGGCAAGAGCTGTGATCCCCATCCATCACCTGAGGGAGACAGGCCTGGCCCTGGGGACTGCTCCTTGCCCTCAGGATCAGCAGAACTCAGCTGGAAATGACCTCACTGTGCTGTGGAAGAACATCCAGGCTGCCTAAGGAACATCACCCAAAATCACCCCAAAAAAATCACCATAAAAATCCCAAAAATCACCCCAAAACTGCCCCAAAAATATGCAAAATCACCCCAAATTCACCCCAAAAATTTGCCCAAAAATACCCTAAAAATCACCTGAAAATTGCTGTAAAAATCCCCAAAATCCCTCCAAAAATCACCATAAAAATCCCTTCAAAAATCACCCCAAAAATTACTTAAAAATTTCCCCAAAACCACCCCAAAAATCGTGCAAAAATTGCTCAAAAATCACCTAAAAATTGGCCTCAAAATCACCTGAAAATCGCTGTAAAAATCCCCAAAATTACTCCAAGAAATCACCATAAAAATCAAAAAAATCACCCATAAAATTGCCCCAAAAATCACACAAAAGAATCACTGAAAAATCCCCCAAATCACCTAAAAATTTGCCTCAAAATCACCTAAAAATTGCCTTGAGAAGAACCCTAAGAATTGCACTGATTTTCCATTCACCATTCAGAGCTGAATTTCAGAGAAAAAAGCCAAATTGTCCTTGAGGTGCAGCTCCTGTTTGTATTTTTGTATTTCAGCAGGAGAGCACAGTCCCAGGGAAGGTCACAAGGGACTGAATGTGACATTTTCCAGCCTGACTGACTTTTAAATCAGCCCAAAATCTGCTCCAGAGCACAGGGTGCTCAGAAGTGCTACAAAACAGCAGGATTGGTTTTTAGGAATGTCCTGCAATGAATTCAGCTCCCTGTGAAGCCCCAGAGGAGCAATGTGATTTCACTCACATCCATCAGGAAGTCCTGGTATGGTCTGAGTGGTTCTGGCCCTGAGCCTTTGGTTAATTCCTGCCTGTGCTTCACCAAGAAAAGGCCAAGGTTTTTTTCTTCCTTGGAGATTTTCAGCCTCAGGTCCAGGTTTGTGACATCATCCTTCCCCTTGAACAAGGATGTCAGGACAGTCATGGGTTTTGGAGACAGATTTTGGATGTTTTTACTGACTCTGGCAAATTCTTCTAAATTCCCACCAAGTGGTAGCCCTGAAAACACACAAAAAGTGCAAAGAAATGTTAGTAAGAAAAATGGGTGTTAGCACAGGATAAAAATAAAATCTGATTTCTGCGTAAACCCAAGTTTCATCTCAATTTGCCACAAAATTCTTTCTGTATAAGATACAGGAGTAGGAAGTCAAACTTCATTTCACTTTACCTATGTACTGGGCAATATCCAGCTCATACATAAGCTGAACTAAATGATTGACATGGTTTCCAAGAAGAATTTTTTTCAGTTCCACCCAAATCCTTTCTCCTGATATTCCAGCCAAGCCTTTGGCATTTTCTTTAATTGCTTCCAGTGTAATAGGTTCATGATCTCCAGGTTCCTCTGCAATTCTTCCATAAAATCTGCCAAATAAAACCCTTGGATGTTAGATTAGAAAACTTACAATTATTCTTACAATTTTAAGAATAATTAAAAACAAATAAAAAACAATTAAAAATAATTCTTACAATTATACAGCTTATTCCACTTACAATCAAAAAATCATTTAGGTTGGAAAGGAACTACAACTCTTTTTACATCACTGGTAAATTTTTGCATGTTTTTGAAACTTTATACAGTTTATTTATCAAGGAAAGGCAAAACTTCTTACCTGAAGTATCTCAGGATTCTTAAATAATCTTCTTGTATTCTCTCAGCTGCCTTGCCCACAAATCTGATTTTCTTGTTTTTCAAGTCTTCATAGCCATTAAAGAAATCATAGAGTGTCCCATCCAAACCTAGAAAAAAAAAGAAAAACCAGAATATCAATTAACAAATGTGGCTGACACAGTGAACCACTCTCCTTTGGAAATGAGAAGTGGAGTGATTCCAGCTGCTCTGTCAGATCATCTCACGCATTTACAGACCTTTGACACACACAGAATTCACTGGCAAAACTCAAATCCACTGCTTCATCTACCTAAGTGGTTTTCAGCTTTACCTAAAAACATGGAGTTGACAGTGAGGTCCCTCCTCTCAGCATCCTTGTGCCAGTCCGTGGTGAACTCCACCTCAGCGTGCCGCCCGTCGGTGACGACGTCTATGCGGAGAGTGGTGATTTCAAAATTCTGTTCATGGAGCTGCAAATCCCACAGACACCGTTACTTCAGCACAACCATGACGAGACATGGCACGAAATTAACTGAAATTAAATGCAAAAGCTGCTGATTTTTCAGCCCTGTGCTTGTGTACAGTAGGTGGACACACGCACGGCAACGTGTGCGGGGTTTTCATACAGAGTTGAGAAATAGGAACTTCTGAAAATAAGCTTGATGTTATTTTCTACAGAGCCTGCAGAAATCTTCCTGCAGGAGAGGGACTAAGAGCAAGACAGAGGAAATCAGGAGCAGGAAACATTAGGATCGTGTGTGGGCAGCCAACATTTTTTTTTTTCTGGTGATGACACAGCAGCATGAATGGGTTACATGCATTAAAACATGGTAATTACTTGAATTGTACAATGAATAATCAAAAAAATCACTACAGGTTTAAAGCAGGGTCTCATTTAAACTCTTGCTGTGATACTTTCACAAATAAGGAGCAAATTTTCTACTGCACATCCACGGACAGGTAGAAAAGATCCAAACCAACCCTGGCAGTGATGGTTCCGTGTTTTTCTCCTTTGTTATTGATCAGACGAACCCCAGCTGCTGTGAACATTTCCTTCATCTCTGCTGGTGTGGCTGTGGTGGCAAAATCGATGTCCTGTGGTGTCACTCCGCTCAGTAAATCCCTCACAGCCCCTCCTGCTATTCTCAGCTCGTAGTTCTTTTTCTCAAACAGTTCTGGGAAGGGAAGGAAAACCAAACAGCAATAAACCCACGGCACAAAATTAAGATCATAGATGTAGGAATAAACACTCCCTGCCTTCTCACAAAATTAAGATCATAGATGTAGGAATAAACACTCAAATGTGCAGGAAGCAGCAAATAACTCACAGCTTCATGCAAAATGCACTAATTCATGGCACAGCTAAGCACCCACAGGTATTTTCCCTGTCATTCTGATTTATTTTTCTGAAGCTTTTTTTAAAACTTAACTATTGGCAGGTCTCGAATTGGTCCTGGGCACTCTGGGATGGGGATCATTTTGAACAGTCAGGGGCTGACAAGGGAAAGTAATTCAGATTATTTACAGCAGAGAACAATGTGCCATGAGCCCAAACTTCTCCAGGAACAACAGGGCATCATGGAATCGGCCTACAAAGGGAAAAACGAGCTCTGACATGTCCCTGGAGACTGGCTGAGGCTGTTCGGCCTGGAGAAGGCTCTGGGAGCAGAAAAATGCTCGGGGACACTTTCTGTCAGGGCACGGAGTGACAGGACAAGGGGGAACTGCAATAAGGTGAGGGAGGGTGGGTTCAGGAGCGAGGTTTCCTTGTCAGGCTGGGGAGGGGCTGGGCTGGAATTCCCAGAGCAGCTGGGGCTGCCCCTGGATCCCTGGCAGTGCCCAAGGCCAGGCTGGACACTGGGGCTGATTGGGAGCAGCCTGGGACAGTGGAAAGTGTCCCTGCCATGGCAGGGATGGCACTGGATGGGCTTTAAGGTCCCTCCCAACCCGAACCACCCCCGGGGCTGCGCTCAGGGACATTTTCGGGGCTCCCCCCGCACTCACCGGCCACGCTGCGCAGCCCGGGCGTGAAGAGCGCCTGGAACTGCGGCGCCTGCAGCCTCATGGTGCCGGTGCCGCTCCCGCCGTGCCGCCGCCGCAGCAGCCGCAGCCCGGCCCTGCGGGGCACAACCCAGAGCTCAGCCCACATCCGCGGCACGGCCGCCCCGGCCGCCGCCCCCTCACTCACCGGGGCCCAGCTCCCGCATCGGCGGCGCCGGCCGATGAGCTCAGAGCGGCGCCGGGCCGGGCATCGGCACCGCCCCGGGGCCGGGCTCGGGCATCGGCACCGCCCTGGGGCCGGGCTGGGGGATCGGCACCGCCCCGGGGCTGGGCCGGGCCCCGCTCCCTCAGCGGGACCGCCCCGACTGTGCTCAGTCGGGAGAGATTCATAAAAAACCTCACGGAATCACTGAGCTGGGAGAGACCTTCAAGAGCATCGAGTCCAACCCAGCCCCAACAGCTCAACTAAACCCTGGCACCCAGTGCCACATCCAGGCTTTGTTAAACACACCCAGGGATGGGGACTCCACCACCTCCCTGGGCAGCCATTCCAGACCTTTACCACTCTTTCTGGAAAAAACTTTTTCCTGCTATCCAGCCTGTATTTCCCTTGGTGCAGCTCGAGGCTGTGTGCTCTGGTTGTGTCAGTGCTGCTGGAGACAGAGCCCAGCCCCAGCTGAGCACAGGCACCTTTCAGGAGCTGTGCAGTGATGGGGGCAGCCCTGAGTCTCCTTTGCTCCAGGCTGAGCACCCCCAGCTCCTTCAAATGTTCCTCTCAGGGTTTGTGTTCCCAGCCCCTCTCCAGCCTCGTTGCCCCTCTGGATGTGCTGAAGCATCTCAACGTCCTTCCCAAACAGACACAACACTCAGTAGAAGACATAAAATATTTCCCATGGCTTTGTCTCGGTTTAGAGAAAAGAACAGGAAAACTAGTTATAGCAGGGGGAAAAATATGTAGTTTGGTAATGGCACAATAACTGGGATGGAATTGATGAGTTTCTTCTCCCCCTGATGAGAAGGAATTTGGTAGCATTTAAATGTTTGAATCATTGAAGTCACAAAGGCATTGTTTTGGAAAAGCCCTCTGAGACCATCAGGTCCAGCTGGTCTTCAGCACTGCCAGGTTTGCCACCAAACCCTGTCCCCAAGTGCCACATCCACAGAGCTTTAAATCGCCCCAGGGATGGGGATTCCTCCTGACCCAGAACCCCATCCTGTTCTGTGGAGCAGGTATCAGTGATAAGAGTGATAATTGATTATTTACAGCTATTAATGTGCACTTGATAATGTCTAAATGCAGTTGAGATCTTGCCCACATTGAATTACATCCATTTTCACCAATTTGGCAGAAGCTTGAATTGTGTCCTGGGCCCCAAAGCACTCTCCCCTCCAAGCTTGTGTCACCTGCACATTAATAACTTGGATGCCAGGGTTGTTAATGAGGGTGAGCCATTAGCCTTCTTCTCATCCTTCCTATAACTCCATCACATATGGCCCCACTTTCTGCAGGGTTGAATTCTGTTCCCTCTCCCATTTGTGAGCCTGCAATACCATCACAGAGTCATGGAATGGGTTGGGCTGGAAGGAACCTTAAAGCTCACCTTGTTCCAGCCACGTGCCATGGGCAGGGACACCTTCCACGAGCCCCATCCAACCCTGAACACTTCCAGGGATGGGGCATCCACAGCTCCTCTGGGCCATGCAGAAGTTATCCAACCCTATGGATGTCAGCTCAAAGCTCTCAGCACAATATTAGGAAGCTGGTTTTGCTCTGGTACTGGTAACTTCCCAAAATGCTGCAAGGCTGTGTGGCCAGAGCTTTGGACAAGATGACATTAAAAAAAAAACCTGGACAAAACAGGCACAGTTTTCCAGCAATGTCTGGGTTTGATTTTCTAGGGGAAGAACACATTGGGATATCAGCAGTGTGGCTGTAGGCTATTCTTTGCAGTCAGTCATCACATTCCTGCTCTTAAAAAGTCATCAGAGAACTCTCAGACCATTGTATATAAATAAAATATCCCCATTTCTGGGCTAGACCGTGCCTGTGTGCAGCCTTCCACTCTGTGGTTAAATCCACAGTTCCCCTTTTCAAGGCGTGCTTATCTCACTTGTCCTCTGCCATCCCTTCTGAGGTACCAGCCCTGTTGGAGCTTGGGAGGCAGCAGTTATAAAAGAAACCCAGAGGGAGAGCGCCCAGGGGACGGGGAACAAACAGCCCCAGCTCTTGGCAGGACCCTGAGATGCCCAGGTAACCTCCCTGGGGTCTGGTGTGCTTTGGGTCTGCCTTGTGCTTGCTTTGCTGACTGCCAAGGTCCTGCTCTGCAAAGTCAGTTTGCATGGGAAAAGCACCTGGAACCTGCTGCTTCTTTGTTGCTTGTGAGGTATTGGGACACATCAGCTGTAAGGGAGAAAATCATCACTTTTGGGAGGCTGGGTTTTGTGCTTTGGATTTCTACTATTCTTCTAAAAGGAATATATTCCTTGCACAAAGGAATATTCCCCTTTACCCTCTGCTTATCACTTATATAACTTATATAACCAAAACATTATCAAAACTTTGTCCTGAAAACTTACCATATCCATTTTTGTGAGGAGCACAATCCTCTTGTAGCCTTCTAGTAACCATCTTTACTTGAATACACTTCTTTTGGTTCTCTTTTCAGCATTTTCTCCCATGAAACAGGGTATCACAGACTGCAGTTTGTTCTGTGGTCTTACACAGCTGCAGAAATTCAGCTTCCAAAAGCTGTGCTGTCAGTCTTAGTCTGGCAGCAAGAAAAAGACAAACAGCATTTTGGAAAACAAAGCAAATAAACTGAGAAGAACAGGATGGTAATTTAGGACTCATCTGAATTACAGTAACATTTTATATCCAGTTTCAGTTCAGTAACATGCTGCACAGAAAATATAAGATCTAATACATGCAGAAAAAAAAATCTTTAGGATCTTTTTGAAAGCATAGGGAAAAGAAAAATCAGAACCCTTAACTTTTTGTGGACAAATTAAAAAAAAAAAATCCACAGGTAGCCAAACCCACTTTAAATAAACCTAAGGGGGAGTCAGCTGTTTTAGTTATAATAATGCCTGAAACCAACACACTGACATTATTCAAGTAGATGTGAGTGCTAAGCACTTGCAAAATATGAGGCTTTTAAAGGATTTTTTTTAATAATGCTCTGAAGTCATTGCTTTTTTTAAGGAAAAAAAGAGTGAATGCTCTCAGCAGTGAAACTAATGAAGTTGTTTTTTATTTTCAAGGATGAGGATATGAGGATAATGAATTTTTACTTCTAAACAGAGAGAAAAATTATTAGAGTATTTACTAGTCTCATCAGGTAAATGAAAGGATGTTTCCTGAAGCAGCAAAGAAAGCCTGGTGCCAGTAATTTGTGCAGGCATAAATGTGTGCTGTAAAGAATATTTGTCCCATTGTCTGTGACTTGCTACATTTTGGGAGAACCAAAATGCCTGGCCAAGATGTCATTCCATAACCCAAAGTAAAATAAAATCAAACTCTGGCTCCCCAGGAACAATCCATTAGCAAACTCCTGAGTTTCAGCTGGCCTGGTGCACATTTGGGCTGTCAGGAAAGCAGAGAGGCACAAAATGTGAATATAGATAATGAGGGAACTTGGACATTAAAAACACACTCTACTGTAGATGATGTGTCATTTTAATGAACTCAACACTCAGACTGCATTTTGAAAAATAGTTACTGTACAGCAGAATTATTCCAACTGTGATCAGTGGGAGTGCTTCCAGTCCCTGGGTTATTCCTGCTCATTACCATTGGAAAATATTATGTTTTCCATGTGAGCAATTGCTGTAGTGCCCCAGGGAGGTGGTGAGATTGGGCTGGGGGGGTGCATTTCTCTTCTGTAAGAACATTTTGGAGAGCTGCTGTTCTGAATGCCCATTTTTATATTAGGTTATACATGAATGATTACACTGAGATATTTTTTTTCTCCCAGTAATTCATGAAACTATCCATAAGAAAATGCTGGGTTTAAGCATTAAAAATTGTTGTTCATTGAAATTAGAAACAAAGCAGTTTCTCTTACACCAATAATTAATGGTGGAGAATTAGCCTTGAGGTGAGCAGTGAGTGTGTCTTTAGAGAGCTTTATTGGAGGAGTAACTAGACAGTAAATCCCAGTAAACAGCTAGTTTATATAAAGTGGGAGCTAAAGTATGGTTATTTCTGTTCTTGGAGGAAATGGGACTCTCCCCAAAGCCAGTCTACACAAACCTGACTCATCTTCCATGGAGAAATGCCCTGAACATCCCCACATGAAGGTTTGAAAGCAGCAGCTTTTCAGAGAGGGCTGGCAAAGGGAGCAACAGGAAATGTGCTCAGAGTACCTATATTAAATTTAGCTTCCACAAGAAACATTTTCCTGCAAGAAAAGAAGATTCTATCTCTGCAAGGCAGCAGCTTCACTCCTTCGGTCATGGGGATGGACCATGATCCATGGCTTGGGTGTTTAACCCTTGGCTTGTGCTCATTTTTAGCTCCTGTGAAATGGTGCCAAGGCTGGTGGGCTGAGGCCTGGCTGTGCCCATCCACCACCCAAAGATGATGGCCAGTGGGATGCCAGTGTTCCTGCTCCTCCTCTGGACAACAAACACCCCTCAAGGTGCAGGAGGTGAGGAGTTCCCAGCTGCCAGGCCAGTGCCCTGTCCAGACCGTTCCCAGTTGGTGCCTGGCTTGCTTTGGGAGAAAAGAATCTCCAACCATGGGGAAACAACTTGTCTTGAGATTTCCTGAGCCTTTATGGGGCAATGTGAACTCCTGGGCATCAAAGGTTGGAATCACAGGAGAAGAGAAGGGGGGGCTGATCATGGAATCCCAGACTGGTTTGGGTTGGAAGGGACCTTAAAGCCCATCCAGTTCCACCCCTTGCCATGGGCAGGGACACCTTCCACCAGACCAGGGTGGTCAGAGTCACATCCAGCCTGGCCTTGGGCACTCCCAGGGGTGCTCATGGCCCTCAGCTCCCTGGGGGCTGGCAAATAAGGGAGAGCAGGCTCTGAAGAACTGGAGGGGAGCAGATTGATTATTTCACTGCCCTGCTATTTATATGCTAACATTTCCCCCAGCATGAGCTTCTCCTCATTTCCAAGGGAGCTCCAGGAATCCTTCTTGCCCTGTCATTTTAAATTATCCTTCCCATCCTTCTGTGTTTTCTTCCATTTGTGCTTAATTCCTCTGTTCATCATTTTGGTTCTGCTCTCACATGCGACTTCTTGTGGCTGTCAACCTTCTCTTTGAAAGCCCCCCACGCTGCCCTCTCCTGCAAGCTGATGTGGGTGAGAATTGTTCATGCAGCTGATCACTCCATCAGCCCTGTGTGACAATGAGCACCAGGATGAAAACTCTGAACCTAATTAACAAGCCAAATGTAATATATCACAGCAATTTTAAACTTGAAACTGTTGTAAGAATTTCATTTTTCAAGCTAAGTTTTAATAAACTCTTATTTGATGGGGTTTTGGTTATTTAAAGTTTGGGGTTTTTTGGTCAAATATTAGAAATATTTTATAAGGAGCTGTTGAGAGAACATAATATTAAAATGAAATTATTTGCTTGTATTGCTCACTGCTTGCAAACAGGTATTGCTCTAAACAATTCACTGGATTGGACACTGATGGATATTTCTGTTTTCTCCCTTCCAGTCCAGGTTTTGCCACCTGTTAACTTCACCCTCACAGTCTCTGCATTAGCACAAGTGCTGTTACACTGGGAGCCAAACCCTGCTCAGGAACAAAACAACTCCACCATTAGATACGACGTGAAAATCCTGAGCCCTGAGCCAGAAGAGGTAAGAGAAAAAAATAAATCAAGGATCCTAAGAAGGCTAAATCCCTGCTGTTCTCTTGTATCTAAACCCATGCTTTGGGAACTGCAGAGATTCCCTCTCAGCCATCCTTGTGGACACGGCTCTGCCGGGACGCGCCTCGGGAATTGCAGTTTTCATCTCTCGGGGAGCATGGATCCTGGCTTTAAGCACAGCCTCCCCATTCAGCTCACTGAGCTCACCCCAATGTGTGGCCCAGTCTTTGCAGGTCCCTTATTTTGCCTCCCCATCCCCTGGGGTTTTCTGCTATTTTCTGTTTCCAGTACGACACCGGGAGGACTCAGAGCGTGCGGACGGCGGCGCTTCACAACGGCTTCTCCGCCCGCGTGCGCACCTTGCTCCTCCAGCAGGGCCTGCAGGTGGGCAGTGACTGGGTGGAGGGAACCCTCCCACCTCTGCCAGGTAAGAAAACCCAAGCAAGGCCTTGGGCTTTGCGTTCTGCCCCAGTCTGTGGACTGAACATTAAAAGGTGACACGTTTAGCTCTTTAAAATAAAAATACGGCGTTTTCCGCTCTACCTGCTACAAAAGGATTTAGTCCAGAGCTTTCCCTGCTGCAGTGGAGCCTGGAGTACAATCTGGAGGTGCAAAATGTCAAAAACACCTATAAAATTTTCTCACAATGCCTTGCTAAGGCTGAGTTAACCTAGCGTGGTGCACCTAGGACGCTGCTGCCTTGTTCCACATGAAATACACAGGGCTGTGTGGCACAGCTTTACTCACTGCTTGGGAATTGCATCCTTCCCAAGCCACAGAGCTGTGTCATGGGGAGGGGAATTGGATGCAACAGACACAGCTACAATGGCCCAAACTGGAATGAAAAAGGAGGAGAATTGGATGTAACAGACACAGCTATAATGGCTCAAACTGGAATCAAAAAGGAAGAGAATTGGATGTAAAAGACACAGCTACCATGGCCCCAACTGGAATCAAAAAGGAAGAAAATCGGATGTAACAGACACAGCTATAATGGCTCAAACTGGAATCAAAAAGGAAGAAAATCGGATGTAACAGACACAGCTACCATGGCCCAAACTGGAATCGAAGTATTTTAGCAACAGGAACTTGTTATGGTTTTTGCAGTGAGGTTTTCTTTCTGCTCTGTAATTCCTTGCCTCTCCAGGTGCTGCAGAGACCTCTGTCACCAACCTGTCCTGTGTCACCCATGTCACCATCCCTGGCAATGTCTCTCTCCATTGCAGTTGGCTCCCTGGCCTAAGGGCTCCAGAAGACACCAAATATTTCCTGTTTTACAGGTTGGTGTTTGCTGCTTCTCCAGCAAGCAGTGAATTTCTTTACAAACACCCTGTCTCACCAGCATTTTAATTTAGGTATGAGACACACACAGAGGAATGTCCCACTTACAGCAAAGACAAGTGGAGCAGGAATATTGAGTGCAGATTTTCAAGTACTCACATTAAACCTGGTGAGATTGACAACCTCATTGTCATTCACATTAATGGCTCCAGCAAATGTGCTGCAATCAAGCCTTTCCAGCAGTTATTTAACCAAAATGCCATTGGTGAGTAGGAATACATTAAAAAAATATCAAAAATGTCTGGCAGGATTGTCAAAATGTGAGGAAGCTCTGTTGGATTGAGTGGTTCTTGATGCAGGTGAAAGGATGTGTTGATTTTGTGTAGTCATCTTAAGGGAACTGGAAGAAATAACTGGATTGTTTGAGCTAAATTTGATTTTAACCATCTATTTTAAATTATAGAATTGCAAAGCTAAAAGCTACTAAAGGCAGTTAGTTTTCTGTTTGTTAGCTAAAGCATTATTTCCAATATTAATTTTCAGTTGATTTAGTCAATAGACTTTAAAACACTGCTTTTATTACCCTTAATTTTGCAGCCTTCCTTTAAAAGGATTGAGACACGTGGTATTCAAGTTAACCCTGTCCTGTAAAGGAAGGCATTAGAATAAAATGGAATATCAGCCATGACTGTCTATCATCTTTCATCCACACAAATAATTTACTTTCCTGCATTAGTTCCATACCTTTTTCTTTTTAAAAACAGATAACAGTTCTCTTTTTCATGACTTCATTAAGAGAAAAAATCAGAAATTTTCTTCTTAGAAATCATCCCCATAACAGCAGCTGAATTCCTCTGAATTTTTTCCATTCTTCAGTAACTTTCCTGGCTACATCTGCATTTTCGTTTTCCTGGAAATGAAATTTTTCTAACTATTCTATCATTAATTTAATGCTTCTGTGGAAATTAATTTAATAAATTCCTCTTTCCCCAGTAATCTAAATTTCCAAAACTTTGAAGTGGGTTTTCCAAACTGTTTTCCTTTGACTATTACCAGCAATGCAGTTTTTCCTCCTAAATCCTTATCTTTTCAGTCCAAAAAGGGAAATAAATTCAATAAGTATAGGTCCTACTTGGAAACACTATCAGGTTATAAATGCTCCAGGTTTTTAGTATTCAAACTTGTCTCTATAAATAACTCACCTGTATGGTTTTCTTTTTGCAGAGAAAGTGAATATTCCCAGAAATATCAGCATATCCCTGGAGCAAAATGATCTCCTGGCCATGTGGGAAAAGCCAATTTCTCCTTTCCACGAGGAATGCTTTGAATATGAATTTTATCTCATCAACCTGAAGTCAGGTAACAAGCAGGTAATTGCTCCTCCAGCATCCAAGATTATCCAACATTCCTGTCCCCTCCAGCTGGAATTTGCCTTCCTCTTTTCCTCAATGCCTTTTCAATCTGCAACAAAACCATCCCCAAGGAACTTGGGAAAGCAGGACAAAATTGGATTTATTCAGCTTATGCATCTGGGTTCAGAACAGTTTTCACCATCTAGAAAATGCTGCATTGAGAATCTGCAGGAAGAATGGAGAAATGAGGCATTTTCCAGGAATTTTCTCTGGAATATTGGTGTGTTAGGAGAAGTTACACCTATAAAAATGGGGCTGTTATCTCTAAAGCAAGGCCAGCAGTTAATAATAATAATAACAATAACAACAACAACAACAACAACAACAACAATAATAATAATAATAATAGAAATATATATATAAACAGAGATTGAATTTGTTTTCTGAATGTTTTGAGTCTCAATTCATCTCTGACAGCACAAATTGTGCTCCTGACAGATCCTGAGACTCTTCTCCAGCAGTTTCCAGCTGCGGGTGGATGCCAGCAGCAGATATTCCATCAGGATCAGGGCCAACCTCAACCACATCTGCCGTGCCCCAGGGGTCTGGAGTGACTGGAGTGACATCGTTTATGTTGGTGAGAATTCCCAAAATTCCACTGCTAACTGGGGAGCCAATGCTGCCTAATCAGGAGCCTGCCCAGAACTCTCACAGGAAACAGGAAAACAGAGATTGGAAGGAAAAACCTGACTTGTTCATGCCAAGGGGATTTAAATCTGTTCCAGTAAAAATAAACTGTTTGCAAGAGGATTGGTTTTAAGCAATGCTTTGTGAATATTTCCAGAGATTGCTTTAAACTCAAGGCCTTTTCTTGCATCACTGCAGTTTTTTTCAGGTTTTTCCCTGCTCTCATTGTGATGTTCATGCTGGAAATAAATATGAGAGACAATGTCAGCCACTGATTCACTGAAATTATCTCACCCCTTCAATGCTGAGGGAAAAAAGAACATTCTTTTAGCATCTTTGGATTCTTTTAGCATCTTTTAGCTTCCCCACTGGTGGGGAGCAAATGCTGCCTAATCAGGAGCGTGCCCAACATCACAAAATTCTAATAGGAAACAGGAAAACAGGGCTTTGAATTTAATTTACTGAAATTATCTCCCTTAAATGCTGGGAGAAAAAAAAGAACATGATTGTAGCATCTTTGGAGCCTGATCATTGGCCCTATGCTGTTTTGTGTTTCCTGCTTGCTGACCAAGTTGTTGTGGAAATAACAGTTCCTTTATCACTGCACGTTATCAACTGTTTGTTCTTAGACATCCTCCTTTGCTCTTATCTGTGGAGTTTCTCAACTTCCTTGTTTTCACTTAAAAAATATACTCTGTTACACTCCTGTTTACTACATTTCCCCTCTTGTACCACGAATTCACATTTTCAGTGTTTTGCCTCCTTTCTCCCAACACATCCCCTTGACCTCCCCACCTGGCTCACACAGCAAACATGAAAAATGGATTCTGATGGCAAAACAAAATTGTTCTTCCCTAAAAATTTATTTAAATCTCAACAATAGCCAAGGACAGCACCACTTAACCCAGTTTTTCCCTACGGAAAGGAGTTTTTAGGGGCTTGTTGCAGTTCATTGGCACAATGCAGGTTCCTGCCACTTTCTCAGCCACTTGTTCTCTCTTTTTTTTTCAAAATAAAAGAAAATTATTGTAGAAATCAGAAATTCAGTGCCATGGAAGCTCTACATTTAATTTTTTATTCTAGGTATCAGGTCTTCAAAATCTGCGTGTTAATTTTTGATCTGAATACAACCACATTAAACATCTAATGAAATATTTACAATATTTAAATTCTAAACACATTTCAAATAATATGTACTAAAATAATACATTAAATTTCTTTTTTTTCCCTTGAAATTCAGGGCAAAACAAACTGGAGAGTTCCATGGCCTGGATTCTCACTCTGCTCTGTGTGTCCATGTCCTGCACATTGCTGCTTGTTGCTATAATATGCCAAATGTAAGTATTAGCATTTTTTTTTATTACAATATAACCAAGGACCAGGTATTCAACAAGTGTGGGGGGATGTCACAAGCTCTGCTTAACTCTGAGCAAAAGCTGAGCTTGCCTAAATATACAAAGCAAAAATAATCAGCCTCATTAATTATCAGTAATAACATTCAGCAAAATTGGTGGGGTAAGAGAGTTATTCAATTTAATCTCACACAACAAACCCATATATTGAGCGAGGTGAATTTGTTAAAATTTGTTAGAACCTGTTGGTCCTTATCTCATTTCTTCATTAAATGCACCTGATTGGGTGAGTGATTTCCCCAGCAATTTTCATTTATCCCTGGTGAAAGCTGCTCAGAGCATCCCTCATGGCCAAAACACCTACAGCTCTGGTGTTTGCTTTGAGTATTTGAATTATTGACTTTATTTTTAATTGTACTCTGGCTCTGGATGCTGATAGCAAAGGCCAAAACTCCCCAAATGCACAGTGAGGAAGCCCAGCTACACTTTGGATTTGTGTCTGTGATAGCCAAATCATAAGTGGTGAATTGAAGGCTCCATGTAATTAGCAATTTCTCCCTGAAACACACAGCAATTACCAGACCACAATAAACACATCTTCCCTTAATGGAAGTGCTAATTCCTTATTAATTTCTTTAGTGCCTTTTTATTTGTTGCATCCTTGGCTGTGTTTCCTGTATCCAAAAAAGGTGCTGTGGACAGGATGCTCCAAGAGGGTGACTGAGATGAACTCTGCCTGTGGGACCATTCTCAGGGCTCTGCTCAGGAGGGTTCTGGCAGGAGCAGCACAGGGAGTTCATCCCTGTGGAATCTGTAGGCAACCCTGACAAGGGACGAGATGAGAATCTTGACTCCATGTTTCAGAAGGCTGATTTATTATTTATAATAGCATATATTTATTTATTTTAATTTATTTATTTTTAATAGCATATAATATATGCTATTATATTAAAAGAAAATGATATACTAAAACCACACTAAAGAAAGAGAAGGGAGGCATCAGAAGGCTGGACAAGAATGAATAATAAAATCTTGTGACTGCTCACAGCCTCGACACAGCTGGACTTGTGATTGGTCATTAATTAAAAACAATTTCACCTGCTGGGTAAACAATTCTCCAAATCACATTCAAAGTAGCAAAACAGGGAGAAGCTGAAGCTTCCCAGCTACTCAGGAGAAAAGATTCTGGCAAAGGATTTTTCATGAAATATGTCAGTGACAATCCCCGTGTCACACACTTGTCCTCAGCTGTGCAGCCCTGATGTCTTGCTGAAAATCCCCAAATTTCTCTTACTTACATGACTCTTTTATGGATTGAGCTGGAGCTCCTCCCTGCTCCAGCAGATTCTCCAGCTCTCTCCTCTCTCTTTGGGACAGCAGAACCAACACCAGCTAGCAGCAGCTTGCTCCATGTTTTCCTGTGGAGTTCTGACAGCATTTGAATATTACATTTACCCCCTTTGGAGATCCTGGAACACACACAGGGGGAGAAATAAATCCAGGGTACAATTCTACTCAACTTGGAGATGCTGTACTAATGCATTGTATGGTTTTAATCCAAATTTCAGGGAGCTTTTCCAGGTTCAGCTGCTTGCTGCTGCCTTGGTTGCTCCCAGGAGTTTCTCTCCAGTATAAAATTCCCCAACACCCAAAGGCTCATTACTTTCTCTCTTTGTCAACATGATGAAAATTTTACCTCCCTGCTACTCTGAATTTCATGGAGCTGCTCACCTTATTCCACCCTTCCCTGCTGCTCCTTCTCCTTCTCTGATCCCCAGCCTGCCCTGGGAGGATGGGCAAGTGTAAGAAGATGAAACACAGGGTTGTACCTGCAGATATTAAAAAAAGAAAAATCGAGCAGGTTTCCTAGATCACAGTTTCATTAGTGCTCTCTGTTTTTACTGCTCTTGAAAATTCATGAAGTGCACTCTGTGATTCAAGCCACAGAATCGTTTCAAGTTTTGTGTGATTTCAGCCATTATAAGGAATTTCATTACAGCAAAGAGCTCCATAAATTTTTCTGTGCACTTGCAGGCACCAGGGTTAAAGCCCACCATTTGGGAGGAGTGCTGCAAGGCAAAGGGGCCCTCTGGGGCTGTCTGGGCAGGCTCTTCCCTTCACTCACTTACAGGGGCTGATGGGGTTAGAGTCTTGATAAAAACCACAATCGAATGGTTTGCTCTCTGCCTTTAGCAGTGAGCACTGCACTTCCCTAGAAACAGCATCTTCTCCTGGAGATGAGCCCCCAGGAGGATGGAATCAGTAACTTGCTCTGGCATGAGGGCACTCAGTGCCCTCCACACCCCAAAATCTGTGTGGTCAGCCAGGTACCCCTGTTCTGCACCCCTGAGCAGGCCACGAGCAGAGTGCCCAGCCAGCTTTGGAAAAACTCCATGGGGAATCTCAGGGGAGGCACTCTGACATGGAGTTGAACCAAATACTTCAATCTCATCACAGAGCAAGGAGAGCTTGTTCTCCTGCTTGTTTCTCATGTTTATCTGCCACCTTTCCATGTCACAGCCTGTGGGAAGAGTGGAAATTTCAGAAAGGCAGACACAGCACAAAGCCCAGACCCTGATCAGAAATGCTGATTTAAGGCACCGGGGCCCCGTGGGGTGTGTCCAAGGCCTGAAGGTCCAAGCAGTGACAATGGACAAGGGCTGTGCCTTAACCTGTGTAGACAGAGATACCTGAGATGCTTTTTGTGATGAGATCTTTAACCACAAAACTCTGACTTTTCAGTAACCTCCAAAAAAAGAACAGAACCATTCTGAGGGCACCATCCCAGCAACTCCTCCCTGCCAAGACCTGAGGGGCAAAGCAGCCCCCATGGACACACTTCTGCCTCATTTCTCGTGGGCATTTGTGCACCTTCCCTAAGTGCTCCCCTTCCAGAAGTGACATGTAATTTATGCTTTTTGCTGCCTCAATAAATAATTTTGATATGGCTCCATCAAAATCTTTTCTTGGCAAACAGCACGACGAGGAACACACCAATTCCAAGTAGAACCAACTCTCTTGTTGGGTACTTTGCCCAGCAGTGGCATAAATCAGAGCTGAAATGAGCTGCAGGGGAATGCTGTGGTCTTTTGAGCAGTTTGTGAGAGCTGGTGAGGTGTAGGAGCTGTGAAGGGCAAAGCTGCCCTGAGGAAGGGCACAAAGGCCTGACCCTTAGGAGGAGAGCTGGGAGGAGTGCAGGTGATACCAGGTGCTGCAAAAACAATATTGGCACTCATCCTGTCCCACTCCTGAGCTCTAGCAGCAGCCACTTTGCTGTCCCACCCCAGGGGTGGGCAGCACACAGCCTGGCTGCTCCATGACACCCAGCAGTGGCTCTGTTGTGTCCAGCATTTCAACAAAAAAAAGCGCAAATGTTTCTCCCAAAACACCTCACACCCTGTTTTTCCTGCCCCTATTCCCATTTGTGGCTGTACAATTCCCTCCCAAAGCCTCATCCTGTGCAGCAGAGGGGAGACATCCTCATGTCTGTGGGTGTGTGGCCCTTCCCTTCACCTGGTAATTGGTGAAGCATCAATGGCACCTTCAAGGCAGCAGCAGCTCAGCCAGCAAGGCTTAGCTCCAAGCTGACAGACAGAAAATATTATTCCTCCTCACCAGGAGAATAGTGATAGGATAAAGGTAAACTTGACAGAACTCAGAAAGCTTCTGGAAGAACAGTCCTAAGAACATAAGCACTGAACTAAGCAGACATCAGCCAGGGGGACTGTCATGAAATAAAGGGGCTAGAGGAGCAGATCTGCCCGTGGTGCCTGAACACATCTCTGCTTCCTCCAGAACAGACCCTGGGCAGGAACTCTGGGCTGAGCACTCCTCACTCAGGCCAAGCTCCCACTGAAACCTGCCCCCTTTGGACACGGTGCAATGCAGGGCTGGAGACAGCGAGGGCGTTTCAGCAGCAGGAATGTGAGATCTGACCCTGGCATGCAGCAGAGACAAGGAACAGTCCAGTCCCCTCTGCTGTCCCAAAGCCCTGTGCTGTGAGCCCAGGCAGTGCAGGCGAGGAGGGGGGGTCTCAGGGCTGTGAGCAGGATCAGCCATCCCAGCACTGAGCAGATCCATTTGCTGTCAGCTGTCCCTGGTGCCTTCCCCTGCCTGCTCCCAGCTCCCTTGGCACACAATCATTTGTGGCTGCTCTCCTGCCACGAGGCACTGGCAGTTTATGGCCAGACACCAAAGCCTGAGCACGAGGCAGCTCGTCCAGCTTGTCCAGCTTGTCCTGATGAGGCACCTGAGAGCAGAGCCCTTGGCAGGAGCAGTGTGAACAGACACATCAGAGCAGTTCAGTTTTCCCCAGACAGCCCCAGAAGCCCTGGCATGGGATGGGGACAGCCTCACCCACCTCCTCCTGTCCCCTGCCTGTCCCCAGGGCCCAGAGGTGGCCTGTGAGGAGTGGCACAGCTGCCCAGCCCCAGGGGGACCATTACCTGTTGGAACCCTAACTGCTAAGAATTTTAAACCTTCTGTGCTAACAAACACTAGCCCCCAGAAAACCACTACATTTAACCTAAAACCATAGGAAAAAACTTCCAAAATTAAGTAATAAAACTAAAGTTATAAGCATATAATTTAAATAAAAGTGTATAATATCGAATATTAGAAACTTAAACTCAGCAGTTAAGGTTCCAACAATTCTCCCTGGCAGGAGGTGCTGCAGGCAGAGCTGGCTGCTCCTGGGCCCCTCATCCCCCAGGAACAGCAACTCTCATCCCTCCACTGATGTTTCTTACAGAAACCACGTTTGGAGTAAACTGTTCCCACCAATCCCAATGCCCAGCAACAAATTCCGAGACCCTTTCCCAGTTGACTACGAGGTAAATAATTTTTTTCCTTTTTTTTAAACTAAAATGAATGCTTTCGTTTGTGTACTGCTTTTTCCCTGTAAGGCTGAGAGCAAAGAGGGTTCTAGAATCATTAAATCTCAAAAAGATCTCCAAGACCTTTAAGTCCAACCCCATGAGCACAAACCCCATTGAATTTAGCAATTCCTGAGGCTGTTTTTGCCATCCTCCCTGCTGTGGGAGATTCTCACCTCGCTGTGTGGCTCCTTCCTTTGCCAGGTCCCAGTCTGCTGCAGCTCTGCACCTGGCTTTGCTTGCAGGTGTTGTGGTTTGGGAAGGGTTAAAAACGAACAGAAGGGTTAAAAATGCACAGAAGGGTTAAAAATGCACAGAAGGGTTAAGTGATATTGTCCGGGTTTTCCCCTTGCTGGCTACACTCCATATTCCAGCAGAATTCCTCTCCGGGTTTTCCTTTTGCCGGCTCCATTCCTGACTCCAGGCCGGTTCTTTGTTCCCTACACCGAATTTCTGAATTTCTGAATTTCTGAATTTTGAATTTCTGAATTTCTGAATTTGGGGCTCACCCGTGGCTCTGCCCTCTGTAGGAATTGCAGTTTCTCCCCAGCCAGGCAGACACTGCAGGGTGGCTCCTGGAGAGCTGCTCTTGTTCAGCCTCACAATTCAAAATGTTTTGCTCCTGCTGTTAAGCTGAGCTTAAGCCTTTCTGGGTTTGCTGTTATTTCTGATAAATACATTTATCTTACAGATGAGATAAACCCCTCATTGTCTGCTCAGGACCTTCATTTCCATTTGTCCCCTTGGAACAGGGGTTTGATTTTTTGCATGTTGTTCTTCCTCCATGGTCTGGTTGAGGAAACAGGCTTAGAAGATTATCCTATAATGTTTGTTTTTAATTAAATGGTGCAAACCACCACAACTTGGGGCATCACACCAAAGAACACGAGAAATAGCAAATATTAATGCTGCAGCTGGAAAAGGTGAGCTTGCAAAGGCAGGTTCAGGCTCTCAGCAGCAGCTCTGCCTTGTTTTCACTCCTCACTCCAGGTGAGCTGGCCCTGCTGGGTGACAGCAGCCAGAGGCTCCCTGCTGGCACCACGGCCCCAAGGCTGGTGGCACTGCCAGGGAGGGCTGAGGACACCACCCAGGTCCCTGTGAGGCCACCAGGGAGAGGGAAGTTGTTTGTTGGGGACACTCAGTTCCTAAATTCGGTGTAAACAGGGCTGAGGTGATGAAAGCCCTGCAGGTGGTGGCCGTGGGAACCGGCTGGGCCCTGCAGTGTCACCTGCTGATCCCTGCAGTGTCACTGCTGATCCCTGCAGTGTCACCTGCCACCCTGCAGTGTCACCTGCTGGGCCCTGCAGTGTCACCTGCTGATCCCTGCAGTGTCACCTGCCGGTCCCTGCAGTGTCACCTGCTGGGCCCTGCAGTGTCACCTGCTGGGCCCTGCAGTGTCACCTGCTGATCCCTGCAGTGTCACCTGCTGGTCCCTGCAGTGTCACCTGTCACCCTGCAGTGTCACCTGCTGATCCCTGCCGTGTCACCTGCTGGGCCCTGCAGTGTCACCTGCTGGGCCCTGCAGTGTCACCTGCCACCCTGCAGGGCTTCCCAGCAGCTCAGCCACTGCTGCTGCTCCCTTCTGCAGCCCTGTTTGTGCAGCTCTGCCAGGATGTGATCCCATAAATGGCCTCTGTAAGGATGTGATCCCATAAATGGGCTCTGCCAGGATGTGATCCCATAAATGGGCTCTGCCAGGATGTGATCCCATAAATGGCCTCTGTAAGGATGTGATCCCATAAATGGGCTCTGCCAGGATGTGGCCCCATAAATGGGCTCTGCCAGGATGTGATCCCATAAATGGCTCTGCTGCCCTGTATTCAGAAAATTTCCTGTGCCTCAGACCACGATCCCTCAGTGCCACAGTGCCAGGCCCTGGAGAAGGCTCCCCAGGGCAGTGGTGGAGAAACCATCCCTGAAGAACTCAAAAACCACTTGGTTTTTGGATGTGGCCCTTTGGGATAGGATTTAGTGGGTGTGGTGGGATGTGACTGAAGGCTGGACTCGATGATCTTGGGAGATCTTTTCCAGCCTTAATGATTTCATGATTCTGTGCTCTCCAGCTCCTCCTGGGCTCCTTGATCTTGGCTACAGAGGCGTGGCCACTGTGGGAGAATTTGGCAAATGGGGAGTTTGGGGGTGCAGGGCTGGAGGGACAGAGGATGAGCAGCTCAGTGAGAGCTTCAGCCAGAGGGTGAAAGTCCTCCCGTTGAACCCAATGCTTCTGAGCTCCTCAACCATCAACACTTTTGGGTTAAACCCTCTGAAAATGCACAAATTTGAACTCTTAGCTCTCCCCCAGCCCAAGCCACCCTCCCAGCTCCCAGCTCCAAGGGGTGTTTGCTTTGCAGAGAGCACGGACGTGCCCCAGCTCCACGGAGACCGAGGTGGACAGCCTGGCTGAAGGGCTCTCCTGCAGTGTCCTCGACGACTCCGTGTTCTGAGAGGCCCCACGAGGTCACCCACCATTGCTGGAGAGGGCTCTGTGTCACCTCTGGGTCCCTGTTCCCAGTGGGGAGGAGAATCTGCCTGCACCAGGTGCCTTGTTACCAAACAGAACGTTCCAGTTCAAGCACAATGGAAGCTCATGGCGCCAGGGCTGTGAAGGGGGGATAAAAAAGCTTGGAAAAGAGCCAATGGATTCATTTTTCCTGGTTGGCACCTTAATCTCTTGGATGTTTGTTTTACCTTGCCCTGACAACTGGAGATGCAAACTGGGTTGGGCACAGCCCTATGGATGCAGCAAGGTGGTCCTGGCAGTGACCAAGAGGGGTCAAACACTGGGAAAAGAAGAAAAAACGTGTGAAGCACCCAGTGCTGCACAGCAAGGCCACCATGAGAGCAGGGACACTCACCTGGCCTTTGCTGCTACGCTCTGTGATGAAACTGTGAATTTCCACCTGAATTTCCACCCTGGGCTCTGACCCATGAAGTTCTCCTGGTCTTGCAGAATTCCTTCTAATTCAAAGAAACCTCCAGCCCATGGAGCTGGGTCAAACACGTTAACAAAGAATAAAAATAAAGATTTCATACAGACAATAAGTTCTTCGGAAGGTGCCTAAAGAAATGGAGTTTCCAGGTACTATAGGCTAAAAATAATTATAATAAATGAGCCAGTTCTCATCTGGGTGAGGTAGCATTGCTCCATCAAAGTTAACATAGCTCATTAATATAATGTTGGTGCCTCCAATGTCTCTCTTGCATGTGCTTTTAATGGATTTGAGGGACCCAACTTTAACACTCTAAAATCAGAATTTCATTAGTAAAATCCTAAAAATGAGACTGAAGAGAATTCACTTATTGGAATGTATTTTATGCCATGCATTCAAGTGGTCCAATAAATAAGGTTTCTGCACATAATTCCATTCCTATTAATGCCAAGCTATTGCAGAGGTGAATGCAATATATTTAAATATATTTTGCACGTCAGGTCCTTGGTATTTCAAGGATGAGTCCTCACGGGGACATGAGGGCAGGATGGCTCAGAGAACCAGCAGCCACACTTCTACTCACCCTGGTAAATAAATCCAACCTGGTGTAAAGCAGGAGCAGCAGCATTTCCCCAGCCAGGCTGCAGGTCCAGCCCACTCACCTTTAGAGATCTCAGTGCTGGAGAACCAAGGGTGCAGGATGAGGACAATTCCTGGCCAAGCTCCTCCTCATAGTCATGATCTCTGGAGGAAAATCTTCACTCCAAGCAGCAGAGGGGAGAAAGGAATTTGTCCAGGATCCCAGGCCACAGCCAGGGCTGTGTCAGTTTTTGGCACCACCATATCAGATCTCCATCCCTAACTCCCACAGCACAGAATTATTAATTTCTCATTTTTTCCCCCTCAAACCCAGCTCCCAACCCCCTCATTGCTCCAGCCCTGCTGCCTCCAGGACAGCACCCCCAGGAGCTGCTCCTCTCCTTCCTCTGGAAATGACAATTTCACTTTTGTTTTTAAAAACAGAACTGTGCTGCAGGGCTGGTTTATTTTGCTGCTCCGTTGTGAGGCGTGCTGCAGCGTGGGCAGGTGGCAGGGAGTGCAGCCCTCCTGACACATCCCCCCACGAGGACAGAGCCCCAGCGTGGTCACAGCAAACGCCACAGCCAGCAGCAGCTGCTCTCGGGCACTGCTGGTTATTTAAATCAAGCTTTGTGCGGATTTGCAGGGGGAGTTTGTGCCACCCACACACTGAAAGGGTCCAGGGACAAAGACAAGGAGAGGTGGAGGGCCCAGGATTACATACTGCTACAAAGGGGCGGAGCCAACGGCAACAGCCAATCACCTGAAGGTGTGGGCGGGAAAAGGATTACAGTGACCAATAGGGGAACAGAAGGGTAAACGGACCAATGAGGGTACAAAGAACAGAGAAATTGCTAGAACTGTGCCCATATACGGTTAATGGCGTTGGACAGCCAATGGGCCGGCAGGAGGCGTGGCTCTGGGGTTGATTGACAGCACATCACAGGGTCCGTGGCAGAGGCTGAAGTGCCTGAGCAGGCGCACAGGTGCAGCCTTGCTCCTCTGGAATGCAGAGCCCCGCTCAGCTCCTGCCCTGAAAGGACGGGAAATGTGGCTCCGTGGATTGAGTGATGTCAGGCCGTGCTCCCAAAATCCTCAGGAATCCCCAGGATAAGCAGAGGCAGGGCCTGGAAGGGCTTTGCTCCAGCCACAGGCTCAGAGATGCTCCATCCCCATGAGCTTGGACAGCTCACAGCTCTACAAAACAAACCCAAAATTCACCTTCTCACGTTTTGGTGAGTTTTGGGAGCAGAATTAGACCAGAGGTTTATAAATATTTTTTTTTTTTTTTGCCTTCACAAAGTTTTGATTAAAACCAACTCTTGAATCTTCACATCAGTAACAGTGTCAGCAAGCTCTGAGGGGAAATTTCTCACTGGGCTGAACAAAAAGTGGAGGAAAAAGGCTCCTGGAAGACAGGTATCTTTACAAATGACAGAATATTTATTACCAATACCTTTAAAAAAAGATTACATCTGCTAGATCACTGATAAATATCATTTACACTGGGGAGAAAACTACAGAAGCTTTTTTTTTATTATTTCATTTTTCTTGGTTTTGTGGATTTTTTTTTAAGGTTTTTCTTATTTTATTTTTTTTACATAGAAGTAAACATATCAAACTAAGAAAGGAACACAGCTTGAAATACTGACAATATTTCTCTGGTCAACAACCCTGACTTTTACACAAGTGGAATCCTGATTATGAGTTACTGAATAAATATATTTAGAAGGTCTAAAAGTTAACTGTATTATTTTGTAAGCAAAAGAGACAAGTTACAGGCAAATTCAAGCTATCAGGAGAAAAAAAAAAAAACCACTGCAGCGCATTGAAAGTTGAAAATTGTATAGAAAATTCCATTGCCTTTTCCAGCGTTATCCCGTCTGAACTTACAAAATTCCCCGTAGTAACAAACAGTCCTTCTCTTGAGAAGAATTATTCCAGTGTGGATATCGTCGTTTTCTGGTGTGACTCTGTTCTGCCTCCAGGTGTCTGGGAAGAGTTTCTAAGGAAAGGCAAAATTCCAGCGGGGATCTCTGGGAGATTCCCACTTTTCCATGGATAACCTGGAGCAGCACCACTCCCGCTCCAGGCTAGGTTCCCAAGCGTTGTCTGGAGAGTGGAGTTACCAAGGATGAGCAGTTGTGTCCCAAAGAACGAGCCCAGAGCAGCTTTCTGCTTTCCTTGGAATTAATCCCCAAACGTGAGGAATTTCCTTGGAATTACATCTCCAAAGGGTTGAGCTGCTCATGCACCCAGGACGAGGCCGGTGGCTGTCCCGCTGTGTCACCACAGATGTCACAGCTCTGCAGGATCTTTTCCCCACCCAATTTGATGCTAATTATGATCAAGGCAAAGCAATTTCACAGCCCCTCCTCGCTGCACGATGCCGGAATATTGGCTACGTGTCCTGTAGTCCACAACCAACCAAAAAACCACGTGGTTTTCCAAAATTCTGCTCTTCTGAGTGTTTCAAATTTATCCTGCTCAGAGCTCTGGATGAAACGTGTGCTAGAAGCCCTGGGTTCAACACAGGAGTCGCTGGAACTGCCAGTGAAACTCAGCCTGTTACAATCCGGGTCTGGAGCAGTTCTGCCCTGTAAATCTGTACAGTCAGCTCCAGCCAATTTGCCAAGAACAACTTGGAACTCTCCGTCGTAAAAGGAAAAAATCCCAAACAATATTTTCGTGATAATGTCGTCCGTAGCATTTTATAGCAAAGGAAAAAAATTAATATCTACATCATATGTTAACTTTAAAAAATTCTATAAAACACTAAATATATAATAAAAAATATGCATATAAGGACATATGTAAACTGCTTTGGTAACATCGTATTACAGATGTTTTCAGTGCATTGCAGAGTTTCCAAGGAAACTTCAGACAAAGCTATATTTGCTTTGAGGAAGTACTGTATAATGCCATTCCTAAAGAAGCATAAACATTTTTTTTTTCCAGTAGTAAGATGTACTCAAACCACAATATTACTTAGTACTGGGTGTCTCCAAAACAACTAGCTAAATGTTGCTTATATTATAAAGAAGAAGTCCTCGGTGTCATTGTTGTCATAAACTGGAGCGTGCTGTGAGGGAGATCATGATTGTGCTGAGGGCTGACAGCGTGCAGGCGCTGGAGGTCGATGAGCCCGAGCCTCTGGCGTAGGCATCTGAGAGGGGAGAGGGGAAAAAGGAGCCAGAGGTGAGCAGAGAACAATCCCTGAACTCTTCCTTAAGCCACCTCCCCCAAGGTTTAAATTCCCTTTCCTGGGATAAAGCACAGCCCCCTCCTCCTCTTCATGGTCACCTCTCCAACTGAATTTTTGGTTTCTTTTCAATTCCTGCCCCTGGTGTGCTGAGGCTCCTCTCACAGTTCTATTATTTCACACAGTGCCTGCTTATCATTATTTGGTATTTTTTCACAATTGCACCATATTCCAGCTGTTCCTTGTGCCTCCCATCCTGGAGGAGCCATGTACCTGCTCCGTGACCCCTGGTCTGGAGCCAAATGGGAGCTGGCGTGTTCCAGCTCCCCTTCCCTCTCCTGTGCTGCTGATTGAATTCCTCTGCATGGTTTACACAGCCATGCAGGGGAGAACTCTGCTCTCACCCAGGGTTTTTTACATTGCTGTGATTTTAATGCCATATTCCTGCATTGCAGAGGCTCCTGATTTAATGCAGCTTATAAAGCGGGGCATTATTAATGGAAGATGGGACATGGAGATTTTGCAAAAGCCATGTTGTGTAATAAAATACTCCTTGTGTTTGTTATTCTACACCACCTCATTTCCCTAAATAAATATTTATGCATCCAGCACACAATGGGATATGGCTGTACAGCAGCCTCATAGATTTAGAAGCCCCTGCATGCTGTATTTGGTTGTAGTGAATTGCAGTGAAACAATACATTTAACACACAGAACTGAGAGGGGAAAGCATCTGGAAACCTGAAATACAAATAGAACTAACTAGGATGGTGTTTCTTCTGGCTGAATCTTGTTTTTGGGATGAAATCAGAATGAGGGACTGGACTGTGTGCTGGTGGGACCCTGTGGCCCAGAGCCCATTCCCCCATCCTTACTGGATATCTTTGGGATTCGGATTTGCTCGCTGCTGCTGCCGTCGCCGCCGTCGCTGAAGGGTTTGATCTCGATGATGTAATCCTCATCAAAGGGCAGGGACAGCTCCACTGAGGTTTTATTTGTTTCTATGACAGACGTGCTGCTCTCCCTGTTCCACCTGTACAAAACCTGCGGCCAAGGGAGAGACAACAGGAGGCAGGAAGGGCAGAGCTGCCCGTTGTGCTCAGAGCTGCCCACCTCAGGGTGTCCAGAGGTGCTGCTGCTCTTTTCCTGCTCCTCGTGCTCAGGAGTGGGCTGGTGACACAGGGGACATGTGGGCTTTGCTGGGGACACCAGTACAGAGGTGGCAGTGCCTGGGCAGGAGGTTGATGCTGATCAGCAGCACTCAACACAGCACCGATACCTGGGGGAGCCCCTCAGAGAAACCCTTGCCTTGGTCAAGCTAAAATAAACCCCTATAGAAGTAAAAACTTCTTTATAGAGGTCAGAAACTCCTTATTATGCTGCTTCTGGAAACTGAGTTGGGATATTTGATACAGTGCCACCAATGGTTTCCCAGAATAAATGACTTTTGTGAACGACCTTCTGAGCTGTGGGAGTTGTACTAATTTATATCATAAATTGTGTCATAAAAGACAAGATTTCTAGGCAAAAATAAGAAAAATAGGCAATGTTTTGCTATGATTCAGGAAATAAATCCATGTGGTTGTGCTACCCTTACAGTAAGTTAAAGGAGAATGTTTTAGAAACTCTCTAGATGCTTTTCCAGGGTGATGAGCCTCTCTCTTCCTCTTTCAACCAACTCCTTAATTTGCATTTCAAACCTAAAATATGTAGTGAAAAGCTGGTCCAGATTGCTGAGGTTCATCTGAGGTTTGGACTAAAAACCCTGAGGAATTACTTATTTTTGATGAGCCCATACAGAGCACCAAAGACACTTAAAAGTTGGTGCAGGAATTGAGGGGAGCTGGCACAGGCTTGCCAAGCTGCTGGCATTCCAGACTGGGAACAAAACATGGAGCATGGCCAGGTCCTTCACTGGCTCAGGCTCTGGTGGGAAATGTTTGCACAACTCCAAGCCCAGGGCAGCGTCTTTTCGGGCTAAATGAAACCCTTGTGGAAGGTGGTGGAGCTGAATTCTTCTCAAGGTTTCTCCCTAGTTAAACTATGCCCTATTAAAACTGCTTCTAATGAGGATTCTTTCTTTTCCTCTTGGCTTGGCTTTCTGAAGGAAATGGGAGCTATTAAAAAAGCATTTTATTTATTTGCAATTAAGGAGCCAACCACAGCCATGGGGAAGTTTCCGTGGAAGGCAGGAGTGAAGTTCTGCAGGTGGGAGCTGCAGGAAAAATATGCTCACATACACAGGCATGGCTCTGGTTTTGGAGGAATGCCCCAGATCTGACCTGGGAAATCCTGAGTGTACCATGGGAATACTCACTTTGTAGCCTCTCACTTCTGACTCGTTGTCCAAGGCTTTCACCTGGTCCCAGTTCAGGATGATCTTGGAGTCGGATGAATTCCACACAATGTTCCCAGGGGGCTGACTCGGTGCTGCACCAAAAACCAGACAGCACCACGTTACTGGGGAGAATCAATTCCCAGCTGGATCCCTTCCAGTGCCAGTGGGGCTTCCAGCAGCACAGCTGAGCCTGCCCAGAGCCCTGTCCCTGTGGAAAGCTAACGAGCTGCTCCACTGATCTGTGTCCTCAAGGTCACGGGAGGTGTGACACGACACGGGGCTTTAAATGAAAAAGGGATTCAGTCAGTTGCTCAACATGCCTGAGACCAGAGGAAAAAAGCCCTCTTGAACACTGAGATAAATATTTAATTTGCCTGCACAGCTGTGATTTCGGTTTTGCATGCTCTGCTTACTTAACACTGGGAAGAACCTCACGAAAAAAATGAAATAAAAAGGCTGAGCCTGGTAAATCTGCACAAAAGCCTGGCAAGGAGAAGTCTGACAGTTCCTTCAGACTCAAGAGAGCTGGGAAATGAGAGAGGGGAGCAGTGGCTGGACCCCACCAGGGCATCCCTGCCAGCACTCACGTGGCTTTTTGGTGGTGACGTTGACAGCGGCGCTGGAGGGGCCGGTGCCGGCCGTGTTGTAGGCCCTGACTGCCAGGTGGTAGAGGGCATTGCCCCTCAGGTTGCTGACTTTTGTGGACGTTTGGTTCCCCACCGTGCGGATCCTTCTGGCGTTTTCCTCCTTCTCGTCGTGCCGCCAGCAGCGCACCTGGGGCAGAGCAGGGCGGTGGCAGAGCAGGGCAGTGGCAGTGCCCTGCCCCAGAGGGGCTGGCAGCACCCCCTTGTCCCTGTCACCACCCCAGATGTGCTCCCAGGGACAGCTCCTGCTCCCTGCCACCATCCTGGGGCCTGCTGGGGACCAGCCTGGCTGCAGTGCTCCCTCCCCAAGCCTGGCCATGGCAGCACCCTCAGGGAGGGCTGCACTTCCAGCCAGATCCCACTCAGAAAGGTGGAACTTTTAACCTTGTGAGAGAAAGGTGGAGTTTTTAACCTTGAGAGAGAATGGTGGAACTTTTAACCATGTGAAAGAATGGTGGAATTTTGAACCTTGAGAGAGAACGGTGGAGTTTTTAACCATGTCACAGAACGGTGGAATTTTTAACCTTGTGAGAGAAAGGTGGAACTTTTAACCATGTGAAAGAATGGTGGAATTTTTAACCACGTGAAAGAATGGTGGAATTTTTAACCTTGAGAGAGAATGGTGGAGTTTTTAACCATGTCAGAGAATGGTGGAATTTTTAACCTTGTGAGAGAAAGGTGGAACTTTGAACCATGTGAGAGAAATCTCTGTGCACCAGAGGCAAAGAGAAGCAAATCCACTTTAGGAACACACCCATGGCGGGAGGAGCAGCACGAGGACGTCTCTGTGTCCCCTCAAGGCTGGCTGCTGAAAGGATCCTGCATTGTTTCCCATACCTCATATCCCTGAATTCTTCCTTTGTGCTGGCTCTCCCATGGGGGAGCCCAGGAAACTTCGACGTCTGAGGCAGAAATGCTTCTGGCCAAAACAGTGGTTGGGGCTCTCGTTGGCTCTGGGCAGTTAAAAATAGAAGTAAGACTTTTCAATTCCATGTTCAATTAGTCTCAAACATCAGGGGATTTATTTTCCTCATTGCACAAGGAAGAAAGCAAACAAATGTCCACGTTTCAAACCGATGGCCTGTCAGGCTGTGCTCCCTCAGAAATAATAAGATGTCATTACCAAACTCAACCCAGGATACCGTGTACTGTAATTAGGACAAGTGGGAACATTTTCTAATCAGTGGACATTAATTCATGCTAAATCTCCACAGAATTCTTCCCAGATTACATATTAATTTTCCATTAATATCAAAAGATTTCATTATGATTAATGTTATTTTAATGACTATTGAAAAGAATTAATCATGGTTCGCCATTTATTATAAATCAGAGCAAGACTGAAGTATCAAAGGATGTGTCAAGGTGGAAACCAAACCCTTTCAGACCCTGTTACATACAAGTAAAGATATTATTAAAGAAAGGCCTTATAAAATCATGGTTTAGGCCTGCTACTTCAGCTAGGTGCAGTTACCATAAGAAATGTTAGTTCCCATAAGAAAGAATGAAAGGAATGAGAAGCAGTTAACATAGGAACCTATGAACCATTTGCACCTGCATAAACAATAAACCTGTCCCATGAGAATCAGTGGAAATAAATATGTAAACTAACCAAAAATAAAGAAGATTGATAAATATGCAAAATACCATTTACTAACCAATGACCTGAGTGTCAGTGTATTGTCAGCCAATTGTTAGGTCTAACACGCTGCCCTCTGATAATCCCATAAAAATATGAACTGTGCAATAAAGATTTGGCTTTCCTGCATGAAGAAACTGAGTCTTGTCTGCTTTACTCAAACAAGACCCTGGAGCATGGGTTTGAGAAATGCATTTGTAAAGAATTTTTAAAACTTGATAGAAAGCTTACACAGTCTTGTACGTCTGTACGCAAAAGCTGAGGTGAGGTGTGCTGACTTAGGAAGACCATAGAATAGAGATAACATTGTTGAGAGAGAGATTAAACTAAAAACAAGTTTCAAGAAGTTTGGCCTTGCAAAAAGACCAAATATTTTAGAGAATTAGAACTGTGAAAGATGCATTATAGCAAAACCATGTGGATAAAATATAGGTGATTAGTATTAGAAGTAACAGCAGCATTGTGTGGTGGGGTGGTGTTCACAGGGGTCCCAGGATGGGGGAAGAGATGAGAATCCTGACTCCATGTTTCAGAAGGCTGATTTATTATTTTATTATATATATTATATTAAAAGAAAATGATATATTAAAACTATACTAAAAGAATAGAAGAGAGGATTTCATCAGAAGGCTTGAAAGGAAGGGAATGGAAAGGAATGATAATAAAATCTTGTGATTGACCAGAGAGCCCGAGACAGCTGGGCTGTGATTTGCCATTAATTAAAAACAACCACATGAGACCAGTCAAAGATGCACCTCTTGCATTCCACAGCAGCAGATAATTACTGTTTTTCTTTTCCTCTGAGGCATCTCAGCTTCACAGGAGAAAAAATCCTAATGAACGGATTTTTTCATAAAATGTGCCTGTGACAGTGTGGCAAAAGCCAAGAGGCTGAAAAGCATTTATAAAGTATTGTACCCAAGAAATAGGTTTGCTTCTAACAGAACAGCGTTAAGTTTTACATCTCTTACGTCTCACCCTCCATCAAGACTGACAATAAAATAAAATATTTCAAAACACCTCTCAATTCCCCATCTCTGCAAAAACTATGAAAACCAACACACGAGGGGAGGGAGAGGAGGCGGGGAGGGCTCATCTCTACCTTCCTCTGCCGAGTAGACGACGGTGACGGGGCTGAAGGAGCCTTCCCCCTTGTTGTTGTAGACGCCCACCTTGACCTCGTAGGGCGAGAAGGGCGGCAGGCTCTCGTTGCGGAACACGTAGCGCGCGGCGTCGGGCGAGGCCACCACCGTCTGCATCCAGCTGACCGTGCCCAGGGGCCGGAACGCCACCACGTAGCCAAAGCCACCCCCGTTCTGCAGCTCCTCGGGCACCGTCTGAGGGACAAACGGCGGCTTCAGGACACGCTGACCGCCCCCGGCAGCACCCATGGATTCCTCTGGGTCCTCTCTGTTCCTAGCTTGGACTTGGGGATCTCAGAGGTCTTTTCCAAACTAGTTAATTCTGGGATTCTGGGATTCTGGGATTGTCTGATTCTGGGATTCTGTAATTCTGTGATTCTATAATTCCGCGATTCTGTGATTCTGTAATTCTGTGATTCTGGGATTCTGTAATACTGCGATTCTGGGATTCTGTAATTCTGAGATTCTGTGATTCTGGGATTCTGTGATGCGGTAATTCTGTGATTCGGTAATTCTGCGATTCTGTAATTCTGAGATTCTGTGATTCGGTAATTCTGTGATTCTGTGATTCTGCCATTCTGTACACAGCACGGGAGATGGAGGTGCAGGAGGTCCTATGTCACATCCAACCTGAATTCAGCCCATCCTGCCTGTACCGGAGCCCTTCTGCTCCATGGAACAGGAAGCAGCACCTCCAGAAGACCCTCCTGAAGATAATTTCCCTTCCCTCCCTGCCTAGATGGGGGCTTCATTACTGATGTAATTTTAGGCTTTGTGAAGAGCCTGAGGTTTGCTGGGGTGAAGCAAGGACACAGTCCCTGCTCTCCCAACACACGTGCAGCTGCTCTCACACCTTTGGGATCACACATGAAACCCCAAAGAACACACCCTGGACACACTGACACTTCCTACTCTGAGGCTTGCAGCCTCCTAAAAAGCTACACTAAACCCAAAAGGTCCAGAATTAAAATAATCCCTAATTATGGGCCACCCTCCCTGAGATGTCCATGGAGCTTCAGCAGGGGTTACTGCTGGTGACTGCATCCTACTCTGTGTTGGAAAGCTCACATAAAGAAAAGGCCTCTGGGCATTTAAAAGAGTAAAACCACTCTTCTATCAAAACACAAATGATATTTTGTGCAAATTGCATCTCGAACCAATGGCTGATGTTCTGGCCATGTGTGTTTTTGAAACATATTGCAGTATCTTTAGGAGACACGGCGTAACTAATTAGTCCAACAGAGGGGGAAATTTAGCACATTGAGCTGTGTGGTGAGGACAAAAACCCATTTATAGGTTTTTAATAACCTCAGAAATATCTCTGGCGATTCATCCTGCCAGCTTGGTCAGAAATAGTGCTAAATGGAAGCGTTAGCATGTCTAGTGGAGTTCATTATTAGGAGAAATATGCCAGCTGCATCACATCACAACATGAAAATATGAGCAGACAAATGACTAAAGTTCTAACCCTGTCTGCCTTAAGGAATATTAAACATTTCTCTTCTCTGCATCTCCTCTCACTGGCTGCCATCAGCAGCAATGAAAGCCAGCATGCCTTGTGCTGGCTCTGAGCTGTTTGCTGCCTTATATCCCAGGGAGGAGGAGGAGAGAGGAAGCTGGGAGCCAGCACAGCAATTCCCCAAAGTTCCCACCAGGTCAGGATGTTCCAAGCCTGTTTTATCCCTTGGGTGGCTCCTGGCCATCCACATTTTGCCTTGTGGATGTGCTGGGAGTCAGGGGAGCTGAGCTGGTGGCAAATCCTGCTCCCCATGGTCCCTGCTCCCCACTTCCCTGGGGTGGGCTCAGCCCATCCTTTAGCTGCCTCTGACCAGCTGGGCTGCTTTTATCACACAATCTGGGCTTTTTTACTGCCAACCCTTTGAAATCCCCAGAAGGCTCAGGGGGGCTGGAGTGAGACTCACCTCCCAGGTAATGACCAGCTCAGACTTGCTGCCTCCACCTCCACTGACATTAGCTGGGGTCACCTCAGGGACTGCAAAAAGATAAATGCAGAAGATGGATGTGACAGCTTTGGAACCCAAAACCCACATGGAGATGGAGCAGAGCTGTGCAGCAGCAGGACACTGCTGGCCTTCCCCAGCTGGGGCCAGGAACTGTTCAAATGACTAATTTGCCATGGCAAACAGCACATTAAAAGTATGTCAACAATAGTGTATTAAAAGTATGTCAATTAACTTGTGTATTCTGTCACTAATTGTTCAGTTTAAACATTTGTCCTCCAGTAAAAAAGGTCTTTTATTTATTTTCCTGTTTCATATTCAGTTCTTCTGTGGAAAAGAGGAGCCACCTGCCAGGGCTTCCCCACTGTTGGGGAAGATGAAACAGGAAAAGCCTTATGATTGCCTGGCAAAAGACTTTGAAAATATAGAAACTATAAGTGAGATTGAAATGAAAGCAAGCTTTGAGATATCTCAGCTACTGAACGACTGGAAAACAATGGTGTGGCCAGCTGAAGGTGATCCCCTTTTGATGGAACAACACCCTCTGCTTGCAGACAGGCCCAAGGGTCAGAGCAGACCCTACAGCTTGGCAGAAGGGGCCCAAAGAGGAGTTTTTAGGGTTTAAAATGTAACCCAGTATGGTAATGGAATGAACCTTATAGGCTGTATATAAATGCTATAGGATTTGTATATTGTACTAGATTGGTTAGTGAAAATGAGAATATTCAACACAGAAGAAGATTTATTGTATTGCAATGAGAACCTCGACCTCTTACCCTCATATCCTCTTTTACTCTCTCTCTCATCCTCTTTACCACTCTCTTTACTGCTCTGAGCTGTGGCTGGCAGCTCCCAGCAGGGCCCTGCACCCAGGCCCTTTGCAATCAACCCCAAGTTCCACGTCCTGGCTCCAGAGCTCTCCCGTCTCTGTTCGTCGCCACCGTCCCACGCCCAGCACTCCTGCACCCACAGCCAGGGGATCTCTGGGAATTTACTGCACAAAGATTTCCCCCCCAGCCCCTGTGCCCAGCCCCACTCACGAGCCTCCTCAGTCCTTCTCTTCTCAGAGGGGCTGCTGGGCTCCCCGATGCCGATGAGGTTGGCAGCCACCACCCTGAACTCGTACTCCACCCAGGGGTTCAGCCCCACCACCGTGGCCGTGAACGTCCTGCCGTCGATGACCTCTGGAACTGGGGTGAAAGGAAATCAAATATTAAAATACTGCTGGGAAAAAGGCACAGGGGAATCTCATTTCCTTAGAGGTGAGGGCTTAACGTAAGTAGCAAAAAACAATTGATGAATTTTCTCTCGTCTCTCTAACATTTTGCCGACTGCAAAGAAGTGAACTCGTCCTCCACCCAGGGGTTCAGCCCCACCACCGTGGCTGTGAATGTCCTGCCAGCAATGATCTCTGGAACTGGGCTGCAAGGACATTAAACATCAATATTAAAATACTGCTGGGAAAAAGCACAGGGGAATCTCATTTCCTTGGAGGCGAGGGCTTAGCGTAAGTACAAAGAAGGATTGGTAAATTTTCTCTCATCTTTCTAACATTTTGCCAACTGTAAAGAAGGGAAAGAGGCAGCATTAAACTCCTGTGCTTTTTAGCCCAGAAATTCCTGCAATTAAAGAGGTTCTCCAAAATTGCCACAGTTTGGAAACAAAGTGTCATGACAACAGGTTTGGAGAGTCTTTATTTTTCTCTTTTTGAAACACACTGTTGCCTCTGTTTAATGGTTACTGGAACAAAATTAACCTCTGACGGAATGAGCAATCACATCATGGGATTTTTCCCTCTATCAGGAAAATAATTCTCCTTAAAGACAAGCTGGATGACACTGTTTGTCCCTGAGGGATGTCTTTATAGACCACAATTACTGTTGTATATCTCCAGCATGGCAACAAGAGATAGGAATTCATTCTGTTTTCCCTTAAACATTCATGAGAAAAATGAGTGAGTAATGGCACTGACTGCACCCTAAATCTTTGGGTTGCCAAACCTGAAACTACTTAATAAGAGCAGTGCTCTGAAGTCAGGGAAATTGCTTTTCACACCAGGGGCCAGAGCTGGCCAAAGCAGCCCTGGCTGGGTGCTGAGGTGTTACACAGAGGTAAAAATCTTATAAAAGAAAGGCCTTGTAAAATCAGGCCTTACTACTTCAGCTGAGCTAATAGCAAGCCTGATAAGTTCCTGTGAGAAACCTGGCAGTTTTCATAAGAATAGAATCGTGTAACACTGAAAATTTACTTATTCCCTTATGAAAGAAATTATGAAAATGGAAATCAGTTTACATAACAATCTATTCTTATGAAAGAATAGAAAGAAACAAAACAAAAAAATAGAAATAATGTATTCTTATGAAATTTACACCTATAAAAATTAAAAGTCTATCCTGTGAGAAACAAAAAAAAGATAAACTATCTAAAAAGAGAAAAGTCCGATAAACATGTACCCTAACCATTACCAACCAATAAACTGAGTTTCAGGAGATCATTAGCCAATCAGATTCCAACACACCACCTAATATGAACTAAATAAATAAAAATCCAGCTATCCTCTGTTGTGTTGTTGGGAGGGTCCCCAGGATGAGGTGAGAGATGAGGATCTGACTTCAAGTCAGAAGGCTGATCTATTATATTATGATATTATATTATATTAAAAGAAATGCTATACTAAAACTATACTAAAGAAATAGGATACATCAGAAGGCCAGACAAGAATGAATAATAAAACCTGTGACAGACTCAGAGAGTCTGGGATTGGCCATTAATTAAAAACAATTCACATGGAACCAATCAAAGATGCACCTGCTGGTCAGCAACCTCCAGACCACATTCCAAGCAATCAGATAATTATTGTATTCTTTATAATTACTGTTATAATGATTGTTTATATTAATATTGTTATAATAATTGTTTCTAATTATTGATATTATTAATAACTGTTGTTTACATTTCTTTTCTGAGGCTTCTCAGGAGAAAATTCCTGGCGAAGGGATTTTTCAGGAAACGTCATGGTGACGATCCTCCTCCCCCAGGCAGCAGCGTGCTGTCCCTCCCTGCAGCCCCTGGGTGGGTTTGCCCCTGGGTGGGTTCCCCTGCAGCCCCTGGGGTGGGTTCCCCCTGTGTGGGTTCCCCTGCAGCCCCTGGGGTGGGTTTGTCCCCAGGTGTGTTCCCCTGCAGACCCTGGGGTGGGTTTGCCCCTGGGTGGGTTCCCCTGCAGCCTTTGGGGTGGGTTGGCCCCAGGTGTGTCCCCCTGCAGCCCCTGGGGTGGGTTCCCCCCAGGTGTGTCCCCCAGGCTGCCTTACCTGTGCTCACTGCCTGCCAGCCCACCGAGAAGGGCGTGCGCGCCTGCACCACGTACATGGTGATGGGGCTGTGGTTGTCTGCCCCCGGCCTCCAGGACAGCTGGGCCGTGCTGTCTGTCACCTCCTCGATGGTCACGGCCTCGGGGGGGCCCGGGGGACCTGGGGGTGCAGGAGAATTGAGTGACTGGAGGAGGAAGAGCTGGGTTCACCTTCCCCAGTGACTGGAGAGGGAAGAGCTGGGTTCGCTGTCCCCTCCTGTCTCAGAGTCTCTGCTGCTCAGAGTGACTCTGAGATTGTACAAACTTCTTTTTTCCCAGCCTGGCCATCAAAGAAGGAGCCAGGATTTTTCTGTTCTTGTTCTCAAGGTTGTTTATTATTTCTTATTTATAACATTCTTTCTCTGACCTGCCAAGGTCTGTCTGGCAGGTCGGGTTGAGGCACACTGGTGTTATCTTTTATACTAAAAACTGCATGTACATTATTTACCATAACTTCCCAATACCTATCACCTATGTTAGACAGGGAGCTTCTACTCTAAACCAATCTAAAAGTGCCACCATCACCCAGAACATGGAGGCTAGGAAGAAAGAAGGAGGACAGGGCACACCCAAATTCCTCCATCTTGGGACCCGGAGCCCCCATTCTAAAAGTCTCAAAAATCTATTTTTCATCCTGTGACAAACTAACTATTATTCTACTTAAATCCTACAACAGCACCAACAACAGTAGCAAAATTCAAATACCTCTTACAATCAGGTCTGCAGCAGCTGAGAGCTTGTCCACACTTGTTTGCACCATGCAGACGTATTTCCCTGCGTGCTTCAGCTGGATGCTCCTGATCATCAAATCACCAGCTGAATCCTGCTGATAAAGTAGGGAAAAGTGGTTACAATTACTTTTTAATGAGCTCTAAACATCACTATCACATGAAGGACACTGTGACTAATGGGTTTGCTTTATGCTGGCTGATGAAAACATCAGCAGTGCGAGCCATGGTCTGTTGAAGGGATGGGAGTCTGCCTGGAAGGTAGGAGAGGGAGCATCCCTAAAATTCTGGCTCCTCCAAGGAGCAGGGCTGGGGGCTCTTAAGCACTTTCCCCATTAAAACAACATGACAGTGGAGGACAGGTTCACTGTGACTGCTCCTTCTCTCTGGATATCCAATTTTTACCCTCTGTGCCATCCAGAGGCCCAGATTGTGTCTCCATCTCTCCTGCAAGGGAAGCCCAGCCCAAATTTCCAAATTTGGAGATGGCAGCAGTTGTTTTATGGCTTTGTGTCCCAGCCAGCATTTTGATTGCCCAGGACTTTTGTGCTAAAAATCACAAGAGCAGCACTCTCTGAGGAAATCTTGCAGCAGTAATTTGTTTTCCAAACGCCGAGTGCACGTCTGATTAACTGTTGAATACAACTAATTAGGTTTCTGGATGTAGTGGATGCTGAGAACCTCTCTCAGTTTCTCTCCAGACACAAAACATTTGATACATTGGAAATCTCAGGGAAGCCTCGTGGTTGTGGCCTTTGGACTGAGGAATATTAATAAAGTTTGTAATTTCAGCTCTGTGGGCCACAACAGGAGCAGTCACCCCAAAAAGCCATGGCTGCTGCTGTGAGCCCGGTGCATCAATCTGTGAGTTCATCTTTTCATGATTTTTGTTTTTAAGGGACAAGAGCAAGGCTTGGAAATTGTATCTCCATTTCCTTTCAGCATTACATTTCACTCCTGACAAATGCAAACACGAGCTGTCACCATGCCTGAGACCTGTTGCTCTCTGAAACCTCCCTCAGAGCAACATGCAAAACCCTTCCCAGTTTTCTACCTCTGCTGAAAATTTTCCATTTCTTCCCTCCTTTTTCTTGCTGCCTTCATCCAATTCCTTCTGTTAGCAACCTTCTCTGCATGACCCACCTTGTCAGATTTGATACTTACCCCTCCAACCCTTTCAAAGTGGTCCCCATCTTTCTCAAAGTCTATCAGGTGCCCATTGAACGACCAGGTGAACACAATGTCCAGGGAGTGGTCGTGGGACACCTGGCAGGGCAGGACAATGCTTTCTCCAACTGTGACATCCATGCTGAAAGGGGACACCATGACCCGGGTTGGATCTACAAACAACAAAGAAAGGGGGGAAAAAAAGGATTATTCTTGTTCTCCTGAGGAGCAGAGACATTGTAGGGCTGAGAGAGATCCTAAGCAGTGATCCCTGAGGAAGGTCCTTAAATCAACAAGTGAATTATTCCATCTTTGGGTTTATCCTTTCTCTAGTTGTTGGATTAAAACACTTAATAAATCCTCCAGAGTCCCCTTCCAGCCACCATCCTGATGAAGAAGGAGGAGAGAAAAGGCTGGAAAAGAGTGCAGCAGATCTGAAAGGCTCGATTAAAACTTTTTATCAGAGATTCTCTTACTTGAATCTTCTCACTTCAAAGAGTTGTTTCACACTTACATTGCTCACCATGGTTGTCAAAAAGCTGTTCTGTCATTCCTAAATTAAATGTAAAATCACCAAAACTGGAATCAAAAGGTTGTATTAAAGCCTGGAGCTGTTAAAATCTGGCCATACCTGGGAAGGCAAAGATCAGGCTGAGATTATTGTTATTACTGACAACTGTATTTTGTATTTATTTGTATTTTGTATTATTACATTTCCTGACAACTGGCCACGCTCTGAGGGGTGGCTCCACATCTCACAGCCTTTCCTTGGGCCCCCACAAAGAATAAAGGTAAATCTGAGTGACACCAACAGAGCCTCCCACAGCGTGGAACCCAGACTCTGATGTGGTGCCAGACAGGGGCATTTCAGGGTCTGCAGCAGAAGGGGGGGTCCAAACCAGGACATTTCCAACGGGGAGCCCCAGAGCTGGAAGGGTCTGTGTCAAACACAGGCAGCAGCTCCACCCTGGTCCAGGACTAATCCCCTTCTCACAGCTGCAGCTCCACAGCTCCTCCAGCACTGCTTTAATTGTCCATTTTTCACCCCAGTGTGAGCACTGGTGGCACAGAGAGATGAGCCATGACACATTATGCAGACTCCTGCTCCTCATCTGTGCCCATGAATTCCCTCTGCTCCTAAAGTTAACATTTCTCTTCCATTTCTGTTGACAAAAAAATGCAGCAATTTTTTCTACAGGGCCTCAGAGGAAATGAAAAGGAGAAAAACATATTGCTTAACCATGAGACCAAAAGTCTGAAAATCATACAGAGATAGATACTTTTGCTTATTCCAAAAATCTACTCTGCACAGCTGTCATGCTAAAATAATACCAGCATTATTCAATCTCTGGTACATGACACCAAAATCTCAACAACTTCTTCCTGAGCCTATTGCCCAACTGCTTAATTCTCTGCTAAAATAATAAAGATACAGCAGCACAGATATGGACTGGGCAGAACTGCTCACGGAAATCCAGGGGATGCAAAGCTGTTCCTGGATTTTCAGCCTTATCAAAAGTCTGCAGGAGGTGGTGAGAAAGATTTTGTTGCTGTCTGGAGAGATTTCAGATCAAGTCCTCAGGGACTTGGCTGTGTTATCTTGGGCAAGTTTAATTTGTCTGTATTTTGTGTTCACTTCTGACCAAGCAGAGGAGCTCTTAGAACAATTGTTATGACACTTAATTAATCAGTGAATTAATACATTAAACTCAGGTGTTTATAAACATGAAAGGAATGAAGAATATAAAGGCTATAAATATATAGATATATAATAAATAGAATATATAATTTCTATATAATTTCTGTATTAATATATAATATATAATATATAATATATAATATATAATATATAATATATAATATATAATATATAATATATAATATATAATATATAATATATAGAAGATATAATTGTAATGAATTTTAGAATATAGAATGGATACTAGAATATAGAATTCTATATTCTATAATAATTTGTGTTCCAGAATTCTATACACTTACATTTGTAGAATATATTAGATATAAATATTAATTAAATATAATTAAATGTTCTTTATGGAATATTTATATTCTAGAATATAGTTAGAATATTATAGGTTTATATAGTTAGAATATTATAGGTTTATATAGTTAGAATATTATAGGTTTATATAAACCAGTAATAGAGAGTATAGAATAGAAACATAGAAATATTAAAATATAATAGAATTCTAAGAGTTATATAAATTATATCCAGAAATGGGGGTTTGCTGGAGGCCAAGGCAGCTCAGCACAGCTCCTGTAGGAACTGTGGCTGCCTGGTGCTTCCAAAAACGCCTGCAGGTTTCAGGGAATCCTGGAATCATTCAGGTTACAAAAGATCTTTTAAGGTCCCCAAGTCCAGCCATTCCTCACTACTCTCCCCTGTCCCAGGTGCCACATGCACACCTCAGTTCAATCCCTCCGGGCAGCTGGAGGAACCTTTCCATGGGCAATTCCTGCTGCCATCCATCCCGAGCCGGGCCTGGAGCATCCCTGGGCTGGCAGGAGCGCAGCTGGATGTGACACTGGCAGGGACAGGCTGTAGGTGTCACTGAAGGCTCGGCAACAGCGGAGCTCCTTCCCTGCCTGCCTTCCACACCAGCACTCTCGAGGATGCTCTCTGTGGGACGGAGGCGGCACTTCCCAGTTTCCCAGGGTTTTCCCAGTGCCTCGGAGCAGCTCCTGGGGGCTGGAGCAAACCCTGCTGGCCACAGCAGCGGCTCTGGGTGCCCAGCCCTCCCTGCTGGGGGGCACCAAGGTCACCCCAGCTCCTGTCACCTCCTTCAGTCCCAGCTGAAATCCCCATTTTCCTGCCTCACCTCCCTCGGCTCCCCCAGCGCAGTGCCAGAACTCGGGGTCTGAATCCATCATTCATGGATTTGGTTTATCCTACAAGAGACTTTAACCAAGTTTTCTTTCTTCTTTAGAAGAAAGGGACCCGAGCATCACTTCCCATCTGTGGGAAGGCTGTGGTTGCTTCCCTTCTCTCCTTTATCAGCTGCCCATCATCAGCCACGAGTGCATCTTCTGATGCTTTTGGGATGCTGGGATGCATTTTGGGATGCATTTCCAGCTGCACCCCCCAGGCTGCAGGACCAAGGGTAAGGCCTGGGGGTCACAGTGAGCCAATCTGTGAGGGAACCACTCCAATGGATGGGGTGTCCATGGGGAGGGAGGATTTGTTTAGGGAAAGCAGCTCTGCTTGTCACATCCATCTGCAGATCTGCAGGATGTGACACGGGCTGCAGTGGCAGCACACGAGTGACACAAACCTCAGCAGGGGCTGACACTCACAGATAATGCTTTTTTTCCCTTAAAAAATTAGGTCAGAGCAGCTTTGGAATGAGGCCAGGCACGGTGTCACCGACTGTGTGCCAGAACTGTCACAGCAGAATTCCCACTGACCAGAGGGGTTTTCCCAGAGCAGGTGGACTCAGAATCCCATTCCCAGTTTGGCTCAGCCCCAGGGCTGGGTGAGCCACTCCAGGGGATGGATCCAGCCCAGCCCTGCAGGTGAGGATATCCAGTGGCAGGTGAGGATATCCAAAAACTGGTGAGGATATCCAATAACTGGTGAGGATACCTGAGTGCAGGTGAGGATATCCAGTTGCAGATGAGTATATCCAATTACAGGTCAGGATATCCAATGGCAGGTGAGGATATCCAGTTGCAAGTGAGGATTAGATAACCAAAAGAGGAGGAAGAGTGCCAAATGAAGAGGAAGGTTGCTCCAGTGTGGGCACAGACTTGGAGTAATTGGGAATAAAATGAGTTTTCCTCCTCACTTTCTGTCTGACCTTGAGCAAGTCATTAAAAGTCTCTGCTGCCTTATTTGCCCAGCTTATAAAATAAAATGGATCAGACCTTCATTACAGGTGAGCATATCCAATAACAGGTGAGGATATCCAGTTTCAGGTAAGGATATCCAGTTTCAGGTAAGGATATTCAAGTGCAGGTGAGGATATCCAAGTGCAGGTGAGGATATCCAGTTGCAGGTGAGGATATCCAGTTGCAGGTGAGGATATCCAGTTTCAGGTAAGGATATCCAGTTGCAGGTGAGGATATCCAGTTTCAGGTAAGGATTCCCAACGAGTGCTGAGCAGGCAGTGGGACCTGCAGTGCCAGCCTGGCTGCTGGAGGAGCACAGAGTGTCAGACTCCAATAAAAGGCTGAACTGGAACATGCTCAGGAGATGCAGCTCCTGTTGTTAAATTGGTGCAATTGAGCATTCAGAGGCAGATTAAACAGAGAAGGGATAATGTCAGCATTTCCAAGGCTGGCTGCAGCTAATACCTACATGCTTATTGAGACATCTATCCCAGCACACAGGAGGAGGCCGAAGGAGAAGGAACAGAAGGGAATACCTGGGTATTGACAAATTTATCCAGAATAAAAACCCTGAAGAAGTCAAAACTCTCTTCCACAGCCCCCAAATTAGCAGTTCTCTCAGATTGTCCTACTTCTAAAGGAAATTTTCCAAAGACTTACTCCTCCCTTTCTTCTTCCAGCCTTGCCTTCATTCCATGCTGCTGGGAAGTGAATGGGAATGTTGTACAAGGTCCTACAGAATCATGGCATAATTAAGGTTGTAAAAGGCTCCAAGCTCATTAAACTGATCATATTCCAAACTTCAGCCTGCTCTGAGGTCTGCAGCACCTGCCCCTCTCCCATTTCCTCTTTTGCCTGAGCAGGGAAGGTCTGTTGGAAATAATCCTGACTGCTGATATTCCTTGTGAGGACCTGGGCAGATAAGCAGAAGTTTCCAGTTTGATTAACCAGCTAATTACCTAATTCTCTCAGATTAGTGTTACAGTGTTAAAGATCCAGATATATTTCTCCTTATCTGCACAAACCATTTCCTGCATTTCCTGTACAATATTTTAGGATGTATTTTTCTTGTAGATGAACTCTAACTCAAGCATTTGGGACTCATTTTCCTTTTTTTTTTTTTTTTTGAATACCAGCACGTTCACCAATTCCATTTTGGCTTTTATCAGCAGGAGTTAATAAATGCATCTCAGATCAATGTCCTCTATTTGCAATGACATTTTACATTATTGTATTGATTCCAAGGCAAATCATGTCTGGAGATAATAAAAATCAATCCTGGGGGATGTGGTTTCTATGAGCAACCAAAGAATCAAAGTCCAATACATGAAAATACTCAAATTTGCTCTATTTTTTTTTCTTTCTGTTTGTGATTGAAATACTTATCCAGGACCATAAAGCCAAAAGCCTCTGAGACCTGACTGGTGAAACTGCTGGGAGCTTTGAGTGCTCTGTCATCAGAGAGAGGAAAGAGGAAAAGCGTGCAGGAGAGAGGGAAATACACCTCTGAATTAAAGAGATTAAAACCCAGTGAATGACTGAACACAGAGAGGAATTAGCAGAGCAAATTACAGCTGAATGGACTGAGTACTTCATGGGGCATGGCCAAAATTGAGATGAAAAAGAAATGGGGAAAAGGTTAAGTATTTACAGTATCTGGCCTATAAAATATCCCACCTGTGAGCTGTGATGAGTCACACAGATGCTTTCAGGAACAGGCACTTGGCTTTTATGCCAATTTATCCCTTTTTTCCCTGCAATCAGCTATTACACACATTCTTAACAGAAGATTCTGCAGCATTTCCACCCTCTGGTGTGTACTATGGCAGTTCAGCCTATAAAATATAATCCTATTAAAAGCAGACACTATCAGTTTTGAAAAGGGACTTTAGGCCTGGGACTCAAGTCACTTAGCTCCGATTTTAGAAACATTTGTGATTAGTGATTAGAGCTTTCCATGGCATCAGGCAGAGCTGATGTCTGCAGTGAGCCATGGCCCTGTGCTCAGCAGGGATCAGGGAAGGCAGGGATGGAATATCTCACCTTTCCTGGGAGGGCACACACTCAGTTCAGCAGCACGCTGGGCTGAGCTGGGCCTTGAGGACATGCTCAGATTGCTCAGATTATCTTGTTTGGCTGAAATCTCCCCCCAGCAGTGTGGGGACATGGGGTTATTTTAGATTTTAGCTGGGAGCCTGAGCCCCTTGGTCAGGAATTTCCTGTGAGGAGGGAAAGTTGTTGTAAGAGGAGACGTTGGCTGTGGCTGCCTATGATCTGTCCCTTCCAAGAGCAGCAGTTTCCTCCTCAGCTCCACTGAAGAGCTTCCCACAGGTGGAAAACTCTCCAAGGCTGATGGCAGAGGCTCCCTGGCAGGATTGGGTGCCCCCAGTGCCCAGAAGGGATGGGCAGCCAGTCAGGGGATTGCATTCTGCACACCCCAGCTGCATCTCTGGGTGGCTGGATAATAAATGAAGGTTGTTTAAATCTGAAAACACATTGAGAACAGAACTGCAAAGGGGGGGGATGCTGGGGAGGGATGTGCCATTAGAGCAAATTCAAAGACAAAACATCTGAAAATACATCCACTCCAGTGAGAGAGGAGAGGCCCCAGCACTCCACTTTAACCTCCATTCTACCCAGTGCAATGCAATCTGATCAAATCAAGCTCTCTCCATACAATTGTCACAAAGCAAATCACATGTAATGGGCTCTGGAGATGACAATCAAATCTGTCACTCAGGCAAATTTGTTCTTGCTCTTTGCAGCAGGATGCAACAGAGCCTGATTACACCAGGAACCTCAAACATCCTCCTGCAGCTCTGCAGACTAAAATAAAACCCACTCCACTCCAGAGCTGCCTCCAGTGAGAGCTCTGTGCTTGACAAATGACCCAGGTGCTGGTGACAATCCTTGTGGATAACCTGGGGAATTCAAGGTGTCACCTTTTGTGGGCCATTGATTGGGACGAGCTGATATCTGTCTTTTCAAGTGTGGAATAATCTACTGTCATTGCAGAAATGATGAGCAGCTCACAGAGAAGGTTAATCAGATACAGCAGAAATCACAGCTAATCTGAGATAAATTGCAAGTCACTCAGGGATCAGTCACTGCTCTCCTTGTACCACAAACCAGGGGAATTGTGCAGGTGGAATTCCCTGGAGCCCATGGACACGGTGCCCAACAACATTTTGCCCCTTGGAACAGCTCACCCTCTGGAGTTGGCTCTTTTATGGTGTTTTTACGGGGTTTTAATAGTAATGATCATAAATCAAAAATTTCAGGAGGCAGCAGAGCAGCAAAAATACAACCTGCAGGCACTCAAAGTGCAGAATCACAGAGTGGTTGCCACAGTCCCTGCATTTCATTCCACATGAATTCTGTGCCTCTTACCCACCCTCCTCCCCAGCACCAAGATGTTTGGAATTAGCTGCTGTGCCAGAATAAATCCCAAATTAGAAGTCATTAGGAGCAGATGCCTCTTGAGATGTCAAACTTAGGGAGCAGCCAGAAAATCCCTGGCTGGACTTTCCAGCTCCCCAGTGAATGATCTCCAGCTTAACCATCCTTAATGTCACCCAGATCAAGGCTTGGCTGTGTCATCCCTGCCTTGGGATAAGCCAGGCTTGGTGTCCAGGACATTCATCTTCCCACCTGCCATTGTGGAAAGGGAGCTGGAGGGGAGCACCTGAAAACAGGGCAAGTTCTGCTATTTTTCTACTCTTTTTCTTTTTACTATTCCCTTTTAACTCCTGGCAAATACACATTATCAGAAAGTACCTACGAGTTACAGTCAAACACAGCACAACAGCTGCAAAGCTCAGCATGTTCCAAGGAGCTGGGCCAGGCACAGAGAGCAGAAGCAGGGGGTGATTTTAGCTGTGGTCCCACAGGGGGTGATTTTAGCTGTGGTCCCACAGGGGGTGATTTTAGCTGTGGTCCCACAGGGAATGTGCCCCTGCTCCCATGGGGGGCACAGCACAGCACAGTTCAAACACCAGCCTGAACACTGGGACCTGGAGCCACAGCCAGATGGGAGCAATTGAGCTCAACAATTCCATCAAAAAGAGGATTAGATAAGCAAAAGAGGAGGAAGAGTGCCAAATGAAGAGGAAGGTTGCTCCAGTGTGGGCACAGACTTGGAGTAATTTGGAATAAAATGAGTTTTCCTCCTCACTTTCTGTCTGACCTTGAGCAAGTCATTAAAAGTCTCTGCTGCCTTATTTGCCCAGCCTATAAAATGGATCAGGCCTTCATTAGGAACTGTTTTGTCTCCCTGTACCACAGTGCACAGCAGATATTTTTATTTAAGATGAACTTTTCCTTGCTCACAGCAGCCTGAGCGAGCCTGACACCCAAACACCTATTAGAGAACAAACCCCATGGCAGGGAGAGCAGAACCAACCAAACAAACACTGAGACAGAATTCCCTGGGCCAAGCAGGTCTCATTTGTTTCGTGGTGAAGATGAGATTGGCTCAGGATGCCCTGTGCTCCCTCCTAAGGAAGTGAATCATTCTAATTAGTGGCACAGAGAGAAGACAACCCTCCCTTTGTGGGGGCTGTGCTCCTGCTTTGCTGCCTGCTGCTGATGGCAGGGGCAGGGGGAGGCAGGATCACAGGTGAGAGGAAAATAACAACCCCCAAGACCATTCCTCATTAGAAGTGGCTCCAAATCCTCAGCACCTCCTCTGCTGAATAAATCTCCCCCACAGAGCATCATTAAAAAGTGTCCCTGACATTTCTGCTGCTCTGTGGCATTTTGCCTCAAATTAGCCAGGAGTTTTTCTTATGTAAATAATTCCAAGGCCAGGACCAGGAGCCAGCCTGCAAAGGCACACACGGGGAAGTGGAGGAGCAGCAGCTCCACCCCTGCTCTCAGCCTGGTGCCAGTGCTGGGCCCAGCCATGGTCTGGGGTTTTCTCCCAGACTCTTCCACTCGTGGCTCTGTCACAGGCACATTCTATGGAAAATCCTTCCCTTAGGATCTTTGCTCCTGAGAAGCTGAGAGGCCTCAGGAACAAAATGTAAACAGTAATTATCTGCTGCTGTGGGATGCAACAGGTGCATCTGGGATTGGGCTCATGTGGTTGTTTCTAATTAATGGCCAATCACAGCCCAGCTGGCTCGGACTCTCTGGTCAGTCACAAGATTTTATCATCATTCTTTCCTTTCAAGCCTTCTGATGAAATCCTTTCTTCTATTCTTTTAGTATAGTTTTAATATATCATTTTCTTTTCATATAATATATATCATAAAATAACAACTCAGCCTTCTGAAACATGGAGTCAGGATTCTCATCTCTTCCCTCATCCTGGGACCCCTGCAAACACCACCACAGCTCTCTCCTGCAGGGGATGATTTCATTGTCAGCTGCTCAGTTTAGCTCACAGACTAATGGATTTTTACAGAGACTTTTTGCTGTGCCCCTAGGATGGGAACTGAAATTTTCACTGCTAAAATGCTGCTGATTTCCTAAATAAACTCTGTATTCACATATATTCACAACAAACCTGGAAGAAAACACAGTGCTAAACCCTACAAATTGGATTGGTTCTTCGTGGCCCACTTAAAAACTTCAAATGAAAGCAAAATTCATATTCCAAGTGTGTGTGTGACTGACAGAGACAACCAACCCAAGCCATGGCAGGTCAGTTCAGTGATGAAATTCCACGAATTTCAGAGTCCACCTGCTTCTGAGTCAGAAACATTGGTATTTTGGGATTAGGACAAGAGACTCCTGTCTCCATGCGATCTCTGATGGGATTGCTCATTATCTTGCACTGAAAGAAAAAAAGGAAAATCAGGTGGCAGGAATCGCTGATATTGAAGCACCTCCTCCCTGTCATTCAGCAGTGCTGCAGACACCCCCTGGTCTCTCTGGGTGCCACCTGGCTCTATCAGCCCTTCTGCTGACAATAACTCTGGGTAAGCTGTTGGCAATCCAGGCTCAGCCAGAGCAACTCCCATCGGCTCAAACCCTCGGTGTTTGGCTCTGCTGAGCTGCTCCCAAAAGTGCTGCTGAGAAAATGCCCAGCAGGGCTGGGATTTCCCCAAACACTGCCCCAGATTCCTGCCTGCCACACTCTCACACCTCCTCCTCCTCCTCCCACAGCAAATGTGCTCTCCAAACACTTCCTCTGTCTCTTTGATGTTAAAACATCACCCTCGGGCCAGTCTGCTGTGAGTCAGTGATTTCAGGGATATAAAGTTCATTTGCTTTATTCTCCCATGCTGCTTCCTTCATGCCCACCTGAAGCAGAGCTCTCCAGTCACGTTTAGATCATCATCTCCCCCATCCCATCACACTGAATTCCTGACAGCTGGGGAGAAGTGGCTCTGGGGACACCCTCCCCACTGCCACTGCAGCGAAAACAACCTCAGTTTTCTGCTTTACAGCTACAACAACCTCAGTTTTCTGCTTTACAGCTGCAACAACCTCAGTTTTCTGCTTTACAGCTGCAACAACCTCACTTTTCTGTTTCACTGCTACAACAACCTCACTTTTCTGTTTCACTGCTACAACAACCTCACTTTTCTGTTTTACAGCTACAACAACCTCACTTTTCTGCTTTACAGCTACAACAACCTCAGTTTTCTGTTTCACTGCTACAACAACCTCAGTTTTCTGTTTCACTGCTTCCCCTTTGAGTGTCACCCTGATTCACCCAGGCTTTGTGGAATTCCCATGGAACTCCAGCCTGGAAATTCATCCCCCTGCATGCCTGGAGAGAAGGACAAGCTCTCTCTGTGCCTTCCTCTGGCACAAAAACCAAATCCATCCCTTAGCACAGGCTCAGGAGGCAGGATCCCCTTCAGCAAGGAGGAGAACACTAAGCACAGCTTAAAATGTTCAGTGCAACTGTCATGTTCCATTTTCTGCTCGCCAGAGGAGCTCCACAGAGGTAAAAGCTCAGTGAGACAGACCTGAAATTCCTGGTGGGTCCCCTGCAGAGGCACACAAAGCTGCAGGAACTGAGCTGTGGCCCCTGATCTCTCAAATACCAGGGCTGGGCATAAGGAGAATATCCAGAGTTGGAAGGAATCTCCTTCCACTCCCAGCCCTGTCCAACCTGGCCTTGGTCTTGATTTTGTCCAGCACAGGGATTCACATTATTTCAGATAATAAAGCACATTTTTCATTCCCAGCCTATTCCTCTGTGTGAATGTTGAGGTGCTGCATTGCAGTTAAAATTGATTAAATACTGTAAATTCTGGCAAAAAACAAAAAGTAAAATGTAAATTCTGGCAAAATCAATCGAGTTCCAGGGAAGGAGCATCCACAGCTTCTCTGGGCACCCTGTGCCAGGGCCTCACTGCAGAATAATTTGTTAATTATGATTTCTGTCCAATCACACCCATAAACTCACTCACACACACTGCATTTACTCAGATTTAGATGTGATCTGTGCCTTTGTTTTAGCCACTCTGGGCTTTCATTTGTATTCAAAAACTGACAAATATTTTAACCTTTCTGAAATGCAGCATGTTAAAATAAATTGAAGTGAGTTGATGAAAACTGTTCATTAACCTGCTTTTGTCTCATTAAGAGTCTGTGTTTAACCCACAGGTCATCTCCTCTGCCAGCTGATGTGTGGATCTGCCCTTCAGTGATGAGCCAAACAACCCAGTCTTGTACTGACCATGGAGAACTCCTGAACCTCCTGCTTTTTTGGGAGAGCTCAGAAAAATTCCTGAAACAAAAGTGCTGAGCTTTTAAAGGCATTGTTCTTACCTTTTTCTTTTGCTGTAGTGGGAGATGTTGCAATAATGCTGACCCTGCAATACATTGTGGGTTTAAGGTAAAAATACAGAACAAAAATACTGCTTTTTTTGTCCCTCTACAAGTTATTCAGACATAATGGTTGAACTTTTCTAAAGATATATTTTTTTCCCACTTTATGTGCTGAATCAGGTGTGTCTATAAGCATCAGCACTTGCTGTAGTGTTGATTCCATTATTTACCTGAGCAATGATCAGTTTTAAGAGCCTTGATGTGCCTGAAGGTTGGCTGGGGCTTGCAGGGAGAAAGGAGGAGGTGGTGAGAGGGGAGAATCTGTGGCATTCCCCAGACCCAGAGGTGCAGCATTTCCAAGAGCTGCACCCCCTCCATCCCGGGCACACGGCACCTGCAGCAGCTGCTCTGTGGGAATTGATCAATGTGAATTTCTGCTTTGAAAAACATCACTCCCATAAGGCTGGAGATTAGTCCAAAAGTGGCACCAGAGCAAGGCAGGAGATCTATGCTTTTTAATATCAAGCTCTTCACCAAGATGACTTTTATCATGTTAATGGCTAAATCACACTGATTGTGAAGGAGCCAAAATGAGGCAATTAGTAAGGGCTGTGACAGCCCCAGCAAACGAGCACGAGGTTTGCACTGGGAGCCAGATGGATATCTTCAATATATTTCTTATTGTCTGCTCGTGGTAATATGTTCAATTAAACTAAATCAGTACTACAGAAGAACCTCTGAATTGCCTGGAAAAAAAAATTAATTGTCTGCTGCAAATTTAATGAAGCTTAACACTTGTGCTATGTTTACAAGTTTTATTTGTTATGAGCAGTAAGTGCTTACAAGAGGAAAAGAAACTCTGAGCTGACTTCATTCAGCAGCCCTAAGAGCAGCCCACTGGAGTTTGATTTTATTACTGGATTGGATTTCATTTCCATCTCTCTCTCTGCCATTCACTGGTTTTGTCCTTAGCAGCTGACTGGGATTTTTTCTTTCCCCAGGAAGAACCTGAGAGCTCTCACTGTGCTGTTCATTCACAGTTCAATGTTTGGCCACAAACCTGTGATAGGAAATGTCCCCAAAGGGGCCATGGCTGCTCACTCTGACCCTCAGCATCATCATCATCATCCTCAGGGTGTCACTGACCCTTCCCTGCTCACAGATCATGGCAGGTGTGGAATCACAGGACCCTGGGACACCCTGAGCTGAAGGGACCCAGAGGGAGCATCCAGGGCAGCCCCTGACCTGCACAGACACCCCCAAATCCCACCCTGGGCATCCCTGGGGGTGATCCCCAAATCCCACCCTGGGCATCCCTGGGGGGGCTATCCCCAAATCCCACCCTGGGGGGGTGATCCCCAAATCCCACCCTGAGCATCCCTGGGGGGGCTATCCCCAAATCCCACCCTGGGGGAGTGATCCCCAAATCCCACCCTGGGCATCCCTGGGGGAGCTATCCCCAAATCCCACCCTGGGGGGGTGATCCCCAAATCCCACCCTGGGCATCCCTGGGGGTGATCCCCAAATCCCACCCTGGGGGGGTGATCCCCAAATCCCACCCTGAGCATCCCTGGGGGGGTGATCCCCAAATCCCACCCTGGGCATCCCTGGGAGGGTTTTCCAAACCTTCCTGGAGCTCTGGGGCTGTGCCCATTCCCTGGGGAGCCTGGGCAGTGCCCAGCACCCTCTGGGGATGAACCTTTCCCTAAAATCCAACCTAAACCCTCCTGGCCCAGCTCCAGCCACTCCCTGGGTCCTGTCCCTGTCCCAGAGCAGGATCAGTTGTGTTTGACAAGTTCACATTCAGGAAATCAGAAGCCAAACTTGCCTCTGAGCAGCCCAGGGAGGGGAGGCTCTGGGGAAAGCTCAAGGGCACAGGAGGCATCTGCTTCTCATTGTGCCACTTCTGTCACTTCAGGATAATCAAAGCCTTTTTTCTCCAGTTAGCTGCCAGAAAAACAGGGATGCTGACAGGATTCACAACAATTTCATCTTTCTTGGGGTGCTCTGGGGCTGCCCTGATCGCTCTGATGACCTCAGGTCCTCACCTGAACAGGGCTGGGACGGAGATCAGACTTCACCTGTCCTAGGTGTAACAAGCTTGGGAAATCAGACTTTTCCTGTCCTAGGTGTAACAAACTTGGGAAATCAGAATTTACCCGTCCTAGGTGTAACAAGCCTGGGAAATCAGACTTTTCCTGTCCTAGGTGTAACAAGCTTGGGAAATCAGACTTTTCCTGTCCTAGGTGTAACAAACTTGAGAAATCAGACTTTACCTGTCCTAGGTGTAACAAGCTTGGGAGATCAGACTTTACCTGTCCTAGGTGTAACAAGCCTGGGAAATCAAACTTTACCTGTCCTAGGTGTAACAAACTTGGGAAATCAAACTTCACCTGTCCTAGGTGTAACAAGCTTGGGAAATCAGAATTTACCTGTCCTAGGTGTAACAAGCCTGGGAAATCAGAATTTACCTGTCCTAGGTGTAACAAGCTTGGGAAATCAGAATTTACCTGTCCTAGGTGTAACAAGCCTGGGAAAACAGAATTTACCTGTCCTAGGTGTAACAAGCTTGGGAATCAGACTTTTCCTGTCCTAGGTGTAACAAGCTTGGGAATCAGACTTCACCTGCCAGTGCTGACACTCAACCTGAGCCCCTCACACCTGCACAGGTGATGTGGGTCAGCACCACACAGCAGCCTGGGCTGCCTGGCAGCTGGGATGAGCAGGGAAGTTGCCTGGAAGTCTGAAATCCTTGCTCAAACCTTGTGTTCCAAGTGCCAGATGGAGCAGAGCTCCTTGCAGGCTGCCAGCACCCCGAGGTGGCTGCAGGATTCCAGCAGCTCAGATTCCAGCCCCAGCCTCTGCTGCAGGATTTCCCAGCCAGGGAAGAAGAATTCAAGGACAAGAAGTGAAGGAGATGCAGCAAAGTGCAGCTCAAGCACTGGGGCTGCCAGGGTTGAGGGAGGGAGGGAGGGGCAGGCACAGCTCTCTCATTTATAATCCTGCCTTCCACGCAGTGCTCTGGGTCATCATTTTACTTAAACCCAGCAAAAGAGCCTTAATTGTGTCCTGGAAATAATTGGTGTCAGTGGAAATAGCCCAATTAGAGAGGAGTATTTTCCTTTGCAATTTCACGGCCAAAGATTGTGGCTTTCCTTGTCAGCTGTGGAAATCAAACCTTCGCTGCTGGTTGTGACTCAGAAGTCAAGAAAGGTTCCTCCTAACTTAGGAATAAGTTTTATTTCTTAAACATGAGAATACATAACATGTTCTCATGAATAAATCAGAGCCTGCATAACTCCATGGCACTGCCTGAGCTTTTTTTGCCTGCAAATCCCTGATTTAGAGATTCTGGAGTAAAAGTTCATACTCTAAATTGACTTTTCCTCCATGAAATTTAAAAAAAAAAAATGTCTTAGACCTGATAAGAAATATTCATTCATGGCTGAACTATGTATAAAAATTGTGTTCAGCAAATGCTAAAACAAAATTTAAGAATAAGAAAACTTCTTGTGATGGTTTCAGAGTTGAGCCTTTATCTTGGTTTTGACACCAGCTGAACACAAACCTCATGTGCTATCCAGAAAAATTATGGACAATTGTCTGGGATTATTCCTTCAAACTCTTCCTCTCTTTTTTAAATTATATTTTGAGCTTTCAACAGCAGGTATCACTTAACCAGGTCCCTTTTTTAAGGCCTGAGGCATAACCAACATGAATTTAGGATTATGTTGAGCAATAAGGAGAGAAAAATAAAGAATTTGCATGACCTTAAACACTGCAGGAAGAAGGCAGAGCTCAGTGACAGAGGGGCCACTCGTGCTGCAAAATGAGCAAAGCACTAAAACATGGATGGGTGGGATGGAAAATAAAAAAAAGCCTGCAGCAGCTTCCTGGGACAGCTTTTCCATGGGAGCAAAGGGGAAAAATCAGGGAGCTCTGGAGAGGGCTCCTGGGAATGTGGAGTGCTGAAACAGGTCAATGGATTTCAGTGGCTGCTGAAATTTTCCCTTGGTTCATGTTCCAAAAGCCCCTCAGCATCTTCATGTGTGCTTCATTCTTCCTCCTGGGGAAAAAGTTAAAGCCCCACTGCAAGGAATCGTTATCCCAGTTACTCCAAACTCAACAGGGCTGAGAACAGCTGGTAAAATTCACAGGTACTGGAATTCACTGATTAAAAACCCCCAAAACCTAAACCCCACAGACACGAGGCAAGCACGACACCAATTCCAAACAATGGATTTTCAATTCTGATCAAATGATGATGGAACAGAGACAGCCAGAGGGGACCATCACATCCCTCTGCCCCTTTCTGCAGAAGGCAAATGCTGTGTCCTAAAGGACTGCAACAAACACAGCAAGAACTCCAGGTTTAAAGGCAGCAACATCTGAAGTCTCTGAAAAGTGACTCGATAATGGGCCCAGAATTTACAGTATTTAATCAATTTTAACTGCAATGCAGCACCTCAACACTCACACAGAGGAAGAGGCTGGGAATGAAAAATGTGCTGTTTTATATGAAATAATTTGAATCACTGTGCTGGACAAAATCAAGACCATCAGTCTATTCAAGCGTGAGGAAAAAATAACCTCCTGACATTATCTTTGTGTTCTTTTCCTGTTGAAGTGCTACAGATTCCAGCAGCAAAAGTTCTCTGCTTTTACTGCCTTGAGCCCTCCCGTGACAGCCCAAATGAGAGGAGCTCACAGCAGCAGGAAAATGTTAAAGGTGCATCATAATTAAAGAGGCAAATAAAGCCACTGGAAACTGCCCCTGTCAGGGATGCACCAACGGGACTGGAATTGCTGCACTCCCCAAGGGGAGCAGGCAGGCACCAACCCCACCAAGCAGTCAGAGATCAGTTTCAGTTGAAATGTATTTAAATCTATGTCTTTATATATCTATTTTTATATATATATATATTTATATATAGCTATGTCTTTAGATAGATATTTATATTTACATATATAATATTTATTTATATATATCTATATAATATAAATATAATATAAATATATATTTATTTTATATATAAATATTTATATATTTATTTATAAATATATAATATTTATTTATATATATAAGGTTTGATGTATTTAGATATATATTTATACCTACATATATATTTATATATATCTATGTATTTAGATATATATTTATAGTTACATATATATTTATATATAAAACTATGAGTTTATATATTTATATTTATATATTTATTTATATTTTTATTTTTATTTATATTTATAAAAATCTATGTCTTTAGATGGATTTCCAGCTGAGCCCACAAAAAGCAGGTGTTTGGGAAGGGGTGCCAGCACTGGGACCAGGAGCTACTCACCTCCAGTCCCCAAAGCAAGAAGTTTTTTTTATTTTTGCTGAAGTAAAAGCCATTTATTGAGCCTGCTGGGAGCACATCCTGCACGCCAGGGACCTTCTCATGCCATGAGAGGAGCACACGGGGCTCAGCTGCTCCCCTGATTTTTATGAACCCAGCTGGGTTGGGATGGGATGGGATGGGGCTCCCCCCCAGCCCTGCTGCAGCCTCTCCTGCTGCTCCCCACATCCCCAGCCTTTATTGCAGCAGCTCCCTGCTCCTCTCCCTGCATTAAACACAAATGAACTCCTATTGTACAGCCTCTGCCTGTTTGCTCTGTTTGTCATTTAATCCCCCTGGTGCTCAGGCAGCCTCTCATCTTTCTGTGTGTTGCAAGAATGGAACATTTAGCCTCAAGTACAGGAAAAATTGAGGGAACAAGATGGAAAATTAATATTTCTATAATACATGGAAACACACACCATGTTTTACAGCGCTCTGAACACTGCCTGGGAAGGAGCTGCTTCTCCAGCCTTACAAACTCAATCCTGCTGTTTAATTTAAAGGTCAAACTGTACAAGCAAGTTTCTAAGATTTCAGGTCTTGGAGGCCAAGAGGTTCTCATTTAGCACCAGCCAACAGAACAAACCCAAAGCACAAGAGCACTGGTCCAGAAAACCACTGGGGTTCACCCAGCCTGACAACAGAATGTTAATGCCCAGCCCTATGGGCACCTGTCAGGATTTGATATTTTTTAAACTGTCTACTCATGCATAAAATGAATATTTATTCATCCCTCTCTGGTTGTTTGCCAGGGAGTTATTTTAAGCTCCTTGCTTCTGGTGTAACATATTCCTCTCCCACTCCCATCCTTGCCTGCACTGTCTCTGACACTGTAGGCATCTCTCCCTGAGAAAGGAAATTAAAAAAAAAAAAAAAATAAGGATAGCCTGCAATATTAATGGAGGAACACAGGAAGGTTAGAAAAAATGTCTTGGCCTTCACAGTTTTTTACTCAATGACATAAGAAGAGTTAGAAAAGAATGCAAGCATACCTTAAGGTCAAGAACCACACCAGCTGTTAAATTAGTCTTTTTGTACACCACAAAACTGAGTTAAAATAAGGAATTCACTCATATTTCTGTCCAAACTCACACATGTTTTACTTAGGGCAGAGAGACTCAAGCATTTCACTCTATAATACAATATTTTACACAGTTCATTTGGAGTTCAGAATAGTTTCTGCTCTTTTATACTTTTTATGGGCCAGATTTTGAAATTGCATTTCTCAGTTTGCTGCTAATATCCACATCTCAGGCTGGAGAGTTTATTCTGTGCTTCATGCACATGTGTCACTGCCATTAATGCAAATGGAATGGAGTCAAAACAGAGCACTGAGGGGGAAAAGACCCTCACTAATCCTTTATCACCTCTGTGGGAAGAAGAGTGATTTGTGGAGCCCAGAAAGGCAGAGATCAGGTACAGCAATGCTGAGGCTGTCCTGGGAGCTGCAGGATATTCCTTGAGCACTGGGAGGGAGGGAGGAGAAGCTACAAAACCATGGAATAACAGAGCCTGGTCACTGCTGCCTCCAGCAATTGGCTTTTTTATGGTGGGAGAAGCAATCCCTGAACTGCAGCTCCTGATTTTCCCCCTGGGGTCTTGCAGCAGGTGGGAAACCAGGACAGCCCCAGCTGTGGGCAAGCTGGAGCTGGGCAGCTGGAACCCCACCCTGCTGCTGTCCCTGGGGAACTGGGGAGGGGATTTGGGGCTGGAATCCCACCCTGGGGAAGGGACTGGGGCTGGAACCCCACCCTGGGGAAGGGACTGGGGCTGGAACCCCACCCTGCTGCTGTCCCTGGGGAACTGGGGAGGGGATTTGGGGCTGGAATCCTACCCTGGGGAAGGGACTGGGGCTGGAACCCCACCTTGCTGCTGTCCCTAGGGAACTGGGGAGGGGATTTGGGGCTGGAATCCCATCCTGGAGAAGGGACTGGGGCTGGAATCCCACCCTGGGGAAGGGACTGGAGGCTGGAACCCCACCCTGCTGCCGTCCCTGGGGAACTGGGGAGGGGATTTGGGGCTGGAATCCCACCCTGGGGAAGGGACTGGGGCTGGAACCCCACCCTGCTGCCGTCCCTGGGGAGGGGGACTGGGGCTGGATTTACCATTTTGCTCCCCAGTTTTGCTCTGGGACTGACAGAGGCTGATCACAGGATGCCCAGGGAATGGCCCTGGGTCCCTGGAGGTGTTCAAGGACAGGTTGGACACTGGGGCTTGGAGCACCCTGGGGCAGTGGAAGGTGTCCCTGCCATGGCAGGGGGTGGGACAGGATGGGTTTTAAGGTCCCTTCCATAATTTTGATAATGGATAAAGTCTTTTATGTTGTTGTTCCCTGAGCAGCCCTTTCCTGGCTGTTTGCTGCAGGTGCCTCTTAGGACAACCCAGATTAGGAAAAAAGAGAATCAGCTCCTAGAGAAACCTAACTCTGGTCCTCTCTGTTCTTGTTTTCAGGGACCAACGTGGGCAAATGCCTCACAAAGGACTCAAAACAACCCCAAACTTGAAGAATTGTTGGGGTCCAAATGCTTCCCTTTGCAGGTTCAGAAAATCCCAGACTGGTTGGGGTTAGAAGGGACCTCTGGATATGTTGATATGTTCCAGCTATAAAAAACCATGGATTAAAATCCACATTGAAACATTTAAAGTATTATCTGTGTACCACAGACACAGCTGACAAGGACAGCCTCTGACTATGATCCATCACTGCAAATGTGTGGGAGAATTAAAACTGACAGCATTAGAGCTTTTTGATTGATTTATCACTTTGTAATCAATGTTTCTTGATTTGCTCTCCAATACAGATTTTTCCCCAAAGAAGAACGAGATAGAGGGTAAGGGTAATAATCTTTATGTTCATGGCCTATAATAATTAATCAGACACTGGACTACTCATCAGGCATGGCAAAAATTAATTCAACACATTTGTCAGCTCCTCTCATTGCTTATCAAATTAAATAACTTTGTCAGATTATTCCTTTAAATATCTTGGTCAAATCACAGCCTCTACTTTTGCAAACAACATTTGACAGAACACGAATCAAAACCCGGCATTCCTGAAACGCTGAAATTCAGCCCTGCAGGAGGAATAATGAAAACAAGCAGGAGCCTGTGCCCCAGGCAGCCCCAACAGGAAGGGTTTTAGTCACCTTTCACCACCAGGCTGCCCGTGCTGCTGGCTGTCCCAAAGTGGTTGGTGGCTATGCAGGTGTAGCTCCCCGCGTCCGCCTTGGTGACGTTGACGATGCGCAGGCTCCCATCGTCCAGGACTGTGATTCTGCAAGGACACAGCAGCACAGCAGCTTTAGTTCCCCCTTTTTATTTATTTTTTTTTAAAGCCTTCACAAAACCAAAGCTTCAGCCTGTGTTTCTTTTGGCTAAGGCTGGTTTAAAAGGTACAAAATGCAAGTGAGGATCTTTGTATCTCAGTGGGTCTCAAACAAAAGGCAGCACTCAGGCTCCAGGTTCTGCAGCAAGGACAGTCCCTGAGTATTTCTTTCCAAACTGCTGATTTTTGTTTTATTTATTAATTGCCTCACTGGAATTCCCTTTATAATCAGGTTGTAGGGCAATAATAGTATCATATGGGGAGAATAATAGTATAATAGTAGCAGTGAGGAAAAAAAAAACAAAATAAGCAAATGTCCTTTACAAATAAAAATTAAAAATTAAAAATAAAAAATTTAAAAATTAAAAAAAATTAAAAATAAAAATTAGAAATAAAAAATTAAAAATAAAAATTAGAAATAAAAATTAAAAAATTAAAAATAAAAAAAATTAAAAATTAAAAATTAAAAGTAAAAATTAAAAAATTAAACATTAAAAATAAAAATAAAACTCAAAAATCAAAAATAAAAAATTTAAAAATTAAAAATCAAAATTAAAAAAAATTAAAAATTAAAAATTAAAAATAAAAATAAAAACTCAAAAATCAAAAAACCAAAAATTAAAAAATTAAAAATAAAAAATAAAAATAAAAAATTAAAAATAAAAAAATTAAAAATAAAAATTAAAAATGAAGTCCACCAATAGCAGTTTGTTCCTTCTGAGTGTGCACTAATGATGGTGGTGCAGCAGCAGCCAGCCCTGCCCTGCCCTGGGAGATGATGCACGACTCCACGGACGCGCTCCATAAATCCTGACTGCATCCTTTACACGAGTTCTCCGTGTCCTCACTCCAGGGCAGCTTTCAGTCCCACATCAGCAGCTGGTGGAGGTTTTTCCCACAGTCTGTGCTGTGATGCTCACCCCTCTCTCTCTCCCTCCATGGCAGCCCCAGCCCAGCCCTGGCCCTGTGGGAGCCTCGGCGCTGCTGCCTCGCGGTGCAGGGAGATGTGTTGGAGCAGTGTCCCCATTTCTGAGGTTTCCCAGCAGGATCATGGCTTTTCCCCACCTCCCTCCCCACCTCTGTGCCTGTGTGTGTCACTCAGGGCTTTGTCTGCAGCAGGTTCCAATGTCCTGTTTCACCCCCATGCTCTGCTCACCTGCACACCTGAGCAGGGGGGGTTCTGCAGTCTCTGGAGGGCAGCAGGCAGGTGGGCATGGAATGTTAATTCCTGGGTGATTCCCCACCCCTATTCCCCATCCTCCTTGTTTTATTTCACAGGAGCACTTCAGGCTCCTCCAGTTCTCTCAATGAGCTTTGCTTCCTGGTATGGGTTTTTATTTTTTCTGCTCTAAGTCAGTGAACACAGAAAACCTGATTTTGCCCAGTAAATCCCATTGGAACGTGAATGACTTGTGCCCTGTGGAGGCATCACCTAAGGAGACTCCAGAAAAACCTTTCTCCCACACTAAAATCACTTCTTTTCACACCATTTTTGTCTCCTCAGAACCACATCCTGCAGAACAATCTGCTTTCTCAGCTTCACCCACTTGCAGAGCTGCATGGAAAATCTTGTATTAATTCCTGCCTTGTCCTGCTCAATTATTTCCCAATTTCACTAAAACAAAGAAGCCTTCCTGCATCCTTAATGCCAGCAGAGCTCTGCACAAGTGGACTGAGAAATCAGGAGGAAAGGACCTCAGCAGCTCCCCAGGAATGGTTTCCTGCTCTCATCAATTCCAGGTCTTCAGGAACAATGGGACCTTCCTGAAAGCTCAAGGTGCCCTTGGCAAGCATTAAAATTCCAATCAGTGCAAACCAGGCCAAGCTCAGCATTGTGCTCCAGCACTGCCCCACCAGGCTCTGCCCTCCTTCCCTCCTTCCACACTTCTGCCACCCCAGGAAAGCCAGACAAAGTGGAGGTTTAGATTATTTCTGTACAGTTGAGGTTTTATTTTTAGTTATTTACGCTTTATTTTCAGCCATATGGCTGCAAGCTATTTACTGGCTTATCTCTTCCATGGATCATTTTAATTGTGCCTGTTGATGAGGCCGGATATAATTTCAAATTCTAATGCCTTTTCTGTCTCTGTCTTTCTCCTGCTATTGCTTTCCTTCTCCCTTGTCTTTATTGCCAGTGTCAGGCTGGTTTTCAGGTGATGAGGACTGGAAAGCCCTGGGGACCCCTTTGGATCAGGCCAGACAATCCAGCTTTGGCACATCTCAGGGTGTGCTGCCTTTATTTCCTTCCCTTCCTAAGCTGAGGCTGCGCTCCCAGGCTTTACCCTGAGCCCACGGACATCCTTTAACCCCAGGCAGGTTTGCAAAGAGCTCAGGAGGGACCTGCCCTGGGCTCTCCAAAGCCCTGCCCCAGAGAGCCCCAGGGATGTTTAATTCTCCTCTGGTCTCTCAGCACCTCCCTCCAAACTCCTGAAAACGAGCAGCATTAAAAGTGACTGATAACTGTACAAGTTAACTGATTTTTTTCCAAATAAATCAGACCATTAAAACCTCTCTGTGACTCATTGATTAGGAGGCCTTATGGTTATGTGGCTCTTTTTGCTGAAGCTGCTTTTCTACAGCGAATGTTTTGTCCTCTAATCTGAATCCAATGTGCTAAAAGTTAACAAATAATTATTTGAACACTTGGAAATTTGTCACAGTTAGTTGAGAGGGGAGGAAGGCCTCTCACTGATATTGCTAATTCCCAAATTTTCTTTGCAGACCTATCTGCATTAAACGAGATGAGAGGCTCATTTCAGTTTGAGTTCTCAAACTGCTAATTGGCTGGAAAGCAAACAAACCCTTCAGCCACAACTTCCAGCAGTTTGGGTGAAAAAGTTCTTCCAAGACACAAAGTTCAAAGTGACTGAAGCACTGCTCAGTGGGCTCTCTCCTCTGAAATGCACCCTCAAAAATGTTTCCTAACCAGATGCCTGGGAAGGCATAAAAACAAACCACATTTCCCATAAACACACACATCAAACAAAGTGCTGGCTGCTGAGTGTGCACCTCTTTAAACCACTGCAAACTCAACAAAGGAGCTACTGACTTGCTATTAAATGTTCTGGGTTCTCTACTAACAGCAGTGGTATCAATAAATAAATATATAAATCTCTCCTGGCACAGGTTAATGAACTGTTCTGCTGCTAACATCACTGCTAATCAGAGCAAAATCAAAGAAGAGAAAAAATATCCGTTAGGAAGAAAAAGAAAAAAAGACAATTCAAGATAGTTTAGCATCCTTATAGGAAGAAAAGTAATCTGTTTTAGACACAGCATTTGTAAGAGAGAATCTGGGGGTCTGTGCTGTCAGCTGGAGATTTCAGGTCCGTAGAGAGCAAAGACACGTCTGGAATTAGGAGATAAAAGCATTGCTTGTTTCCTAAACTGAAGCATTGGGTTCTACTGCACCAAGAGCTGCCTGTGTCAGTGTTTGGATCCCAACTCTTCTGGGGACAAAGGACCTTTGGAAATGCTGCAAACAAAATCCCTCCCCAGCCTTGGCCAGCCACTGCAGCAGCAAATGGGAGAAATCCCTGAACACTTCACAGCACCCCAAAGGAGCTGGCAGGGCCAGGGCTCACAGAGCAGCTCCTGTGACAAGGACAGGCACAAGGGACAATTCAAATATTTCTGAAAAATGGTAATTCTATCATATTTTACCATGCCACTTTTATTAATCCCACAGTCTGCTTCTCATTGCAGAATCAACTGCATTTAGTCTCTAAAATAATTTTTTGTTTTGTTTGTTTTCTTTTTATTTACAAATATCTACACTGTGTTCTTTGATGAACTATTATGTCACAGTCATCAAACCACTATGCTGCAACAATGGAAACACTGTACAGACAAACAGGCAACAAAAATAAATTTTAAATTTAGAAAAAACGCTTAGAAAAAATAGACATCTGCCAGTAGGAAAGCTTAAAACATTTAGTACATACCTGGATGAGTCAGATGTACTCAAATACTCAATGTTCCTCAAAGTGTGATTTAGTTTAACTATGGCTTTGTATTTTGCATTTCAGCAGATTCCCTGCCAGTGCCAGAGGGCAGGGCTGGCTGGGACACCCATCCCAGAGGGATCACAGCTGGCTCAGCACAGCCCCAGTGTCCAGGAGCAGCTGGAGATGGATGGGAGAGCTCATGGCATCCTTGCAGCCGTTTCTCACCCTTTAAACAATGCTTGCCATGCAGTGGGGGTTACTGAAATGATCTCATGGATGTGGTGCTGACAATGAGGCAGAGCTGGAGCAGCGTCAGGGGGAAGAGCAGGGCAGAATCCCCGGGCTCTGAGCTGGTGGTGCTGCTCCAGCTCAGGATCCCCAGCAGCAGGTGTGGAAACCCCCAGCAGCAGGTGTGGAAACCCCCAGCAGCAGGTGTGGAAACCCCCAGCAGCAGGTGTGTCACCTGCAGGAGGGAGCAGGGCAGGTGGGTTCATGGAGCCCACTGCAGCACTCCCAGGAGCAGATAAATATTCCTCAGGCAGTAACACGTGCATTTGGAGATAGAAATTGTCCTGTTGAGCTCAGGAAGAGTTTTATCACCAACTTTGTGAAAATGAGATCAAACCCTTACTTGGAATAGAAGGGAAAGAGGAAATCAGGAAATCTGCCCAAGTCCCAGAGCTCATCACAAACCTGAGTGTCAGTAAGCAGCTCCATGGAAATCTCACCTCTGGGGGCTTGGCTGCATCACCTGCATCTCCCAAAATGTGCCTGCTGCTCAGCCTGGCCTCCTGCTTTGACAGAATATTCCCTTAAAACCCCAGGCTTAGAGCATCCACCAGAACAGGTCACTCTGGAGTTTGATTGAGAACACCTGTGTGGCTCCAGGAGCAACCAGGTCCTGGAGCACATGAATTCCATTCATATTCACGTTTCCACCTTGCAGAGCCAGGGTGGCTGGAGCTCACCTGACCTTGCAGGGCTAAGCCCTGGCAGCAGGAGGAGCAGGGCCAGGCCCTGGCCTTCCCAGCAGGAATGATTCCCAATCTGACCTGACCTTCCCAGCAGGAATGATTCCCAATCCCACCCCACCTTCCCAGCAGGAATGATTCCCAATCCCCAGGAATGATTCCCAATCCCACCCCACCTTCCCAGCAGGAATGATTCCCAATCTGACCTGACCTTCCCAGCAGGAATGATTCCCAATCCCACCCCACCTTCCCAGCAGGAATGATTCCCAATCCCTCCTGATTTCCCAGCAGGAATGATTCCCAATCCCACCTGACTTCCCAGCAGGAATGATTCCCAATCCCTCCTGATTTCCCAGCAGGAATGATTCCCAATCTGACCTGACCTTCCCAGCAGGAATGATTCCCAATCCCACCTGATTTCCCAGCAGAAATGATTCCCAATCCCCAGGAATGATTCCCAATCCCTCTGGATTTCCCAGCAGGAATGATTCCCAATCCCTCCTGACTTCCCAGCAGGAATGATTCCCAATCCCTCCTGGCCTTCCCAGCAGGAATGATTCCCAATCCCACCCCACCTTCCCAGCAGAAATGATTCCCAATCCCACTTGACTTCCCAGCAGGAATGATTCCCAGTCCCCAGGAATGATTCCCCATCCCACCTGATTTCCCAGCAGGAATGATTCCCCATTCCACCTGATTTCCCAGCAGGAATGATTCCCCATCCCACCTGATTTCCCAGCAGGAATGATTCCCAGTCCCCAGGAATGATTCCCCATCCCACCTGATTTCCCAGCAGGAATGATTCCCCATCCCACCTGACTTCCCAGCAGGAATGATTCCCCATCCCACCTGATTTCCCAGCAGGAATGATTCCCAGTCCCACAGCACTGCTCAGCCAGGTGGCTCGGCAGGGATCCCTCAATGAATTCCTCACAGCTTGCCCTCTATTTTTCTGTTCAGCAGGTGGAAACATGTGGCTATGAATGGAATATGAATGGAATATGAATGGAATATGAATGGAATATGAATGGAGTACAAATGCAGAGCATGTGGCAGCCCGGGTGTGCCTCCCCTTCCCGAGGGACCCAGCACAGCCCCAGCACTGCAGATCACAGCTCTGTGCTCCTTCACAGCAAAAGTGCTCAGAATTACAAAGTGACTTTTTTCTTTCTTTTTTTTTTCCCCTCTCAAATGGTTTCATTAGCACTGCTGCAATGGAGTAAGGTATTTTGTTTTCTTATCTAATCATTTTAGCATTTTAATTTATGAAATACAAGCATAACTACCCTTGCTTTCACTCCCGATTAAACACACGCAGCTGAAATATTTCATGCTTAGCCAAGTGAATATTTTAAATATTTTTTTCCCCCACGAAACAATGCTTAGGATGTCCGATCTTTTTTCTATTACAGGGAGAAAAGATGTCTTAGAGCAAGCATTTAAATGAATGTCAGCTGGAAGAAACACACACTGAGTGCAATTTGAGATAAAACTACCATTGATCCCTTCATGTACAGCCTTTGTGGCAGTGGTGACGTGGCTATTGAAAAGAGACACTGGTGCCAGAGTTCTTCTAAGAGATAATCCGTCTTCTGAGAGAGGATTTAGGTTAAATGAACCTGTGAAAAACAGTGTATTTCAGCTGACATGATGAATGGCCTATTGTTTGCTGTGCCTGGGCTGGGGGGCTGGAGGCAGAGAAGAAAGCAGAAGCACCAGGCAGCCCTGACTGCAGTCTCAGCACTGTATTTGTTCCCTCTTTTCCCAGAGTTCCTTGGCAGGAATATCTGGAGCAACTTTTAGCCTGACAGCAACTTTGCCTCATGCCACAACTCCGGGCAATTGCATTATTTATCAAATTGTTTCTATTTCTATCGGACATCTTTGTAGCTGTTTATCACCATTTAAACAATGCTTGCCACGCAGTGGGGGTTATTAAAATGATCTCAGGGATGTGGTACTGGCCATTAGGCTATTTTGGGTAAGCAGTGAAGTTTATAAATCCTCACAGGTTTTACTGCTCAGAGCAAAGCTCACCCACAATCAGGGACACAGCTCACAAGTAGTACCTGCTCATCACTTGGAGAATGGGCTGGCTCAGGGTAATAATAAATAACTCCCGTGGCCCTGGGATGTTGTCCCCAGGTGTGACTCCAACCTTTGTGTAGCATAAATAACTCACAGCCAGGCCAGAGCTTTCTGTTCCCTTCAGCTCCAATAAAACACCCCGAGGCCAAAGCCAGGCTCCTGGGGCTCCCAGCTCTGATTGTGCACAGGGGGAGAGCCCTGACCCTAAACCCCACCCAGCCCCTGCCATGCCACAGCAGCACTTCAGGCTCCCCCTGTTCTCTCAATGAGCTTTGCTTCCTGGTATGGGTTTTATTTTTTCTGCTCTAAGTCAAGTGAACACAGAAAACCTGATTTTGCCCAGTAAACCCCACTGGAAGGTGAATGACTTGTGCCCTGTGGAGGCATCACCTAAGGAGACTCCAGAAAAACTTTTCTCCCACACTAAATTCACCTCTTTTTTTGCAACATTTTTGCCTCCTCAGAGCCACATCCTGCAGCACAATCTGCTCTCTCACCCTTCACCAACGCCAGCCCAAACTCTCAGCACCCCCTCAGCAGGCAGGGCTTCATCCTCATCCTGTCACTCCAGATGTTTCTGAACAGGGGGACAAAGGGACACCACCAGCACCAGGGTGGGACACCAGCACATGCTGAGGGCTCAAAACACCAACCTGAGCAAGGAGGGGACAAGCTGGGTCTGCTCCACAGCTGTCAGGTCAATCCAAGGGGAAGGCAGGATGATCCCTGTGCTGGAGCACCATGAGTTTTCCATTTGAGTTTTCCATTTCCATCCAAACTCCCAACGGAGTGGATTCTCCTGCTGTGCACGCAGCCTCCCACACACCTGCACCCTCTTGCCCTGCTGGCTGTGCCTCACCCAGAGCTGCTGCAGTGTTTATCTGTCTGTGAGGACCTGTCTTTTCATGGTTCACAGGAGAGCCTGAGATAATTTAGAGCCTCTGTCCAAGCCCATTTAATTTAGTGCACGTCTCTCTCTCAGTGAAGGCAGCAGTAGATAACTCCTGCCTTATCCATGACAGCTGACAGGCCTCTTAACAGCAACCCCCCTATAATTAATTTTCAGGTAAGAGCTATATTTGCTCCAAATAAACTGAGGGAAAATCCTGTTGCATTGAGTTCAGTAGAACATCTCCCACTTCCCAATGTGGGAAGCCATTCCCCCTTGTCCTGGCACTGTCTGTCCGTGGAAAAAGTCACTCTCCCTCTTTTAGTACTGACTGATCATAAAAATCTGTCAATAATATTCTAAATAGAAAGAAAAAAGAACATCTTTTACTCAGATAACTAGTTTTGGTATTATAGCAGTGGCCCCTTTGGAAACATCCAACAGCACACTGCCACTGAATTCAGCATCAGCTTAAACCACAGATCTGGCATCCTACATTTGCCCACTATTTTCTTTTTCCACCAATTGTGTATCTGCGGTGACAGAGCAGTCCAAAGCAATAATGCTGCATCCAGCCATTATTAATATCTATAAACACAAAAGCTGTGGTTTGTCATCATCTTCCCTTTGGTCTGTACATTTTTAAGACAAGTCTGAAGTGACAGAACCTCATCCTGATGGAGCAGGGAGGCAGGAGGAAAAGAAGGGAGCATTTACAGCTATTAGAGACTTCATGTAGATTGTTCAGAGATGCCTGGAGTAATAATTCAAATACAAAAATATCCCCAGGTTATCTAAGAAGAACAGTTCTCTGGAAAATATCTTTCTTTAGGGATGCTGATAACAGGAGGAAACAAATGAAAACCAAACACAAGAACTGTGAGGGACCCCGAAGGGAGCGAGGGGGCTGTGGAGAATTTCAAATAATAGAAACCTTTTTGCCTTCTCTCTCCAAGCACTCTTTTTTTTTACTACACACAAAATTAAAATAAATACAGTCAGAAAGCTCATGCCATCCAAATAAATATTTGAGCAAGCAGATTTGAGTAAAGCAAAGCTTTGTTTTTACAACAGCTTTCATTCCTGAGATGCGAGGCAGTGGCAATTTGATACGGGAAGATTCTGCAAGTCCAGAAGGGTCTGGTGCAAAGAGCCAATTTTCCATTGATTTTGGTGGGAAATGAAGACCATCCCCCAGGGAAATGGCCCTTTTGACACAGCCTCTCCAGCTGGCAGTTCATTTTACAGACAAAGCTGACTGATAAACCATGAACTGCGGTGCTGCGATGGCACCACGAGGGACAGGCGTGCTCCGCTCTCCAAACAAAGGGCTCAGGACCTGGACCAGCTCTTCTGGTGGCAGTGGAGGAACAAAATACACTGAAAAGCACTTCATGAAAAGCTGAGCCCTCCCTTTCTCCACAATTAGCCAGCAGAGACACAGCTCTCCACATGCGTCCTCCCGCGCTTGCAAGCGAGGAAAATCCTGTCTGGGCAGCAGCAAAGCCACTCCTGCTTTCACTCCATCTAATGTTCAGTGAAATATTTGCTGTGCTCATTCTTCCAGGGCACTGGCTATAGCCCAAGGCATGGGAATTAAATGACTTCTAGTCCACAGAGAGGGACAGTGGAAATCCAAGGAATCGTGTTTGGAGTGCACATCCAGGCACCCAGGCCAACAGTGCATTCCTGAAAAGGACAAGCCACCACCCTCTACCTACAGCAACTGCTGTGGAGGTTTGTGGAGCATGACAATCAAAGGGAACTCCACTGGAGCTCATAAAAATTATTCTCTTATGAGAAAAAAAACATCCATGCAAGATTTTCAGTGCCTCAGCTGCTGACACAAAGGGTTTCTGGGAGCGTTCGTGAGATCTCAGCAGAGGCAGCAAATGCATTCTCAGCTTATTTGTTCCAGCTGATACCACCCAAATTCAAGCCCAAAGGCACAGCCTTTCAAAGATAACACATCTTTCCCTCTGGTTCCAACAAAAAATGCCCAAAGTACAAAGAGAAATTACGCACTCGGCTTGTAATGGACATTAACAGGTTTGTGAGATCCCGGGACACATTTACACGATTTCAAAATGATGCTTGAATAGCCATCAAAAACATCACCAAGTCTGAAATGTTCATTAGGAATCCTTCTTCCCCTTTAGACATGTAATGATTTCCTTGGATTCTAAAAGTGCATCTCAAAGTATGGCCCTAACTGTAAAATCATTGCTTGCTTGCTCTTCACCATAAGAACACCCAAGAGAAGAAACATCTGATAATAATTTTTTCCTTCAAAATGCTACAGGCATACTAAAATCATTACCAGCCAGAGGACAAGCAGGAAGCTGCACATCAGCTCCAAACTGCATTCAGGAGGCTGATGACAGGCATTTCTTTGGGAAGCAGTGGCTGTGGGGTGTACTCACCATGGAGCAAACCCCGTCCTGCTCCCTCCTCCTGTGGGGAGGGACCGGCTCCTTCCTGGAGCAGCTTTGCACTGAGGGAGGAACAACCTGTACCTGTGTGTTCAGCACCCAGAGATGAATTTAATAATCGTACAACCTTGAGAGACCTCAAGCAGGAACAGCAGCAAGTGACACATTTCTTTTAAGGATGTCAGCACGGGACACATCTGGCTGCAATCCAGAGGTTGGATCCCTCAGGGACAGAGCTCTGGATCCTTCTCCCCCCTCCACCACTGCAAGCAGAATGCTGCTTTTAAAATTAATCCACAAGCAGCAAGGTGAAAGCCTGATGAGTTCTCTTGACCCCTTGTGACAGGTTTCTCTTAAGGATATCTTCCTCCTGTGTTTAAGGATGTCAACACAGGACACGTCTGGCTGCACTCCACAGGTCAGATGCCTCTGGGACAGAGCTCTGGATCCTTCACCCTCTCCACCTCTGCAGGCAGAGCTCTGCTTTTAAAATGAGTACACAAGCACCAGGTGAAAGCCTGCTGATTTCTCTCGGCCCCCTGTGACATGTTTCTCCTAAGGATATCTTCATCCTCTTTGAACAGGACACATCTCGCCGTGCTCTGGAGGTCAGATGCCTCTGGGACAGAGCTCTGGATCCTTCACCCGCTCCACCTCTGCAAGCAGAGCTCTTAAAATTTTAAAGAGCTTTTCAAATTAACCCACAAGCATCAGGTGAAAGCCCTTTGACTTGCCCTGAGCCCTTGGGGCGCAGCAGCGCTGGGGGCTTGGCCCCAGCCCGGTTCTGAGCCGGCTGCAGCAGCAGCACAGGCAGCAGTGGTGTCCTACACGTGTCTCACGGAGCCCTACAGCAACATCACGCTGCAAATGATCTGCTGGGGAAACAGGAACAGATTGCTGATGTTGCAGGAGGCTGAGGCACGGCACAGGCTCGTTCCAGCTGGAGCTTGGCAGAGGCTGGGACTGCGCTCCTCAGTTTGCGGCTGCAAACCGAAATCAGCTCCTGCTTCTACAGGAGCAGATGGGAGAAATGGAGATTTTGGGGATCAGCCTAGTTTACTGATGCACACAAAATAAACCAGCACCAAACCTGGGTTCTACACAAGTCTCTTATCCTTCTCTAGTAAGCTTTAGCTGGAAACAGTTATAAAAAATGAAATAATTTTTAGGTAATGCCCTCTAAGAACACTGAGTCCAACTGTTAACCTGGCACTGCCAAGGCCACCACTGACCCCTGTCCCCAAGTGCCACATCCTTTTAATCCTCCAGGGATGGGGACTCCACCACTTTCAGTGCTAAAACATGGTGTGATCACAGAATCAGGATGGGTTGGGGTGGGAGGGACCCTAAAGCTCATCCCTGCCATGAGCAGGGACACCTTCCATAGACCAGGCTGCTCCAAATCCCAATCCAGCCTGGCCTTGGGCACTTCCAGATCAGCACAGAGCTAAAACCAGCTCCTGCTGGCAAACAGCTTATGAACAGGAGGCCAGCAGGGACAATGGCTTTCCAAGACTCCTGACCACCGAATCCAGTGGCTTCCTGGTTCATTTCATTCTCTTTCTACAGCAAATTGGTTAAAATAAGTGGGCAAGTCAGTTATTTCAGATGTTGCAATGAAGTAGAGCCATCTCTGCCACAGTCTTTGCAAAGTGAGATGAATGATGGACAAACTTCAGAAAGCCATTTGCAGGGTGTCATTTTTCATCTTGCCTGGGCAGGATGTAATGAAAACCCGACAAGTTATTGATGCTTTGGTTACCTGTCTGCCTTCAAGAAATTGCACAGGTGCTTTATGTAAAAAAAAAAAAAAAAAAAAAAATACAAAGAGTCAACACAATTAATGTGAAGCAATGATGGGAAGCATCCTTTGAGGTTTTCTTTTCTGCTGAAGTGTCACTAGGCTGTGTGTCCAAAAGACGCTGCTGGCAATTCATCTCTCAAGTAATCAGGATAAAAATATCACCATGGTTTGTACCCTGGCACCAGCCTGGGAAAGATGTGCTGTCTGTCCTCTTGCCATTTTCTTTCTGGCTGTTTAAAGTAATTAAGCACTAATTAGGAAGTTTGAGGCAACAAATATAAAACTGGAATTCATACAACTTCTTGTACTCAAGACATGCTGGAAGAATGGGAGAGAAGCTTGGGAGAGAAGCTTTTCTTGTTCAATTTTGCCATTTTTCCTCCTCAGAATGATGCAGCATCAACATGGATACATTAAAATTCCTGTTATAAAATCATATCTATAGGAGGGGGTCCATAACTGGACAACCTTTGTGAGGAGGCCCTGAGGATGCGAACTCTGGAGAAAACCACGGCTGAACTCTTTCAGGGAGACCAGACTTACTGAAATCAGGTGAGAGTTTTCTGCTTTTCCTTGGCCAGAATCACTCCAGCTCCTGGAGAAGGGATTCACTGCTTCAGCTTTGCCTGGTGGCTCCCAATGGCTCCAGGGGACTAAGGAGGGGGCAGCTCGGTGTCCCCTCAGCTCCTCTCCAAAGCAGCTGCATTGGATGATCTTCTTCTTTACAAACAAATTAATGAGCCTGGAGGCACAGGTGTGAATTAACATATCCAAGAGGTTTCCAGCTCCAGCTGCCTGTTGTCCGTCCTTCCTTCCTGTCCGTCCTTCCTTCCTTCCTGTCCGTCCTTCCTTCCTTCCTGTCCGTCCTTCCTTCCTGTCCGTCCTTCCTTCCTTCCTTCCTTCCTTCCTTCCTTCCGCCACTTCCTTCCGCCACTTCCTTCCGCCACTTCCTTCCGCCACTTCCTTCCTTCCGCCACTTCCTTCCGCCACTTCCTTCCTTCCGCCACTTCCTTCCTTCCTAGCTCTGGTTGGGTGTTCACTGAGGGCAGGGTGAACATTGCTGCTGCTCCCTGTCCCATTCCTGCTGCTCCCTGTCCCATTCCTGCTGCCCCCTCCCAGTCTCCAGCCCTCACCTCCTGTGCAGGACACCAGCTGTGGCTGCCACATCCCTGGAAATGTCCAAGGCCAGGTTGGATGGGGCTTGGAGCACCCAGGTGTCCCTGCCCATGGCATCCACACCAGGGTGAGTTTTAAGGTCTCTTCCAAACCAAACCTTTCGGGGATTCACAGCTCTGCAAACCGAATTATCCTCCTGGACTGTCCTGACTCCAGGCTGTGGTGGAGAGAACAGTGAAATACCTGGGAAAATCTGGACCCAAATTACTGAAATCTTGGAGCAGAGCAGCCAGTTTGGGTGACAAATCACAGCAGCTGTCTGGGGGTGCAGTTCTCTGTGGTGGTGTTTGCAGGGGTCCCAGGATGAGGGAAGAGATGAGAATCTTGACTCCATGTTTCAGAAGGCTGATTTGTTATTTTATGATACATATTATATTAAAAGAAAATGATATATTATAACTATACTAAAAGAATAGAAGAAAGGATTTCATCAGAAGGCTAGCAAGGAACAGAAAGAATGATGATAAAATCTTGTGACTGACCAGAGAGTCCGAGCCAGCTGGGCTGTGATTGGCCATTAATTAGAAACAACCACATGAGCCCAATCCCAGATGCACCTGTTGCATTCCACAGCAGCAGATAATTACTGTTTACATTTTGTTCCTGAGGCCTCTCAGCTTCTCAGGAGCAAAGATCCTAAGGAAAGGATTTTTCATACAATGTGTCTGTGACAGTTCTCTGTCCCCACTGTGAGTTATCCAGGCACTCCCTACACTCCAAACACTTCCATGGCTGAGCTCACTGGGAAAATGGCACCACGTGCTGCTTTCCTGTGCCTTTGTTGGCTTTCAGCTCCAAAAAAGAACAATGTTCCTGCTGTAAGCACCGTGGCTGTGCAAGCTCACACATCCCAGGGCTCGTCAGCACTGCCAGACAATGGGAGCAGCTGGGAGGGTTTCCATGAGGATCCTGAGCGTGCCTGGGGTACCTGGGTCAGATCCTGCTCCAACAAAGTGCACCAAGAGGGTCCCTCTGTACAGAAACTTGTTTAATTAAGATAACAGATGTTGCTACTACACAACTCACAGGGAATGGTTGTTTAATTGGACACTTTCATATTCTTTGCTACCAGCACAGAACATAATTTGTTTTTTTATGCATTTCTTTCCTTGCAATTAAACTGTATAAACAATGCAGGCACTGTACATTTCTGGAAAAGAAACAGCTTTAATGATGTAGGGGCTTTACATGAAGAAGAATGAGAGGAGAATTTGTTTTGGGGCTTAAAAGTACAATTATTTTTCTCTCCCAGCCTGAGCACGTGTCTGGTGGCAGGGTAAATATGACTTCCAATAGCTCTAGGAGAACATTAGGAATTAAAACTCTTGTGTACATATTTTAAATAAAAGTTTTCTTGCTTTTTCTGCACTCTTTTTGCTGTTGGGGAGCCAAGGAAAAGGGAGAAGTGGGAAGCTGTGGGGGAACACAGAAATGTGAATCTGCTCTTGAGCCACACAGTGCTACAGCTTCACCTCTGGGAAATGTTCCTATCTCACTCTGGGAGGAATAATAAATAGAATTGTTGCCACTATGGCATGAAAAATAAAAACCCCTTTGCCTAGGCCCAAAACAAGACCTGAGAGAAGAGGGAAGAGCGGCAGGGGAAGCAGACCCTATGCATCTACACCTGTGCTAGCTCCTATATAAAATTTACCTTCTGGAGTCAGGCCCCCAACATCATTTTGACTCAGTCAGGCCTCCGAGGCAGGATTTCCATTATTATGGAGATGAAGTGCCTTTAATGACTGCAATAATATAATTGTACCCCAGGGCAGAATTCCTAATAACACAATTGCACAGCTCTCAACCACCAGTGAGAGATGCCCTGAGGCCATGGCATTCATTAGAGGTGCAGCACACACTACCTCAGCCTCCAGAGAGGAAAGTCAAACCTAAACCCATAAAGCTCTTTTTTTCTTTCTTTTTTTTTCCCACCCTGGTAGTCTCTGCTCTGGGGCAAACATTGAAGAACCCTCTCTGTTTTGCCTCCTGGACAGCAGGAGCCTCCAGAGCTGGAGTCCCAGCAGCAAAACCCACAGAGAATGTCTCCAGCAAGGAACTGAACACCACACACCAGCTGGAAAGCCACAGAAGGCCCAGGGGAAACTGTGAAGGGATGGCCAAGGCAGGCACCAGGCTGAGCATCAGCATTCAGAGCAAGCACTGGCACCGTGCTGCCTTCAACTCCACCTGGAACTGGAAGGATCCTCGATATTGATGAACCTCCACGGGATCAGCCTGCAGCTGGGGAAGGATCCAGATGCTCAGGTGCCTCTCTGGCACTCACAGGACCCTTTAACACCACTTTAAGCAGAGATTTCATTGGAGTTTCTTCTCCCATGCCTGTCTAAAAGTTCTGTGCCCTGTCCTAGAAGAAGAGATTGCAGCAGCAGCTTTTCCTGGCATCTTGCTTCCTGGATTCCAACAGATTCTTTCCCAACAGCCAAGAAAGTTCTTGTCTGAAATCCACACACAACTGGGGGTGTAGGGAGATAGTGGGGCTGGACTCCAGGCACTGCTCTGTCCCCAGGGACAGTGGGGAGGAGATGACATTTCAGCAAGCACAGAAAGCAGGAATACAGCAGGATTCAGAAAACAGGAATACAGCAGGGTTCAGAAAGCAGGAATACAGCAGGATTCAGAAAACAGGAATACAGCAGGGTTCAGAAAGCAGGAATACAGCAGGGTTCAGAAAACAGGAATACAGCAGGATTCAGAAAACAGGAATACAGCAGGGTTCAGAAAACAGGAATACAGCAGGGTTCAGAAAACAGGAATACAGCAGGATTAGGCAGAGCTCAGGCCCTTGGCCCCTCCTGCTCATGAAGGCAGACAACAATGCCAACAATGACAATGCCATTCCCTAATTGTGCATTTCACAGTCTCCAGGTCCAGGCTGCAGGTGAATAAAGGCAGTGGTGAGGATTCAGCAGCTCAGGAGACACAGCCCAGTGAGTGTCAGAGCAGAGCATCTGGGAATCTAGGTTTTTTTTAAAACAATGAATATTTAGAGCACTGCAGAGGCAAAATATTTGGTTTTTTTTGAGTGCATTTTTATCAGCTTCTTGGCAGGGATGATTTAATAGCAGACAGAGATGGGATGGGCACCATGGGAATAGGTATCTCACCCCCAGCTCCTTGGGATTGAACACAGGCTGTTTCCTCATGTATTTGCAAGTCAATTTTGCAAAGCTATTAATGACAAATTTAGCTTTGATTGCTGCAAGTCCCTGGGTTAGTTAATGAAAGAAATGGTTACTTTAAGACATTACCTCTCATTTTCTCTTAGGATGTCTTTTCCTTTCTTCCAAGAATAAGTAGGTCTGGGGGAGGCTTTGGGCTTGCACTCAATGATGACTTCACCACCCACTTTAACAAGAGTTAACTTCTTCAGCAGCGTTTTGGAAAAGTCTGGCCCGATGGCTGAAAGCAAAACCAACACAAACCAGATCAGAATTCCCTCGGGAAAAACCAAAACCAGACTCATTCGAACTTCACAACATTCCAGGGTTGTTCCTCAATTTGCAATTCCTAAATGGTTGGACTTTATGAACTAGTGAAGTCTGGATGGGGTAAAAAGACACCTGAGCGCTTCTTTAACTGCAAAAAATACTGATTTGTTTAAAAACGTGTGTTCAGCTAAAAACCTGAGAAACCAGTAACCCCACCATGCACATCTCACTGGGACAGCACCCCCAGGAACCTTGTGCATGACGAGGATAAATTATTCCCTTTTTCTGTGTCAGGATCATCCTTTTCTCAGGCAGGGAAGTTCTCACAAACACAGAACCCATCTAATTCATCAGAAATGTTAATATTTCCAGAAAGGCTGACACTTATGCTTCCTATTCATAATTATTGCATGAACTGGGTTATTTATTTAAATTCTATAAAGGCGGGAGACACTGACACAGCCAGATCCTGAGCCAAGCAAGACAAGGCAAGAGTTGTTGGCTCCAGGGCACGAGGAATCATCATTTCCTGCCCCAAGGGCACAAGGAATCATCCTTTCCTGCCCCCAGGGCACAAGGAATCATCTTTTCCTGCCCCCAGGGCACACTCCTGTGTTTTGTGGCAAACACTCAGATATCCACTGAGCTGACCCCCAAAGCCCTGCAGCCTGGGGAACAAGGAGATGCCTTGGCTTCTGATTCCTGCCCCAAAGGCTTTTTAATGATCCCTTTGCTGGGCTCTGAGGCAGCTCTGGCACTGAAATCCCCCAAGACAGCCAAGGGTTTCATTGATATCCAACAGGACCATTCATTTTTTTCATGTAGAGAGCTCAGAGCAGAAGGTGAGGCAGCTGAAGGGCTTTAGGAACAATTCTTGCTGATGGGAGCTCAGCTTTCAGTTGGAGCAATGTCTGCTCTCTCCATCCTCCCTGCTGGCTCCTTGGATCCCTCCTGCTCCATCCCTGGGTGCCCCAGCTCTCTCTGCCCTGTCCTTGGCTCCCTTTTTGCTGCCCCTGGGAGATCAGAGCTGAGATCTCCCTGCTCTGCATCACCTCAATGCCCCAAGACAGGATCCAAAGCTCACCCGCGGCAGCTGGGAGACAAAACCCCACAAATTTCCTTTTCTCAGGGCACCTCATCTGCCCCAATTCTTTTGGCTATTGCTCCTGCTGCCAAATTATGCTTTATTCCCATCAATTGATTGTGAATAAAGCACAATCCCACACTGAAAATGGGATGGGCTTTATGATCCAACAGTGCTCCAAGTTCCTGCACCAGAGTTTTTTGTTTTCCCTGTCTAATCACAGGCAGGGACTTAATTCTGGCACTCAGAAACACAGGTATGATATTAAATGCTATAAAAGAGCCCTGAAACCAGCACTGGCTTTGGAAAACACTCCAGAATTGAAGGAGACATCCTAAGGACACTTCCCACCAATGCACTCAGAACCAAATGCATTATTATTTATATCATTATTAATATATCATCACTTCTGACACTAATTTCTCAGATGATTGTCCCAAATTTATAAGCAAAATGATTTTTTATGAATAATCCTGTTACTCCCATCTCTGTAATAAACAGTTCAGGCTGGTTTTCTGTGAGTCATTTGCTGCATTTTCTTGCTCCTGTGTGGGACACAGGAGTTGCTCACTGTGGTTTTATTCTGTGACGTTCAAAACGTCATCATTTGACATTTAGAAACTCTGGGCTCATTTCTCAGCACGGCCACAACTTCCCTGTGCCACTTCAGGAGTAATGCATTTAATTTATTCACACCTTTTGTTTGTCAAGCAGGGTTTTTAATGACCTTTCTTCCCCACTCTAGGCCCACATTTCATTTTTCCAATTTGTTTTTTAAACATTTAGCCTGAAAATTCTGTAAGACAACTTCATCTCAGTCTTTTACATTGTCCAGCACCACTGGATTCTGCTTTTATTTAAAGACTCCAGGCAGGATAATTGGCAACAATAATTGAGAAGAATCACTCTGAGAAAAGCTGGGTCTGTAATTTTCCATTTCTCTCTTTCACTTAACTTTGGTGTAAGTCTCTCTTCAGGTGATTAAACACCACCAGTAGCAAGTGCTTAACTTCAGGACCTTTTAAAACAACCATTTTAACACTCAGATCTAGTTAAAAGCTAAAATTTCCCAGGGAGGGCTCAGAATGTTGCCCTGCTTTGAAACTCCAGTGAAAAGGCAAACCTGCTGCTTTCCTTTCAAAATGTGCCAAGTTAAATCACAGATGCACAGGAATTTATCTGCAGGACACCATTTGGGTGCTTTTCCTGTGACAGACAGAAGCAGAGCTGCAGAACCCAAGTGAGAAGTTGTCCAAATAAATATTCCTTGCCAGGTTTCTCAGACCAGACCCTCCAAAATTTGTTTTTTTGTGTGGACACAAGGAGCTGCTGGGCACAGGGACAACCTGGGAGTCCCCAGCAAAAAGGATTAAACCTCTCTCCTCTGAAAACATCTTCCTCCTTCCCAAAGGTCCATTTTTACCAGGTTTTAAATAGACAAGAAAAGCACATCAGTGGGTTTATTTCGATTTCTTTCATGTCCAATAAATCTCAGCATTGTGAAGTCTAATTTATTGAGCATTATCGTACCTTTCTCCAACAGCAACACACACAATCCTTCAAATGAATTTTTTTTGAATCTATCACTGATGATAAAAAATGACCAACAATTGAAAGTCCCACAGCTGGAAAAAACCTCATGCTTTGTTCTTTAGGATAAATCAGAGAATGCTGCTACTGAACTTTTGGTTGGAGAGCAATGAAACTGTTATTTTGTAATCAGGAATTGTGTTTAACCCTTTGAAAACCCATCCCTGTGCTGAGCAGGGCTGTCTCTCGTCCAAGAGCATGGTTTGGGATTGAGCTGCAGCCTGGCAGGGACCCCTGGGCTGGTCCCACCCCACCCCTGCTCAACCACAGGAGGCTGCCCAGGGCTGTGGCCAGTTGGATGTTGAGCATCTCCAAGGACAGGGATGCCACAACATCACTGGACAAGTTGTTCTAGTGTCCAACCAACCTCAAAATAAAGTTTTTCTTATTTTAAGTGGCATTTCCAGGTTTTTGTGGCCATTGCCTCCTGTCCTGGCACGGGCACCTGTGAGAAGATCCTGGCTCTGTCACCTCTGCTCCCTCCCCTCAGCTATTTCCCCACTCAGATTCACATGAGCTTCTCCTGTTTTTATCTGGGAGCAGCAGAGCAGCTGTGCACAGAGCTGTGGGGTGGAAGATGCTTTTCTCTGGGAGGGGGAACTTTGTTTGCTGAAAGGTCTCTTCAGACAGGAGGTTTGCCACCGTGTCCTGAGCAGAGTCACCCCTGCAGCCAGGACTGGGCACCTGGATGTTCTGAATGGCAACGCTCAGGTGTCTCCAGAAACAGCTTGAACCAGCAGGAGAGGGAATACACCTGCCAGCTCCTGGAGGAACGTGGGATGAAGTAAAAACATCTGTTCTCTGCTCTGCACTGCCTCGAGTTTGCATTTCACACCTTCCTTAGGAACAAATCGCCAAAGACGCCCTTCTGCTTCAGAAACCAATCATCAAAACCCCCCTTCTGCTGCAGCTTGTCAGAAGCCCCTGTGCAGGGCTGGCAGAGGTTTTGGGAGGCTGGCAGCGCTCAGGGATGTGCACTCACCTATGACACTGAGCTCTGCACTGGCAAAGATGACGCCGTGCCTGTTCTCCGCCACGCACTGGTACATCCCCGCATCCGACAGACTCACGTTGGCAATGGTCAGAGAGCCCTGCTCCAGCTGCACCCTGCCCTGGGGACAGCAAAACAAACTCCAAAATCAACGAGAACACGAGCAAGCCTTCCCCAGAACGTGCACCCAGAGGCTGTCCTGCTGTGTTTTGTAGCAAGGTGGACCAAAGGAAGCAGCGGTAACGGGAGGAATCTGCATGCTGCGATTTATTTGTCTGCCAGCCAAATTTATGTCAGGCTAGAGACTAAATGGTGAAACCAATACAGGAGCTGGTAAATGCAATTTCAATTGGAGGACCTTCCCTTGACCCCTCATTGATTTAATACCCAAAGCATTTAGATTAATATCCCTTTCAAGGAGATAAGCTTGAGGCAAGAAATGCTCTTCTGTTCCACAGTGGCACATCACAGCCAAGCCCATCCTCAGAAACATTTCAAACAATGGTATTTCCATGGAATCACAGAGCCATTGAGGTTGGAAAAGACCTCCAGGATTACTGTGTCCAACCTTTGAGCAAAACCCACCATAGCAACTGAACTGTAGCACATACAGGTGTTTCTGGGACACCTTCAGGGATGGGGACTCCACACCTCCCTGGGCAGTTCCAATGGAGAAATTCACCCTTTCCATGGAGAAATTCCTCCTGATTTCCAACCTGACCCTCCCCTGGCACAGCTTGAGGCTATTTTGAGTGTATATGGCAATGCAGGCTGCTAAGACTGGCTGCCATCTCAGCCAGCACAGACAGAAACATTTAAAATCTTCTGCAGTTTACTGAAAACAATGTAAATGCTAATAATTTAATGATCCTTTACTTCATATCAGCCACTAACGTGATTTAGGAACAAGCCCATCTGCCAGTGACCAGCGTGAAGCAACCAGAATTGGTGTGGAGTGAAAGACCAGGCTGTCATTTGTCAGCCTGAGGATATGGAGCTCGAGTTATCAATTCTAATAAGTACAGCAAAGTGTTCCCTCCCTCCCTAGGAGTTTGACATTTACAAAAAAAAATTCTAAAATAAAGAGCTATTGGTTTTCTACTCGGCCTTAGGGCAGAAATTTAATGTTTGTGCAATTTTTATCAGGGCTTGATCAAATTGGGGCTGCCATGTTCTTTCACAGTAAGTGAAGGGGAAAAAGTGCTGGCTGCTGTGAAACCAAAGCTTTGGTGACCTGGCTGAGTTTGTGGTGGCAAGGTGGGATCATGGATTGGGTGATGACCCTCCAGGAGAGGCTGGGCAGACATGCTGGTGGGAGGGATGCAATTCCACTCCTCCTGCACAGGAACACAGCCCAGCAGGAGGGGTGGGAACACCATTAAACACCAGCAAGAACTCCAAGGTTTCATTATCACTTGGAGTTCACCTAAACATCATAAATAAAAATAATTACTTTAGGGTGATCATTCTCTGGTGATGCATTCCAAACCCATTCAGCCATTCCTCCTTCTGTCCATCCTTAGGCTGCATCATGCATCTTTTATTTTGGGGAAAGCTCTGAATGTAGAGCTGTGGTGTGTCCTGCTTGTCCCTGGAGGCAGTAGGGAGGTGCCACCAGGCATGGGAAGGAACGGGGGATTTTCTGTGAGGCTGGGCAGGCCCTGGGTGCTGAGGGTGAAGCTGTGGCTGCCCCTGGATCCCTGGCAGTGTCCAAGGCCAGGCTGGACAAGGCTTGGAGCAGGGGGTGGAACGAGATGATCTTGAAGGTCCCTTCCAACCCAAACCATTCCGCGATTCCGGAGCATCCCCGTCCTCCCCACCCCAACTCAAGCACCCAGAGCTCAGCGAGCTGGCAGAGCACCCCAGCCCGCCCAGCCCCACGCCCAGGGGGTTCCAGCTGTGCCTACCTGTGGCAGCAGGGGCTCCCCGTCCTTGAGCCAGCGGTAGGAGGGCTTGGGGCGGCCGCTGGCGCGGCACTCCCAGGACACGCGCTCCTCGATGGCCGCGCGCACGTCGCGGATCTGCTGCGTCCAGCTGGGCTGGGCTGCAAGGCAAGCAGGGAAGGGAGGCTGGGAGCAGCACTCTGTGCTGCCAAACAGACCCTTCTTCCCTCATCAGAGCATTGGACTTGATAACGTTGGGATTTCAGCTTTAATTTTCATGTATTTGTGTGGAACTCTAAACTCCACACTCAGTGGGAGCTGCTGCTTCCCCATCTGGGGCAGACACAACAATTCCTCTGCAGGCCTGGCAATCAAGGACACCTCACTGCCTCAGGGCCCAGAGATGGGAACAAAAGGGAGTTGGGGGAGCAAACCTGGGGTCAATGACTTCATTACCTGAAGCTGGAATTGGCAGATTCACCCCCAAAATGCAAATGGACCAAACTTGTAAACTTATAACTTTCACACTTTTAAAAGTGTGAAAACCCTGACCCATCATCCATTTTTGGGTGCAGCCCCTGGGGGGTCTTTGTCTGCCCAAAATGTATCTGAAGCCCTTCAATAAATAGAACAGCTTTTTATTCCCTTAATTCTGTCTGGCCTCTGTTTTTAGGTAGCCCCCAAAAAGCATGGTAAGAACTGCTAAAGACTACTGCTCTTCCTTGAGTCCAGTGCTGCTTTCTGAAGGTGGCACAGGCCAAGATCAGAAGCTACTTTTATTTTATTTGTAGTAAAAACCCTTAAAGAAAAAGAGTGGCTTCAGAAACCCTGCTCATCCTGCAAAAACAAAGCAGCAGCTACACACCTGGTCTTTCAAACAGAGACATTTCCCTCCTCAGGGTCTCTATAACTTGGGCTTCAAAGCCCTAAAATTCAGACTTCAAAACATGTAATTTAGAACTAGTTCTGCATTGAAATTGAGGTTATTCCAGTAACTCTGCATGGTTACAGGCACTACTTCAGGTCCAGGCTCTCAGTCCTGTCTTGATTATGGCCAGATCTCCATCCATTGCCACAGGAAGGAAAAATCTTTGGACCCAATTATTGCATTAATGACTCTGAATAAACCTAGAAAGGCCACAAGCAGATATTGCAGACACATTTTGGTAGAGTTTGGTGAAAACTAGCACTGGCAGTTTTGTGAGATTGTATTTTTAACTGTTTCACATCATTTTATCAGTTTGTTGGCTTTTTTTTTTTTTTTAATAGAGTTTGAGTTTAGCCAGATTTCCACTAAATTCCACTAAAATTGCCACATGGTTTTGAAGACCACCCAAAACCTCAGACTTTCTTAAGAGTTACCACTTGTCCATATATATCTACAATACACAATACAATCTATTTAAGATCTTATCAGTAATAGTACATTAATATATTATATCTATAATACTTTTCAGAAAATCCCAATAGAGTTCTGATTTTTTAATGGGCATTTGCCCTATTTTGACATAAGAGCTTAGCAGGATGGTATTACCAGCAGAGGTCTCCAAGAACCTGATTAATACTTTTCCCTGTGTAATCAGATAAAAGAAAAAAATCAAGATTTCTCAAAGCCAGGTAACAACTTTACACATCTCCTTTGGATAGGAACAGGGGCCCAAAGATGGGCTTGAAAGGATAAATTTAAAAATATCACATCAAAATGGCAAATGGGTGTGATTATACCCAAAATTGGGGTATGCCTGTGATGATGGGATGCTGGAAATCCAAATTTAGGGAACTCAGGTTGTGTTTAACCCCACCCCTGGCACCCTGAATGTGCCTACAGAGCAGAGATGAGGTGGAGAATTTCCCACAGCCCCTGACCTCCAAGGGAATTCCAAAAAACAAAGAAGTGAACTGAGCATCCTGGCAATGCAGAAGGGAGAGGAGAAGTGAGTGGTGTTTATTTCTCTGGCTGCCCCTCCTGCCCCTGTAATATTTTAAGCTTGTTTATTGTCTGTATCTAAAGAGAGAGCAAAGGGAAAGCCTTTAAATGCAGGAGGATGAAAGTCAGTTCTGTCATCTGGAGTAAGAACTTGAACAATTCCATTGAGCTGAGCAATTGCAACGGGTTCAGTGGCTCAAGGACATTTGCAAATTACTCATGAATTTACATATTTACTATTCTAACAGCATCTAACTCATCATTTTGAAGGGAATTTTATGATCCCATGAAAGGAGCTCTATAAAACCCACACACATCCATTTGCCTTTTTTATTTTTGCTGTGCTGTTTTACAGATTTCCCACATGAAAACAAAACTAAAAAAAACACCAAAAACCACCCAGACAAAACAACTGGAATTAATCTGCAAATCAAGAAAAGCCATGAATGGTAAGCTGTGCTCTATAACCTGAGTGTGTGCTATGGAAAAATAAAGATAACTCCCGTGGAGAGGAGGACAGAAAATTCAGAATTCATCCTCATTTCATACGGACTCAACAAATAAGGGAAATAACAATTTTCTCCAAATAAGGGAAACAATAATTTTCCCCAAATAAGGGAAATCCTCTCCAAAAGGCATTTTTTGGGGTGGTTTGTTCATCCCAACTCCTGCCCTGAGTGCTGAGACTGAAATGTGCAGTGCTGGAAGCTGCCACCTCACATTCCCCAAATTCACATCACCCTTTGGTGCAGCACCCATGAGTCACATCCACACCACCCTGACCCCCTCCAGTGCTTTGAACTGGTTAAAATTCCAAATTCCAAAGCCATTTATGGTGCAACAACTCCAAAACGAGCAGCACAGGTCAAAAAATCATCTCAGTGAAAAGCTCTGAGAAAATTCAGAATTCATCCTCATTTCATACAGACTCCCCAAATAAGGGAAATAATCATTTTCCCCAAATAAGGGAAATAATCATTTTCCCAAATAAGAGAAATAATAATAAAATTTTCCCCAAATAAGGGAAATTCTCTCCAAAAGGCATTTTTTGGGGTGGTTTGTAGGTTGTTCATCCCAACTCCTGCCCTGAGTGCTGAGACTGAAATGTGCAGTGCTGGAAGCTGCCACCCCAAATTCCCCAAATTCACATTGCCCTTTGGTGCAGCACCCACGAGCCACAGCCACACCACCCTGACCCCCTCCAGTGCTTTGAACTGGTTAAAATTCCAAATGGTGCAACAACTCCAAAACGAGCAGCACAGGTCAAAAAATCATCTCAGTGAAAAGCTCTGAGAAAATTCAGAATTCATCCTCATTTCATACAGACTCCCTAAATAAGGGTAATAATCATTTTCCCCAAATAAGGGAAATTCTCTCCAAAAGGCATTTTTTGGGGTGGTTTGTGGTTTGCTCATCCCAACTCCTGCCCTGAGTGCTGAGACTGAAGCGTGCAGTGCTGGAAGCTGCCACCCCAAATTCCCCAAATTCCCATCACCCTTTGGTGCAGCACCCACGAGCCCCAGCCTCCATCCCACTCCACCCCAACTCCTTTCAGTGCTTTGAACTGGTTAAAATTCCCAATTCCAAAGCCATTTTTGGTGCAGGCAACTCCAGAATGAGCAGCGCAGGTCAGAAAATGATCTCAGCGAGAAGCTCTGCGCCGTTTGTTCAGCAGGAGTTCGGTCTCTGCTGCTCTTGGGGAGTTTTTCTAATTAGGTCAAGCTCTCCTCTCAACAGTTCAGTGCAGAGGGAAGCTCCTGGCTTCATCTTGGGGAATACTCAGGGGTTGGCTCAGGCTGCAGATTTGTGTGAGCCACCAAAGGAGAGTGGCCACAACCTAATGGAATTTGACAGGAGCCCACTGGGGATCAGAGTGAGGTAACACAACGCGAGATTTCGGGCATTATAATTAAAATAATTCAGATAAGGGGATGAAACCGGCTCCTCTCCACAACATTTTCTGGTATAGCAACGAGATAATGACAAGGTTGAATTTGTGACTGGTCTAGAAAAGAGTCCTTTGGATCGTTTCAGCAGTGCTGACCAAAGAGAAATTATTTTCCAGGAGATATTTTGGTCCTGCTTGGTGTACTTAAGATAGTACTGGCCTTGGAAACATCCTGGAGGAAAAATCTGGAAGCTGATTAAGAATTCATCTGAGTTGCAAGCAAAATTCATATGCTAAATCTATAAAGTGAAAGAAAAAGCTTAGAGATATAAGCACGACTCTTACATAAGGACTGCTTTAAAGAAAAATCTCCCCCTCTTAGGAGATTTCTGGAGTTTGTACTCAGGGGACCTGAAAAAAAGTGATGGAAATAGTGAGAAAAAACCCTGTTTATCTTTGATCACCTTTCAGTCTTCACCAACACAAAGTGGGACAGTTAAAACCAGGTGAATAGGAAAATATGCCCAAATATATTCTTACTTCTCTAAGACAAATAGTCCAGGGGCAGTCTGTCCTTCACTGTAATAAATTAAAAGGCAAAAGCAGGAACTGGAAATCATGTCCTAAAAGATATTTGAAAATGAAATGATGTAGCAGGTGATGATGCATCACCTCAGAAATGAGTAACAAACCCCCAGAAGTAAAGGAGAAATATGAGAAATAAACCAGAAAAAAAAAACAAAAAACAAAACAACCTGTAGGACTCTGCAATCATCTGTGAGTTCAAAACAACCAAAAAGACTCAAGCAAATGAGGTGCTAATACATATCCAGAATCCAATTCTCAGCTGGTGTGTATTGATTTCAGTGTTCCTAAGCCAATTTCTAGCAGCTGATGACCTGGTGCAGGCTGTGTAATTCATCATTAATGGCAGATGAAAGGCTGAATGACTTGTCCATTACCATCTCTATTCTAAGGAGATTGAGACTGAGCCCAGGATCAGAGCAGTCTAAAGAGCAGAAAGCCAAGTGTAAGAAGTAAAAAAAAACCAAAACAACCAGATGGGAAAAGCAGATGAGTAATTGGAAATAAAGAGTGCAGCCAGTGTGTAAGGTCCTGTCCCTAATGGGGACACAGCTCCTGAGCACAAACCCCTCAGTCCTGATTTGTTTCCTTCCCAAAGATCACAGAAAGCAGAGCCCAAGTTACCACTGCTCCTGTCTCTTCCTTTCCTCCCTCCTGACCTCAAGGACTGTTTGAAATCTGTGCAACTCCAAGGTGAGCAAATCCTGCACCAAACCAATCTGCTGGAATGCTGCGCCTAGAAAAAACCAAAATCTCCATTTGGGTGAGTCTTTGGAAACTCTACAAGACTGACCCTACCGACCCAGCCTGGAGTTCTGCTGTTCACTACAATATTAAACACCAGAGGAAAAGAAACAGAGAAAAATCTGAAGGGGTGTGACTGTGGTCACAAGGGTTTTCAGGATGAAGAAGAGACGAGAATGTTGACTCTATGATCAGAAGGCTTGATTTATTATTTTATGATATATGTTACATTAAGACTATACTAAAAGGCAATAGAAAAGAGTAAGTTTCTTCAGAAGCTAGCTAAGCTAAGAATAGAAAAGAATAAATAACAAAGATCTGTGTCTCAGACAGAGCAAGAGCCAGCTCTGCCTTGAGTGGTCAAGAAATCCAAACACCCACAGGAGACCAATCACAGGTCTGCCTGTTGCATTCCACAGCAGCAGATAACCACTGTTTACTTTGGTTGCTGAAACTGCAGCTTCTCACAAGGAAAAATCCTAAGAAAAGATTTTTCATGAAAGATGTCTGCGACAAAGGGGTTAACCCAGCTGATAAAACCCCTTCAGTCATCCCTTCCTCTCATTTACCCCTGCTCTGCACCATTGGAGGATTTTCTCCCCAGTTTTTGTGGGCTCTGGGTGTTACAGGCACACCACAGGGACCCTGCTCATGGGTTTTTTCATTTTCCACCCTGACACTAAACTGCAGCTGCTCAGGGGTACAAGGGAGCTGTGGGGTGTTCCATGAGGAGCCTTCACATTTCATTCCTGTTTGTGTTTCACCCTATTTGCATTTTTGCTTCTCCTGCTGCAGAGATGTTTCTCCAAGCAACAATGATAATAACATGAGACTTCTTCCTAATCTCCAAGAATTGGATTTTTCTGGAAGCAGGGTTCCAGCAATCCCTTGGAGAAGCTGATGAGAAACAATTCTGTGCAGGAATGGGTTCTGTGTTCTGGATGCAAGACCTCCCTTGGGCAGCAAAGAATTCAAAAGTCAGAGTTACTTCTCCCTGTACTAACTCTTACCTGTGTAAAAGGTGGCAACAGGATTTTCCAGTGACTGATGTGAAAGATAGTTCATAATAATATAGTAATAGTACAATAATAGTGCACTTGCCCTATGTACAGGAATTTTCTTTTATTTTATCAGTCCAGAAACTCACTTTATTCAAATTTTCAGCAAATTATTTGTGATTTGGGACCTAAACTGAGCAGACATAAAACTGCCTGATGTTCACTTGTGCAAATTTCCTTTTTAGACTCTGGCCACAATGAAGAGCATAATCTGATTTACATCTGAGGCTATTTTACAGGGTGGCACAAAGTGGCTTTTGCCCAAATAAAACACAGGCCCACTGATGAAAGGAGGGCTCTTTTCTCTGCAAAATTAAGGAGCCTCACAAATTCCTAGTGGGAAGGATTTAATCTGAAAAGGGGCCCAGCCAACTGAACGGGTTTTGCTGAATATCTCAGAAAATGCTGCACAGAACTGTAATTAGTGACAGACAAGTCTGTCTGTCTGCTAATGCAGATGCTGCTGTGCTGACACTTTTGGAAAGCGTTTGAGCTGCAATTTTTTCCTCCTTTCCTTGCCTTGCCAGAGCAGGAGAGGACGGGAGATGCTGGAGCAACGCAGGTGATGCTGAGGCAGCACCTCCCTCTGTGCTGGCTCCAGCTGAGCTGTTTTGGAGCTTGGATATTTCCCAGTGTGGATCTGACTGGAAAGCCAGGGCAAAATCCCATATTTTGTGTCCAAATCCCAGCAAACAAATGTTCTCAGTGGGGTTGCAGCTCCTCAGCCCTCCCCTGGGCTGTCACTCCCAGCCTCACATTCACATCACCTCAACCAGAAGCTATTTCTGATATTTTCTGTTATTCAGGTGCAATATTTTGTTGGGCAGGGGGATCTCAGGATGTTGCATTGACTCATCAGAGTCAACACAGGGAAGCAGAGCCCAGGGAGCTCAAACCCAGGGATGAGCAGCCTTGGGGTCAGAAATATCAACAAAAGAAGATCGGGCTGAAACAGCATCTAAACTCACCATGAATTAAACATCAATAATAAATAAGCATCTCCTTGATGCTGGCTTTATGAACAAAAAAGGCAATTTCTTTTTAAATTAGCTGGTTAAGGTAATCTGTTTACTGTACTTCTGCCAGGAAAAAAAAAATAATTGTTGGCATTGCTGTTTGCTCAGGATATAAATCTTAGCCCTGCGGAGGGTTAGCAAATGTAAAATTTATGAGCAGCCAGATTAAAAATACAATCAGGTCAATGGGAGTGCATCCCAAAACAGACAGCTGAGGGTGGGGAGGGCCCTGGGAGAAACTGGAGAATCTAAAGAAACTGGGAGAAACTGGAGAAACTGGGAGAAGAGAACCCTGTGTCCCACTGGGGACCTCTCCTGCCTCAGCCACAGGATGCAGCTGGCACAGGGAACAAGCTGCCAGATCAGGAAGGCAACACCTGCACTTAGGGCTGCTAAAAGGTGGAAAAGAAGAGGCTGTGCAGTCTAATTTGATAGTTCAGGATCAGGGAATATTCGGAGTTGGAAGAAACCCACAAGGATCAAGTTGGTCCGTCCCAAGAACCCCAGCAGGAGCCTTTGGCAGGAATTACCCTGAGGCTGGGACACAGGGGGAACAAGAGAGCCAGCAGGGAAATGTGCCACTGAGAGCTCCATCAGTCAGGGAAACAGAAGGGAGCTGTGTAATTGCATTAACAGGACCACGTTTCCATGGGAAGGTCGATCCGTCAAGGGGGACCCAGCCCTGGCAGAAGTGTTTGAGGAGAGCAGTGAAACACAGCCTGGTGCAGGGGCTCAGAGCACAGGAAATGCAGCAAGAATGGATATTGCACGTTTAATTAACCTTTTCTGCTGCAACAAGCCTGCCAAACAACTTCAGTGGCACTGATATGCTAAGGGAGGAGAAAATAAACTCTGATACAAGAGTGAAACACAGCAGAAGTCAACCCTCCCTGACAACTCCCAGCAGCACACAGGGAAGCTGACAATACTGGGTTATCTACGGTGAGCAGGCAAATTTGAATTTCTTTTTCTTCTCTTGGCTTATTTTGTGCCATGCACAGAGGCTGCTGACTGGGTTGAAAGGAGTGGAGCTGTTGGAGCCCCAGTGTGACCTGCAGAGCACATCAGGGCAGGTGGGCAGCGCCTCAGATAACCCAGAGCACCCTGAGCCCCCAATGCTTTGGGCTGCAAGGACCTTAAATCCCCCCCAGTGCCACCCCTGCCATGGCAGGGACACCTCCCACTGTCCCAGGTGCTCCCAGCCCCAGTGTCCAGCCTGGCCTTGGGCACTGCCAGGGATCCAGGGCAGCCCCAGCTGCTCTGGGCACCTGGGCCAGGGTCTCACCTCCCTGATGATAAAAAATTTCTTCCTCAAATCCATTCAAACCTGCACCTTTCTGCACCTCCAGGGCATTTCCCTCTCCAGGCACCAGCCCTGACCTTCCAAAAGCAGCTTGAAAGCTCTGCCAGCATTGCAGTTGTATTTCAATAATGAAATAACATTTCTCAGCTTTAAAAAAAAACCCCTAATTATTAAAGAAAATTATGTTATTTTTCCCAACTATTTGTATAAAATTTTACAGTAAGTTACTTTCCCTTAAAAAAATCTTGCTGCCATGCAAAACTCCAGAGCCCAGAGCACAGAATGCAAGTTGTTTTTTTTTAAGAGATCTATTTTCAGTACTGGCTGCAAAACACAAGTTACCCTAAAAAACCCAACTAGTTCCCTGGAAAATCACCATCCTCAAGACAACAAGGATGATATTTTAGTGAATTCTCTTTAAAACCTGCAGCAGGGGAGGTGCCTGTCTGCCACCTCTCCTGGGGAATTCCTCCTGTCCCAGGGAGGAGATGGATGGAAAGAGTTCCCAGCACGACAGACAGACAGCAGGACACTCCTCTTCCCAAAAAACCCTTGAGATTCTCTGCAGAAATGCCACAATGGGGGTGAAAAGCAGCAGGAGCCACAGTGGCAGCTTTTGTGTAGGATCCAGAGCAGTAAATTCATTACAGTAATGAGATTAGAACTCGATATATGCTATGGTGGGAGTGTTCCAAAGGCTCCATTTACTGCTTTCCAAGAAAGGCAGCTTTGGCTGTGGGTACAGCAAAACTCTACAACTGATGAGTCTTTTAATTTACTCTCCACATGGGGAAAAATCAGGAGAAAAACACAGCACAGAAAAAGGAATCTTTAAATCATCTAATTAAAAAAATTAAAACCTGTTCAAATCAACTCCGGACTCTTTCCTTAACATGAAAGATTTCACTTTGTTCTTGCTCTTTCACTTCTTTTTAATGTTTTCGCATTTTGTATTTCCCTCAGTTTTAAAAGGAGAAATGTTCATTTGAAATGGAAGCCCCCAAAGTTGTGGCTTTAAATGAAATGTCTTTCAGAAATATTTCCAATTTGAAAACTTCCCTCCTTTTTAAAAGAAGCTTACATTACCCATCACATTCAATTCAGTTTTGCCATAAGGGTTGGTTCCCAAACTCTTTTTCTGTGACAAAATTATTATAAATCAAAACCCATTCTCCTCATCTCTGGAGTTCAACCCAATCTTCCCTGCTGACAGGAGCTCAGGAACATTTGGGGGAGAAAACTCTGAGTTTTTGTCCATATTTCCTCTGAACAACGCGGGATGGGACCAGGGGAGCAACAAAACCAGGGTATTTTGGATGCTGTGGAGGTCTCTGCACATCCGTTGGGTGTGGAACCTGCAGCTTCTCCTCTCCAAAACATCTCCAACAGAACCTTGGTACCAAACCCAGCCCCCTGTGTCCCTAAATCCCCTCCCTGCAGCTCCCACTCACCTCTACACAGGTAAAGCCACACTTTGTTTGCTTTGTGGGCTGTTCCCAGCAGAAACTTGGGGATGAGCACCAGGATCAGAGGGATGAATGCATCTTCTATTTAACAGAGCAGGCCTAGGAGGCTGAAATTTGGCATTTCCCCGTGCCTGGTTCAAGGGCTGGGATTGCAGTGAGGGAAGAGCAGGAGCAGAAAGCCTTTGAGGGGAGAGGGCTCTGCCCTGGCACTGTTAAATCCCAACTCCCCCTGTTCTTCAACCACTGATCCTCTTGAAAGCTGTTCTTAATTGGTTATCAGCAATTAACATTTATCCCCAAAAGCTAGGGTGACCCTTACATCACAAATCCCAAGCTGTAACACGAGGATGCTCCCCCAGATTTCCCGCCTTGCCCCTCCCCAGCCACGAGAAGGAAAAAGCGACTGTTCCAAGCACGTTTCCATGCCAATGTCCTCTTGGGGACGTGTTTTTGTTCCAGCTGCTCTGATTCTCAATTAACGTGCACCATTCAGCCAGGTTTCATTTCAAATCACACCCTTCTCGAGACGTGCCATTGGAAAAGAAAGTCGCTTCAAAAAATATCCCCGCAAGATTACGCCCTCACAAAATATTTGCTGCGGATTGCGCCGACTGCAGCGAAACAGCCCCGGAAGCGGGCAGCCTGCTCACCATAAAACGTCAGCTGTCCTCGGGCCACGTTCTTGCCCCTGACATTTTCGGCCACGCACTCGTAGAGCCCGGCGTCCTCCTGCTGGAAGTTGGGGATCTCCAGGAGCCCGCTGGAGCGGTGCCTGCGCGCCTTCCGCGGCAGCTGCTTCCCATCCGCCCTCCTCCAGCTGATGGTGGGCACTGGGCTGAGGGAGGGAGAGAAAGGACAGTAACGCTGCCAGAGGAAGTGCCATGCTCACAGTGGGGTGTTGGGGATTTTTTGCAGGTTGAGCAGTTTTTGTGAGGCAATGGCCGCACTCAGCCGATGCACAATGACAATGGACACGTTCACAAACAATGGATAATGGGCATATTCAGAAATGGGGTCGGTGTATCCTTGAGAAAGATACGAGAAGAAGAGTTATCAAGACTCAGCAAGTTTGTCAGCGAGTTTGAGAAAGTGACAAAAAAGAGAAGCAATGGGTGGGCTAGACGACCACAGCAAGGCGGGTGAAAAATCAGAAGATCCAATCAGCATTCTATTTTGAACAGCTAGGATTAACCAATCATGAACAGCTAGGATTAGCCAATCGTGAACAGCTAGGATTAACCAATCATGAACAGCTAGGACTAACCAATCATGAACAGCTAGGATTAGCCAGTCATGTATTAGCTAGAGACACGTGGACAGTAAAAACTTATTATAAATATAGCCTTTTTGGGATAATAAATTTGGCTTCATATTGACCATGGCATGATGTCCCATTCCTGATCCTCCACACCCCAGTGAGGGGCCTGGCACAGGGTCCACAGGGGTTTTGTTATGGGTGGGTTACATGGAATATAAGTGTAAATGTGAATTGATAATTGATTTTATGCTAATCTGATACATACATTCTTCCCTGAACCATTAAAGGGGAGGTGGGGCTACACAGTGCAATAGTTTAAATGATTATGGCCGTCACTCACAATTATTCAATCTGGTGTATATTAACAGATTTTATAAACAGGTTTTATTATGGGTGGGTTATGTGGAACACAAATGTAAATGTGTTTATCATGGTGTGTAAGCAGGAGATGTTTTATTATTAAAATGCTGTTTTGACCCAGCTGAATTTGGGGTTCTGCTGTAAAGACACATCCATTTTAAGGTGGGGAGGCCCTGGCAGGGGTTGCCCAGAGGAGCTGTGGCTGCTCTAAAAGTGTCCAAAAGACAGGGCTTGGAGCAGCCTGGGCTGATGGAAGGTGTCCCTGCCCACAGCAGGAGTGGCACTGGATGGGATTCAAGGTCCCTTCCAACCCAAACCATCCATTTTGTGATGATTTTCCTGCCAGTCCACACATTTTGGAAATGTTGCCAGTGTTTACTCCAGGAACAAGAGTCCCCAAGCCCTGTGGCTGTTTTGAAAACTGGCCACAAGTAACTCCTGCTGAGGGAAGTGGGTCATTAGGAACTGCTGCAAACCCCACAAACCCACCAACGTGAGAAGCTGCAGGAATAATAATTAATAATAATAACGGATCCAAACTTACTTGCCCAAGGCAAAGCACTCCAGTTTCACCGTGGTTCCCTTCGCAGATGGAACAGTTTCTGGGAACTGCACTTCTATTTTGGGCTCATACTCTCCCATCACCCCTGGGAACATAAAGGAGATGCTAAGGCTTGGTTGAATTTCAGCAGTAAATTCACAAGTGTTCCCGTGCTAGCGCAGAGCTGTTCTATACATCATTACTTGCCCAATTAATCCATTCATTTTAAACATGGCTTGTTCCTAACAGCCGTGGAGTGTGGGCTCTTTTCCCATTTACTGCCAGAGGAGAAGCTGAACCAACTCTCCACACCATCTGCCAAAGACTAAAATCTCTTCGTGGCTCTATTACTTTTTGCTTTTGAATATGCAGGATTTTTGCAGGTAACTTGTGAAATAAGGGGAGCAATAATCAGGGAGGTTCAGCATCTTCTAGAAATGGAACGTGGTACAAACAGCCATTAGGAAAAAAAGTTTTAAAATCCCTGGAGTTAACAGAGATATTTCTATTAACTTCCAGGACTTCAATGCACAGAGATCTTCTACTCCTCGGGTAATTTCTTTATTTTTTACTGCCCCAGTAAATCACGGAGCGTGGCAGCCTCTTTATGAAATTGTGTTTAAAAATTTGTGCACATAAAAAGACCATTATACCCCTGACAAATGGCTCCATTTCCAGCCACTGCACTGTCTTAAACCCAGCACATATAATTCCACCAATAGTGATTATCAGCTAATTGATGATTGCAGTTCCAATCTCAACAGTGCAGCACTTTCTGGACGGTGGCCAAGGAGGAGAGGAGCTGGGTCAGCCCTGGAGAATCCCAAAAATACAGAATTGAGCCTGCAGTGACACTGGGGCACGCCAGAGCTGCTGAGGTTGGCCTGTGATTGCTGACTGCTCTTGCTTTTCACACTGGATGCAAGAAAATCCTGTTTTTTTCCTTTAGTTTTCCAGTGATGGAGCTGGAAATGCTGAGTGTGAGGCTGACGCCACGTCCACCTCTGCTTGCTGACCTGTTCTCATGCAAGAGCAGGTTATGTCATCTTCCAACACAAATTCAAATAAATATTTCCAACTGCAAATAAATGTTCAACAAAGTAGCTGCTGCACAGCCTCAGTTGTCAAAATTGAATGCATTTATTAAAAATATGGATATTCTCCCCATATTCCTGCCCTGCCCAGCACATGAAACAGGAAATCTGGGATTCCCTGGTGACATTCCAGCATTTACAAACCATACAAACAAGAATTATGTGGCATGTCACTCATTAGCCCTCTGCATGTTAACACTGCGGCCTCCAAAAGCTCAAAATCCTGTTTTCCCAACTGAGACCTGCCAAATCTTTGCAATCTTGCCTAAATTTCTCCAAAATCTCCGCTGAATATTTGCTGGGTGAGCTTCAATCAAGCCAAGAAATGCGCCGTGGTCTCCAAAGCAGCAGCTGATAGAACTTTTGGAGATCTTTTCCCCCTTCTCTTCACTCGCTTTTTATTTATTCCCATTTCTTTGCCTTGGGCTGGGCCTGGAGAGCTGAAATTCCAGGAGGATAAAACCCCAGTGGGGTGGGAATGTTTCCCTGGGGCTGTGGGACACCAACTACAGCCACCTGAGCCCTGCAGCCTCTCCCAGCCTCACAGAGAACTCCAACCACTGAAAAATCAGGATTTGCACCTGGAAAAATCAAGATTTGTACCTGGAAAAACCACAAGGCTCCTGCTGCAATGACACCCTGCCTATCTCCATACATTTATACAGGGTATGAAGTGAGTCCTGCTGTCTGCTCTTTATAGCAGCAACATCAGAGCAGTTGAGACATCTCCATCCTGAATCCAAGACCATTTCCATGCAGAAAATCCTCATTTTTCCTGCTGTTGCTGGGTGATTGAACATCTGACTTAGCTGTGCAGGTGGCGGGGATGGAGGAGGAAATAAAGGACTAAAGCAGAGCCTGGGTTGGTGGCTTGGAGAGCAGTCCCGGTGTCAGGGCACATCAGATGCTCCATGTGATGGCATTTCAGAGGCTTTTGTGTCTTTATTCCAATTTAAAGCTTAAAAACATTTTTTTTTGGGCTGAAAGTCCCAGGAATTCAGGAGGAGGCTGATTTGTCTGAGGGTTTGATATGCATTTCCTGACAACACCTGTGAAATGTTACAGTTTAATTGGCCCATACAGCTGCTGCTGATGGCAATTTTATTCCAGGACTATTTTGGTCCTTTCCTACTGTTACTGTTTCAATCCTGGCATGGCAAATCCCACATTTTAAAGAGAAATAGGAAAGCAGCAGCTCTCAACACCTGGATGGTCCCAGCAACAATTCCTTCCCCATCAGTTTAAAGCCATTTCCCCTTGTTTTACCACTGCACACCCTTGTACCAAGTCCTTCTCCACATCTTCCAATAGGGTTTGCAAAAAAAAAAAAAAAATCCTATTATTGGAATATTAAAAAAAGATTATATCAGCACTGCAATTGTCAGCTTGAGGCAAATTTAACCATTGCACTGTGCCATCCATGCCATGCTCACTGTGGGCCCAGAGGGACAGATTTGCTGTGCTGTGTTTATGAGAACACAGAATTCCCTGAAAGGGAGGGCAGACATGGAGCAGAGCTGGAGAAGCAGCACCTCCACCCCTCCCAATCCAGCTGGGACAATTCCTCATCACCAGCAGCATTTCCCACTCCATCCACAGGGATTCTGTCAACCTGACAGGCAGGAGGCTGCAGCAAGGAGCCTGCGTTTTCCAAGCAAGGAATTTTTGTCAAATCCCACAAGGTGACAGTGGATCTTCTTCCAGGAGAAGTTGCTAACATTGCATTTCTATTCCTGGAACAAATGTCCCAACTGTTAGCCTTTAAACAGAGACATTTTAATTAATTTTAATTGGAAATTAACATGCAAATGTATTTTTCTTATCTGCTCCAAAATGATGACGATACAGATCAATTGTCTGTATAAATTTAGAAATCCTCTTTTGCTTTCTTCTCCCCCTTTTTGTATTATTCCACAGACCACTAATAATAGCACTAATTCTGCTGGGAAACACAGGCTGAGCTAACAGTTACCGAAAAAACAAAGTGCCTTTGTTCACTTTGGGGCTGCATAAAATGAGAAAAACTGCTATGTCCAGACTCTAAAATCTATTTTGTTTCCTGTCTTTGGCCAACTCCCACTGGGTTTTTCTTTTGTAATTACTGCCTGACTCTGAGAGTCACTCTAGCAGTGTGACTAGCAGTGTGTCTAGCAGACTCTACCTCACTGAAAAACCATGAGAGGGGGAAAAACCCCTTACTCCATGTCCTGGATTGCCAAGCAGATTGCTGTATGGCAGCTGTCTTCTGTTCAGTGGGCAGCTTTCCTTATCTCTTCCACAACCACTCCTCCCTCCAGGGAGACACCTGCTGATAACAGCTATGGAATGTCCCTGCATGGCTGATAAGAACTACAGCATCCCATTGGGAGATGTGAGCCCAGGGGGAGGAGCCAAGCATTCCTACCTGGATATAATCTGGAGATTTCAAACATTCCTACCTGGATATAATCTGGGGATTTCAAACATTCCTACCTGGATATGATCTGATATTTCAAACATTCCTACCTGGATATAATCTGAGATTTCAAACATTCCTACCTCGATATAATCTGGAGATTCTGGAACACCAGCCAAGCATTCCCACCTGGATATAATCTGGAGATTCTGGAACACCAGCACAGATTCTGCACTGCATTTCCCAGAGGAACAGCAGCTGCCTCTTCTTCCCCTGGATCTTCAGAGGCAGAGACTGCACCTTTCTCCAGGATCCCTGCTCCAGCAGAACCAGCCCTGGCACTGCAGGAGGGCTGAGCCACAATTCCAATGGTTCTGCTGCCAGCACCCTGACCCACAGGGTGTCAGGCTGGGTTCTGACTCTGTCACTGTTGGTTTGGTTTACTGCATTGTTTATTTTATCTTTTTATTTTCTTCCCTATTAAAGAGCTGTTATTTGTGCTCCCATATTTTTGCCTGGGAGCCCCTTAATTTAAAATTTATAGCAATTGAGAGGGAGGGGGTTTACATTTTCCATTTCAGGGGAGGCTCCTGCCTTCCTTAGCAGACACCTGTCTCCAAAAAACCAAGACACTCCAACAGAAACATTTCAGCCAATTTTTACTTTCTGGGCGACACCCAGCCACGAAAATCCAGCAAAGCCCCCCAGGGCAGCTGGGGAGGGTCCTACCGTCGTTCCTGAGCACGAGGGGCGTGGGTGGCCCCAGGACCTTGCTGTTGGTCACGGTGTTGGTCACCACGCAGGTGTAGTTGCCCACGTCCGAGGTCTCCACCTTGGCGATGTAGAGGTTCCCGGTCTCCTGCGACACGAAGCGCCGGTTGTCCTGGTGCACAAAGGTGGGGTACTCGTTGAAGATCCAGGCGTAGGTCAGCTCTGCAAGCACAAGGGACACGCTGTGGGCAGGCAAAAATGAGATGGCACAGCCCAAGGAACGAGCCCCATGGCTGCTGATGGCCTGGTGGTTTTTACCTTTTTATCTTCTCTATATTTTCTGATGCTGTTTTGGTTTTTACCATTTTTCTTTTATATACTATCTGATGTATATGTTTGGGCTTTTTATATGTTCTGTTTTGGTTTTTTACCTTTTTTCCTTCATATATTCTCTAATGCACTTTTGGTTTTTACCTTTTTATCTTCTCTATATTCTCTGATGCTGTTTTGGTTTTCACCTTTTTCTTTTATATATTCTCTGATATATATATATATTCAGTTTTTGGTTTGGTTTTTTTATATGCTCTGTTTTGGTTTTTACCTTTATATCTTTTCTATATTCCCTGATGGCATTTTGGTTTTTACCTTTTTTTCTTTCATATATTCTCTGATGCTGTTTTGGTTTTCACCTTTTTTTCTTTTATTTATTTGGTTTTTGGTTTGGTTTTTTATATGCTGTTTTGGTTTTTACCTTTATATCTTTTCTATATTCCCTGATGGCATTTTGGTTTTACCTTTTTATCTTCTCTTTATTCTCTGATGCTGTTTTGGTTTTTACCTCTTTTTCCTTCATATATTCTCATATATTCTCTATTTTACCTTTTTATCTTCTCTTTATTTTCTAATGCTGTTTTGGTTTTCGCCTTTTTATCTTCTCTATATTCTCTGATGCCATTTTGGTTTTTACCTTTTTTTTCTTTCACATATTCTCTGTATTCTCTACACATATATTTGTAGCTTTTTATCATAGTTTAGCTTCAACATTTTCCTAAGCAGAAAGACAAAAAAAATTCCAGGATCCCTGTGCTGTCCTGGCTATCCTTAGAAACCAAGGCTGAAATTGGCTTTTTGAGACAAATTTTTTTGAACCGAGCCTGGATCTCATCTGAGGGGGGAGAATTTAGAAGGTACCAGAACTGGGGGGATTAATTCACTGGGCAGGTGCCTAATTGGGGCATTCTTGTCAGATATGCTAATTTGCAGAATTTATAAAAATTGTACAGAAATCATGAGCAGGGTGCATCCTCAGCCTTTTCCACCTGCAGAATTGGTGCACTTAAGGATCAAGGTGCCCCTTTTATCACCCTAACTGTGTCTGACTCATATTTTTAGGACCAGAGAAAAAGGCATCACTCCAAATGCAAATTTCCAGCTGTGAAGCTTCCAATCCCACACACGGATCTGATATTTCTGCTACTCCTTCCACTTCATCCAGAATAAAATGCATTTCACAGGAATCTCACCTTTTTGTTGTGAACACTCCAGCCTGTCCACAGCTTTGCTTTCATCCTCCCTAATTAATTTTTTCCCCCTTAAAGCCAGTTGTGAGGAGGATCTGCCCAGTTGTGTTATCACCCACTGGATGCTTTATTCCTCGGGAATTTCTGAATCAGCAGAAAACTGAACACTAAATTAGGCAGCTGTAATCTTCTCTGTGACTAATTAGACAGGGCTCTGTGTTTTATAAGGCATCTTTGGAAGTTATTTGAGCCATAAAGAAGAAGTGAGAGACGTTGCAGAGGCTGTGAGTGAGGTTAATGCAGTCTAACCCTGTTATATCTGCCTGAGCCAAATGCCCAAACACACTCCAAGAGCCTGAAGTGGATACAAGACTGCTGCAGTTTTCTAAGGGAGCACTAATTATACTAAAAATCACATTCTTGTTTTAATACTCTAATGAGTCGCGGCTGTAATTGACCTCAACTACCATTAGGTACTTTGGAAAATACATTCTGCCCTCACATCCCACTGTTCCCAGCCAGAAGAGGCTGAATGCAGCCTTTTGGCCTTTATTTATTTATTTGTAACAACAGGACTCGAAAATGCCTGCTTAGACTGTTAGAAGGTATGATAATTCTGTTTATGAGGGAATATCTAATCATCATATTTACACATGTGCATCTCATTAGAAGGAACCTCATGCTGATGTCAAGAGGATACTCAGAGCAAACAAGGCACCATTTCCCAGCCAGCTTATTATTTTCTGCAAGTAGTTAAGTTTGTTGTTTTTCTTTTTTTTTTTTTTTTTAAATTTACTCTTGGTGAACAATTATCTTGCTCCTTCAGAAGCAGCCAGCACCAGGCAAATAAACATTCCTGCCCTGGGATGCACAGAGGTGTTGAAAGTGGAGTGACTCTTCACACCAAGGTTTCCACCAGAGCCCCCTGAGCTCTGCAATTCACAGAAAGTGGAGATGGTGACCTGAACACAGGAAAACAGCGGGGAGGGAATTTCTGGATCAATCCCTGTCCCTCCCATCCTTCCTCAGGAGGTCTCACAGGTATAATTACACCCCAGAAAGGGCTCCTGCTTTTCTCTGCGAGCCAGTACCACTTAATTGCTAAAAACTTTCTAATTTCCAGGTTAAATATTTTCATTGTAGTCTATGGTTCTGTGCTTGTGGGCTAATGAAGCCTTTGGCTTAAGGAGTTCTCATCTCTTTGCTGGTGAGAGCCACTGAGAGCCCTTGTGCTGGCATCTTCAAGGCTTTCCAGCCCTATAATCATTGCAGGAGCTTTCCCTGGGCTCTGCCTCAGTTAAAAAGTCTGGGATAATTCTGTCCCTGGAGCTGAGGGCCAGGCTGGGAGCCCTGGGCAAGAGGAGCAGGTCTGAGCAAAGAGAGAAACAAATGGGCGAGCTGGGATCCCTCCAGAATGGTGGAAGGAACTGAATGAGCCCCATTTCTAGAGGGCAAAACATTGAAATTCCCCCAAAGCCACCTTCAAACTGTTAATTTGGCTGCATAAAAGTGAGGAACACAGTAAAGGTCTGAAGGTGCAGCTCTGACTTCCCGTCAATGCCAGAGAGATCCAGCTGCCCAAATGGGACAGAATTGCATGTTAGGAGCAGTCTGTTATTGCTATATAAATTTAAAGATCTTTAAAATAGATTGCAATACAATATTTAAGGGCTGGAGGCCCTGGTTAAGCAGGACACAGGAGGCTGGGCAAGAGGAGGAGATCTGATCCTGACAGGAGGAAATGATGAGCTGGGATCCCTCCAAAAGGAGAAACCCAGTGCAGAAGGGACTAAAGGAGACCCATTTCTAGAGGGCAAAACATTGAAATCCCCCCAAAATCACCTTCAAACTCTGTTAATTTGGAACACAGTAAAGATCTGAAGGTGCAGCTCTGCCTTCCTATCCATGCCAGAGAGATCCAGCTGCCCAAAGGACACAGAGCTGGACATTAGGAGCTGTCCATTATTGCAATGCAACATTTAAAATTGGCTTTTTCTTTCTCTCTCCCTGTCTCAAACCCCATGGGGCTGATGGAACAGGGAGCCCAGGGAGCAGCACAGACTGGAGCATCTCTCAGTGCTCCTGCTTGTGCAGCAGCATGTAAATAAACACTCCCTCCCAGTGCCTTGGATTTCCTGAGAGATCCTGGTGCAATATTTATGGCTCCTCCTTTTGATAAGGTCTGCCTCTCTAATTGCTCTGGAAGTGACAGGCAGCTCACAGCCCACAGGCAATTTGTGCCTCCTGAGCAAACAGACTCCACCTCAGACACAGCCTGGGCTGGCTCCTGCTGATGGGAAGGTTTCCCAAAGTCACCAGCACGGAGCCTTGGAGCACAAGGAACCAGCAGCAAGAGGCAATCCATGGCTCTCTACTCACACATGAGCCTCTGATTCCTTGAGGAATTCATGACAAACTTCTCCTGTCTAATTTGGGGCCCTTTTCATGTGATTTTTGCCTATTTTCCCATGTTTTTCATTTCCCCTTTAAGCAGATCTGTCATTAATCTCCATAACCTACAGTTTACAAATTGTGTGTAACTTCCACAGTGTTGGAATTTGTTACCTTCAACTCACTTCTCCTGTCTAGAGTGTCAGGATACATTACAGCCATAAGAGAGAGTTTTGGCTGCTGGGACCTGCCTTTCCTAACCCTCTCACAAACCTCTCAAATCTTTCCCCACACTTCACATTTTGTTTTCATGCAAAGTATTTTCTGTAATGCTTACATCTGTAATGCTTACATCTCTACCTCTGGGTTATGTTCTCTACCTTCCTCCCCCAGATCCTTTTTGCTGGAGGTATCTGTTTCTGAGTTCTTTCAACCTTGCTTTACTTAAATTTAGTTTTGGAGTTTTGGTTCAACTTCAGCTGTCCATTTACACTCGAGCAGTTTATAGCTAGAGTGTATTTCTGGTTTTAGTAAAGATCTCTCAAACATAGAACATTACCCAATTTCTGACCTGTATTTGCTGTTTTTAAAGGAGAAACTCCATGAGCTGCAATCCCAGAGCAGCTGCCATCCCCTGCACACACCCAGGACATGTTGTAACCTTATTTTTCTTCATTTCCATTATCTGCTCTATAATGAAAGCTGAACAGAAATTCTGAGTAATTATTAACTTAGGCCTGTGCTTTGCCAAAATAACATTTCTCTGCTTGCCCCTCCTGGGATATGCACATATTTTGCTTCTGCCTTTAAGGAGAAGAAACTCTTCTTGATTTTTTAATTTTTTTTTAAAGTCTCTTCCATAAAGTCAGGGCTGCCACTTAAAAAGGTCTCTGTGGCTATTATGGGAAAAGCTATTAAAATATCAAGATTATGGCAGCCATAAAGCTGAGGAGAAGGATGAAATTTTGGGATCAGCATTAGCCAAAAAATGGGGGTCATTTATCATTTTTAATAAGAGCAGTGTGGGTACAATACACTATTATTTTTTATAGGCTTTGCTGAAAGTTACAGAGATTAATCCAATCTTCAGTGATTGCTATAATTCCTACCTTATCACCCACTCTGTCACTCTCAAGCTGGACAGGTGGGAACTGATTTTCAGTGGAAAACAGAAAGTTTTCTGTCAGTCATGATGCACAAAAATGATGTTTTGTTACACATGGCAAAAGAAAAACATGAAATTAAGGAAATTATGAAATCCTCCCTTTAAACTAGCCCAAACTACCCAAACTATGACTGAAACATTAATTAATTTTGAGACATCTTGAAAGGAGAGGTGAGGCTCATCCCCTGCCATAAACAGTTTAAATCCAGATGGAGAGAACACAGCTTGGAGTGTTTGGTTGACACTTCCCTTGATCATTCACTTCTGTAAAATTGAGGCTGGTTTTTAATTTTTTTTCAAAATTCAGCTTTTTTTTTTTTTTTTTCCAGAATGCACTTCTGTAAATTTATGCCTGTTGTAATTTTATTTTTTTTTTAAATTCATTTATTTTGTGCAGGATGGGAAGTGCTGAAGTTTTCCAGTCTGTTTTACTCCCTGCTATTCCCAGACAGGGCCAACAGTGAAGTTTTTCCTGGAGGGAGCTGTTCCCTCCACCATTGCACTGCAGCTGATGGTCAGGAGGATCCTGCTTTTTGCTTTTAGGTGATTTAGGAACTGACAAATTCCTTGGCTCTGGGTGTGTTCCTGTGCCAAACATCCCCACCTGCTCTTGTTTTTAATATATCCAAATGCTTTAATATCACTTTGTTGTACAGCCCCCAGCCATACCCTCTGCTGTTGTATAAACTTCATAGAAAACTGATTTTTGGTGGGTAATTTGCAGACTGCTGGGTTTTTTTTGCTCTGATTGCTTCCATTCCTTGGTGTTCAAACTGCTCATAAGTGAAGGTTACAGCAAATTTGGGCAAAGCTGAAGCTGAACTGATTATCTGATGAGTGTCCTGTGAACCTGAGCTGTATTCTCAATTTGCTTATTAAAATCTGCCAACTGCTTGAAGGGGACGCTCATAATTCAAATTCCATAACTGCGAATTTCATAATTGCAAAGTTCATAATTGCAAATTTCGCTGTGATTTGATTGAGCAATCAGCACCCATAGCCCTGTGAATCACAAAATGTGAGCAGGAGAGAAGGCTCCAAGTGCCTGCAGCCCCTGGCACAGCACCCTGGGGAAAGGAAAAAGGGAATTATCCAGGAAAGGCAAACCCCTGGCACAGCTCTCTGCAGTTCCTGGAGTTTTGACCATTTTTCTCTTTCACAGTTTTATTTTAATGTTAAAGCTACATAAATTATGCACTGCCTCTTTTTTAATTTTTTTTTATGGGGTTACAGACAGTTCCATTGCCCTGCCTGCACCACTGGATCAATTTTTTATCTTCCAGTCTTAAATAATTGCAGAACAATTTAAGGAAATCAGCCTGGACAAAAGTATCACCTGGTAATTCTCCCTTTGGGTCTGAGCTCTGCTGCCCAGCTACACCACAGCTCTGGGCCTCCAGTGCAGGTTTTAATAAAAAGAATGATAAATAATGAACAAGATTAATCTCAAGTTAATAAAACACGTTTGGATGAACCCTCAGCTATGCCAGATCTGAGGACACAATTACTCAGCAGCCAGGCAACAGAGAAACGTGCTGTCAGAAGTTTATAAGAACAAGAAAAATGCACAAAATTACCCAATTTCTGTGTTAGATCCATTCCCACAGCAATTTTCAGTGCTGTGTTTGCCTCCCAGCCCTTCGACTGCCCAGCTCTGGGTAATTAAAAGGGCAAGAGGTGTTCATTACCTGAAGCCTAATCAATATCCCTGTATCTGGTGCATCTCCAGCCTGTGATGTCAAAGGCAGTGAAATATTTGGGTGCACACAGCTGGCCTGGCTTATCTCTCCCAGGCAGCTGGGGATGGCTGTGAGCACCAACCACGACTGCACTGAGCCAGCCTGAACCAAAGGGAGGAAAATCAACACAAATCTTTATCTGTGCTGAATAGAAAACATCACAAGATGAGGTCCAGCACGGGGGAATCTGCTCCAGTGAAATACCAGAATTATTCCAACAGCATCTGGGGGCACAGCCACCCTCCCATCGAGGCAGCCTGGCTGCTCTGGGGAGAAACCTGATGGGTTTTGTCTGAAAAGCTTTTCAAACTTGTCCTACAGACATTTCCAGCCAGGTTTGCCTGGGAAGAAAAGGCACCCACCAAGCCAAGCTGTGTTTGTCACCCTGATTCCTGCTGGGGCAGCTCTGGTGCTCACTGGGAATGGGGAACCAGGATTTGATGCCACTCCCAAGCCCTTCCCACTTAAACTGAAGTTTCTGGAGTCAGGCTCACCCCAGCAAGGATCAGCTGAGTGATTCTCTGTCTCTGTAAGTTCATTTTCAATGGGGAAATTCTGGTAATAAAGAAAGGAATATTGGCTTGATAAGGTCCAGAGAGTGGCATCAACATTTTTGCAAAGAAACACTCATTTCACCTGACAGCCAGAGATAAAGCACCCCTGTGCCACATGGAAACAGGGGGGATCAGCCAGAGAAAAGGATGAAAAGGAGCCTGGGCTGAAGTTGCTAATTTCTTATAAACCACCACCAAAAGAGAATAAAAGCACGGGAAGCTGGGCACGTGCACAAGGGGTGCCTACACTGAACTGAGCTCCTGCTCTGGGCTTGTGCTGTGAGAGATTCAGGCACTGCTGATATTCTGCAGGCTTGTGTTACATAAGCTGCTCCCCACATCACCTGGAGGAATGACTCACAGATTTAATCCATCAGTTGGTTTTCTGGTTAAAGTCACAGAGAGTTAGCCTAAAAATCCTTTTCTGTGTGTGCACTAGCTCCAGAAAAGCTAAAGGTCCCTGGGCTTGTTTTAAAACATATTTCAATGTGACCTAGCTAATCCTTTAATACCAGCTTTCACTACCTTTGATCTGTAGTTGTAAGAGATTAGATCAAACCTCTAAAAAAAAACCAACTAGTTGGTTGCAGAGGAATTTTCTTACTGCAATGAATTAAAATTATGACCCACGCCAAGGCTGAAATATCTGCCCAAACAGCCTGAGGGGGCATGGCCTGTAGGGCATTGCCTGTAGCACTCAGGAAAAAACCATTCTCTTCCTTTATTTGATAGATAATCAGTGTTTAGTGTCATAATAAAGTGATATCTTTGATATCTACCAGCTGAAAGCATCATCCTGGTTGCACATTTGTTATATTTGAACACATCATGGTTGCGTTTTTAGGTGCAACCACGTGCCTGAGGTGACAGAAAATGCCCAAAGCAATACCCCCACTGCTTCTTCAACAACAAAACATCAGCCCCACAGGAATGCTGACTTGAACAAAGCAAAATGTGCACCCAGGGGTGTGGAACCCCAAATCTGACACACCAGTGCTGTGTTTGTGCCACTGGGCACATCCTGGCTGCCTCTGAGGGCTTTGCAGAACTGGATGTGGAGGGAAAGAGTTGGCAGAGCCTGGGAGCAGCACTCTGATCTCTAATTTAGTTCATAAAGACATCACAAGATGTTACAGCTCCCAATAAATGCTATTGACTGGGTTCTGTCAGACACATTTCACTCATCTTCAGCCAAACCCTGCCAGCCCTACCCCTCTCAATGCCATTTCAATCTTCATTTAGTGCTGACTGCAGCCAAACAGGGAATAAAGCACACCACTGGCTCGCAGATGATTTCTTTTTAAAGATGTCACGAGCTGTCACTGATAAATAAAAAATCCATTAACGCCGTGTTCCTCATTATTTCCCTGTTTCCAAGGTCTTTGGTGCAGGGCTGAGCCTCTCCCCTTCCAGTTACAGACCCCAGTCATCTCCTGTGTCCTTTGCCACCTACCTGGGGCACAAAAATGGGAATTCTGGGGGTGACAAGTGACACGTGCCAGCTGAAGATCTGCCTCTCTTCTTGAGCCAGCCTCTCTTTTGAGCACCTCAAAATTCATCCCAGCTGAAATGAGGCAGAGCCCACTCACCGCCTCAGGTGCTTAAATGATTGTAAATCTGTGATGAGCTTGGCATTTGTGCTGTGAGAAATATTTGTAATTTCATAAATCTCTCAATTAAGAGAGCTCTGTGTGTTCCCTGTGCTGTCAGAAATATCAAGCCAAAGCACTCCCAAATTAGAGGAGAATTTATCCTTATCCTTCATCCTCAAATATGTTGATAAACTTGTGCACAAACTGAATCAGGAGTTTTACAGAAAGGATTATGTCAGATTAATTTTAATCTAATCCATTTCTATCTCCTGAGAAGGCTTTTTACTTCTTGCTTTTAATAATTTAAACGGTGACTGTGGCAGAGCATAAAAAATAAATGATGGGAGATGCACTTTAAATGGAAGTTACCATTCTCAATCACTTTTTATTTAAATGAGAGTTTCATATGCCTGATTTTAAGTTTAATGAACCCCATTTTTGCTGAACTGTAATAATCTCCATCACATGGAGCCAGACACAGATGAATTACAGAGACCCAGGGTGTGACCCACCTACTCCCTGTGATGGAAGGAGACACCTGGAGGGAAATTTGGGCTGAATTTTGAGGGAAGTTTTTGGCAGAAATGCTGCCAGGCTGCTCAGATGCAGCTTTCAGGAGCAGGAGACAAACTGCAGGAACTGGAAGCTTTGGGAAGTTGTTTTCTGGATCTTGGCCTGAGATCAATCACTCACTCAGAGGCTTTTTGGGCTCAGCTGTTCCTGCTCTGGAAAACACTTTTAGGGTGCTGATGCTTCAGACATGGGAATTTTCCTGCTTTGGGGGACATGGGAGTGGCAGTCACTATCAAAGGGAAGATCTGGTGACAGGTTCAGGCATTTTTCTGCATCCTCTGCCCTCCTCATGTTCTCCTCCAGCTCCCACACATCTCCAGCACTCATCCTGCATCCCCCTCCTGGGAATTCCTGCTGGAATTTCAGTGTTCCCATTCCAGGGAAGTCAGCTGTGAGCTGTGGAGCCCCAGCTCATGGGAACACCACCCTGCTGGGGCATTTTCCTGTTTGAATTTCTGATTTTCCTGTTTTGATTTCTGGGAACTGAGCCTCCCCTCTGTCCCTCCCTGCATCCTCCAAGCAGAATTACCCATGGAAAAACAAGGTTTAACACCTGCCCCACAGCCCAGGCAGGCTTGTGGCCCCTCCTGATGCTCCAACACCAACCCAACACCACAGTCAAATCCATCAGATCCATCACTGACCGTCCCTAATGGGAAAATATTTCCCTGCCTCCTTTTTCTTTGTTTTTCCCAGCCCCAAGGGAGAGTTTACCTGCTCAGATTTTCCCTCCAGCCTTGGGAGTGATCCATGACAGGCTGCTCAGCAGCCCTGCAGCCTCCTGACAAATAGCTGAGCCAACTTCCAACCAGCTTAGCAGATTTTTTGCTTGGTTTCCTGGAGAAATGGAACTTTTACAGCCACGGTGCCCACCCATGTGTGCGAGGCTCCTCTCTAAATTAGCTTCCCACTAATTGGAACCAAATCTGACCAAGCAGCAAAGGCTTCCAAAGACATTAAGACAGCAGAGAAAGAGGAGAAACTATCAATCCTTTAATAAGGAGTAACAGGGGTAGCTCAGCCCTTTGACATCCTGCCTGGCAAGGGGGAACTGGGAGCAGAGATTCTGTAAAATTCACATTTCTCAAAAGCTCTGGGCATCCCACACTGAAAGAAACAGGAAAATAAAGGCTGAATGTTAAGGTTGCTCTAGTGGAGTGAGGACATTAAATGCTGCCACGCTCCATTTGCTGATCATGGTATAAAAATGCCTGATAATTGCCTTTTTCCTCCTGCACTCTTCTGATTTTTCCCAGGTTTTCTGCCCTTCCTCCTTGCACTGCATGGTGGGGGCTGCACAAACATGAGACATGATTTGTGGGATGGATTATTCACAGGACAAACCCCCCAAAAACCATTCATCCCACCAGAGGCCATCAGCCACCCCAACAGCCCAAAGATGCTCACTGTTCCCAGCCCATGAAGTGTCCATCACCCCTTTAAAACAATAACAATAAAAGGAGAGAAAAAGCAAGAGGACAAGGAGCACCCACTAATGATTCCTGTGCCCAGGAGTGGTTTTAGCAGCACTGGAATCTGTAAAATGCTTTCTGCAAACGCCTTTGGTGTCCACACTTCACTCTGCCCATGCTGCATGAAAGGCTGGGATTGAGATGGGATCAGAACTGCCATCTCCTCTGTCAAATGCTAAAATTTAGTTAGTTCTACTTGATTAAGCTGTGCAACAGAACTAAAAGTTTTCCTGGATGCTGGCAGGGAAAGAAAGGCAGGAGAGAATGAGAAAACCTGAATGCATCCAATCTGTGAAAAGGTGTGGGAATAATTCTCTGTCAACAGCTCAGCTCACAGACACAGATGTGTTCCCATCCATGGCTGAGTTTCCATCAGCAGTGATGGCATCAGATAGGAAAGAATTATGGGAACAACTGAGCTTTAATGGATCTCCTCCTCTTCAGGAAAATGGAATTTTCCAAGTGCATTGAGAACATGGGCACTGCAGAGACAGAAATCTGATTTTCCTTGAAATCCTGCCTTTGTTCACTCAAGGGGACACAGCTCCCCAGGAAGGTCAGAAAGGAGCAGAGGGACAAAGTGCCTGAGGAACTGAGGCTCAGAGAGAGGAATTATTGGGGGATTCAGTTCCAGGGTCAGCAGGAACTTTTGGGGATGTGTCTGCAGGAGAAGACACATCCTATAGAACAGCAGTGAGCTCCCAGCTGAGCACTTTGGTATCTAAAAACGCCATCAGCTGGCTGATTTCTTGCCCAGATTAGTGAGCTGGATTGGGAGTGAGAACAGATGTGCTCCAGCTGTGGTGAGTGGGGGAATGAGCAGAGCCCAGAGCAGGACACATACCAGGGACTGCAGCGAGAACACAGAATCCAAATAACCCAGTAATTGAGAGATCATTTCCAGCAGCCCTCTGTGTGCACTCAGCATTCCTCACTGCACTTGGAGAGCTCCATCTCCACAGGCTTTTCCCACGAGGGCTGCAAGGCAAATGTCATGAGAACATGGTTATAGATCTCTCTAAAGATGAACCATGAGGAACTCGCAGCAAGGGGGGAGAGGAATCCCAAAGACAAGTTCATTTATCTTCCCAGAGAAGGGAGGGGAAGGGTTTCCAGACCTGTTTGTATTGCATGAGGAAGGGTGTGCTACCAGCCTGTCAAGTAGAAAATCCTTTCCAAGACTGTATTTTTTTAGCCTCTGGACTCACAAAGAAATGCCAGGGATGCTAGAAGGAATTTGAAAACTGTGGTTGTTAAAATATTAACTAACCCTGCCCTGACTATCAAATAAATCTAATAAAAGTGGCAGCTAAATGACTCAGCTCCCACGAAGTTAAATGAAAAGAACTATTTGGCACAGAAGAATATTTTATCTTTAAATTTGGGGATAAAGTTAAAAGGACAGTGACCTCCAAATACTTCCCAGGCATATCCCCTTTGGAATACAAGTTAGATTCAAAGCCTGAGAAACACAAGTGAGTGTTTGCTTTGGATTTTGGAGGTTTTTGTTTGTTTGTTTCAATTAAGTTTATCTCAACAAGAAACGAATCTTGCCAAATTTGATTAACAACACCGAAAAACACAAACAAGGAAAGGTGTTCCCCCCTGCAGAGCTCCTCAGAAGGAAAACATTTCCACAAAGAGCTTAGCTTGAACACTATTGCACACTTTGAAAAGGTTTGTGGCTTCTAAATGCCTTAAAAATGCAACAGAAGAAACAGACAAGAAGAAACAAAGCCATTTTTGGTGATATTTTCCCTGTTTTGGCTCAAAATTCTCCAGATGGTCAAGGAAGGAGACTCTTCCCCTCTGCTCCGCTCTTGTGACAGCTCAAGGGCAGGGTTAGGTGGGATACTGGGATGGAATTGTTCCCTGGGAGGGAGGAATTGTTTCCTGGGAGCAGCCTGGGACAGTGGGGGTGTCCCTGCCATGGCACTGGATGGGCCATTCCCACCCAAAGCATTCTGTGAGCCAATGCTTGATCTCACAGGGCTCTGAAAATACAAAGCAGGAGAGCTTTGTCTTCCGGTATCCAAACTCCAGAAGTGCCCCTAAGACAGGCTGAGGTACCTAATGAGACCCAACAAAGTCACAGGAACTCTCTGATGCCCTTCCAGTGCCCAAACCCATTTCTGTGACTCCATCACTGGGACTGCCCAGCTCATGCTGTGGCCACAATGAGGCCCTGGTGTTCTGCACAAAACCAAAGCCAAATTTCAGCTCCACACAGACTTTTAGGATTTTTGACTGTTTCCTCTTGTCCACTCAAACACCACCAGCAGCTCCTCGTGCTGTTAGCCAGGCCCCAGTGCCACGTCCCCAGAGCAATATTTACTCTTCAGTGATTTCTTCTGTGGAGTTTCAGGGCAGAATGCTTGACACAAGATCATTGTTGGGCTTTTGATTAAACAAGCTGCAGAAATAACGAGGGAACACCCTTCACACGCAGGGAAATTATCTCAGAAAAATCCTGACAACGAAGGCAGGTTTCTACCAGTCCATTAGGGACAAATGGAGAAGGCAAAGGAAAAACAGGAGAGGAAAAGAGCTGGAACTTCAGGCAGACAAAGGGGTCATCAGTCCAGCAGGAGTGGCCTCGGGGGGTGGGAATCCACTGCTGCAAGCGCGGAAAGCGCAGCAGACACAAATGTTTGATTTGCATTCATTCCGCCCTCCAGCCCAGCCGCTTCCCGAGCTGCAGATGAACATTTATTTTCCAAACCTCCAGCACTCAGCATGCACTTCATCAGAGGAGGCCATCACATCATTATGCTGCTTAACAGAATGTACCAGCACGAGGCAGTGACCTGGCAAACAGCGGCTCCCCGCCGCACGGAGCGCGCGCTCCGTCTCCATTCGGGGCCGGGGCCGAGCTCACATCCATGGGCTTGAATTTCCAGCTCATTTCCTACCAAAAATTGGGACAGTGCACGGTAATGCCCAGATTGTTCTGTGCGAGCTGTACACACACACACAGCCCATTTGTTGGTGCTGAAAGGACTTGTTCATCATTTGGACTCATTTTCGGGATGAATTTCCTGTAATGCTGGAACAGTAGGAAGCTCTTTATTGGGCATCATTAACAAGAAAAAATAGAAAGAAAGCCTCAACAACTAATGTATGTAGGCCAACATAACTTCACTTTTAGCTGACAGCTCCTCAGAAATGGATATTTCCAAGTGGCAAAGTATTAAACCCACAGATGAAAGGTTAATGGTCTGGCTGCTGATCAGTGTCTTTTTAATAAAGTCACAATTTTTAAGCCCAAGACAACCAGTGACACAATGGCTGACAGAAAATAATTCCCTTCCCATTTACTGTTTTTCTTTTCCCAAATCTCAGCACCTGGCCAGGATGTTTTTTTCAGGCTTCTACTATTCCAGTGAATGCCCTCATCAGCAAAGCAATGGCAATTCTCAGACTGAACAGTTTTGATTTTTAAATTTTTTTTTCAGATTTCATTTTCAATGCCCATATGAAACTAAAGTTAAAACAAAAAAAAGAAAGTGTATTTTTTCCCACAATTAGTCCTATGTTTCAGCAGTGGTCACTAATGCCATCAGGCACTTTTTGCAAGGATGATGAACCTGGGTTCGCTGCCCTAATCAGATTCTAAAATAAGTAATTGCATTTTCTCCCCTTATTACCACTCGTGCTTCCAATGAGCTGGGTTATTTTTCACTTTGGAGCTGAGGAGGTTTTTCCTGTTGCACCACAGCATCAAACACTGGCAGTGTCACCATCAGCCTAACAGCACATGGTCCAGGGGGCAATTTCCATCCAGCTGATGAGGCCAGACAGACCTCAAAGCAGGATTGCAAATTCCTTTAAAAGGGCCACAGATCTGTGGGAGATGTTGTGTGGTTTTGACAGTGAGCAGCCCCTGATGAAGGAGCCAGCTGCAGTGGCTGGTGTGGGTCCTGGTGGGGAGGGACACACATGGAGCTTGTCAGGCACACCAAGAATTCCAGCAGAATTCTCCCACTACCACTCCCTCTCCAACACATTTCAAACAGAGCAGTGCAACACACGCTGAGGAAGATGCAAACTGGCAGGATTAAAATAAGTTTGTGCTAAACTGAAATTGTTTGGTATTTTCTAAACATTCATACCACCCTCTTTGAAGCAAACAGCACCCTGTGAGATGTGGACACATCCTGAATACCCAGGACACAAAAAATAGCACCAGTAGTGTTTGAAAAAGAGAAAATAATGAAAAGATGATTTGCAGCAAGTTCAACTTTTTAGCAGGAGACACACCCAGGTCACAAACAGAAAGGCTGAGCTAGGAGGTCTTGGTCACACCTTCAGGATATGAAGACATTGCTTTGGTTTCTACCAGTTCATCTCTGAAGGTTACACTCAGAAGTTTATCTCTGAAGTTTATCCTCAGATCCATGAAGTGCTCTTGCTCTGCATTTGTCCCCCACTGGAGCTTCCCCATGCACCAGGACCCCCTCAGCCAGGTGGCCCTGCCACCACCACCCTGTCCTCGCAGGTAACCACTCCAAACTTCCTGAAAACCCTGAGAATTCCCTTGCCCGAGAAGGGAAACCCCAGAGTTCCCTGAAATCAAGAGAGGGAAAGCTCTGTACCTCCAGAGTGGGGCGGGGGCCCGCAGAGCAGCACCATGCCCTGGCCCTGGCGGACGGACACCGTGCTCCTCGTCCTGGTCTTGAAGTTCTCAAGGTCTGCCAGGAGAGAAGGAACTCGGTTAGAGGCTGATCATGAAGGGGAAATGATGAAATAAAGCAAATATCAGCGTGGAGGGTGGGCTGGGGGGACCTGAGGGGAAGGTGAGGAAAGCAGGAGGCTGAGGAGCATCAACAGGGGGATCAGGAAATGCCTTCCCCAGGCTGGAAAGGGAGAAGGTGCTGATTCACCCACAGAAACAGGCACAGCTGGAGAGAACCCCAGCACCTGCAAGGCTGGGGGAGGTTTGTTGTATGAATTTAGGAAGAATCACTGCATTAAATCAGCAATTCCATCCCAAGGCAGGCTGCTTCCCTCGCTGCTGCTGCCCTCCCATCCCACGTGTGGGGACCCTTCCCTCTCACACCAGCTGCGTGTGAAGCCACAGAAGTGCTTTAATTAAATTAAATTAAATTAAATTCCTCCTTCCACCTCTCTCTTTTTCCTCTCCTCAGGGCCCATGCACTGCAAGAATACAACTCCCCCTGCTCTCCTGGCACACTGGATTCAGGAGTGAAGAGAGGAGGTGACTCTGAGCTCAGAGTGCCACCAGATTGTCACCAGCAGCTGCTTCGTGGGAGCACCAAGACATGGAATCACTTTGGCAGCCTCTGATCCTTTACAATTTCCTGCATTTCAATTTTCATTTTTTTCCCCCTTGTTTCCAGTGTAGCTGAGCCTTGGTTTGGCAATTACAAACCTGTTGTCAGTGCAGTTGGGAACCAGAGGAAACACAGAGGTGATAAATATTTATCAGCAGGCGCTGGTAGGAACATCATTATGAGGTTACAAGGATGGAAAACTGAGCCTTGATTTTTATCCTCTCTTAAAAATGTTTTCTGCACACATACTTAAAAACATTTAAATGAATAAAATCCAAAGTTGTCACTGCTTCATTTCCCTTTTTAGGAAAGAAACCATTATGGGCCTTTCTCTGTTTCTTTTCTGGCTTAGGACAAAATAAGAACAGGAAAATAAATTATCAGTTAGAGAGATATAATTTTCATTCCTAAAGTCTATAAAATTTGCAAGTTTTTTTGGGTTTTTAATTTTTCTTTTTTTTTTTTAATTTTACAGGAAGCACTGCAACATTTCTCTGGCCACCTGCCAATGCACAGATTTTTATGTATTTTGACTGCACACAGGCACAAGGCTGGATCCCATCTTCTCTGAGGACAGCTGCAGGAGGAGTAACAGCCTAAAGCCTAAAGAATGCCTGCAGGAATAAATGTGCTATTTTTTACATCAGTATTGACAAGGAAAGGATTGCTACCAGGAAAAGCAGACTCTGCTTGGGTGAACATGTAGGAAATGCTGCAAGGATGGTCAAAATCAGCAAATAAAGCAGAGCATTCATCACTCTTGCTTGCACTGCAGACCATCAGGCTTTGGGAGCCAGCCCTGCAAAGCCTCATGCAAGCACTTCGAATCTGCCTCTGAGTAAAATAACAAGATTAAGATAATTATAAGAAAGGCTAATGCCTGATCAAGGCCATCAGGCTGATTGTGCTTTCTGAAGGCCACGGATTTGTTTTTACAACACCTAAATTGGAATGAACAATGATATAATGAAGATTTTATTAGTGAGGAGCTTCATTTAGGATCCACCTTGCAATCTTTGAGCTGCAGAGAGGAGGGCTCAGCCTCATGGTGGCAACACCATCAAGTCCCACCTCACTTTGTCCCCAAACCTAAAAACCCTGGGTAGCAGAGGAGGATTTCTGTTCTTATTTGCCCATAAAAATCCCAAACCCAACAGAGAAACATATCAGATAAAAAGGAAAAACTGAGATATTAAGACTTGCAATTCAGGAGATCAATGTGCTGCCAACAATTCTCCCAATACCATCCAAGGCCTCCAGTGAGCACAGAAAAATATTGTGTGAGCTCCAGTCACCCCAGCATTAGAGAAGGATTAGTAATTAGTAATTAGCAATGATTTCAAGAGGAGAATACAACAGGGGGTGTAAGAGGAATGCAGACAGGTTACTGTGAGTAACAGCTACTCACACCTCATTTAATGAATGACTTGAGGTGCTTTTAAACACTTTCTGGACAGTATCAATTCTAAATCAGGCTGAACAGGCCCACAGAAGCAGAAAGCTGCCTGTATTATTTAATTTCAGCTGGATGTGTTTAAAAGCAGCTGCATGACTTTGGGAAAGTCACTCCAGCTCTCGGTGACAAAGTTTGCACATCTCTGAGGACAAGTCCTTGAGCTGTGTCTCTCAGAAGAGCTTTAATTAGCCAATATTTGCACAGAGCCTGGACATCTGCCTCTCTGGAGTGCACTGGAGTGCAATGCACACACCAACACCCAGCCTCCATGGGGCCTGGAATGGCTTTGCTGCCATAATCAGGTTTTCCTGTGAAACTCTGCCTTGGTGCTCGGTGCCACAGCTTGGGCAGGCACTGGGAGGTGATGCCACAGATCCCCCAAAAATGCTCCAAAGCCCAGCAGGAGCCAGCAGCAGCTGCCAGCCCCACCAGCTCCTCCCTTTGGGCAGGGTATCATTGTGTGGAATGAGCTGTTGTGGGGTTTAATAAAGGCTTAAGCAACCTGAAATGATCCCCAGCCCCTCAAGGCTGGGTAGTTTGTCTCAGTAAATGGCATTTGGAAACTTTAATCAAACCCATATGGCTTTGCACAGTAACAATTACCCAAGTTGTCCAGAGTAATGAACGATTTCCCCAAATTTTGCCTACAAAAATCAGTCTTTATAGCAAAGAAGATTCAATTATAAGCAAAACAAAAGGAACTGCAGCCTTTTCCCCCTTCTTAGGACCTACTTGGGTTTGAGCTTTATAAAATGTGGTCATCTTTTTTCTAAATGACTCCTAGGCAAGCAAAGTTTTAAAGAAATATATTTGAAGAAATATTCCCCAGATGGCATCGAAGGATGGGCAAAAAACACATCAGCTCCTGCTGATGGGGTCAGTGTAAAATTTGGCCTCAGATTTCTGAATTTCCACCCCTGATCATTTCCAGCTCCACTGATTGTCCCAATGGAGAGACTTTCACCCCAGCAGAGCAGCTACAGAGCCCCCCTTGGTTCCCATGGCTGGCTGCAACAACTTCAGAAATGATGGGAATAACAGAAATAACGGGAATAACAGGAATAATGGGAATAACATCAGAAATTATGGGAATAACAGAAATAACAGGAATAACAGGAATAATGGGAATAACAGGAATAATGGGAATAACAGGAATGATGGGAATAACATCAGAAATGATGGGAATAACAGGAATAATGGGAATAACAGGAATAATGGGAATAACATCAGAACTGATGAATAACAGAAACGATGGGAATAACGGAAATGATGGGAATAACATCAGAAATGATGGGAATAACAGAAATAATGGGAATAACAGGAATGATGGGAATAACAGGAATAATTGGAGTAACAGAAATAATGGGAATAACAGGAATGATGGGAATAACAGGAATAATTGGAGTAACAGAAATAATGGGAATAACAAGAATAATGGGAATAACAGAAATGATAGGAATAACAGGAATAATAGGAATAACAGGAATAATGGGAATAACAAGAATAACAGAAATGATGGGAATGGCTGAAATAATGGGAATGAGAGAAATAATGGGAATAACAGAAATGATGGAAGTAACAGAAAGAATGGGAATAACAGAAATGATGGGAATAACAGAATAATGGGAATAACAGAAATGATGGGAATAACAGAATAATGGGAATAACAGAATTCCTGAACTCAGCATGCCCCGGGACCCCGACTGGAGCACCACGACTTCCCTCAGGACCTGCCAGTCTCAGGGCACTGGGATGTGACAGAGATCCCTACTTTTTGTGAAAGCTGAGCTCTGTTTTGCTGCCTTTGTTTGCCCCAGGAGCCTTTCCATGCTTTGCTTTGCTTTTTTCCACACGTGCCTATTTTTAGAGCACAAAATGCTTCGTAATTACACCGGTGCTGCAATTAGGAGGGACCCCTCTGTGCAAGAGCTATTAAAAACCACCCAAAAAATATTACAGAGAATGAGATGAGGAGTCAATGATGCAAATTGGTGGTGGCAGGTGTCTGCATGTCCTTTGGAAAGCCAATTTCTGTGAGTGTATCATGTGGGAGGCAGCTCTGCTGTGCAGAGCCTTGAATGACATGCTGTCAAAAACTCACCATTAGTGAGCCCTTTGTCATTGCAGTTCAGGCTTTTTTCTCCTAATGATTAGAAAAGCAGTGTCAGTGCTGTTTTCACCTATTATTCCTGTTTAACTGCTATGAAATGATTTCTGCTTTTGCTCTGTTCCGACAGAAATGTACACACATCAATCACTGCTTTATACATCAGTGGGTTTTAATTGCCAAAGAAAAGCACGGCTAATAGGCTTAGAAAAATAAAAATGTTAGTGGGTTTTACTTGAAAGCCTTGGTCTAGAGAGTTTTATAAAGCAAATTTGATCACACACCGTTGATATCACTCAGTTGCTGTGAACAGCGAGGAGTCCCCAGAGCACAGGAGCTGCAGCCCTGGGGATCATTATTCCTACAAAATGAGGTACCCAATGCACCTGGACAAGGAGAACACAGAGGTTGTGCCCAGCAGCAGCACAGGGAGGGAGGAGGGTGGGTGATACCCACACATCTCTGCATCCAACTGGGAATTACTGGGAATTAGCACTGCCTTAGTGCCATTCCTGCTGTACTACAAATAAGTCTTGGGTTAAGGAACTCCTACTTCTCTTAGATGAGCAACAAATCCTTGGATCAGCACTTCAGGAGTTCTTTTAGCCTGTCTGTATTTTATGGGGGGTTGGTATTTCACCCTTGAGACTTGGTTATACTTTGAGCACAGGAAAATAAAATGGTTAAAAATGATTGATAATTTAGGAACTGAAATCAGAAAGCTAACACACATTCATTGGCAACTTTGAGTATTCTGGAGTGGACAAAACAACACCTTTACTAATATGAAATGAACTTTAAAGCACCCACAGAATAGGAAATAATGATATAGTTAAGGAGTAATTACCTTTCTTATATGTGAAATGCCCGATCCCCTTGGGTACCCTGCCACAGCCAAAACACCCAGAGCCAATTTTTAAGCATGACTTAAAGAGATTTGCAGATCATGATGGGCTTTGCCTTCTCAAACCCCTTCTATAATTTTAAAATAATCCCAGGAATCTAAAATTTAGGGTGGTGTTTAAGGTCATATCCAGGAATAATTGAAGATTATTTCTTTTATCAAAGAGCACACGATTCGTCCCAAGGGAATCTGATTAGGCTGGCAGTGGCAGCTCCAACACAAAAAACTGATGGGAGCATTGGTCAAATCCCCCTGGTTCAGACTGAGCAAAGAACCTCCCTCCAAATATCCTTGGGGACGTTTGGATGCCCTTTCCCAAATTATTCTCATCATGTTTGCACAACTCTCCACTGACAACAGATCCCAGGTTCATGTCCTGCACAAAACTCCCAGCCAGGTGGGCAGGGGAGGCATTGGCAACATAATCCCACTCCACTGGCTCCAAACGGTGGGAATTTAAAATATTTAGGAAAAAATTAAAAAGGGAAGGAAGAAGGGAAGGAAGAAGGGAAGGGAAGGAAGAAGGGAAGGGAAGGGAAGGAAGAAGGGAAGGGAAGGAAGAAGGGAAGGGAAGGGAAGGGAAGGGAAGGGAAGGGAAGGGAAGGGAAGGGAAGGGAAGGGAAGGGAAGGGAAGGGAAGGGAAGGGAAGGGAAGGGAAGGGAAGGGAAGGGAAGGGAAGGGAAGGGAAGGGAAGGGAAGGGAAGGGAAGGGAAGGGAAGGGAAGGGAAGGGAAGGGAAGGGAAGGGAAGGGAAGGGAAGGGAAGGGAAGGAAAGGAAAGGAAAGGAAAGGAAAGGGAAGGGAAGGGAAGGGAAGGGAAGGGAAGGGAAGGGAAGGGAAGGGAAGGGAAGGGAAGGAAAGGAAAGGAAAGGAAAGGAAAGGAAAGGAAAGGAAAGGAAAGGAAAGGAAAGGAAAGGAAAGGAAAGGAAAGGAAAGGAAAGGAAAGGAAAGGAAAGGAAAGGAAAAGCTGGGTTTTCTGCCATCCCTCTCACCAACTCACAGAGATGAAGTTTTTCAGGCTGTGTCCTTGCTGGTGTGTCAGGACTACCCAGAGAGCTGTGTGGGTTGGAATAAAACCCCTTTGATACACAGCTTAATAGAATTTTAGTTTAAGAGCTGCTGTTCTAATGAATAATTTCGAGAGTCACTGATTTGAGAAATAGTTTACAAGTCTGGGGATGAAAGCTTTCTAATTTGACCTTTAGAGCAGAAATTTCACTGGGATTTCTACTTTGCCAAAGAGAAAAGAAAGGGAAAAGAATTTTTAGAGGTAAATATCTCAGCATTCCCCCCACCCTATCCCTGTTGGAAAAGATTTTCCCTTGCACTTTATTACTGTGGCCATTAACAAGGCCCTGAGTTTCCCACTCCCATCTCTGGTCTCTCATCCCTGTCTGGGTCCTCTGTTGAGGCTGTTTGGATTTTCCCAAGCGTTTCTGACCCCTCCTGTTAAAGCCAGGCTGATTTCTGCACCCACATGGCTGCAATTCCACCTCCCTGGGGTCTGCAGCTCCCACCAGGCTGCAAGGCACCCCCAGGGCTCTTTCCTTCCTTCCTTCACCCCACTGCTCTTACAGGGAAACAGAAGTTCCTGAGAAATTTTCCTGAGAAATTCCTGCAAGGCCCCCATTTTTCTTCTCCAAAAATCAAACCACTCTTCTCTATGACATTATGAAAAAAAAAATAAAATCCTCCTTGTCTTCATGTTCCACTTCATAAAAACTGCCTGTTTGCCTTCTTTCGACGGGAAATATTTCAAACATTTATTCTGAAGCAGCTCCTCTGCTTGAGACAAAATGCTGAGGACTCTGAAAATTTTATTACTTTAATCTAGAAAATCTGGGCAGACATTTCCCCTTGGGTTGACTGGAATGGGGTTATTTCACTCTCAGAAGTTTTTTATCTTTTCCTAGATGAAAAAAAAAGCAAAAAAAAAAAAAAAAAAAAAAGCTCTGTTTGCACTTTCTTGCAGCAGAGATCAGAGATGATCTGCAGTGGGCAGAGAGCAGAACTTGCAGGGGCACAGGGGGTGTTGTGCCCCTCTTTCAGGGGATGTCTGGGCAATTCAGGTGCCTCCCGTGCTCCCCTTCTGCCCCTTCCCACTCTGGGCAGAGGCAGGAATGCAAATTCAGGCCCAAAATAATGCAAAATACAAACACTGAGCCGTAGAATTCATCAAAGCCCATCCAGTGCCACGGCAGGGACAGCTCCCACTGTGGCTGATCCCAGTCCTGTCCAGCCTGGGCACTGCCAGGGACCCAGGACAGCCCCAGATTTTCTGGATATCGTGGCTCAAGCTCACCCAGCTCAGCAGGACATTTCAAAGGGAAATTTCCCTTTACTGGCTAAAACCCCCCCAAACCCCAGCCCACAGAGATGCTGATCCTCAGAGCTGCCGCTGCTTCAGCCAAAATGTGGAAATTCCCATTCTGGTGCTCAGCAGCATCTCACAGTGCTGATATTGTCCCATTCTGTTCCCCTCCCAGCCCGAGTGAATACTGGCATGCCAGCCCTGTGTGCTGCAGACAGGGAAGCCAAGGGGGCACAGCTTCCACAAACACATTTAAAGCTGCTCCATCCTCCACGTGCCAGTGCTGGCTCCTGGCTTTACTTTCCAGAGGGAAACCAGGGGAAAAAAACCAAAAAACAACAAAATAAAGACGAAGCAGCCACTGGGATAAAGTTGTTCTGCACTGCCCTTGCATCCCATCAATAGAAACTGAAATTTTACTGCAGAAACAGAAATTGTCCTGCAGAATCCAGCTCTGGCCTTTGCCAAGTCCATGCTGGGGTCCTGGAACTGCTATTTCCACACATTTAGAGAAAATACTGATTTGCATTGATCCAGAACCCCCTAAGGATCATCTAAGGAGCATAATTATTTCTTCAGCTGGGTCAAGAACATTATTTCATTCCAGACCAGGAGGTTTAGAGGCAAAAGGGGAGGTGTCACAAGAACATTATTATTGTATTCCTCTGTCATTATTTCCAATGGCAGAGGAAATAACCCAACCTCCTGACTTCTTGTCCTGTTCCCCAGCCACACACACCATGAAAACTGACCAGAATATGCCATGAAAACATCACCCAACAGCTCTGCAGATGTTTACTACTCTAAAGTCAGTTTTTACAAGAAGTTTGGGCATTCATAAAAAATCCAAACACCTACATCATCATATATTCTTAAACATGAGTTTTTAAGAATAAAGCCCCTGATATAGAAAAAATAAATACCTGCATTTTGAATATTTTTTCATATTAAAGGCAAAATGAATAAATATGAAGAGAGACGAGGAAAAGCATCAAGCCTGTGCCTTGCTTTTCCCTGAATTCCTAAAGCAGAAGAGGAACTGGGGTGTTGTGAGTGGCCTGTGATGCTCAGCTGGCTCCAACACCTCCCATGCAACCCCCTGCCCTCTCCAGAGCTCCCTCCAGCCAGAAACCAAAATATCTTCCCAAAAACCACTGCAGGATGAGGAGATTCCCAGCTTTAGGACAACGTGCACTGACAATTTCCAAGTGCCACTGCTTTAAGTAATAATGAATTCAGCTTATTTATAAACCTGGGGGGGGGGAACAAAGCAGGTAAAAAATCCTCCATTTCTGCTCTGACTTAAGGGTCCTTCTATCCCAGATGGAAGTAAAGTAGGTTATAGATCCATCCTCTGCTGCAAACTCCCTGTTGGTCCTATTCATCAAAAATCAAAAATAAAAAATAAAAAAAGGGAAAAAGAAAGGGAAAAAAGAGGAGCTTACGTGAGGCTTAGCCTAGTTTTCCACCCAGCAGGGACTGTGGGGAAGGAGCAGAGGTTGGGAGCTCATCTCTAACACTGATCCTTCCCTGTGCACAGCTCAGCCAGGATTTCAGCACAGAGAAAAACCCTGGCGTGTGGGGACACATGGAAAAATGCAAATAAATGTGCTCCTTCCTGAGTAAAGGTGACAGCAGCACCAGTCCTGGGGGCTGGGGGTTTCCCTTCAAAAAAAAAAAGGTGTTTTTTTGAAGGAGAAAAACCTTTCTATAAAATGAATTCTTTTAATAAAGTGTGGGGGGGACAGGCAGGTGAGGGGCTGGTTTTGGGTAAGGCAGCTGGGCTGTGGTTGACATAAATGGCATTTTTCCTTGAAAAGGCAATGGAGGAGAATCAGGGCTTTGGCACTTGGCAGGAAATCACACAGAAATAAAGGGAATAGCAGAAATGATGGGAATAAAAGAATAATGGGAATAACAGAATTCCTGACCTCATCCTGAACTCCCCAGTTTAAGAGCTGGGGACACCCCAGGCACGCTGCTCTCACAGGCTGAGGGCAAACAGGGATGGCACATCCCAGTGGGGCTGGGGAAACCTGGGGTCTCTGCAGAGGCCAGGACTGGACATTCCAGCTCCAAAATGATGATTTTTCACACAGTTCCAGGTCACAACAAAATCCTTCAGATGCACAGAGGCTCCGGTGAGAAAAAGGGGTGAGATGGGGGATGCAGGGGAAATTGGGTCATGGTAAGAAAATCAATTTCTGAAGATGTAAGGAAAAACTAAGGAAATGTAATGATTTTAAGCAGATTTGTGGGCCCTTGGTGTCAGCAAGCTGCAGTGGCTGGCTGGGAGTTTTGTCTCTGAATTGGGGACACAGTGAAACAGCTCAGCTCAGTTCCACACAGGAAATCAGACATCTGAGGAGGAGGAGGAGAACAAGGAGACCCCTCCCCTTCCTTTCAGCCTCCTGGGGCAGCACATGATGCTCCAGCCCTGCTGCAGCATCCTCAGAGCTCTCCTCCCTTCAGACTCATCACCCCCCGCTCCCCTGGGGCTCATTTGGCCTCAGATTGGTCCCTCAGCCCCTGGACATCTCAGCATCACTTTGGCCAACTGCAGAGAACATCCACAGCATGGGCATGGATCTGCCAAGTTACAGATTCCAGGGAAACTCCTTCCTGGAAAATGGCCATGGGCTGGGAAGGGGATTTCAGAGAGGCCTCTGGGCACAGAGCAGGGGAAGGACACCAGCCATCCTCCCCTCATCCTTCCCACAGATAAAACCCCCCTGAAAACACATCCCATTTCTCTAACAGCTCCTGTTTCACAGACATCACTCTCAGGCAGTTTTTGTAACAACAGGGGGCAAAACAATGATATGGCTGAAAACCAGCTCTGATTCAAACTTGATTTCCCTCTTTGGATACCCATTTCCAAATCAGCAGCATGTGACAGCCACCAGCGAGATGAGAAAGGCAGCAGCTCCTGCACAGCTCCCAGAGGGTTTCATTTCCAAACCAGCATCCTGCAGCAGCTTTGTGAATTTTCAGGTTAAACTGCAAACCCTGCTGAGGTGTTTAGGGCCAAATTGAGTCAAGTTATCACAGCAGGGAGGGAATTTTTCATCTGTGAGCACTGGGGATGGCTCCATGGCAGAAGAGAGGGGTCACCTCTTGGCAGAGGCTTGGTCCTGTGCTTGGAGGTGGAGCAGACACAGCCTGGAGACCCCTGGGGTGGGGGGCACTGGAGACGTGCAAAACTGTCCTGGTTCCAAAGCTTGGGCAGTAAAACACAAACTGCAGCCTCAGCAAGGCAAAATAAATTCAAAGTTGTCTCTAATTAGAGATGCTGCCCTATAGGAGCTCATAAATCAGCAGGAATTGTCCTGCCTGGCTCATCCCACTGGGATCAGGGATAACCTGGACATGTCTTAGCAAGGATTAAAGCAGAGGGGAAGCCCTGAGCTGTCCCATCCCCTCTGAAGCCCTTCCAGCAGTGCTGCCCAGCTGGGACAGGCTGCAGGATCAGCACAGGCCTCCAAATGGAACTAAAAAATCTGAGCACACAGATCTCCCAATGCACAGCCCTGAGAAGGGTCTGCAAGGAACAGGAGCTTCTCCAGGGGTGGTTTTGAGAACTTCCCATGGTGATCTGATGACCACGGAGGTGTGGGTATAAATCAGGCATTAAGGTCAAGCCCAACCTTTGAGCAGACACCAGGGCCACTGAACCCCACCACAAAGTGTCACATCTGCCACTGTCTGAGCAATTCCAGGCATGGGGGCTCCACCACTGCCCTGGGCAGCCTTTCCAGTGCTCAGCCACACTTTAGTAAGGAAACTTTTCCTGATGTCCTCCCCTGGCACAACTTGAGGCCATTTCTTCTTGTCCTGTCCCTTGTTCTCTCAGAGAGGAGACCAACCCTCACCTTGCCACCATCTCCTTCCAGGGAATTTTTCTTCCTCTGTCTTTTTCCCTTTCTCTTCCCCACTTTTTCCCTTTTCTTTCCACACTAGTTGTCTCTGAAATTGAACATATTTTCACCGAGTGAGGAATCTGCTGTGCCACAGTAACAGAATATGGATTAATGACACCCCACGCCCTGTGCTTATAGCAACACAGGCTTTCAGAAAATAAAAAAGCTTTAAAGTCATCAATATGGCTCTAATAAGAGATCTTAGAGAGTGACAGAACAACTTCCAGCCCCTGTGAGATCTTCCATCCCATGCATGATTCCATGGTCAGCTTGAGTGTGTCCAGAGGGAGCAATAAGGGCTGGAGAGGGGCTGGGAACACAAACCCTGAGAGGAACATTTGAAGGAGCTGGGGGTGCTCAGCCTGGAGAAAAGGAGACTCAGGGCTGTCCCCATCACTCTCACAGCTCCTGAAAGGTGCCTGTGCTCAGCTGGGGCTGGGCCCTTTCTCCAGCAGCACTGGCACAACCAGAGCACACAGCCTCGAGCTGCACCAAGGGAAATACAGGCTGGAGAGCAGGGAAAAGTGTTTTCCAGAAAGGGTGATAAAGTTCTGGAATGGCTGCCCAGGGAGGTGGTGGAGTCCCCATGCCTGGGTGTGTTTAACAAAGCCTGGATGTGGCACTGGGTGCCAGGGTTGAGTTGAGGGGTTGGGGCTGGGCTGGACTCGATGCTCTTGCAGGTCTCTCCCAGCGTGGGGATTTGTCTGTGACTCTGTGATCCAGTAATGGACAAGGACACACTGGGAGCTCACCCTCCCTGCCCTGCCAAAGGGACAGGAGCTGAGCAGGCTGAACAAGCTGCAAATTCATCACTTTGGGAGGGCTGTGGGCCAGCTCTGGTGCCACCAGAAATCAATGGGAGCTTTATCTCCATCCTCAGTGGAAGCAGGATCTGGGCCACAAAAACCAACTTTGGCCACAGGTGTGGAGGGGTGGGCTCAGCCCCAAAATGCTGCCTCAGAGCTGCCTCCCAGGCACAACTCCTGCTTGATTCCAGGGCTATTCCCAACAGAAACCACAGCACAGTCAATGAAATCATCAAGCTAAGCCCCAGCCCCTAAAATAAAAAGCACATCATTTAATCTAGTTCAGCTGTGTTTCCGTGGATCTTTGTGGAAAAGCCATTATTAGATCCATACTCAAGAGTTTAAAGCTCTTTTATTTTCTGAAAGCCTGTGTTGCCATAAGCACAGGGCTTGGGGTATCATTAATCCATATTCTGTTACTGTGGCACAGCAGATTCCTCACTCAGTGAAAATATGTTCAATTTCAGAGACAACTAGCGTGGAGAAAAAAAAAGAAATAAAAGTGAGAAGAGAAATGGAAAAAGAGAGAGGAAGAAAAAATCAAAAAGGACAAACCTGAAATGAAAATGCCATATCAAAAAGCAAGTATTCAGGGGAAATATTAGCACTTTTATCATAATGAGTTTGTAACCTAAATACATATTTCAAGGATGAAATTGCTGACCCTGTCTGCCCTCCACAGGAGGCTGAATGGCTCAATCACAGCTTAATCTTCCCTGAAAAGGCTACAGAAGAATATCACAGCCCTTGAAGAACCACACACATTACTGATGCCCCAAGATTCACAATTTAACTCTTAAAAGGAGGGGGGAAAACCCTCAAATCTCACCCATCATTCTCAAAATAAGACCCAACAGTCATTTCCTCAGAAATAAAATTTAGATAAAACAAAACCCTCACAACACAAGAAGAGGATGGAAAATAAGGGGTTGCTCAGATGAAGGGTGAAGCTTCACATGCCCAATTTTATTGTTTCTCTGAGGCAGAGCCTTTGTAGTAAACTTAAATCACTCTGTGTTTCCTAATTCAGCTGATTCTGGTTGCCATCCCTTTGGTTAGAGAAGACACTAAAAGTGTTCCTTGGCCTATCAGCTTTAGCCACACCATGCTGTAAATGCCTTAAAGCCAATCATCTAAAATCACCCCTTGTGGGTCCACTACAATGCACCTTTCATAGTTCTATTTCTCCAAAGTATCCAGTCTTATTTGCAAGGCCACCTTTTGAAACTTTTTCTAGTTCCATCTCTCTCCACAACATCTGTCCTATCCCACGGCATTTCTAAATCAGCATTTCTCATCTCAAAGTTTGCACAGGGATGCACACACTGGGTGAGCCTTGAGAACTCTCCACACGCCCATTTCCCACAGAGAACACCCCATAACCCACCAGGAAAAACTGGAAAAAGACCCCAGCTCCCAGTTTTTCCAGCACAGGAACAGAGGCTGACTTACAGGCAAACTGCAGCTTGGCCTCTCTGCTGACAATGGTTCCAAAGGGGTTTGTTGCCACACACTGGTAGGTGCCAGCATCCTGGCTTCTGTTGGGGTTGTTGATTTGTTGGGCAATGCCCTTTTCTGACCCAGAGATGGGGTAACTGAGAGGTGTTACACAAACTTCTATTCCATTTTCAGTCTCATGTGAAGGGTGAGACAATTCAGATGTCATAATTCATGCCATCACAATCAGAAGCCAACTATTTCCTAATTACAAAACACTATAAGTGTTTGTTCTGTTGGCCTATCAGTTTTAGCCACACCATGCTGTAAATGGCTTAAAGCCAATCATGCATGCAGTGGGTCCCACTACACTGCACCTTTCATAGTTCTATTTCTCCAAAGTATCCAGTCTTATTTGCAAGGCCATCCTTTGAAACTTGTTTCTAGTTCTATTTCTTTCTCAATAATGTCCATCCTATTCCATGGCATTTCTAAATCAGCATTTCTCATCTCAAAGTTTGCACAGGGATGCACACACTGGGTGGGCCTTGAGAACTCTCCCCACACCCATTTCCCACAGAGAACACCCCACAACCCACCAGGAAAAACTGGAAAAAGACCCCAGCTCCCAGTTTTTCCAGCACAGGAACAGAGGCTGACTTACAGGCAAACTGCAGCTTGGCCTCCCTGCTGACAATGGTTCCAAAGGGGTTTGTTGCCACACACTGGTAGGTGCCAGCATCCTGGCTTCTGTTGGGGTTGTTGATCAGCAGGGCTCCTCCCAGCAGGCTGTAGTGGAAATCCATGCCCACGTCAATGCTGCTTCCATTTAACTTCCACCTGCAGCACACAATGCCAAAGTTAAACTCTGCTGGTGCTCCTGGCTGTTTGGAAACACAGCCTGAAGTAAGTAAAGGAAGATTTAGAATGGCTCTGACTACTTATTAAAAATAAAACAATAAAAAAGACAGCACAAAAATGCAAATATCCTGAGCAGTATTGAAATATTCCAGTATTTAACTGCAAGAGCAATATCCTTGACATATATTTCAGTCTCTGAAAGGATTAATGCTTCTGTAGTTGCTGGTGCTGCTGCTCTTTGGAATTGATCACTTGGCAAGGGGAAATCCCTGAGACAGGATCTCTAACCCATTCAAGTCCACTGAGGATATTTTCCCCCCTTTCCTAACTTGCTGTTTGTTTGTTTGTTTATAAATTTAAGAAAATTCCCTCCTGGCAGATGCTGGCACAAAGTGGGGCACTGAGGAATCCCAGCCCCTGCAGCTCCTGAGTGCCCAGGGCAGCTCTGGAGCTGTGTTTGCAGCATGGATCCATGGGTTCATGGCATTAAGCAGCTGTGTCAGGAGACAGCCCAGAGGCAGAGGCCTGGTGCCTCTCACTGGTTTCAGGGTGGCGTTTACTGGTGAGCAGAGTGAGAGGCACCAATGATTTACAGCAGCAGCACTGCAGGAGGACAGCACCTTCCTCCAAGGATCCCAAAGCAGCTGCTAAAGCTGAAAAGAATGAGGAGCCTTGTCCATGTTTATGGGAAAGGATGGGTAATCTGAGAGCCAGGACTGTTTATAATCCTTTTGTAGCATTTTAGAACTCGTGTCCAAGGTTTGCCATTGAGTTGCAATACCTGGAGATTTCCTGGTGTCCATTCCCTCTGTTCCTAATGCCCCAGGATCACAGAACATCCTGAGCTGGAAGGGACCCACAAGGACCATCCTGGCCAGGACACCCCAAGTCCCACCCTGGGAGGGTTTCCCAAACCCTCCTGGAGCTCTGGCAGCCTTGGGGCTGTGCCCATTCCCTGGGCAGTGCCAGCACCCTCTGGGGGAACCTTTCCCTAAAAGCCAACCCCAAACCCCCCTGGCCCAGCTCCAGCCCCTGCCTGGGCCCCGTCCCTGGCCACAGAGCAGAGATCAGAGCTGCCCCTGGGGACTCTTCTGGGATCAGCACTGTGGTGGCCTCCAGGGACATCACTGATAGCAGAAAGGCTCTGAGAACAGTCAAACACTGAACAAACCCAATGGTTGGTCTGGGATTTCCTTTCACTTCACAGCTCAGCTTCACTTTCCTCTCCTCGGAGTCCAGGGGGAAGATGACACTGTCGGGCTCCTGGAGGAACACTGGCCCATGCAGGGTGTTGTCATCTGCAGAACAGGGACAGGGGACAGGTCACACAAGGAATCCCCACGTTCCAGCCTTGAAATGTAAAACAGAGTCTCAGCAGCAAGAGGCCGTGTGCCATTCACCTTGGAAAAGATCTGGTGTCGCTTCATTTAGTTGATAATGGCAGATTTATTTTATTTTATTTTTTTTCCCAAAAGCCACTGAAGCTCACGTGGAGTAATGAAAATGTCCTACACTGAACAGAGCACAGAATGGAACCTCACCCAAAGTTCAAACAATGGGAACAGGCACTGCTGTCATAGCAGAGCTCGATTCAAATCCCAGCGCCCTGGCATTGCCCCACACCTCCCAGGAATGGGCTCCCAGCCTGACAAGGACATTCCACACCCCTGGCATTGCCCCACACCTCCCAGGAATGGGCTCCCAGCCTGACAAGGACATTCCACACCCCTGCCCTTCAGAGCGTTAAAAACTCACTCTAGATACAGGTAGGAGAGGGAAAATATTTTGGCAAAACAAGCTGACACGACCTTCAAGGAGCTCAGGAGCCACTTCCCAGCAGTCCAGCACTCTGGGGTTGGTGATTACTGATGGGAGCCTGCCTTGAGCTGCCTTTCCTCCTTAGTTTTAAAAATACACCCTGATTTTTTGAGCTGTTAAGTCCTCCCTTTCTCCTTTCCTCTCTGCTCAGCCACTTCACCTTATCAATTTATCCTCTCTCAGAGCTGGGAGCTGCTCACAGGCCCATCCCTGAGGTGCAGCTCTTCCCTGCCCAGTGCTCTGCAGAATTTCAGGAAATTCACTGACACTGCTCCAAACACCCACAGAAAGCTCTGACTAAACTCCCTGCTCTCCACCCTCAGTTTGTCTCAGTTTCATCTCCACAGTGGCTGTTCAGAACACAAAAGACACCAACTTTTCCTGCCTGAAAAGATCAGCTATCCTGATTTCACCACTTTTCCTCTCATCAGTGTCAATACCTGGCTGCTCCTCCAAGTTCAGAGCAAGTGAGGACATGCTGGAAGTGCTCACAGTCACAAAGTGACTGGAAGGAACCTTGATTTAACATTTTTAAATTTTTTTCCAATCTTTTGCTGCCCTGCAGACTCTGTTCTTTCAGTGTGCAGGGACTTGCAGGGATGTGAACACAGAATTCACCTCAGTCAGGCTGCTGGAAACCCACCCAGGTGTGGATACAGGAAATTTGTGGGTATAGGAGGGTCAGGGGAAAATGAATAAATAAAATTTAGAGATGATGGGATGCACAAAAATATAGGGGAAAAAAATATAGTGAACAGGAGATGATGGATCTTCCAGATGGAAGAAAGGTGAGAATGAATGAGAATAACCCTGATATTGCCTGACCCTGGGAAATCAGCTGGATTCACCAAGGACAGAACAACAGCCCTTCACTCAGGGAGAGCAAATCCATCTCCACAGAAGTGGAGTTTCAAGCAGTTTCACAGAGACTCTGCCAGGAAGATTAGAAAGGAATCACCTCTGTCCCCTCCCTCAGGCCCCACCACAAGCACAGTCACAGGCCTGGTATTTCTCTTTATTTTTAATTATATGCTAACGATACCTGGCTGAAACTCATCTGTTATTCAAAACACATTTCACATCATCTCTAGCTTTAAATTACACCTGTGTGCAACTCATGTTGCTGGTGGGAAAAGATAATAACAGCCATAAAGCATAAGGGACTGGATTATGGCATCCAAGCTTGTTCCTGGGACCCTGCACTCCTTAAGCAGCCTCATTCACCCTGAGAAAGAATATTATAGCCTGGCCCATAAGGATTATAGCTCTGAGAACTGTAGGAGTGGCTTTGAAAGCAAGAGATTTAAAATATATTTGAGTGTATCCATTTCTCTCACTGAAAGATACACAAGTGCCCAGGACCTGTGTAAGAGATGCCTGAAATCCCAGGAGCACAGAGTCTGATGGTGGCAGGAGCACCCCAGGTAATCCAGTCAGGGCCTGCTGACTCAGGGATGTGTGATTGCCTCTGTCACCTGCCTCACACCCCTCTCTGGGCTGTCACCTGCTGTTATTTCAATTAGAGGGTGTCAATTTATATCACATCACACCAAAGGTCTGACTTTGGTCCTCCTGCCATCCCAGGAAAACACAGCCTGCATTAAAAGTGAGCAGTTCAGCTACTTGAGGTGGGAAACAGGAACAAGCCTGAGGGTCCAAAAGTGTCCCCACACCTCCAGGACATCACCTGGCTGCAGGAGCAGGGGTGAACCTGCAGCATCCTGCACTTCAAGGGTTAATGAACATGTAAGAGCCACCCCATCCTGTCCGTGCCATTAATTACTGAGCAATTAACAGCTTAAAAAACACAGACTCAGACAGAGAACTGAAGGTAGAAATAGTGCCAAATAGGTGAAAAGGCTGATTTGTCCACTGAGTAACTCAATTTACCCAAGCTCAGGTGGAAGCTCATGAAAGATCAAATTAAAACATTTCCAAATATTCCACCTGCTGCTGACACCGTTCAACATTCAGCTTTTATATGGCAAAAAGAAAATGCCTGCCCTCGCTGTTGGGCAGCAAGAGGAAAAACCCTGGTGTGATTTTCAAGCAGAGGGAGAAGCTCTGAGAGCAGCTGCAGCCTGCCAGGGGAGCAGGGGAGCAGGAAAAACCTCACTACACTGCCCAGATAAAATTATTTTGAGTGCCTTTCTTCTTCCTCTTATTGCTGCCTGTGTATAACCAAGATAAGCAAGTCCAAACTATTTAATCTTCAGCCTGTGGAGCTGCTTTGCTGCAGCCTTAATGTGTGATTGAAATCACTGCAGCCCAGATCCCACCACTGGGTGATAAGGGCTGAGCCACAGAACCTGCCACAGGAGGAGGATTTGCTTCACAGAGCACTAAAGAGTCACTAATAAATAAAACAAGCTGCCATCTAGATCCTTGCAGACAGGAAACTACAAGTGCCTGCACCAGAAAAAGCCAATTTTTGACCAAGTTGTGTTGCTCAGATGTTCATTGTCAGCACAGCCAAAGGCTTTTGCTCCACTGAAGTGTCTGCTTTTGTGGGAGCAAAGTTTTGCTGTTTGGATAACTCTGAAATGCAAATCCTACACTTTTTTTAATAAGTTCAAAGTGGTAACTTTCTTTCTGTCACAGCAATGTCCGGGGACTTGCTCTCCACCACTGATAACAATTTTTGGCTTATCACTGGTGAGCACTGAGCTCAATCCACAGAAACCACCGAGGCCAGCAGGAGGCCCTTGGCTGTGCTTAGAGGCTTTTCCCCTCACCCTTCTCACCAGATTGTGTCCAACAGACTCTTTTTTGGGCATTTCATCAAGAAAGAACAAGAAGCAGTGCATATCTGTGTACACACACCTGAAAGTGCTCAGCTATTTTGGTCCACTTCCCTTTTACACCATTCAACAGCTGCTGCCGTTCCTCACACATTTCCCACCGCCCCAGGACAATAAAATAAATAACTTTCCCAGCCAAACTAACTGGTGAGACACTCCCAGGGGCAGATTTTATTTTTCTGAGTTACATTTCTTAAATGAGTTAACCCAGAACGAACACGAGCCGCCCTCAGCTTAAGACAACCTGCAAACGAGATTGGCTTCCAAAAAAGCATTTTTCCCCCTCCTTGTCAGATAAAACAAATGTACTCCTGCTCTGGGTCTGCCTCCTCTGACAGAAGTGTGTTTCTTTCACTCAGAGGCAGGATCTAGGAAATTTCAGTGGATTTGACAATAAAAGAAGCATTTTAAGCACAGAAGGAGGTGTGTGTCCATATGGTGTTGGATGGAAAGTGAGAGATCATTTCAAAGAACATTCTGCTCAATATATATTTTTCCCCCTGGTGAATTACAAAACCAATTAAAAAAAAAAAAAAAAGCCAGATTAATTGGAATAGATTCCAAATGAAGAGTGTATTTGCTGTGTCCCTGCAGTACCCCAAAGCTGAGAGCCAGCCCGTGCAGTTGGATGCTGAATGCTGTCAGCTTCCCCTGCTTTTGAGGAATTGAAACGTGAGGAATGTCAGCCGAGGTTAATTCCCACCAAACAGGTGGAACCATTGCTATTCTCTCTGAACATTAAGCCTGGTGACAGATACTGGTACCTAAATAGAACTGCTTTAATTTCCATTGAAAGTTATGGCCAATTTGAGAGGAAGTTTAATTGAATATTCCACACCGTGGGGAAAGATAATAACTAAACTGAACAGAGAATTCTTGGAGTATATCCAGGGTAAATGAGAGAAATGCTTTCCTTGTTTGCTGCTGAGGGAATTGCTCCCTGCTCTGTGTGCTGGGCTGTTTTCACACACTGCTGCAAGCTGGTATTTCTCTGAGACAAAACTGCACCTTGGGAAGAGCAGCTCTCCAGAAGAGTGGGGAGAGGAATGGATGGGACAGCTCAAGGGCACGGCTGATTGCACAGCAGCCTGCTCTTCAAGGTGAGCAGCTGCACTCCATCCTCCTGAGCAGCAAAGGGCTCCACTGCATGGCTCTCTCCTTCCTTCCTGCCTATCATTCCTGTTAACAGCAGCTGCACTTGGCTTTCAAATTCAAACTGAGAATATTTCACACCACACAGTCCTGCTGTGACTGATTCTGGGGACTGCTCAATGAACAAGACCCACTCAGAGTGCTTCCTGTTCAAAGAAATAAAAAAAAAGGCTAAAACCCAGATATTTTAAAAGTGTATGAAGTGGTGTTTTCCACTTGTAGCTCTGCATCTTTGGGGACAGCCCCTTGATACAAGACTGGGCTTCTTTTGTGGCACCTGCAGGTGTCCAACAGGTGCTCTGAGCCTTCTGCTGTCCCCTCTGCTGTCCCAGCCCAGGGCACAGCCCTGCCACACCAGGGTCTGACACCCAAGCTCCAAAGCAGGGTCAGGTATTCCCCAGAGAGGGAATAAATCTCCCCTCTGGTAAAGGCAGGCCTGGAAGAGCTCCAGCACTGGAGGGGGATTCAGCACTGACAGCTCCATTGAGGAGCTACCTGAGGACCTGGAACAGCCTGGGTGAAAGGCAGGGTTAAACTCAGAGTGTGCCCTGAGCTCTGGTCATACTCACAAATGTGGATATTCACATGGGGATAGACACAAATGTGGATATCATACACACAAACGTGGATACCATACACACAAACGTGGATATTCACATGGGGATATCACAGACACAAATGTGGATATCATACACACAAACATGGATATTTGTATGTGGACATCATACAAAAATGTAGATATTCACATGTGGACATCATACACACAAATGTGGATATCCTACACACAAATGTGGATATTTCTATGTGGATATCCTATATACAAATGTGGATATCCTACACACAAATGTGGGTATTTGTATATGGACATCATAGACACAAACATGGATATCATACACACAAATGTGGATATTTCTATATGGATATCCTACACACAAATGTGGATATTTGTGGATATCCTACACACAAATGTGGATATTTGTGGATATCCTACACCAAATGTGGATATTTGTATATGGATATCATAGACACAAATGTGGATATCCTACACACAAATGTGGATATTCACATGTGGATATCCTACACACAAATGTGGATATTTGTATGTAGATATTTGTATGTGGATATCCTACACACAAATGTGGATATTTGTATGTAGATATTTGTATGTGGATATCATACACACAAATGTGGATATTTGTATGTAGATATTTGTATGTGGATATCATACACACAAATGTGGATATTCCCTGTGCCTCCTCTCCTGGCTCCAGACTGCTGGGAGAGGCCATTCTCACCACAGGACAAGGGTGACCTATCCTCTGACAAAACCCTCATTTACCAGGATGCAATTTGAGTTCTCTTAGCAAGTAAACAACCTGATTATAACCACACATATCCCCTTCAGTGTCCCACAAAAGCACATTGCTCAGTACTGCAGAAAATCACAAATTTCTTCAGCACACAGCCTCTTCCCTGAGTCACCACAGCCCAGAGCAGGAAAATAAACAGAGGAACTCACAGTGCCCTGTTGAGGACGATATCAGCCCATGACAGAGCTCTGAATAAGTATAAAACAATAGCAGAAATCAGGTGAATGCAGTGCCAATGGTGCTACCACCAGGGCTGGACACTCTTGGATAGAGCTACCTGGGAATAGAAATGTTTCCAAGGCCTGTGCTAATTATCTATTGATTTATTAGTAAAATGTAAGGTGCTGATATAATTGCAGTCTGCCAAGAACACACATCATTATTGTAAAACTTTCAGCTGTCTTGAGTATGACAGGGACTGTAAAGTGGGTAGATTAAAAAAGCAGAAGTAGTTGGTTGCATGTACGTATTTTAAAGCCACATATTTCCTTTCCACAGTACCTCCCTGGGCTGGGATTGATTTGAATCTCTGCTGTAATCAGGACGGTGTGTAAAAGCCAGGTTAACAAATGCCATCCTCCCCAGCCAGCAGCAGACAGGCAGAGTTACACAGGGAAAAAACCTCTTTCCCATAAAATCCCCAAGCCTTAGAAAAGACAAGTCCCTGGGGCAATAACCTATAATCTCTGCCTCATCTATTGCTGCGAAAACAAAGACAACTGTGGCAATGTGTCCGGGCTCTGCCTTGATTGAGGAGCCAAACGCTGCAGAAAGCTTCAAGGTGAAAGGAGCTCTCTGTGCTTGGCTTCAAGGTGAAGCCTCTTTTCTCCCTCCAGCTTTAAGTACATCAGCCTCTGTCAGAGGAGAGCTGATCCCTGCCAGCTTTTCATCCAGCTATTTACAGAGCAGCTCAGGCCACGGATTCACCTCTCAAATATTTGTGAATAAGCAGATGGAATTACCAGGGCCTCAGGTGTGGTATTTCCTGGGTTTCCTAGATGGAGGAGGAATTGAGAATCCAAGCCCTTCCTTGGCAGGCACTGCACACCCCAACCCTGGACAGCAAAACCTCCCTCACTTCTCACTGCTGCTAAAGCAAGAAAATGTTTAACAATCCTGTAGACAGCATCCAAGGCTGTAATCTCCAGGTGGTTCTGTTCCATAAATGGATTTCAGGCATTTCAAGGCTGCTGTTGGGCACTGGGCTGGCAGCTCAGCTGCTCTCACTCCTGTAACTTTGTTGGAGTGGCTGGAATTGCTCCAATTCAGGGCACATTAGAGGAGTTGCCCTTCAATTTCTTTCATTGTTGTTTTTGAAAACGCTCCTGCAACCCTCAGCAGAGCAGGAACAAAAGCCAATCCCAGTGCCCAGTGGGAAATTAGAGAACAGAGGGTTCCTGCTGTGCCTCTGGAAGCTGGCACACACCAGCACTGGCCACCCCACCATGGGCACTCCCCAGCCCTAAAATCACCATTTATCCCCATTTTTCTGCTGGGTGATCCCTGCAGAGCGACCAGAGCCTCCATGCAAACACAGACACACAATCACACGAACCCAGCCTTAAAATTAACACCAAAATGCCAAACTGAGGCAGGTTTAAATCAAGTTCTCAGAGTTCAATCAGCAAAGCATCAAAGGAGCAGCCAGGAGTGCAGGTTGAACAGTCTGCCCACAGATAACATGCATTCCTTTAATTTCTTTAAATGTTATGAACTTTCAAGCGACACAGCAGGGAAAAGGTATCAGTAATAGCTGTCAAAACCCTGACTTCTGCCTTCTGACACTGCAATTTAGCACTCTCCAAGCCTGCTCAGAGGGATGGCATTTGTCAGCAGAGCCTTTCTTCCCCCTGGTGTCGCACGAGCAGGTGAAGCTCTCACACACCCCTGGCTCACCTCTAAAGAGCAGCACCATGGGGATGCCCCAGAGACAGAATTCACCTCCAGGGAATAGTTTGGTCCATTTCAAACTGCCCTGCCCAGCTCAGCTTTGGGAAGGGAAGCTCCTTTTTGTGGTGTTTCAATAGCAGGAGAAAGCTGCTTCTGGAAACAGAGTCCTGAATGCAATACAAGGAAATGGCCTTCAGTTTAAGGCAGGTTTGGATGGGATATTTGGGAAAATATCTTCACTGAAAGGGTGGTCAGGCATTGGAACAGGCTCTGCAGGGGAGGCACCGTCCCTGGAGTGCTCAGGAGGGTGAATGTGACATTTGGGGACAGGGCAGGAGGTGAGTTTGGCACTGCTGGGGACTCAATGCTCTCAGAGGCCTTTTCCAATCTCAACAATTCCATGATTCTGTGACATCCAAGAGTCTCAGTTTCCCAACAGAGCCTTTCCCAAGGGTAAAATTTAATTTTTCTTTACTTGTGAAGACTCTGGTTCCTCACCTAGAGAGCACTGAGATGCAGCATTATGCAAAATGCAAATTCAATATTGATGAGGAGGCAAGAGCTAAATTGAGGGGGATCACATGGATTTCCTTCATCTGATCAAGGCCTATTACTTTATAATTAAAACCCAATTTTATTTCATTGTTCACCAAGAAATTATGGTTTACAGTGCTGCTAGGATCAACATGAAATGAAGTGAAATAAATCACTCACTATGCAAAGTCCATTTATGCCAAACCAATATAATGCTGAAGCCTTATGGAAGTCACAGATCAGAACTATGGTGCAAACTAAATGTTGCTCTTGTCTGTGTTTTAGTATGAAAAGCCCAAAATATCAGAAATATGCCAAAATAGGAGCTGACTTGCATTACTTGTTTTGGGAGTAATGGGAGGCCAGAAAAGTTGTAGTGGTTTGTTTTTCTCTTTTGGTAAATTACAAGTCAGAAGTTAAAAGCAAGAAAATTAACTAAAATCATTGTAATTTCATTCTAGAGCAGAGAAGGCTTAATGGGTAATCGAAATAATGTGCACTGCTTCAGCAATTTTTTCATTACAATTTCAAAAAAAAAAAAGGTTTTTTGTGTTTTGAAAATTAAGGATTATACTGGATTGAGAACACACTATGAAAAACCTTTTTTTTTTTTTTTTCCCAGAAGCCTCAAAGACAAATAAGAATTTCTGTAAGCAGCCTTTTATCTGGGACAGAGAGCTTGGGCTTTAACTCCTCTCCAGTAAGCACAGCAGCACACTCCATAAGGAGAAAAGTGCAGGCACAGTAATTAACCAGGGAATGACTCTTTATGGATCACTGCTGCCTGGGCAGGGCCTTGTTCTGTGAGCAGCAAGAATTCAAAGCCACAGAGCCCCTCCTGAGCCATTTGCTGCTCAAGGCATCACTGCTGAGAGTTTCAGCACCCTCAGCACTGCGGCTGCAGGGAGGTTGGGAAGAGGAAGTGGCCAAAAGCAGCTCTAAGACATGGAAACAAATATAAAGGCATTAAAATAAATGTAAAGGCATGAAAACAAACAGAAAGGCATAAACATAAACACAAAGACATAAACAGAAACATGAAGACATGAAAACAAACGTGAAGACATGAAAACAAACATGAAGACATGAAAACAAACATGCAGACATGAAAACAAACACGAAGACATGAAAACAAACACGAAGACATGAAAACAAACATGAAGACATGGAAATAAACATGCAGAAAGATATGAAAAACTTAGAGAAAGAGATGAAAACGATAATACAGAAAGATGGAAACAAAGATATGAAAACATGAAGACATGAAAACAAACACAGAGGGGATGAAAACAAACATAGAGAGAGATGAACACAATCATACAGAAAGACATAAAAACAAACAGAAACACATGAAAACAAGTGTAAAGACATGAAAACAAATATACAGAAAGATAGGAAAAATATAAAGGCATGAAAATAAAGACATGAAAAGAAACATACAGAAAGATATGAAAATAAACAAAGACATGAAAAGAAACACACATAAAGACATGAAAATAAACAAAGACTTGAAAAGAAACACATAAAGACATGGAAACAAACATAAAATTATGAAAAGAAACAAAGACAAAACAAACATACAGAAAGACATGAAAATGAACGTAAAGACATGAAACAAAGTCATACAAACAAACACACATAAAGATATGAAAAACATAAAGATATGAAAAGAAAATACATGAAGACATGAAAACAAAGGTACAGACATGAAAACAAACACATAAAGACATGGAAACAAACATGAAGACATGAAAATAACCATAAATACATGAAGACAAATATACATAAAGACAAGAAAACAAACATAAAGTCATGAAAACAAACATAAAGACATGCGAACAAACATCTTTCTTGAAAACTGTCTTTTGAAAATGCAAGAGATGGAGGTGATCATATGTAATTAACACACGGGAGAAGAGACATCAAAATTAGTGCTGATCTTTCTGCTGGTGCATTTTAGGAGCTGGCCTGGCCCAGAGGGGAGTGCCCAGCCAGGTGAGGGTGGTTTTCTTTCAGGTGGGTTTGACACAGATGTGGTTTCGTGGCTCAGGCGCATTCGTTTCCCTCAGACCTTAATTGAACACACACACCCTTCATTCTTCACTCATGATCTGTCTCACACAGCACAAAAGAACATCTTTGTCATTTTTGGAAATGCAGACATAACTTGAACCTGGTTCATTCTGCAGCTGTGTAAGGTACATCCTTCCTGCTTTGCTGTGGGTTTTGGGTGGGAATGGACCTTAAACCCAGCCAGAATGGACCTTAAACCCACCCAGAATGGACCTTAAACCCACCCAGAATGGACTTTAAATCCACCCAGAATGGACCTTAAACCCACCCAGAATGGATCTTAAACCCACCCAGAATGGACCTTAAACCCACCCAGAATGGACCTTAAACCCACCCAGAATGGACTTTAAACCCAGCCAGTGCCACCCCTGCCATGGCAGGGACACCTTCCCCTGTCCCAGGCTGCTCCAAGCCCCAGTGTCCAACCTGGCCCTGGGCACTGCCAGGGATGGGGAGTCCTAAAAAACCTGGTAAAATCCTGAGTTAAAGCCAACTTTGCTGTCACCTCAGCAGGCTTCTGTCTGTCTGCCCAATTAACATCCTCTAATTAAGGACTGTTTTCCCTGTATTACGACAACCACCAATTAACCACTACATCCTCCAACAAATCTGCTTAAAAACTTGTGAGCTGTTCTCGGTTTTTGCTATGATTTGAGCTCCTTTTTGAACTTCTCTGTGAACTTTCCCTCCACTCTTTACTCAGCACAAACGTCCCCTCGGCTTCTCCCAAGTAAGCAAAGCCCTGCTGCAGCAGCATTACTTTGTTTACCTCTAGAAGAGAATTAAAAGCATTTTCCCAGTAAAGAACAAATGTTTACAGAGCAGAGAGCGCCGTGCCCGTGTTTGCACTGCGCTGCAACGCTGGCAATACATCCCTTAAATATTTCTCTAATCCCATGGATGATTTTTCATCTTGCTGGGTTTAGTCAATGAACACCCAGCAAGCTCCTGCTTAAACAAAGTGAGCTTTCCCTCCTGAAGGAGCTCTGAGCACACGACCCACAGCCCTTAATGGGCACATTCCCTGTATCCCATACAGGGACCAGCAGTTTGCCTGGAAAAACTCATTTTCCCCCCAAAGCCCTCCTGCAGCTCCCACCTCCCCTCCTACAGCTGCTCCAGCCTCCAATTCACAAAAGCAGAACCTCTTTAGAACCAAAATAAATACTAATCTTAAATTCAATGTACCCTGACAGCAAATAAGTTTGCTGTGCTTACTTCAGCATGAATAAAAAGCCCGCAAGGAGACTCCTACATAAGAGTATATTTACAAGTTCCATTACCCACTGGAGAGATTGATGTAATAAACCCATAATAAAAAGCCTCATGTTATGGATTTCTCTAATGTTTCTTATCAAACAGCCTGTATTATCTGGGCTTGTGTATTCAATTTAAAATAGGTTTGCAATAAGTGCCTGAGAGCTGGAGGTCATTTTCCCTGAGTTTTCTGACACGCTGGGACGTGCAGTGTCTTTTCCTGCCCTGGGAAGCTAAAAGCAGTTTGGAGCTCGGTGCAGAGCAGTTTACAAAGCAGGCAGAGGATGAATCCGAGAGAAAAAGATTGGGAATGCATTACCTGAACACCTATTCCCACCTCAAACCACAGAGAGCTCCTCGGGGCACAGGACACAGCACAGTTTGTTTTTCTGACTCAACAGAAGAACTCGGTTGTTCCTCAGGAGATAAAAACCATCCACAGAAATTGTTTTGCCGCCAATTGTCACCTCATTTGTGTTCCATCCTGGCTGGCAGCAACACAGCCCAGGTGTTCTCTGGGACCTGCACGGGATCTGCTGCAGTCACTTCAGCTCTTAGGTAAAAATAGCCCAAAATTGGGACAACAGCTGCAGTGGTTGCAGGTACAAGCAATAGCTTCCTATTTATTTCACCTATTTATTTCTACCCTGGCACCGGATTTAGCTAATAACCATTAGTTGCTAATTAGGATTCAAAGCAATTTTCCTTAGGACCTATTTCAAATCATTGCAACACAATTATGCAACGCATTTTCCTCGTTTATTAAATCTCTTAAAGACACTGCTGTTTTAATTTTCAGTTCTTAACCCCTCACTCTGCAGTGTCCTCGGCTCACTTTGAAGCAGCTCCATGGACCTACATGAGAACATCCATTTTCAGTCCATCTCCCTTTGCCTGGCACCGTTTTTGCTAAAGCCTCCTGAATGAACCATTCAGCCCCTGTAAAATCCACTCCCAGAATCAGGGATGGATGGGAGATTGGGAAGGAATTCCTGGCTGGGAGACTGGGGAGGGGCTGGGATGGAATTCCCAGAGCAGCTGTGGCAGCCCCTGGATCCCTGGAAGTGTCCAAGGCCAGGCTGGACACTGGGGCTGGGAGCACCTGGGACAGTGGGAGGTGTCCCTGCCATGGGGCTGGAGCATCTTTAAGGTCCCTTCCTGATGCCCTGTGCAGGCTGACCTGGAGCAGAGGCTGGGCAGAGCTCCAGAATAAAGCAGGGATTCATTCAAAGCATCTCCTGCATGGATCCACCTTGGGCAGCACAAGAGCCCAGCCAGGGCTGCACCCAAGATGAACCAAAATGGCCACAAAATGAACCCAAGATGGACCGAAAATGGCCACAAAATGAACCCAAGATGGACCCAAAATGGTCACAAAATGAACCCAAGATGAACCAAAATGGCCCCAAAATGCACGGCCGGGCACGGGCTCTGTCCCTGGGATCAGTTCTGCTCCATTTGCACCTTGCAGTTCATTGTCCCATCCCAGCTTTAGCCCCTGCAGTCCCATCCTTGTTTTTCTCTCTCCAGCCCACGGGGTTTGTGCTCTTGGGCTGAGATTTGGATCATTTGTCCTTGGTGCCCAGCTGGAGCAGGAATTGTTTTGTGTCCCTGCTCTGTGCACAGAGCTCACCACGCCCTGATGTGAAGCTCAGAACTGCACACTAAAGCAGCACAGAATGTGAAACATAGAAAAGCCAAACCTGAGGCATCATTCTCACCCAAACTATTCCGTAATTAAAAGATGCTTGAAAAGTCTGAATTCACACTGCATTCCCCCTGACCAGCTTAAAGAGACCTTTTATGTTTTTACAGCACAAGTCATGTGGGTTGGGTTTTTTATGGCCTTTTCCATGTTATTTAACAGCTTTTAAAAGGAAGATGATGCCCAGAACCAAATTTTAATGGAAGACCTTGAACAAATAACAGCAGAAGAAAATTTGAATGCTTGATAATTTAAGTGTTATTTTTTTACTACCAATGTGAATCCAACCCTAGCAAATTAAAACAGGAAGAATTAATTGGATATGCAAATAAGATTATTCACTATATAAATCTAATTACATACCAATTTGCTTTAACAGCATGAAAAAGACAAAAAAGCCTCTTTGTAAATTGTTTTCAAAACCACCTGTAGCACAACAAAGGGGCAGGGCTGGATCTGGGAGGTGCTGCTTTCAAACGAGGTGTTTTGAAGATCTCATCAAGATCCCTTTGCCACGGGCACCCGGCTCTGTTCCCTGATTTCCCAAATTTCATTAGTAGTTTTCAAACACTACCTTTGTTTTTATGCCAGGAAGAAACAAAACAGGGGATATGAGGTGATTCTGGTCACAAGTCCTGACTTTTCTGAGCTGGTCCAGGCTTATTTTCCTGCCTGAGCCCAGAGAAGCAGGGGATGTGCTGGGGCACGCTGGGAGCTGCTGCCTGCACATCCTGAGCCCCTCAGAAAACAAAAAGGAATAATTAACACAAGCCAAAAGTGGATGAGGGAGATCTCTCCAGAGGGAAAAATGTTCCTGTTAATCTGGGAGCCTTTTGTGTCCAAGAAGCAAATTACACTGATGGCCAATTTATTTCTTTGAGCAGCTCCTTGTCAGGAGGAGTAAAAATTACAAACAAGATCACTGGAATTGATTAAGATACAGAATAGCTGAGACCATAATTAGTGTCCATGTGCCATCCCTGATAAAGGGTCCCAATCACTCATTTTCTCTGACTGTACATTGAATTTTGTCATCTAAATCTGGTTCCTGGGTTCATATTGAGAATCTAAAACAATGCAGAGCAAAAAGCATGAAAACCAATGTTCCAAAGAAAAGGAATGTAATGTTTATACCTGTACAGCAAGCAAGTATTAAGGTCACCTTATGGAAAGCAAGGTGTTGTTATTATAGAAAATTAAATTCAATTTAAATGAAAAAAAACCCGCAAAACATTGAAGAGTTGTTAAAAAATTAAAATTGCACTGGAGGCAGATATTTGGTGAACACAGAGGAGGATTTTTGTCTCTTAAACTCTGTATATAGAGGGCTTTTGCAGCCTTTACTGCCTATTTTAAATTATATTAATAAAGAAAGGGGTGCATTGCCCTTGCACTTTATACATTGAAATAGATACTGAAAAGAAATGCAGAAATTTGCTGCACAGAGAGGAGGGGTTTTTGTCCCTTAAAGTCTGTATATGGGATTTGTTTGCAGCCTTTATTGTATATTTTAGATTGCATTAATAATGGAGGATAGCTCAAGATGAGAATTCCACATCTCCAGAGTCACTGGTGACACATTTACAAGGTTTTGCTTTTCCTTTAAGGCTGCCAATACATTTGTGCACTCACACGGATCCGTTTTTCTTTTTATTTTAAATGTTCTGTGGGCAGCTGCACAGTGACTCCTGAATTTACATGAGAGCTGAGGTCTTCAGGAACAACTTAAAGAGTTTTTAAACTCCTGCTTGCTCAAAAAACAATGATTGGAATGGACAAATACATCAGTAAAGGGTGGGGTTTTTTCTGTCCTCCAGCACCACTGAGCAACTGGTGGAAAATTTGGTGTTGCTTCCTCTGAATTTCTCAAAATTTTGCCTCCTTTCCTCTGCCAGGGGAGCTCCCAGGTACAAACCAGAGCATGGGAAGGGTTTTTCGAGCTGGAATTTATCCTTCTGTCAACCCTCACCTCACTGATTGCGACTGACGTGTTTTATCAGCTGACACACCTTAAAAATGAACTTTAAAAAAAACCACCAGAAGCTGTTATGACATCTCCTAAATGCCAAACCCCTTGCTAACTGCTGCAGCTTCATGCATCCCCTCAATACTTTCAAAAGGCAGCAGCAAAACGCCCGAGATTGCCTCCACTTAAAAACAAGAAGGGGCGGTGAAGTTTGATCGGTAATTGGATGGCACATTAGGGAAAGTCACAACACAAGAGGCGTTTGAAGGGTTCTGGAAGAACACAACACCTTGCAGGAGGCGTGAGTGGCAGAGCTGACTCCGAGGTGTCGGAGCTCACGGGGCAGCAGCTCGCACACATCAATCCTGCTCGCCTCTGACAGCCACGTTTCGCTGCACACCCCAAAAAAAACCCAACAAAACCCACGCCAAAAGCACATTTTCCACCCAGGCAGCACTTTGCAAACCAGCACAGCCACACCTGAGCTTCAAACGCTGAGTTTTTGTGTAGGAACAAGTTGAATTGGGTAAGGCTTTTGAGGAGTTTGAGTCGGTGTTGCTCAAAAAAAAAGAAACCCCACAAAAACCAAACCAACAAACACCCCACAAAAACAACAACAACAAAAAAAATCCAAAAAGCCCAAAAAAACCCCCAAAAAAATAAAAAAAGGGAGGGAAGGAGGAACACAGCAATCAGACCCTTATTGCAGTGATATGGTTGTTCCAGAACATTCTTATTATTCCAGGAATAACTCCCAGTATTCCCAAGGTTAAGGTGGAGATGTCTCCTGCTCAAGTCCCAGGTCAGATTGCCATCTCCTGTGCTTTTATTCAGGTTTGTTGGGTAGTTCCTGACCTTCCCAAAGTGCTGAACAACCTCTGCCCATGGGGAACGTGGCTCTGCCCAGGGAGATGGGAATTGTGGTGAGAATGATGCCTCACGTTTTAGTTTTTATATTTTTCACAATATATATTGTGCTGCTTCAGAGTGTGAGTCTGGGATTCATATTATAGGATGGTGAGCTCTGTGCACAGATCAGGGAGACCAAACAATTCCTGCTCCAGCTGGGCACCAAGGACAAGTTCCTGGAGCGGTTTAAGCTGCACTTTTCACTCTGGTTGGGATTGCAGCATTCCCAGGAGCTGTCCCTGTCCCCAGGGCTCCTGATGCAAGCCAGGCCCGCTCTTACAGCTCCTCTCCTGCTGCCCCTTCCCAAGGGGAGAGCCCCAGCAATTCCCCATCCCACAGCAACAGCAGCAGCCCCAGGAGGAGGTGTTTGCACAAACATCCCCCAGGGCTGCTCCTCCTCGTCCCTGCACCTCCTCCTGCTCCCTGGCTTGGGATGAATGCAGCTCTGTGTGTGCAGCCATCACCCAGGGCCTCGCTGCAATTAGCACCCAGAGGCTGAGAACCAATTATGAGATTATTTAATGAGGCATGAGCAGCAGTGGTGAAACTGAGAGACAGCAGTAAGACACAGGAAAGCAGAAGCAGGGCAGGGGAAGGTGGGAATCCCAGTAATGAAAAGCTCATGGATCCAGCTCCTTGGCTGATTTAAATGGAGATTTTTGACAGAAATCAAGAAATATGCTCTAAAATGATAAATATGCTCTAAATATTGTTTTAGAGCAATAAATATGGTCTAAAATGCTGCCCCTGGATCCCTGGCAGTGCCCAGGGCCAGGTGGGACATTGGGGCTGGGAGCACCTGGGGCAGTGGAGGTGTCCCTGCCATGGCACTGGGTGATTTTTAAAGTCCCTTCCAACCCAAGTCATTCAGTGATTTTTGAGCTGCACTGGTGGAGGACTGGGATGATTTCTCATGTGATAAAGCTATCCCAGGCAGCCCAGGGGATGCAGGATCCTGCAGGGAAAGGCTCTGCCAGGCCACAGGGTGATGAGGGACCATCCATGAGCTCTTTCCAGACAAAGCATCGTCCCACAGCAAACCTGCCCAAAGCTGAACCCCCCACCCCAATGCTGAACCTCCTACCCCACAGGACAATCTCAGGAGTGGCTGCACCTTTGATGAACCAAAACCATCCCAAAGCCACTTCCCAGTCCTGGGAGCTCGTGAGACAGGCGGATTAAATGAGCAATAAAATGCAACTTAATGGGGTCGATGTTAAATTAGTTTCAATTATCAAACCCCATTTTAACAAAATGAATGCCTGGCTCCCTTCCAGAGCTCACATAATTTACATGGGAAAGCACTGGGTTCTCTCTCCTCCCACTGACTGATGGCATCTCTCCCTCGCCTTTCATTAGGGGATAAATTCCATATTCCATCCTAATACACCAACAAATTCCCCAAAAAAGAAAAGAGAGCATTCGAGTTTGCTCAGGAATGCAGCAGAGGTCAATAAATGTAACGGTGACACTTAATCAAACCAAGTCAGTATGAATAAATCCTGGGAAATTCTATGCAGATTGTTTAGCAATGAGTTGTCTGGAGAGTGTTATTTTATATCAAGTGGGAAAACACTCAGGGAAGCTCTGCTTCTCACTGAGGAAAAAGAGGACACAAGCTTTAGAGCACAAGCCACGTTATTTCAGTGTTGTAGGGAAGAAAAGGCAGATGTACATTGCATTTGCTGGGAATCCATGACCCTGTTTAAGTTATTCACCACAGAGAATTTGGAAGCAATTTTTCCATGGCATCATCTGAGTAGGAAGGGCACAAATCATTGATTTTCTTCCAAGTCTCACTGATCATCCATTGCATTATCCCTATTTCACAAATAAGAACAATGGCCATATTCAGAATTCTGTCAGGGATCTGTTTTGCAGATTCCAAATACAGGAAATGGGATGAACATAAAAAACACCCCCTAAATAATCACAAAAAAACCCCACCCAAAATATTAAGGCAAGGCAGAAGGTACAAATTGAAAAGGTACAAATTAAGAAGGTACAAATTATTGGGATAGGAGGAATTTCAGCCACATCTGAGTTCCTGCTGCTCCCAATCTGCACGGGACAAACTCAAAACTTTCCCACACAAACTGCTTTGAAAAAAATTTTCTTTTCAGCTGTGCCAGACAGCCACGGGAATCTCTATAAATGACAATATCCCTCAAAACAGATGCAATCTTCAGCCATTTCAACTCAGAAAACTGGAATTAAGACACATCAACCTATTAAGACAGCTGTATTTTTCATACTTTCCTTGACACCTGGAAAGTTTAATGAAGTTTAAAGTCACCAGCTTCAGCTGGAGATGCTGGCTGCTGGCTGGCTAATTAGTTACCTGTCTCATTCATTAGCAACTTCTCCAGTAGTTGATTATAAATGGTTGTAATGCTTGCCTTGCTTCACAGAGTAATTAATATGATACAGACTATTTAACAGTGGTGTCTTAGCTTGATTTATGAAGCTGAATATGTGTATTTTACTGCAAAATAAAAAACCCAAACACATCAGGAAAACCAGGCTGAAGCATGGAAGGGACAACAGGAAAATTTTGATTTTTCATAGCAATACACAGGAAATCTTTCCTAAAATTTCCAATAATGAGTCAGTGCAGCCTGGCTGCAGCATATTCTTAATTTCAGAGCAGAGCATTTGACAAATGCTTCAATAAAGCAGCATCAAACGATGCCCAGCTGAACTGCAGCATCCTGAGCTCTGTTCATTACAGGAACTTACCAAGAGATTTTTTATTTTATAGTAAAAAGGATCAGGGCAGGTCAGGAGTCAGGGCAGGATCTCCCATGGGTCAGGGGGTGTTGAACAATTTTACTGTGCATCACTTAGTTTTTTACTTTATATCATTGTTTACTGGTATTATTATAAAGTGAATACTATTATTTACTTTATGTTATTATTTATTACAATATTATTATAATACATTATTGCAAATAAAAATAATATTATAATAAATAGGATATTGTTGATATATAATATAATATAATATCTATATATAATATTTATATATAAATTATGTTTATATATAATAATACTATAATAAACAATATCGTGTTTATATGGTGTTTACCAAACCAAGAGCTCCAGGACAAATAAATCTCTTAAAGCTCCTGTATTTATGTGGTCCTGGCAGCTGGAAGGGGCTGGTCAGGATTCAGGGCAGGATCTGCCACGGGTCAGGGGGTGTTGAACAATTTTATTGTGCATCACTTGGTTTTTTACTTCATATTAATATTTACTAGTATAATTATAAAGAATACTATATAATAATAATAATAATAATAATAATAATAATAATAATAATAATAATAATAATAATAATAATAATAATAATAATAATAATAATTATTATTATTATTATTATTATTATTATTATTATTATTATTATTATTATTATTATTTACCCTTAAAAATACCTATAATTAGAATTATTTTTCCCTATAATTATATTTTACCCTACCCTACCCTATAGGGTGGTGAGGAGGCTTACTTCTCTCCCAGACAGGGAGGAAATTCCCACCCAGACAGGTTTTGGACTAGCCAAGCCAGGCTTTGCCCAGTACCCAAGAGAGCTCCCAGCAGGATTCCCCCTGCACCATATCCCTCACCTCCTGTTCTTTCTCCATCACCACTCAAGCTTTATAAAATTAAACCCCTTTCCAATAATATTTAGATTTTCTAAGAATCACACAGTATTTCACCTATAAAACACCCCACTAATCACCTCCAATTTTGCCATAAAACCCACTTTTACTGGCAATAAATAATCAGTTTGGGTCCATATCCTCCCTAATTTGATGGATGCGTGGTAAAGTAGGTATTTCTGTAAGTCCCTAAATGAGATTTAATTTCAATACCTACACACTAATTCAAATGCAAAGGAGCTAAATTGAAAAGGGGCATCACATAAAACACACAGGGGATCAATACAGAGCCAGAGAGTTGGAACATCTGCTTAGAAAAATGCCTGTCTACTCCCTGGTTTATTTGAAGTGCACCATCTCACCTTCTTAACTTTTGAGAAAGAGGCAATTAAATTTGCCCAGATGGACTTGAGAGTTACACAGAGAAAAACATCATATACCTAATCATCTGTATGTAAAAATGAGGAGATGGCATTGATGTGGCCTCTGGTTTCCTCATTTGGGAAACGATGGCCTAAATCAATCAGGTCACATCCAGCAAGGGCTTTGCTGCTGGCAGATCAGGGAGGGAAATGGGTACAGACTTCTCGTGAGGCTGGCTCAAATCCTCTGCAATCACAGACAAACTTGCCACATAATCCCTAAATAAGCATAAATTACATTTTCTCAGCTCTCCTTTCCACCTCTGAACAGCTGAGTGATGCTGTAGAGCCCCACCTGGGCAGCTGAAAGTCTCCTGGCTTTGGTGCCCTGTGCAGGCTGCCCTAGAGCAGAGGCTGGGCAGAGCTCCAGAATAAAGCAGGGATTCATTCAAAGCATCTCCTCCATGGATCCACCTTGGGCAGCACAAGAGCCCAGCCAGGGCTGCACCCAAGATGAACCCAAAATAGACACAAAATGAACCCAAGATGGACCCAAAATGGCCCCAAAATGAACCCAAGATGAACCAAAATGGCCCCAAAATGCACGGCCGGGCACGGGCTCTGTCCCTGGGATCAGTTCTGCTCCATTTGCATCTTGCAGTTCATTGTCCCATTCCAGCTTTAGCCCCTGCAGTCCCATCCTTGTTTTTCTCTCTCCAGCCCACGGGGTTTGTGCTCCTGGGCTGAGATTTGGATCATTTGTCCTTGGTGCCCAGCTGGAGCAGGAATTGTTTTGTGTCCCTGCTCTGTGCACAGAGCTCACCATGCCCTGATGTGAAGCCCAGACTCACACACTAAAGCAGCACAGAATGTGAAAAATAGAAAAGCTCAAACCTGAGGCATCAGCTTCAGTTTGAAGGAATTTTTGAATGGTTAAGCTGAGGTTTAACCATTCTCATTCCAGTCAGGACCTGCTCACCCAAAACCTGCCTGGAAGATGATGCTGCTGGGGGGCCACACCTCTCCTGAGGGATTTCCAAATACAGGAGTTGGAAATGAACTTTGGAAATGAACATGAAAAGCCACTAAATAATAATAAAACCCCCCACTCATAGTATTAAGGCAAGGCAGATCTGATTTGCAAACCCTTCTCCAGTGGTGCCCAGGGCTGGGTGGTGTTTGAGGAGTACCAGGAGTCACTCCCTGCCTCCTCTGCTGTGCAAACATTAATGAAGCAGCTGGCTCCAGAAATGCAAAGTGCTGCAGAACTGACCAAAATATTAATTAATTAATTAATTATGGGGCCGCAGCAGATGAATCATTTCCCAGCTTCCTGCTCACATCAAAGTGCAGAGGAAAAAAAAAAAAAAACCCACAGTGAACAAATTGAACTGCGGCCTCGTTTAGAGGAGACCATAATTTAATATGTACAACAGGGCTCCCAGCTTTAATTATTTATATTCGGACACAAAATTCGCTGAATTTCTCTGGTATGAAACCTGCAGCTGCTTGGAGACCAGCATGAATTCAAATCCTCATCTCTCTGTGAATTTTGAGGTTTGATTTTTAACAGAGCTGGGTGCCCAGTTTCAGGGGAATGTATTGATAGAAATGATGGGGGTTTTGCCTCACAGTGGAAAACATTTGACTCTGTATTGCATTTTTCCCTCTCCTGAGTCCCAGAGCTGTGCTCTAAACACTCTGCTCTGAACTACTGCTGGGCTATTGCTGTGCAGGATCAGCACGAGATCAAAGGAGAGAGGATGCCTGCACAGGCATTTCTGAGAATATTTTCCTGTTAAAAAATGTTTTGGGAAAAAACCCCAAACCACCACTAAAAAAAAAACCCAAAAAACCAACAACAACTACAACAAAAAAACTAAACAACCAAACAAAACAAAAAGAAAAACCCAAATAACCAACAAAAAAAAACCAAAAAACCCAAAGTGAAACAAAACAAAAAACCCAAACAAAACCAGAACAAAACAGCAAAACCACACCAAGAGCTCCAGGACAAAGTAATTTCTTCAAACTCCTGTATTTACCTGGTGCTTGCAGCTGGAAGGGCCTGATCAGGATTCAGGGCAGGATCTGCCATGGGTCAGTGGGTGTTGAAAAATTTTATTGCGCATCACTTGTTTTTTTACTTTTTATTCTTATTTACTAGTATTATTATAAAGTAAATAATAGTATTATTTACTTTATATTTATTATATTTATATTTATATTTATATTATTTCAATTATTAAATGGCTCCTATCTCAACCTAGAAGTTTTAATTTTGATTCTCTGCCCATTGCACTGGGGTGGAGGGAGGTGAGGGGAGGCTGGGAGGGGCCAAGCTGGGTTTAACCCACAGCACGGTCAGAAGGGGAATGGTTAAATCCCACTATAAAATATGCATCTGCACACTCAGACATTAATGTGTCTGTGCCACTGCAGCTCATTAACATGCAAATATGACTTCAGCACAGAAACTCTGCTGCAGGAGGTTAATGAGGCAGAGGATGGCACAGAAGTCACAGAAACACAGAAAATTCCCTTTTGGACTCGTGCGGAGCAGTGCAGGCACACGATGTCACATTTCCTGTGGCTCACCCATGCAATGCCTTCTGTTTCCACTGATGCCTCAAGGTTCAGCTTTCACATTTCCCAGGCTCTGCACTGCCTGGTGTGTGACTCTGAACTCCACACAGAGTGTCAGCAGCTCTCTCACAGCTCAGTCCCACAGCTCAATCCTTTTCCAGCCCAGAACCAAGGACACCCATCTGGGAGGGTGGGACTGCATCACCTGCAGCTGGAACTGGAACCCCCAAGAGGAAATTGTTAACTGTGTGCTTCTGGCAGATAGCCAAGCACCCCAGCACTGGATTTTATCCCTTAATAAACTTTTCAACATTTTAAAGAGTGAGCTCTGTTTCTCACAGATCCAGCAAGGCCCAAGGAGCTGGTGGCAGTGCTGGAGCCCCAGGGAAGCTCTGGGGATGCTGCTCTTGGGGATGGTGGCACCACTCAGCTCCAGAGGGCTTTGTTGGGGCAACACCCAGTTATAGATACATATTATAATATTGGCTTTTTGCAAATATTAAAATGGATTTTAGATGTGGGGTGTTAAAGTCACTTTGTTATAAAGATACAGTTTTTATCTCTGTTGTTCATTAAGCTCAGTGCAATAGCTGATATCAGTGTGCTTGTGTTAAAATGCCTGCTGGGATGGGATAGCACCCAAAGCACACAGGATGAGCACACCTGGACACATCTGCCAACCATCAGCACTCACTGACTGAACACAATATGGACCAAGGCCCAAAACTGAAGGTGATGATAAAAAAGGACTAAAACCACTAAAAATCAAGAAATCTGCGTGTTCTAAAAAGGAAGATCCAAGGAGGAGCCATGCTGAACAGTTCTTGGAATATGGAAACCAGTTTGGGGGAAAGTTTCCTATGCATAAGGGTCTATGAATATGCAACAGGCTGATGTAATTAACAGGTATTTAAAGGGTGTCCCTGAAGATAACAGGGTGCTCTTGGCTGACCCAATAACCTTTGCTCTGTGGTCCTATTGTCCTTTATTAAACCTTTGACATTTTCACAGGAGGGTGAATGTGCTTTCCACAGCCCAAAACCTCAGCCTTCACCAGCCCTGCTGCTCTCTGCAGCTGAGACCAATGACCAGGATGACACCTGGGCTGGGCCTGACTCTGATTACAGGAACTAAACCCAAGTATTCCATTTCCAGGTTTAAGAACTGAGCTTAACTTTCCCAGTCATTTAAGGGTCCCCAAAGCACTGTGGAGGGTTGGTAGAAAACTTCCTGCAGACTATTTTCTTCTACTATTTTATAACTCAGTTATTAATATTTTTTTTTTCACAAGGGTGGAAAATGGTTTGCTCAACATGAAAACACAAATCTCCCCCTTATCTTCAGAATATTTAACAGCCACCTGTGCCTGTGTTCATAACACCAGAGCACGACACAAAACACTCCCACGGCTCTGGGAAGCAATCCAAGAGCATCCCTTAAAAAGAGCCCAAATGAGGGAGCCCTGCTCATGGCAACACCAGAATTCCCACAGCACCAGCACTTCCCTGCCTCCAGCCAGCTCAGACAATGCTGCAGGCAGCCACAGAAAATTCCAGATTTAAAACCTGCCCAAAGAAGCCAGCCCAGAGCACGTCCAGCAGCAAAATGAAACCATTTCCTCGCTCAGAACCTCTTCTAAAACTCACACAAAACTTCTGGCACTCCTCTCCCCACACTTCTGTTAAATCTCCCTCAGCAGGACAAGAATCTGAGGCTGGGGAAACTCAGTGCACTGCAAAGAGGAGGGGAAATGCTGCTGCAGAATAATGGGGGGAAAGCCAGTGCTGGAGAGATGTATTTTCATTAAACACTGATCTTTTGATAAAGGCAACTCCCCCCAAACACATCCCACTGAAACTTTATTTTGCTGCCACTAAGCAGTTTGCAATAGGTATTTCAGGTGGAGAAATTACAGTAAAAATGTTTTCCATGCTTTTGTTTTCCCCACTCTTTCATTTATTTGCTTGAAATAAAGGCTCATCCTCGCTGTGTTCCCCCAGCCCAGCTTCCCTGGGGTTGCAATTCCCAAAACATGTGGGGGCCCTGCATTGCAGAACCTCTCTGCATCCAATTTTCTGCCAGCTCAGAAACTGTCAAAGCACATTTAGAAAGACTTGGAACGAAATTTCAAAAATAGGTACCCCTAAGTACCGGAAGAAAAGTGCCTTTGTGTTCAGTAGAGCCAAGCAGAAAAAAATGAACACTGCTCTAAGTACTTTGTTATTATCTGAAATGCTGGAAAAGTAACCTGACAGTGAACACAAAGAAAAGGGGAGAAATCAAGCTAATAAATAAAGCAGTAAAACAGTCTGAGAGAGCAGCAGGTAAATTAGAGCAATCCAGGCTAACACCAGGGTGACACAAACATTAATTAAAGCCTGACACCCTCCCTCAGAACAAAACACATGTGAGAGAATAATGATGGCACTGTAAGGAGGAATTAATCAAGGAAATGGCAGAGAGAGGAAGACTCAGGACAGTCCTGGAGCGCTCCAGGACAGGGGATCCTACAATCAGTGAGCAGGCAGGGCTTTGGAACCAGCTTTGCTGAGCCTCTGCAAACCCACAACCTTCTCAAGAGCTGTTTCAGCTCCAGGAAAAAGGCACATCCCTCAAAAATCTCTGGGAATTTCTCCAGGAACGCTCTGAACATTGCAGCTTGGGCTGAAAAGGTTAAACAAGGGCACTTGCAGGAGATGGTTGTAGGGCTGGAATATGTTATTCTAATTATTTGTTAAATGGAGCGAGGGCTCAGCTGTAACACAACACCACTTTAATGGGATTTAAAGCTCCACTCCACCAAGGTTTAATTGAGCAGGGAAAGCTTAACACAAAGTGAGGGAAAACAACTTCCACCAGCAGCAGCTTTGAAGAAGAAAGGGGCAGAGCTGACCTCTGAGAAATTGTGCTGGGGCTGGGAGACACAGCCCAAGAGGAAAATGAATTTCACCTTGATGAGCTCATTAACAAGGGCCACAAACAGGGATTAATTTGGGCACTTCAGCCCTGGCACATGAGCCACGGGGCACTCTGGCATTGGAGGGAAGAGCAGAGGTGTCTGAGCTCCAGGGTGTGATGGGGACACCTCACCTGCCAGGCACACCAGGACTGAGTGCAGCACCAGCAGCTCCCATAGCAACCTCATCTTCAGCTCCAGGGGCAGGGACAGCCCAGGAACCTCAGAGCAGAGCGGGGATCCTTGGGAACCTCAGGCCAGCTTCAATCTGGAAAACAAAACACATTGCAAGGACATTCAGGGCTGCTGCTGCTCACAGCTTCTTCCTTTCCAGGAGAGATGGGTCTGGGGATCAACAAAGGAGCTTTGGTAAATGTTGTATGGCATTAAGACACGAATCTTACAGGTAAATGTTGACTTTCACATCATTCCCAGCAGTGGTTGGTGACCATTTCAGGTGTCTGGGTGGCAGGTGAGGATTGGGAGTTGTAACCTGGAGCTGTGAAATTTCTGCTGTCTCTTACCCTCAGGAGATTCACTCCCTGCCTCTCTGGGGTGTAATTAGTGAACTCTGGAGATTAAAATGAAAATTGGAGTAATTTTCTACTCTGTAACTTTTCTGTGCAAACATCATCCAGCACACAAATGACACCATCCCTGCAAGGCAGCACTTTGCAGGAAAGCTTCCCACACTGCTCAAGCAAAGGGATATTTTCCCATTCCACCTCCATCCTCACTGCTCTAAAACTCTGTTTAAAAATCCACCTTAAAATCTCCAGGTAAAAATGAGTCTTCCCCTCACCCCTAATTACAACCTGTAAATAATTAGAATTTGAGAGCAATTTGAGACTTTCTCAGCTGATCACTGCAAACCTCCACCATCCCCCTCTGAGCAACCCAAGGGGGAAAAAAACGCCTTCATTTATGAAAGGAACCACTTCAGAGCAGGCATTTAAATATTAAAAATAAATAAATCAGGCCAGACACACATTCTTATAATTTATTCATCTCAGTGAGGACTGGAAGTTCAGGGGCCTTCGTGCTTACAAGACAAACTGCATGAGTAATAACAAGAGAGGTCTCTGCCTGCTTTTGTGAGCTAAAATTGGGAGAATTCTTTTAATAAAGTCAGGTTCAATGCACTGGGAAGGCTGAGAATCTTTAGCCTCTGATCTGAAGATGCAGCTTTGAAGCAGGGAGAGATTAATTGCAGAAATTCATCTGTTCTCACACAGACTGATGGGGCGTGCTGGGGGCAGCAGGAATGGCCAATCAATGAATACTAAGAACTATTTAGGACAATGATTAGAGCATTAATTATTAATTTTGGAAGGAAAATGTCTATATTGATTGACATGGTGAAGCAGTTACACTGTTTATAGTGAACTCCGGAAATTTTTTTTTTTTTTTACCCTAAAGTCTTGACCTGTGGAAAAGTATTAATTTTCCTCCAAGTACCAAATTCTCTTGATTATAACAGCAGCTACACAAGGGATTTCTACCAATTTTACACCAATTTAAGTGAAATTTGAGATCAATCCTGGATTTCAGCAGCTGCTGAAATTCTTCCTTGTTCTCTTTTTCCCACTAATCATTCCCATCAATAAACCCCTACAAAGTTTCTCTTCCTTACCCTGCCTGGAGATGCTTTACAATTATTGTCCCCTCTCCCTGCAATGAGCAGAGCAATCACCCACAGCATCTGATACCTCATTGAAACCACAAGGGCTTGATAAGCTTTTATCAATTTAACCTCCTGCCAGGAGCCCGTGGCAAGCACCCACAGACTGGGAGGACTCACCAAAAAATTCCCTACTTTTCCAAAAAGTCAAAAAAATTCCTGGATAGTCTTGAATTTCTTACCCTCCTCAGCTCTTGCCACAGCTGCCCTGACTCAGCATCCTTTTAGGGGAAGTTGTGGCTATGGGGAGGGTTTGCAAACCCATTTTATGTGGCATTCATATTCTCTGAAAAAATTCCTCTGCACAGGATTTTTCTTCTGGGAAGCTGAGAGGCCTCAGGAAAAAAAAAAAAAAAAAACAACAAAAAAAACCCCAAACCAATTCTTATCTCATTTGCTTCTCCTGTGTTTTGCTCATGTAAAATGTGTTTATAAATTGTTTACCCAAAATAATTGTTTAATTAGTCTGCAGTGGAAGTTATTTTAACTCATTGGCCAATTAAGGCCAAGCTGTATCAAGACTCTAAAAAAAAAAATCACAAATTTTCATTATTATCTTTTTAGCATTCAGTAAATATCTTTTCTGTAGTCCTTAATATAATATACTATAATAAAGTAATAAGTTAACCTTCTAAAAACATAGAATTAAATACATCATTTCTGCCTTCGTTGGGGCCCTCTACAAATCCAATAATTTTATTTATTTTTCTACTCAGGAAATAATGCTTCTCTCAGCATTTTAAACACTGACACCAAGCATTTCAAAGTTACTAACGTAAATTAGTTTCTAGCTTGCAAAGATATTAAAAGTATCAGGCTCTGTCCTTCCTCCCATCGAGTTCTGACACAATCACTGGATCTCTATTTCAGCCCAAAAGAACAGTTATGCTAAAAATACAGAACTGTGGAATGGTTTGGGTTGGGAGGACCCTAAATCCCACCCAGTGCCAGCCCTGCCATGGCAGGGACACCTCCCACTGTCCCAGGCTGTGGAATGTCCCCCCCAGTGTCCAGCCTGGCCTTGGGCACTGCCAGGGATCCAGGGGCAGCCCCAGCTGCTCTGGACAGTAAATATATTTTAAGTCCATTGAAAAAGCTGAAAGTTTTCCATTGTTCTTTCCAGTAATTCAGCAGCTGCTCCAGAGAACAAGCAGGGGTCGTGCCCGTGCTCCAAAGCAAAGTTTGCACTCCCTGATGTCTGCACAGGGCAATGCAGGACAGAAAGTTCCCCCAAAGAGAAACGATGCCTGTCTGGGCATAAACAGCACTGAAAAGTAAACGAGATGATTACCACTCCAAATATTTTCCTAGGGTTAAATGATGGTGGTTCTCAAGGCAGGGCAGCAATTCCATTTCTCGTGCTAGTTCCCTATTTCACATGTGAATGAGTCCAATTCTCAGAATGTTTCCCTGTAAATATTTCTGCTGTTCACATCAGCAGGGCCTTTGTTCAGAGCTCTGCAAGAACTGTTCAAACATATTGACTTTTTATGGCAGCAGCTTTAGGAAAAGCAACATTTGTGCACAAGCAAAAGGTGGATAATTGAAAAGATCCTTCCCATTCCTAAATGTTTCCTGACTACCAAATCCCAGGAGAGTTTGTGCTGCTGCTGAAGGCCTGAAAACTCACAAAGTTTAATATTTCATTTCCAGAAGCAAGCAGAGGCAGTTTCAGCAGTACACGAGTTATTTTTGCGAGATGAAAATGAGATTGCTGAGCTTCAGTCTGGAAGTGCAGCCCATTAGAAACCCCAGTGCCACCACACGTGTGCAGATGTCTTTTTAACTTCACTCCTGGCAATGCAGCCATTGCAAATTCTTTTGAAAGGCACCTTTGCTCCTAATTGGATTCTGCCAAAGAAACTTGACTCTAGGAGCTCTGACTGCAGGCAGGTAGGAGGGGAAAAAATGTGGAGTAGAAATATTTGTGTATATGAGTTTTTCTGCATTTGTGGGCATGGCTGTGTGAGTAATTTTGCTTGGATGTTTCATGATTAGCACTTCTGTAAAAGCAAAATAGAAATTAAAATCCTGAGGCTGATATATCTAGGGATGCATCTGGAACGTGAAAAAAATACTTTGTAAGATAAATTTGCACTACGTGACCTCTCAGTTTTGTGAATATTCTGAAGGAAAACCTGCAGGACACACCTAAGGTTGATGCCTTATGGTTTCAGCTTTTCTATTTTCCATATATTCATAACCCTGCAGTTCTTTAGTGTGTAACTCCAAACTCCACACTCAGTGGGAGCTGCTGCTGCTTCCCCATTTGGGGCAGACACAACAATTCCTCTGCAGGCCTGGCAATCAAGGACACCTCACTGCCTCAGGGCCCAGAGATGGGAACAAAAGGGAGTTGGGGGAGCAAACTTGGGCTCAATGACTTCATTACCTGAAGCTGGAATTGGCAGATTCACCCCCAAAATGCAAATGGACCAAACTTATAAAAGTGTGCAAACCCTGACCCATCATCCATTTTTGGATGTAGCTGCCCTAAATGCACCTGAAGGCATGTTCAATAAATAGAACAGCTTTTTATTCCCTTAATTCTGTCTGGCCTCTGTTTTAGGTGATCCAAAAAAGGCATCAAGACCCCGAAGAGCAGCAGCAGCAGCAGCAGGAGCACTCCTGAGCACTCAGCCCCATTTAGCTGTGCCCACTGGTGTGCTGTGGAGTGCCAGCTCTGCTCAGCTCCCAGATAAATCACTGCTAATGAAGCGTGCTGCACACACAGACAGCAACAGGCATCCTTTAATCACCTGGGCTCAGGAGGGGCTGGGGGGAGCACAAAGCCCTCAGCACTAATGGGGCACTCGTTAGACTGGAGGTGATGCAGCCCTGGGGCTGCCACAGGGCTGGCAGCAGGGAATTCACTGCTTCCCTCCACATGCTGACTTTAATTCGTGCTGCCAAAACCTCCTCGGTGGCACCCGGCTTTTGAAACAGGAGTGGAGAATCTTAAAACTCATCTTGAGGCTTGGCTGAGGGAAGGGGAGCAGAGCTCGGGGTGACCCCACTGCCCTCTGGTTACACCTGGAGTGGGGCAGGGCACAAAGCCACAGAATTGTTTGGGTTGGAAAAGAGGATGGAGCCCAACCTGGGAGCAATCCCCATCTTGTCACCAGGGCACAGCTCTGAGTGCCACGTCCAGCCCCTCCTTGAGCTGCTCAAGGGAAAGGAGCAGATGGAAAATGCAGCCAAACAGCACCCAGGCTGGGAGGATATTGCAGGGCAACCTAGAAACAGCACAGTCAGCAAAACAAGGTGCAAGAGAAACTCAAATTCCACTCTTCTGCACCAAAAAACAAACAAACAAACAAAAAAAGAACCAAAACACAAAAGCCCACAAAAAAAACCAAAAAAAGAAAAAATAAAACAAAGTTGAAAGTAAGCCACACAAAGTTTTCTGAGGTTCCAAAAATCCCCACCACTTAAAAAAAAAAAAAAAAAAAAATGAACACCTTTTCTAATGAACACCTATAAGGTCTCTACTCATCACAGATGGGTTGGTGCTTCAGGAGTCTCAGCAGAACTATGGAATAATTAAGGAGAGACATGGAGAAAGGAAATGGACATAAGGAAAGACATGGAGAGACAATAATGAAGGAAAGACACCTGAGATCATCCAATCCAATCCCTGAGCAAACATCACTGTGCCACCAAAAATATCACCAAGTGCCACATCTACCTGGGCACTCGCAGGGATGGTGACTCCACCACCTCCCTGGCAGCCTGTTCCCTTGTCTCACCACTCTTCCAGTGAATGATTTTCCCTTGATATCCAGCCTGAGCCTCCCAGGTGAACCTCCAGGCCATTTCCCCTTGCCCTGTCACTTGCTGCCTGAGAGAAGAGGCTGATCCCCAGTAAAGCTCCCCCAAACACTGTTCTCCATTTGCCCTCTCCAAACACCCATTCCTGATGTTCCTTGGTGATTTGCAGGCTAAATCTCAGCCCGGATTTTGAGGGCACAAACAGGGTTTGGTTCCACAAGCACCAATGTTCAGAAGGTGATGGAGAGAACTCCAAACCCTGGGATTTCCCCAGTCCTGGTGCTGCTGTTAAAGGAGAGCTCGTTCCCCATTTCTAAGCCAGAAACTGGGATAATGACAGCCTTGAAGTCACTCAGGCTGATTTGGGGCACAGAACCAACTTCTGTAAATGCTGGTTAAAGGTGTGATAGATGAGTAATGCATGACTGACTCTCACAATTAACAGACAAATATCATGGAAATAGGTTAAGAAAAGTTTATGGATTTATAGTGATGTTCCTGGGAGGGCTGGCTTGTCACTGTGGAACACCTGAGCTCCAATCAGGATTTGAGGCAGAGATCTCCACCACTGGGCAGCAAAGAAGGGGTTGATGGACAGAACTTTGGGATGGGTTAAAGGGTTAAAAAGGGAAAACCTCCCTTGTGAGGGGGCTGAGCACATAGCAGGGAAAATCTTTTGCTCCCAGTGCTGTAACCTTTTTCCTTTATTCAGTCTTCTGTTGTATTTTTGATAAGGTTTAATAAACCTTCCTGAACTATGACAAGTGAGGAGCAATTTCTCACAAAGGAGCTGCTCAGCTTTGGCCAGGGAGCAGAACCAGAGAGGTTCCTTTGCATGGAGCAGGCAAACAAGGAGGCTCTTCCCAAAATGACAGAAAATTGCTTTATCTGTGAAAGGAACTGAGCAGAGCTGCTCCAGAGGAGCAGCACCTGGGCACAGGCAGCTCCCACCTCCTGAACAGCAGCCATGGCCCAGATGCAGCAAAACTCAGCCTTGTAACCCAGGTCCAGCTCAGAGCCCTGTGCTAAGCCAGGCCTGTGTGTCAGGAGAGCCCAGGCTCTCTCCAGCAGCTGCAATCAGTGACCTGCAAAGCTCAGCAGCCAAAAATAGAAGGTGCCTGAAAGAAGTGTCCCCAAAAGTGCAAATTTCACAGCAGTACTTCTTTGACATATACACATTGATTTTTTTTCAGCACTCAAAGAAAAAGTTGGGGTTTTTTTGTTTTCTTTTCTTGTTTTTTTTTTTTTTTTTTTTTTTGGCTTGTTTTTTGTTATTTTTGCTGTGGGAGTTGGTTTTTTTTTTTTGGTGGTTGTAAGTTCTTAGATAAACCATAACTTTTCCTTTTGTGTAAGGAAAAAAAAACCAGAACAAAGGGGTTTTTGAAAAGAAGGGTGGGGGAGATGAAGGGCGGTGGGCACACAGCTGTGGCAGCTCCCACTGAGCTCTCCTCACTCTCTCAGCACGTCTGGCACACCCTGGTCTAGCCCAGACCTGCAATGATCCCTCCTGGAGCTGGAGTGACTCACAATCCCCACACTGTGCCTGACAAAGCAGTGACACACACAGAGCACACCGTGCCTGTGAAATGGGAGTCACAGAATACCCCAGCTGGAGGGGACCCACGAGGATCACCAAGGCCCCCACACTCACACCCTGCCCCTGAGAGCGTTTCCCAAAAGGCAAAATTCGCTCTGGGCTTTCCCCCCATTCTGAATTCCAGGCAAAATCCAGTCTGGGCTGTCCCAAAAATGACTTGTCTGAGAAAACAATGCCAGATTTCACACTGTGCTCCCCTCTGGGCTCTCACTCCCCCTCCCTGGATAGAGATCTCATTTCCCTGGGCCAGGGAAGTCACAGCAGCTGCACAGACAGAATTGCCCAGCCCAGCCATTTGTACTTGTCAGGCCTTGGGTGAGCTGTGCCCCAGCCACGTCCTGGCTGTCACAGCTGCATCCATCCCATCCAACAAACACAATTCCAGCAGCACCAGCAGAGATTCCTGCTGGAGTCACTCAGGAAGAGCCCACTGCCACTGCCACTGCAGCCTCTGCAGTTTAAATGCTGTTTATTCCATGGAGGGTTTTTGGTGGAAGTGCTCCCTGATTCATGCTCATCCCACATATTCCCAACAACCCAGCAGTGGGACAGACAGGGAGAGGCTTCTGTGCTGCTGGAATTACAGATGGAAATCCCTCTCAGCAGCTCCATCCCTTTCTGACTGGGTCTGGAAGCAACATTCCCAGTTTACCTGTATGCAGAACATAAAGCCACAGCTCAAAACCTGATTTAGAGGGACTGGATTATACCTGTAACATTCCCAGGTGACTCTGCACACCTGGGGAACCACTGAAAGCTCCTTGGAAGCAACAATCCACCCTAAACATGGATAATCCCAGCTGAGCCACAAGTTCCTTGAATCACAGCACAGCTTTCCACAGGAAAAAAAAAGAAAAAAAAAAAGTAATTAAATGTTTTTAATCACCAGCCACTAAGTGCACCATCACACCCCTCACTCTGTGTCTGAACCCTCAGGAAACTCAGAATTGCCCTGGAAAACCTGGATAATGCAAGGATAAATCATCCCCAGGGAAGGAGAGGGGGAGGCAGGAGACAAATCTGAATTAAGGCTGGGGGTGTTAATTAGGGCTCACTGTTTGTTGTTCTACCTTTCCCATCAAGGATGGGTTGGGAAATGCTCACCTGAGGCAGCAGCTCTCAGAGAACATCCACACACAAACAGCCACAAATTCTGAGGAGCTTAATTCCAACAAGGAGCAACATTATCATAATGAAAAGCTACAAGCAGTGAAACTTCCTAGCCTGGCATTTTCTACAAATTAGGATTTATCTTCTTTTAGAGAGACTTTTACTAAAGATTGTCTGGATCAGTTACCTTAAAAATCACCAATTTAAAGCCAATTTCTACCTTCACCAAGTGACATTTTCAGTGCAGTGTTTTGGGAGATTAAAGCAAGGGCCTATCCCATGTAGCCAAGCAATAAAATGATAAACCTCAGAAGATGCCAGCTTTAGGGAGAGTAAAATAACTCAAAACAGCAAAAAATATTTGAGTTGGTATTCCCTAAGTCCAGTTCTTCTCTCCTAACTGCATCACCAGTCCATCATCAACAGAAGTGGTCTGCAAGGACCATTGCATGTCCAATTTTGCTTTTTTCTGACAGCAAAGCTCTCAGTGAGAGCCCTGGATTAGAGCTCGGCCAGCCCAGCCTCTCCTGGTCTCCAAGCAGCCTCTGAGCAAACCCCTTAATGCAAAAATAAGCTGTCAGACTGGAATATCCAACTGCAGCTGACTTTGGAGCAGAAATTTCCTACAGAAATAAAATGTCCTATGGAAAGAAGGGTTAACTGAGTGCTGCCTCAGCTTGGGAGAATGCTGCACCACGGGAACCAGGCTGTCCCTAAATCACTGCTTTGAGATAAGGAATCCAGTTTCACTCTCCAAACAAATTGAGATAAGCAACATTCAAAGTTATCATTCCCTTTTGGATAGGTCTGTTCCCAAAATTCACATTATCAGACAGTGACATCTTGTCCAGGAGACAAAAAAAAAAAAAAAAAAGATGTGAAAATATTGAAGATATTTCTGTATCATCTCCAAAATCAGCATCTCAATCACATTTTACTTTTCACTTACAGAATAATCCCTTTGATTTCAAAGACAAAAGGAGAGCTTTCTCCTCAGGGAGGCTCCAGTCCAGTGGACACACACACAGTCCTGCTGAAGAATACTTGGCCTTCATTCAGAGCTACAAACTGGAGCTTTCTTAGGAGCATAAAATGGAACTTGGGGAAGAAAAACAAGAAGCAAGTTTATTAACTTGGAGAAGCTGGTGAGAAGGCAGTTCTCTGTGTATTCCTGGGAACAGAGGCTATCAAAACAACAATTCCCTCATCACCTATTACTGGCAGAAGGCTTCCAGCCCAGATAATTGAGATGCTTGGACCTTAAATGTTTTTTAACTGTTTTGTTAAATCCAAAAATCATTTCGGGAAAGCAAAAAAAAAAAAAAAACAAGCCTCACTAATCATTTTGATATCCCTGTTATGTGATTATTTAGTGTTTTGTTTCCCCTCCAAAGTTTATTTTAAAGATTGCCTGGAGTTGGGAGTTGGGGATGCTGAGTGAGGAGAGGAGCAGGGGAGATCTGAGAGCAGAAGAAAGGAAAAACATCTCTACACTTCGCCCGTTTTATATGAAATTAATTTTTATTAATTCCGTTAACTTTAATTTTATGTGGAATTAGGAGCCCCCAGGCTGTCCCGGAGCAGGAATGTGTTTCCCAGAGGGGCCAAGATGGATCCGGGGCTGCTCTGCTCCACCCTCCCCGGCTGGGCAGGAGATGGTGCCAGCCCCAGCCCTGCCCAGAGGATGTCCCAGAGATCTCTGTGAGAGCTCTGGAGCCACACCCGGGCTGCCTCTGCTGTGATTTGTGAGACACGAACCATCGCAGGGAGTTCTGCGTGCTAAGGAGCCCTGACAAAAGCTGGGTGGAGGTGGCGGAAAGGCCGCCCAGAAAAAGCCCAGAGCACACAGGCCCCTCACAGCCACTCCTCCCACTCGCCTGCCGTCCTCCTCACAATGAAATAAATCCCTTTTGTTGGGCGTGTGTTGGCAGGTGCCTGCCTCCGGCCCTGCTGCTCCCAGCAGTTCCCCTGCCCACAGCCTGCTCTGGGCCCTCGTCCCTCAGCGCTTCCACCCCGAGCTGGGGCAGCCGGGCCCCACAGCTCAGCTGGAACTGCAGAACCGGCCCCGGGAGCCAGCACAGCCAAACACGCAGTGCACAGGGTCCCAGCCTGCTTCTCCTGCCATGAGCTGAGGATTATTTCCAGCAGCAGGGCCAGGATCACTCTGGGATATCAGGATCACTCTGGGATATCAGGATCACTCTGGGATATCAAGCACCACTCTCGAGCATCCTCTGGGGTTTTTCTGACTGCAGAAATGGTGAGCTCGCTGTGTCCCAGCAAATCTAAACTAAAGACACAGCTGAGTCAAGATCCAGTTGTGATATTTTGCTATGGAATCGTCTGGGTTTGCATTTGAATGTGTTATTTTGATTAAAAATTGAGCTTCTCCCCACAAAAACTGATAGGGAATCAACGCTGTGGAGGTCCAGCCCTGACCATGGCCCTCCAGAACAGATTAATTCAGCCCTGACATCAGTTCACTGAACTGCTCAAGGCTTCAGCGTGGCCTGAACACAAAGTTTTCCCTCCCACTGGGAGAGCAAATCCTCCAAAATGAAGCCAAGCAGCCAACAGATGCCAGGGGAGGCATCTGCTCCCTGGAGTGCAGCTCAGACAGAGCAGCAGATTTGGGGGGGTTTGATGTGGAAAGAGAAGCAGCTCTGCTGCTCAGGCAGTGATGTGGTTTGGGTTATTCTGGGTTGGAATTCAGGGCACAAATAGGCTCCAGCAGAGAACAGAGTGGTGTCCCAGCACACAGCACCTTTGTTAGCAGCTCCAAACCCCCAGAAGTGCAGCTGGGAACTGCCACGGGCACATCAGAGCCTGCCTGCTGTGGGCACAGATTTTGGCCACCTGCCCATGGGGACATTGCACCTGGGAGCTCCTTGGAGGTGCTGGGCCAGGGAATCCCTGTGAGAAATAATTTAAAGCTGTGGCTGAAGCCCCAGAGGTGGGAGCAGGGCAGGAGCTGCTGGCTGTCCCCGGGGAGGTGACCCGACAGCAGAACAAAGAGACTCTGGTGCCACCTCCCTGTAATCCCTGCTGCTGCTTGGCACCCACAGCACCATCCTCCCGCTCTGATTTAATTACTAAACATAAAAGGAAATAAAACTTCAGAATGAAAACAAAGAAATTGCTCTGGGTGTAATAGATGGGAGCTGTTCTCCAGCAGAGCACCATAAACTGCCTGTTTACAATCCCTATTAGAGGGCTGCAAACACTCTGCCATTTCCCCACTCTGACTATGCAGATTACATGAAATTACTGCCTCTTCCTGCCTCTGCCATCTTTTATAGAACGAGTGTGGTGGTTTTTAAAGACATCCCTGCACTAAGTGTAGGAAAAATAAATAATAAATAAATTAAGGCTCCTGTGAGCTTCCTCATTGCCAGGGGCTCTCAGGCTGGACTGTGCTGAGCAGCTGGCAGAGGTAGCCAGGGAAGGAGTGCTGCACACAGCTTTGTTTTCAGTCTGGAATATCAATTATTGAAGGAATCAAGCCCCTGGCCAGACAAAACAAGGATCATCTCCACAGCTGATAACGAGCCCAGCTCCATCAGGCATCTCAGGAACGGCTGCACCAGGATTTATTGGGAGATCACATTAAGCCCTTGGTTTGCTTGTCATAGGCAGCAGATGAAAGGAAACAAGGTTTGCAGGCATTGATTTGTGTGTGAGGGCCTCCAAAGGTGTGAGCAGCAATGTTTGCTGCTGTTAGCCCTGTCCCTGCACCCTGCAGAGCCTGGCCTGGGCTGGGATGAGCAGAACCTGCTCCTGCTCCTCTGGGAAGGGGCTCTGCCTGCCCAGGGCCCTGCAGGAGCTCCAAGAGCTCCTCAAAAGGCTCAGGAGGAGAGGAAAGGAGCCAGGAGGGCCCTGAGGGTCTGGATGCAGAGCAGCACCAAAGCCACCTGTGGATTTTACAGCCTTTCCTTGCTTCAAGCCCTGCCCTGAGCGGCAGATTCTGCTCCCACCTTGCATGGATTGAGCCTGGATGAATAAAGAGGGGAGTTCACACCAAATTCAGCCTGTTCCCCAAGGCTGAGCAGGAATTCTTTACTCCAGGGGGGCAGAGGCACAGGGGGCCCAGAGCAGATTTGGATGCTGCATCCCTGGAGTTGGGCTTGGAGCAACCAGATCAAGCTGGAAGGAGCTGAGCTTTAAGATCCTTTCCAGCCCAAACCATTCTGTGATTTTGGGAACTCATCCCCATCCAGGCTGCAGAGAGGCTCAGCTACCAGCTGGACCCTGTAAAAGCCACACATCCCAGTGCTGTGTCAAACCAGCCCGTTCAACCCCATTTTAATAGCCCTTAAAATGCTAATGGCATTTCAGCATTTCAACCTCTGTCTGCCTCTTAACTCTAGGTGCCAACTTATTTCCAGCCACAGTTGGTATTTTCCATTTTTCCTTCTGCATAGATGGAGCTGTCAGCTCAAATTTAATATATCCAATATTTGGCAAAATTTCTTCATGATGTCTGGCTGATTGTGGGACAGTTTCTTTAAAAAAAAATAAAAATTCCAACATCTTGTATTGAAGATGAAATAAAACTTCCAAAGCAGGAAACAGAGTATGGAATTAGAACACTAAGGCTGAGAAAAGGATGAGTAAAAAATGTCCAAATTAAGTTTGGGGTGGGAGGGAGGAGCGTGAGCAGGCACTGGAGCAAAGCCACCCTAGAGCTGCCAGGAGAGCCCAAAGGCACCAGAGACTGAGATTCCAGCTGGGAACAAGGGGAACAGCCCCACACCCTGTCACAGCCATGCCCTGCCACCAAATTAAAGGGAATTTTTGGTGGCTAGATAAGGATTTACTGCGTGCAGTAAAGCTCCAATTGTACAACTGAAGTTACAGCAGCAGAGTGTTAATTTATCTGCTGTTCACTCAGTTAAAGCAATGACTGGGAGCTAAACCAGGGAGCAGAAATCACCCAGTTTATGGCCCCTATTAGTTTCAAGGGGGTTTGGATAAGACCATACTGGAAATAATGGAAATATCACCAGATGGAAGAAAAAAAATAAATTATCAATATCTGCATCATCTAATTTATCAGTTAAATCAATTCTAAGTATAGGATACCCATTGAAAAAGAGCTACACACATTATAAACCTTCACCAACATTTAACCAGAAGCCCTTTTTAAATTTTATTTTAATTAAAGCACAATCATTACATTCCCCTGTATTTTATGACTGCCACTTTATCAGGGGGAGCTCCATAAAATACCCAAAGTAAGCAAGAAGTTATAGATAAAAAAGGAAAAATAAGTATTTCTACTGAGAGAATTATTTCTTCCTCTTAATTTTCTTTTTAAATCACTGCACAAGAGAGAACATCCCAGTAAAGGCACAGCAGGCACTGAAAACTGAATTGTTTTGAGTAAGGAAATATAAAAATGTTTAATTTCAGCCTACAAAGTTGCTGGTTTTTAAATGTCCCTCACTTTATCTGCCTGCTGCCTTCTGCACAAGTTCTCAAGCTCAGCAGCCCTCAGACTTGGAGGCTGTAAAGATATTAAACTTTACACAAAGATCAATTACTTTCAGAAAGCCCAGACCGCCTTTAAACCCAGATGTGAAACGATTCTGATGAAGACGTGGCCATTGGCTGGTTCCACATTTTCCTTCAGAGAAATGTTCCTCCAGCTGACCAGGAAGTTCAGAGAAACCATTAAAAAACCCACACGGGGGTTGATTTGAACGCAGCTAAAAATTCAGGCAACTTCCAGGAACCCTGACCTGCATTTGGAATGGATTGGAGGAGCTCCATCAGGAGGATCCCCTCCTGCCCAGGAGCAGCGTGGAGCTCTGGGCTGAGGTGGCCCTGAGGTGGCCTTGAGGTGGCCCTGAGGTGGCTCTGAGGTGGCCCTGAGGCTCAGGAGCACGGGGGGCTGCTGTGCTGGTCTCTGCCCATGACAGGCTGGGGGAGCTGGCACAGGTGATTTCTGCTTCTGGGAAATCACCTCGGGATGAGGGAGTTGGAAAAGACCTCAAAGCCCACCCAGTGCCACCCCAGCCACGGGCAAGGACACCTTCCACCATGCCAGGGTACTCCAGCCTGGCCTTGGGCACTGCCAGGGATCCACAGCAGCCACAGCTGCTCTGGGAATTCCATTCCAGTCCATCCCCACCCTCATTCCTAATTCCCAATATCCCATCCTTCCCTGCCCTCTGGCACTGGGATCCACTGTCGCTCCAGGCCTTGTCCCCAGTCCCTCTGCAGCTCTCCTGGAGCCCCTTCAGGCCCTGCCAGGGGCTCTGAGCTCTCCCTGGAGCTTCTCCTGTCCAGGTGAGCACCCCCAGCTCTCCCAGCCTGGCTCCAGCCCTGGAGCATCTCCATGGTCCCCCCTGGACTCCTTCAGCAGCTCCATGGCTTTGATATTTTGGGGCCTCAGAGCTGGAGGTGCCTCCAATGCTCAGCCCAGAGCTGACCCCAAACACACTTTTGAAACAGAAAGGAACTGAACACAGCCATCCTGAGAGTCTGCCTCGAGACATTTCCCAAAAATATTCATTTCCAGAGGACGGCCCAGAGCAGCCCAGCAAAGCTGTCACAACACTCAGCTATAATCACCAACCCCAGCCTGGGGACAGATCCAAGGAATTTGGTATAAAAGGGTGGGAAAGACAAGGTTTTGGTTGTAGTGCAGGAAGGAACTGAACACAACCATGCTGAGAGTCTGCCTCGAGACATTTCCCAAAAATGTTCATTTCCAGAGGACGGCCCAGAGCAGCCCACCAAAGCTGTCACAACACTCAGCCTGGGGACAGATCCAAGTAATTTGGTGTAATAGGGTAGGGAACACAAGTTTTTGGTTGTGGTGCCAGAGGAAAAAGGCTTTGAAGATGTTTCCTGACGTGCTGGCAGCTGCTCTGAGGGCGATGCTGCACAGCAGCTCCTGATGAAAACCCACAGCGACGCTGCTTGCACAGCTTCACACGTGTAACACCCAGCAGTGCCTGGCAAAAACCAGCATTCAGGGCAGTGACAGGCTCAAAGGAAACTCTAACAGCAAGCACACAGATCCCTCTGGAGATTTCTTGTGGGAAAATTACACTAAACCCCAGTATTGACATAAGGTTAAAAGATATTCTAAATCAATTGACATTTAAGGCTGCGGCAGTGTTAGCATGGCTGGAAAATGCAAAAACCTTGTTAACCCCCCTTGTATCGGTCTTTAGCTTGAAAATGCTGCCTCCATTTGATACTGGGAAGGAGATATTCAGTACAATCAGGAGGTTTTAACCTGCTAAGAACCAACCACACAGTGCATTTTCATGTTAGACAGCACAGGCTGCAATCCCCACTCTCATAAACCAGCTGGGGATTTCTCCCTGGCCTTCCTGCCTCTCTTGTTCATCCAGAGGAAGCTGGAAGGAGCCAAATGAGAAATAACTTTTACAGTGTCACCCCAATATTCCTCATTCCTGTGGGCCCTCAGCTGCTTCCCTCTGAGGCTGCAGCCCATCCCTGCATGAGGAGCTGCTTGCTGTGGTGTTCAGCCCTGCCAGCCCTACAGAGGGTTTGAATTGTTTCCTGTTCCTTCCATCTGGGATGTGGTCACCAAGCTGTCTCTGCTGCTTCCACCCCACTAAAGCCCATTATGGTTTAATGCCCCTGCAGCCTCCCTCTCCTGGGAGCAGATGGTGAGCACACACACAGACACACAACTTCATCAAATCTCCTCAAATCCATCATTTATAGCCAGGGAAGTTCATCACCACCTAACCTCATTAGCTTCTCATGCCCCACTTGCAAAACTTCAGAGATCCTTCCAGAATTATTTATGAAGTCCCTGAGAGGGGAAGTAAATTCTAAACAAGTTGTACTTTAAACTGGTGCCCAGGAACTGAACCTGAACCAACCTGTGCCAAACCCCAGCACTGTGTGCAGCCCTTTGCTCTTTAATAGATTAATTTTTTTCAAAGCTCAGCTTTAAAAAATGTCAAATAATCCTTTTAGAAACCCTCAGGAAGACTGGACAAATTAACTTCACAGTTGAAGGGCTATAGCAAATAAACTCAGCATCCAAAAGCATCATAACAATTAGCATGTAACAAATAACAAACAGCACAACAATTCCCTAAGCCACATCACATCCCCTGACTTTTTAGCTAAAAATAGAACCTTCCTGCCCAAATCAGTGCACCTGTCACGTTAGGAAGATAAATGAAATTGTGTTTAAATAAATACAACATAGTTTTAATTCCCACGCTGCCCAAATCCCACAGTTCACAGTAATTTCAACTCAGCCTTTTTAACTCATGAAGGATTTATCAGTGCAGCCTAATCCAGCCTGGTTTGTGGCTTGGGGTTCCTTTTCAGGGAGCCCTGCAGGATGTGCAGCTGCAGTGCAGGAGGTGCTGCTGCCCCTGCCCAGCTCAGCTGCTGCTGTCCCCTCCTGCCCCCTGCAATGCCACCAAAGCTCAAAGTGGCACAAAATGCCACCCAGCTGTGGCACAAGCCAGAGCTTTCTGTGAACTGCAGCTGCTTGGTTTGGCCAGGCAGAGAATTTAGGGATTTTACCCAGCAGGACACCAGCCCTGCTCTGTCCCAAGCTCCAGGACAGCAATATCTGTACTCAAGGTCCTGAGGAAAATCTCAGCTGGGACTTGAGTTTTGTCACAAATCTAACACAGCAATCCATAAAGATGAAAGCTGCAGAGAGCCAGAGTGGCTTTATAACATCTCTTAACACAAATGCAACATGACACGTGCTCTCAGAGCTGTTTGTTGAGATGTAGCTCGTGTGGGTTTTCATTACTTTAATACCACTTTGCTTTTCCCCTCGCTAGCACGACTTCACCTGCAATATGTGTTTATTTTCAGGGGTTTGCTGCTCCCTGAGCTTGGCACAGCAGGTGTTTTCTTTGGAAAAAGCTCCAAACAACAACAGGCTGTGTTTCCCTGAGGGCCCAGCAGGTGCCTGCCCAGCATCCCCTGAGCATCCCAGCTCCTGTGCCAGCAACAGCCCAGAGCTGGCACCAAAACCACTCCAGCAGAGCTGCCAGGGCAGCTGAGCAGGCACCTGGGGCAGGAGGAACCTGCCCTTACACACATTGCACTGCCTGCAGCTCACACAGACATGGTTTGGGCTCTGCTGAAGCACAGGCTCTCATCACAGAAGACATTTACCCCAAACTGGGAGGGTAAAATCTGTGAGAGCATCACCCAAATCACCAAACTCCTGTGCCCTAAAAGAACTCTACACATCCCTGGCATTTATTGGAATCTGATATTCAGGGAGTTCTCAGAACTTTGGGCTCATAAGCCAAAGCTTAGAATGAAACACAAGATTTGATCTGAGACCTTGGAAAACGCTTCCAAACTCAGGTGCTAGAAGTGAGAATGTGGATTTGTAGTTTAAAGCAGAGACACGTGAAGTGGAGGAAAGTTTAGAGTTTTAGAGTTTAAGATACAGAAAAAATAAAAGTAGTTACAAAGGTAAACACGAAGTTTAGACTGCAGTACTGGAGGTTTGTGTGTTGTAACATGATTGTTACATGGGTCCATAAGACAAAATATTTAAGGATTGGGTCAAAACCATAAATATCATTGTTGGCAGTGTTTTATTGGTCAAAAAGTCCTTAAAAGGTCTTGTAACTAGAAGTTCTGTGACCTTCTGAACCACGTTGTAAAGATATGAGCTGAACTCACCCTTCCTGTCCATGTAGAAGATAAGAACAATAAATCACATCATCTAAAAAACTCAGAAGTCCCATCTCTAAACTGATTCAAAATTCCTTCCAAAATCCCCATAACATCCACTGTGTACTTCATGCACATCATTTTTTCTCACTGATATCCACCAAAGCTTGCCCAGAAAACAGCCAAGATCCTGCCTTTTCCACATCTCTGGAATGGTACCACTCACCACCAGGACCTGCTTTTTAATCTAGTTCTTAGCTTATACAGATATTTTTAAACACATTTAAACGCCAAAAAGCAGCTAAAGGCAATTAATTTCCTCTTAAACACCTCTTCTCACTGTAAACCCCTGAGGTTTCATAATCCTTTGCACAGTCACTCACCAGTGCCTGTGGCAGCTGTTCCCAGATTCCTCCCAGTGGCCTCACACTCAGAATCTCCCCACACAGGGCACATTCACACCCTCAGCACGAGGCTGTTCCTGTGCACCCAGATTGCCTTGTTGACATTTCCTTTGCAGAGCACTTGAGTTCCATCCCCTGACAAACCCTAAATTTGCCTTCTTTAGTCCATTTACCAACTCACCCTGCCCTCTCCTTAAAAATCTGCACTGCTGCATTTGGTATCTTGCCATGAGTCACTTTATTCCTTTGGTCTCCTCCCGATGCTTCTCTCTGAGTTTAAATCACCATTTTTCCATGCTCAAATCCAGGTTGGTAATGGTGCAGCCCTTTGCTGTGTAAGGGAACTGCTTAATGGGTTCCTTGAGAACACCCTGGGACATTTCCACGCTGTGCTTCTCTCTGCTTTCACCTGGTGCCTGTCCAGGACAAAAACTGTCTGCAGAAAAATCCCCTGCAGGACTTCCTGCAGCTCCCCTGCTCCTCAAATCAAAGCAATTCCAGCTCTGAGGTTTTGAGGTTTAGCCAGGAGAGCCCAAAACCCAGGGACAGAGCATTAAACCCAGGCTGTGACAGGCACATGGAACTGCAGAGTGGCATTTCCTAAGGCCACGCAATGTCCCAAAAATGCATCCCCCAAAGACACTCCATTATCAATGCCCAATGTCACCGTGAGCTGCAAGGCCTTGCAAAAACCCAAAACGGGGCAAGACCCAAAATGTGAGGCTGGTTTTAGAGCTATTGGCTGCTGCTCTTGGCCAGAGGGATCCAGGAGGCTGCAGGACATGGATCAAGGGACAAGGGAGTGCTGCAGCCCTCAGCCATCGATTTCTGAAGCATTTTTAAGAACAAAAGCAAATACTTAAAGGTTTCAACCATTTATCCCACAACTCTGATTTCTGCTTCCATAACACTCCAAGGAAACAATGTGAAAAGTCTTCCTGGGCAAGGCACATCCTGCTCTGAGCTCACTTGTCAGCATTTAAATGAAAGAAATTAATATTAAAGCCACACAGCTCAGAAGTTTGAAAGCACAGGTGAAAGGCATCAGCCATTGCACTGTCCCACCCCCGCGTCCCCAATGAAAGCTGCTCTCCCCACAAATAATTTCTGTACTTTACCAGAGAATGCAACAGCCAGAAAAATTCTACTTTTGCCAGATAGTTTTTCCTCTTTTTGTGCCTGCTGTACCTGGCTGAGCTGCTGCTGCTCCTCCTGAAGAGCTTTAGTGCTGCTGGGCTCTGGGGTGACGCAGTGCCGTCCTGCTCGGGGACATCTCTGACTCCTGCACAAGCTCTTGGGTCCCGAGGAGGGGCAATTTCCTTAAAGGATCAATGCCGTGCCTCTAAAAGAGCCCAGAACTGCTGAGCTCTGAGCAGAGGATTCTGTCTCAGCAGCAAAGAGAGAAGAGGAGCCCGGGAGCAGCCAGGGGAGGAGAGCTGGGGTGTGCAGGGACGCTCTGCGAGGCAGCAGAACCTGCTGGGCTGCGCCGGGGATGCAGGAGCTGCTGCCTGCACCTCCCTGCCTCATCCCTGCCTCATCCCTGCCTCATCCCTGCCTCATCCCTGCTGCTCTGCCCTCAGCTGGGGTGGGCAGGAGGCTTCTCCCTGCCCTGCATCCCTGGGGAGCAGCAGCAGCAGCAGCAGCTGAGCCTTGCTGGAGAGAGGGAGGGAGGGAGGGAGCAGCCCCTGGTGCCAAGGGGAGCATCCTCACAGGCAAATGCAGAGTGAGCCCTGCTCACAGCCTCCATCCTGTCTGCACAGGGGGTCAGTGGAGAACTGCAGCCATGATATTTTCTGAAAAATCTTTTCCTTAGGATTTTTTCTCCTGAGAGGCTTCAGGAACAAACTGTAAACAATGGTTATCTGCTGCTGTGCAAGGCAACAGGTGCATCTGGGATTGGGCTCATGTGGTTGTTTCTAATTAATGGCCAATCACAGTCTGGGTGTCTCAGACTCTCTGTCCAAGCCACAAGCCTTTGCTATAATTCTTCCTTATTCTATTCTTAGCTAGCCTTGTGATGAAATCCTTTCTTCTATTCTTTTAGTATAGTTTTAATATAACATATATAATGAAATAATAAATCAGCCTTCTGAAACATGGAGTCAGATCCTCATCTCTTCCCTCATCCTTGGACCCCTGTGCACACGGTCACAGTGAGCCCCTGTGTTTAATCAGGATGCTGCCTGTGCTGGGAGCAGGGATGGAGCTGAAGCACCACCTTGCTTCCCTCTGCCTTAACCCTTATTTCTCTGTTTAAACTCTGTGGAGCAGACTCCTCTTGAAGTCTCCAAAGACCCCAACAGAAAACATTTTCTCAGGATTTTCTTGCAGTGAGGGCAGCTGCACGGGTGTTTCCTCCTCCCCTCATCCTGCAGGTTTATTGCTTTCCAGATATTTTGTTTTAAGCACCACATTCACAGTTCCTAAGGTCAACTTAACAAATATTTAATTACCACTTTTATCTTTAAGCAAACAGATTCTTTCCCCAGGGTCCTTGTGGAACCCTTGCACAGGAGTGACACAGGGACTGAATTTACTCCCATGGATGTGCCCAAACATCAGACAGGAGAAATGGGGAAGGAAAGGTCTGGAAGGGGATCTGCTGCAGGAAATACCTGCAGGACACCTGCAGAGTTCAACCCAACCCAGAGGATGCCCAAGGACACAGATCCCACAGTCAGCACAGAGGAAATAGGAATTTCCTGTTTGAAGGGATTGCTTCCAGGCCTTCAGCAAAAGCTCCATTTAGTTTATGCAATATAAACTGGAATAAAGCAAAGCTCCAGGAAAGGAGTGGCTGAGATGGACAAACAGACCAACACCCACCTGCATCCAACCCACGCAGCCTCCACATGGGAGTGCTGCACACGAACTTCTTTGTCATTGAGAGCAAAATACATGGTTCAATTTCATTCCCATGCCATTTAGGTATTTCTGCATTTGGCTATTACAAAATAAAGATTATATTATTCCATTTTTAATGCAAGATTCCAAAACTCCAGCTTTTACAAAGATAACCACGCTCTTATTATAACTTTATGCAAATTGCCACGGATCCAGTGAATTCAATTAACTGAATTGAATTCCAATTTGCAGAGAAGCCTGGTCCAATAATTCAAAAACTGCATTTCTTGAACAGTTCTTAGTTGGCCAATGCTTACAAATCTGTCATTTCTATTTGGACTATTGTTCCAGAGCTGTCAGCACACACATTTCACAGAAACCACGAGATGCCCACAAAAACAGGTTAATTAAGGAGTTCTCATACATCCCAGTCACATTAACAAGCAGACCCCAGAGCAAACAAAAAGTGAAGCAAATCAAAATATCCTGGAGTATTTATTCCATAATAAAATGGAAATAAAGGCTTTAATTGCCTTCTAGTTCTATTCAGTCTTCATTTCCTCAGCAATTGCACAGACTCAGATGTTATTGTTCCTTGGGCTGGACTCACTGAGGTGCCCTGTGATTTGTTCCTAAATGCTGGCAGTAATTAGCAAACAGGATTCCTTCCAGCTCTGCCTGTCCCTGGTGGGATGGATCCCCTGGAAACAGCCCATCAAAGGCAGGAAAAACTTGTAACTTTGAATGGTGTGATGTCTCAATGATTCCTTTACGGTGGAATGGAGTGCAGTAAAGGAGGTGTTACTGCAAAGGGAGCAGAGATTTGTCATTGAATCATCCCATATGTACAAGAACCAGCAGCAAAGTGGGAACTGATGGATCCTGTGATAGAGAACACTGTGAGAGGAGGGAGAAAACAGGAAAAAAACTGCATTAAGGGATGCAAAAGGAAGTGTTGAAGGCACTGAACAAACCACAGCAATCTCATCTAACAACGTTTGGAAGCCCTTATTTTGTAAGGCTGGGGAAAGCAATGGATGTTCCCAATATTGGAGCAGCGTGGCAATGCCTGGGGAGGCCGAGAGGGAGACAGGAATTATTGATATTAACACAAACACCACGAAACTGGGGACAGCTCTCCAGGAGCTGCTTCCTTCTCTGGGCAGCATCACCCTCGTGTGCTCCCTCCCACACCCCTCATGCAGAAAGCAAAACAATTCCTTTCCTAAAAGTAAAACCTTCCCCTAAAAGCAACTTTACGCTCAGCAAACTTTGCTAAAACTGCTGTGTTGTCCCAAATTCTTGTTTTTCAGTTTCTGTCTCTGTGATCAAGGGTAGATTTTCCTGTTGGGAGCAAATCAGCTTTGCAGTGACATTTCTGTCCTTGCCTGAAGGAGCCTGTACTGCTGGAGAGTCTGGGAGGGAGGAAATTAAAACAAAAATAATTAAGGAATCCAGGTGAGGAAAAGCTGATCCTGTGATTAATAAATGACACCAATTTGGGACTTGGTGTATATCCAGTTGGAGCTCAATGATCTTTAAGGTCCCTTCCAACCCAAACCCTTCTGAGAGTTTGAAAAATAGGTGAGGAATAAGGTGAGGAAGAGAAAACCACCCCTGTGATTAATAAACTATACAGAGCAGCACAATCTGTGGTTGTGCTTTTTTAGATGGCTTAACATCCTCCAGGCTGAACTCACAGAAAACTGGTTTTTACACAAAAGTTCATTGGTTGGAGACAAAATAATTATTTATTTTTTTCACAATAGCAAGCTCCTTTATTTCTTGGACACAAGCTAAGACACCTCAACTAAAATGTGAGGGACAGTTTGGAGGGAACCTACTGCAGGATAATATTTTTTTTTAATTTAGTCACCCATATTTGTGCATTTCATTTCATTTCATTTCATTTCATCCATGCCACCCCAGGGAATGAGTGTGCTGCCTATCAGGTGATGCTCTCACACTGCACCTGCTCCAGCCTGCAAAAGATGGAAGGTGAAGCTGTGGAGTGCACAAAAAAACGGGATGAGGTGGTTATGGAAGCCAAAACTCTATTTTTTTTAATGGCAGGTTTTAAATAATATTTAAATAATATTAGAAAAATTTAAAATATATTTTTAAAAATATATTTTAACTTTTAAATAATATTTAGAAAGCCAAATACGTGGCAAAGGTTTGGGCAGCGCCCTGGCAAAGCAGCACTTTTCCTTGGTGTGCATCCACCAGGGATCACTCCAGGGAATAAAGAGCACAAGTGTCAGATTCCATTCCAGAACATTTGTTGTTGCTGTTGTTGTTGTGGATATGCCATTAAGGAATTACTTGCTAGCAGCAGAGTATCCAGGAAACCATTCAAAGTACAATCCTCAGTCTTTTATGATTCAGCTCAGTCGTTTCCAGTAAATAAGAGAAGTCAAGAATAACTTTAATTACTCAGCTTCAGCAATTTCTGCCATAAAAGATGAGAGCTATCAGCTCCAAGTATGTACTGCAGGAGTGAAAAACTCAGGCTGGAGATCCACGAAAAAGCACTTAGCTTCAGAAAAAGAAGGAAAATTACCCTATGTGTTATTTTAGCCTGTGTAAAGATGGCCATGGAAGGGCAAATTTATTCTCTCTTCCATCTTTGTTGACTTCCCAAATGGATCAGAGTCATCAAAGGCAGAGCAGGGATGCTCAGTGCAGCTCATCCTCTTAATGCTGCCTGTATTTCTCTGCCATTAAAACCCCAACAAAAAACATTCCTGAGATGATCACAAAATATTGAACTGCTGAGAGAACGGGTTCATCACTCCAGCAAAACAAACAGCGCAGTTTGTCAGCCTGCAAATATCTCAGAACAGAGGATAAATAACCTGTGCAGAGCCAAGGCTGCACACAGGAGCAGCTCCTGCACACCAGCAAAGCTCAAAATGTGAAGATTTGAATGATTTGTCCCTCTGTGAAATACAAGGCTGTGTTTGGTGTCAGGCACACACAGGCAATGTGTGTATTTGTGATTGTGATAGGTGTGGAAAACGACCATGGGACAGTTATAAAGACTGATTCTAACAATAGCTGAGCAAAGTAAAGCATGGAGGAAGGCCTTTGAACCTATCCTTTGTTTGCAATTAACTTCTATAAGTCTTAAGTTGATTTAGGAGCATTTGAATTAAAGTTTTAAGATGTTGCTTTTTGACAGGAACTTTCTGCTTGTGGCTAAGCCTTAAAGAGTTTTGCAGTAATAACCTTTGGAAGTATAATTTCAGAATATTGCTTGTAATAAGGATCTTTGAAACTACAGCTTTAGAAAATATAAAAATGAAACATGCTTATCTCGGGCCTGAACAAACCAGTGAAAAGCAGCTTGAGAAAGGAAGATGAACATCAACTCAAGGATTTATGGTTTCGACCAAGGGAAGCTGGACATCACTGTTATGAGATTTATAGGCCTTGCAATCAAAAGGTAGATCCACATCTGGGGAGCTGGACCCCACCAGCTGAGAGATTTCTTTGTGGGATACATCCTGAGAAGACCAAATCACAGTAGTGTATAGAATTGTGACATGAAAATTGGGAATAGGAAGTGCTGAGACAGCTGATGAGTGCCCCTATAAATACCTGTGAGCCTCAGCTATGGGTGTGCAGCTGGAGGGAAAACTTCCCCCACTGTACCCAGCGCTGTATTGCTCACACTTTACCATATTAATTAATAAATTGATTGCTGCTGGAATATTGGCCTAGCCAAGCTTCTCATTTATCACACCTTCTCTGTCATCCATTGTGCCTTTTTCTCCAGGAATCCCAGACTGCCGATCCCCAGAGATGGTGCCCACTCTCCATTCCTACAATGCTGAGGCACTCAGGCGCTTCCACCCTCCCTGAGCCCCTTCCAGAGCAGCTGCAGCTCGAGCCCTGGGCCAAGCCAGCATTGCTGCTGCCTCCCCCAGCAGGGCTGGGCAGGGATTGGGGACTGGCCCATCCATGGGACATCCTGTGGAATCACTTTTCCAAGCCAGCAAGACCTTGGGACGTGAATTGTTCAGCCTCTGCAGGGAGGCAATTGCTGACGGCAGAGTTGAGGGGTGTGTGATTGCTCAGTGTGCTACAGTGGGTAATTACAGACACTTAATTGCTCCAGCTCTTTGAGTCGCCATAGTCCAGGGCTGAGGAGGGGCAGGAGGGAACTGAATCCTCTAAAATTCCATGTCAGGAGTTGCTCCTCTGTGTTCTGGGGTTGTTCCTTAGGGATCAAAGCAGGATAAAAGGAGGTGACATCATTTTCCAAAGACCTCACCTGTCCCTGACCCCACAGCTCCTCTCTGCAGGGCAGAAGTCCCTGGGAGAGCCCTCCTGTGTGCTCTGCAGGGCTGAATCCTGCAGGGACACGGTCACCGAGCCTTGGTCACTCCTCTGGCCAGGAAATTCCCAGGACTGTGGCTTGGAGCCAGGGCAATGTGGAACAGCAACAACCTGCAGAGCATCCACACCTGCAAATTTCCCTACGTGGCAACAAGTTTCGAATAAAAATGACAGAGTTTGGCTCCTGAGGCAAGTCCAGGCAGCAGCTGGAGCTGCCTTTGCCATTGATTCAGACAACTCTCTCCTAGCACTCAGAAAAATCCACAAATCTCCCATCCCCAGAAGTTATTAGAGATATTTAAAGCTCCTGAAATAAGTCAGATTGGCAGATGTGAAACATGAATTCTCCTTTTAGCCACAGAGAGGGAGCTGTGCAGAAATCCCTCAGACTGGTTTGCACATTCTTCTCCTTTCTGAGCCTTCCTCTCAAAGGGAAAGGAAAATAAATAAATAAATAAAATTCTGCTGATGAAATACATCACTGAACTTGCTGCAAAATCACCTTTAATCACCCAGAGCACAAACTGGGCCCTGAAGGATCTCATGAAAAATTTCAGCATTAAAAAAAAAAAATATATCAGCTCACAATTTCAATTTATAAATATTTCTCCAGGATCATTTTCTTTGTTTCTCTGTTTGCCAGACAAACTGTGTCACCCCTGTCACCTGCCTGGCCCTGGACAGGGAGCACAAAGCCAGGGAGCTGCCAGCCCTTGGAACATCTGGAATCCACATTTCAGCCTGGACATACTGAGGGACCAACACAAATCCCACCCAAACACAGCCCTGAGCTCACACAAAGCACAGAACTTCTCCCTGTCCCTATTTGCTGAAGTGTGTAAAAGTCTCTTAATTTGACATTTTGCACCTAAAGAAGAACTCAAAGATGCAAAGTCACTGTTAATGAGTATTTTTCAGGAGTATTTTTCAGGAGCAATTCCAGTTCCTCAACTACCACTGGTTTATCTGAAAATAAGAATAAAAACTAAGACCTCTGAGCAGGTTACATCACATAAATGGATTACAGCTGATTTCCTCTTCATGATCCTTTACATGAGGAAAGTACATCCATTAATTTATGCCTGGCATGGAGAGAATTTGCAATGATTCCATATAACTTGATGGAATTGATAGTGTCATCTGTAGGAAGGAAAGAGGGGCATTACCAGAGTATCAAATGCAAAGTACTCTGAGAAATAAAAACAATGCTTTGAGGGAAGAGATTTCACCCAGGAAATAATGGGTAACAGGTTAAAAATGAATCTCAGAGAGAAGGGACAGCGAAGTGCCTTGCCTTCCCTCTCTTCCTCATGCACCAAAATCTGAATTCTCTGGCATTTGAGTTTCTCAGGAGCAATCATTTTCTATTACCAGAGTGAAAGTGACTCCTCCTCTCAAACCACAGGAATTCCAAGGACTTTCAAACTCTGGATTTGCAGCTGTCCATGCCTTTATTCCCCTCTCCCACCTCTCCACTCTGAAAAATAGAAACCATGGTTTGAGGGAAGAGATTTCACCCAGAAAATAATGGGTTACAGGTTAAAAATGAATGTTAGAGAGAAGAGACGATGCTGAGCCTTGGCTTCCCTCTCTTCCTCATGCACCAAAATCTGAATTCTCTGGCATTTGAGTTTCTCAGGAGCAATCATTTTCTATTACCAGAGTGAAAGTGACTCTTCCTCTCAAACCACAGGAATTCCCAGCCCCTTCAAACTCTGGATTTGCAGCTGTCCATGCCTTTATTTCCCTCTCCCACTGACATGGTGAGAGCACAACTCCCCTGGACAAAACCTGACACATTTCAGGCAGCTTTGCTGGAATCATCCCCAGCTCCCAAGAACATCACTGATTATCAGAACAACTTTTTTCTGAGATTTTTCCAAGCTACCCTTCCCCTAGTGTAAAGCCAAGTCTGTGAATGTCAAAATGTGGTTTATTAATAGGGAAAAAAGCCATTAGGAGCACTGAAGTTCATCAAGCGCCGAGTGTCCCCTCTGACAGGAGCAGGGCACACCTGCAATAATTACTGCAGAGAGATCAGCAGCCTTTCCATGCTCCAGTGGCTCTGTGGAGTGTGGGTTTAGCTCAGCCAAGTGCAGGGAATAGATTGAATTCCCTGCTGTTTGCTGCAGCCAGCCAGCTCCAAACTACCTGCACACTTGATGCTCCTGACCTTGCCCAGAACCATCTCGGGGCTGATGGACTGAGGCACTCTCTCAAATGGTAAAAGTTTGCAGCAAAAAGCCAGAGAACTCCTCCCTCCAAAGAGCATTAGGAAGTTTACAGCAGGATTATTGTAATTAGCCTCTTAAACCTGTACTGTTTGCTTTAAATCCTTCCATCCCACTCACTCTGGCTCTGCTGGAAACGAGGGAAAGTATCACAAATAGTTTCTTTAAATGCACTCCAAAAAAAAATCCCAACTTCTCCTCTGCCCCAAAACAACCCCCAAACAAACAGAAAGCAACAAAAAGCCCCAAAACAAAACAGCAGCAACAACCAAAAAAACCCCCAAAATCGAACCAAAACAAACCAAGCCCCCAAAAATCCCACACAAAGCAAAATTCACTTTTCACCAGCCAGAATTTTTAGCTTTTCCAAATACCCAAATTCACACTCAGTGCCAAATTAAGCCACAGTTTCAGCCTAAAGTGACCCAAAATATCCTCCCTTCTCCCCCCCAGCTAAACATTGTTATTAATGTCTGAGGCAGGCTGTGCTTCTGTTCCAAGCAGATGGGAGCTGTATGGGCTGCTGGAATTTCTTTGAGCATCTCATCCCCACAAGTCCTTCAGTAGCTTCAGGACTGAGGGTTTGAAGCCAGGCATTCAGAAAAAGCAGTCAAAGAAAACGTTGCTATTTCTGGTTTACACAGTTGGTGCGTTTTGTTTATAAAAATGAGCTGGAATAACTTTCTGTGGAAACATTCTCTCCTCGTTTTTCATTTCCCTCCTGTCAAAAGCCTTCTAAATGGAAGTTATTACAGCTTTTATAATTTGGAACTTCCAAAATCCCTCAAGGTGAACGCAGAAAATTTATTTTCTCTTTAACATTACGTGACACTGCCTTTTGTGAACAGCATTTCCTAAAGAAGGCAGCCTAAAATAAATAAAAACAACACCAAGAAGTCCTTCAGCAGAGGATCCAATTACACCTGCAGTTATTTCAGTCAGGTTTTATATAAAAATAGCTTTATGATCCCTAATGGAATTTCTTATATTCCTCAAAATCACACAGGGGAAGGAGGGGGATTATTTCCATATCTACGTGTCCTGGTTTTGGGGTTAATATTCCAAATTCTGTGCCCCAACCCTGCCTTCTTTGTTCAGCAGAGGCAGGAGAGCAGGGCTGGGGCTCAGCAGAGGGTTCTGCTCTCTCCTCTGGGCAAAGACATCCCAAAATCCTGCCCAGGGCCCACAGGTCCCTCCTTGTGCTGCCACAAATCCCAGCAGAGCACGAGGGACGCTCTGGGCTTGTGACACCAAACCCAAACCACCTGAGCAAGGCAGGCTCAGGCAGCCTGGGCTGTCCTGCCCAACGCTGCAGCACTGCCAGGGCAGGGCTGGGTGGGATATTGGGAATTGGGAATTGTTCCCTGGCAGGGTGGGCAGCCCTGGCACAGGTGCCCAGAGCAGCTGGGGCTGCCCCTGCATCCCTGGCAGTGCCCAAGGCCAGGCTGGGCAGAACTGGAACAACCTGGGATAGCAAAAGGTGTCCCTGCCATGGATGGGGTTGGGAATAAATGATCTTTAGGGACCCTTCCAACCCAAACCATTCTGATTCTGTGACTCCCTGATTCTTCCCACAGCCATTTATACCCACCTGAAATCCCCAGATAAACCCAGTGACCAAATCTGTCTTTTTTAACTTTACCATTAAATTCTGAAGATTGTTAAATTAAAACCAAATTAATATTCCTGGGAAAAAATCCCTTCTCTACCTCTGCCACTGTGTAAAACCTTGGGAGAGCCAATATAAATAAATACAGATATAAACTGGCCCAGGGTGCCCAGAGCAGCTGGGGCTGCCCCTGGATCCCTGGCAGGGCCCAAGGCCAGGCTGGACACTGGGGCTGGAGCCCCTGGGACAGTGGGAGGTGTCCCTGATCTTTAAATTCCCTTCCCACCCAAAGCATTCTGTGATTCCATGATCCAAATTTCCCCTTAAAATTACATGAACTAATAAAACTTGGCTCCGTTAATTTCTATTAAAGTATTCTCTAAATATATTAATTTCTGTAAAATATTCCTGAAATGCACACGACAAATCACCTCACACAGGGTTTTGAACCTCCATAAAGGCACTGAAGACAATTCCCTCCCCCCAGAGCTACAGGGAAGGTGTTAATCCCTTTTTCCTCAAATAATATGTTAGTCCCTTTTTTCCTCATATAATTTGTTAGTCCCTTTTTTCTTCCTCCTCCTTGTGGATTCTTTTGCTGAGATTGCATCTGACTTGCCTGAGGTATTGAGCCAATATAATTTCCTTACCCATGGGGTGTCCATTTATCAGATCTGGTGCTGATACCTTTGAGTTGCTTCACTTGGAGACAAAAAGCTTCTTTTAGGAAAAAAAATATTAAAATGTGACTACAAATAACCAGAAAAAAAAAAAGAAAAGGCCACTTAAAGGTATCAACAGGTCTAAGACAACAAAATTCAGTGTTATGTGAACAAAATTTGGCTAAATCAACAGCCTAAGCCTAAAATTGCTGTATGCAGCAATTCCTGGTTTCCCCCATTCCTTTATTTCCTAAAATTGCTGTATCCAGCAATTCCTGCTTTTCACCATTCCTTTATTTGCAATCATTTAGAAGAGCCCCTAATGAAAAAAGGCCAAAAGACAAGTACTTTTAATTCCACAAGCTAAAGTCCAGTAAGTTGTTGTTATTATCTCTTTTATTTCTGGTCCACATAAAATAATTGCTCGTGTTTATCGAGGCTGTGGTAATGGAGAAAATTAATTTGTGGGGAATTCATTAACAAACTGCTTTGCTGGGCTGGCATGGCCACCTCCAATGACACCACAGACTGACAGGGAGAGGGGAAGAACGATAACAGCCAAATAAAATCCTTAATTTTAATGAATCCAGCACATTAAGGCCTCTATTTGACTACTAAGGGGCTTTTTTATATTTTAAAAATAAAGAGCACATTGAAATAAAAGGGGGAAATCTGCCCCTGATGAGCCACAGGCACTGCTGGGCAGCTCAGCCCTGGTGTAATTCCAGTGTAATTCCTGAACTTTACTGAAATAAACACATGCACTTAGCAATGTATTATGCAAATCTACTTCTTGATATTAAGAGCTTTGCATCTGCTGGCACAGGTTAATTATCTTTATACAATTTATAGAGTTAGATCATCACTTGGATGATAAAAAAAGCACTGCAAATTCCCAGGACAACTGGATTTCATCAGTTGTTTTTCTTAAATGAGCACTGGGTCTTCCTCAGCTGGAGGAAGGTTTTCCAAGGCAGCAAGGCTTTGGACAAAAGGAATTTTTAATCCATTTTTAGCATTTCTTCTTGCCAGAGTGGTTTTCTTTATTTATTTTTTTAACTGGATTTGTGATTACTCAATTAGCAGGGAAATAACGAATGATAGCCAATAGAAATTGTGCAGTGCTATGAGAAATTGAATCAGGAATAAGTGATCTAGAAAGAGAGGTCACCAAGTCATTCTGAATAAGTACATTTGAGATAATTGTTATGTGCTTTGAAGACATTCTGAGAAAAAGAGGCAAAATTAATCAGATACATTAAATTATGAATTATTAACTCGGCTCTATTAAACATCAAATAGAAAAGCTTTTAGGATTAACCATGTTTTTGGAAATTCTACTAACTACAGAGAAGATTTCTTTGATTTTAAAATGATTTTTATTTACATTTGAAATGCAGGAAAGGCCCTCTGGGGCGAGGGACCCTTTCCAGAGGTGTTGGACCCATTTATGGACGGGGCTCACCCTGCAGCTACAGAAATCCCTTAATCCAATTACACCAAGCCTCCTCAGGCTCAGCTGGGGGTGGTCACAGAAAACAAAATCCTAAAAAAGTGAGTGCCTAAAGACAGAGGTAGCCAAGAAATTCCCCATTTCCCAAGCACTGGAGATTCGTTTTTAAGAATTATTTCAATGAATTTGTCAACCCTGAGTAAGGAGGAGCAGCTGACATTGCTGCACTCACCTGGAAATAAACACAACATTTCTGTTCCCACCTCTCCCAATGCCTTGGCCATCTCAGGCGTTGATTCAACTCTTGTAAAAGAAAAATTCCTGGGCAGAGCCACCCTTCAGGTGGAATAACGTGGGGACAAAGTGGCCTGGCCTTGATTTAAATCAATAATGCTGGATGAATAAAGGCTGGGCTGGGTGCTGATTTGATGAACATTCCCCTGCCATTTCCTGAGCCCCACCCTGGCACTGAGCAGGGTGAAAGCCAGGCTGCTGCTGCTGCTGCTGCTGCTGCTGCTGCTGCTCTGGGCATTGCAGCACCCAGGGGAGGCTCTGCTGCAGATCCCTCAGGGCTGCCCCTGATGCTCCCACTGCTCCTCAGGATCCACAAAAACCACCCAAAACCACCCAAAACCACCCAAAAAACCATCCAAAAACCACCCAAAAACCATCCAAAAACCACCCAAAACCCCATCCAAAAACCACCCCAAAACCCATCCAAAAACCCATCCAAAAACCCATCCAAAAACCCATCCAAAAACCCATCCAAAAACCACCCAAAAACCACCCGAAAAACCACCCGAAAAACCACCCAAAAACCCACAAAAAACCACCGAAAAACACCGAAAAATCCACGAAAAACCCACGAAAAACCATCCAAAAACCACCCAAAAACCACCCAAAAGCCACCCAAAAGCCAACCCAAAACCCATCCAAAAACCAACCCAAAACCCATCCAAAAACCAACCCAAAACCCATCCAAAAACCCACCCAAAAACCACCCAAAATCACCGAAACCCACCCAAAACCCCATCCAAAAACCCCCCAAAAACCCACCCAAAAACCATCCAAAGCCCTTCAGCAAACACGCCTGGGAGCTTTCTCCTTCAGGGCCTGGAGAGAATTCCTGACATGCCAGAAACTCTTTGGTTAACTCTGCCTTTAAGGAGTGGAACTGGCTTTGGATCCTCATTTCCAGCTCTGCATTCCTGTGTGGAGCTGCACAGCACCAGGGCTGCTCCAACCTGCAGCAATTCCTGGTGCCTTTTGATTTCTGACAGGAATCCCTGATGGCTTTTGAGGATTCTGACAGGATTGGTTTTGTTCCTGGCCAGTTCATCATATAATTACAAATTAGTGAATTGCTTGATACCAGAGGATTGTTTCATAAATTAGGTCACTGTCATTCATCATTATAATTTTTTTACCAAGCACATCTCATCCTTTGATCCATTCACATTTCCACCCTGCACCTTTAGCACTCACTCTCATCACCACCCTGCTAAGCTAAATACTGAAACTCAACCTTTACCAAGCTAGAAAAATTCACTTTCTTCATCCTGCTTATCAACAGGTGGAATGTAAATTAAATACATGTTAATAGATAAGAGCAGCAAACCTTCCAAAAATTCTCCTTTTACAGAGAGAGGTTTGCTTGGCAACAGAACCTCACCCTGGATGAGGCACCTCTTTCCTACTCATCACATAATCCCAGTTTATTATCCTCAGCATTTTCCCCTAAACATGTTTTTAAGATATTCTGCATCATGCCTTGCCTTAGAACCTTCCAACACTTCCACAAAAACTGCTCTGAAAGCTGCTCCCAAGTAACCAAAGGAGAGTGAAAGGTAAAGAGATCCTGGGTTGAGCCAGGAGCCCAACCCTCTGAAGTTTCTCACATAAACAAGGACAATTTACAGCCCTAAATCCAGTCTTGGGGAAGACTTGAGAAGATGGATAATTCCAAGCCTGATGGAACTGGGGAGGCAGCAAAGGTTTCCAGTTCTCTCTGGGTGACAGCAAAGCATTACTGGGGAAGCTGCAGGCAGGGGCCAAACATAGAATAAAACACCTTAAAATTATTTCCTGTGCCTTTCCCATGCATGGATCATCATCATGGTATCTCCAAGGGTTGGGAGAAGGATGATCCAGCCCCAGGGCCAGTGGGTACAGCCAGGGACACAAACCCACCCCAGGCTGAGCCCTGGTCCCTGGCATGGTCCCTGTGCAGGCTGCCCTGGAGCAGAGGCTGGGCAGAGCTCCAGAATAAAGCAGGGATTTATTCAAAACATCTCCTGCATGGATCCACCTTGGGCAGCACAAGAGCCCAGCCAGGGCTGCACCCAAAATGGCCCCAAAATGGCCCCAAAATGAACCCAAGATGAACCAAAATGGCCCCAAAATGCACGGCCGGGCACGGGCTCTGTCCCTGAGATCAGTTCTGCTCCATTTGCACCTTGCAGTTCATTGTCCCATCCCAGCTTTAGCCCCTGCAGTCCCATCCTTGTTTTTCTCTCTCCAGCCCACGGGGTTTGTTCTCCTGGGCTGAGATTTGGATCATTTGTCCTTGGTGCCCAGCTGGAGCAGGAATTGTTTTGTGTCCCTGCTCTGTGCACAGAGCTCACCATGCCCTGATGTGAAGCTCAGACCCACACACTAAAGCAGCACAGAATCTGAAAAATAGAAAAGCCAAACCTGAGGCATCATGCCCACCTCAAACCACACATCAGCCATTTAAAAATCCACAGCTTTTACACAGATGTCTTGGAAATGGCAAATTTCCATTCACAGCTCCTCCTGGTCACCCTCTCATGCACACCAGGCACCCCTGGTACCACTCTTGGGTTTTCCCTCTGCTTCACCTGAATTATACCAGGCTGAAACTGCAGCTCTCAGCTTTTGAGCTGAGGTTTGTTTCATTGCCTGGAATTGGTTCAACCCTAAAACCTTTTCTCCAGGACTGCCACAGCTGCTTCTTCTTCTTCATAAAATTCTTTTGGAGTTCGCTACAAAAATACAGATCCTGCTGCATTTCTGTCTTAATTATATTTTTGGCGGACAGGACAATAAAAAACCACAACTTCTCCTTTCTTTTGTCATTAAAATAAACCACTTTCATTTACATTCCACCCGTGGTGAGGACATTTACTCCTGCCTTGTGTTCCCTTAAAAATGGGCTTCTTCCATTATTATCACTGACTGAATCTTGGGTCTGGCAAAGCAAGAAACAAACCTCCAAATCCTAAAACCTTTGTAGAATATTCCCCAGCCAGCCTTTTTCTCCCTGGGGTTTAGTGTGTTATCCATCCCCTGCAGTGCAAGGATAAAATAAATGCAATTTCAATGGCTTGTTATGAGAAAGACTCAGGAATTCAGGGTAGTTTTGTGGACAAAATACCTCATTTCAGTTTCTTCTGAGTCTAATGAAATGGCTGAAGTTTCCTGACACTACCCCTGAATGATATAATCCTAGAGAAGACATTAACAGCTGCTCTAAAAATCTAATTAAATTTTAGAGCACTGGTAATGCAGCCGTAAGACCCATGTAAGCCATTATCTACATTAATAAAAATTAAAGTCAAACAGTGTCTATACAGTAATAATGTACCTGCATTCAAGGTCACTTTAATTCCCTTACTCTCAGTTTTTTCTTTATTGTTGCTGTAACTATTATTAATATTTATTCAAAATTTCAATTCTATGTCCATTTGTTCCCCTGAACTGTTTTCCTAATACACAGTATTGAGACAGGAATTAATTCATTTGTCTTAATTGTTTATTTTCTCTTCTCCTATTATTAGCATAGAAAAGGGCAAGAAACTGCAACAACCTACAGGGATTTTATGAGATACCTAAATGAAAATCCAGAATGGAACAACACAGGCACAACTCATCTCAAATCCCAATTATTCTCTTGCGTGGAAGACCAGAAAAAAAAAATAAAAAAATGGATGCTATGGAAGGGAAAAGAAAAAAAAAATCAGAAAAATTATCTGAGGATAGTGTTTTATTTCTATCCAATTATTTTTACTCCACAAATTCCAACAAAATGATTTTGTTTTCCTGTGTTGGCAGGGATTACTGTGCATTTATATAACACCCACCAAGGTGTGGCAGAATAAATGATAAAGAGAATTTTGGAGCAGTTCCTTGGAAACTGGGGATTTGCTTTACTGAAACTTTGGTTTCTTTGGGAAGACTGAAAACTGTTGGAAAAGCAGCAAGTGGACAATCTCAGGCAGGATCATCTGCATTGCTTCTAAAACCTTCTGGAAAAGCTTTAAAAACCCTTTAAAATTTGGAAATGCATTTGAAGAATCAAAATGATCTCAAAAACCTTGTTAAGATTGTGCCATATACAAATACACAGCATCTCAGCAGTGATTTAAATAAAATTTTAAATATCCAATCCAAACTCTACATGAAGAAAAAGGGATCAGGCAGGGGTGTCCCCACTTTACTTTCCCAACAGCTGTGCAGGTGCCCAAAGAGTGGAAATAGCTCCTAAATGTGAATAATATATTCCCAAACACACAGATTTCCATTAAACCTCTCAGCACTGAGATACAGAAATTGTTTATGGAGTTCCTGATTAAAAGCTCAGATGTTTTCCATGAAATTATTTGTAAACCAGGTGAATGAATGATTCAGTGGTCATTTCTGAGATCAAACATTCTCCCAGAACATTCTCTCAGCAGAACACTGCCAATTCTCCTCACTGATTATTTCAGAGCTGCCACAACTCCCCAACCTCCCAAATTCTATTTGGTTCAGGGAGCTCCAGCCTTCACCTCCTCAATATTCCCTGGGAATACACAATCCTCCTGTTAAATCCCTATAAAGACCACCAGACCTTAAATTCCTTTTTCTCTTGTCCAAGACCATTCACCAGCAGCTCAAGAAAAAGATCAAGGTGGATTCTGAGGTGGTGTCACCTCTCTTAATGACCTCCAAATACCCAGATCTTATGCCTGAAGTGATGAGAGACACTTCAGACAGGGGTTAGGCAATGAGAGGGATGGGAATGCTCTGCTCTTCCTCCCCTGATCAGCTCAGGGAGCAGAATGTTACCCAAGCAGTTAATTAATAATTCCCATTTATCTTTTAATCAGGATCACACTCCTGGATGCAAGTCCAACATCAGCCACTCTCCATTCAAACAGAGCAAGGATGAACAGGGCAACTTCTTGGGATAGATATCCCAAATATCTGTCCCAAATATCTTAGGACATTTGGGTTTTTACTGGGTGAGAGGATGGAGAATGGTTTTACCCAGGATAAACTTTGTGAGAGTCTGGTCTGTTATTGTTCCCTGATTTCCAATTCTAATCCCTGCAGGCACCTGGGGAAATCAAAATCCCTGCCTCACTTGCTCACCATAAGGAGCTCACCTGTTGCTGCTGCAGAGAGGAGGAAAAATCCCCTTTGGAGCAAAGAGCAGGAGAGAGGAGGGTTCAAGGATGGCATTTTTGTTCTGGGATATTTCATTCAGCCTTAGCAAAATGCCACTTCCCACACTGCCTTACGAGTATTTTTAGGCCCTGTACAAAATGCAGTTTCCACACCCAGCCCAGCTCTGCTCCCCTGCATATCCTCCTCCTGTTTTGCTTTCCTGAAGTGACAATTTGCAGGAGCTCATAAACAACCCCAAATATCAGCTCACCAGGGAAAATACATCCTCTGCTCTGCTGTTCCTGTCAGTTTAAAGGAAATTAGTTAAACCACACAACAGCTTTTACAGCCTCAAGACTTTCTGCACTTGGAGAGAAAAAATCTGCCAGCTTTATTTCCTCCAGGCAGTCATTTCACCTCTGGGCATGTTAGGGAAACAATTTTTATGCCGTCAGTGAAAAACTGTTTGTTTTAAGCAGCACTTCACAGGAAAGATGCCATGAACTGCATTTAACAATGTTAAAACTGGTTTATTCACTCAAAACTTTTGACAGCCAGGCATAAGGAAGTTTAATTTTTTTTTTCTTTTTTTATTTACTTTGATTTATTGTTTCTCTTGAAGCCAACTCCTTGCTGCACCATTCCATTTTTAAGTACAGGAAGCACCACTTAAGCACAGGGAGTCTGTAAAATCATCATTTGGCTCTGAGTTTTGTCTCTGCAAATTCCTTCCTGACTTGAAAAACTCAGTGGAGGGGAGAGGAGGATGGATGGTTGGGAGCAGGGGATCACAGAATTCAACCATTTCTTGCACCATTTCCTCCTGTCTTTAGGATGGGCCACCCCAGCAGCCCAAAAGGAGCCCATAAATCAACTCTAGGAAGTGCAGAGGACTCCAAAATAACATTTGCTCTGTGCTCTACCAGTAGTTTGTCATTTCTATTTCCACTGCTTTATAACTTAGGCAAATAAATTGCTTCAGCAGCTCATTGGAGGAAAACATGTAAATAAAAATTGTCTTTCACGTGGTGCCTGCACTGGTGAGTCCCCAGTCAGCTTCACTGAGGGTTAGCTTTTAATTCCTTTAGGATTTAGGAAGAAAATCAAACAGAAAATAAACCCTGTGTTGTGAACTGTAGGGATGCCATGAACATCTGGGGACTTGGGAGGACACCCAAAATCTTATTTACATTTCAGGGCTCTCTCAGCTCTCTGTGAGTCAGGTAAGGAATGGAGCATGCAATATCTTACACACAGACACATCATTGGGGCAATTTGCTCCCTGAGACTCCTGACATTCCCAGCAAGGCAAAGAAAACATTAATTTCTATTTTTTAAGGCCCGGGCCAGCTGAGCACACCTGCATTCTGCAAACCCCAGCCACAACAGCTGAGCAGAATTTTGGAAGGAAAACGTGACTCCAGTCCTTACGAATCCAATATTAAATATTTGAGTGTGCTTTGCTGTACACTTCATTGATAATTTCATTTACCTGCTGCTAGAGGATGTTCCTAAAAGCACTTTCCCCTCTGGCAACAGGCACAGAAAGTCAAGGAAGAAGAAAGGGAAGGTTTTCCCTCTTCACAGGCCCTTTTCCCAACCTGTTTTCTGCAAAAAACTACAAGGCATTAAAAAATGCACTCAGGGTCAGAGACCTCTCCAGGCTACAGAAGAACTGGGAGCCTGAGGGTGCAGAAATCAAAGATTTTTAAGCAGAAATCTCTAAGAATGACAATATTTTAGCAGTTTTGTGTGTTTTATTGCTTTTCAGTTGCTTTGACAGTCTCATCTACCCACTGCCACAGGCCATCTTTATCAATGATTGATCTCTGCCTCCCTTCCAACCTTCTGGGGAAATCTGGAGAGCTGGACAGAATATTTACTTTTATTTCATGTAACTACAAAGCTTTCTCTCAAAATCTGGGTATGTTGAACACCACACACATGACCCAGTTCATTTATTGGTGTTTGATATTCTCCTCCCTCACTGAATATAACCATGGGAGGAACACACAAGTGCAGAGGAGCAGAGCACAGAACAACCCAGGCCCTGTCAGTCTGAGCCCCAGGGCTCTTTGGGGGTGACCAAACCCTGAATCAGCTCCAGCACTGCAGGAGACAGAGCCCATCCAGCCTCCTCCTGTCCTGGCTGCCCATTGGGGACATCCTGCCCTGAGCAGTGCCAAATTCCATGTTAAATAACAGTTCTGAAAGAGCATTTCAACTTGGAAATGCCATGATGGGAGAGGCTGGAGTGATTGCTGTGGTTATGACTTGTAGGGAGTTTCAGGGAAGTTGTGGGCACAGCTTCTTGTTTCCAAAAACACAAAAATCCATCGTGGCATTAACAGATTTCATGGATGGGAGAAGAGGAGTAAAGAGAATAAGGAATAGAAAATAAAAGAGGAAAAGAGCAAAACCTCACATTCTCTGCCTGCACTGGGGGATGCTTTGAGCAAACACCTCTGCCTGCATCAGGGGTTTTGCTCCACACAAAACCCAGACAAGCCTGATGTTCTCAGTCCTCCCCTGTACCACTGTGGGACCAACCCACGGACTGATAACCTGCAGTTCTCTGCCTCCCTGAGCAACCATTCCCTTCTCAGAGGTCATTTCAGATCCTGCCCCTCCCCACACAAACAGCTCCACATGGATTTCTAACACCAAACATCCCAGGGATAAAATTCTCCTTTACAACATTGGTCCTACATAGGTCACCAAAAAGATCTTTTCATAAATCTGCCCCCAAAGGGATAAAATTCTCCTTTACAACATTAGTCCTACCTGGGTCATCAAAAAGATCTTTTCATAAATCTGCCCCCCAAAGGGGAAGGGCAGCTCGTTCTCATGGCAGCAAAGCAAATAAGCACAAGAATGAAGTGGTTTTTGTTTGTCAGAATTGAAAGCTGTAGATTTGGTTGATCATCCTCAGGGATCAGAAGTGGACAATCACTGCTGCAAGAGACTTCCAGGGGACTTCTGCCCCTCACTTTTGTGTGGGGTGGTGCCGAAGGCATTCAGGAATTGTGATGAAACAAAGGGAAATCAGGACAAGAAACAGCTGTGCTGAGTGCCCAGGTGGAAACCAAAGGCTCTGGAGCAGGACACGATTTCCACACATCCCCACACCATTCCATGGGAAGGCATCTCCAGCCCCACTGGGGAGATTCCCCACTCCAGTGATCTCTGGCATGGCCAGCACCAGGGCAGCTTTGTCCTGCTCTTTCCATCAGCAATGGAAGCCCAAAAAAACCACACAACAACACTTCAAAACTAAGGAAGAGCCGAACTTCAATTGGATGAACTTTTTTTAAGGATTCTTTGGAAGAATCCCAAAGATCCGGCTATCACATCTCAAACTGACACCACTGCACAACAGTGAAAAGAGGAGAAGATCTGTGGGCAAACCATCAAGTTTTATAACCACGAGCATCTCAGAAATATTTATTCTCACTTAAAAACTGGCAAGGATTTTCACTGCATAAATTACTCGCTGGTTTACTCTCGAGGGAGCAGGTGTGCTGATAAAAAAAAAAAATATTAAAATAAGTTCTTCAAAGGAAAATGACAACACTTATCAAATTGCTGGGAATGATAATTCTGCTCCTATCAGACTAAAAATACAGCAGATGCTGCAAGTTAAAGGTTGGTTAAATAGGATTAGCACCTGATTGCTCTTCTCTGATATTCCCTGTCTTCCACACATTCCAGAGTCAGAGGGTTATGCTTAAAAGAATTTGAAAAGGAAAGTAAGGGGGAAAAAAACCCAAGCTCAGACTCTTACATTGTATTCTTAGTCCCTAAAGGAATGAAACCATCTATTTTTAAGGATTCTACCTTCAAATACACAATTAAATTGTAAAGCTCAGCACCTTCCAAGATCATTATGTAAACAACATTTAAGAGTGACTCCTGGGCTAATATTAGCTTTATTCTTGCAGGAATGACCTATGGATTTCTTTCTTTTTACTCTGCTCACCACAAATGCAGAGCCTGCAGATCAATTTATTTGCTGGCATACTTCACTGGAGTCTTTGTTTTAAGCTAAACGCTGTGAAGTTTTTATTACAATAAAAATACTCAATATTTTCCTCCTGCAATAAGTTGTTTCTTTCAATTAGGAAACTTGCATTGAATTCAGTTAGAAAGATTTTATTTATGGAGTTTTTTTTCTCTAGAGCTGCAATAAAATTAGGCTTTTAAGCAACCACTGTAACCGCTTCTATTTCAGGTACTTTCACCCAAACAGCCCACGCAGAAATGGACATTTAATGAAATGAGACTCAAAATGAACATGGCGGTTTTACACCACACAACAATTTCTTCTCCCTGGGATTCCCAAAAGTTGTTTGTGAGCCAGCAAATGAAAGCTCTGCTGTGGTCACACCCTGGGGTCACTCTGTCCTTCCCAAGGGACACCTGGAGCCAACTGTGCCCTACACAGGAGGGAGCAGCCCCTGGGGGTGGAACCGTGCTGGGCATCAAATGGGTCCCATCTGTCTGCTCCCAGTGCTCCAGGGCACAACTCCCCAGATCCATCCCTCTCAGCAGGAATCTGGCAGCCCAGCACTCCTGCATTTCACATTTTCCATCACCTACAGCAGCAGAAGGAGTCTGGTGGGCCAGGCTGCTCAGCCAAGCAAAGAGATAAAGGTTATTTCCCCAAATTATGTAACCCAGTTCTGCACTAACAACCAGAGCTGTTTTCCCAAAGGGAACATTTAAAGGCAATTTTAAACTACGGGGTTTTTTAAACTAATTAAAAGTCTTGGTCTTGATCTTGGACATCTTTTCCAACCTTAATAATTCTCACTGTAAAAGTAAATATAAATACACACTGTGCTGAAAAATTACTTTAAATTATAAATGAACCTTCTGAGATGACCAAACTGAATGTGCAGATCCTCCCTCACCCAGCAAGAACTTTTCCAAGCTGGGATGATGATGTTTTTTCTCAGGTTCATCCTAAACACTCTACACCACTACAAAACAAACACTTCACAGTGTGCTTTTAAAAATGACTTTCCATCCACTTGATTCAAATCAAGGTCTGGCTGAACATGATCAATGTTCATTAAAAGCTCTGCAGTGCCAGGTACACGAGCAGCACTCAGAGTTTGCGCAGCCAAGCTCCCACAGCTGGAATGAGTAAATGGAGCGTGGGTTTCCACACGCAGCTGACACCATCCATAACTCTGCCTTTGACACTTGGCTGCCCTTAGGAAGGAGCTGTTTTTCAAAAATAGTTTATTTGCAGGAAAAAAAAAAAAAAGAAATAAAAGATTACCAGAATAACCTTCTCAGTAGAGTGGCTTTGGAACTGAGTTATGAAAGAAATGCCAGGCAGGAAATTCTTCCAAGTGGGAATGCTTGTGTGAGCTGGAACCACTGCTTAACCACACATATTCATCAGAAACAGGATATAAAATCCCATTTGTGTCTTTCCTTCAGCAAGTAGATGAAGAGACAGGCACTGCTTTGGTGGGACAGCATCCCATGGGGAGCCCACCTGAATCCAGCCCCCAGTTCTGGAACAGGAGAGAGAACCCAGGTTCTGCTCACCCCCTGCTAAAATCCCATCAGATCCCAGAAAATCCCAGCACTCAGGATGGAAGATACCTTCTAGGACATGATTTCCTGAGTTCTTACAGAAGTGTGGGTGCGGTGCCCTTCTCCATGAGAGAAGGATCTGTGCAAGCTTTAGGATTGGTCTCAGAGAGACAAATCCTTCTGGAGGGCTTCTCCAAAGGAATTTCAGGTATCCCACAACCTCCTTCCCTGGATGATTCCCTGCCCCTGAATTCCTCTAAAAAAACACCTGAAAGTTTTCATGTATTTTTATAATATTTACCACTGAGGTAGATTTTGGGGTGGAAAGTTTTCTCAGGGAGCATTTCTCTCTGTTATGACATCAAAAGCATGAGGGAACCCTGGTAGGAAATCCCTCACAGCTTGCACAATGGATTAGAAGAACCAGAAGGAATTTCTTTCCCACCAGCTCCAAATATCACATTGCCAAGTTTCATTTTAGGCAGGAAGCAAAGCAGATCAAAACATGAACCAACAAGTTTCCTCTCACTACTCCTACATGAAAAACCAACTCAAACTGCTGTGACATCCCAAAACATCTTCTAATTGCAAAAAAACCCAAACAAGCACACAGAAAATGACCAATGTTTGAGATTTGGGGAGGAATCCTCAAGCAGAGGGAAAGCAACTGTAATTTAACAGGTGAGGTTTGCCATGGGGGTGTTGTGGACACAGCAGAGGGAAAGATCTCCCGCTCCCTGCAACAGCTGAAGGGAGAAGCTTTGATTTGTTCTTTTCAGCCTTTCTGAAGTCTGACTGTCCATTTCATGAATCAAATTTCCTTTGAGGCAGGGCTTGAAGGCCTTGCCTTCTGTCCCAGCCGAGCTTGGGATGCCCTGGGTGTCTCCAGCTCATTACCTTGATCAGCAGCTGCAGATGGTGATGGACAAACCCTGAGGGCTCTGCTCGGGCTCAGGTCAGGCTGCTCAGACCCTGCTGGCCTTCAATCTTGGGAATTGAACTCCTTGGGGATGCTTGGGAATGCAGGAGACAGAAAAGCATCTGTCCATCCCTGTGCTGCATAGGGCTGGGATGAGCCTGGGGAGGAACCTGGCTTGAGAGGAAAGGATGGACCCTGAACAGGATTATTTTCAGTCCTAATGAAACTGATTTCCTCAGGTTTCATTTCATATCTTCATCTGATTGATATATGACAAGTACTGGCAACAATAAAAAAATAAGAAAAAATAATCAGCTGTGAACTGTGGTATTTCTTTTTTTCCCCTTGATGGAAATACTTTAAGGTAGATACACAATGATTTTGATAAACTCCAAAATATCTGAAGTGTTGATATCTGTGCAGAAAGGGATTAAACTATGGAATTACCACAAGCTCAACTATAAACTGTAAGCACATGTAAAGACCAAGTTGGAAAAAGTCTTTTGCTGACTTTTAATAATTTTTGCTTAATTTTGAGCTGAATACGAAGGGATTGTCATAACCCAACCTCAGCAAGGAGAGGGAGCACGTTCTCACTCACACCAAGGAGACACCCACACACAGATACACCCACAAATAGGGGCAAATTCATTCTTAATTCATTTCAATAAATACAATAAATACATAATTCATGCTATGAAACTTTTTGTTGTTTTTACAAGACGACCATGGCAGGGGGGTGAGTTAAACTGATTCCCCAAGGTGGATAAAGCCAATCTTCCCTAGGCTGAAGAGAAGAGGTGGTGCAGCAGCTGCTATAAATACCACCAGGCATTATTTTAAATCTTAAAGCAAGAACACCCTGAAATATTTCACATCACAGAGTAAATGGTTTGAAGATTGCAGACAAAGTAGTCAGGCTATGAATAACTGACAAGAAAGTCTCCAGATAAGCACAGGGAGTTAATTATGCCGTAGCCAGAAATAAATAAAACCACCAGCTCCAATGTTCGTGAAGCAGCTGGTAATAAATAACAACTTGTAAACATTGTAATGCACTTATTCTGGTAAAATTAAAATCAATGTTCATGCAGCAATAGCTATTAAATAATACTTACTGGGGAAAAATCTGAGAAGCTTAAAATCCAGTACCTTGTGTGTCAGAAAATAAACCACACAATGAGAAACAGCTGGAGCTCATCATTTATACCATTTTGAGGTCTTAAGGAAAAAGGCTGCCAAAAAAATACCATGTACAGATATTTGGGGCAAATTGATCTCATAAAAAAAGGATTAGTGCATGCGAGGAGTAATCAAATGCTTCATGTTGGATTACAATTCCACTTAATAAATCAAGCTACTTCTGCTCCTGAAAAGGTTCATTCTGCACTCATTTGATTAGTTACACTAAAAATAAATCCCACCAGCAGAAGCAAAAGATAAATGCCTCATCAAATAACCTCTCCCACGAGTCCCTGTGAGCAGCTGACTGATGCCAGCCCCACATCTCTGAAGAGTTTGGGCAGATCCCAGCTCAGCCAAGGTGTTCCTCGTTAGAGACTGGAGTTTTTACACAGGGATCCACTTTGCCAGCCCAGTCCCTGCTTTAACTTCCCCAAACACCAGTTCAGCACCTTGGACAGGGGAGTGGAAAATCACAGAATATTTAGATCGGGAGGGACCTTAAAGACCACCAAGTTCCAACCTCCTGCTTCAAGCAGGGCCACCACGTACATCATCATCATCCTCATCACAGATCAGAGGAGATACAACAGAGGATCTTCCAAATATGGCTCAAGAGGGTCACTATGAAGAGAATAAACCATCCGGCAAGGATTAATTTGGTTCCTTTTCTGTTTTCACTGCCTGAGGAGGTGAGCTCAGATGGATGTGACACCACGCCCTCCTCACAGGATGAAATCTGAAGACAGTTTGAATTCTGGCCAGGCTGTTGCCAGCCTTGCCTGGAGAATGGAAAACTGCTCTGGAGCACATTCCCCTTGCAGCTTTACTTCAGTATCATTAGAGAGCTCTCTGTTCTCAGGGTAATTTTTCCTCACAAGAGATAGCAGCTACTCACTCTTCTTATTTTTCTCTGGACACATCCCTGGGTAAGAACATGACTACACAGCAAAAAAAGGACAGGAAAAAGAAGGAACCAAGGTTCTTTTTGAAAAATAGAGAAGAGTTTGTGCTCTGACAATGGTCTGCTGTGCTCTGTGAGCTGAATCCATCCTTTGCTGTGAATCATGGTAGGTCCCCATTTCATTTTGACCTTTTCATCATTATGCAGCCTGATTAGCTCTCCGAGCCAACCACCTTCATGTGAGAATGAAATCAGCTACTTAAAAGATAAAAGATGAAAGCCATCAAAGTTCTGTTTCATATTTTCAGAACGTTTCTTTTAGAGAAGTGCCACCAGCCTGACATCCCCGGGGAGTAAACACCTTCCAGGGCAGCAGGAAAGGACAAGTGAGCCTCTCCTCCAATGGAGGAAACAAACCTGGAAAGGCTTTTTGGAGGGATGATGTAGCTGAGAGACAGCAAATTCACAGCTGAATTCCCTGTGTGCCGCCAGGGATGTGCCAGGGCTCAGGGAGGCAGTGCCAGCTCACACCCACACAGGATTCAGCAGACACTCCAAGGGTGGAACAGGAGGAGGGAGCTGCATTTGCAGCACACAGAAGTGGCTGCAATCACAGATGCAAATTCAAGAAATGCAGAAAAAAAAAAAAAATCTGTTGATGAGACATCGAGGAACACGCTGAGTAAGCACCTTCTGCACCCCTGTCCTTGGAGTACCCACAACCAACCTCCAGAGCCAGAATCCAAAAGCAGGACTGGAACGCCTCCTTGAAGAGCTGCCTCACCTTTCAACACTGCTCTGAGCCACCAGGGCAAGGAGAGGGCCAGGACCTCTCCAAGATTTCCACCCCAATGGGACAAACAAAGAGAAATGGTGAGACCTGCCCCAAACACAAACCTGCCAGAAATGCATCAGTTACTGCAACAAATGTTGGATTGATGCACATATCCACACACACACACACAGAGGAGCTTTACCAATGCACTCATCTGTTTCCCCCCACAAAAACTACCAGAGATTTGAAAGGAGGACGGGTGAGACGCAGCCCCTGGCTATCATCAGACATCACCCAAAGCAGCCCACCTGGAGAAGAGAAAATGCCAGGAGTTCTGCCAAAAAAACCCCAATACACCCCACCCCTCCAAGAAACCCAACCAAACACCAAAAAACCCCAACCCAAACCCAGATTTGCATCTGCTCACCACAAACCTCGCTGCCAATATGGCACCAGAGCATGGAAGAGCAGGACAGGTTCTCCAAACCCTGGTGGAAACAGCCTTGTCTCCCAGCAAGGATTTCAAGCTGGGATTTAAAGCAAGCAGCCTTTGCCAATATAGGAACTAAGCAGCCAGCAGCCAGCTAAAATTCAGAGATACAACATCTTTAGGCAATTATGGAATTTGTACTTGACTTGGGTGTTTCTAAGGCAGCAATATTGCAGCAGGCAGAGTCCCCACAGAGCGTTCAGCGCGCTGCAGACTCCACACAGGGCTCTGTCACTCACAATAATTTGGTTATTAAGCTTGATGAGCTGGTGTTGGTGATTAGAGAATGTTTTGAATCTGGAAGATCCAGTGGCTGAAGAGGTGGAGCAGCAGAGGGAGGTGCAGGGCAGGAGCTGGTGCTGGCAGGAACGAGCCGAGGGGATGCTGTGGGCACCAGGATGTGGCAGGGCTGGACCAGAGCAGAACAGCCTTTTAAAATTTTTTTTCCATCCTTCAGATTCTCTCACACCAACCCACAAGCCCAGAGACGAGCACTGAGAGCTCCATGCATCTATCAGCCCTATTTATTACCTAAAACCACAAGGATGCTTTAACAGTCCCTTTCACTCTGCTTCCATTAGCAAAATATTGGCACGACTTCCTCTCCCACTCCTCCAATGACAATTACAAGCTATCCCCCCCAAGCACTTCTGTTTTTTAAAAGTACATTTTCCTAATATTTAATTTATACATCATTTCCCACATGTATTAGTAATAAATGTTTCGAGGCGGCAGACAGGAATCCAACAGGAAAGCATAATGCTTGCTGTTTACTAGGAGGCCTCATTAAAAAGACATCAAGAGCAAGGAAAATAAAAACAACCTTGTGAACCTTTGTAATTGGTCTCCAGAGAAACCTAACACTGAGGACATCGATGCAGAAATGCCCCAGTGACTGGAAAAAATAAAAAATCCAGTTCACTCAGCTTCTTGCACCCCTCAGTTCTTACATTTATTTTTTTTTAATTATTGTAACACACACATTTTCTATTTTCTTATGGCTGTAACAGCTCTCTCAGGCATTTGATGTGGTGATGTCAAATACTTAAATAATTATTAATCCCTCCCACCTTTAATGATTTTTAAGGGCAGAATAACAAGAGGCATTTTCATGGAGTTTAACTTTTTGCAAGGTCTCTTGTGGGGGAACTCTCCAGTATTGGAGCCAGCTGTGTGTTTTTATCATCTCTCCTGTACTAAAATAAAGAGAACAAGTGCAATTACAGTGGATAAATTTGTTATTATTTGTAGAACAGAGCTGTTACATCAGACACATTTTTAGCAAAATAATGGCTTAATCCCTCTTTGAAATGAAAGTTAATTTGACTGGCTTTGCCCCCAGTTAGGCCCAGCTGTCACTGGCAAAGCTTAATTTTTAAGCCAAGCCCAGCATAATCCCCCTATTACCGAGCAGCCTTCAAAATTCATATTTAAAGCCAACAGGTCCCAGAGGCTCCTTTCAGATCCTTCTGGGCTTCCCAGAAGACTCATGAAAGTTGATTAAACTAAAAATTGCATTTCATTTTCCTGTTTTGTTTGCATTTAAATGGAGAAACTTGCAGCTGGATAATGGCCATATATTTCCTGTTGTACTTCCACTCCCAGCAATAAGTGTTTTGTCATGTTTTGTGCCGCTTGAAATATGAACTTCTCGCTCCAAATGCAGAATTAAGACTGTGCAGACCTGAGACTACAGCAAGACTTGCCCGAAATGTGTGATTGGTGGGGTTTAACATCCATCTAAGCACAATTATTTGTCAATGTTTTTGCTTGCAGGTGCACTTGGTGACCCCCCCCAACCACCCATTCTTCCCTCCTCGCTGCCCTGCTCCACCCCCAGCTCCCAGACTTGGTTATAAACCCCCTCAAGATGCCAGATTTCACAGGAAAGCTTCAAAACTCAGCCAGACACTGGATGTGATGAAGCTCATGAAAAGCTGCCACCTTTTACCCAACCCATGCTGATCAAAGGAGCCCTTGCTCCATCGCTGCTGAGCTCCATGTGCAGAATCCAACTCAGTGAGGTTGGAAAGGACCTCCAAGATCATGAAACACATCCCCTGAGTCCTCCATGCCCACTGAACCATGCTGGGCAGTGCCACATCCACTCGTTTTCCAGGGATGGTGATGCCCCCACTTCCCTGGGCAGCCCATCCCAATGCCTGACCACTCTTTCTGTGATGAAATTTTTCCCAACATCCATCCTGAACCTCCCCTGGCACAACTTGAAGCTGTTTCCCGTTGCTGAATCTGCCCAGCCCACCCCAGAAAAGCCTTGGAAGAGCAGCACCTCCAAGCCCAGCCCTCAGCAGTGCCCTCTCCTCTCCTCCACAGCCAGGCAGCTCCCATGGGATGTGAGGAGTACCATCATCCCTTAAATTCACAGCTTTTCAAGGAGAAAAAACTGCAGCCCTAAAGGAACTGATGAGAAAAATCCACCCAAATTTGCTTTCATGCTTTTAAGAGCTCCTAAACTTTGGTGGTGTTTATTGGCATGCCTTGCTCTGCAGAAGGCTCAGGGACACACGGAGGTGGCACAAGGAGCAGATTTCCATTGTCTTTTGGCACATTTTGGGCCAGTTTTGCCACACCATATTTTTACAGCTTCCCAATAAAGAACTGCATCTTTAATCTCCTCCCGACCCTCCTTGCCTTAAAAGGGCTTTTCCAGGTTTTGGAGGCTCCAGCCCTGGTGATGCCCAGGCCAGGGTGGCTGCCCCAGGTGCTGCCAGGGCCAGCTCTTACCCAACCCCACCACTCCAAACCCAGCTCTCATCCCATTTAGCACAGCCCAGCCAAAACAGGAGTAAAGGAATGAGTTGAAGTTCATCAGCAATAGAATTTTTAGTGTTTTTTGGGACTTTAGCCTGGGTAAGGTGCTGTGTGCAAGAGTGGATCCTGGGAAGGGCTGGAGGATTCATGCACTCCCTCTCACCACAGGGCAGAGATGAAGGAAGTGCCACGATTATTTTCACATGTTAAGGGTCACCAGAGCATGATCATGCAGTTAACAGCTGCATGGGATGGGAAATGCTATTTCCCATTCCAAATGAAACAAACTGGGCAGCCTCTCCCCCTGCTCTGCTCCCTCATGTTTTACACCTGGCACTGCGGTGACACCACAAGCAGCACAATTCCCAGCACAGCCCCCAGTCCAGACCTTCCCATGAGCCTTCTTTAAAAATATCACTCTAAAAATTCACTAACTATCCCAAATAATAGGGAATAGGGATAGGAGAGCTGGGACAGCTCCCCACACCAGCCCTGGCCTCACAAGCACTTCTCCAAACCAAGTTGTTAAATCTGTCGATACACAAGGGCATTTATGGCTTCATGCAAACACACAGAGATAAGATAATATAATTAATAACTTCCCTCTGGAAATTGGTGATTGGCATTCATATTGTGCCAAAAATTAAGGTTAAACGACAGCAAAAAGAAATAAGAAAATTAAGGGAAGGTTTCCAACTTTGTTTTGCAGCATCACCACCCAAATTCCTTGCCTTGGGCACCAAAAAAAGAACCAGGGTGGAAATTGCCACATTTAATCTGACTTTTTTTCAGACTAATTACTTTCCTGCAAGCAGAGTCACTGAACTGCTCGTTCCTAACCCTGCCTTGTCTGGCACATCAACAGATGGGAGCAAAATGACTTCTGTAAATCAGAGCCCAGTGACAGCAGCGAGATTATCTCGGTTCTGGGAAACAATCTCAGGTACAGCTCACATTAGAATCTCGTTAGGACTTCTCCCTGAAATATTGCTTTACATCAATTTTGCAGTGTAATGGGTCCTAAAAACTTCCATACAAAACGAGATCTAATCACTTCCTTCACACCCTCTCCTCATTTGTTTAGAAGTCTAAAAATACCTTTAAAAATAGATGATATATTACAAGAGAGAGACTCCTTATTTTAATAACTTATCTTCAGAGATGGAGAACAGCATTGCCGAAATACTAAAAACATTCCAGTGAAATTTCAGAATTAGCAAAGTCCTGAAATATTTCAACTTTCCATTACACACCCTTAAATTCTGCAAGATGGGATTCAATTAAATCAGCTGCCGCCCTCGACTCTGCAATTGCCAAAGGCAGATTAAATCAGAGAAGGGCAAAGTTGTGAAAAGAACCTTTAGGACTACATCAAACATGAAATCATTTAAGACAAGGGACAAAAATACCTGTTTTTATTTGGAGTGAGAAGCTAAATTAGGGGACAAGACGAGGGTCGTCAAATAAATGAAAACCTGGTTGAAATGGTGCTGCAATCATTACCTGGAGAGCTCTGTTATTTAGGAAATAAATTTTACTTACAATCACAGTTTCCTTTGTATTTGGCCAAGGCTACCTTGCATCCATTTGAGTTCAATTTCAAGCCACCACAGATTCCTCCTGTTCTTCTACCCCGAGCAGGTAAAACCCTTCCCTTTCAAGCTCTTTGAGCTGCTGGTCGCCCTCGCAGTGATGCAGCTTCAACATCCCCAGCAGCCCAAGCCCCTGAGAAATCCACGTGTATTCATTGCTTTGAAATTGTCACAGGGGAAAAGAAAAAAAAAATAGAAAAAAGGAGAAAAAACCAATCCACTTCCTTGCTTTGTGTTGTATTTCAGAGAGTTTAAATGATCTAATATCCAATTCCTTCTCAACGTACCACAAAGTGCTAAATGGGAAGAATTGCATTACTGCCACTGCTTAGATCTTGGCTGATAAGGTGAGCCTTGTACATTTAAAGTGACTTCTGAAAAAGCTGGTGCTATCCTGGTCTGGTAATTAATAATTCATGGAGCCAAATTACAGCTCGAGAAGGATCCAGCCATTTTTACCAGTTCTTTCAAATTCCTCTGATTTATGTATGACTAAGTAGGAGACTGAGCAAAGGGAAAAAATTAAAACTTAACACTTCAGGTTGCAAATTAAACTGTTCTGTACTCAGAAAGGATGGATGGAGCAGGATATAAAAATGCTTCTTGGGAGACAAGCACATGGAGAACATTTCTGAACATACATTCATTTTATGATATAAAAATAGCTTCCGCAGCTACTAAAATTGGAGATATTTAAAACTGGAAATATTTATCACTAATGGGACTTGAGTGCCCTGGGAGTGCAACACAACACATTAATATTTGTAACATCTTTACAACAGCCCTCCTTCCATGCTGTCCTTGATGAATGGACTCATTTTTCTGCCCCTTGTAGCTTTATCCTCTCATTGTTAAAGACATTTTTATTGATCCATGTACAGAGCAAGATCCACCTAAAGACAAGGATCAGTAAAGGAATCCAATTTTGTTATTTTATTTCTTCCAGGGGAAAAAAAATCCCCAAAAGATGATTCAGAAAACGATTTCTTTCTCAATTTACCAAGCACACCCTAAGCTGACGTTTTCAAAAGGGCCTAAAAATGTTCTACAGGATTAGGACACAGCCCAAAAAAACCCAAACAGAGGGTAATCTACAGATACAGGAATACCCAGGGGCTTTCAGAAGTTTTTTAGTCCATTGTGGCCTTTAATCAACTTTTTATTTAGAACATTTCATCCTGAGACAGCAGCTGAGGAGATGCCCATACTCAGAGGGGCTGTGGAATTCCTGGCTATTGCATAACCCAAATAAAAACCTCAGAAAACCTTAATTAATGCAGCTAGACCGTTTAATCTTTTAAAGAATAAAACAAATTTTTTTTTTTAAATAGTGCCAAGAAGAAAGGAACTTATTTGCTTTGGTTTTCAGGAAAATGTGTAAGGGCAAAATTTTCATAACTGTGGAAATAATTAGGTCTTAAATTGAAGTTGAGCTTCCTAAAAGCCTAAGTTACTTTGAAAATTGTTCATTCCATATCACAAATGATAATCTAGCAGTTTTTCATTACCACTATCTAATTACATCTTACTTGAGCTCCAACATCTCGTGATAGGAAGTTATTTAGGCAGATAATACAGGATTTTGGAGCTGCCCATGGTTGGCCACATTACACAGAAATATTTACACCCAGGTTTCCTTCAGTGCCAACAGCAGCTAAAAGGTACCACAGCAGATTGTTCTGCTGCAAACCAAAATGATCCAAAACACCCCAAAATGATCTTTTGGAAAACAACTCCGAGAATCTACCAGAGGCAACTGCTCCATGTGTTAACCCTGATATTGATTTACTCCACACTGAAGATGAGAGCATGAGAACATTATTGGGAGTGTCATGGAACGAGTTGGGGTCTTTAAATCCCACCCAGTGCCACCCCTGCCATGGCAGGGACACCTCCCACTGTCCCAGGCTGCTCCCAATCACCCCCAATGTCCAACCTGGCCTTGGGCACTGCCAGGGATCCAGGGGCAGCCACAGCTGCTCTGGGAATTCCATCCCAGCCCCTCCCCATCCTCACAGGAAGAATTTATTCCCAATATCCCATCTAACTCTGCCATTCCCCCTTGTCATGGTACTCCAGGCCCTTGTGAAGTCTCTCTCCAGGTTTTTAAAGTCCTGGGAAAGCTGCATTAATTGACTCCAAAGCTTCTCTTCTCCAGCCAGAACAATCCCAGTCTCTGAATCCTCTCCAAGGTTGACTACTGCACTAGACTGGTTAGTATTTTTACTTTTGTTTTTTTTACTTTCCACTTGATGGTAAAATCCTGCAGTGGGTTGTCCATATAGGTTGTGGAGTCCTTGAAGATGCTCAAAACTCAAAATGGAAAAGTGTCTGAGCAACCTGCCCTCCTTGGAACAGGAGAATGGAGCAGATGACATCCAGATTCCCTCCAGCAACATTATTTTATGATTTTAACAGCAAAACAGGCGTGAAAACTCCAAATGTTAGAGTCTGGAAGAGGGAATGAGCAGAAGAAGAAGTGGACATACACAGACACTGTTCTGTGTTAAAAACAAACCAGTGAGACTTATTGTGAGCAGTTCATTCAAAGAACTTGAGTTCTCTCTTGGAGCTATTATTTTGATAGCCAACCATTTGATTTGTCACTAAAAGGTACATTTCAAATGGAAATTGTTTGTTGCCACTAAGAGGAGTCAATAACTTTCAGCTCGTGGAAATATCCAGCACCCTGGGGCACTTCAGTGAGCTCAAATCAAGCTGATGAACAAAATCCCCACATGGTGTTTGGCCAGTGAGGGACTGCTCTGCTCACTCCAGAGAGCTGCTGGCTGAGTGCTCACTGGCCACAAAGCAGCTCCTAAATCAGCCCTGTTTGCATTTATTCCTGAAGAATCTGAGGCCTCGCTGGTGTCTCCTGGAAGGGTTTAAAGCACAGTTTAACAGAGAGAGAGCTCTGATAGAGAGGAGCGGCAGCGGGGGAACGGCCGCGCTCCTCGGTGCTGAGACATCACAGAAACCCCTCCTTCACTGAGCTCCAGCCACCTGAGCCTCAGACACTCCGATCCAAGGTGAATTTCGGTGCAGAACTGCATCAAAGGCTGTTTCTTTTCACTGACAGTTTTGTTTATGCCCTGTTTTTCCTGCAGGTTCCTCCACGGCACCCAGCGCTCCCCACGCACGAGAGGGCGGCCGCGCTCTCGCTTCGCACGCAGCCCTAATGAGGAGCTTTGCAACTGCTCTTAGCCCCACTCCCCGGGGTGAAAGATGCAGAAAAGATCTCTGCAAAGATGCAGGTGTGTGGTTTAAGAGCCTCTCTAAGCCTTCAATGTGATCAGCCTGTGCAAACACCCTGCACCTTGGACTTCGCAATATTTCTTTACCCACCAGTCACAGAAAAGAGCCCTCTCCTCAAGCTGAGCCAGACACACGGTCTGGGTGTTCAAAACAAACGTTTCAGTAACAAAATCACTTTTTGCAAAGCTGCTAGGCTCTCAGTGAGCTCCCAAGAAGCACCTCAACAGCCCAAAAATCACTTGACAGCACCCTCCGCTGTGCTGAAGCACCTCCGAACATTTCTGCTGTCATCCAGTTATTTTAATTTATCCCAAAGTCCTAAAAGCCAGCACTAAAAACAAGCAAGGCTCTCAGCATGAAAAAGTACATCCTAAATAACAAATATAACACATGTAAATACCAGTCCCCTAAAACAAGCTCAGTAGCTTAAAGGTATTGCCATCGATCACACCATTACAACTGCAGTTTAAAATACCATCAGAAACTTCTGGAAATAGAGTTTTGTACTTTCTGCAACTGTTGGGACAAATTTCTGATCACTTCTAAATGAATTATTATTTAAGCTTAATAAAAATCTTGGTCTAACACAATTGTTTGTATTGGCTAAATAAATCAGCACAGCAAACCAGGGCAATAATGTTCATTTTCAGTAAGAAGGTGAAAGCAAAGTCAGAAGAGGGAATGCAAAAAACAAACACAGATGTAAATTTCAAAACATGGCTGACATTCCCCAAACCATTTAAATGTGGTTTTTGTCTTTTCCCTAAGAAAAGAGAATTGTGCAGAAAAATGAAGAAGACAGGAGGAAACCCATAAGGCCCATTAACATCTACACACACCTTCTATGAGGCCAGGTTACTCAAAACTCCCTCAAATCTCCAGCTGAAATAAAATTTAGTTTTTTTAGAGTAAGGACATGACAAGGGGCCCATCTTTTCCAGCTACAGGCTCTGGCAGAGGTGCAGCTGCACTGTTGTAACTTTTCTTCCTAAACCCAGATATTTTTGCACGTGTAACAATTGTTCAAAGTCGCTGCTAACTTCCAGTTTTTTTCTTTGCTCCAAGTCTAAGAAGCCTCCAGTAACATCTTGAGTATAAACTCTAAAAATCCAGGTGGAGCTGTCTGTCAGTTGACCCTGCTATTGCTCAGAGAGCATTAGGCAGACTGGCAAAGAGCCACATCCAGTTTGAAATGTGCACTGAAAATTTCCTCTGTCAGATGAATCTTTAATCTATTTATAATCTCCAATGTTTCCTCTAAACAGCACTCCATGTCTTACCTTGTATCATTTTCCACATAAATGCCATGCCACAGAGCTGAAACGTATGTCCAAAGAGAAAAGTGGATTTCATTTTGATTTTTTTAAAGTGAAATGGTTGAGAGATTGACCTTATTATAATTTGATCTCCAGTCATTATTACCAGAACAACTCAAAAGCAATTCCTGTCATTGTCCCTGCTGCAGAGTGTTTTGGAAACCAGGGCCCTGCTACGGGAAAACAATTCCTTCCTTTCTGTGCACTTGATCAGAAAATCAGGATGCTGACAGAAATTAGCACAGATCTTCTGACGCTTCTTTTGAACATTAAGGGTTTCCAACTCATATTCTTGTTTGGGTAATTAACATCATTATGTGGAAATGCTTCAGACAGCAATGGTTTATCTGAACCAGAATCACTGAATGTTGGAAGGGACCTCAAAGCTCATCTCATTCCACCTTCCACTGTCCCAGGCTGCTTCAAGCTCCATCCAGCCTGGCCTTGGACACCGCCAGGGATCCAGGGGCAGCCACAGCTGCTCTGGGAATTCCCAATTCCTAAAATCCCATCCAGCCCTGCCCTCTGGCAGTGGAAGCCATCCCCTGTGTCCTGTCCCTCCATCCCTTGTCCCCAGTCCCTCCCCAGCTCTCCTTTAGGCACTGGAAAATCCTCTCGAGGTCTTCCCAGAGCCTTCTCAAGCCTCTTCCTCCTCTCCAGAACCATTGCAGGGAGCACAGTTCTGCTCCCAGACTTCCCTCCACGGCAGGAGACAGAATTTGGGATGTCAGGAAGAGATTTTGGGTTGTGCACCGTGGTCAGTCTCTCTGAACAAGAGGAAGCTTGGTAGCAGCAGGTGGACAAAACCTTCTGCTGCAAATGCCAGCACTGGGGCTACTCCCACTCCCACCCCTGCCCAAGAGCCCTCCAGGACAGCAGGCACACAGAAATGGGATTTCCTTGCAGAAACCTCCCTCACACCTGGCTGTGTCTAAACAAAGTAAATTAACAACAAACAAGTTACCAACGACAAGGAGCCTTTCAACAGCCCCTTTACTCTTGTACTACAATCCACCCAGCACTTGTGTTCTTTCAGAAGCTACAGAAACTAACAAAGGCAATAGTGCTGAGCTCCCCTATGATTATTTATGACCTATTTTATGCTTCTGATGATTCACAGGAGCCAGATTTCCGTGGAGCTCCTTACTCTGGGTGTTCATTCAGTAAGGTGCTGTGGGTTTAATTCCCCCTCCTCCGAGCTGCACGGGATCCCAGCTGGTCCTGGAGTGGAATTCTTGAGCAAAATCCTCACCTCAGACCTCTGCAAACACAGCAGGACCTACAGCAGGACGGCTTTGAACAGACACTCAGCATCCCATTAGTGTCCTTTGTGTTCCTCTCAACGTGCTGCTGTCCCCGATGCTCTGATAAGGGCAGCAGCCCCATTTGGTGCCTATCAGATAACGCAGCTATCAGGGGGATCTTTATCTGCTCCGTGTAATCTTTATCTGCTCTGTAACGCTGTGGGATGGAGCAGATCTGGAATCTGAGAGTTCTGCTGCTGCTTGGGCGATTTGAGTCACTGCAGCTCTGCCTGCAGCTCACGGGGATGAAACACTGACAGGAAAATATCTGACGTCTCCTCCCAGTCTTGGGGTACTTTAAAGGAGAAATTTTTATTATTGTTGATTTTAAAACTATGGAATCACTGAATTTGGGCTTGCAAATAGCAACAAACTTATAGAGTCCATAGATCACATTCTTAGAGTAGAGCACATAACAAAAATGGGCAGTGGGGGTTGGAACTGAAGGACCTTGGATGTGCCTTCCAACCAATTCTGGGCCATTCCATGATTTTTTATGATTTATGAGGAGGCAGCAGCTCCTCCTGTGTAGGACAGAGTGAGGCATTTCCCCACGCTGGAAATGTGACAATCCTGGCAACAGCACTTGGCTGGAGAGGGTTGTTTTGGGGTTTCTTTTAACTGTAAATAATTTGCCCCAATTTGCCCCTTGCCCACTAAACCAGAGCACAAAATCCACTCATGTTTTGAACATTTGGCTCTGAGCTTTTGGATTACAAGACAACCACTACAAAGGAAGTAGTCCATGGAATAATACTGATTATCTCCTCCCTGGCCCCTTCCCTCATTTCACATCTTCTAAAAATTGTGAAGTTCAGCCTGCTAAGGAACTGGAAGGTCTAAGTTTCTCTCACTTGAACAAAGTTTGGGACAGCAGGGTTGTCTGAAGGACACACAAGGGCAGAACTACTCAAATATGAAAAGAAACTCAAAGAAAAACTGATTTACTTCTCACTTTGATATTCTTATGGAGACACACAAATAGATCTCAGTTTTTATAGCCTTTAAGGGCAACACATCATGAAATTCGGTCTTTCAAACTGAATTTAAATGCATCCTTAAATTATAGAAGAAAGGCTTTTGTTCCCATAAGATGGCAATCAAAACCAGACCCACTAAATAATGTGGCTGCTATGAGTCTGGGCAATTTTATTTCCAATACAAAAGAATCCTACTTATGCAAAAACTTTGATTAATTATTTTGCATCAGGAAGAAAGAATCTCTTTTTAATTGTAGCAAAAAAAATCATTATAGATTAAAATGTCATTTTAAGTAAGACATTATGGAACCAAAAGATCATTTCTGCTCTTTCCAAATTAAGAATGGAAAACTAAAAATTAAACTGTAAGTAAAATGCCATATATTGCCTTGGAATGAATTTCCAATAATAGTATCTACTTTATATTGGTACAAACAAACTTTGTCTTAATTAGATTGACCTTTAAAAAGCTTCTCAGGCATTTGAGAATTGTAAATACTTAAAGTCTGATTCATTCACATTCCTGTTTGCTGAAAGCTTCGAAACACGGAGCTGGGGCCAATTCCACCGGTCCTGCAGCTCTGCTGGGACCAGGCCAGCCAGGCCTTGGAGGAATTTCATCCTTTGCCTCCAGGGAGCCCTGGGGGGATTTGGAGCTTGGCTGCACTTTGGAAGGGCTGTGAAATCCAGCAGGAGCTGCAGAGAGGGCTAACTGGGAGATGAGCAAATGGGAAATGGGGCTGAAGCGGCATCGCTGCACCAGCAGAGGGGAAATTCACCCTGAGGGACAAAATAGTTTGGGATGGAAGGGACCTCAAAGCTCATCCAGTGCCACTCCTACCATGGCAGGGACCCTCCACTGTCCCAGGCTGCTCCAAGCCCTGTCCAGCCTGGCCTTGGGCACTGCCAGGGATCCAGGGCAGCCACAGCTGCTCTGGGAAATCCATCCCAGCCCCTTGCCTCCCTCACAGGGAAGAATTTCATCCTAACATCCAATCTCACCCTGCAGAACACTAACACATCCGCACAGCTAACTTGCAGATTGTCTCTCAGAGCAATTTCCTTTTATTGATGTTGAGCTTGTCCTTGCTGGAGCAAGGAAGTGAATTTGATCTGAGGGAATTTATTTCAGCAGTTTACGATTCTGTTTCACAGAGTGTGGACCTCCCACGTCAGAGGATAACAGAGCTCATGTTTCAATGCTCAGAGCTGCCATCTCTGCCTCCACCTCTTCTTCCAAGTGACCACTGCACAATCCCTGTGACCAGCCAGACAATAAATAATTGATGAACTTCAGCGAGTGACTGTGTCCAGAAGGGCTGTAGAATTTGGAATTAAATGAACAACTCACACTAAAAAACACCAGAATTTTTCAGCCATGAAGAACAAGAAAACAAGAGGCTGAGCCTTAAAAATATTCCTTGTACACACAGCTGCAGCATTATAAACCCAACACAACCCTGCCCAGGCTGACAGCTACATGCAGGTACGTGCAACCTTCCCTTCCAAAGGTCACTCTCATCCCAAGGAATCCTCCAGCTGTGCCAGCTGTGCTCACTTGCACAGGGAGCAACTCCTCACTCGCTTTCACCACAGAAAACCTCCTTCAGCTCCTGACTGTTCATTTGAAACTGTCAATTTAAAACCTCTCTCTTACCAACTTTGGCTCTAACTGGACTACAGAGACTGTGAGTGTTCCTGGCAATAAAGGAAGATTAAGGCTGGGAAGGACAAGCAAGTATCATAAAAATAACAGTGTGTAATTGGGCAGCCTCCCATGGTTGGGGAAGAGAAATGAGCAGGTCAAGCAACTGAGAACCAGGAGAAATGACCTTAAAAAGTTCTGTCTGGGGACAGGCTGCCGATGGTCTCATCAGCATTCAGCTCCACTGCCACAGTCTGGAGGAGGAAACATAATGCAGAAAATGGAAAGGAGGGAGATAGAGGAGCAGTGGGGAGAAAAACATCTTTCTTCATTCAGCCAGGGAGGAGATGGAAACCAGCCGGCCACAGCCTTTTCCCCTTTTCCTTCTTTTTTTACGAGTCCTCTGGTCTGTGACCCACCCACTAATATGTTTTCAGTATCACATATAATCTTTAAGAAGGCAGATTAGTGACTTATAAAGAAAACAGCTGGGAAAAAGGAGCTGTCAGATCTTTTACTGCACGTTTCAGTTGTTTCACACGAAGCGAGAGGGGCTTTGGGTGGGATTTTCGACAATCGAGGCGCTCAGTGATTTTCAGCAAGAGCAGAACACCAATTTACCTTTTATGTCTTTGAAAAAAATCCCCTTTTACTTGTAAGCTGTTCAAGACAGATTGTGCTTTCTGAGGTGTTTATACAGCTCCTTTGGCGTCTGGGTGTTACAGCAACATAAAGTGATATTGAGAATTGGTTATTTGCTGTCATCCGGCTTTTCCATCAGCTCTTTACAGCTTTTTATAATGGAAAAAGATGTGGGGGGGGAAAGGCCAATTTTGGAAATGTATACACAGACACAGTTTTCATACGTGTTTACAGGTTATCACTGAGAAAGTAAAAGCCTCCAGAATTTATGTCTTCTTCAGGATTCCATTCTTCAGCCGTGATATTTTTGCCAGGAGCCAGAATCATGATCCCCCTTCCACACACAGAGCAGCACACAGTGCTCAACTGAGACTCAGGTGTAATTAGGATCTCTAAGGTACCACCTCCAGTTTCCAATTTCCATTACTTCATTAAAATGAGTTCATAATTAGATAATGATATTAATACTGGAGGTTGGGCTAGCTGAACTTTAAAGGTTCCATCCCTGGAAGTGCTCAAGGCCAGGTTGGACAGGGATTGCAGCAGCCTGGGATAGTGGAAGGTGTCCCTGCCCATGGCAAGGTGGTTGGAACAGGATGGGAATTAAAGTCCCTTCCAACCCAAACCATTCTGGGATTCTCTGATTTGTCCAACTGAAACCATTCTGGGATTCTCTGATTCCATATATGAATAAAGATACCAGATTAACTTTCCTCATAACTTCCATTTTTTATTGTATAAAGGACAAATATCAACAGAAACACTGGCAGTGCTTCTTGCCTTCAAACCCACTCATGTTTTGGGCAGAGTTTGGATTCAAACCTTCAGATAAGGTCTGGTGCTGAGCCTCTCACACACCGAGTTATTCACACCCCAAGGTTTACTCCCCACACTGTTGCTCCAATGACATTTAAAAAAAAAAAAAAGATTAATTTTCAGCAGGGATCAGCACTCTAAGAAAACGCTATCCCCAGATGAAATAAAAATGCAAAAAGCCAGACTCAAATATTCCTCCCAGGCAGGTTCCCTTCTCCTCTGCTCAGGTCAAAGACGAAGACAAGCTGTGGGAGGTAAACCCATATCTGCTGTGCCATATGTCACCCCATCGTGTCCTCAGACCACTTATCTCTTTCAAATGTCATTAAAAGTGACTATATTGGAACATATCTGAACATCACAGCATCTGCTGTGCTCCTGACCCGTGATATTCAGGGCTGCAAGACTTTCACTAATCTGCTTGAAAAGAGCTCACTCATGGGTACACAGGACTCGGTCCTGAGAGGTGACAACAGCCCTCAGCTCTCATCAGTGAGGAAGATTCTCAGGAATTCATAAAAATCTAAATAAAAAGTTGCATATTTCTCTCCAGATGCTGCACAAGTCTCTCCCACGTCACTCATCCAATGCCTCCCTGCAGCTAACTCAGGTAGATCTCTTGTTAGCACCATTACTGCACTGGTTTCATATTAATAAACAACAATGACATGAGGCAATCGCTCCCAGCACACTGACCATTCCCATGTTTAATTTTTCAGAAGGATTTCAACCAGTTTATGGCTGAAATCTGTGCAAAATCTAAAGAGAAACAGCTGGGCTATTTTTGCTGTGGAAAGCAGCATGAAATTGATGCTGGATTTGTTACATCCTAAACCATCTGGACTCCACCTATCTCTGCCCTACATGACAGTCCTGCCATGGTGGGTACTTAGTTCTTACATCCCAGATTTTCCTGGCATTTTCACTACAAACTCTTTTTTTTTTTTTTCCTCCTTACACCCACAATACACAATTTTTCTGGAAGGCCTCTGGAAGAGGCCAGAATATAAGCAGCATGAAATCTCCAGGTCTTAAAAGAAAGGCAAGGAAACCCATGTGATCATTCTCATATTGATTCATTGACCCTTCTGTGCTCATTTTCACATGGCAATTGTTTCAGGAAGGACCAACAGCCACATTACCAGATAAGCTCTGGCACTTAGACACACCAGCACCTCAGGTTTTCACCAAGTATTTAACAAAAAAGGTTGATGATATAATGTTAGATTTAAGAGGTCTGAACAAAACTCCAAAGAAGGAATGCCATGCAGATATCCTCACTTCCCAGCAGGCTTGGGTCTCATCTATGCACGGAAATTTGTGTACAGGGGCTGGGGTTTTCATCTCCACGAAGACAGAGCTGCACTAAAAGTGGTTTTACTGCTTACATTAGAGATGTGCACATCTCAATTATGTGTCCACTCCAGAGACTTTTCGAGGGAGAAGCAAAGGCTGGCTGAACACCCTGTCCCTAGGGATGCGCAGCTCATTCTGGTTCCGGTACCACACGTGGCCTTTGCCACACGAGCTGAAAAACCCACAAGGGCCCAGCTCCACACGGAGAAACGCCCTTCATTAAACACACATCCTGCTGGATTATCACTGCTCCAGTAAATAATCCTTCCTGCACCTATGGCTCACTTCAAAACACCCGGATACGAGGAATTGTCTGAGGAGAACAAAGCGCGGCCTTGTCAGCCCTGAGGCCTTGCACGCGGCTCTGAGCTCTGCTCTCCCACCTCCCTCGGGCAAAGATAATGACATTCTCCTCATTCTCCTCTTCCTCAAACAGCCTCTCCCCAAGGCTTCCCCTTGGGAGCTGCTGTGGAACGGATGCTTCTGGAAGCAATCCAGCTGCTTCACTCCCGGCCTTCTCCCGTGGCCACCAAAGGCTCCCGCGAGTGATTTTCTGGAAGCACATGGAGAGTGCTCTCACTGTCAGATGGGACTCCTCAGAGACTTACTCGTGTTTTACAGTAAGATGGAGGAGGGCAAAGTCATTTTATTCTAAGTTACCCGGTTGCTTTTGGTTGGAAACACTACAACGCCACAGAATTGGAGTTTTTTCTGATTTTTTTATGTTTTACCCACAAAAACTTCTTTAAAAATCAAGAACAATACTTTGCTTTTAGTATTTTAATGTTTTCAGCTCTACAGGTGATGGGGTGAGTAGGTATTTCTAAGGTCTCTCCATTTGCTCCTGAAAACCTCAAAACACCCCACTAAATTTTGGAAGACCCTAAGATCAAGTAGCTGGGGAAGCAAAACTGTTTACATTTAAAAAATGATCAGGTTGCCAAGTATGGATAAAAAATTGCTGAAGTTCAAATATGAAAACATTATGGTGCGAAAGGATCTCTGCCTCAGTTACATAAAACATTAATTCAGGCTGAATTTTCAGCCAGTGCAAACAAGTAGGAAAAAAAAAAACCCACAAGGCCAGATTCAGTTCTTCATTGCCATGAAATCTGCAGCCAGGAGTCATCCAGGCTCATTTCATCACAACATGATTCAAAACATTCTCTATCTATACAGGAGGGTTTTTCCAGAAGCTTTGTAAGCAATATATGAAGTAGAACCTACATTAGTTTGAACTTCAGACCAGACTAATAAAAAGTCCATCCTAAGTTTATTAGCATCATCCTATCCCCGCCAAAAACATAGAGTAGGCACTTGATAGCAAAACTCTCAGCAGTGACCTTCCTAAATTCAGCCAGAAGAGCCTCCATTTCATTAGGATTCCTATTAAGGCAATAGAGCCCAGCTGTAAATTACTGGTTATTACCAAATTAAATGGTACAGAACGGATTGTTTCTGGGAGCTCTACTCCACTGCTCAAACTCCCTCCTCTCCTTGTCAGGCCAGGCTGGAAGGGATTGATCACCCAGCACTGCAAATAATTAATCCATTGTGGTGCTACCCAGCTTGAGAGCTCAAACACAGAATTAAGAACAAATATATTTGCTGTTTGCAGGAGATGCTGACCATCAGGATCCACCTCACCCTGCTATGCTGATATTTATTGGTGCCAATTGTTCTGGGCATCTTCCCATCAGAGGAGCTTGGCTAGGTTTGGAAAAATAAAACTCTGAGATCAAGGCATTGCTGCTTTCTGCTAAGGATGCTGAAACTCACTGGGGATATGGGAATTTCCTCACCAAAACAGGGACCATCAGACCAGGAGGCTGTGATGGCACATAATGGCACCAGGATGGACATTTCTAGGCACAAAGCCAGAAAGATCAGCTGGGGGGTTTGGACCTAGAAAGGAAGGGAAATGACCCCCACAAAGACTATGAAAGCACCCAGAACACTGCCAGGGTGGCTTGGGGACAGCAGAGAGAGCATCAAGCCAGGGGAACGTCATTGTGAGGTGCCTGATGCCACTCAATGTTTTATTTAGGCTCTGGACCTTCCAGTTTCACTCTGAAGTCATCCCCAATGACTTCATTATTTGACCTGATTTGTCGGTATGATACCCCCAAATCACTGCATAACTTTTGAGGTTTGCAAACTCTCTAATGTGGGTCAAGGCCATGTGCAAAGAAAAAAAGGGAAATCATCATTAAGGATTCCATGCACTTCCCATTCATCAAATAAAAATCATAAACCCCCTCCCAGTCCTGGTAAGTAGAACATTGCTTTACACAGAGAGCAGATTTCAGGAGAGGCCAGAGATATTTGAATATTTCTATATGATAGCATTATTTCCCTGGCTGACTTTTCCCTTCAGATACATCCCTTCTTTTATCTTCCCTTGGTCCTTTATCAAACTATAAAGATTAATTTTGAATTTCTGCTGATTGTATGATCTTGGACTTGACGAACAAAAACCTCTTTTATGGGAGACATTAATATTCACTGTGACAGCCCCGAACTTCCACTTGCAGAAAGGTTTAATAATTTTCTAAAACCTCTTGATTTTGTCACAATGACTTGTATTCAGCCTAACTTTTCTCCTTGTCTTGGGCTACGTCATTTACCTTGAACCCTGTCTGGGTAATAAGCACGAGTCAAATCCCTCATTCATCTTGTCACTAATTGCAATTTCTTTCCCTATTTTTCATAACAGATAACTTTTGTGCAGAGCAGAAACTCGGCAGAGAAGTGGCATGAAAGCACTGTCCGTGCAATCCCATGCCTTTCTTTCAAAGAAAGCATCTTTAAAAGTGGGAAAGGTGAGCTAGGAGTGTGTCATTCCAGGTTTTCCCAATTTGGGATTTTACCCTCCCTCTAGGGATGGCCAGGAACTCCTCTGGGTCTTCAACAAGGGAAAGCTCAGCTCTGAACATAAATCAAGCAGCAGCTGCCTTTGAAGTCTGACTCCTTTTGCCAGAGCAGGCAGGGTTTCAAACTGAAGCTTCTTTCCCCAAACACCTGGGGGCAGGTAACCCCCCTTCCAGAGAGGGCTCCTCACAGCAGGAACCCAAGGTTCAAAAAAATCTAGTGAGGAGTTACTCCGATTAATATGTGCCACTTAAACGGGTCGTGAGCATTTGAAGGGAGATGAAAAGCAGATGGGAATAAGTGTCATTGACAGCTCTCCTCCAGTGGAGTCAGAAAATGGTATTTCTTTCTGGAGGTGAAGTAATTTGTTAGCAAAGATTAGGAAAAAAAAAAATTATTTGGGCTTGGAGGGAAGAAACTGGCACAAGCCCAGCAGTGTTCTATATTTAGGGACATCAGCTTAAAAATGGATTTGTTTGACTGGCCTGGCCCTGCAGTGCCAGATCCAGAGTGGGATGAGGATGTGCAGCCTGCAGAGATGCAGGGGTGCACCCAGCCAGGACACGGCCTGGGATGAGAGCCCAGAGCCCCAGGATGCTGTGCACCATCCACACTGCCCCAGAGGGTTGTTCTGATGAGGACACACTGCTCCACCAGGGACTAAATCCAGTTCCTTTCCAATCCATGTTGTTCCTGGGTGTTTATCCCAGGCACTGAGCAGGGAGAGAATTCCACTCAGCCACTCCTGGATGACAAATCACATTCTGAACTTCCAGTCCCTGCTGATTTAGCACTGATAAAAAAGCTTTGAACCACAGTCTAAACATTTTGTCCCTTAAAATACTGAATAATCTGCTCATTTCTTATTCTGCCCCGATCAAGAGATTCCAGGGAATCTCTCAGTAAATTTTGGGAGCAGAGCTGCTCACACTGGGCACAGCCAACTTCCAGCTCCAGTGGCTTTGATCTCCTTTTGTTCCATTGCCATTGGCAACACTGGTTTTTCTCCCCCCAGCCCTCATTTGTGCCCTGGGTGAGTATTGATGAGGTTAAGAGGATTATTCCCCAGCTGCATCCCCCCACCTGCTCTTCTAACACTTGGTTTTCAGGGCTTTGAATGCTTTGTGCACATACCTTGGGCTCAGTTATTACAAACACTGATAATCTGCTTCCTCAAGGCTTGTTTCTGTCTTATTTGAAGACAGCTGTAATTAATAATCTCCTTTTAAGGGCCTAATTTCTTTTTAGTTAAAGCCAACTTTCATCTCATTACTAATCTTCCTTTTATTTTAAAGTCAACTTTCATCTCATTACTAATCTCTCTTTTATTTCAAAGGAGGCTCTAAAGTTAGAGAGTGAGCAGACATCTGTAGAAAATAATGACATCTGTGAAAATATTTAATTGCAATTTTTATATGAAAAGTTTTAGTCTGACTTCCAAATAACTCCAGATCTATGATGATTTTAATGTTCAGCACACCCTTCTCCCCTCCTCACCATTTCTCTGTGCTTGCTGACAAAAAAGCCTCTGTATCGTGGAGTTGAAAGATTTTTTTCAGAATTTTTTGCCATTTTATTTCACTCTGATTTTTTTTTTTTTACCACTTCCCCATAGTGGGACAAGTATTTCTTTCACCCTGCAATATTTTTGGTGTTGGAACAGGAACTTAGGTTGGGAAAGATCTCCCAGACCATCGAGTCTGAGCTGTGCTTGATCCCCACCCTGTCCCCAGCCCAGAGCTCTGATTGCCACCTCCAGGAATTCCTTGGACAATCCAGGGATGGGCACTCCAGAGCTCCCTGGGCATTTCCAAGGCCTGAGCCCCCTTTCCATGGGAAATTCCTGCTGGTGTGCACCCTGAGCCTGCCCAGCCCAGCCTGAGGCCGTTCCCTCTGCTCCTGTCCCTGTTCCCTGGGAGCAGAGCCCGACCCCCCCTTTTGGCAGACTAAAATACAATATTCTAGATCTATCTAATATTAAATCTTAGAAATCCAACCCCTCCTTTCCCCTGTTCCACCATCTTGGTGAAGTTGTAGGGTACTTAATCATGAAGAGAAACAAAAAATCCCTCTCCTTCCCTCAAAAAATTGCTCCTGTAATTTCTTATATTTCAATCTTCCGTAAGATTAAATGTGTCACATCAAAAATTGTCATTGACCTGAAGCTGACTGGTTATCTGCTACGAAGGTGGTATTTTAATTACCAAAGTTAATTACCATCTCCATGGAATGCAATTTCCTAACTTCATGCAGTTGTAAAATAGGAAATGGAAAGTACAAGCGATGCAAAATCCACAGAAGGTCTACACAAAGGCGTCTGTATGACTAATTGGTCTGAAATTTAATCAGTTAAATTTCTGTTTCATGTTCCTTTGATAAGATTATCTTAATTACTTTTTACAGTATCTAAGTAGGAAAGATAAAGAAAAAACAATCTGCTGAAGGGGAAAACTAATTCATAAGTCTAAAGGGAGAGAGGAAAATAAGGGGAGGGGGAATACACAGCTGTTGATTAGGCCACAAAAGCTCCAATCTTGTACTTCCAACACTTGATGTTTCAGAGTAGTCAGGAATATATGAAAGCCTCAGAAAGCTGAACTTCTACTCAATCAACTTGCACAATGTTTTTGGTCCTCATCCCCCTTCAAAAGCTCCATATGTACACTGGTTGTAGACAAATACAAGAAAACCAGGGCAAGGATCATATGGTCTATCAACATCAAGGTTGCCCTTGAGGGGTGCTAATAATGCTCTGATATTTTATGAGCTTTACATGGTGGTTTTACAGTCCTTATCATCCAGAGGGGGAAAAAATACAGAATTAGAGACTCCAAAGATTTAAGAGAAATTTTCTTTGCAATGTCAAAGGTGCGGAGGTACAAAACCTCACCAGTGGAGAACTCCAGGGTACTTTGACTTTTACCTTCTCTGAAACTTAGCAAAGATTTCTCACAGACTGGTTTGGGTTGGGAGGACCTCAAAGCCCGTCCTATTTCATCCCTTGCCATGGGCAGGGACACCTTCCACTACCCCAGGCTGCTCCAAGCCCTGTCCAACCTGGCCTTGGACACTTCTAAGGGCAACCACAACCTCTCTGGGAATTCCAACCCCTCATCACACTCACAGGGAACAATTCCTTCCAAAATCCCATCCATGCCTGCCCTCTGTCAGTGGGAAGCCATTCCCCATGTCCTGTCAATCCAGGCCCTTGTCAAACATCCCTCCTCCCTGCCCTTCCACACAAGTCACGCTAAGCCCAGCATGACACGAGTCATGCTGGGGACACCTTCTGTGCCAACAGCCAAAGCCAGCCCCAGAGCAGGCTCAGGAAAATTATCTTTGGATATGTCTCAAGAACTCTTTATGCATTCAAGATGCCACATCAATTCTCACGCTGCTATAACATCCCCCAAACAGCAGCAGGGAGAAGGCAGCAGCACGGACCCAGGGCAGGGCACTGGGAGGCTGCGTGCCAGGAGAGCCTGGCTGTGCCTTGGCAGAGCAGAACAGCAACTGGGAAGCACTGGGAAGCACTGGGAAGCACTCCATGTCCCTGCCCCATGGGAGCAGCCTGGCCACAGCTTTGTTTTCACCTTTCACTGCTCATCGCTCTCGTCTCTGTCATTTCCCTGCTGGAGACAGAGGTGATGGATTTGGGCTCCCCAGAGAGAGGGTGAGCTCTCTGAGCACCCATCTCCCAGTCCTGCTGATTTCCAGCTGGAAATGAGAGGGCGTGGCACAGGGAATGGAGCTGCCCTCACGCCTGGCAGACCAGCACCATCTCCTTGGCTGTGGAACAAACCCCAGGGATGATCCCATTACCTGGTCTAGTGGAAGGTGTCCTCACCCATGGGAGTGGAACAAGGTGGTCTTTCAGGTCCCTTCCAACCCAAACCATTGCATGATTCAATAATTACATCATTCCAGTGTTATTTTAGAGGAGATTTGGGATCATCTGCGCCCCCAGCTCACCTCACCAAACTGTTCCTTGGGCATGGACTAAGCCAGCAGGCACTGTGCCCACAGGGTGCTTGAACACATTTCTACAGATTCATTCCCTTCTCCATAAAAACCCAACTATGGACTCATTCCCCTCTCCACAAAAATCCCTACAAGCTTCTGATTTTAAGAATACATTGTTTTCTCCTCTCTTCAGCTATGAACTCTTGCCTTGGAGCCAAATCAAGTGCCTTAGTGCTATGTAAAAGCTGTTCATTTTTAATTTGATAGAAGAGGTTCATTGTTTCAAAATGTATGGTTTTGATAAGTGTGATTTCTGTGAAATTAAAACAGAGTAAAATTAATGTCTGTAGTTATTTCACTTCAATTATGTCAGCTTTACATTTGCATAAAATATTGTTTTCATTCCTCTTTAGCGCAACACATAATAAGGCTTTGTATTTTTAATTTATCTGGAGGAAAAAATATGAAGGTTCTGCAGCCATGTGGAGAACTCTGTTAAGAGTAATTTCAGATTTGGTTTCATTTAGCTGAAAAACAAGAATTTGGACTGCCAAAATTTCTCTTACAATGGAAGTCTGCTTCCTTTTCAAATAATACTTAATTTACACTATTTTAAACCTACACTCTTTGGGCAAACAGTCACCTGAAATCTGTTCAGTATTTCTGTAAATCTCATCCTATCACTCCTTTTCTTCTGTGGTGGAAATACGAGTGGGATATGTTTTAAATTAAAAAGATCAGACAAAAATAAACCCCAAAAATGACTTATCCAAACCCTCTGAACTCCAAGGGCTGTTTTCACCCATACCAGGGATATGGAGCAAGGTTCTCTCTCTAAAATTAAATGAAGATCCTGAAAGAACTCAGGTTTAATTACACTGCAGACCTCAAGTGCCAACTGGAAGTGACAAGAGACACACGGTGATCCCAAACTTTTGCTCTGCCAGTACTAGAAATTACAGAGAGCAGAGGCTGTTGAAGTGTTGCATTATAATATTTATTTAAGAAATAAATTGAATCCTGGAGATGTTTGAGCCGCCTCACCCTCCTGGGATTTTTGGTCCCTGTGATAATTAACAGAGATGGACTTAACCAACAGAGCCCTCTCCTGCTGCTGTCCACAGGCAATTTAGGAGTGGGATAAATTGCTAAAAGCTCCATGAGATCTGGCAGTGCCACCGATTCCCCGCACTGCTCTCAGCTGCTTTGATTCTCCAGACACGTAAAAGACAGGAGTTATGCATTAATTACCATCCAATATTCTTAATCAACATCAACTATCAAATTCTTCGTCAAGCTCTCGATCACAAACTTAATCATGCCTAGCCCAAACTGCTTCACCCCGTTAAGTGGCATTCATTAAAAAGGCTCTGCTATCACATCATCAGGCACTTCCCAAGCATGAGACTCTCTCAGTGACAAACAAGGTGCAGTTGGAGCAATCACTGTGGGGCAAAGATGGCATTAATTAAAGAGGATGGACATTTAACTTCTCATGAGCCGAGCAGCTCCACAAGAAAAGGGAATCTAGAGCTCCAGTTCCATTGTTTATCCATTATGAGATATTTTGGAAGACCCTTGTGATACCTCCAGCTCCAGCAAAGACAGGATAAAACTGATGAAGAAGAAAAGTAGCAGTGAAAAATTAAAATATCTCTTTTTTTTTATGTTATGAAAGGTAACAAGTCCTTCTCAGAGTAAGGAATAATTGGAAGAGCAATTAGAGATCCCCTGGGATGTTTAGGCACATCTTATTTTAAACACTGAGTTTTGTTCCCACTTCACCACGCAACAGCTCTGAGCAGGAGTGAGGGTGGCTGGGAGCTCCTCTCCCAACCCACACAGCTGGAATTGTGTCTTCTGCCACTGGAACAGTCCCTGATCCCTCTACACACACGGCTGAACCCCCTGGATCTGAACACCAGGTTACCCATCCCGCAGGCTGCAGGGCATGGCTGAGTCCTGCAAGAATTTACTACCTAGGAAGTTTTATTTCTCCCCAGAATTTTATGGGAAGAGGACAGGGGGACACATTGCTTTTGATCACTTGGTTTCTCCAGTCAAAATGCACCATGGATGCAATTCCAATCCATCAAAATGCACGATGAGAAAGAAGAAAAAATTCCTGATTTTCTATCAAATGCAAGTAGAGAAGTCTTCTCAAGCAGACAGTTTCGGTAAATCCCCCCCAGTCCATAAACCAACACCAGGATAAGATGTCCATTATGACAAATAAGCACTTAATAAAACTTTGAATCAGTTTTCTACATCTTGGTTAAAAAAAAAAAAAAGAAATCCATGTGGAAAAAAAAAAAAACATTGACAACTGAGAAATTTCCATTAATCCAACACATGATATGTTCTAAACACAAGTGAATTCCTTGGACAATTATGAATGAGTGGTTACTACCCAAGAAACAATTCTTTTAACATTCATTAAAAGATTTCTGTCACTCAGAAGTTGTAGAACAAACGGAATCTGCAGGCTTTGAAAATTAAATGCAAACTTGTACCTGATTTATTACAGAGATGTTGTAATCAATAATAGAATTGAAGCTTAAAAGCACAAGGTGTCCTCTGACAGCAGAGCATCTTCTTCACCCCCCTCCCTGCCCCAGCTGACGTCTGATCCACGGCATCTCTGGTAATAAGAACCCCTGTCTGCCAAAGGAGAGACATCTCCAACTATTGATTTCTTTTTTATTATTTTTTTTTTTTTACACACCGAGTACCTGGGTAGATTTAATGGAGCTCTCTCCCCCTGTTTCGTATGTGCACAGAATCTGATCTCACTTTCAAAGCTGGGTCTTTTGTCAAAAGGAAAAGGGTTTGAGCTGATCCTGGGGAGGTGTTCTCTCCAATCATCCATCCCTGATCACCCTGGCTCATTAACTCATTCTTTCAGTGGTGACCAAGCCTGGTGACTTTGATCTTTCTGGCCACTGGCTATTTTCATCATTAAGGCTTCCAGTGGGGAGTATCTTCAAGCTAAAATTCACTTTTTCTGGCTGTGCTTTACTTCCACCCCTCCCAACATCAGCACAGGAGCTCCTTTCCAAACAGCACAGGGATGGGTTTGCCTGCTACATCCCACAGAGCTGCTTCCCCTCCTGCAGCACAGTACCATCATCTGGGCTCCAGGGTCTTCCAAGCAACAATTCCCATCCTTGGGGAACGGCCCAGAGGGAGCAGGTGACTTTTCCAACCCCATAACCAAGCAGGTTCCTTGCACAACAAATTCCACACATGGGCTGACCTTCAAGGAAGCCCCGAGGACCAGGTGTTTATCAGAGATCTCAACAACTCAGCAGGGAATGTGCTGCCTCAGCAAAAACATCTGAGAAGCCAAAAAAAAACCCCAAAAAACCACATTGGAGAGAAGAATTAACCTCTGTTTTCCAAAAGTGTGGCTAGGCCTTTATGTCCCCAGATCTGGACATCAAAACTCATGTTGAGAACAATAAAATAAACAATTAAAAACTGATATTTTGAGGGAAATAGGCACAGAATGCTTCTTACAGAATGAATAAAAATTCTGTTTAGTGTAATAAGGAAAATGAAATGACTGCTGCACTTTTCTCCTTCAAAGAAAGTTCTTTAAGTGATTGAAATTTCAATACTTGAGTGCTTGTATTGTATTAAAATACATCTCATATATGCTGTAGGTTAAACTTCTCATTGCCTCTACCCACTTCATATTGACACAGGGCACAAAACAGATACAAGAGTGCTCCAAACCTAAACTTCCTGCACTGAAACCTCTCTAACCCTACTAAAAATGAACATATTAACCCCCTCCACACACTCCCCTGCAGCATTAGCACATTTGTGGCTATTCAAAAGTATTCATAATTTATTGCATCAACACATCAGTGCTACTCTATTCCTATATACATGTATATGCTTGAATATCCACTGAATTTCATTTACTGTCACCACCAATTGCTGCACAAATTTCACAACTTTTTTCCTATCTTTCTCTCTAAAAAATAACTTGGGCTTTCTCCAGCATATCCCCAAATTTCCATACTGCTGACCACTGTATTTTTTGTGCTTTGCCAAGCACTGTGCATCCACCCTTAAACTGAGCTTAATCCTTGAATCAAAAAAAATATGTGCATCGTAGAGTAATTAACACACTGTCATTAGTCACAGCCAGCGCAGTGAGACCCAAATTTTCTCAAACATAATCTGGAAATGCAATTAATTGCTCAAGTACACAACTTTTCATGTTGTTAAGACTCTATTGTCACCTTAAATTCCAGGCGCCCTCAGGAAATCCAGTGGTGTCATAAAAGTTTAAAAGAACCAATCTAAGTTTCAATGGGAAGGAGAGATCATTTGGATACAAAAAAAAAGCCTTTTTGCTCCCAGAATTCCTGCCAGCTTTGCCTCACTCCACCTGCACCCTGGGAGCCATTGAAATACAAGCTGGAGGAGAAGGCTTTTAAATGCACTCACTTTTCTCCAATACCTGCTTTGAGGTGAGTGGGGTTTAATGCAGCTGCCTGATACCAACAAGTAAATGGTCACTTTTATTCCTTCAGTGCCCTGATAAAATCAACCTCAGGGACTGAAAACTGTGAGGAAACAACAAAGCTGAGCAGGCTGGAGAGGTATCAGGAGATTATCACATCCTCAGGACATTTATCTATCGTGCGAGATAAGAACCACTGCCAGAATATGATTATCTGCTGATAACAAGAAACCCTGGAGTTTGCACTCTGCTGCAGGATCCTCATTATGGGGATGAAAACCTGTGTTTCTTGTTCCTGAATGTGGGACTGGCAGCTGAGAGCTGCGTGTGGCAGCTGCAGGGGGTCAGCTCATGACACGAGCTCTTGAGGTGACCACCTGGACACTGAAGTGACCCCCTCTAAGCTAAAACTGCCCTGGCATTTAATGCTAAAACAGCATTTAACCTCCTCCTCCCACGAGCTCCACTGGTTGATTGAGATGGAACCACTTGCAGGGAGAATGGAGTTGTAGCAGATCATCAAAAAGAAAAAAGAAAAAAAAATCCAGCAAAAAAAGAATGATAGGAATAAAGGATGGCCTCGTGGATAAGGAAAAATAAAGTCCTCACAAATTCTATCACCATATTTGACTCAGAGGCCATTGCAAGGGTGTTGTTTCCCCTCCTAGAATAAGGATATAAATAAGTTTAGATGTGGAATGGTTTTCCTGTCCTGTCAATGTCTCAGTTCCAAAAGGAACCCAACCCCTACCAACACACCCCAGGCTCCAGAAATAAACCCAGCCTGCCTTGGGACAACCTCTTCATCCAGGAAACTTCTGCGAGTCAATGAAGGAATCTGCTCCAGAATGGCCATTCAGGTGCTCCAAACCACATTCATGCACTTTTTGCTCTTGATTGACCCAAAAAACTCTGCATGGAGGGTGCAAACAGTGGATCAAGGCCAGCAAAGAGCCTGAGCAGGGCTAGCACAGCACTGGAACAGGCTGCTCAGAGAGATTGTGCTTCCCCATCCTTGGAGAGGCTCAAATCCCAGCTGGACACAGCCCTGGGACCCTGCTCTGGCTGCCCCAGCTCTGACTGGGCAGCACTGAAAGGTTTCTGGGGGCTTCACCAGCTCCAGCCATTCTTCAATACCCTTCAAAGATATCTTTCCCAATGAAAACCAAAATGTGTGGTGAGGGAGGGGAAGAAGTAGTTCCGTATTGATTAATTTATTTTTCTAAATGAAAAACACTTTCAAAGAGCTCCCAATCCCAGACATTCATCCAAAAATTCAAGCACAACTTGAGGTGTTCAGTTGTCTTAATACAAACAGGTGGGACTTTTGATTCTTGAGGCAGAAAAGCTAATTTTTTATTTACGTAGCTCATATTTTATAGGATTATTATAAGGCACTGTGTTAGATCTAATTGGTTAATATATGGACACTTAGTTCATTGGTTGGTAAATGGCATTTTGCATATTTATTAAATCTCTCTATTTGTAGATTGTTGACATAATTTTTGTACTGATTCTCATGAAATAGTTTTCTTGCTTTTGTAGGTGTGAACAGTTCTGTTACTAGAATAATTTGTTGTGCTGTTTTTGATTCTTGTAATTTTTTTACATGGGAACTCCCAAGCTAACTGCTAGTTTAACTAGAGTAGCAGGGCCTAAACTGTATTTTATAAGGCTTTTCTTTTATAATTTCTTAACCTGTATGCAACATTCAGTCAGGTTTTTCTCCCCTCTCCTGATTCCAAGCTCACCACAGACAGAAAACGACCTCATTCAGTGCCTTCAGTTCCTTGCCAGACTCAAAATCAAATTTAAGGATTGGATAACTCTGACACAGTGGGTGCTATTTTGCCCTACCAGCTCTATTTCACTCAGCAAAATGTCAAGTGTGTCTATCTGGACAAGAGGCTTCTGCTTCATAATCTCCTCTGCTCAGCACTCAGAAGCACTTGGAGAGCCTCTGGAGAGGCAGGAATCCCCTGCAGAGCTCTGCCCCCTCTCCTCTCTCCTGGAGGGGATCGTTCCCTTCCCACAGCTCCAGTTTTACTCAACTGGTGGCACTCAAGTGGCTTTGCTCTGCTTTTAGTTCCAAGTGCTTTATTTTGTTTGTGTTTACTTCCTCCAATAGTAAATCCACCATCCAGACTTCCCCTTCTGTAGCTGCAGGGAAACTTTTTTTTTTCCCTAAAAATACAGAAGGAAAGCAAAACCAGAATCTCTCTAAATAAGAGACCTTAAATTCATATCCTATTTTCTCCCACATTTTTTTTGTCACATCACTGCTGCTTAAGGCATCACTTCCCACAATTATGGATGTGTTTTAATTTGGGACATGATAATCAAGCAGCAATAATCATGTAACAAAAAACGACCTTGATTTTTCAAACAGGTAACAAACAAATTTAAGAAAACCCCAAATTTCTCCTAAGGATCATTTGCCAGATTACCATTCAATGCTCCATGATTATAGATTTCTTTTCTTTCCTCAAATTTAGGCTTGCAAAGATTAAGTCTTAAAAATGTAAGTCTTAAAATATGTTAAAAAAAGAAGATTTGGTAAAACAAAAAATAAATAGATTTTTTAATCTCTTCCTAAAAGGAATCTTTGTCTAACCCTACACTTTTACCTTCAGCACTTCTTTCCCCCCTTCAAAACATGTAAACAGCTTAATGTTTTAGGATTGGAACATAATTTATACTTCAGGCATGACTAGACATTTCTATAATGTCATCAATACCATCCCAAAGGGGCCTGATGCTGGCTGTACTGAAGGTACATCATCTACTCCAGCTTCCTGATGGATAAAAGAATAAACAGCCTTATTTTTATCATCCTAGATTAGTGCAAATATCGCAGCCCAGCGCACGTTGAAAACATGCCCACCATCTGAAATCCTCAACAGCCCAATTAGGAGAACATAAAATACTCCTCAGGAAAAGAAAACTGTGCAAAGGTCTGGTTTGATGTCAAAGATTTGAGATACAGCCACGCAGGACAGCGATTTCAGAAATGGAAATGGAGGAAGTTGGCTTGTTCCCTGCTCCTGTAGAGTGTTTTTCTGATTCCAAGTGAATTATTGCTAATTACTGCCATGAAGAACACAGAGAGGCAGAGCTCTCTGCCTGTGTTTAGGGAAAGCTCACTGCACTAATCCAAATGACAAATGGAAGTTTTCCACAATATTTTAGGAGGATAATTGTGCCATCTGGGAAGCCATGTCACAGCTGTAACAGAGTGAGCAGGCCCAGGGTGTGCAGCAACTCCTTCTGTGCTGAATTCATTTCACTTAATAGATTCATCTTGGAGTTTATTTATTTATTTATTTCGAACATCCTGGGACTTGGAGCATTGTAACAGGGCTGCCTGGATATGCATCAAATGAGCTCTTTCTTGGAGCTTTTATTATAGATATTATAGCAGAAGTGTATCAATAGTTCTTCTCGAGATCATTATCAGGGAGCTACAAATTAAAATTCATTTCATCAGGACCAGTTCCTTTATCCTGCAGCCCTGTCCTATCACTTCTCTCCTTTAGAAAAAAAGGGCTTAGGAGAAGAAGAACAGACAATATTTCCCAAATATATAGACCTTAATATTGTGTTAGAAATGAGAAGGCACAAAAGCTCCCATGGTGGCAGGAGATGATGAGCAGCATTCCATGGAGGAATCTGTGAGGATCTGGGGACATTATGGCATAAACAGCATAAAGAATTCCATGTAAATGCCAAGATTAAACCCCCAGCAGCCGGGATCAATCTGTGCCCGATGACAATTTAATACGTGTGAGAGCAGGAGGATTACATGTCACACTGGGACCGCCAAATTTCCATATGGGGACCTTTCAGCTTCCCTTTCAACAGCTCCAGCTCGCATCCCAACGTTCCTTTTAATCCCTTTAATCCACGCTGTGCAAAGCCAGGGCCCAGAGCTCCGCTTGCAGCAGAGGTCCCTGGAAAGCTGAGGCTGCTCAGGTGGTCCCTGGGCACAGCCTCGTGCCACCCTCCCACACCCACCTGTCCGGTCTGTCTGTCTGTCTGTGCCCCGACACGGGCAGGGTGGTTCTTGGGTGGACGCGATTCAAAGGACGAGTCTGGACTCTTCAGCTTTTCGGTCTTCAGATTGGTAATTGTTTCTTATCTACAAAATTTTCTGTCTGCCCAACAGAGGTCTGATCTGCAAGGCAGCCAAGGGCACTCTGACCACCCACGGGGCAGTCATGTCTTTTTATACTAAAATCTACGTACATGATATTTACCTTTATTTTCCAATACTTTTCACCCATGTTGGCAAGTGCACCTTCACCATAAACCAATCCCCAAGTGCCAACATCACCACAGGAGATGGAGGACAAGAAGAAGAAAGAAGAAGGACGAGACACGCCCTGATCCCTCCATCTTGTCTCCATAACCCCCCTGTACCAAAAACCTTAAAGTTTATATTTCACCCTCTAAATGTGTCCCTTTTACACTCTTCACTCTAAAGTGATTCTCATGTCCTCAAACTGCTGTCACTTCTGTGGATGGATCAAAATCAAGCCACCAAACACTCCTGGCAACATTCCAGGATTTCCGAGACCCCCAAGGGTTCTCCTGGCATCTCTGGACATCGGGAACGATGTGCTGAGTTCCCACACCCACCCACGGAAAAACCCTCGTGGATTTGGAGGGGTGTGCTGAAAGGAGCAGTGGGCAGCAGCAGAACCCTTCTCCTCTCCTCAGGGTAAGGAGGCATCACAGCAGCCTCATTCAGACACTCTGCATTTGCTTCTGTGCTCACTCTGCCCCTTCCTCCCGGAGCTGGGGCTCAGCCAACGCTCCTGGGGCTGCTCTCACCAGAGCCTCCCCAGCTCCAGACCCTCAGCTGCAATAATCACAGCTTGATGTGAGATCAGAACAGAAAGGCTGATTTCCCTGCACACAGCTGCTCCTGCTGACAGCCACTGGAGCTTCCAGGGGTGCTGCCCTGGCCAGAACAGCATCCCAGCCCCAGGAGCAGCCCCTCCTGACCCTCACAGGGGATGGGAGGTGAGCTGTGCTGGCATCCCCTGGGGCCTGATTCCTGCCTTCAGCCTCACCCTTCTGAGCTCAGGGCACTTCTTCCTCTCTCTGCTCTCCCCACTCCAGACCAGGTACAAATAAAAGATGTTGGAAGGTGGCAGCAGCAGAATGAAGCAATGCAAGGTGTCAAACCCCAAACCCCAAACTCAGTTGCAGTGACCCTTGCAAGACCATGAACACAAGCAGAGCTTGCACAGCAGGAATATCCAAAGTGACAAGTCCATAGAAAATATGTAATTACAGACTGGTTTACCTGGCACAAATATACTGCAACTCAAACAGGCAAAAACTCCCATCTATCTGGTTTTGTAAAGCTTTTCAAGTTATTCTGACCCATCTTTGTGTCCATGTAATCCTTTAGCAGGGGGAAAACCTCCCATTCATGCAGGACAAGTCAGTAGACCATGCTCTTGTCTAGTCAGTGGGGATGTTTAATGCCTTTTTAATATAAACAACACCCAGAATATCCTGCAAAAAGGGCAAATTAAGTGCCAATTTATGCATTGACAATTTGAGAAGACTGTGGTGTGAGCAGAGCTGAATTCCTACTGCTAATTGCTTCAGTGTGATTTATGCCAGTAGGTGCTACAGGAGGAGTAGGATACTAGCAGATAATAATGCTGCAAATTAAAAATAGAATTTGCATCAAATTAACATACCACTAAACTTGGGACATCAACAGAAGTGCACTGGGAAGGTCAGCAGCAAGACCCAAAAATCCCAGGATCCACACCAGTTTCAGACACATGAAGTCACCTGAAAACAGCAGTGGGGAAGTTTTGGAGAAAAGACAGACAAGGGGTCACAGAGAGAGAGCAGGAGTGAGATCCTGACCTGGGTAATTCCATTAACTTCAGGGAAATTGCATCAGGCTCCACCAGAGATGCTGAATTTGGCACCAGTTCTGTGGAATGTACACTGAATAAATGCACGGGATTTACTGCTTGCTGCTGCCTTGGTTTTACTGCATTTTTACTGAGTTGTTGCAAAAGTCACTTTTATTTGGATTTAGAAGCACAAGAAAAACAAAATGTGTTTAAGGTAAAACAGTTTTGTTAATTATTCTAAAAAGCAACTGAGTGTTTCCTAAAATATAAACCACTATCTCTATTATATACACCTATTCCTCTATTTTTCCATCACAGAATTTTCTTAAAAATATAAGCAAATCTCCCAAAAGACCATCTGAAAATCCTAGTTCTCCTTGAAATCCCATGGCCAGGAGTGGCCATCACACTTCCCAAATGAAGTCACTTCATTTTTGGTTCACTGAGTTGTTTTTTGGAGAAAGAGACCAGGAAATAAATATTCTGTGAAGAGATATTCTCATCTGTGGGATGAAATCCCTTCAGGATCATGGAATGAGGCAGCTCCTTGCCACAGAGAATTTGCTGTTACTCAGGAATATTTTAAGGGCTCAATCAGGAATATTTCCGAGATCAATGAAGGCAGCTGGATTTGAGGCTGTACATACAGAGGACTTTGATTTGTGGTTTCATCCAAACCAGAGTGGCTTGGGATGGAGGAGACCTTAAAGCCCATCCAGTTCCACCCCACCATGGACAGGGACACCTTCCACACACCAGGATGCTCAAAATCAGCACGTGGAGATCACAAAAAAATCATTAAAAACAGAGAGCGGAGAATCATTAAAACCAAAAAAAACCCAAAAAAACTGGGGGAAAGCTCCAAGCCCTGCAGAGTATATTTAATAGGCAGCACCAAAACAAATTAAAAAGAAGGATCCAAACAATGGCATCTCCTGCAGGAGGAGCAGTGGCAGCTCCCCAGGATGGGAAATGGCCGTGCTGGAACAGCAGCGATTTTCAGGGAATTACTGGCGTGCTGTGTTTGGTTTGCTGTCTCCCACCTTGCGTTTCCCAGACTGTATCAAAGCACAGACTATAACAGCTCCAATTTCTCTCACAGCAGCTACACCATGTGAGAAAAATTGACAGATTAAATAGAATGTAGCTGCCAAAGCAACTGTGAACTATGGCTGCCCAAGAGAAGAAAATGATGTTCCTGAGTATCACGTTAAGAAGAGCTTTTGTGATCAAATGCAACAAGAGTCCATTTCATTATAAGGCACTTCAAAAAAAAAAAAAAAAGGCAAAAAAAGCAATTTTTCCCCTCAGCCCAAAGCATTCCTGCAGCTCACACAATCCTCCTGCCTCCCCACCCGAAGTACAAGTGCCACACACGGAACAAACACACGCCTTGAATTTCTCTGGGCTGTGGGCACTTCTATTTTGATGGATTCTCAAGCCCAACCAGCTTCAAGAAAGGAGAAAAAAAACCACCCCATATGTGGCCCTAACAAAAATTGATGATGCTGTGCTAAATGAGCCCCTCTCCGGGCTGACGAGGCGGGCGCTAATCCAGCCCCAGCCCTGGAAGTTCAGTGCTTTATCAACGCTGACATGCACATGCCTAAGTGCCACTGACATCTGCATACATGCCTTATTTATCTTGCTCTGCCTTCATTAAAAGGACAAATTGATGTCTCCAACATTTTAAACTCGTCACGGAATTCTCCCAGGCTCAGCAGAACGTGCCCCAGCGCTGCTTCAGAGGCCACGTGCGCTCTGGTGGGTGGGCAGGGGATGGAGACACAAAGGGGTTCTATGGTTTGCTTATGAAAAATTAAATGCTTGTCATGCTCCACACTGAGAATCCAGAGTCCCAGAATGGGATACCTCAGAATTCCAGAATGATTTGGGTTGGAAAGGACCTAAAGCTCATCCAGAGCCATCCCCTGCCATGGCAGGGACACCTTCCACTGTCCCAGGCTGCTCCAAGCCCAATGTCCAACCTGGACACTTCCAGGGATGATGCTCCTGAGTATCATGTTAAGTATCATGTTAAGAAGAGCTTTTGTGCAACAAGAGTCCAAATGCAACAAGAGTCCATTTCATTATAAGGCACTTAAAAAAAAAAAAAAAAAGGCAAAAAAAGCAATTTTTGGGGCCTGTCCACCCTCCTAGAGAAGAATTTCATCCCAGTATTTCATCTAAGCCTGCTCTCAAGGTTCTCTCTTTTGCTTGGAGTTTTCAGATTTTTTTCCTAACGAACGCAATTTCTTAATTGTAAAGATTAATTTCTGCATTGTAAATAAGGGCCAGGTGAGGAAGCAGAGCAGCATTTGGAAGTGAACTTGCACCTCACAAAGGCTCAGCAACTTGTAGAATGTTCAAATACTTCAATTACACATTAGCTAGAACACCCTGGTCTGTACAAACTGGATACTCAAAGTAACGTTAAGCAGCTGATTTTAGATGAGAAAGGCAAGAGTGGTTCAAATCAAACAGACAATTTACAATTAACAAAACCCTGAGTTATCTCTGGCTTCAAGCACTGCTTGTGGCTCCTTCAAGCTGCAAGAGGGAACAGAGGGGAAGGCAGGAGAAATCCCTGTTTTTTCCTGAATTCCAGTCAGACTTTAATTTTAGAAGCAAGGCTGCTTCTTGATTTCACTCTGAGAATTCTTCCATTTCCAGCTGTCCCCACATCACTGCAGTGCAAGCCCTCTGCCAGGAGTGGTCACAGGGAGGCAATTCAGCATCTCCCATGGTCTGGATGGGTTTCATGGAGCCCTTTGGGCGGTGGTAACAATTACACAACATTTCTGTGAATATTTTCAGCTCAACCTGCAACCACCTAATTTCTAGCTTGTTATCTCAGAATCCCAGAATGGTTTGGGTTGGAAGGGACCTTAAAGCCCATCTCATTCCATGCCTTGCCATGGGCAGGGACACCTTCCACCATCCCAGATTGCTCCAACCTGGCCTGGGACACTTCCAGAGCAGCCACAGCTTCTCTGGGCAACTCCTTACCCACCAAAGTGATTTCCAAAGAAGAATCACCAAAGTGATTTCCAGGAGGGACATAAGCACTGCACGTACATGAAACCAAGCAACGTCAGCTGCAAGCATTCACAGATCTCCCGTGCTTCAGTCGATAATTTCTGCAAACCTTAAGTGGCTGCTGGAATCTGTCACCATTTCCTGCTGCTTTCACTGCTCCAAAGAAACCAAAGAGATGGAGCTGAACCAGCCTGCACTGGGCCCAGCCCTCATACCAGCAGCTCTGCTAATGAGGGTGCAGCTCAATAAATGGTGTTCCACAGATTTAAGGACTAAAGGAACAGCTGTACACTTGTACTCGTCTTGGTACAAATTTTCTGTTTCAAAACATAATTATAGGCCGGGGGAGTAAGGAAGATAGAATGAGAGCATGATGAACGTTACAAAAACTACCAGGAAAGCAATTATTTCCAATCAAAGTGTGTTGGATTAGCCCAGAAGCATTTTCCTTTTGAAGTCTCACAAGTTATCTGATGGGAGCTGAAGCGTTTGATGAGCTCAGCTGGCGAGCACAGGGGGACAGGGCAGGGTGGACACCTGGCACAGGTAGGGAGGGATCTCTGCCCTCAGAGAGGGCTGGGGATGCTCCTCTGTCCCTCCCTCTGCTCTCTCCCTGCCAGGATCAGCACTCCAGACAGGCAGCACATTTAATAGAAGGGAAATGATTTTGGATTACAGTGATCAATGCTGGAAAACAGTGACCCGGGGATACAAAGCTACAGTTCATAAAATACCAGCAGAGATTATCACACTCAAAGTACTTCCATTTCAGTTGTTCTGACCTTCAATTGGAGCTGATTTTTTTTTTTTTTCTCCTTAAGCCCTTTAAATCTTCTGTTGAAAATACCATGGTGTTGAAGACTGGCCTGCAGCAGCATTTAGAGGATTTCCCTCCTGCATGGCTCTACCCAAGGCAGGTGCTGGGATTCCTCCCACAAGGGGGTGTCTGGTTGAAAGCCAAAAGGGCTCTTTGAAAACCCCCAGAGCAATCTCATTTCAAGACTAGCACGTGCATCCATAAAGCAAACTTCACTCACACTGCCTCTGCTCTGTTCTCCCTCTGAATAAATCCTGGAACATGAAAATGCTCTGAAGAGATTGCTGCTGCTCAGCAGAATAAGGCTGCTGAGTGTTACCAACACCAGAGGCAGGAGAAAGACAGAAGGAATGGGAAATGTTAGGGAGGTCCTGCCAGTCATTTCTCTAAAAAAAAAATAAAAATAAACCAATAAAACAGAGTCTGACAAGAACATTCAGCTGTTGTTTGGTTTCTGGGGCAATGCAGTATGCAAGTGGTCAATGGCTGCTCTTTCCTGGAGATAAATGTGCCCATAAAAGCATTTTAAATCATTGAAGACATTACTCACAGCAATGCTGAATGATGGACGTGCCACGTCCTGCCAGCTACGGGGGCGATTTCTTTGCTGAGCTGCTCTGCAGAGCAGCAGAAGTGCTTAAACCAAAATAAGCTCCTCACCCCTACAACACTTCTGAGAAGACTCATAAAATAAGACAAGATAAACCACGTTTTAGGCTAAGAAGTTCATGTGTGCTCACCAGAACCGAGATGACAGATGTGTCTGTCTGCAGCCAGCCTTCTCCTCAGCCAGAAATAAAACACACAGCAAACACAGCCGGGCTGTTTGCTGCCACCCCTCATTGTTCAGATCTTTGAGGAGATAACCCAGGTCCTTCACACAAGCAAAACACCCCTAAAGCCACCCTGGAGCTGCCGTTATGAAATGGCTTTTAATTCTCTGCTTTTCCATGCAAATACTCTAAACAAGTGAGGAAGATTCCCTGGAGAAAGGCACCGATATTAAAAGCTCTGGGCATTCTAAGGAGGGTCGTTATTCCAAACTGATCTTCAAACCCAGCCCCTCTCCAGCAGATTTCTCTGCAGACACATCCAAATGTCACACGAGATGATTTTATGGGTCAAATCACGCCTGGCTTCACCAGCTCCTATTTCCCCAACTGCCAGGGCCATCCCTGCAAGAGTTAAATTCTGATGTAATAAAAAGCAAAAACTCATTTCCAACCCTTGGGCCACCTTCCAGCTCAGTAAATAGCAGGGGGAATTGTTTAATGCAAATAAACTCAATTTCACTATTCCTACCCAACAAAACATCCAGTGGAGCCTTGAACAGCTCCCTCTCCCAGGATGTTCCCTGATCTTGCTGTTAAATGCATTATTTCTGCCCCACCCATGGGAAATAACAGATAAGGAAGGATTTAGAAATGAATGAGGCGGTCAGGGCCTCCTCAGATGAGACCTTTAAGTCAATACAAACAAATGGCGTGGCCTTTCTGTACTTCAGAGACAAAGGTAAATATATAAATAAATGAATACAGATATTTTTATTCTGAGCCCTTGCCTCTCCCCTCCTCCTGCCTGCAGTCTGTATTTATGAACACTTGCAGATCAATGGGGCTGTTCTGGTTTACTGGAGCTGCTGCTTGTGGCGCCCCAGTCCCTGCAGAGCCTCCTGGGGTGCTCTGGGATCCGGGCAAAAAAGAAAACAAAACACCTGAAGTTTTCACTAATAATCTCTCAAAGTGCTTTCCACTCTACATTTTGGGCCCCACACGATGGATTCACCTGAACACTCTTTATTCCTCTTTATTCCTCTCCCTGTAGAGCTGATGCTTAGGGCTGATCTGGGCTCAGAGTGGGACCCAGAGCCTGAGCATCCTCCAGCTGCACCTGGAAGCAGCAGGAACACCAGAAAAGCACCCCTGAAGCACCAGGGAACACCTTGAGAACACAAAATTATGATTCTGCTCTCAGCTTCACACTGCTCCTCATCTCCGCCAGCCTAACCCAGAGGAAAACAGTGTTTTAGCCATGTAATTAAGCCCAAGGAGCGATCATGGAACCAAAAGTTAATCCAAAATTAGTTAAATCAGTGCCTTCACAAAGAAAGATGCTCCACCAATTTTAATCACAACTCAGGCACTGGTTTCGCTACCGTAAAAATGAAGTGGCTTTCTGAAATAATGAGGTTATTGTACTTCATTAAGTGAGAAAAAATTAATTGGGTTCACAAGAAAAGCCACACTGTGGTGAGTCCAGCTTTGCCTTTCCGATAAGCAAATATTTGGGGGAAAAAAAATGCACTCAAGGAAGGGAACACCATCCCCAGCAGGCAAGAGCATGGGGGTCATGCAAACAAAGAGTAAAAGTTGAGCAGGAGATGTAAAACTGGAGGATAAATAGGAGAGAATAAACTTCCAGAGCAGCATCTTCAGCAAGCACAGAGCAAACCAGAAGAACTTCACCCAGAAAAATTCGGTGCATTTGTGCATTCACTGCAATTTGTGCATTCACTGCAAATTTTTCAAATTACCAGCTTTATTCTGCAAACGAAGGGGAAGGTTCTCACCTGGAGGAAATTCAACTCTTGGGATCAGATATTGTCTCCTCCCCACATTTTGGGGACAATTAGTGCCTGTTTTGAGACTGTGATAGAAAGAACAGGACATATCCAAGGGAAAACCTGTGTTTTGCAAGGTGTCTGTGGGATCACGGTGGCCCCAGCTCTGTCCAACACCCCCCAAACACTCTGAGATGTTCTGTACCCTCACCTAAAGGGTTTCCCACCTGCTGGGACACTGCTCGAGGCAGATCATCAAATTACTCCAGAATCAGAGAGAATAAGACAGAGGTGAAGCTGTTAAAAACCACCCATCAACCTAAAGGTCAGGGTCTCTGGCAACAAAGAGAAAGAATTATTCCTGCAGTCCTCAAACAGATTTATCCTGGATATAAAGCAGGACCATTTACAGCTCAGCAAAATTTGAAAACTGGTACTAAAGCACATTACAAGCTTTCTTAATTCAATTTTCCCTGGCATTTATTGTGGTTAATAAAATACCCAAATGTCATCGAGATTTATAAAAATGTATTTATAGGTTAATAAATGCATAAAATGGACTATTTGGAAAAACCAGCTTACAGCAAGCCTAAATGGATACAGATTTGGGGGTTGCTGCCTGTCAGGGGGGTAATTAGTGCTTATTTACACAGATTTTCCTTCCCTGTGAAAATACAGCCCTGAATTCAGAGTTCAGGCTCAGTGCTATCTCCTATGTGAACTTTTATGCACCAAAATGGAAGAATAAAGGTTCCTCCAAAGGTCCTTTGCAGATTCTTTTGGGAATACGACCCTGCTGCTCACAATGACCACAAATACCAAAATTCAGGGTGAAGATTTGCCTGGGCTGGAATTGTGATAAATAGGGAAGAGAGGCTTTGTTTTGAGTTCAAGGAAATAATTTTAAATAAGAAAAATACACATTAAAGCATGCTGGAGCAAGCCTGGAGGCACTGATGGGAGTGACAGTCTCTATTTCCACATTTTTATGAAGTATTTCCAGAGAGTGACTCAGATTTTTTGCTAAATAGGCACAAAATTTAAACTATTTATTGGCTTTTTGCAGCTGTGTCAATAGACTACTTTGGATGGTTCAGTGTTTGGTCTGTGTGCACATACATACACAAAAAACTGGTTTGTTTCCTTTCCTCACTTCCTCACATGCTGGATTACAAACATGCTCTGCTATCCAAGCAAAATTCTAGGTATAGAGAGAGAAAAATATTAAAATACTGTAAGTATGAAATAATACAAATATAAAATAGCATAAAATAAAAATAAATACTAGAATAAGAAAATTATTACAATATAAACATGGAGAAAAATAATAAATTAAAACTATAAAAAATTTAAACATTTTAAATAAAATAATAGTAAAAATTATAATAAAGTAATTCTAAAATTATAAAATACACACACATTTTTATACATATATATATTTTTATACATATATAGGTAAATATATATAAATATATAAATATTTATAGTTATAGTTTTATATATATATGTATATATAAATATATATATATAAAACTACAAACCCATACTGATCCCAAGAAAATTTTGTCCTTTTTGCCCCATTTTTAACAAACCCTCCTGAAAATGTCCTGTCAAATATTAGGTTCTCTCCCCCTGCTCTTCATCCTGAATAATTCAAGTTCAGCCTTTTCATCAAGTTCAGCCTCATCGGTTTCCAGATCTCGGTCTCACCCCGAGCCAGAACTTCCTTGAAATAAACTTTAATGTGCTTTAATAATCTCCTGCTAATGCTGGTGATTGGCAATGCTCTGGTTTTAACAACTGCTCCAACACTGAGTGTAACCAAAGCTTTTATTTGTAATTACTGCTCTGAGCTGAATTCTGGTACAATCCCATTTATATCCAAATTATTTCTAATGAACGTTGGGCCGCACCAGACTAGAGGGCTACATGTTTAAAAGAAAATGGATTAATATTTTATTTTCAAGCCATTTCAAATGCATTTCTGTAACTAATAAAGAAACAAAAAAAACCCCACATCAAGCCCTTGCTAGGATAATTGACTAAAAAGGGGATTTTCTAACTCACAGAGCACTGCATGAAGTTTTTTGTTCATTAGAGCACAAGTGCAGCAGAGATTTATGGACACAAATAGACACAATTTCAGGAAAAGCAGAGAGAGGGATGCACACACACACAAATAACATAAAACACAGCAACTTATGGGATGTGCTGAGCCTTTTAAGCACTGGGAGGACAAACATTTCGAGGCACTCATCCCTTCTAAAAGGTATTTAATAGAATGGAAAAGCCTCACGTTTCCCAGAAAGCTTTCATGTACAGCTCATCGTTTTTAGACAAATGCTTTCTGAGCCCTCACTAATACAGTAAGTTATAAAAATTCTTGGCAATGTCGTTCTCATTCCAGAAGCTGCCATTTTTTAATTGACACTTCTGCATTATACAAGTAAAGGACACTGCTTCATCCCCCCCCTTTTTTTTTTAATACCTTCATTTCCCTTAAAACTTATCAGGGAATTACAGACATTTCCAGGCATTAGTCTTAAAAGACATTAGCAAAGAAACATTTCAGGCCCTTAATGCCATGAGTTTTAGCAGTTGCTGAGCTTTTCCAAAGCCAAAATAAAACTCAAAATGTCCTATTTTAACTTGCAAAACAAATATTACAGTGAGGCCAGCTGGAAATTTTGCTTCTTTCAGCAAGGCTCCAGTCCATGAACAAACACAGCCCCAGATTATCAGTCAGGGGAAATATCCAGTCCTGGGGAGCCCAACATTATTCCCAGTAGGTAAAACACATCTCACATGAAAGAATTTTGTTATTCCAGAAATTTCATTATTTCTGTTCAGCACTGAACACCTCCACTTCCTTCCAAAACCTTGCAAGACACAGAAACATCCTGGCAGTGCCAAATGTCTTTGTTCCAAGCTAAAATGGAGATGGCTGGGATGGACAATGACCACCATTCCCACTCTTTTTATCACAACCAGCACAATTATTTTAATTATTGTTATTTTTAGAAACATTTCACCACACTGCCACTGAGATGTGGGGGTGGGAGGCCCAGGGGTCACTCCTGCCCCTTCCAGGCCTTTAAATTTGTTGGGATTTTGAGCTACACGCAACCTCCAAATCTTAGCTTCCCTTCTTTCCTCCATCTGCAGTCCAACTATCTAATAATTAGCTTTAATTATGATTTGCATCATTAGCCTTTGGTCTTGTCCGCGGGTGCTCACCCATCCCTTGGGGCTGACACAGCAGGGAAGGGGAGGTTCACTCCAGAAGAACTCCCAGGAAATGTCACAGTCACAAAAATTTCACTGTCAGAAAAAGTTAAGGTTTATTCAAAGCCCTTTTTGAGACAAAAAAGTGAGACTGGAGGTTCCACAAACTTTTCTTGGCAGCTTCTGGGCCTTTTAAGTGACAGCTTTTCTAAGGCAGTCAAACAAGAAAGTGCTCACTGCAGCCTCCCTCTCTCTGTGCAACGTTTTGCCTCCAGACTGAATTACATATTCTGCAAACTCTACTTTTTCAGAATGGCTTTCAAGAAAAAGGGGTAAATTTTTAGATTATCCAATTAATTTAGTCAGGACATGGCTGTCCTAATTAATCCTGCATGATTCAAAGACTATTTATGCAGTACAGCTGCAAGCACACAAAAAATGTATTTATCCTAAAAAAAAACCCCTTAGAAAATAAAGTTTCCTGTCTTGGTCCAAAGTCCATTTGACCCGCTGGAAAAATACCACCAATTTGGAAGGAGGCTTTTAGAGCAATTTGCATTATTTTTAGGAAAGATTATCTTAAAGCCAAGATTCTGAAAGACTCTTCAGAAGTCTAAAGCACCACTCGAGACCAAGTCACAAAAGCTTTCTGCAGACAAAATTCTCATTACAATCAGCAGGGGTTTGCTCTCCTAATGAATATTTGAGTGAACTGATTGGAGTGCTCAGCTTTGGAGGTGGTTGGAGCACAAGATCTTCTTGACTCGATGATTTCCCTGCAATACACAGCACTGATCTCTTGGAAAACAGCAGTTGTGGCAGGGCTGAAAAGGGTGGAAATGGGTGAAGTTCTACCCAGAGTAGCTCTCTGAAGTACAAATTGTTCTTACTTCAATGACACCGCTCAAAGTTCCCATCAAATAAATGATCCAACTGTTCTAACTCCTTCAAATAATACAGACAGGCTGGAATTCTTACCCTCTTGTGCAAATAAACTCTGAGAAAGAGAAATTAAGGAGTTCTTGTCCTCTTAAATCTGCCTTGATTCACAGCAGGATAAATTCGTGAGCGCGGCGACATCCGGAGCGGCAGTAACGGGAAGCTGAGCTACAGTTTGCAATAACCAGGTCCCACAGTGGAAGCTCTTCACAGCTCCTGTCACTCTCAGTGGATCACAACACCCATCCCTGGGTTTTGATGACCAAAGGACAAACTGCAGCTGTCCAACAAAAGGGTTTACGTTCCTGCACCACCCAAAATCCTCGGCACGTAAAGCGACGGCACCGAACTCAGAGAGTTTTGATTGGTTCCACAAAGCACTGAACTGGTTTGAGGAGATTTTAGGGGTTTTCAGACACATGCACTTCAGTGGGACTTTGTGTCAGTCCATCCACTCCCAGTGTGAAAAATTGGGATCAGACTCCAGAGGTTCCCAAAAGGTTCCTTTTAACCCCACACAGACCCTGGGGATGCTCCATAGGCATCAACCCCCTCACCCCAATTCCTGCCGAGTGGCTTCAGCCCTGCACTCTGGAATTGGCCACCTCTCAACACAAAATACCAGGGGAACTTCTCCATGGGACACTTCAAGTGGCACAGGGAGGTTCCTGAATCCTTCTCAGCCCACCCTTGTACACCCCAGAGTTCCACACTCAGCCATTTTTGCCACAAAGCCAATGCAAAATCCTTCTGTCTCCTCTCCCCCTCTTCATTCTTCTTCCCTATATTCCAATTTATATCCTGTTCTCCTACAGCAGCTTTTGTTGGGCTGTTTCATCAAGTGGATCATTAAAAACAACATTTCTCTGATTACATTTATTTAGTTTTACTTATTTAAATAGGTTGCTTCTCCAGAAAGGTCACTTACTCTTATTTCTCCTTTTTTCCCCCAAGAAACAGAAAATATTTTAGTACATTCTTCTACTTAAACAAGCACAGTAGATTAATTAATGCATTTAGTCTCTGGAAAGCTTCTAAGTTTTGTCTAGCAGAAAGAGGCCATGAAATTTTCTAGTTTTTTCCCTGTAATTAGGCATAATAATTAGCACAATAATGCCCTTGTTAACATCCCTAATTATATGCAACTAGTGCATCAATAGCTCCTAGAAGGAAGCTGGTTACCTTTCCCATCTCCTGTGGGCACAGCAAACCAGGATCCTGTGCTGAGCAAGGACAGGCTGCGGAGCCACAAATCAAACAGCAAAAACTCCTCAGTCTAAAACAGCCCCAACATCAAAACCACTCCTTGGAAAAGTCTTAAAATAGCTCCCAGTCAGGCAAAAAAACCCAAAAAAAAGTTCAATAAACCCTCCACATCAAAAGCAGCACCAGGGTCTCCCAGCACCCAAGTTTTGCCATTTGTTCTTTTGGACTCATTAATCAGCTCCGGCCGCGGGTTCTGCCTCGGCTCTGACAGAGTCAACGCAGGCACCTCTTACATTTTTACATGTTCAGTGTGTCCTGCCCTATCACCAAGCTGCTCAGGTTAGCTCTGCTGGGAGGCTGGCTCCTTCCAGGAATAGAAATTAATTAATCAGTGTATTTTCCACCCCCGTGCCAGGAAAAACATCCCTGATTAAAACGCCGCGCTCGAGTTTTCGCAATCACGGCCGACACCGCTATTGATTAAATGGAAGCCTTGTGAGCACTTACTCATTTTAGAGGTGGATTTATTTCATTCTTCTCAAGCTGCTTTGTTTTAATTAAAGGGTGTATTCTAGACACACTATTATTATATATTGAGAACACCTCTGTAAGCCTAAACTATCTTTGTGGGAAAAAAGAGTGCTCTTGGATGATGGAAGCATTAATTCCCCAGTTCAGATCAGTCTAGAGTACAGCATGCCTTGAAGGCAGTCATTGAAACTTAGTGTGGAAGCTCCAAATCCATCTACAACTCTGCTTCCAGACAGAAAAAAATGCTTCAAACACGAGCAGTTGGGGCACCCCAAATAAATCCCACCCAGACTCCAAAGCTGGCAGTCTTGGCATCTTACTTGGCTGGTACCACTTAAATGGAAATAAAGAAAGAACAAACTTTTGGTCCCAGCCTCCATCAGCAGCCATCCTCATACACTTGGTACACTCAAATTCCATGCTGTCCTTTCCATATTCCACAGGATAGGACATCACACTTGCCCCTTTTCACAACTCACTGCTTTCTTTTGTATCTTTATGGAGACAAATGTTCACCAATTTCTTTTGAAAATACCAGATATTAATCCTCACACATTCCATTATAAGGAAATCATGCTAAATTAGCCCAATAATTACAAATTGTGAATTATCTGGTCAGGTCTGATAGATGAGAGCTTGAAGCACTCTTGACCTTAAATACCTCATACATTTCTCAGTATTTTACTTGCAGTGCAATTGCACGGAATCCTCTGGGAAGAAGATTCTGATAAATGCACATTCTTTAGTTATTTTGTCATTTTCTTAACTTACCAAAACCACACAACTCTTCTCAAGATGTCTAGAACATTTTCAAACCTCCGTGTGCATAAATTAGTGGTGCTGCATAAGGCAGACTTAATTTATGCACTCGCTATGGACCCAATTAGTTCCCCTGTACCAGAATGCCAAACAGATTTCCTTAATAAAGCAGAACACATCACATCTAATATTTACATAGAAGGCCAAGCTTTGACTGTTGTGTCACCAACTCCAGACTTTGAGGAAGGCATTCTGAATAAGCAGAGACACCTTGCACCATCCCAGGCTGCTCCAAGCTCTGTCCAGCCTGGCTTTGGACAGAGATTCAGGGATCCAGGGCCTCCCCACCCTCACAGGGAAGAATTCCTTCCCAATATCCAATTCAAATCTCCCCACATGATGAGGCTCTGTGATCTCACCCTCCTCCTGCCCAGAGCAGCCCCTTCCCCTCTGGGGGCAGGAGGTGATAACCTGCTATCAGACAGCTGTCAGGGACTCAATAGCTTGATTATTCTCCTGTTAATATTTTGCTCTCTCCCAGCCCAGCTGGTTTCATTGCTTGGTTAAGGCTGAGCCATGCCTGAGTGCTCGCAAGCTGAGGCTCCACCAAGGGAGCTGAGAGTGACGTGGTGAACTGAGAGAAAACAGCCCCAAACTGCTGATGACGTCTGTGCTGTGGATGTTTCTCACTCATGTTGGGAAGCAGAAACCCTGCCAGACATTTCTGTGCTGTGGTGGTTCTGCTTCAAGCCCTCCCTCTGTGTTTGTAACCTACTTGAGGCGTCTCCCATGGATTTATTTGGTCGAGTTTTGGCTGCCCCAGGTGCCAAGAGCGTCACAGAAAGCACCAGGGACCACATCAAGGTGGTCAAATCCTGGGAAGGTTTAACTGTGCTGACGTTTGCACAGTTAAACCTCAACCAAAATATTGACTTAAAGCAGTGCTGTGTAGATAGCCAAGATCAGTGTAAAGCAGTCTGTGAAGTGGACCATAAACTGATAAAGAAATCAAGTGGAATGGGGAACTGCTCGCCTGCATCCTCTGTGAGGAGAGTAATTTGAGATACTGCTGTCCCACAGGAAATATGCTTACAGGGGCTCTGAGCAAAGCCATGTCTGATGTACAGTGCCAGGATGAAGTGCACTAAGTCACTTCACATGGCAAGCAAACCATTTTTCACCTTTCAGACATTTATTTCAAGCAGATTAATCAAAATGAGCCATTTTGATTTTCATGGGTACCTAAATTAGCTTAACTCTTTTATCAAACAACCTCTATTCAAGACTCCAATAATAAGTTAAATTCATATAAAAATTTTACAGCAGAATAACAAAAAAATCATGTTTTTATAGCTCTAATGAGAATCTTATACCACCAGAAATTATGTAAAACTTTACACCTGTAATAGAGTTGCTCCTGTGAGTGCTCACATTTTGCATCCCACAAATCCCTTCCAGCCCCAAATAACCCAAAACCCTGGATAAAAACCACGCATATTTTTGCTCAGGTATGTTTAGGTTTAAGTGTACAACTCTGCAATGAAGTTTGGCATTCTTTAAGCAGAGGGCAGTATTACATCAGGAAATGGTTATTAAAGTTACCTGCTCCACAGCATGGGAGATTACAGCACTGCCATTGAACAGACATATTCCAGGTAACTGATTTTATGGATATATAAAGTTTCTGAAACTACAGCTATATTCAATTACGACAGAAAATTACAGACAGGAGAGCACTGCAGCCTCCTCCTACACTTTGCTAAGAATAAAAAAACCTTCTTGTCAATGCATTGTTTTACTTTGACCAAGTCCCTTTAATCTCAGAGGGTTTACCCTTCTCTCCTCAAATTAGCAGCTCATGAAACATAAATGCACCAGCAACTCTGTCCATTCATCCTTTAAATCCACACGTCCTGCCATCCCTCCTGGGCCTGGCACTGCAATCCTCTAACAGGAGTAACTCCTCTGAGCATCCTTTGATGCTCTGCTCCTTTTGGCTCCTGCAATCTCCAACCCTGCTGCTGCTGCTGCCCCTCCTAATGGCAAAGTGGGAGCTGAAAACCCAGCCAGGAGATAAAATTCTCTTCAGCCTTAGAACTTTCCCTCCTGCTTTGACATTTGTGTAACATTCAGAGGCCTCTTGCTCACACAGAGATGCTCCTTATCTCCAGCCAAGCACTTCAGATGGGAAGAATTATCTATTCCTCACTGACATCTTCCACTAAATGGAACATTTAATTAATTTGGTCCTAGGCCAGTCTGATCTCTTCTGCTCGCACGGAGACGAGCACGACTTGCAACTCTCTGGCACCGTTTCTTCTCCTCCTCCTCCCCCTCAAAAGGAACTTTAGTTGTTTACAGAATAGATACAAGAAAAGCCAAGCTGGTACAGTGACACATCATTAGTTAAAAATACACCACAGCATAAAGAGCTTTAGTGCCGAGAGCGCGTCGGAATGCGGAATTACACAAAAATGGCTTAGGAAGGAAAATGAAAGTCATCTGGAAAGTGGTGATTTTTCCTGCTACAGAACAAAAAAGACTGCAAGCACTTTGTGTTATTGCAGAAAGCCAACTTTAGCACAATTAACCAAGTTGGAAAAACGGTATAAAGGGTTATAAAAATACTGGGAATGTATTACCATCTCTAAAATGCAGATGGCACAGAGAGGGTGTGAGGAGAGGAGGGAGGAAGGTCTCAAAAGCCAACTCAGAGTGCAGGACCCTGGCCAGAGGCAGCATAACCAGCAGAGACAATTTGTGATTCGCAGCAAGTTGCAGGAAGCGCTGGAGACAGAGAGACGGAAATGCAGGAGAGAGGAGAGGGATGCTGGGCAGATTCCTGAGCAAAGCCCAAAACCAGCCAGCCCCACAATGAGCTGGGACTGCACAGAGCACAGCACAGGGAGCCAGGCTGAGCTCAGCCCCACAGCTCAGCTCAAAGCCACAGCCAGGCCCAGAGCTGGGAGCTCTCTGTGAGGACAGAGCTCAGCTCAAAGCCACAGCCAGGCCCAGAGCTGGGAGCTCTCTGTGAGAGACAGAGCTCAGCTCAAAACCACGGCCAGGCCCAGAGCTGGGAGCTCTCTGTGAGAGACAGAGCTCAGCTCAAAGCCACAGCCAAGCCCGGAGCTGGGAGCTCTCTGTGAGAGACAGAGCTCAGCTCAAAGCCACAGCCAAGCCCAGAGCTGGGAGCTCTCTGTGAGGACAGAGCTCAGCCCCACAGCCAGGCCCAGAGCTGGGAGCTCTCTGTGAGAGACAGAGCTCAGCTCAAAGGACAGAGCTCAGCTCAAAGCCACAGCCAGGCCCAGAGCTGGGAGCTCTCTGTGAGAGACAGAGCTCAGCTCAAAGCCACAGCCAAGCCCAGAGCTAGGAGCTCTCTGTGAGGACAGAGCTCAGCTCAAAGCCACGGCCAGGCCCAGAGCTAGGAGCTCTCTGTGAGAGACAGAGCTCAGCTCAAAGCCACAGCCCAAAACCAGAGCTGGGAGCTCTCTGTGAGAGACAGAGCTCAGCTCAAAGCCACAGCCAAGCCCAGAGCTGGGAGCTCTCTGTGAGAGACAGAGCTCAGCTCAAAGCCACAGCCAGGCCCAGAGCTGGGAGCTCTCTGTGACAGACAGAGCTCAGCTCCTGCCCAAGGCTGGTGGTGATGCTGCCTCATGGCCCTGAGCTGCTGGGAGCTCAGAGAGAGCCCAGGTTCACAACTCAGAGCACAAATACAGCCAGAGACCCTCTGAAATAAACCACTTACAGCTTGGTTGGAAATGGAGCTCAGACTAAAATAATTAATTGAAAACCAGCAGGGTTATTAATTTGTTAATTGAAATGTAATCAGGTACCAGCATCTGTACAACACCAAGATCTGGGTTGGAAGGGACCCTAAATCCCACCCAGTGCCAGCCCTGCCATGGGCAGAGACACCTCCCACTGTCCCAGGCTGCTCCAAGCTGGCCTTGGGCACTGCCAGGGATCCAGGAGCAGCCCCATTTCCTTTGTGCCAGGACCTCACCATCCTCACAGAGAATTTCTCCCTAATTGACCAATCTTCCACCCACTGACATCAGAGTGAGCAGCCCCAAGCACACCCAAGGCATTGGGAATGCTGGAAAGCTGGAGCTTGGACAGTTTAAGATCTTGATGCATAAAACAAAATTATGAACAGAATATTCCTGTAGCTGTACCAAAAGGAATTACCAATATGAGATTGTCAATAGTGGGGGCTGGAGTTCCAGGCTGTAACACAGCACAGCCCACAGCAGCTTCAGGGCTGCCAAAGAAGTCACCAAGAAAAAGTGAAAGAGATGCTCTAGTGACATTTTAAAGGGGGGAAAAAAACCAGAGGTAGCTCTAATCATCATCCTCTGATGAGGTGTTTTAATTCTAGTATAACAGACTGTGGCAAAACCTAAATAAAAACAAAGAGAATCAGGACACATCTGTTCAGCATGAAACATTTTTTTCCCCCCCGTCTGCTTCCTATGGAAGAAAAAAGACTTCAAGGACTGTGCTGAGGATAAGATCTCCTGTATCAAAGCAGGTGATACAGTAGAGTTGTGATAATTCTTGTGGAATGAGAGGAACGAAGATTAAGAGGAAAATGAGGAAATAAGAGATCTTTGAACTGCTTTGAAGCAGGGCGCCAAAAAGCTGCTCCAAATTCCCATTAACTTCAGCAGTGCGTGAAATGCAGTTTACTGCCTGCATGGCTCCGTGTTCTGGAAACTCCAATAGTGGGCAGTTAAACCCTGGAAATACACGGCTTACAGGCAGGGACAGCAGCACAGCTCTGGGCTGGCAGTGAGTCAGCAGCACAAAGGGAAACACAGATCTCACAGGAACAGGCACACGGGGAAGAACTGATGGCCAGGAGGTTTTGGTGCGAGGAGGAATGAAAATAGTGGCTGTGAGACCGAAGTGATAACTCCTGAAAGAGTCACAAGTGGTGAGGGAGCTGAAGGGATGGGAAAAGAGCAGAAGGAATTACAGACTGGAGACAAAAAGTGAGTCAGATTCCAGTTCCTTCTTTGTGCCACATGGTGTATTGAGGACAGCTGCCACTCAATAAAACCTAAAATAACTTTTTACTAGAAAACTTTGAGCAGGGCAGTTGCTCTACATCACCTCCTCAGATCCGTTCCAAATCAAACAAAAACCACCAGAATTTGCAACATGGTACAGGCAGATCAATCATTTAAAAAGAGCATTAAGAGGAATCAAACAAAATATGTATTTGCAAGTAAGGAGATAAAGATGCTGTTCTTAAAATGGTATAAACAGGAACAATGATCAATTTGAATGAATTAAACAAACCAAAACCATCTTGTTTTCCTTCTCAATAAGGAAAACTGTGAACCTGAGAGACTAAGATCCAAAATCAAAGGAAAAAGTTCAAAACTGACCCTAAGGAATATTTCTCCTCCCTTCAGTTGGCAGATGGATCCTTTGAAGCAAGGAATCCATTTGCCAAATACTTCTAGGGGATCAAGGGATGCAAATTTTCACCAACATAAAGACAGAGAAACCAGGGAAACGTTTCTTGAGTAACGCACACTCCAACACCTTTATGCAGAATCACATCTATAACGCTTTTATTGTAACTAAAGGGGTAACAAAACCAGTCCTAGCAAAGATTAGACCAAATATTTTAATCCACAAAGATTAATCTGAATTATAGATTTTCAGAAGAACCTTTGTTTCTGTTTGAGTCGCTTATTTTGAGGTATCAAATCTTTTAAAAAGGAGGAGTAAAATCAAAGTGTGTCACAGTGAGCCATGAGGGGTTGGCATCATCAGGTGTTTCACCCATACTTTGCTTTGGTCTGGGGTTTCCTAATTTTTAGCCACATTTCTCAGTATCACAGAATCCCAGACTGCTTTGGGTTGGGAGGGACCTTAAAGCTCATCCAGTTCCACCCCTGGCACCTTCCACTATCCCAGATTGCTCCAAGCCCTGTCCAGCCTGGCCTGGAACCTGAGCCAGGTTTAAAACCTGGTTTTAAAGTAAAAGACTTTAAAATAAAAGACTTCAAAGCCACTGGTGGAGTATCAAACCTGGCAGCAATAATTTCATGTGCCACAATTCCAGCACTAAACCAAACCTTCGTGTTTGCCAATTTAGCTTTTTTTATTTTTTGCCTTATGAGGCTGTGGGTTAAAAGGGGCACGAGAGATGCACATTCAGTACACCTCATTTCCATCTGTAAAGTAAATGTTTAATATTCCAGGAGTCGGAAATTAATTTCCTAAATGTTAATTGATGCTATTTCAAATCGCTGAGGGCACATTGAAGGCATTTCAAATGATTAACACAAGATTTGATGGCAAAGGAGCCATTTCAGTAATGGGCAGAGCCAAAGCCATCCCTCCTGTCCCACCTGCAGCAAGAAACACTCACTGAAAACCCAGTGAAATGGGGGAATTTCATCTGACTAAAATCCAACCACCTCCAGCCTGATTCTGTGTCCTTCACTTGAGGACAGAGCTGCTTTTAGGGGTGTTTTGGGGTTTTTTTTGGATTTGCATCCAAAAAGGACATCACTGATGACAAGTAGAAGCTGTTCAAGCACTCAGCCCTTCACAAGCACATCCTTAAATAACCAAAATTATTAAATAATCCAAAGATTGAATTAAATAATCCAAATTAAAAGAAAAAAACCACCATAAACCCCCCTCCCAAGCTGATTTGCAGCCCCACAGCCTGGGCAGCATTCCCACAAGGTGCTCCTCTCCCAGCCTGCAGGACAAACTCCACCTCTGGCCTGGGATAATCGATGGAGAAGTGTCAGGGGCTGAGGAGTGAGCAGCAATGCAGCCTGAGAGGGAAAACACATCACTCTGGGAGGAGCTGGGGGCTCTCCTGCTGCAGCACTGCCACTCCAGCGCTTTTCAGGAGCTCTACACTCACTTGAGCAGCCCTGGAGGCACAGCCACCACCAGCTCGGGGATGACTGATGCTCCATCTCCAGCAGCAAATCCCACTGAGATTTTAATTGAATTCCAGCAGCCATTTTATTTTTCTTTTTTTTTTTCCTTCCACACAGCCTCTCCACACTCTATTTCCTCCTTGCTCCCAGTGATTCAGCAGTTTATTCCTCACTACACTAATCCCTCCATAAGACAGTTTCTCATCCCTTTCAAGCAGTGCTCATGACAGCACTTGCCCACATCACTGGTGTTTGGGGGTCATTTTTTTCCTATTAAATAGGAATTTATCTCGGACACGCTTTGGCTTTCAGGCTGCACCACTTTTCCAGCCATGAGGAGCATCATGAGTCCTCACACTGTGCTCATCCAGTCCCTCAGCTGAGCTGATGACAGCGTTGCAGGAATTAAAAAAGGAGACAGAAAAATGGAAATCTGGAGGCCAGAGGATCACAAACAAGCAGTGACACCTGGGACCTAAATCAGCTGTGAAACATTCTTCAGAATACCTGGAAAATACATGTTTGCTGTTTACAGGGGACTCCACAGAGCTGCCAGCTGCCTGTTCGAGTGACTCACCTAAAAGGTGCAGAAATTCAGTTCATAGGAGAAAAGAAAAAATAGGGAAAACAAACTGGCAGGACCCAGCTGTGCCAGAACTCCCAGCAACTCCTATCATTCAATAACACCTTGGAATCCAGGCTGACCCATCTTGACCCAGCTATTTAGGCAGAGGCTCAAAACTCAGCCCAGTGACTCTTTGTTGTAGTAATGAGCAGTTTAAAACCACCATAATTGCTTCTGACCATAATCACCCAACAGCCATGAGCTGTTTATCTGAGAAAAATTAATCCTCAAAGGGTGACCCTCATGTCCACAACGTGTTCTCAGTCATGGAGTGATTGATAAGTTATTCCAAGCCAGTCCACAGAACCACTGGTAGTGACATTTTATCATCAAAGCTCCTTCGCCCTTAATCAAAGGCTAATTCAACATGAAATCCTTAAATATGGGCTGCACCACAAGATAAAGTTAGCAACCTTGAAAAGGCTGGGAAATGGCAATTTGCACACACAAACACAAGATTGAGAGCTCCCATCATAACCTGCCTCATCAATCACCAGCTGCAGTGGCTCTAGCAGGACTATTTCCAGAGTATATTAAACTTCACCACATCTTAACCTTCTTGTAAGGCCACAATAATCTCTTTTATAATATCAAACAAGTGCAGAAGGGCAGACTTGCTTTGTGCCAAAGTATGCCTTGTGTCAGATTTCAGATTTAACAGCCTTGTTCCCTTCCCAGACGTTCCTTGGTGGCATTTCAGCCCCATATTCCCACTCGGGGAGCACAGACAACACATCTCACACATATTCTGAAAGGAAATACTCTGAAATGCTGGAATGAGGCACATCCCTTGAGCTACCACCTGGTAATTACCTGTGCTTCCAAAATCTCTTTGCAAGGGGAAGATGCGGCCAGGCACCTGTGACTGAACTCAAATTTATCCCATTGTCCAAGCATTTCTCATGATCTTAGGCTGAAAAGCCAAGTCATGAGGACTCCATCTTAAATATTACTCAAGTTAAAAAAAACAAAACAAATACTCCAAATCTCAAGCCAAATGCAGATTCTGCAATAATGAATTACAATCGGGGTTCTATCAAAAAGCTGCTGCAAAGTCAGGATGCTCTCTCCCAGCCCTTCCTCTAAAAACACAACTTAAATCACCCTAAAGTTTTGATGATTCAGCGTCACCAAATCACTTCAGAACAACTGATTATGTTTTAATTTTTGGGGAGTTTTGGGTGGCACAAGGAACCCAAGTGATGAGGGCAGAAGGAAGCGGCCAAGGGAAGGGATGGCAGAGAGGCACAGAGGGTGAGAAGCAGGAGAAGGGAATCAGGAATAATAAAGAGGAAGCAGGATATAATAAAGAGGAAAAGAAAGGACACAGCAGATTTTCAGAGGATTAGGAAGAGTAGGAGGACGTGGTGGCAGACACATCTGACAGTGAGGAGCCAGGGAAGGAGGACAATTCAGGATCCTGGGAAGCAGAAGGATGCCTGGAGATCACAAACAGCCCTTGTCTTTGAAGGAGGGATCTAAAAATCACATGTTGGAGGCAGTTCAGTGTCCATCCAAGTAATCCTCCTCCACACTGACCCCCAGCACTTCCAGCTGAGCCAAAGCTGTCAGGGACAAACACTCACACACCAGGCAAAGGGGAAGCTGCCCGTGGACAAAACCAGCCCCAGCCTTGTCAAACCATGCCCTAAAACCAGGCCCTGCCCACCAGAAATGTCTTTTTTCAGAGCATTCAGTTTTAGGACATTTCTCCAGCACAACTGTGCATTGTCTGCTGGTAATAATTCTAATTAAATTTACACTCTGAGCCTGGTTGTGGGATACAAAGCACAGATGCTACAAACTCTAAGAGGACTGCTGGCCTGTCACTGTTTTAATTAGCTTGACAGGTAATCAAGTAGAATTTTGTAATTATACCACTGCAAAGCAGAAATGTTTCCTTTCAAATCCCTTCTCCTGGAGCCACTTTGGTCAAGCACAGGCAGTTCTGAGCCTCAAGACCAGAAGCAAAACCCCAAACTTGGCTTCCTCAGGGCCTGGCTCTGACTCAGCAAGGCTCATGTGCTGCTGAGGAGCGTGGGAGAGAAACTCCTGCCCTCCCCCAGAGATGAAATATGTATAAAAGCTGAATCTGCAGTCCCCAAATGTGCCATTTTGTCAAGTACAGCAGAGTGTGTGGCCACTTTTCCCTAAACACCACATGGTGCTTGTTCCTTGAGGGCACAGCCCTGGGTCCCAAGGCTTGCTGCCACTGGGGCAGGGGCAGACTTTGGGCACACAAAATTCACTTTTTGGGGTATCTCAGCAGCTTGGGTGACATTGCTGTTCCCACTGCCCACACAAGAGCCAAATTCTGCCTTGTGGGGCCATTCCCAGACCCAAACACCCCACAGGGCACTGCTGACCTTCTAATGGCTCACGTTCACCAAGGGCTTCCCCATTTCAGCTTTTATTTCAAATACCCCTTCACTCCCAATGCCACTGATGCCTTTTGGGCTACCTAGAAACAGAGGCCAGACAGAATTAAGGGAATAAGAAGCTGTTCTATTTATTGAAGGGCCCAGTTTTGGGCAGACACCCAAAAATGCATGATGGGTCAGGGTTTCACACTTTTATAAGTTTGGTCCATTTGCATTTTGGGGGTGAATCTGCCAATTCCAGCTTCAGGTAATGAAGTCATTGACCCCAAGTTTGCTCCCCCAACTCCCTTCTGTTCCCATCTCTGGGCCCTGAGGCAGTGAGGTGTCCTTGATTGCCAGGCCTGCAGAGGAATTGTTGTCTCTGCCCCAAATGGGGAAGCAGCAGCTCCCACTGAGTGTGGAGTTTGGAGTTACACACTAAAGAACTGCAGGGTTACAGATAGATGGAAAATAGAAAAGCTGCAATCCTGAGGCATCCCCAGAGTGGAGGCATTGAACCCAAATTCCAGTCACATCCTCACTAATGAGGAGTGTTTACCCAGGAGTTAGAGGCTCTGTAAACAGAAAGCAATTTCCATCCTCCTGGCTGGGCTGGTGTCAGCATTTGCAAACCATTACCAGCGTGCCCAGAACTGTCTGCTCCAGTCCTCCACACTTCCTATCAAACTGGCATTTAAGGATTTGGAATGCAGAACACAAGGCTGCAGCCTAAAAATAATATCCTGAGATTTGATCCTGCACTTCTTATTCAGGCTCAATTAATCAAGGTTGCCTAACTCTTCAGAAGTACTTTTCATCAGCAGATTGAAAACACTTCCCACATGAAATGGGGATCAGCGTCTCTTTTTTACTGTGGGGAACCTGAAAATGAGATTTCACCTGAGAAGGAGCTCTGAGGCTAATTTAGGAGTACTGTCCAAAGGGATGAGGAGTCCATTATTCAAAGATATCTTTTATATTAAGAAATAAGCTTTTCCTTTCAGACCACTAGAAAGACTAGAAAGTGATCTATCACAGGATTTATCATGCTGTCTCTGAAAACCTCACACCAAGAGAGCACATTCCAAAAGAGCCAGGCTGAATGAGAGTATTTACTTGATCTCCATCTTCAGTTTTCATGGTGAACACCCCCCAGGACTAAGGAGAAACTCCCAAGAATTAAGAAATTAAATATTTTTGTCAGAAACCATCTGCAGTCTCTCTGAACAGATACAGTAATAACATCCAAAACGAAGACAACATTCATTTTTCAAATAATTGTAAGCTCTGAAAACATCTTGTTCTCCTTTGGAAACAACATCGTTCAGACTTAAAAGCGTGTTGGAAAAAACCCCTCCAGATAATTTCAGGGTCTGTAGAACAAAACTCACCTCTCCACTAACAAGATTGATTCCTTTTGACATTCAAACTGAGAGGCCATTAAGAAAATTTGAGTTTCAGAAACACCACAGGTTTTTTTGACTAATTCAATTGCAGAGTCAATCATTCAATGATTAATTAAACACCAATCTTGAAAATCTCTTGACAAGAACAATAGGAGCCTAACCAGAAAAAAAAAAACAACCCTGAAACATTATTGATAACAAGATATCAATATCCTTTTGAAAAAGAGTCACTCTGCAGCTTCCATACATCCTGTTAAATGTATATAATTTACAATTTCCCATTTACAATAATAGCTGAAAGCAAATTGTTCCACATTTTCCATAACCCTTCCAATGTAGAATTGCATAAATGCAACATACACACTTAAATGCAGATTTATATATTCTTGTAAAAAGGGAAATCAAAACCCCCTGTCAGGGCACAGAGAAACTCCAGGACAAATTCCTTAAAACACAAACAACACAAAGGAGATGCTGACATTCAATGCAATTACATTAAGAATAAAGATAAATTGACACCAACACATCAGAATTAGGATTAAACAATTCTTACCTTCTCCAGTGCATGATATGCAGCCTTCAGTCAAATTTCCAATACCTGAAAGAAGAAAATCAAATGGAATGTTGGTTATGCTGATATTTTAAGACACCAAATTAATTCTTGTTATTGTCAATTTGTTTTGCAGACAGAGAGGCTGGCTTGGACGAGTTTTATTTGCTGTTTTCAAAGTGCCACGAGACAACAGCAGGAACCTGCTCAGAGCCTTCCCCTCTGCTTGGTTCAGTCCCTGAACCCCCAGTCCCTGAGGTTTCTTCTCCAAAACCCCCAGCCCCTGCCCTGGGGTTCAGCCTTCCCACCTGGGATGACTCAAACCTTAAATTTTTCCACCTCTGATTTCACTAAAGGCTGCAACTCTTCCACTGATAACTCAGCTGACAACAAACCAACCTGAATCCCACAGAAAGAGGCTGAGGCAGAGCCATTTCCCATTAGATCATCCAAACCACATGCTAATAAAATTTGAAAAAAAAAAAAATCAGGAAAAAACAGGAAACTTATCCAACACATGATTTAAACCTAAAGCTTCACATGTTTGGTAGCTAGGTACGGGTCACACAGAGAACATATGGCAAATGGAGATGATGTTTATGAAACTAGAATTCAGTGGGCACCAGAAATGCAGCAAAAATGATATAAGGAAATATGAAATTTTTTTTTGCACTATCAACACATCCCAGATAGGAGAGGCAGAAAAAGAAGTCTGACATTTTGCCTGAAGATAAGCACCCATTTCCCGGGTTGTAGCTTAAATTCCAATTTGATATGAGGAAGTCACAGCCAGAGGAGAGCCCTGCTCCTGTAATGGGGTTGCTCCTGAAGTCCCTGAGAATTAGATATTGAGAAGAAATCCCTCCCTGTGAGGGTGGGGAGGGGCTGGGATGGAATTCCCAGAGCAGCTGTGCCTGCCCCTGGATCCCTGGAAGTGTCCCAGGCCAGGCTGGACATTGGGGCTTGAAGCCCATGGTGTCCCTGCCATGGCAGGTGTGGCACTGGATGGGATTCAAAATCCCTTCCAACCCAAACCTTTCTGGGATTCTATGGATCCAAAAAGCTGCTACACCCCATTCACTACTGGGGAATTACATCCCTGGCAGGCTAAGGGGATATTTTGCCTTCATTTTCCATGGATGCACCACTCCCACCCACCAGCAGCTTCCAGCAAGGACCTGGCCTGACAGCTCCCAGCCTGAGAGCTCCTCTCATGGACCAGCAGCTGGCACAGCAATCATACAATCGATGTATCTCGATTTTCCACCTGGATTGCGGAATTCAGGATATCCCCCTGGCTGTCCTGGACTGCCAGGACGCTCAGAGACCCTGGCACAGAGCCCAAGATGCCTGTGGTTTTGATTATGATCCATGGAAAAAGTTACCAAGCCACGAAAGTATAAGTAGAATAATATTTAGTTCGTCATGGGGTGAAAAACCAGATTTTTGGGGTTTTTAGAATGGGGGTTCAGGGGGCAAGATGGAGGAATCTGGGCGTTTCCAGCCTTTCTCCTTCTTCTTCTTGGCCTCCATCTTCTGCTGTGATGGTGGCACTTTTGGATTGGTTTAGAGTAGAAGCTCACTGTCTAACACAGGTGATAGGTATTGGGAAGTAATTGTAAATATTGTACAGGTAGCTTTTAGTATAAAAAGATAACATCACCCCAGGGCAGGCAGAGTGCCTCTGACTGTCCTGCTGAGCAGACCTCGCCAGGGCAGGAGAAAGAATTTTATAGATAAGGAACAATAAACAACCTTGAGACAGAAATGAGGAGCCCTGACTCCTTCTTCGACTGCCAGGCTGGGAAAAGAGACTTTCCAATGCATCTCAGGGTCACTGTGAGCAGCTGAAGCCCCAAGATTGGATTTCCTGGAGGGAAGAGCTCCCTCCCAGCTCAGGAGAGCTGCAGGGGAACAGGTGGGGTGCAGCTCCAGCCCTGGGTCTGGGAAAGCTTTTCCATGAGGAACAGGCTCGAGGCAGGCAGAGCCAGATGGAGCCCACCGAAGTGAGCACAGCGCCGGGGAGAGCGGGGAAATATTTGACATTCAGAGCTTTGCTAATTAGACGTGGAGAAGAAATGAAAGGTTTTGTACCAATCAAAATATTACTCTGTTTACTCTAACTGTTCAACTTATCACTTCACTCAGGCAAAGTTTGGGAGAACAAGTTGCACAAGTTAAGCAACACTCCACCACCAACGTCGCTGGGTATTTTTAGACGCTACAAAGCCGCGGCTGCTGAAAACAAAGCAAAAAAAAACCAAAAAAACCCTGCAGTTTTGCCTTAGCTAAGCCTGGTGTGCTCAGTACAGCGAGATTTGGAGCCCACCAGGCTCCCAGACACCCCTGAGCCCCGTGGGCATGCAGGGCTCAGAGCCAGGGCACAAGAGGCGTCTCACAGAACACCTGCACAGCAGCCCCCAGAGCTGCACCTCACCACGCTCTGGGCTTTTGTTTCTCCAGCCCTGTCATGCCTGTGTGCAGAACCAAGCTTGGGTGGCTTTTTTTGGATCTGACGTGGGAGACTCTGGATGAAGTCTTGGTTCTTCTCTTCCCCCACACCCCAGCAGTGCAGTTACTACAAAGCTCATGATGCTTTCTCCTGCTGGAGCTGCTCGCCTTGGGTGGAGCACAAAGCTCATCTCCCATCTGCCCACCCAGCACTTTGGACACTTCATCATTTTGGGCTAGAAGGAGCAGGGGACTGGTGGAAAAACCTCTGCATTCTGATCCTGTCTGCTTAGCAGCTCAAGCCAGCAGCACACAACCACTCAAACCCTTCAGAAACTGCAGGTTCCAACAACAGGAACACTTCCACGGACAATTTCTTAAAACACCCTGCCTTGGCAGAGAGATGTTGACTCAAACCAGGGAGGAGGCACATTCAGAATATTCTGTTTTCAGCACAGGATTTCATCCTGCAGGAATTGCAGATACTCCTGACAAAACCTGCAGATTTGGTGCTCAGGTGGTGACCTGGCAGTGCTGGGTTGATGTTTGGGCTCCTCTCAGAGGGCTTTTCCCACCTTTAAAGTTCTGTGTTGGAGATGGTGATTAAATTAATTGTATATTATCCTCACCAGCAGCACTGAACCTGAACTTCCAGGCTGGAAAACCTACAGCTTTTCAATTGTATTCCCCCCAAACACCAATCCCCAGGCAATTTTGCTAAATAATAAAGAAACCTCCCCTAGCCTGGAGGGTTTGGCCAGGAATTCAAACCCACACCTTCATCTCAGGTGAAAAACAACCTGGAACAGGAACTGGGGGGCACAGACTGCGCTCCCTCCCTCGGGTGACGCTATGGAAGACAGCACACTAAAATCTGAATTTAGCAGGTTCAGTATTTTCTGCATCCCTTGTCAACAGAAGGCTTTGAAAAAAACCTTCAGAACACGGAGAGGAAGTTGTCTCCAAAGGAAAAGGCAACAACACTCTTTTAGTGCTGCTCCCCAGTCACCACTGCAGTCGTTCTTGAAGCTGTAACTTCCAAAAAAACCTAAGAAGAAACTCAGTTTTGTGCAAGCCTCATTTCATGTAAAGGAACAGCACATCCTTCAAGAGGGGGGAAAAAAAACGACTTAAGGAGAGAAAATAAAAATAGAGAGGATTCATTTCACAGTAATACTGTGTATTTGCACAGAAAAATTCCACTTTTTTTTTGTGGAGGCAGTTCTTTGGGAGCTGGCAAGAGGGAGCACTGATGAGAGCCTGGAGAAGTGCTGATCTCTCAGCTGCTGCCAGCAGAAATCCATACATTACACTGAGCTTATATTGACACAAACTCGTGCAGAGGGGGCTGAAAGCAGCACTCCCAGAGAAACCTGAGGGGCTTCTTCCACCTGGAAGATTTTTAGCATCATTTGCAGATCCTGCCATTCCTAATGAATCCTTCCTGAGAGCAGCTGGAGCCCAGGCTGCAGGGAAGGAAAGGGTGATGGGGCTGCCCTGGGGCAGGAAACCAAGCCTGGCCCAGGACTGGGACATGGCTGAGCACCAGGCTGGGATTCCTCACCCCAGAATTCTCCCTTGCTCACTGCAAGCTCACAACAACCCCTTTGCTGATTATTTTTATCTTTTTCCTGTCCCTGGCTCTGTTGTGGTTTCGGTTTATGGAATCAGCCTCCTCTGGCACTGTTTTTGCATCACCTGCCAACCCATAGACTTGCCCTATCTTCCAAACCCTGTTTTAAGCCAAGATTAAATAAAACTGTGAGATTTTGCATCTCTGCTTCGCTCCAGTCTCAAACTGGACACTCCAGGAGCCCTCAGACTGCAGATTTGTCTTTATCTCAAGCCCCCTGCACACTGTAAAGATCTTTTCCTGCTCCTGTTGTCTAATATGAACTTCCAGCCTTCCACACAGTATTCCTCAGTTAGGCTAAAGGAACATGAGAACCACAGTTCTGAGGACTATGGGCTCATTAATAAATGCTAATGAATAATCCAGTGCACCTGAAGCTGCTCTTGCTTGTCTTCATTTCCAGCAGCCCTCAGGAGGAAAGCTGCTCTGTTCCACCCCTGTTCCTGCTCCAAGAGGACATTCCTTGGATAAAACCCATGCCCAGCCAGCTCTGCCCTAATCCTGCCTGTGCTGCTGCTCCACACAAAGCCAGAGGATGTGAACTCTGCATTTTCACCACCTGGATCAGCATCACCCCCAGCCCTTCCTCCTGCTCACCCATTTCAGCACTGCATTGGTTATGGGAGCTCAAAGGAGCAGACAGAGTTTTCTGGGGCTGAAATATAAATCCCATGTGCAGAAGCATTTCCTGTGCATTTAAACACTGTTTAGTGAGTCAGCCAAAATCATTCTGCAAGTGTCACCCACCTCCTGAAGGAAAAGCTCCAGCAGCCTAATCCCAGCACAGCTCTCCCAGGGACTGAGGGCTTTCACTCCCAAGCAAAATGCTGTCAGAACACAGAGCTCATGTGATTTATTCTAACTAAAAAAAAGTGCAAAAAAAAAAATATTTCAAACTCTTTATTTGGTCTCATCAAGCAGGGATGAGCGTTAGAAATTTATATTGGGTTTTCAGGCTTTAAAATTCCATTTGTTGGCTGTCATTTGCTTCACAAATGAACAGAACACTGAGATTGCTCTGATAAATACAGGCACTACAATTGTTTGGAGAGATTATTATCAATATGCAGCCATGCAGGTCAAAGGGATTCACCAGCTGATTCCTCAATTGAACTTTAAGGTGCATAACCCTCAAAATTGGCTCTGCTACTTAAAATGGGATTTTCTGCTCCATCAAAAAAAAAAAAAAAACTTCTACTGACTGTAAAAAAACTTTCAGTGACTGCACAGAGCAGAAGCTCCTGTTTGAAGGATGCTCTCCCAAAGCTGTTTTCCCACAGGGATTCGTGTGGAGAGCCCACGGATCAGGAAAAAGCCCAGGAGAACTCCAGGAGCTGCACTCGGAGGGGATGATGTGTTCATCACCTTCCTGCTTGAAATGCAAAGTAATGACACAAATTAAATTGGTTTTCCTTGTCTGAGTGATGCCTCTGTCTCTCCAAAGTGCTGATTAAGAGATCCTCAACTCCCCAGAGGTTACTGCAGCTGAAGCTGCCAGGCTTTGGTGACACAAAGGGACAATTCTGACACAGGCACAGTTTGGGCTCGTGGCTCTTTCCCTACCCACATGAAACATCTTCATTGCATTCTCCGAGCAGCAGAAGGGGATGGGTTTTACCAGCTCCTCTTAAGGAAACAACCACATTTCAGTCACCATCACCACAAACTGTGGGCTCACAATCCTAATTTTAATGGGATGCCAGTGGAGCAGCTCTAAAGCTGTACCAGACCCAACTTCACTCCCTGTCCTCAGGAGCTGAGGCTCTGTGAGCTCCCCAGGCTCATGCTCCGAGCCAATCCCACCACAGCTCGACAAGAACTGATGAGATCTTGTCAAACTTCTGGATTTCTGCATTTCTCCAGGGCCAAAGCCTGTCTCAGCCGATGGCACAGAGCAGGAGAGCTCAGCACAACTCAACCAGCTACACCTGCCAGGGCACCACCAGCTCCCCTTCATTCCTCATTCCCATCCCTCCATTGCATTAAATGTTTCCTTGCTGGATTGCAGTGCCAGAAGCAAAAACTGGGAGTGATCAGAAACCTCCCTAATCACCTGCAACCAATTACAAAGCACCAAGCAGCAAAGGTCACCGATAAAAAACCAAATCAGGCACTGAGTAATGAATGTCTACACCACACATCACAATCAGCAGCCCTGAGAGTTCATTGCCCAGGTCTGGCCATTGGTTTTTTATCTGAGGTGACAACTCAGTGCTTGCTTAGCCCAAGGTGTGCACCTACAGCCCCCTGATTGCTGCAAACAAAGGCCTTGAATATTTCCTGCTAATCCAGCATTTCCAACCTGGAGCAGAAGCATCTCCCAGCACTCAGCAGTGAGGTTTTTCTGACCTTCTGTGGTGAGGAATCATCTTGTGCAGGGAGATGAAATGGATGCACGCCCACAGCCTCTCCTCGCCGGAGCTACAGCTCCATCACCATTAAATTGTTTGTTTTGCTCCTTCTTAATTTGTTCCTTGTCCTTGCAAACCCCAAGACATTTCAGATCGCCCACACCCTCCCTCAGCACCATGTTCTCCAGAAAAACAAGGTCTCCTGCCTTCCAAGCTGCTGCCTTTGAAGAATTGCTGAGAAATTGCACAAGTAGGTCAGGCAGTGCAGAGGCACAGGGGAGGCTACAGAGGGGTTTGGGGTTTCATGTGGCCACATCAGCCACAAAAATGACATTTCCAGGTGCTCACCCCCATTCTTTTATGTGGAAAGAGCAACAGGGTGAGTAAGAGATGTAAGAGATTTAAGTTTATGTTGCTCTGTTCCACCAGCATGGATCAAAGCTGGATGAGCAGAGGTGTCACAGACATCTTTTATGAAAAATCTTTTCCTTAGGATCTTTTCTCCTGAGAAGCTGAGAGGCCTCAGGAACAAAATGTACCCAATGGTTATCTGCTGCTGTGGGATGCAACAGGTGCATCTGGGATTGGGCTCATGTGGTTGTTTCTAATTAATGGCCAATCACAGCCCAGCTGGCTCAGACTCTCTGAGAGTCAGGAGCTTTTGTTATCATCCCATTCCTTCCTTTCTGTTCAAGCCTTCTGATGAAATCCTTTCTTCTATTCTTTTAGTATAGTTTTAATATAATATATATCATAAAATAATAAATCAGCCTTCTGAAACGCGGAGTCAGATCCTCGTCCCTTCCTTCATCCTGGGACCCCTGTGAACCCCACCACACAGAGGTGTGACAATGAAAACACCAAAAAATGCAAATCAAAGCTTGAAATGCTGGGGAGAAAGTCCCAAAGATTTGCAGGTTCTCAGCATAACCTGGGGGTGCTTGGGGTGGGGGGCACGGGGCCAGGTGGGCCTGCTCACCCCACAGTGCCTCAACACAAGCAGCATTTTCCTTTATTTAACTTTCTTTTTTTTTAACTCATCATCTCAGGGAACAAAGGGGTGGAACTGAATTTTCACTGATGTATTCCTATTTATTAATGCTCTGAAAACCAGCAGAGCCACATGAGCTCCTGCTCTTGGGGTCTCACCAAGAGCCCTGGACACAGCCAGGAGAGGAAATGTCCCACTGGAAAGGCAGTGGGGAGCCAAGAAAAACTCCACTCCAACTTGAGAAAAATTCTTCTTTTAACATATTCTGAATTGCAACCAAACAGAACTGCTGCATTTCCAATTTTTAAGACAATTATTTAGCAATTCTTGGATGCCACTAAAGAAACCTGGAAAAAAGCTGCTTTGGTATCAAGAGCCAGCTGGAAATGGTGATAAAATCCAGGATTTTGAGAGCAGGAAAATCATACATGAACTACCAAAAATATCAATATTTTCCCCTTATTCAGCTGCTGGAAGCAGTGAGCACAAAGGAAAGCAAGTAAGAGTAATAAAATTGACATGGCATCAGCAAAAGCCTCCCAAAAACCTTCCCCAAAGCAGGAGAATGTCAATAGTGACTGGGGTACAATAAACCTCCCTTCCCTGCAAAAAGCATCCAGGATTTCTTGGGCACAGCAATTCCATCCCTAATCAGCAATCCATACTAGGAAATTGTGTCTCAGACAAATAATGCTTCCAGAGGATCCATAAAACACCCCAAAATATTGAAAAAAATAGCAATAAAATACAACCTTTTCTAAGGTAAGTTCCTTCTGAATTATGGTTTATAAATGAAGTCATTGATACATCCAAAAATCTCATTATTTAGGAGCAACAGACAGCAACTAAAGGTGAGTTCAAGCCCCACAAGGAGAAACAAATCCAGAAAATAAGATTTTTTTCCTCTGTTCTTTCCACCAACCCATCTGAAATAAACCATAAAGGTGGAAGATGGGACTGTCCCCCATGTGGGACAAGTGTAAGCAGCACATCAAGACAAAAAAATCAATTTATTTCGTTTGGCACCATCTATTTAATGCACAATTTACATAATCCTACAAAAAAGTAGACAAATCCTGAACAATGAGTCTAAAATACTTTCAAAACACTCACTAAAGCCAAGAGATTTTAGTGAAGGCCACGTGTATTTACCACCCACTACCAACATACAGTTAATATTAATTTACAGTTAATATTTAGAGCATTAAATGTTATAAAGTGTAAAATCAGAGGAGCTTCAATTGCTCCCTTCAGACTTCTCCTAATTTCTCATATTGTCCTCCTGAAATATCACAGGAACACTGAAATACCACGAGGACTTTTTGTCCTGCAGGAAGTTCCCTCCCTTCAATTCCCACTCCTGCAAAAGAACCAGGGGCTGTTTTCTCCATTTATTCCCTCAGAGTCCATAGGTTATGAGTGGGGAAAGGGAAAAAAAATAAGGAAAATCAGGGTTGGGATGTGATCTGTCCCCACTGAGAGGCACAGCAAGGCACCAGCCTGCACCCAGTGATGCTGAGCCCTTCCCAGAGCAGCTCCCAGCCCTGACATCTGTCCAAACACACCAGGTCTCCAGCAGTCATTTAGATGGGGAGCATTTTCCCCCTCCTCTCCCTCCAGGAGTTCAATTATTGCAGCAGCATCATGAATAAGCAGGATTATTATCAGGGAAAATTAAGAGAAAAAGAAAGGGAAATGTAATAACCACAGGATTTGCCAAAATCCTTTTTTTTTTTTTTCTAATATATGTATAAATTACACCTTTTTTCCCTTAATTGTGTTCCACAGCTGCAGAGAGACCAGATCAACCATTTCCCCCTGGGTTTGGCCATGGGGACAGAGACAATTTGGGCTCTGAAGGGGCCCAGGTGTGTTTGCACCTCCCCTGGGGCTAAAGCTGCTGCAGAGGGATCAGCCTGGGACATTCCTGGGGTTCTGCAGGTCCAGGAGTTGGGCTGGATGCTCCTCATGGTCCCTTCCACCTCCTCAGGATTACCCAGTTCCACCTTCTCAGACAGTTTTAATACCAACACCATTTAAAGCCATTTGAGAAGCTCGGGGTTTTGGGGTTTTTTGCTGCTCAGCTCTGCTCTGCTCCCAGTGCTGGCACTCCTGCCTTGCTGCTTTGGTGCCCAGTGCTGAAACTCCACAATTGCAGCAGCAAGAGCACAATAAGGGTGCCAGACTCTGCCAAGGCTCCCAGCAGCTTCCCTGCGATCACAGGCAAGGAGCAGGGCTGGGAATCACACACAGACTTGTTTGAGTACCACAAAAAAAAAAAACCCTCAAGAGCAGCCAAAATCCTGCTCATGAGGGTCAGAATAGGAACTCGGCAACCGAGATCCAAAAATGAGGATCAAAGGCTCAGGCAAGGCAATTGTGTGGGCAGAAGGAGAAACCTGAGCACAGGAACACAAAATGGGCTGGGCAGGACCTTCAGGATCAGCTCAGTCCAACCCATGCCATGGATCAGGGGTCCCAGAGCCCCATCCTGACCCCACTGATACCCAGGGAAATCCCCTTACAGAGCTGGCAATACTGGCAAAACACCAGGGAGCTCAAAATAAAGGAAAACAGTTAATAAAAAAAATCAATTCCAAATTAAGACAACCAAACTTCACAGCTACTTCTCTTTTAGCACAAAGTTGCAATTTATTTCTTACCAAAAAAAAAAAAAAAAAATAGGAATTTTGCTGTTCAAGGGCTCTGCAGAAAGTATAACGTTATCCAAGAATGCTTTTAAGCAAATAAGTTGTTTCATAAAGCAATGAGGGCTCTGTGAGATGGTAGAAATCTATTTTTTACATTAGAAATCCATTTTTACATTTCACAAGTATAAATGTGTTGTGTGTGTCTTGATAAATATATAAATATATAATTATATAAATAATATTATTATATATTATTATATTAAATATTATTATATATTATTATAATATTATATATAGTATAATAATAAAATATATAATATAAAATAATATTACATAAAATATAATATAAAATAATATAGATATAATATAACTATATATATATAATTATATAAATATATATTATTCCACATGAAACAAGCTGAGACATCCAGCTCCATCAAGACAAACACTCAGACACTGGAAGCTTGCAAAAACTGAAGGGTTTTTTTCCCTCCATTTCTGCCTTTTATGTTTTCAGTAACACATTTAACTAAAGCCTGGGGTCAATTCAAACTTAGAGGTAAAGCAGAAAGTCATCCAACAGTTTTGTTACATCTAAATAAATCAGGCTGGCTTTAGGTCTGAAGTCTCCATTACTGTAACCGAGCTGGCTAAAAAGTGTTCAAGAGGAAAAAAAAACAAAAAAACAGGGCAGCTCAATATATTTCTACAAATGCCATCAAGATAGCGAAGATTTATAAAAGTTTTGATTTTTACAAGTGTTTTTGCTTTTCCTGAAAAGTTGGTTTTTGTTTTTCCTTTTCAACACTAGAAAGTTGGAGGATTTGGCAAGCAAACCCCTTTTTTTTTTTCCCCTAGGGTTTTGGGGTCTTTTAGCCAGTTCTACTAAAAAATACGTTAAATTTAGCACTGATGGGAATTTTATCTCTTTCAGTTCTACTCGAAGCTCCTGCTCAGAGGTGCCTGGACCAGCAGGGCTCCCGCCAGGCCCCAGCAGATCCCTGCCCCTCCTGAAAGGGTTAAAGGCAGCATCCCCGTCTCCAAAGGCATCAGTTCTATCAATGTGCTGAATTATTCAGCAGCAGCTGCTTGACTCGAGGCTGTTCTCCAGGTCACAGAGTCCCCAGCAGCCAGGAAGCTCAGCCTGGGCCAGCCCTGCCCGGGTGAGGCTGCCCAGGCTTCAGCCACACTCGGGCTCTGCTTGGAGCCAGAGCCAACAACTCCGATTTGTGACCATTTTGTGCCCGTTCTGATGGGCAAACCCCACGTTTTCCCCCACAGACTATCTGCACATCTGTGTAAAAGCACTGGTAACTGGAATTTGATCACTTCTGTGCCAAGTTAAGGATGTTGCTCAATCCCCAAAGGAAGAGCAGCTCGTGGTTTAGGCTGGGCCATCTCCAAGTAGGAGAGTGAGGGAATTCCTTTGGGAAAAGCTCCTGGCTCCTCATCCCCAGAGCTCTGAGCAATGGACCAAGTCACTGGAAATGGCCCCAGTGTCTAAAAGAAGTTGCTATTTAAGAAAGATAAACTGCTCCTTTTGCTTTTCAGTGTTCTTTTCAAAGGTTTAATAAAATGTACATAAACATAAAAATATAAATACATAAATATATGGAATAGAATGGAAGGAATTAACCAGTAAATGCCACAGAAGGGAGATACAGGAACAACACACAAAGCACAAGCTCCAGTGAAAAACACTAAAACTGCATGGCATAGGGTAAATCTTCTTTATGTACAGCTTCTAGAGCCCAGCCATGGAGAACTCCTCATTGTGCTTCTGCAGCTTGATCAGGAGTTCACTAAAACGTCCTCCAAGGTTCTGACCAGCTTTAAAGCTCAGCTGACCACCATGGGCTGTTCATGGTTTGCAAATAAATCCTAAAGCAGTTCCCACTTAGCCAGACCCAGCTCCAAGATGGTTCTCAATACCAAATAATCCTTTTTATTTCCAACCACAAATAAATCAGTAGATATCAGAGACACCTTTCTGGGGGCAGCAGCACACAAAGATGTTCCACAGCAGCCTCACCTTCAAGAAACCAAAGCATTATCTAAATAATAACATCAGTTTTACCAAGGGAGGCAAAGCACAGGCGGCATCAGGATAAGGAAAATCAGGATAAGGAAAATAAAGAGCTCACCAGAGGCACAAATAAACACAGAGCCTGACCCTCTGAACAATTACCCAGCCCCAATCCTCAGAAAAATGCTCCCTTCAAGCAAAACTCTCACTCCACCACCTTCCTCAACTCCCTAGAGCCCCCCAGCACCTCCTGAGAGCTCCCCATGACTCACCAAGGTTGGGACAGGTCCTGGGATTCTTTCTGCTCCACCCCAGGGCTCAGCCCAGCAGAGTTTGGGGCTTTCCACCAGCACCTGCTTTAAGGAGCTCCTGCAGCTCCTCCCCTGCCCAGGTGGGTGCCAGCCCTGCCCACTGCACCATCAGCACCCCACAGCACCTGCCGGGGGGGGCTGGCACAGGGAAATGCTCCCCCAGGAGGGAAATGAGTGGAAATGTGGCTTTGATCCCCACTGGTGGCCTGGTGGGACAGGAGAGCTCCCAGAGCTGCTCCCTCAGCTCCAAGGAGATGAGCCCATGGCATCACAGATCTGCACCAACAATGAGCCCATGGCATCACAGATCTGCACAAAGGATGAGCCCATGGCATCACAGATCTGCACCAACGATGAGCCCATGGCATCACAGATCTGCACAAAGGATGAGCCCATGGCATCACAGATCTGCACAAAGGATGAGCCCATGGCATCACAGATCTGCACCAACGATGAGCCCATGGCATCACAGATCTGCACAAAGGATGAGCCCATGGCATCACAGATCTGCACAAAGGATGAGCCCATGGCATCACAGATCTGCACAAAGGATGAGCCCATGGCATCACAGATCTGCACAAACCTGGCAGTGCCGTGCCTGGGGGCACACAATGCAGCAACCAGCAGGGAAAATCTCTTGTTAGAGCAGAGGGGAAATCCTCTTAAACTCAGGGGTCTCAGCTGAAACAAATCAAAGCCCTTCCTAAGCCAGAGCCCAGGAGACAGGGACTGTCCCAGGAGAGCTCCTTGGTGCTACTCAAAATCCCAAATATCCTCCCAGATCTTCACATCAGAGAGCCCCAAATGCCACTGAAGTGGCCTTGAGCAAGCAGCAGCCTGGGGCATCTCCCTTCTCTGATGCCTTCTCTGGGGCTACCTAAAAACAGAGGCCAGACAGAATTAAAGGGAAAAAAAAAAAAAAGCAGTTTATTTATTGAAGGGCTTCAGGTACATTTAGGGCACACAAAGCCCCCCAGGAGCTACGCCCAAAATGGATGATGGGTCAGGGTTTCACACTTTTGTAAGTTTGGTCCATTCGCATTTTGGGGGTGAATCTGCCAATTCCAGCTTCAGGTAATGAAGTCATTGAGCCCAAGTTTGCTCCCCCAAGTCCCTTTTGTTCCCATCTCTGGGTCCTGAGGCAGTGAGGTGTCCTTGATTGCCAGGCCTGCAGAGGAATTGTTGTGTCTGCCCCAGATGGGGAAGCAGCAGCTCCCACTGAGTGTGGAGTTTGGAGTTACACACTAAAGAACTGCAGGGTTATGAATATATGGAAAATAGAAAAGCTGAAATCCTGAGGCATCATCTCCATCCCAGCCCTTCCCAGTGAGGACAGAACCCCTCAGCTGGAAACCAGAGCTCCTCTGCAATGCTAGCACAGAAAACACCAAATTTCTTTACCAGGTCCAGCGGCTGTGGCTGAGAAGTGGAGCCTAAGAGGGTGATGGAGGGCTGGGGATGGCAGCAAGGGGAATAAAAACATCATCACTAGCACGGGACATGAAAGCCCCCATTGCCCTTGATGGCATTCATAAAGCATACCCTGAGCAGGAATTACTCTAACAGGGTCACATTTTGGGAGCATCCATCCATGCCAGGCACGGAGGTCACCGGCTCACCAGGATTTATCCTCCACACACCCAGCCCTGAGACAAATCCCCTTTTTAAAGAAGGGTACGGCTGGGAGGCAGAGGAAATGTTTTAAAATGGAAAAGGAAAGTTAAGCAAACCCAGCCCAAGCAGCCCCAGCTTTGCCCAGACAGCAATTCGGGCCAGACAAAATGTGTTTGTTAGACGCATCCAAAAGGAGGAAAAGTCAAAAGATCCGCTCTCAAAAGACTGCAATTATTTTAACTGCACATAAATGTACCCCTTTCTTGGCTATAAATAACCCTCTGCAATTACGTGCTAATTACTCAATCAAACCCCAGTGTAAATACAGCGCCACAAAGATAATCAGATAGTTCTTTGTACAACGTAAATTAATTGATAACGGGAGCTTTACAATTGCAAATTAGAGCGATTACACTTGGACTGCTCTGTTGGCCGAGAGCTAATCCCCGAGTTTTCCTCCATCAATAGGTAAAAGGATGTGTTACAGGTGGCTCTGGGTGACTGAGGCATTCACGTTCCCTGAACATGACTTCTTCACCCAGGGTTTCTCTCATGGGAAGCTGAGAGGCCTCAGAGAAAAGGAAAACAATTCTGATCTCATTTGCTTCTCCTGGGAATTGTGTTGTGCTCCTGTGTTTGGAGATCGTTTACCCACAGGTGATTGTTTCATTGCATTCTGGTTTGAGTTGTTTTCACTCTTTGGCCAATTACAGAACCACAGAATCACAGAACGATGAGGTTGGAAGAGACCTCTGAGATCATGGAGTCCAACCTGTGCCCCAACACCTCAAGTAAACCACAGCACCCAGTGCCATGGCCAGGCTTTTATTGAACACATCCAGAGATGGTGATTCTACCACCTCCCTGAGAAGATCATTCCAGTGCTTTATTATTCTTTCAGTGAAACTTTTTTTCCTAACATCCAGCCTATACCTTCCCTGATGGAGCTGGAGACTGTGTCCTCTCGTTTGAAATCAGGGCCAAGCTGTGTCGGGACTCTGGAAGGAGTCACAAATTTTCATTATTATCTCTTTAGCATTCAGTATCTTTTCTGTGTTCTATAGTATAGTATAGTATTCTTTAAGATAATTAGTTTAATTAAATAACAAATTAGCCTTCTGAGAACATGGAGTCAGCTGCATCATTCTCTCCCCTGGTCGGCGTTGCCTGAATTTCCAACAGGTGACAGAGGCGGGCAGGAGGTGACAGTGTCCTGAGTCAGCATCACTTTGCTGTGAATCCCAACACAATTATCCCCTAATTCCCATCCCAGCAGCTCTCCCTGCTGCTGGCAATAGGACCCAGAGTTGTGATTAGCTCTGGAGAGGGGAATTTCCTCATCCTCCTGTCCTCTGGTGCTCCTGATTCCCTCTCCTCAGAGGGAATGCGTCTGCCGCCCCATTTACAGGGACTGGTGCCGGGTACAAACTCAGCTGTAAACAGAAATTGTTGGCAATTTTACACCTCCCAAATCCCAGGATTTTTTTCATTATTTTGCCAACATGCAGAAGGCAAATCTCCCATCCATCCATACCATACCAGCAGTGGGTGGCTTGGCTGGCTGCTGGGATGTGTTTGTTCTTTCCTCCGAGGTTGTGCATGCCCAGGGGGGTTTGTGTTAACCCAGAGCTCATCCCTGGCTGCCCTGGAACCAAAGGATGTCTGCAGTGGCTGCTTGCTGATTTTCTATTGACTCCTCTTGGAGGCTGAAGGTGTTTCTCATTACTCTCTGATAATGCAGCAAGGACAGCAATTTAGCAGCGCTGACCTTGTAATAATGTTTATTCCTTCTCGAACTGAGGATGGGTTTTGTTACTCATTCTGGGGCTCTTGGTCTGGTTTGGGATGATGATGTGGAGCAGTTCCTAGACTCGGCTTTGTGGTCACTGATCCTGACCCAAGGCTTGGTTTTAGCACTTGGTTTTAGCCCTGCTGTCACCGCTGATTATTTTCAGGGAAAATTAGAGAAAAAGAATGGAAAATATAATAAGCATAGGATTTGGCAAAATCCCTTCCTTTTTTTTGTGTGTTTAATATATGTATAAATCACTCTTTTTTTCAGCTTAAATTAACCTGAACCTAAAAGCCAAACTCCTGCAGATTAATTAATGCCAAATTAGGCAGTTATGGGGCACTGCAATGCAGGAAGAGAGCAGCAACCTGTCCTTTCATATAATCCCTCAGAATATCATGGCCAACCTCAAGAATTTATAACATAAATCTGCAAGACTTGAGGTTTTTTTTTCTTTTTTTGCTTTCTGCTTTATGACTTTTTTTTTTTTTTCACTTTATAATTAAAGTTTTCAAACTTTATCCTGCAAATGGCAAGAAATGTAGTGTAAGTGGAAGGAGAAAGGACACCATGCTGTGCCTACAGAAATAATGAATTCCTCCTAGGGTTGTAAAGACGTGTGCTGATTAAAACTACAACTGCACCGTGCAAAAAAGAGGCCAATTTGGTAGCCTAAATGGCTAATTTTTTATTATTTCCTCGATAAAGGTATAAATGGTGCCAGAAGGGTTATTAGGAACTGAGGTCTTAATTGTTTCTGAGGTTTTCACACCCCATAATGACACACGAATAGATCCAATGGAAAGTGCTCAAAGACTGGGCAACCTTGAGGAATCTCTCTCTCATGCAGCACTGATGCTTCCCTACATGAGATCCTGAGGATTTTCAGGGTGTTCAGAATTTCAAGCAGAATGGTAATTTTATGAGTATTTTTTCCTGCTGGGAGCCACAATGATGCAGGATTATCGTGAGCTCACATAATGTGCCATTTTGGCAGGAGAAAAGTTGTTATTTCAAACTTATAACCGTATTACTTTTTTTTTCTTTTTTTTTTTGTCAGTAATTTATAAATCCAAACCAAATGATCCAATAGCTTTAAAAATATTTTCTGGCGTGTGAATGTTTTCCCCTGTGTATTTATGTCATTTATGTGCCATTTATGTGTTTTTCCCTGGTATTCCCTGTGCTTTACCACCACACTCCTCCCAGCCAAAGCTTGGGGGATCTTTACAGAATATCCTGAGCTGGATGGGTCATCAAAGGTGCACAAGTCAGGCTGGGTTTTGATGCTGCAGAGAACTGAACTGAAATTAAATTCAAAGTCTAAACTTTGACCTAACCCAGCAGAGAGGGGTCACAGACACAGCAGTGAGAGTCCCCAGCCCACGTTCATCACCACAGGAAGGAGGGAGCTGAGGAACCCCCCCAGTGAGCAGCACAGGAGCTCACCTGGAGCTTCAGATCTGCTCCAAGAGGGAAAGGAAGGATCACAAGAAAAGGTTTCATTTCCTTGAGGTGCAGGCTGCCCTAGAGCAGAGGCTGGGCAGAGCTCCAGAATAAAGCAGGGATTTATTCAAAACATCTCCTCCATGGATCCACCTTGGGCAGCACCAGAGCCCAGCCAGGGCTGCACCCAAGATGAACCAAAATGGCCCCAAAATGAACCCAAGATGAACCAAAATGGCCCCAAAATGCACGGCCGGGCACGGGCTCTGTCCCTGGGATCAGTTCTGCTCCATTTGCATCTTGCAGTTCATTGTCCCATTCCAGCTTTAGCCCCTGCAGTCCCACCCTGCTTGTTTTTCTCTCTCCAGCCCACGGGGTTTGTGCTCCTGGGCTGAGATTTGGATCATTTGTCCTTGGTGCCCAGCTGGAGCAGGAATTGTTTTGTGTCCCTGCTCTGTGCACAGAGCTCACCATGCCCTGATGTGAAGCTCAGACCCGCACACTAAAGCAGCACAGAATGTGAAAATAGAAAAGCTGAAACCTGAGGCATCAGAGGATGATGAGGGCTTGGGGCACCCTGGGACAGTGGGAGGTGTCCCTGCCCATGGCAGGGGTGGCACTGGAGTGGCTTTAAGGTCCCCTCCAACGCAGACATTGCAGACCCATGTGCTGTCCTTGTGCAGTTTGTTAAATCCAGGGAGGAACCCGAGTGCAGAAGACAGGGCCACTCAACTGGAAGTCTCTATTAATATTGCATTTTTTTGCTTACAAAATACAACAGGATCGTGTCTGGGACCTGCAGGTCACGCAGCTCGCTGGGCTGTGTCACCTGGGGGTTAACCACGTGTGATTAGCTGTGCCTCGTTAGAAGCATGACTGCTCTAATTGATGGAGAGCTCCTGCTGCACCCCGTGACATTATTGACATTATTATTGCTGGGATTAAGCAAAGGTCCCTGCAGAGCAGCCACAGCAGCGCTTCAGGAGCCTCTCAGATCTCCCACAGCCCCTCCCCAGCACCCTGAGGGGCTCCACACAGCAGCCATCACCCTGCACCCCTGCCAGTGACACCCTGCCACCCATCCTGGGGACACAGCACGGGGACAGGGAGAGCTGAGGGCTGCCACAGCATGGCAACACCCTCTGGGACAGGGGACAGCAGCTCTGGGACAGGGGACAGGAACGCTGGGACAGCTCTGGGATAGGGGACGGGAGTTCTGAGACAGCCCTGTGACAGGGGAAAGGAGTTCTGGGATAGGGGACACCAGCTCTGGGATAGGGGACACCAGCTCTGGGATAGGGGACAGGAGCTCTGAGACAGCCCTGTGACAGGGGAAAGGAGTTCTGGGATAGGGGACAGGAGCGCTGGGATAGGGGACACCACCTCTGGGGCAGCTCTGGGATAGGGGATAGGAGCTTTGGGACAGCTCTGGGACAAGGGACAGGAGCTCTAGGACAAGGGACACCAGCTCTGGGATAGGGGACAGGAGCTCTAGGACAAGGGACACTAGCTCTGAGACAAGGAGCAGGAGCACTGGGACAGCTCTCGGACAAGGGACACCAGCTCTGGAACAGCACTGGGACAGGGGACAGGAGCTCTGGGATAGGGGACAGGAGCTCTGGGGCAGGGGACAGGAGCTCTGGGGCAGGAGCTCTGGGACAGGGGACACGATCTCTGGGATGGGGAGCACACTGGCTCCCAGCTCCCTGTTCATTTGTCACACAGGGGAGGCAGCTGCGTGCCCAGGTGTCCCCGTGCTGGCACAGGGACAGGGGACACAGGGAGCATCCAAACAGCTCCTTCCAGCAAGGCCAGCCGGGAACCAGGCGCTGATCTTCAGTTTGCAAATTATGAGCGTGAGAATATAAAGGCTCCCTTACAAAAGGGAGAGAGAGGGAGAAACAGAGCACATTTTCCTCATTCTTCAGCTCTATTATATCTCTCTGTAGGAGGTGAAAACTGGCAATTACTCTGGGAGATGCACAGGTAGGAAGATAGAACATAAATCAAAATAAAAAGAATCTGAATGCATTCTCCAGTTGTTCAATGGATATTTATTCAGGCAGGCTGCTTGGGAAGGCCAGGAACAGCACATGAGGAGAAGTTTCTGGGATCTGCCTGGCAATCAGAAGAAAAGGAGATGAAGGGAAGCGATGATCCTACAGGCAGCACACAATCCAAACAAAGGCATTTGGAGAGGAAAAGGCTGGCACAGGTCATGTCGACACAAATAATATTTCTGCAAGGTGCAAGTGGTTCGTAATGAACACATGGATGAATTTGAGAGCACTGAAAGCAGTTTTATCCCTGCACTCCACGGGGATTTCATGGGAACAGAAGACAGCATTCATGTGAGGAACACGTAATTTTAAAGACTATTCTTGCTTCAGAACCCCCAGACCTTTGGGTATCTGAAGGTCAGAATTCAGATGAACTCACTGGAATTCATATTCATCAGGAAGAAACAAAGTAAGTCCTGGGAAGCCCATTAAAAAAATATAATGTGCTTTTTTTTGCTCAGGAATGACTGTGAAATTGGGTGTCATGTATCTGACTTAATGCTCTGATGGGAGGACTGGAACACTGGGGGAGGATTTACAGGAAATATCTGCTCCTTATCTGATCAGAGAAAGAAACCAAACTCTCGCAGCCTGACACTCCAAGGTGGCTTTGCTGTCAACTTAAACCTCCAAAATTAACTATTTATCATTGGATTTAAACACAGCTCAGATCAGTCACATTGTTCAAGCTCAAATACTCTTGGACCCCAAAGGAATAGACCAAAAAAAAAACCCACAAAAGCAGGCAGGAAAATACAGAGGCACACAGAAAATGAGGTGACCCAAGCAAGAAACCCAACACCAGCCCTCAGGCCGGAAATGGTGACAAACCTGCTCCAGGGCTGCTGCTACCAGAGCAAAACACCTCCAAGAACAATTTCTGTGTAAGAAATGATTCAGGAGATTGCCAGCCATCAAGAAATCATTTGGAAAAAAAAAAAAAAAAAAAAAAGAAAAAGTCTTTTTGGAAGGTTTCTCCTAATGGAAAATGCAGGAGCTCATCACCAGGGCCTCGCTTTTCAGGAGGAGCTGCAGGGGTTTGGCAGGGGGAGCTCTGCAGAGGGATTTTAGCTTAAAAGCAGCTCCTGGAAAACAACTGGGAGCACCTCAGGGAGGCACAGGGGCACTGCAGGCACCTCCAAAGCAGCAGGCAGAGGGTGAGAGCTGGGCTGGGCTGGGCAGGGCTGCAGCACCTGCAGCTCCTCAGCAGCTCCCACTGTGGAGCAGAGCTGGGCTGGGCTCAGCCAGCCTCTGCTCCCTGCTGGACCTGCAGGACACCCCCAGCCTCTGCTGAGGGCCACCCCAAGGATGTGTACCCCTACATTGGTTGGGATCATACCCCATGAAATTAATGATACTGTTATATTATGTTATAGATGGATTATATTGATGATATTCAAGATGGATTATAGTGATGGATTATGGATTATATTGATGATTATGGATTATAGTGGATATTCAAGATATATTATGGATTATGGTGATGATATTCAAGATATGAAAACATCAACACCAGCAAAGCACGTACTCCTACTTCACACAAACAATACACCTTTACTTTACACAAACTATTTACTCCTGCTTCACAAAATCTGCTGGTATCAACTCAAAAGAATTATGCTAAAAAGGAAATCCAGGGAAATCAAAAAAATCTCAAGGCAGCGTTGCTTTTGCATGAAAACCTTCAGCAGCTCACTTGGGGTAGAGCGGAAAAAGGAGGAAGGGTAAAGTTTCAAAAGCTGGTTTTAAATAATAGAAAATGTGTAAATATCCACCCCAGTGTCTGGTGAGGAGATCAGTGTTGTCTCCATGCAGAGCCTGGGGCTGGAGCAGCGTGGGGCACAGCTGGGAGCGATGCCTGCAGGGATGGAGCCACAGGCATGGGCTGGAGACAGGAACCCAGGGGAGAAGGGGGAAATAATGGAGGTTTGCAGCTCCTCTGATGGGATATTTCTAATGTAAATATCTGACAGACTGGGGACTGCAGCTTTTTACAATTTTCTTTTAGCATCAGGATAACTAAAATGAGATTGTTTATGCATGAATGAGATATCACAGCCCCAAAAAAGCTAAGAGTGAATGAATTCCCCTGCCTGCTGAGTTAGAGGACGAGGTCCCAGCTGAGGGCTGCTCACTGGGGTTTGTGCCTTAGGACAGCTCAGACAAACCCCTAATTCCTCCTTCCTGCCCTAATTCCTCCTCAGCCCCACTGGTCCAGCCTGAAGGATGCAGATCCCCCTGGACCAGGGCAGTTACAGCCACTGAATCATCTGATTCTTCCTCAGCTGCATTGAGGAACTCAGAGTCTGCTGCTCAAAGCTTTTCTCTACTTCCAGCAGCACAAGAATCCAGGATGCCCTGTCAAATACCCTACAACCATTAAGTAACCCGGAAAGTGCTACTTGCACATGGTGAAAATCAAATATCACAATGCATCAGCATTTGGTAGCTTCTCTATCACCTTAAAAAAGGCCAAGCTGCCACCCCAGAGAGGGTTTTTAAAAATAATCTTAATTATTGGGCTTTTCCAGCTTTGTTTCAAGAGAACAAGGCTCTCCATCTTGGATGGAGGAGGAATGTGCCTTTGCCCAAAACAATATGCAGCGTGAAGGAAATTCAAACTGACACCATTTCAAGACAGCAAAGACAAACTGATTTAGCAACTCTGACAGGCATTTATAAGCAAAATAAAATGTGAATCTAATTTTGGCCTCCTGCACTGAAATAATGTGCAGCATGGTTTGATGTCATAACATGAATATTTCATACATGAACAGCAGCTTGTTTAGGAGGGAGATTTCTCCAGACACCTGTGGGAGATGGGGGAGGCTTCACTGCTCTTCTTAACCTGAGAGTAACTTTTAGACCCTTATTGACTTTTTAACTGTTTTTCCCGATGTCAATATGCAAAAGTAAAAATCATGGCTGAGCCTTTAATTGTAATTAATGGCTGTATTGATCAGCTAAGCCCTGCCTTGCCTCACGTCACAAAACCCGCTGGATTTCACAAGATTCCCTGCCAAAAAGCGCTTTATCCCCATGGCTGGGAGCAAAAAGCAAAGGCTGAACTCTACAGCCCATTCTTTTTCAAGGCACATTGATGAGGAGCAGAGCAGTGAACTGGGGCAAAGTTGGGTATTCTCAGTCTCCAGAGCATTTTGTTTTGATTTGCATCGAGTTTCAAGGTTCAGCAGTTGAACAGCCACGTTTTCATTTCCTTCATTTCGAGTTTCGAGCAAAAAGTATCACAAGGTTCCATCTCCAAGAGGAAATCAATCCCAAACTCCACCTGGCAGTTCACCAGGGTATGGAGAAAACCAGCCCAGCTACTGCTGGAGTTTATGCTGAGTTTTGGCACCAAACATTTGCACAGCCCTTGAAGTTGCTCAGTTTGCGGCCTGAAAAATAAGCAGTGAAAAAGATGCACATAATTTAAATGACACTGAATATTCAATAATGGAAATGACTTAAATATTAGAAGCTCTTTGATGGGTGTTTCTGGGGGAGCTGCGTTTGTCCTTGACCTTTGCTTACTCGTTACTTTGCCTACGCATAATTAACACATTCATAATATCATATAAATGCCACTTATTGATACTGTCCCAAGGGCAACTGGTTATCTGGGAAGAACATGGCCACATTAACATTTCCTAACTCATTTAGCTGCTCTTCCACATTAAACTGAGGGAAGCCATTTGTCACATCACCCCGAGATGTGTTTGAAGCAGGCAATATTAACGAGGTAATGGTGGGAGTGTTGTCAGGGCACGGTGACAATCAGTTAAAGGGACAGCTCTAACGAGGGCAGCGTGCAAGGGCTCGGGCTGGAACCACCTGGACATTAAACACAGACGTTGGGAATGTCATTTCCCCCCTGATTTTTCACACTTCTTCCTTATTTAGCCACAGCAAGTGGTGATGGAGCTGGATAAACCCACGGTGAGTGACCTGAGCCCTCTCCAGGGGTGACATCCCCCGAGGTGCCAGCTCAATGAAGGTGTGAGGTCACCAGGAGCTGAGGTGTTTAATGGAATTCCACCAAATCTCTCACCTCCAGACCTCACTGCATCTCCTGCAGCAAGGCCAAACCCAAGAGGTTTAAGGAAAATTAATAGTAATAGTAATAATAATAATAATAATAATAATAATAATAATAATAATAATAATAATAATAATAATAATAATAATTATAACAATAATAATTTTGCATCCTGTTTCCCTCCAGAACACATTCTCCATTATTCATTGACACACAAATAAAATATCCAGGGCCACTTCAGATTTTTTCGAGCGTTTTGTTCGCTGCACTTGACTTTTATCTGGGAATTATTTTTAAAGACTTCCCTAACAAATCTCTGATAAAACACATGTCAGCACTTTGGCAGGGCTGGCTTTTTTTTTTTTTTTTTTTTTTCCCCGAGCTGGAGTTAAATTTAAAAATGGAAATTGGACTAATTAATTACTTCAAATGGAAGAAGAGAGGAGGATTTCAGCACGGGGCTGAAATGAAACAATGCAAGAAGGAATTGGGCACTTCCAGGGATGGAGCATCCTCTGGACCAAGCTCAGCTACAAGTATGGCCCCATATATTATTAAATTATTAAATAACCACTACTAAAAGCTCAGTGTTTCCAAGTCAGAACCTTCCTGTTCAAGAAGAAAGGCAGAGAAAAAGTGCTTGGTAAACAGAAAGGAATGTACTGCATGAGGTTCCACCAGGGAAAAGGAAAATGAATAAAGCCAGAAGCTGCTACCAGGTTTTCATTTTGTACTTCTACAAAAGAAGAAGGAGCAGAAATGAAATATAATCAGTGAATAAGGAGCAGGTGAGGTAAGGAATCAATACCCAAGTTATCAAATAACACAGCTGACTGCTAGAACAGACCAGATCCTGCAGCATAACCTGTATTTCAGTATTAAAAAATGAAAAAAAAAAATCAAAAACAGCCCTGGGCAAATACTGGATTTTTTCCCTGCTAATGTTGATTTAAAAGATGCAAATTCATTCACCAGCTGCAAGGTGTGGGGAGCGACTGTTAAACCTGCACAGCAGTGACCATTAAACACAATAGCAGCAATTACACGAAGGGAAACAGTTTTCCTTGGAAAAAGGAAACTGTGCACCATGGAAACCTCTCTCTGAGCTCGATCACCAAGTTTAACTGAAGAAATGAAGTGGGAAAAGTTTTCCCCTCTTTTATTTGGATAACGGGGGCAGAGCTCTCCCTGATGTGTTTTTTCAAGTGTGTGAGACAGGAGTTGTCAATCCATAGGAACAAACCCACAAACTCCTCACAGATCCAAAATCATCCACTACAAACTCCCAGCTTCTCTTTGAGGGGAAAAGTGCTGGAAAAGGCTACTCTGAAAAATGAAGTACAGCAAAAACAGAGCAAGCGTGTGACTTGCCTAACCCTCCCTGCTTAATATTCCTCTCCTCTGGCAGGACCTGGACAGAAAATGCATCTGGAAGTGTCCAGGGTCTGTGACAAGTTCCTGACAGATGATGGATGGATCAAATCCAACAGCTGGAATGCAGAATGATAAGGTTCAGCAATGGAGGGATGAGTGACAGTGGCTAAGGAGATGAACACAGAGGGGACCTTGCAGCAGAAGCTCCATCACCTCTTCCTTCATGGAGAGGGTAATGGATGAGGTGACAACAGCAGCAATTCATTTCCAGCCAGGAATATGGGCTTGAAAAAACCCTCTCAGTGCTTTTGTGTTTGTGTTAGCAGCCTTGGGAACACGTGGAGGGTTTGTAGGATTCCAGGGGGCTGTGCTGATTTGCCATCAGGTTTGGGAGCTGGAAACGCTGCCCTGGAGCCAGCCCAGCCATTCCACCAGCACAGCATCACCCTGGAAAAGGCAGCTTCAGGTTTGCCCTTTTCAGCCCTTTTCCCCCCATAGAGAAGCTGGGAATTTGTAATGGATGATTTTGGATTCCAAAGCCATCAGAGCCACCTCAAAGGCACTTCTATGATTTCTAAACAAGTTCAGATTCAGAAAAGGATAAGGAAGTGTTTAAATGCGTAATATGACCCAAAGAGCAAAAGGATTATAAAAAATAGAGAGAAGGGAAAAAAAGGCATATGGGATCAAAGCATCTTTGCTGCTCTGACCACTTCTGGAGCTCTGAGAATTTTGAAGAATTTGGTATCTTGTGTCATTAGTGAAAACAAACAGTCCCGTGAGTGAGTTCTCAGGAGTGTCCTGTTTCACTGATATTCCCCCAGCCAAAGGAACTGCTCCACAGGAAGTTTCCAGAAAGCAGAAAGTTCCTCTGACCCCCAGCACATCCCTGCCTCTCCTCAGGCTCCTCCCTGCTAATCCCAGCCCAGCCCTGCCTGCTATTTCCAGCTAATAGATGGAGCCATTTGCAGGAGTGGAACATGAGGAGCCTCCAGCTCAGACACATTTCCTGATTTCCTGCTCCTCCTGCAGCACTAATTCCACTTCCCTGCACATCCTGCCTGTCCCAAGGACATCCTTCCTCCAGCCCAGCCTCCAGACCACAGCCCCATTAGCAATCAAACCATGGATGCTCATTAGCGGCTGCTCCTGCTGCTGTTTGCTTCTTTGGTCCCTGTTTGCCTTCTCTTCTCACTTTACACAATATTTGGGTGGGGAACTTGGAATTCTTTGCCTCTTGCACTGTGGTGTTATGGGATGTGCAGCTATGCCAGTTGTGTAATTTATTTATAAAAATTTACGAAAATTACACAAAAGTCAAAACAGCCTTGGGATACTTGGCCACCTTCAGCTCACAAATGGCAACAACGACTTTCCTGCTCTCTCCTTTTCAGATTCTGAATTTCATTTAAAAGGGATTACTCTTTTTTTTTTTCTTTTTTTTTTCTTTTTTTGCCTACAAAAGAATCCGAAGAGCCTGAACAGAATAAAAAGGGCTTGGATTGGCAGGACAAGGGGGAATGGTTTCCCACTGCCAGAGGGTGGCAGGAGATGGGATATTGGATATTGGGATATTGGGATATTGGGATATTGGGATATTGGGATGGAATCCTTCCCTGTGAGGGTGGGGAGGGGCTGGGATGGAATTCCCAGAGCAGCTGTGGCTGCCCTGGATCCCTGGCAGTGCCCAAGGCCAGGCTGGACACTGGGGCTGATTGGGAGCAGCCTGGGACAGTGGGAGGTGTCCCTGCCGTGGCCCTGTCCCTGAAATCAGATGATTTTTAAGGTCCATTTCAGCACCAACCATTCTGAGATCCTCTCAAGTTATTTCTCCTAGTGCTGAGTAAATCCTGTGGGAAATCAGTGGAATTCAAAGGGCTTTTTTCCCCCCAACTAAACACCTACTCAGCTCCTGTTCATCTGAAACTCGGTTTACTTGAGCAAGGCTAAAGGAATCAAGCTGTCCATCAATTATTTAAAGTGTTTGGCCCCGATCCTGGCTCCACACTTCATTTCACCACGGCCTTAAAGCTGGAATCTTCCACAGCCAGAGGCTGGGACAGGGAAGTGGTTGGGAGAGAAAAGGCCTGGATTGACTTTTGGGGTGAAATGAGTTGTTCTGGATGCTCTGAGCAGATGGTGGGGGTGGATCCAGAGCTGGGCAGGGAATTTTCCCTTCCACTCCCTGAGCTCAACCACCTCCACCAGGGCTCCCTCACAGAGGGGTCTGAGCTGGACTTTGGGGCCTTCTCAGCAGCGATCCTGAAATCCAGATGTAGAAACTTCAAATAAAACCCCAGGTATATAGTTATATCTATATAAAAGACTACTCAATGATATAAAAATAGAAGTATAGCTAGCACTCCAAATCTTTGTCCTTACAAGAAGGGGAGAAATGCATTCTTCTGTTCCATGGAATTTAATTAGTTCCTAAATTTAGGTTCTGTCAGTAAAGTTACAGAGGATTCACTGCAGTTGGATTTAAATATTGGGTGATATTTTATATTTCACACAATGCTAATGGATGACATTACCTTCATATAGATATTGTCAAGTATTTCTGTGTGAATGCTGGGGTCTATTCACAATGTTTTAGTCAGCTAAATCATATTTGATTGCATTTTAAGAAAACACTTTCAGTCCCAGATATTTTTTATTTGAAAGGAAGAATTCAGTGAGACCCTGAATCCCATGAGCTGGGAAAGACTGATCTAAAGCAAAACCACAGGTGCAAAAATAATTAAATCTTTTAAGCATCAGAGTTATGATGCAATCCACAGGGGAGAAGGAGAGAAGTCAGTGCTGAAATTCCTCCTCTGCCATAAAAACTTATTTCTTACAACTGCTCAGTACCTTAAAATTCAAAGAATTTGGGTAGAACTTTCTAGAAATTCCAGTACTTCAACATCTCAATATCTCTGAGCACCTTGTGCACCCCAGTTCTTCATCTGCAGTAGAACAGCACAGAACCAGCTCAGGAGAGCTCCACAAGGGTCATCAAACACCTGGAACTCAAAGCCCATTCAGTAAGAAGGATCAAACCATTCTCCAGTTTGGCTCCAGCTGCTGCTGCTCCCTCAAAGTGCAGAATTCCCAAGGTGTTTTCTCCTGGAGATGCTGGGTTTGGACAAAATTCAGGCCAAACTTACTCAAAATTCACTCGGAGACAGGATCTGCCACTTCAGGCTGCTGCAGCTTGGGAGGGGTTTTATAAATCCTCCAAGAGCATTCCCCACCTTCTTTTGCAATTACTGTGTTTGTTTTTATGGAGCAGATTCACACAGCTTAGACTCCTTTGCAAGCCCTGTGCCACACACAGGGAGAGCAGCTGGATGGTGCAGGACTAGAAATGCCATTTTAGAATGTGACCCCAAAGTTCATTTTTGGCAGATGGGATTTTCCAGGTACAGAGCTGAGCTCCCTCCATAATATCTGAACTCAATTTAAGTTTGATCTATAAGATTATTTTCATTCCAACCCCTTTGGACACTCGCAACAACAACATTTCCCTTCTCCCTACACGGATTTAATTTGGTCATGCACTGCAACTCTGCTTAGAAAGCTGCTTAGTGGCAATGTTTCAGAAATCTGAATCAAATTTTCCTGAGTGAAATAAAATTAGTTATCGAGGAAAGGCTAATCCACTTTTCCAGGGGCACTGGTTCCATATCTTAGTAATGGTTCAAAAATACAATAATAATCCTAATAATGAAATGGCTGCTCTGAGATAGAGTGAGTGCTGATGGCAGGCTGGCTATGGGAGCAGGCTGGGACAAACTGGGAGTGACTGGGAGCACTGCCTGGGCCACAAACCTTCAGATTTACAGCAGAAACCTCTCAACTTCCTGACTCCTCTGGCCTGGATCTGGCTCTGCTGCAGAGCCATTTGAACCCCCAGAAGTGAGAGTTCAGGGCGCTCCCAGAGCTGCTGGTGTGGTCAATCCCTGCAGGGATGGTGCTGAGCAGTTCCCCAGCTCTGCTCATCTTCTGGGCCCTTTTGGTGCCACTGCCACAGCTCCAGCCCCATCCCTTCATCTTCCAAGCCCAGCAGGGTGATGAAGCCAATTACCAAATGTACTAATTACACCATGGAGGGCTTGGTTATTCCCAAAATCCCAATTCCAGGAGCTGCTGGCAAACAAGGTCACCCTGCCACAGCCCAGGTGTGAGGTCAGAGCATCATCTCTGCCCATCCCAAATTCCTCAGCTACACCCTGCCCACCACCAGGCCAAGGAGTTTGGAAACCCACAGAGGACTGGGACCTTCTCAGGAGCTGGGATCATTCTCCAGCAAGAGAGGCAGAATCAGGGAAAAAGGGTGAGAGCAGAATCATGGCCAGGGAGATGACCTGACATGGAACTGCAGTTGGAAAAATCCTCTAAAACCATAAAATCCAACCATTTCCCAGCACTGCCAATGCCACCACTCAGCCATGTCCCCAGATGCCACATCACCAAAGCTTTTAAATCCCTCCAGGCATGTTCCAGCACTTCCTGCTAATTGGAAGGTGACCAAGCATCTCCTCACAGTGCACCTTCCTTGCCAGTGGCAAAAATGACCAGTGGTGGCTGGTGACCTGTGAGTGTCACCCTCACAGTGTGACATCAGCAAATCTGATGAAACTTTCTCAATCAACTCCTTTTTTTGTGGACCCTTACCAAAAAAAAAAAAAAAAAAAAAAAAAAAAAAAAAAAAAAATCAAAAAACCTGGAAGAATTGCATGATGTTCCCAGGAGAACCCACAGGGGTTTTATCCCCACTTCCAGCAGGAGTGGAAAGCAGCAGTCCCAGCCAGCTGGGCTCTCTCCACCCCTCTGGGAATGCCCACTCCAAACCCACACGATTTTTGTGGAAAACCCTTGGCCAGTGAGACCACACAGGCTCCATTCAGCTGAGCAAGCAAGGCTGGAACCCATTAATTTGCTGGGTGAGTTATGGTTCCCTGCAGCACCTTTTGTTCACTGTCAAGGTTCTGCAACAATGACAGATGCAGCTACAGCCAGCCCAGAACTCCAGAATTTGATCTCCTAAATCATTCCAGATATTAAATGTCTCAGCAATAAGCCTGGCAAATGAATTCCTCTGGAGCTCACGCTTGGTGCTGAGCACGAGGCAGGAGGGACTCCCCACACAGCTCCCCATTGTTCCCTGGGAAATGATGCCTTGGAAATCATCCCTGGAAAGGAACCAGAACCCCAGGAAAACTCACACCACTTCCAGTGGCTGCTAAAAGGAGCTGCAAATCCACCTGGATCAGTGAGGCTGCACTGTGGGGCATTAGGAGCTCACCAATCCCAGGTTTAATAGCAGGAGCTGGACATGCATATAAAATTCCCACTTACCCTAGTAAATAAACAGCAAAGACTGCAGCAAAATAAAGAACCAGGGGAACACAGGCAGAATGCTTAAGCAGCAAGACACAGGCTGGGTTTCAGTCTGGCTCTTCTCAACCTCAGTATTAATCTTTTTTTTCTTTTTTTTTTTCTTTGTTTAAAACCATCTCCTTCCTCCAGCCACAGCAGTCAAGAGAAGGGAGCAAATTCCACCTCAACTCATTTATAAAGAGCACAGAACTGTTCAAAGGAATCCTCGCCCAAAGCAGATTAAGGCACGCAGAGGGTGGAACAATTGCTACTTCATTTTTAATTTCTCCAAATCACCATCAGATAGATGACAGTGCTTAGCACAGGAAGGATTCTGCAGGCTCCATAAACAATAGAGGTATTACCCATTATCACACAAGTACAAATTAGTCTGACCTTTCCAGCTTTTTCATATGAGGCTTCCTTTTTTCCACTTGACTAGAGAAAATATTGAGTCAAGCCATGCTCTGCACTCTCCCTTCCAAGATGTGTTTGACCAGTGTTTCTTTCCTAAATCTGCAATTAGAAGAGACCCATTAAACACTGAATTCACCCGAGGAATTCTCTGGCCCATCCAGCACTTTCCTGGGGCTCTCCCAGCCTCACTCCCGGTGCTGTTTTTCCCATGGGGGATCAATGTGGGATCTGATAATTTCACACTCCATGGGAAGGGTTGGGAACGACATGGAAATGTTGTTGTGGCAGCAGAGATCATCATGGAATCATGGAAGTGTTTGCATTGAAAGGGGCATTAAAACTCATCCCATCCCACCCCTGCCATGGGCAGGGACACCTTCCACTCTCCCAGGCTGCTCCAAACCTGGCCTGGGACACTCCAGGGGCAGCCACTGCTTCTCTGGCAATTCCAACCCCTTCCCACCCGCACAGGAAGGAATTTCTTCCCAATCTCCCATCCATCCCTGCCCTCTGGCACTGGGAGCCATTCCCTGTGTCCTGTCCCTCCATGCCTTGTCCCCAGTCCCTCTGCAGCTCTCCTGGAGCCCCTTCAGGCCCTGCCAGGGGCTCTGAGCTCTCCCTGGAGCTTCTCCTCTCCAGAGGGGCTCCAGCCCTTGGAGCAGCTCCATGACCTCCTCTGGATTTGCTCCATGGCTTTTCTGTGCTGAGGACCCCAGGGCAGAGAGGAGAGGACACTCATGGAAGCTCCTTCCATCCTCCCTGCCCACAGCCCCTGCCTGATCCCATGAAAACTCAGGGATTTAGGAACTGGACCAACACCAAGGTCTCCTTGTGAGACACATGTACATCCCTAGGAGGCCTTTGCATGTCCCCAGGCAGGAGAGTGGCACAGAGCTGTGATCCCTTGTGCCAAGAACTGCCAGGGCAGCTTCCCTGGACGGGCTGTGCACAGCCTGCTCATGGACACCCGGCCCTGCAAGGGTTAAAGTCATCCCTCAGCACTTTCTGCCGGTGACCTGGAATGTGCTGGGTGCAGCACAGGAATCCTCTGTTCTCCTGATCATTTTGTGAGGAAACCAGAGGAGCTGGGGAGGAGCAGGCAGAGGGTGGTGCTGAGCCAGCCAAACCCTGTACCTGGCAGCCAAACCCTGGGAGGAGCTGCCGGGCAGGGAGAGAGGGAAAGCAGCAGGGGGAAAGCAAGGGGGACACTGAGCACAGAGCCCTGGCAATGACAGGACAGTCCAAGGAGAAACTTCATCCCTTTCTGTGCCAGTGCCTCAGATTTAGGGATGCTGAGAAAATTACAGTGTAGTAATTGAGGTTAGAGGAGTTAAATCCCCATCCCAGCTAAAGTCCTATCCTGCATTACCCCAGATCATGGAGCAGGGCATTCCCTGGGCACTGCCCTATCCCAGATCATGGAGCAGGGCATTCCCTGGGCACTGCCCTATCCCAGATCATGGAGCAGGGCATTCCCTGGGCACTGCCCTATCCCAGATCATGGAGCAGGGCATTCCCTGGGCACTGCTCTATCCCAGATCATGGAGCAGGGCATTCCCTGGGCACTGCCTTACCCCAGCCCATGGAGCAGGGCATTCCCTGGGCACTGCCTTACCCCAGCCCATGGAGCAGGGCATTCCCTGGGCACTGCCTTACCGCAGCCCATGGAGCAGGGCATTCCCTGGGCACTGCCCTATCCCAGCCCATGGAGCAGGGCATTCCCTGGGCACTGCATTACCCCAGTTTATGGAGCAGGGCATTCCCTGGGCACTGCCTTATCCCAGCCCATGGAGCAGGGCATTCCCTGGGCACTCCAGATCATGGAGCAGGGCATTCCCTGGGCACTGCCTTATCCCAGCCCATGGAGCAGGGCATTCCCTGGGCACTGATTTACCCCAGGGGATGGAGCAGGGCATTCCCTGGCTCCTGCCTTACCCCAGGCCGTGGAGCAGTTCCCAGAGCCCCGGGATGCTCCTGGTTCCAGCTCTGAGGGCTGAGTGCTGCCACCCTGTGGGACCCGAGCCGCTCCTGTGTGAGCCTGGCACTGCCGGGATGCTCAGCACACACCTGAGTTTGGGATGCTGGCAGGGCTCAGAAGAGCAATCCAGCTGTTCCCAGACAAGCACAGCACTCTGGGATAATCCTGACAGCTGATTCAGGAGCTGGGGATGTTTATAAATAGGATTTAGAACAAAGAGGTTACTGAGTTCTGAGCAGAATAAGAACAGATGTTACAATCCAGGCTCATTTGTAAGGCAGAGGTAACTGATGAATTTACACAATCCCTGTTTACTCACACAGATCCAGGCCTGGGTGGAAATCCTGCTCTGTGCATCACCAACAGCACAGAAATTCAGCCTGGAATCGCTCCTGTGCTGTGCTTCATATTTCATTCATTTCTGCTTCCAGCTATACATGCACAACAGAGGGCAGGATACATCTCCCTAATTGAACAATACAGATCAATTAAATATGAAAAGTCGTTCTTGGACTGAAACCCTCTCAGGCAAATGTTCTGCTCTTATGCTAAGTAACTCTTTTTTAAAAAAAAAGCTGGGAGTTGAGTGCTGTTCAGAGGGGGATTTTTTATTTATTTATTTTTTTTTTAAAGACTGGGAGACAAAGCCCAAAAAGATTCATCCATTCATTCATGACTAGAGGAGAGAGTTTTGATCACTGAGCAAGGTAAAACATCTTATTTGATGAAAGCTCCTCAGTGCTGTTTGTGTGAGGTGAAGAACCCCCTGTGCTCTGCAGAGATCACCCAAACCACAGCCATGGATCAAACCGGACAAAGATCTCTTTGCTCCAGCTCTAGAAAGGTGTAAAAATGAGCAAAAAAGAGCAAAAAATGGGGATCATTGACAGGAGCTGTTAAAAGGGAAAGCTGTGCCCTGAGCAGCCCCAGGGCTCTCCCTGATGGCTTTTTTGGGGTCTCCACACTTTCATCCCTGGGAGCAGAGAGATGCAAATGTGTTTTGTTGTGTGGAAGTGTTCCCAAATAACGCCCTGTGATCTGAATAAAAGGGGGTTAATAAACAAAGCACTCACAGAGGGGCTCAAATCACACAGGTAGGTCACTGCTGTGCAGCACCACTGGCATTAAATCACCCTCTCAAGAGAGGTTTGTCCACCACAATCACCCGGGCTGTCCTTTGTTCCCTTCTCCAGCTCTAATCAGATGCAATGACCTGCTGAGCCTTATGCAAATTGGCCTTAAACACCACATCTCTTCCTCGGCTAAACATTTATATCAATAAATGATAAACACAGATTTCGCCCCAGGCCAGCAAAGATACAGCACTGTCAGAACTCCTGGCAGAGCAAATCAGTCTGGAGCCAGGGGCTGCTCAGCTCAGCTCTCCTGGAAAACTGGAGGAAACCAAGATTTACTGGTGGGTCTTTCAAAAACGTCTTGCTCTCAACAAGAATTGGGGAAAGTCCACATGGGAGGGTTGAACCTCACTGATTCCAAAATCCAAGAGAAGAAAAGGTGGGGAGGAACCATCCTGGTGCTTTTCTTTATTTTTATTATAACTTAGCAGAACTGGGTACTGGCTAGATCAGAAGATGAATAAGGGTGTCTGGCCACATCTGAGACATCTCCAGCAAGTCCTCAAGGAATGCAGCATCAGCAGCTGAATAACTGGGAGCTTGAGGAAGAACTAATAGGAAAAACAAATGCGGCAGAACCTCGTTTTTGAAACCTTAAACACAATTTTTAAAATAAATCCCTGCCATTTTGAAAATATGACTGCAGATGATTTTTTTGAGTCCTTCTGAAGTGCAATAAGTGCATCACTTACCTCACTGGAGGCCACATGCTGATACATCTGTGCTGTGATCGTGACCCTAAGCAAAAATCCCAATTTATGTCGCAGAGGCAAAACTTCCCCCTTCTGCTGCACCTTCCTAAAGCTGAACTCTGCACCTGCCAGCCACCAGATTGTTTTCAAAATGCTCTGACCCTGATGGTTCTGAGCCTTGACCTTCACTGATTTAACCCAGCAATTAAAAACCCCCCAAGAACTCGTTCTTTTTCTTGGTGTCGGGTTGGGATAGATTCTTACCCTGCAGATTGAGATAAAATGACTGCACCCAGGGAACAGCAAAGCAGGGAGTTATTGCCAACATCCCCACCTTCAGAACCCTGTTTAGTGCACCAAACACTGCTCCCTTGGCTCATAAGGAGTGAGAAGCTCATGTGTGTGAGGATGAGAAGCAGATTTGACACAGATTTGACACAGATTTGACACATTTCCTCCGAGTACCCCCAGATTTGATGGCTGCTGGGAGGAGGGGGAGGCAGGGAAGAGCTGTGCACTGGCATGAAACAGTAAATCAGCAGGGTGTCATCATTATGGATTTGCTTTGCTAATAATAAAAAGAATGAATCACTCCTGTCATGATACCCGTGTCTGCACTGGAGTAACCACGGTGCTGAGCAGGGCTCAGCCCCAGCTGACATCTGTGGGTTTGGGGTGATTTGGGAGGAAATCACCAACACTTGGCCGTGTTTGTGATTACCTCCCTGCCAGGAGCTGCTCATCACTCACTCAGCAAGCAGCACAGGCTCCCTGTGGGAAGGAGAATTCCCAACTGTTGCACCAAAGGCTCTTCAAAGGGAGCTGGGTCCCCTGTGTGACAGCGGGGCTGGGGCAGCCCCCATCCAAGCAGAGAGGGAGAGCTGCTCCTGCAGACACTGCACCAGGGCAGCCCAGGCCACACAGGGCAGGTGTGGGGAGAAACCCCAGGCCTGCTCTATTCTAACAGGGCTAAAAATAGACCTGTGATGATTTATGAACTTTCAAAGGCAGCAGAGTATTTTTAAGCAGCAGCAGCAGCAGCTTCTGCTCCGTCTGCATCCCTCGGCGCCAGGGCTCTGTCCACCCTGCCCTGATGGGAACCAGCCCCTCCAGAATGCTCACCAAGCAGAATTAAACAAGACCACAAGAGCAAATAAAAAGGCAGTGATCTATCTGTCTCGTGGGTATTACCCTTCCTTCCCTCTGCCTTGTCTTTACCCCCGAATTTCAAATATTCTTTTTTTAAATCACGTCAACTCCACAGAACTGTCAGACAAAGCCAACTCCTGAAGCCAAGGTAAATACATCACGTGGCACCAGAATATTTACAAAATTACTCCAAAGTTTTGCATCTCTGGGAGAAATTTTATGTGAGCTCACCCCTGATTTCCAGCTGTCCCTGATGGGGTAACACACGAGTGAATTTGAAAGCAAGAAAATGTTAATTCCAGTAAATAAAGACCTGGCTAGCAACAAGAAAGACTTTCATGCATGTCCAAGTTTGGGAACCAAGGTGGGCTCCCAGCAGCTGTCACTGCTGCTGTCCTTCCCTCTGGTATAATAAAAGCTCCTCAGCCACAGCTGGCAATCAGCACTCAGGAATCCAGCACTGGAGGGATTACCTGGAAAATCACGGCAGGACCCTCTGGAGGAGGATGGCCGAGGTCTCAGGGACCCCCACCCCACGGGCAGAGGTGTCCTTGTGGCCCAGGGCAGGGGACACCTCACCCTGCCCTCCTCAGCATCCCTGGTGAGCCCCACACACCCCTGTTAACCCCTGGAGAGCCGGGCTTTGGAGCTGCAGCACCTCAGCCCATGCTCAGGGGGGCTGCCTGCACAGGTGAGCTGCTCCTCTGCTGTCATTCACATTCCCAACACACGTTTTGTCACTGTGGAGAGCAGAACCAGCTTAAAATTCCAGGAGCACCAGACAGGCTGGGAGAGAGCTCAGCTCCTCTGCAGAAGGATGGGAAAATCCTTCCAGCTGCAGAGTTTAGCCAGGATCATTCAACTCCAACTACCTGCAGGCACACCCTGCTTCCCTGCACTCCCACCACCCATCAGCTGTGGGGTTTTGGGGCAGGAGACCCTCAGAGCCTCCCAAAAGGTGTTTAGAAACACAGCCAGAGTTTGGGGTGCAAAGGGACATTTCCTGAAATCCCCCAAATTCTCGTCAGAGGGGTTCAGCTGTGCCCAGAGTTCAGCACGGGAGGGAGAGGTTGCTGCTCGCCAGTGGAAGCCATTGTCTCCAGCAGGCTGCCAAGGGGAAATTAGCAGTGTGCACACCTCTAAATGAGGCTGTACAGCACGGAAAAGAGGGATTAGCCATGTAAAGTAAGTCCTTTTGGTATTAGATTAAAGAGGGGAGGTGACTTTGAAGGATTATTCAAGAGCCATTTAAGCAGTTTTCAGGGACTTACAAACGCGGGGTAAAAATGCAGCTCCCTCAGGTCCAGAAAAGAAGAAAAATTCAGTTTCCCGGCCAGAAAAGCAGCAGGAAGAAGCTTCTGGGAGAAGTGCAGGCCCCCAGCACGCTGCTCCCAGGCTCGGCGCTGGCTGTGGAGCCCGGCTGCAGCATCACCTGCGCACCTGGGCTGGAGCCGCTGCAGGAGGCACAGGGAGCAGGGACGGGGCTCCCACAGCCACGGGGATGGGTCAGGGCATCCCCCGGGCACCCTGCCAGCACGGGGCACAGCCAGGCAGCCACCCACTGCGGGGCAGGGAGCGCTGCATGCGGGAAAGGAGCTCCGGACTATCGCGACCATCGCAAGAGGAGCCGCCACCAGCCCCTGCTCCCACCTCGGTGATTTATCCGCTGGGATGCGGGTCCTGAACCGAGCCATGGAAACCGGAGGATGGGCGAGCACAGCCACAAAAACTGATTTCTGCCTCCAGCCAAACGTGCCCCGCTTCCCCGCACCTGCGGGTGCCTCATCAACGTGCCGGCTCTTAATCCTCTGCCCACATTAATCCAGCCAGGGGAGAGGAGTACGTGGCTACAAGACATCAGACTGCTCTATCGAACCCTCCCGAGCCCTCCTCGGGGGGGGAAAAACCTTCTTTGGCTTAGTCTAAATTAAGGTGACGGGTAATTAGTATGTAAGATACAAACTATTGCCACTTGTTATGCAAGCAGCATCCTTTAATTTGTAGTTTCGAGAGCAAGCCGCTCCTGTCTGGGATAAATAAAACAACACGCTGCGGTATGTTGCTCACGACACGGGAGCAGCAGCAGCCTGGGCAAAGCAAAAGGAGCTTCAACTCCAGCCGGGAACGCGGCTGGAGCCGGCAAAAAGTTCTGCGTGCGCCTGGAACAGCCTGAGGGGAGCATCCCCGCGTCCGCATCCCGGGATGCTCCTGCTCTCACTCGGGGATGTGCCCGCTCTCACTCGGGGATGCTCCTGCTCTCATTCAGGGATGCTTCTGCTCTCACCCGGGGATGCGCCCGCTCCTGTCCGGGGATCATCCCCGCTCTCACCCGGGGATGCGCTTGCACTCACCCGGAGATGCTCCTGCTCTCACCCGGGGATCATCCCCGCTCCCGCTCAAGGATGCGCCCGCTCCTGTCCAGGGATGCTTCTGCTCTCACCCGGGGGATGCTCCTGCTCTCACCCGGGGGATGCTCCTGCTCTCACCCGGGGGATGCTCCCGCTCTCACCCGGGGGATGCTCCCGCTCTCACCCGGGGGATGCTCCCGCTCCTGTCCAGGGACCGCGGCCACCCCCGCCCGGTGGCTCCGCATGACCCCGCGGCAGCTCCGCGCTCCGGGGGCACCGGGGGTCCCTGCGGACCCCTCGCCCCTCCGGCCGCGCCTCCGCTCCGCCGGCTCCGCAGCGCGCCCGCGCTCTCTTCCCCCGCGCCGCAGCCTTGCTTGAAAATTCCTTATTTACCCCCTATTTCTTTTTTTTCCTTAAATCCCGTTTTAAATCCGCCTCCCTCCCTCCGAGCCGATCCGAGCCGTTCCGTGCCGAGCCGATCCGCGCTTACCTGCCCGGGGCGGGGGGGGTTCATTCCCGGCGCGGCTCCGCGGTGCGGGCGCTCCCGCGCGGTCCCGCGGCCGCAGCATTGAGCGGCAGCGGCGGGGCCGGGCGGGCTCCGCGCTGAGCCCACCCACCCCCGAACCGCCGTGCGCGGGGGGCGGGCGGGCCGCGTTAACCCTTCCTGCCCCGCCCTGCCCGCCCGGCAGCGCTCGGTGCCGGCCCCGCGGGCAGCACCCCCTGCCCTGCCCTGCCCTGCCCTGCCCTGCTGCAGCCCAGGTGCGGCTCTTCCCGCGGTTCCACCCGCACCCCGGGCGGCTCCGAGCCCGTTCCCGTCGCGCTCCCCGCTTTTCCCCATCCCCGACCAGCCCCGAGCCCGTTCCCGTCGCGCTCCCCGCTTTTCCCCATCCCCGACCAGCCCCGGTCCCACTAGGGGAGACCACAGAAGCCCAAATTACCGCTCGCGGCTTTTTTTCTTTTTTTTTTTCTTTTTTAAAATCTATTTTATTTTATTTTTCATTTCCCCCTCGGCGTTGCCCTCCGGTTTTAATGCCAGATTTGTCGTAATTACCTCGCTCTTTGAAGCGAGCCTCTCCTCACCCGCCAGCCTCTCCAGCCCTTTGCATCCACTGTCTCCTTTCATCCCCTTCCCGTTCCTCCTCGTCCAAGAACTGCGTGTGTCGTGCAGGGAGATGAGGAGCCCGAGAGCACAGCGCACCTGGTGCCAGCCCTGCTGCTCCCAAGCTCTGCTGGCCGTCCCCGTGCCCAGGGATGCTCCCAAACCTTCCCCAGGATCCCTCATCAGGGTCTGTGCTTGCTGCTGCAATGCAAGTGATGAGCCACAAACCGCTTTGAAAGTCAGGAGTTCAGGCTTAATAAGCAGCATAATGTAAAGGCACAAAGAAAAGGGGAAAAAAAAGTATTCAGAAGTGAATGTGGGACCTACCTTTCCCCCTGTCCCAAAATCCTGTCCTGGGAAGTGCTCTTCAATGCTTGTGCAAAAAAATAAAAGCCTTGCAGTGCAAAGAGGGTATTCAGTCTTAACTGTGCCTCCCCTGGGTTCTGAGGGATTAAGTGAAACCCTTATTATGTTTAATTATCTCTGGAGTTGCTCTCTGTGCTTGCTGCCTTGCTTTATGGTTTAATAAACTGCACGTCGATAGAAAGGGAATGACAATTAACAGTAGTGCAGGCTGGGCTGGCGTTTACTGCTGCTCACAGGTTCCTCCTCCATGTGCCTGCTCTCAGGTGCTTCATCCCCACCTACCAGAGCCTCTTTGGGCAGCTCAGGAGCGTGGCTGGACCTCACACAGGGGTTAGCTCTGCAGGTCCAAGGTGTTGTGAGCTCTTCATGGAGAGGGGACAGCACCCTGGAGCATCTCCAGGCTGATGGACCAGCTGTGGTTGGCCCAGTCCTGACCTGTCCTTAAGTACCTCTGGTGTCCTGGGGATGCTCAGCTCCTTTATCATGGAATCATGGATGGAAAGGACCTCCAAGATCATCAGGTCCAACCTTGCTGATGGAGGATGGCCCTACACAGAGCTCAGTGCTCCTGGAGAGAGCAGCAGGGACCGGTGCTGCCTTTGCTGGGTCCTACAGAGAGTTTAAGGCTGGGCCCAAGAGTGAAGCAGAGTCTAGAGGAGGCAGGAGTGCTGCACTCCAGCCATGCATGCAAGAATCCCCCTGTGTTTTGAAATGTTATATAAATGTTGTGTATTATTTGTGTAATCTCATCCTGATTTATACAGGAGGGGAGCCTGCTCAGCAATCCAAAATCAAGTTGAGCACCAAGTGTTTTCAATTTAGGAGCGCCTGTGTCTCCAAGGTCACCTCATAAATCCTGGCACCGTGGCAGGGCTCTGCCAATCTGTGAGGGGTGTAATGACTCTGGAGGGAAATCAGCGCTGGAAACGCTGCTGAATTTTTCAGAGGGAACATGCATTGAATGCATCATCATCATCATCATCATCATCATCGTAACCCAGCTGAGCGTGCAGCATCCTCGGAGAAACATCTCCCACCCTCGCCTGGGTGGCAACCACAGCAAATGAGAGCTGAAAGGTGAAGGCAGGGAGGTGGGGGGAGCAGACAGATGGCTTCCCTGGAAAGCCTTTTGGTTGTGCCACCTTCCCTGCACACCTTTACCTCACCCTTGAATGAACAAGCAAACCAGGTCACTGCCTTTTTGATTTTTTTTAATCCCCAACAAATGCACAAATAAGGCCAAAGGAGGAAGAGTCAGCAATCAACGCCTCCCGTTGAAAATTCAGACATATTCTCTTGCACAAATAGTCTCAAATACTTCATAAACGTGGCAAGGAAAAGTGCCTGGCGGGGTTTTGAGCCGGGTTGCAGCAGCAGAGCTGACACTTTGAATCAAGCCTTACAGCACGACCTTGAGAAACTCCTGCGCTGTGACTGACAGCGGGAGAGCCCCGCCAGAGCAGCGCCGGGACAGGGAGCACGCCGCTGTTAATGAGCTACAAACAAACCACGAACAAACCACGAACGAACCACGAACAAACCACAAACAAACCACAAAAAAACCACAAACAAACCACTCTGAATTGCCGTGGAGGCTGCCGTGTGTGTGTGTGTGTGTGTGTGTGTGTGTGTGTGTGTGTGCACAGAGCCACGCAAGAGGCAGAGCAGGCCCCAAGTCCTGCCCTGGGACAGCGTCAAGGAGGGTCCCCATGAGGCTTCAGGATTTTAGATTTTCTATTTTCCATATATTCATAACCCTGCAGTTCTTTAGTGTGTAACTCCAAACTCCACACTCAGTGGGAGCTGCTGCTTCCCCATTTGGGGCAGACACAACAATTCCTCTGCAGGCCTGGCAATCAAGGACACCTCACTGCCTCAGGGCCCAGAGATGGGAACAAAAGGGAGTTGGGGAGCAAACTTGGGCTCAATGCCTTCATTACCTGAAGCTGGAATTGGCAGATTCACCCCCAAAATGCAAATGGACCAAACTTATAAAAGTGCGCAAACCCTGACCCATCATTCATTTTTTGGGGGGCTTTGTCTGCCCTAAATGAACCTGAAGGCCTTCAATAAATGGAACAGCTTTTTATTCCCTTAATTCTGTCTGGCCTCTGTTTTTAGGCAATCCCAAAAAGGCTGACCCCTGTGTGTGCCTGCACAGAGGAGTAAACACAGCCCTGCACAGCCCTGCAGCACTGCTACAACCAGGAGTAGAGGTGGAGCAGGCACAGGCTGTGATTTATGGGTGCTGAACTCGCAGCCTGAACTTGGCAGAGGCTCCTGTGTTCAGGCTGCAGTTTGTGTAAATCTCAGGAAAGGTTTGGGCACGGTTTTACTGATACAGTGAGAGTTTGGTAAGCGATTCTGCTTCAAATGAGTGCTGCAAAACATCCCCAAGCTTTACCCTGGGGTTTTGTCTGACCTTTAATTAAAATACCAAGGCTCCCTTTACATGGTGATGGCTATTTGTAAAGTCCTCTGAGGTTTTGTCCAAGTCCTGCTTGTGTCTCGCTGATATCTCAGGGAGCAATGCAGCTCACAAGGAATTTTGGATAAATCTGCCCTTTTTTATCATCACCAGCCTTGCATTGTATGAGTTTCATTATAGAACAATGCGTCAAATTGATAATTTTTAATGTGATGCAGTAAGAAAAGTGTAATCAGCAAGTGGTTGAGAATTATTCGTGGGTGGGATCTGTAAATATTCCTGAGTCCACAGCTCTGTGACACCACAGGTGCGGATTTGTAGGGCAGTAAATCCTTTCCACAAGGTTGGAGTGGAAAGGTGGTGGATAAATGGCCCTGGAGGCTGATGTCCTGGCTGGGAGCAGGGAAGAAACTGAAGCAAACCCTCTGTGTTGTGCCAGCATAACTCAGTGGCTCTTTCAGAGACCCACATTCCATGTTTGCTCCTCAGTCCTTGGCCACAGATTCCAGCTATTGCCCATTTCAATGGGATATTTTGAAAATATGGATATTTAGCCCTGACAAATGGTTGAGAACCAAAGATCTAAACCCACAAACTTTGTGCCTTCAGGAGTAGCTTCAACAACTTCACTGTCCAAGCACAAAAAACAGCTTTCAAGGCACAGATTCCTAATGGAGTCTGAATTCCTTTGGTTTAATTCCAAATTCTTCTGGTCTAAAAATCTCTGGAAGACAACAGCAGCTCTGTCTGAATCAAGGAGCACAGCAAAGGACCTAAACATCATAGCTGGGAGAGTCTTTCAAAGTTTAAAAACCTCAGCTTAAGTAGAGACTGAGTCCAGAATCTTTCCATGTTTTTTGTTGGACTTTCTGTACCTAAACTCTCCCTGAACCTTTATAAAATTTCCTTAAGGCTCAAACTTCCTAATAAAAGTTGATAATAATGCACATTTTTTATGACCAAATTGTGGAATTTGGATTTTTTAAAATGAAAATTATGCAATTCTCCAATGGTAAAAGAGTAATTTATAACTCTAAATTAAGGCCTTAGGTTGCAAAGCAAAGAAAAAGCAGAATGGGAGAACCCTGAAGCTTCTCAGTCTAATAATTGTAAATTATTTTTTTGGTTATTAAAATTCCAAGGTGACAGGCACTGCTACATTTTAGCAGTTAAAGAAACACAAGATAAGCTTCATTATCTGCAGTGAATTTTTTTTTTTTGAGAGTAGCTTTAAAATGTAATAATTCAATTACCTCCGAAATCCAAATAAAATCTCCCCATATTCCTCCAGCATGGCCAAAGGGACGTTTCCAATGACACAACCTTAATAATGCCCACATTAAAAATGGTAAGAATAAATAGTTTGAAAGCCCCCAGAATTCTGAGTGTGTCTCCACGATAAGGTGGTGACATTTATAAATGCCATGTGATTAGCATGTGAAGGGAGATACACATTCATTGTGTGCTCAGACCTATTAATCATCCATCACCTGATAAACATGGAATAAAATGCCCTCTCTGTTCCCTTTTGGAGTCCTTCAAAAGATGGCACTTGGTGCTGATAACTCCAGCATTCCCTCAGATCCCTTAGGTAGGACTTTATAACAATAATTTTGGTTGTGTTCAGGCAGGATCTTCCTAAAGACCATGATGGATTTTGGATGGAGGCTCCTCAACCAGCTCAAATCAGCTGTGGGGCTGAATCCTCTTCCAAAGGTACCCAGGATTCCCAAGCACTCCCAGGTGTTCTCTGTTGTAAATATTCCACTGAAAACTTTGGTTTTGGGGGAAGGAATCTGCGCTTGAAGCTTCAAGAGTGGGAGTAGGTTTGGATGGGATGTTGGGCAGGAATTGGTCCCTGGCAGGGTGGGCAGCCCTGGCACAGGTGCCCAGAGCAGCTGGGGCTGCCCCTGCATCCCTGGCAGTGCCCAAGGCCAGGCTGAAGCACCCTGGAATAGAGGGAGGTGTCCCTGCCATGGCAGGGGTGGAATGGGACAACCTTTAGGGTCTCTTCCCACCCAAACCATCCCAGGATTCTGTGATTTTATAATAAAGGCTCTCTAGCTTCAATCAGCCCCCCACAAATTCCAAGGAACCTCTGCATGATCCTCCATGAGAGGTGATCTGGGAAAAAGTGACAGCTCTCCCTGCCAGGGGAGCCTGTGGAGGGAGACAGGCTCTCCAAGCCAGATAAAATTCTGAGTATCCAGAGAAAATCAACTTGAGGCACTCAGGAGTTAATGTCATGAGACAAGAGTTATCAAATCAAACCCTGGCCTGTCTTATCCAACATCTTGCCTGAAATCATGGTTGTCAGGACTTATTCCAGGGAAAGGAGTGAGAAATGTCTCCTTCCTCTGGGACACGTGGAAGGTGGAAACCCAAGAGTGTGAGCTTTGATCCTTTGGTGTCAGCCCAGCTGCCAGCAGCACCGCGATGGCACCGAGGAACGGGAGAACTTTGGGAACAGCTGCCCAGAGGAAACTTTGTGCAACGTCTGTTCAACTAATGCTCCCAAATTCAGGAACTGCAGTGGCCAAATTCAGGAATTTTAGTGCTCTCAGCTGCCACAAGCACACACAGAGCTGCCCCTGCCACAGCAGAGGCTCCCACTGGCGTGGGCTTGGTGTGGTCTCTGCACACACTGCCCATGGGGCTGGGGCTGCATGGAAGCCACTGGGAGCTCATGAAAACCCCTTCCAAACAGGAACTGCTCTTCCCAGTAATGAGAACAGGAGAGGCTTTAAGAGTTCCACCAGAATGGGAGCCACGGAGACAATTCTGAGCAAGACACAGCCTATTGTTAATGTACAGATAAGGAAGGCCAAAAATAGAACTGGATTAATTTCAGCACAGAAAATATATTTGTGCCGACGAAGGAGAAAGTCATACAAATTTCTATTTGAAAGATTTCTATAGAAATCCATTAAAAACAGCAGAGAGTGGCAAAAAAAAAAAAAAAGTGAGGGAAAACATCTCTCTGCAGCTTATGAATAACAGATAAAGTTTATTCCAGTAATGATAGGGTACGTTTGTATTTGAAGAATAGTAGCCTGCCAATAATAAAGATAAAGACAAATACTTTCATGGCTGTTAGAAGAATAAAACAAAGCTGACTCTTTTTTTTCTTTTTTTTTTTTAATTGAAACAATTATTTTTTTCCTGAGGACAGTTGGGTACATTGGACAGATAAGTTATTAACTGTCACTTCTGGAGCTTTAGCTTTACACAGCAGTCACCAAGGCACAGATTGTGCATACATAATTTCTAAAAGGGATCAAGTTATTATGGAAGTCATGTTACAGTGGAGGAACAAGAATATTTCCGTTTGAGTCATTATCTGAGAATAATATCCTGAATTGGATCTGTCCTGGGGGAGAAAACAAACCCAAACAGCTCAGGCCCAAATGTATTTATGATATTTATATAAACACAGGAGAGCTTTTAGAAATCTGATGAGGCCATAAGAATTCAGATCAGTGTAAACACCTTGTAGAGGGTTCAAAGTGCTGGACCACGGGGTCCATGAGACATTCCAGGGTTCCTAAGGTTTATTTTACTGATCTACATCTCCACACCTCCCAAACTTGCAAAGGACACTGCAATTCCTTCACTTGTGGGAAATCACCATCACTTGTGGGACTGCATGTAAAGGAGGAGTTGTGGAGCTGCTGTATCAGCCCAAATTAGAGCACAGCATTAATGTCTTCTGCTGCCTGATGGTGGAGAGATACCACCTGAAATGTTGCCATTTATTTTAATTTATATAATTAATTTATTTTAATTTATATAATATTTATTTTAATTTGCTGGAATTCTAGTAGTTTATAAAATTTTGGTTGTTGCTGTTGCAAAAATAAGTAGTTTTGTAAACACTTATCTCTTCAAAATTAACCCCTGTTCTGTCCAAAGAGTTCCTGAATGTCTCTGGTGAAGAAAAACCTCTTTGCATGGGGACCAGGCCATGCATTAGTGTTAACTGATGAGCATGAATGGTCCTGAATTTGGTTTTTGTGTATTCTGCAAGTTTCATGGACCTTCCTGCAGTGACAGAGGGGCTGATCATTCATTACAAGGAAGAAGAGGAGAATATTTGAAATCTTTCAAAAGCTCAGAGTTGTTTTCTCTCTAGGGAGGGGATTTTTCTCTGCCACAGGGGAGGTGAGGGAACCATTGGAAGCCCTGAGGAAAAGCTCTCTCCTCCCTTTGCAGGGCTGGGAGGTTCCACTAAGGCTTACATTATTAAGAGTCTTCCAATGGATTTATGAACAGAAGATTACATTCTTAATGCCTGCTTCTGAGAAACAGGAGTGAATAATTCAAGCACACCAATATGAGTGTGGAAAACAGAAAAGCACCTCGGTGCTGAACCAGGAGAGTGAGCCCCAGTGCAGCCATAGAAATGTGATATATGGAGCATCAAACTCACTGAGGAGGAGGCAGCAGCACCAAGGGAGAGGCTCTAAGGCCCCAGGTGGGAGCTCCAGCCCTGGGAATGATTGCCAGGGGTGAGGGAGGATGGACAGCACTGCTCAGGACAAACAGAGGGGTTGCACCATTAGTAAAGCCCTGTTGTGCTGCATCTGGACAGATTTAGAGCAGCTGCTCATCAGGAGGCAGAGGAATTGCAGTGGTAGCCCAGGGCAGGGAGTCAGTGCCAGGGGAAGCTTCCTGAGAGGATGAGGAGCCCCTGTAAATTCCTGCCCTGCTCCTTGAACCTGGTGGGGCTGGGCTCTGAGGATGCTCCTGGCAGAGGAGAGCAGGATTTTATCTGATCTGCAGGGCACAGAGCAGCTGGCACACACTGCCCAGAGCAGCTGGGGCTGCCCTGGATCCCTGAGAGGGCCCAGGGCCAGGGGAAAGGGCTTGGAGCAGCCTGGGACAGTGGAAATGTGGATGATATGGGGTTGGAAGATGAACTTCTGTCACTATAGGACACGCGCACACACTGCTGTTCTCAAGGTGAAGAATAAAGGGAAGTTTATTTTCTGACTCCAACATTTATAGATTTCCAAGAGTGACAGTGGATTGGAGGGTGACAGTGCCACCTCTCCAATGACACTGGACAAACCAACAGCCCGTCAAATTTCTCCTCCTCCATAAAGGAATGCCAAACAATGAGTTATTTACAGAAAGTGTGTGAGAAAGTTCCTTACAAGAATGTAAACATCAGAAGGCTTAGAAAATCTTAAAAAGCCAGGGCGACAAACTTTGAGGCCCTTTCTGGCCCAAACCATTCTATAATTCCACGACTCTGATATCAGAGATATGGCAGCATCCTGCTGGATTGGACACAGGGGTGGAAACTCCAAAGGGGAATGGTTCCATTGGTGGTTACTGTGCACAACCCCAGTTCTTCTGAAGCAATTGGGAAATCTGTCATGCCAACACACCAACTCCTGCTGAGATGTGGGAAGAAGCCTGGACCTGATGATCAAACAGCATTGTGGAAGCTCAGACACCCCAAGAGAGGGAAGTGCAGGATCATCAAACCTCTGTGTTGAGGCACTGAAGGAAACTCCTCTCCCATCCCTTCCTGTCAGGGGCTGGCACCACTGATCCTCTCAGGGAGGAGCTGTGCAGGGATGTGATGGTCCTGGGCTCTCTGGGGAAACATCTCCTCCAAGGCTGGCTGTTTAACTGTGGAATGGGGGCTGGGGTTGATTTGCACTTGTTCTTCCCCGAGGAAAAGGAGTCACTGAGTGCCACCCCCAGGGCTCCTCCCTCGGAGCCATTATCTGCCAAAACTCTCCTCAGGGTGTGTCACAGACAACTTTTATGAAAAATCCTTTCCTTAGGATTTTTTCTCCTGAGAAGCTGAGAGGCCTCAGGAACAAAATGTACCCAATGGTTATCTGCTGCTGTGGAATGCAACAGGTGCATCTGGGATTGGGCTCATGTGGTTGTTTCTAATTAATGGCCAATCACACTCAGCTGGCTCAGACAGAGAGCTGAGCCACAAACCTTTGTTATCATTCCTTCCTATTCTATTCTTAGCCAGCCTTCTGATGAAGCCTTTTCTTCTATTCTTTTAGTATAGCTTTAATGTAATATATATCATGAAATAATAAATCAAACTTTCTGAACCATGGAGTCAGATCCTCATCCCTTCCCCATCTGAAAACCCCTGTGGACACGGTCACAAGGGTTCTGCTCTGCCTGCTCACAATCCCTTGGGAAGGGCACAGGGCACATCCCAAGTGTCCTGGGAGGGATGGGAGTGTGCCAGGGCTCAGGCTGTGCCACCCCAGCTCAGCTCAGCCCAGGGGACAAAAAGGACATTGCAAAGGGGCTGATCAGGAATTTCTGATTCTGAAATTCGGTGCTTGTGGGACTCAGAGCTCAAACAGCACCAGGAGAAAGGTCCTGGCTGGGTTTCACACCAGTTAAATCCTGCCTGAACAAAGCAGGGTTTCCTGTTCTCTGCACCTTCAGCAGAGCCCCTGCAGGGAGACAAAAGATGGCACAAAAGAGCTGATCCAAGGCATCCTTATCAGAGAGGAGCTTTCCCTTCTGAAACATCCCTGTCCTGACATGTGCCTCAGTGTGACAGAGAACTGATCCCTGTGCTGTGGCCAGAAGGCAAAGAGGGTGAAGAATCCTTTCCTCCTTGTGTTGGTTTAGAATTACAGATGATAAAGGGAGAGAAGAGGGAAAGAAGGCTGCAAGAACAAAGGATCCCAGCCTTTCCTCTCCTGCAGAGCCACCCAGCTGATCCAGCCTTGTAGGAATGTTTGATGCCTGCTGCAGGTTCCTTTGCTGTGCCTTCTGTGCAGCTCAGTGTGGTTTGTCTCTCTGGCATCTTCCTCTCTGCATTATTTTTAGATCTGAGGAATGCTCAGCAATTAGCTGTGCCTAACTGGGGTTGTTCTTTACCAGGCATTCTCAGGTTGTCTTTCTGTCTTGCTGGAGGCTGAGCTCCAGCAGGGCTTGGCTTGTGCCACAGACCCAGCCCTGATCTGGTACCTTTGTTTGGGTAACCTGAGCAGGCTTCATTTTTATTTTTACACACAGGCACTGTGCTGCCTGCAGTCAGGGGCCTCTTTAATAATGATTTGCTGCTCTGTAGTATCCATATGGATAAATTCAGTGATAATTCATTTACTGCCACAGAATCACAGACTGGTTTGGGTTGGAAGGGCAAAACCCACCCAGTGCCACCCCTGCCATGGCAGGGACACCTCCCACTGTCCCAGGCTGCTCCAAGCCCTGTCCAGCCTGGCCTTGGGCACTGCCAGGGATCCAGGGGCAGGCACCAAGTAAAATAATCCCATAGAGATCTTTCATGAAAAATCATTTCCTTAGGATTTTTCCTCCTGAGAAGCTGAGAGGCCTCAGGAACAAATATAAACAATTATTATCTGCTGCTGTGGAATGCAACAGGTGCATCTGGGATTGGGCTCATGTGGTTGTTTCTAATTAATGGCCAATCACAGCCCAGCTGGCTTGGACACAGAGCCCAAGACACAAGCCTTTGTTATCATTCCTTCTTTTTCTATTCTTAGCTAACCTTCTGATGAAACCTTTTCTTCTATTCTTTTAGTATAGCTTTAATGTAATATATATCATAAAATAACAAATCAAGCCTTCTGAAACATGGAGTCAGATCCTCATCTCCTCCCTCATCCTCAGACCCCTGTGAACACGGTCACAATAGAGATCACTATTATTATACATGAATAAGAGTCCAGTGCTACTTGACACAGGGATCCTTTTTCTCATGTTGAACAATCCCATCCTCCTGAGCTTCCCACAGTCTCCCAAGTTCTGGATGTTCCATGGAACATCCACCTGAGAGCCACCCCTTGGGGCCCAGGTGCACCTGAGCACAGCCAGGCTGCAGACAAGGCCAGCAGCTGGATATTTTTTTAATGCTTTGGTAATATTCATGACATTCATCTTGAAACTCAACTCCCTCCTGATTTTCCAGGCAATTATGGCTCAGTTACGGCTGTCACATCAGCCTGGCTCTCCTTCCTCCCTCTCTCCCTTCCCTTTTTATTCCTGCATGTTAATCTGTTGGAAATCAGTGTCAAAACCTGTTTACACTCTTCCCCAACTACCACTTACATGGGCTTTAATAATGTACCTTTGCTGTAAGCACATCACAGAGGCTTTGTTTCACATGGAGAGAGGCAGAGACCATAAATGAGTAAAAACCACACACTGCATTCCATGGAAATCATTCATTCCCAGTCAAAAACCCAAGGAAGGACCACATCCTATTTTTGCCCTGCTTTAAGCTGGGAAGCTGGATCAGTGAAATGTCTCCAAGCTGGCTTTAAATTGCTAGAGGGCAGCTTTAGGTGGGATTTTGGGAAGGAATTCCTCCCTGGCAGGGTGGGCAGGCCCTGGCACAGGTGCCCAGAGCAGCTGGGGCTGCCCCTGCATCCCTGGCAGTGCCCAAGGCCAGGCTGGACAGAACTGGAACAACCTGGGATAGCAAAAGGTGTCCCTGCCATGGCTGGGGTTGGAAATAAATGATCTTTAGGGACCCTTCCAACCCAAACCATTCTGATTCTGTGACTCCCTGATTCTTCCCACAGCCATTTATACCCATCCTGAAATCCTCAGATAAACCTAGCGACCAAATCTGTCTTTTTTAACTTTACCATTAAATTCTGAAGATTGTTAAATTAAAACCAAATTAATATTCCTGGGAAAAAATCCCTTCTCTAGCTCTGCCACTGTGTAAAGCCTTGGGGGAGCCAATATAAATAAATACAGATATAAACTGGCCCAGGGTGCCCAGAGCAGCTGGGGCTGCCCCTGGATCCCTGGCAGGGCCCAAGGCCAGGCTGGACACTGGGGCTGGGAGCCCCTGGGACAGTGGGAGGTGTCCCTGCCATGGCAGGGATGAGCTTTAATGTCTCTTCCAACCCAAACTATTTTATCATTTATGATTCTGTAGAAATACAACACTTATGAATAACCGAGCACTTATGGGTGGTAAACAGTAGATTAAAATGATATTAAATGAAATAAAATAACCCAAACCAGCTATGTTTAAATGGAACTGAAGTGAGTCAGTGCAGCCTGAGCTCAGCTCTGCTCCACTTAACCCAGGACAGCTCTGTGTGTGCAGACACAGACACTCATCCTGGTATTTTTAAGCACTGTGGATTTATAAACCAGAGCAGGACAGGAGGGGCTGGGAGAAAAAAATAACACCACTCCCTGACAACATATTGTACATCTTCACTTCCACCCCCTCATCCTGAGCTGCAGAGATTTCCCAGTCCTGGGAGATTCTCCTTTCCTGGGCTGGGAGATCATCCTTTCCTGGGCTGGGAGATCATCCTTTCATGCCCTGGGAGATTCTCCTTTCCTGCCCTGGGAGATTCTCCTTTCCTGCCCTGGGAGATCATCCTGCCCTGGGCTGGGAGATTCTCCTTTCCTGCCCTGGGAGATTCTCCTTTCCTGGGCTGGAGATTCTCCTACCCTGGGAGATCATCCTTTCCTGGGCTGGGAGATTCTCCTTTCCTGGGCTGGGAGATCATCTTTTCCTGGGCTGGGAGATTCTCCTTTCCTGCCCTGGGAGATCATCCTGCCCTGGGCTGGGAGATTCTCCTTTCCTGAGCTGGAGATTCTCCTTTCCTGCCCTGGGAGATTCTCCTTTCCTGAGCTGGGAGATTCTCCTTTCCTGCCCTGGGAGATTCTCCTTTCCTGCCCTGGGAGATTCTCCTTTCCTGCCCTGGGAGATTCTCCTGCCCAGGTGGGGCAGGGAGGGCTGTCCCAGGCTGGGCCAGGTGGGATGGCACAGCCCATGCCCTGCAGGCAGGACAGAGCTGCAGGGGTTAAATGGGCACAGAAGGAGCTGTGAGCCACCTGGAAGGGACAGCAGGGACAGCAGGGACACTGCTCACAGCCTGGAGGGACCAGCCTGTCCCAGCAGTGGGGACAGGGAATGAGGGGGGACAGGGATGAGAGAGAGGACAGGGAATAAGAGGAGACAGAGTGTGAGAATGAGGGATGTGGGAATGAGACGGGGACAGGGAATGAGGGGGACAGGGGTGTGAGAGGAGCCTGTGTCCCCACAGCTGCTGCTCCAGCTCTGCCAGCAGCACCAGCAGCACACAGAGGTGCCTGGGCTGGGCTCACAGCTGGGCTGGGCTCACAGCTGGGTATGCAGAGCTCCAACTCTGCTCACTGCTCACAGAGAGAGGTCAACAAAGCTGCTCTGGGTCATCTCCCCTCTTCCTCCCCATATGGGTTCCCCAGGAATTCATAAGCAGTAATAATCCTCAGGAAAGTCTGATCTCCCCCACTTGGAATGTGCTGTTGTGCCTCAACAATAACCTCCCACAAGTGAAAGTGAAGCTGTCTCAGTGAAGGCAAAATAAAATAAGAAAACCCTGTCACTCTCTCATATCTCCCGACTTTTACAGCCTGATATTCACAATCAGATCAGAACAGCTTGGATCTCTCCTGTCATTTTGCCCAGCACACACTCCAAATAGCAGTGGAATTTAAACTACTATCTGTAATATTTTTATTGAGAGCCGTATTTGAAGAAGGATCTCTTGCTGAAATAAGCACCTCAGCCAGGGCTGCATTTCAGGGCCTTTCATTTCTGATGACACACATGCACGGTGGTGACACTGCCTGTGAACCCTCCTGCCACACTGGTGAGGCAGCAGGAGGTGTGCAGCCAAAGGTGAACTCCAGCTCTGCTGATATTTGTAATTGGAGTGAAGAAAGCAGATGAAGAAAACTTTTCATCTCTAACCTTCCTGACACGTCAGCTCAGCCTGGGGTGACCTCCACCAATGAGAGTTTTGCTCAAGCTGCTCTGAATCTCCAGGCTGGCTTAAAGTGTCCCCAGCAATATGCATGGACACTGCTCACTTTGTTTTATTAAAGACTTATTTCAAGTCTAAACTAGATTTTCTGGAAAGCTGCTAATGCCTTTTCTTTTCTCCAGTGATGTCTTGTTTTTCAGTTCAGGCACCAACACTGAAAACCGTGCCAGGTCCCCTCCCAAGATGTGTTTGGAGAACAATTATACAGAGATATTTGAAATGTGGGCAGCAATTGAATCACGGACTCACAGAATTGTTTGGGTTGGAAGGGACCTTAAATCCCACCCAGTGCCACCCCTGCCATGGCAGGGACACCTCCCACTGTCCCAGGTGCTCCAGCCCCAATGTCCAGCCTGGCCTTGGGCACTGCCAGGGATCCAGGGGCAGCCACAGCTGCTCTGGGCACCTGTGCCAGGGCTTGCCCACCCTAACAGCCAAGAATCCCCTCCCAATATCCCACATAAACCTTCTTCAATTTGAAGCCATTCCCTGTGTCCCATCCCCTGTCAATTGTCTCTCTCCAGGTTTCCTGGGGCTCCTTCAGGCCCTGCAGGGCCACCCTGAGCTCACCCAAAGCTTCTCCTGTGCAGGTGAACAATCCCAGCTGTGCCAGCCTTTCGTCCCAGCAGAGCTGCTCCATCCCTGGGGCCATCCTGGAGCCCCCTCTGGGCTCTCTGAGCAGCTCCAGCTCCTCCCTGGGCTGGGCCAGGGCTGGGGCAGCTCTGCAGGTGGGAAATCACCTGAGCAGGGCACAGGGACAGAATCCCCTCCCTACACCTCAGCTGGACCTTTAAAAACTTTGTGCTGTTGTATATTCACCACTTTCTCAACCAAGACAACTTGATTAGTGTGCAAAACATGTTCTTCATTTATCTTTTGTTTTCTGCTTGTTGTCAGTGTTTACTTTATAAATAGGCAGCATCTCTCAACATATGTTTTCTCCTCTTTCTGCTTTGAGCAGAACATACAGCAGTAAAGGGGAGATATAAGGGAAACAGGAAGGCTGCATTCCTTTGGGAATTATTTTCTGTTGATTTTACATTTTCTAGGACACCTTTTAGGGTCTTGAATTAGTACCTTCACAGCTCTTCCACTTCAGCTCACTGGACCCACTTCCCACTGTCACACCATCAGCCAGAAACAAGAAATTGCGAGGGTCAGTGAGCACAGCAAACCCTGCCATTACTGCAGGGGAGACTGTTGAGGTTTGGATTATCTGTACCACAGATAATCCAAACAACCACAACACTCTGGGAACAACACTTCCAAAATTCTTTCCCTGGATTGGCACGGACACAGGAATTGTGGAAAAGTCAGAGCTCAAAACCTGGGCGAGGATATTTATCCTTTCAGCTTCTGCTGGTTTTATTGGTAACATCTATTGGTTTGGTTTTTTTTTTTACCTTATTAAAAGGCAACAAGCCAGAGATAGCACAAAACCAGAACTGAAAGGCCAGGCAGGCATTGTTTCCATGCTCACCTGCCCATCACCTGTAGCTGTGTTTGTCTGGCCAAGCCTTGCAAAGTCCCTGCAGTTGAAGCAAAACCTCTTCAGGTGTTCAGCTGGCAACACTTCTGCCTGGCAAACCTTTCAAGTCCTGCTTTTGCTCTGCACCGGAACAAAAATCCCCCTGCCTCCTAAAATCCAAGAAACCAATCTGTCTTTGTCAGAAGCCGATTGTGTCCAGAGTACCTGGGAGCAGTTCATTGTGCTGAGAGCATGCACAAGCTCCTTGGTCTGCCTGCAAAATGCCTCCTAAAAATATGTGTGAGGCTCTGGCTGTACAAATAAACCAGCTAAAAATCAGAACAATCAAGCACTCCATGGAGTGCAAGGAGTCCAGAAAGCTGGGAAACAGAGGGCTCATGGCACTGTTCCAAGGCTGGCAACCTCCTCTTGGTGGTTCTGGCTGTTCTTTATAGAAATCATGGAAAGGTTTGGGTTGGGAAGGACCTTAAAGCCACCCAGTGCTACCCCTGCTATGGCAGGGACACCTTCCACTGCCCCAGGCTGCTCCCAACTTCTCCTTGGACACTTCCTAACTAAAGCTGAACAGTATTTATTTTGAGAAATGGGCAACCATCAAATTAAATCCTCTAGGCCTTCCAACTGATTAGTTTGGTGCATCAAGAATGGATTAGCGTGGACATTTTTGGATGTAAAATACAGATTTGGCTTTCAGGCCAAGCAATGGGAATCCAGAGACTAAAATACCAAAATGGCAGCCCAAGTATCCCCACAGAAACCTTGAGAATACAATGAAAGAGCTGATCCCTCCCTGTCCATGTCCCACCCCAGAATGCCAGCCTGAGTAACCCAGGCAGGGCTCCAGTGCCACTGTCACCTTCCTTGGGTCTCCATCGTGGTGTGGGGATCTGCTTTTTGCTGCTTGTCCTTCCCCAGCTCATTATATTCCTTCGTTTCTTTTGCTCTTTGTGTTTTTGCTCACCAGAAAAGGCACTTGAAGCATAAAACTGGTCTTGTATTAAAAAAGACAGTAATAAAGGGAAACCCTGGAGTGTTGCAGAGAAAGGTTACCTTGAGCTGTGGGAATTGTCAACATATCAAAGACACATAGCCAAGCTTTTGTTTTGATTCTCCCTTGCATTTTATGCAGAATTTCTTGCTCTTCTCCCCACTGTCTCCTTAAAAAATTCCATCAAATTAGTGAATTTTACCCGATTTCTTTATAAAACCCAAAGACCCACACAATGACAATTTAATTCAGCCTGAGTGGAAACTTGATTGACGTGAATACTGCAACAATACTCTAATGAAATTTGCCCAATTCAGATTTTAAAGAAAAACATATGCTATGAGTAACAAATAACTCTCATCCTCCTCAAAAACCTTGCCCCCCAAACACGAGTAAAGAAAACAAATGGCTCCAGTAATTAAATCCCACCCGAGTTCGGTTTATTGGTGGTGATTAATAAAATAATGCAGCTCTGGAGGGCTGACACATCAGTTAAACACGGCAGAGTTACAGCCTGGGATCATCATCCAAACAATGCCCCTAAAATTAGCTGCCATTCACGGGGAACTGCCAGCACTTTGTTTCAGACTTCATTATCCTTTTTTCCTTTGGGTGTTCTCCCCAGGCAGCCCCGAGGGCTGAAATTGTTGCCTGCACTGTCCTGGGCGGGCTTGGTGTGGTGCGGGTGCTTTAAAATGATTTAAAATGTTTTAAATTTAAAATGAGGTGATAAAGAATAACCTGCTGTAGGCTGGGCTTTGGAGACAGACAGACCTCACCTGAAGAATCTCCTTCCCAGGGAGTGATATCTATTTTTAATGCCCCTATGAATACCTAGTAATGGAATTAAGGAGAGTTTTCTGAAAAATGGACAGACAAGTTTAGAATGGCCTGGATGGTCCAAGCCTCTCTGAAGGCACTTTAGAGGGTATTTTGCCCTTTTTTCACCCTACAGGGTCTCCTTGCAGCCTTTGCAACAGCTCCAGCTACCAGGAAGGAAAGTGGACAATTGAATTTCCCTGTTACCATTTTCACATCAGCCTTTGCCTTTCCTCCCCAGCAGGACCATCAAAATCCTGTTCCCTTTGGCCACCAAATCCTCAAATTCTATTTCACACTTGGGAAAGCCACTGCCTTGGCTTCTGGTTAACCTCCCCACGTGGCTCTGCCTTTCTGGGCTTCCCCTTGAGCTCTGGGGCGGGAAGGAGCCTTGGAAGCTGCCCCAGCCTTGGAAGCTGCCCCGTTGTGGCTTCCTCATCTGTGACAGCCCCAGGAACCACCTCACACCATGGTTTTCCTCAGGGCACCCACCCCCACCAGGAACCCAGTTGGATCTCATTCCTGGTTGCCCCAGAACCTCATTCCTACAAAGCTTGAGTGCCTCCTAATTCCAGCCTGATTTCCTTGCTGACAAATCCGGACCCAGAGAATTCCCTGGCTCGGGAATCTCCTCGCTCTGGGGTTTTTAGGGAAAGCAGCCCCACCCCTCCCAGCTGTGTGTCCAGCCTTTTTTTTTAGTTCTCCAAGCACAGTTTTCTCTCTGAGTTTCCTCTGCCAGGGTCCTTCCTCCCCCCTCCAAGCATCCCTCCCTTGCACCTGCCTCGCTGGGAATTCCTCCTGCCCCAAGGTGTCCCCAGAAATGCAGCGCTCAGGGAGGGAAGGGGCAGAGCTCCAAGATAAATGGGGTGCATCTGGTGAACCTGCTCCAAACTCCTTCTGTTTGCTTGACCAGCACTTCCTCAGCACAAAACCAAAGGGCTGAGTGACCTTGGCTGCCCAGGGGGGTTTGGAACATCACACAGGCCCTGCAAGGGCTCCATCAGAGCAGCAGCCCTGGCACTGGCAGCAGCCTGGACAACTCATCCCCCCTCTTTCCAGGCACTGCAAGAGGTGCTACAACACTGCCTTTATTTTTATTTTATTTTATTTTTTATTTATTTTTAAATTTTTTTATTATTTTATTTTATCTTATTTTGTTTTTTTTTTTATTTTCTATTTTATTTCATTTTATTATTTTATTTATTTTTAAATTTTTTATTATTTTATCTTATTGTTTATTTTTATTTTATATTTTGTTTTATTTTGTTTTATTTTATTTTTATTTTATTTATTTTTATTTTTTTATTTTATTTTGTTTTATTTTGTTTATTTTTATTTTATTTTATTTTGTTTTATTTTATTTTATTATTTTATTTATTTTTAAAATTTTTTATTATTTTATCTTTTTTATTTTATTTTATATTTTGTTTTATTTTATTTTGTTTTATTTTATTTTATTTTTTAAAATTTTTTAAATTTTATTTTTTAAAAAAAAATTTATTATTTTATTTTATCTTATTTTATTTTATATTTTGTTTTATTTTATTTTATTTTTTATTTATTTTTAAATTTTATTTTATTTTATCTTCTTTTATTTTAATTTCAGCAGCAGCTCCCTGCTCTTAGAGGGCAGGCTGTTCTCCCAGCACAGCTCTGCTCTCTCCAAGGCTGCCCCTCAAGTGTTGATTTCCTGCACCTCAGGAGGGGGTGCTGCTCATCTGGAAGGCTCAGGTGGTGATGGGGGAGCTCAAACAACAGCCCCTTCTATTGATCTTTCATATTTCTACAATGGATTGAAGGTGATCTTTTCACTGCCTGCCCTGATTAAGCTCATAAAATATTTCTGGGGAAAGCACTGCGTAAAAAGTGATTATTGAAAGTCTGTTCCTCAACAGTACCCTGGCTGTAAGCAAGACCTGTCATTATATTAATTTGTGTTTTATAATTACACAGATATTTTTATATTGTGTATTGAATATTTTTATATAGTAGAAATATTAATTTATGTTTTATAATTACTCAGATATTTTTATATCCTAGAAGTGACAGCTCTGTGCAGGATGAAGCTCATGTTTGGATTGTGTGGATTTCACCTTCCAGCACTGGATTCATCACACATTAATTACAGGAAATTACTGATGCACAGGACTAGAAACAGCTGAAAATAATTCAGAAACTACTAAACAAAGGGTGTGAGACTTTGTTACAGAAATCTGGAGCAGATTTCCAAGGATGAAAGTGAGTTTTTCTGTGTCCATCCACGCTGGGCTGGCCCTGGGAGCTCCTGCAGGCTGGGGCTGGGGTTTCACATCCAGAATCAGAGAAGCAATTTGGAAGGGGATGCCTCTTCCACCAGGCCATTTCTGCTGCCATGAACGTGTCCAAACACACCCCAATCATGAACAGACTTTTCTTTTCATCCATCCCTGCAAGGAGTATTTCTGCCCAGTCTGCAGATGGGGAATTGAATGTGAGCACTTGAAAGGATTTGCAAAGATTCAGGGGGCAGAAGGGGCAGGGAGGGAGGCAGGAGGGGCCCCCAGAGGCTCCATTCCCTGCCGTGGGGTGGGATCTGAGCTGCAGGGGTGCCAGGGGGGAGCTGGGGCCAGCCCAGTCCTGGCTCTGTGGGATGGGCACAGAGAAAGAGAAGGAACCTCACAAATGTCCCTCGAACTCAGCAGCCCTGGGGATGGGGCCATCCAAAGCACATCTTGGTTTGCAGCTCGATTTCACTGAACCTATTCTTCCTGTCCCTCCTCTTCCACTCCTCCAAGGCTGCTAATTTAGGATTATTTATTGAATTTCCTGCCTCAGGACTGCTTTTGGAGGCAAACCCAGCTGGGACTGGATGATCTTTAAGGTCCCTTCCAACCCAAACCATTCAAGGATTCTGTGAGAAATTTGCTGGATTCCAAGGAGAAGGATGGAAAACCTTCTTCTCTGTTTGAGCTGTTCAGGCAGAAATAGAGATGTAGGGCTTGAACCCCAATTACATTTGGATATTTACATATCTTTGGACTCAATCTCTTTCAGATTTCTTCATGGAGCAATTCACATTTTAATGACGCCTACAAATAATTCCCAAATCAAAACACATTTCCTATCAAAAATACAGCTGGACCTTGAGCAGAGCTGTGTGGCAGCTTCTGATTCAAATGCTTGAAAGTTGAAAGGGATCAACATCATTTGTCACTTTTAGCTTTCGCTCATTTTCCTGGGCTCTATTTCCAACAAACTCATTCCATAAAGTCATGGGGTTAAAATAGAAAACAACAACAACAAAAATTCAGCTATAAAGATCTCCAATAAAAGGAAATATTTGGCATATTTTGAAATTAATGGGATTTTGGGAACTGTGGCTCATAAGACTGAGACCCTTATGAATTCATCTGTACTGAATCTCTGGTCACACACAGTGCTCAGACACCCTCATAACCACTGTTTTCTCTTACTGAAATTTGATATTTTATGGAAAATATAAAGCAACAAGGATTATGAGCAAGTGTAGGAAGCAGAATTTTAAAACAAAGTCCATGAGTGTCTCAAGGATTTTTGTGGTTTGTGCTGAATTATATTTATGAATGTGGTTTGTATTAAATTATATGTGTGAATGTGGTTTGTATATATTAAATTATATGTATATATGTGGCTTGTATTAAATTATATTTATGAAAAAAAAAAAGCACATGAACGTTGGAATAAACTGCACTGAAAAGTTCAGCTGCCTTAGCTCTGGAATGTTTGGGTCAGCAGGAGGGGTGGAATGTGTGACAGTAAATGCAAAGCAGCAGCAGGGACAGAGACAGGGCTGGGACCCACCCAATTCCCAGGAAATTGGGATTTATTTCTTTCTTTCTCTCTGGGCAGATCTGCATCTGGGATTTTGTCAGCAGCGCTGATTGCTGCTGAATATTCAGCTGAACCTCCAGGTGAGCATCCCTCTGATTCCTGAGCTCCACTTTCCCAGCACAGGTGCCTGTTTGTGATGACAATCTGGGGACGAGCAGGGGGGGTTTGGGAGGTTTTGTACACTGAGGTCGCTTCAGGCTCAGCCTGGGAGGAGATGGAGCCAAACCTCTCCATGTGAGCACAGCTTCCACCCCCAGGGTCCTGTAAAAACCTCACTCAGTGAAAACCACACACTCAGAGGATGGGCTGGGTTGGGAAGGACCCTCAGGCCCACCCGGTGCCACCTCCCACTGTCCCAGACAATTCCCCGGCTGCTCCCAGCCCTGTCCCTTTGCCCTCAGGGGCTCTCCCAACACCAGCACGAGGATTTTGTGCCTCATCCTCCCCAGCATCTCTGGGATTTCCTCCCTGACCCAGCAGCAGCCACATGAGGGGCAAAACCTCAGCTCCCTGCCTGCCCCTCCTTGACATCCTCACCCTGGGACAACTTTCCATGCTTGGGGTGACCCAGATTTTGTGGCCCAAGTTCAGCCATGGTACTGGCAAGCCTAAAGTCAATGATGTGGGCTCTGCTGGCACCCAAGTCCACAAAAAATATCAAAATATTCAATTTCTCTGCTCGAATTGCTGCTGATGAGCTGCATGTCTCTGACAGTGATGGTGCTTTTTTGAGATAGCCACGTAATTATATCATAAATAAATCCTTCATTTTTCTGCATTCTCTTTCTTGACATTGACAAGAAATTATTAGAATAAGCTCTAATAAGATGGTCTAAAATAACTGAAAAGGCTAAAAAAGATAAATTCAAGGGCATTCTTTTTCTTGATATTGCTTGCTTTTATTCATATCTTGCTTTTTGGGGGATTACATTCACTGGAAAAATCATGATTTTTTCCCTCCGCTTTTTTTGCCTAATTTCAGTCCGTAAACTAATACACAAATGAAAAAAAGCATTGACAAGAAAAGAATAATTTCCAAAGGACAAAAGTAAGGTCACCTCTGATGGAGGGGAGGGAGTGCTAAGGAAAGGGAAGAGCTTTAGAGAGGACACAGATGTGGCATGGGGTGGGAGGAGGAGGAGGAGAAAAGATGTTTATTCAGGCTTTCCTTCCCTGAGCACAGAAAGGGCAAGTGCAGGCAGCAAAATATAAGCTTATCCTGGGCATAATTTATCTTAGTCCTGTATCCATGGAACTGGCCTTTATTTGAAAAGCAGCCTAATTACTGAAATTACTGCTGCTGGACTCCTGCAGCACAGCAAAGGGACACAGACATTCCCAGTGTGGAGAAAGTTCCCCACATTTTCATATAAGTTTCAAATAACGATATTGATCGGGCAATTAGCAGATTAAAGCAGCAGCAAAGCCCATGGAAGGGTGTTGCAGTTTAATATTTAATAGAAGGGAGCAGAGCCCCTGCCCAAAAGCAGCTGAAGCACATTCATGTTTTCCTGGAGCTGGGCATGAAACCTGCTCACAGCTCATGTTCCTGCAGGTTTATTTTTCAAATGGGGGGAAAAGGAAAATCCTTGAAAGGAGAAACACTGCCCTGATGCTGCTCAAAAAGGCTGAAGGCACTTTCTACCCCATTTATTCCTCTGGATTTTCCTCAGCCCCAGCTGTTTCTTTTCTGTGGAGCAATCAGGGAGAGAGGATGGTGGGACTGGGAGATCATTTGGGAGGCACAATGCCCTGGAAACCAGCACTGCTGATTTGGTCCCTGGCTGCTAACTGAATTTGCCTGCTTTTATTTATTTCTTTATTTCAAAATAGGCAAGCTTTGGGTGTCAGGCAAACAGTGTTTGTGGTTAAACACCCTGTCCCTCCTCTGGACACTGTCCCTCAGCTTTAGATCTTTTATTGGGGTGCCCAGAGCTGCTCCAGGCCTCCAGGTGAGTCCAGCACAGATCAGGACAACTGCTGCCTTTATTGTCTTTATTTTGCTGTAACTCCCCTGCTCTGGCTTGTCACCATCCCCTGCAGAAGAAGTCCCAGTGACAGATGTGACAAGCACAGGACACTGATGTCCCCACTTTACCATCCTCAGCCACATTCTGTTTCAGATCTGTCCTTTCACTCAGTAGTGGGGTTTTCAGTCCTGTTAAATTCTATTTCTTAAACAGTTTCTTTACCACATTTTTGAAGTGAAAACCAACTTAACAGTCCTCATCTTCTGTTCAGATTCTAACAAAATTGGCACCTTAATTACACTGACCTGATCAATTTACTCATGGAGCAGCTCTGGTGCTTTTGCCTTTCCTAGAGCTATTGGGCTGATGGTGTGGTATAAAAATTTAATGCTCTTGTTTCTTCGGTCTTAATTATGCGTAATGAGCTACTTGCTTTAATAAACAAGCAGATTCCAATATCCTGCCTATATTTTTCCCAGGAAGACAATATAAAGTTAGATGGAATTGTCTTTCTCAGTAATTGAAGGGGTTTAGGAATAATCAGTAATGTGATCTATAAGTGTGCCTGTATGGGATGAGCTGGTTCCCTCCACGGGTACTGATGGAGAGGGTTGGTTTATTCATTTATTTATTAACAATTGTTTCTCCCTTAGGCAAAGCTGGTCCCAATTAAGAGCCATATTTTCAAATGATAAAAGTAAGTATTCTAATAAAGACACTAATTGGCAAGTATGTTCTTTAAAGAGAGTCATAAATTAGAATATCTCGTGGCAAGCGATGCCATTTCCATTAGCAGCTCTACAACTCAAGACACAATTTTCCTATTAACCAGGGCTGAGTTTTACAACGTGGAAAATGCTGAATGCAAACACCCTCCAGAACATCAGGAAAGCAGCTGATGAACTCACCATGGGTAGTTCAGAGGCAGCACCTCATTATTGCTCTCTCTGAATCCACAATTAAAAGCCAACAGATGAGCAAAGAAAACTCTCATAACCCAAGAAGTTATTGAGGGATCAGGCACAAGGCAAAAATCCAGAGTGGGGACTGGCAGGAAGGCTTATACAAAATGAATTTTAAAGATGAGTAAAGCAGAGTAAGGATGAGACAAAAATGAGAAATTGGGGGGAAGAGGTTTTAGAGAGGGAGAGATATAACAGAGTGGAAAAATAAGCCTTCAGTCACACTCCTTCAGAAGCCAGAACAGACCCAGTGGGCTTTTTATGAGCAGATGTTGAAAAGCTCCTTTTAATTTTACATCACAAGAAACCCACGGAACTGACACCCCTGAAAAGGGAAAGGTGATCAGTGGCATTATTGCAGCCACTGAGGTTCCTCCCAGAGCCTG